>NC_053041.3:464893587-466143587 GCF_002575655.3 Aegilops tauschii subsp. strangulata
CTCAATATACCTGGCTCTTTTGTTTTGGATGGTACAAGCTATGTAAATTATATTGCTTAATATAATGCTAACCTATGTCTTCTAGCAACTTCAAAGATGAACGTGAGCTATTAGATTTTTCTGTTGCATGTGAAGTATTGCCTGCAATATATTATAGTCTTTGCTCTCACATCGAACCATCTGGAAGATACTATTTGGTATTAATAGGGAAATAAATCTCAATGTTAGAAGAATTATACCAATAATACAAATCGAGTTTGCAATGTTGTGCCCAACGATTACTTGGATGTTGCCATTCCAGCATCTTGACTTTTGTGCTCCTATACCTGAAACTTAATGTGAAATACTCCTAAGTATCTCAAATACTTGTGTTGTCTAATTTAGTTTATATATTTATAAAATTCCTCTCTTTGATTACTACTCCCTCCGTTGACAAATATAAGATGTTTTGGGTATTTTAAAATGGCATACATACTGAAATGAGTGAACAAACACACTAAAATATATATATGCATCCGATTCAAAAAACGTTAGAACATCTTATACTATGAATAGAGGGAGTAACAAATATAATGGACGGGCACGACAACGCGCGCCTTAATGGTCTAGTATAGTATACTACGCGTCGTGAACCCTCGCTCCGTGCGGGTACTTTCTGGTTTCAAAAGCACACGGCCACATCAAAGTTGTGCATTGGGTATATTCAAACACCACATGACACTTCATACATATATTTGGGCAACATGCATGCAGTGGTTGTCTTCAGGCACTCCCTCACGTGGTTATCGGCGACAAGCTAGCCTATTTTGTGGGGCCGTGTGTGGAACGTCAATGCATGACTTTGACCCAACAAACAAGAGAGGCTATACGACCAAGGTGGTGATTCTTCTTGGTCAGTCTTACAATACGCCTTGGTGAGATGTGATACGTCCATTTTGCATCATGTTTACCTACTGTTATTTATAAAAAATTTATGCATAGTAATGCTTTTTGGAGTAATTCTAATGTCTCTTCTCTCATAATATGCAAGGTACACACACAGAGTGAGAATTCCGGCAGCTGGAAATCTGGACCTGGAAAAGCTACGTCGGGCCACCTATTCTGCATAACTCCAAATGAGCTGAAACTTCACGAGGATTTTTTATGGAAAAAATAAGAAATACTGGAGCAAATAACCATTGTAGGGGGGCCACCTGTTGAGCACAAGACACCAGGGCATGCCTGCCCCCCAGGCGCGCCCTGGTGGGTTGTGATCAGCCCAGCCCCCCTCCGGTGCCCATCTTCTGGTATATAAGTCATTTTGACTTAGAAAAAATAAGGAGAGAACTTTCGGGACGGAGCGCCGCCATCTCGAGGCGGAACTTGGGCAGGAGCACTTTTGCCCTCCGGCGGAGCGATTCTGCCGGGGGAACTTCCCTCCCGTAGGGGGGAATCATCGTCATCATCATCACCGGCAACTCTCCCATCTTGGGGAGGGCAATCTCCATCAACATCTTGAACAACACCATCTCCTCTCAAACCCTAATTCATCTCTTGTGTTCAATCTATGTACCAGAACTATAGATTGGTAATTGTGGGTGACTAGTAGTGTTGATTACATCTTGTAGTTGATTACTATATGGTTTATTTGGTGGAAGATTATATGTTTAGATCCAATATGCTATTTAATACCCATATGATCTTGAGCATGATTATCATTTGTGAGTAGTTACTTTTGTTCTTGAGGTCACGGGAGAAATCTTGTTGCAAGTAATCATGTGAACTTGATATGTGTTTGGTATTTTGATAGTGTGTATGTTGTGATTCCCTTAGTGGTGTCATGTGAACGTCGAATACATGACACTTCACCATATTTGGGCCTAAGAGAATGCATTGTAGAGTAGTTATTAGATGATGGGTTGCGACAGTGACAGAAGCTCAAACCCTAGTTTATGTGCTATTCCGTAAGGGACCGATTGGATCCAAAAGTTTAATGCTATGGTTAGAATTTATTCTTAATACTTTTCTCGTAGTTGTAGATGCTTGCGAGGGGGTTAATCATAAGTAGGAGTTTGTTGAAGTAAGAACAGCACCTAAGCACTGGTCCACCCACATATCAAACTATCAAAGTAGCGAACATGAATTGAATCAACATGATGAAAGTGACTAGATGAAATTCCCGTGTACCCTCAAGAATGCTTTGCTTATTATAAGAGACCATTTTGGCCTGTCCTTTGCCTCAAAAGGATTGGGCTACCTTGCTGCAGTTTTGTTACTATTATCGCTACTTGCTCGTTACAAATTATCTTGCTATCAAACTACTATGTTACTTACAATTTCAGCACTTGCAGACATTACCTTGCTGAAAACCAGTTGTCATTTCCTTCTGCTCCTCGTTGGGTTCGACACTCTTACTTATCGAAAAGGCTACAATTGATCCCATATAGTTGTGGGTCATCAAGGATCTTTTATGGCGCCGTTGCCGGGGAGTGAAGCGCTCTTGGTAAGGAAAAATTATTACTACGTGCTGAAATTTATTGTCACTTGTTACTATGGAAAACAATCCTTTGAGGGGTTTGTTCGGGGTATCTTCACCTCGACCGGAACCACAATAAATACCCCTCAACCTACTTCACCTACTGAAAATATTGAATATGAAATTCCTTTGGATGTTATAGAACAACTGCTAGCTAATCCTTATGCAGGAGATGGAACCGAACATCCTGATATGCACTTGCTATATGTGGAAGAAATTTGTGGATTGTTTAAGCTTGCAGGTTTACCCGGAGATGGAGTTAAGAAGAAGGTTTTCCCTTTATCTTTGAAGCGAAAAGCATTGGCATGGTATAGGCTATGCAATGATATTGGATCCTGGAATTGGAATCGATTGAAATTGGAGTTTCACCAAAAAAATCATCCTATGCATCTAGTTCATCGTGATCGGAATTACATATATAATTTTTGGCCTCGTGAAGGAGAAAGTATCGCTCTAGCTTCGGGGAGGCTTAAGTCAATGTTATATTAATGCCCCAATCATGAGCTCTCAAGAGAAATTATTATTCAGAATTTTTATGCTCGTCTTTCTCATAATGATCGATCTATGCTTGATACTTCTTGTGTTGGTTCTTTTATGAAGAAGACTATTGAATTCCGGTGGGATCTTCTGGAAAGGATTAAACGCAACTCTAAAGATTGGGAACTCGACGAAGGTAAAGAGTCAGGTATTAAGCTCAAGTTTGATTGTGTTAAATCTTTTATGAATACTGAAGCTTTTCAAAAGTTTAGCTCTAAATATGGACTTGACTCTGAGATAGTAGCCTCCTTTTGTGAATAATTTGCTACTCATGTTGATCTCCCTAAGGAGAAGTGGTTTAAATATCACCCTCCTATTAAAGAAGAAATTAAAGAACCGTGCTAGCTAAAGAGGAAACTATTATTTATAATGTTGATCCAGTTGTTCCTACTGCTTATATTGAGAAACCACTTTTCCTTGTTAGGATGAAGGAACATGCTAAAGTTTCAACAGTGGTCAACAAAAGTTATATTAGAACACCTAAACCTGGTGAACAAATCAAGGTAGAACCTAGTGTTGCTATGGTTAAGGATCTCCTGGAAGAAAATATAGATGGGCATGTTATTTACTTTTGTGCTGAAGCTGCTAGAATTGCCAAACCCGGTAAAAAGGATAAACATAGACCTGTTGTTGGCATGCCCGTTGTCTCAATTAAAATAGGAGATTACTGTTATCATGGTTTATGCGACCTAGGTGCTAGCGTGAGTTCTATTCCCTTTACCTTATATCAAGAAATTATGAATGACATAGCACTCGCACAGATAGAAGACATAGATGTTACTATTAAACTTACTAATAGAGATACTATTTCACCAATTGGGATTGTTAGAGATGTTGAAGTCTTATGTGTGGGAAAATAAAATACCCTACTGATTTTCTTGTTCTTAGTTCCCCACAAGATGATTTTTGTCCCATTATCTTTGGTAGACATTTCCTGAACACCGTCAATGCTAAAATAGATTGTGAGAAACAAATTGTAGGTGTTAGCTTGGTGATGACTCTCATGAGTTTAATTTTTCCAAGTCTAGTAGAAAACCTCATAAAAAATTGCCTACTAAGGATGAAATAATTGGTCTTGCTTCCATTATTGTGCCTCCTACTGAACCTTTAGAACAATATCTGCTAGACCATGAAAATGATTTATATATGCATGAAAGAAATGAAATAGATAAGATTTTCCTTGAACAACGTCCTCTGCTTAAACACAATTTTCCTATTTAAACTCTGGGAGGTCCTCCTCCACCTAAAGGTGATCCTGTGTTTGAATTAAAACAATTGCCAGACACTTTAAAATAGGCTTATCTTGATAAGAAGAAGATATCATGTTATTATTAGTGCTAACCTTTCAGAACATGAAGAACAAAGATTATTGAAAGTTATAAGGAAGCACCGAGCTGCTATTGGATATACTCTTGATGATTTAAAGGGCATTAGTCCCACTCTATGTCAGCACAAGATTAATACGGAACCTAATGCTAAACCCGTTGTTGATCACCAACGTCGGTTAAATCCGAAGATGAAGGAAGTGGTAAGAACGGAAATATTAAAACTTATGGAAGCAGGTATAATCTATCCTATAACTGATAGTAGATGGGTAAGTCATGTTCATTGTGTCCCTAAGAAAGGAGGTATTACTGTTGTTTCCAATGATAAGAATTAACTTATTCCACAAAGAATTGTTACAGGCTATAGAATGGTAATTGATTTTAGAAAATTAAACAAAGCAACTAGAAAAGATCATTACCCTCTGTGTTTTATTGATCAAATGCTAGAAAGATTATCTAAGAACGCACATTTTTGCTTCCTAGACGGATACTCTGGTTTTTCACAAATACCTGTTTCTCAACCTGATCAAAAAAAGACCACTTTCACCTGTCCCTTTGGAACTTATGCTTATAGACGTATGCCTTTTGGTTCTTGCAATGCACCTGCTACCTTTCAAAGATGTATGACTGCTATATTCTCTAACTTTTGTGAAAAGATTGTTGAAGTTTTCATGGATGACTTTTCTGTTTATGGGAAGTCTTTTGATGATTGTTTAAGCAATCTTGATCGAGTTTTACAGAGATGTGAGCAAACAAATCTGTCTTGAATTGGGAGAAGTGCCACTTTATTGTTAAGGAAGGCATTGTTTTGGGCCATAAAATTTCTGAAAGAGGTATTGAGGTGGACAAAGCTAAGGTTGATGCAATTGAGAAAATGCCATGTCCTAAAGATATCAAAGGTATTCGTACTTTCCTTGGTCATGCTGGTTTCCATAGGAGATTTATCAGAGACTTTTCTAAAATTTCTAGGCCTCTTACAAATCCTTTGCAAAAGGATATTCCTTTTGTTTTTTATGATGATTGTTTAGAAGCCTTGTAAACACTCAAGAAAGCCTTAATTTCTGCACCTATTTTTCAACCACCTGACTGGAACATGCCTTTTGAAATTATGTGTGATGCTAGTGATTATGTTGTTGGTGCTGTTCTAGGACAAAGAGTTGATAAGAAACTAAATGTTATTCATTATGCTAGTAAAACTCTAGACAATGCTCAAATAAATTATGCTACTACTGAAAAAGAATTTCTAGCAGTGGTGTTTGCATGTGATAAATTTAGATCTTACATTGTCGATTCAAAAGTAATTGTTCACACCGACCATGCTGCTATTAAATATCTTATGGAAAAGAAAGATGCTAAACCTAGGCTTATTCGATGGGTTCTCTTGCTACAAGAATTTGACTTGCATATCACTGATAGAAAAGGAGCAGAGAACCCCGTAGCTGATAACTTGTCTAGGTTGGAGAATGTACTTGATGACCCACTACCTATTGATGATAGTTTTCCTGATGAGCAGTTAGCTACAATAAATGTTTCTCATAACACTCGTTGGTATGCTGACTATGCTAATTACATTGTTGCTAAATATTTACCACCTAGTTTCACATACCAACAAAAGAAAAAATTCTTCTATGACTTAAGACATTACTTTTGGGATGACCCACATCTTTATAAAGAAGGAGTAGATGGTATTATTAGAAGTTGTGTACCTGAGCATGAACAGGGACAAATCCTACGGAAAAGTCACTCCGAAGCTTATGGAGGACATCATGCGGGAGACAGAACTGCTCACAAGGTATTGTAGTCTCGGTTTTATTGGCCTACTCTTTTCAAGGATGCTTGTAAGTTTGTCTTATCTTGTGATGAATGTCAAAGAATAGGTAATATCGGTAAGCGTCAAGAAATGCCTATGAATTATTCACTTGCTGTTGAACCTTTTGATGTTTGGGGTTTTGATTACTTGGGACCTTTTCCTTCCTCTAATGGGTATACACATATTTTGGTTGTTGTTTATTATGTTACTAAGTGGGTAGAAGCTATTCCAATTAGTAGTGTTGATCACAACACCTCTAAAATGCTTAAGGAAGTTATTTTCCCAAGGTTTGGAGTCCCTAGATATTTAATGATGATGGTGGTTCACACTTTATTCATGGTGCTTTCCATAAAATGCTTGCCAAGTCTGATGTTAACCATAGAATTGCATCACCCTATCATCCTCAGTCCAGTGGTCAAGTTGAACTTAGCAATAGAGAAATAAAATTAATTTTACCGAAGACTGTCAATAGGTCCCGGAAGAATTGGTCTAAGAAATTAGATGATGCACTTTGGGCTTATAGAACAGCATATAAAAATCCTATGGGTATGTCTCCTTATCAAATGGTTTATGGAAAAGCTTGCGATTTGCCTCTTGAGTTAGAACATAAAGCTTATTGGGCAAGCAATGAACTCAACTATGATTTTAAACCTGCTGGTGAAAAGAGGTTATTTGATATTAGCCCATTAGATGAATGGAGAACCCAAGCTTATGAAAATGCCAAGTTGTTTAAAGAAAAAGTTAAAAGATGGCATGATAAACGAATCCAAAAGAGTGAGTTCAAAGTTGGAGAATATGTTCTTTTGTACAACTCTCATTTCAGATTCTTTGCAGGAAAACTCCTCTCCAAATGGGAAGGACCCTATGTTATCGAGAAGGTTTATCGGTCTGGAGCTATCAAAATAAATAATACTGAAGGTACTAACTCGAAGGTTGTTGATGGGTAGCGAATAAAACATTATATCTCAGGTACGCCCATTAATGTTGAAAGTAATATTATCCAAACTTTGACACCGGAAGAACACATAAAAGAGACCATCCGGAACACTCCAGAATCGTTAAAAAGAGGAGGTACGTGATACGGTCAGTAAACGAACACCAAAAAATCCGCAAAAATATTTTCTGTCAGTTTTGGAATATTTAAAAAAATTAGGAAAATAAGAAACAACCAGGAACGTCACCCTGGTGGGCACAAGACACCAGGGCGCGCTTGGCTTGCCAGGTGCGCCCAGGTGAGTTGTGCCCACCTCGGGTACCTGCCGGACTCCATTTTTCTTCCATTTGCTTGTTTCCCAAGATAAAAAGATCTTTATATACCCCCAAACCTATTGACCATCGTATCACAGAGAAATCTTCTGTTTTCTTCTCTTGTTGTTTTCCTGATAGATCTGAAAATAAATCATCCCAATACTCGGAGGGTGAGAGATATGTTGTTGATTTTATCGCAAACCCCAAATCTTATGGGGATGTGGAGCACTATGGCTGGACTTCGGAGTAAGAGGAAGACTTATCCTAGGGAGAAGGAGGAGACGAGCTCAAACGAAGACGAAGCCCCATTGCCTCAACCTGGGGACATGCATGTGGAATTCAAGAAGTCAAGCCTCCCCAACAAAGGAAAAGAGGCCTAAGGTTCAGTTCGCATTTTGCAGGAAAACAAGCAAGTTTTATGCAAAAAGGTACTGGAGCTTGAGCAGGAGATCGGTGAATTGAAGGAGGAAAATTACATCCTCAAGCGTAAGATGAGGAAGAAGGACAACTTCATCACCACCACCTTCTTCATCACCAAAAGAAAACTGAGTATCGGGTATGGGCACTCCCCTTGGCTTCCGACAAGCTTGGGGGAGGAACCCCGGTATCGTATCACCCCCACTATCTTTTGCCCTTACTTATTTTTAGTTCGATCCTTAGCTATCTTTTGCTTTAGGTGAATAAAAGTTTAGTTCCATCCTTTATTTTTGAGAGTTTTCTTAGTGATCTATCTTTGTAATCGTGTGCGAGATATATAATAAAGTTTAGTTTGAGTTCTTGCTTTCTTTACTTTCTTGTTCCAATAAAAAGAAAGAAAATAAATGAAAAAGATCATATGCTAATCTTATGGTAGGTAATGACACCACATAAGGAAAAGTATAGGTAGAAAATTTTATTAGAGATTGACAAACATAGCATTGGTCAATGATGCAACTCATGAAAGAATTAATAAGGGAAGTGAAGATTCACATACAAATACACTATCCTGGAAATCTTTTGTGATTGTGAGCCCTGATCAAAATATTATATGCCAAAATTGTTGACGTTGGACGAGGAAGACAACGTAATGATTTATGTTTGTTCATATTCACATAGAAGTTATATTGTCATAGATCCTTCAACATGTGGTGCTTGCCCCCCATCTTTGCTAGCCAAAAATTCCGCACCAAGTAGAGATACTACTTGTGCATCCAAAAACCCTTAAACCCAAATCTTATTTTCAAGAGTCCACCATACCTACCTAAGGATTGAGTAAGATCCTTCAAGTAAGTTGTCATCGGTGCAATAAGGCAATAAAAATTGCTTCTAAAAGTGTGAGATCATTTAGTGTAAGAGAAAGTTGAGCGTTGTACGAACTTGTGATGGTAAAGAATAAAAGCGACAGACCGTATAATAAAGGTTGCCATCACAAGGGGCAATATAACGTGACGTTCTCTTGCACTAAGGGGTTGAACATACAAACAAATAAGCGCATGGCAACCTCTGCTTCCCTCTCCGAAGGGTCTATCTTTTACTTTTATGTATTTACTTTCATGCAAGAGTCAAAGTTTTTCTCTCTATTCCTTTTTATTTTCTCTTTTGGCAAGCATCATGTGGTGAGGAAAGATCTAGGCACATATATCCAATTGGATGTGGGTAGCATGAGTTATTATTGTTGACATCACCCTCGAGGTGAGTATGTTGGGAGGCGGAACTATAAGCCCCTATCTTTCTATGTGTCCGGTTGAAACGTTTTGCTGATGTGTATGCGGTGAGTGTTAGCAATCATAGAAGACTATATGATGGTTGAGTATGTGACTTGCCTAAAGGCTCCGATACGTGACCCTTCCTGAAAAGATGATGAATTGTAGTTGCAAAGTTGACTGAGAACATAGTTTGTTGGTTTCCAATAGAGTTTATGCTTTATACTTCGATAGTGTGATGAATTGCTACTTATTCATGAGAAGTCTATGATAAAAGTTCTATGATAAAAGTTTTATGTTAAAGTTTGTTGTTGTTATAATAATTCACATGATGCTTCTATGTCCATATTTTGTTTTTATCGACACCTCTCTCTCGAAGCATGTGGACATGTTTTTCGATTTCAGTTTTCGCTTGAGGACAAGTGAGGTCTAAGATTGGGGGAGTTGATACGTCCATTTTGCATCATGTTTACCTACTGTTATTTATAATGTTTTTATGCATAATAATGCTTTTTGGAGTAATTCTAATGCCTTTTCTCTCATAATATGCAAGGTACACACAAAGAGGGAGAATTCCGGCAGCTGGAAAGCTGGACCTGGAAAAGCTACGTTAGGCCAACTATTCTGCACAACTCCAAATGAGCTGAAACTTCACGTAGATTTTTTGTGGAATAAATAAGAAATACTGGAGCAAATAACCACCGGAGGGAGGCCACCTGGTGAGCACAAGACACCAGGGTGCACCTGGCCCCCCAGGTGCGCCCTGGTGGGTTGTGCTTAGCCCAGTCCACCTCCAGTGCCCATCTTCTGGTATATAAGTCATTTTGACCTAGAAAAAATAAGGAGATAACTTTCGAGACGGAGCGCCGCCATCTCGAGGCGGAACTTGGGCAGGAGCACTTTTGCCCTCCGGTGGAGCGATTCCGCCGGGGGAACTTCCCTCCCGCAGGGGGAAACCATCGTCATCATCATCATCACCAACAACTCTCCCATCTTGGGGAGGGCAATCTCCATCAACATTTTCAACAGCACCATCTCCTCTCAAACCCTAGTTCATCTCTTGTGTTCAATCTGTGTACCGGAACTAGAGATTGGTACTTGTGGGTGACTAGTAGTGTTGATTACTATATGGTTTATTTGGTGGAAGATTATATGTTCAGATCCAATATGCTATTTAATACCCCTCTGATCTTGAGCATGATTATCATTTGTGAGTACTTAGTTTTGTTCTTGAGGTCACGGGAGAAATCTTGTTGCAAGTAATCATGTGAACTTGATATGTGCTCGATATTTTGATAGTGTGTATGTTGTGATTCCCTTAGTGGTGTCATGTGAACGTCGACTACGTGACAATTCACCATATTTGGGCCTAAGGGAATGCATTGTAGTGTAGTTATTAGATGATGGGGTACGAGAGTGACAGATGCTTAAGCCCTAGTTTATGCGCTATTCCGTAAGGGACCGATTGGATCCAAAAGTTTAATGCTATGGTTAGAATTTATTCTTAATATTTTCTCGTAGTTGCGGATGCTTGCGAGGGGGTTAATCATAAGTAGGAGTTTTGTTCAAGTAAGAACAACACCTAAGCACCGGTCCACCCACATATCAAACTATCAAAGTAGCGAACACAAATCGAATCAACATGATGAAAGTGATTAGATGAAATTCCCGTGTACCCTCAAGAACGCTTTGCTTATTATAAGAGACCGTTTTGGCCTGTCCTTTGCCTCAAAAGGATTGGGCTACCTTTCTGCACTTTTTTTTACTCTTATTGTTACTTGTTTTTTACAAATTATCTTGCTATCAAACTACTCTGTTACTTAAAATTTCAGCACTTGCAGACACTACCTTGCTGAAAACCACTTGTCATTTCCTTCTGCTCCTCGTTGGGTTCGACACTCTTACTTATCAAAAAGGCTACAATTGATCCCATATACTTGTGGGTCATCAAGATGCCCCCTCCCACCGACTCAAAGTGTGTGTGTGGGGGGGGGAGGGGGCACAGTACTACTTCGTACTAGATGAACCTCTGTGGGGTCGGGGATGCCCGGTTAATTTGTGATTCACATGTGCCACATCAAATTTGTGATTTGGTTATTTAAATATAATAGCACATCGTTTTCACACACACACACACACATCGGGCCACCTGCAGGTGTGGTTGGTAAGTGGTCTCACCCATCTAACGCCAGAAGAACACATCTGTGGGCCCGCACACGGTCCACATTTGATCGGAAGCAAAGGGGGAGGGTGGTTGATGTACTCCTTTCGGTTTTGTGTTACGGTACGGTAAGGTGTAAGACCTAGCTATTTGGGGGCATGCGTTCATAGCTAGGATTCCCCTCCTGGCAACATGAAGTGTGTGTGTTTTGTGGGGGGGGGGGGTGCTAGCAATAATAACATGCGCTTTGTGCGACAGGTGCCACGTCAAAGTTGTGCATTGGGTATTTGAACATCAAACCACCTTTTTTGTCGTGGAATTGTCACGACAGATGTCCTAGTGAAAGGACTTAATCGCGGAGCCATCGCAACTAGGAAGCTTAAAGGGGTTAAAACGGGACAAAGGACATGAAGGTTTATACTGGTTCGGCCCCTTGCGGTGAAGGTAAAGGCCTAATCCAGTTTGAGGCGGTATTGCTTATGTTTCGATTGCTAGGGAGCGAATCCGCTTGACCTAGCTTTCGATCTGATCTTACTTGTCCTGAACCGCCGCTGGCTAGTCCCTTTATATACAGAGGTCGACGCCCAGCGGCTCACAGAGTCCTGGCCGGCTCATAAATAGTGTCCGGCTCGGTCTCTAACTATCCCTTCCTTACAATACAAGTTAAGTACATATGGCGGTTTATCTCTACGGGCCTTGAGTCGCCTTTGGGCCTTGGGCCCTTAACTGAACCGCCATCTTCCAGAGCTGTCTTGGGCTTCATGAATCGCTATAGGTATAATCCGGCCCCTCCTGGGCGGGTCATACCTAATAGTTATATCCCCAACATTAGGCCCCAGATTGATTTGAACTTGTTCATGTCAATCTTCAACACTTATAGAAAATCTTCTGCTCTTCATTGTGCGAGAATTTGTAACCCGCCATGACGTCATCTTCTGGATTTGTGATAACCCACCACGACGTCATCTGCCATTACTTCACACTTCATCCAACGTATCTCAACGGATCCTTATCTTAATGACCATCCCGAGAATCGAGGCGTCCTGGTAGCTGGATAACCATATTTTCGGCCTCCTCGTTTTTC
This sequence comes from Aegilops tauschii subsp. strangulata, assembly GCF_002575655.3. Taxonomy (NCBI): domain Eukaryota; kingdom Viridiplantae; phylum Streptophyta; class Magnoliopsida; order Poales; family Poaceae; genus Aegilops; species Aegilops tauschii. The sequence goes on from NC_053041.3 coordinate 464,905,950, forward strand.
GCGCCCACTTAAGAATCTTTCCTTATAAATAGGCACGACCGGTCTTTCCTCATTCTCCCCCTTTCTGGCGTCTTCTTCCTCTCGCAACCCTTCTGCCACTCGAGCTCCGCCGCCGCCGTAGAGCACCTCATCTTCCTCAACCCCGGCCGCTGCATCAACCTGAGTCGATCCAGAGAATGGCGGCGACCCTCCGCAGTAGATCTGTAGCTATAAGTTTCTGCCTTCCCATACCTCAGATCCGCATTAGGGTTTGCGAGTTTCTCTGTGTTCTTCGTAGTTCATCGTAGTTCATCTTCCAGGCTGTACCGCGAGCTTCTTTGATCTGGAAACAGTGTTCAACCAATGCGGTAGTTGTTTTACTTCCACTTTTGATATCAGTAGATCCCCTTTCCTGGAAGAGAAAATCTTGTGAAAGCTCATGAACTCATTTGTACTGGTTTTTAGGTCTAAATTTATTTTTCTTTTCCTGAACAGCCGTTGATCCAAAATAATAGTTGCATCCTGTGAAACTTGTTTGTGTAACACTTAGGCAAAAACTGCATTTGTTAAATCCACTTAGCCATGGCGGCTCTTACCAACAGCTTAAAATTGCAATGCTCAATTGATAACCTTAACCACTCATGGCGGTTTAGATAACTTGACTGCTCATGGCACTCATGGCGGCTTAAATAACTTGACATAATTTAGCCATATACCATTAGGCCCCTTTATAAGCCGCCATCTTGAATATGTATTGTAATGTTTTTCCTCCGGCTTAAATTTGAACGGGCAATTTCACTCTTTGTTAGGTTTCCTTCTTCACAATGCCGCCCAAAACTAGCACTTCATGCAACTGGGTCCCATCCATCGTCACTGATAGCACTCTTGACGATTTTGTGAAAACCGGCTATCTGCCAAAGAAGGAAGTCATGTCATACCGTGCGCCTGATCGAACCAAGGAAAAGCCTCAGCCCAAAGAGGGGGAAGTCGTCATCTTTACTGACCACATGAACCGGGGCTTTTCACCACCCGGCTCAAAATTCTTCAAAGACGTCCTACACTTTTTTGACCTCCGTCCTCAAGACATCGAACCCAACTCCGTGTCTAATATTTGCAACTTTCAAGTGTTCTGTGAGGTGTATCTTGGAGAAGAACCCAGCTTGCTACTCTTCAGAGAGTTATTTCATTTGAACGCCAGAATGAATGTGCCAACAGGCCTAGCTTGGAGCTTGGCGGGGTCTCAATCCAACGACGGAGAGACGCCATTCTTCCTTATGCGAATCCACCAAGTCACCACAAAGATTGGAACCAGACATGGTTCTATTGCCAAGACACTTCTCCGGCTGATGAGAACCCTCTGCCCGGCTTTCGCGCCCTGCGCCTCGAGTCTAATCATCCTCTTCCAGACAAGTTGTCCCCTGCTGATCGCCAGAAACTTGCCCCCACCATGGCTAAAATCAAGACTCTTTTGGGGAATGGTTTAAGTGGTATTGACTTGGTCCGGGTTTGGCTTGCCTCATGGATCATTCCATTGAGCCGCTGCTCTGGTTTGATGTGTACTTACACGGGCGAGAAGAATGATCCTCTGCGGCACAGCCCTGATAATTTACATGACGACGTCATCGATGATATGACAAAGTCGCTCTTGAATGAAAGCCTAGCAGACTGTGGCAAGGTGGGCTTAATCCCTTTCTGCAAAGCTAACCCGGCTCCAGCGGTAAGTCGCCAAACTGAGTATTTTTACCTTCATCCTTGATGTTTTTGTCTTTACTCAAACTGTGCTGATTTTCACAGGCTGATGACAAATTTTGGAAGACAAAGTACGATCATGAAGCTGCAAAGAGAGCCAGGAAGGCCAAGAGAGCCACCAGAAAAACCGCCGCCAAGAAGAAAGGAAATAAGACCAGCGCCTCTGATTTGCTATGACTAGAAGATACCTCTGAGTCGGAGGTAGCTCTTGATTCTCTAGGATCCTTTTTTAACCACCTTATTGACACTGATTATCATCAGGAGGACACGGGAACAAGTCATGGAGTGGGTGAGGAGGTAACTATTATTTCCTCCGACTCCGAGCCTTTGCCAAGACAGAAAATCCAACGAGTAACCCGGGAAGTAAGATTTTCACATCCTTTAGCTTATCAAGATCCTCAATTTCTTTTGAAGCGACAGATTCATGAGAGCCGGAGGCAGACCCGGACCAGCGAGGACGCAGAACTCTCCTCCGGCTTACCAAATACACCAAGGAAGCGCCGGAACGAGGTCACCTCTGACTTAGCTCCTTTTTATCCTTTGGCGGGTCTCACTCGTCAACCACTCAACTCTTCTGAGTCGAATTATCAGGAAACTTCAACTTCCTCCGGTGACTCACTCCAGTCCAACAAGTCGGCTTTTAAGACCGCTCCAGGGTAATGATAATTTACTTATCCTGTATTCATTTCAATTCTTTATATTTGTAGTGATATTTTGATCTTTTTGCAGCGAAAAAGCAAAGCCTAGCAAGAAGGTGAAGAAGAGAAAGACGACCGAAGAGCCCTCCATCAACGAGCCAGAACTCCAGACGGCCGCACCGGAAGCCTCTGTTCCTGAGTCGCCGCTTGAACCGGCTCATGACATGCCAACGCCAACCGCTGACCCGCCTACTGATCAAGCCGCCGACGGCTCTGTAACCCTTGAAGCTTCCAGCCCGGCCAAGACAGAGGATCCACAAGATGTTGATGTTGAAATTACCAGGACTGGCTACACTGAGCCGGGGAGACCTACTGTGCTACCCAAGTGTTCTGCCAAGGAAGAGCACCTGGAACGCCGTAAGGTCAGTTTGACATTGCTGATTATACTCACATGAGCATTGGGGAAGTTTTTTCTGGATATCTTAGCCAAGTGCACAGTAGCCGTGACCTCGAAGTTGATATGGTGAAGCAAATGCACCAGAAAATTGAGGTATGAAATCTTTCCCTTCACTGAATTATCCTTACTACGCCAGCCCCCAAGTCTATTGCTTATGATGAATATGCTATAGACTTAAAACAGACGTATAAGCATTAGTAATATCCTTTGGTCAAACCTGTAAAAAATCCGGCTTACTCCGTAGTCCCCAAGGGCCGGTTTAATCAACATGAATGAGCCGGTCCTTCACATGCTTGTGCAGAATATAGTCCTTGTGTAGATTTAACAGCAATATGCATTAGCCCCCATGTGCCAAGTACTCTTGCTTGCAAAGTGCTTAGGACTTACTCTCATGAACCACCACTTAGATAAAACCTTCATTAGACATTCACTAGTAGAAAAAGGGGCTTTTACCCCGGTTGGTAAGGGCCTTTTGTCCCGGTTTTCGAACCGGGACTAAAGGGTCGTTACTAAAGCCCTAACCCTTTAGTCCCGGTTCTTACACGAACCGGGACAGAAGGTCCTCCACGTGGCCGCTGCTGCCAGCCCAGGCAGGGGGGCCTTTGGTGCCGGTTGGTGACACCAACCGGGACCAATAGGCAGGGCCTTTTGTCCCGGTTGGTGTCACCAACCGGGACCAATAGGCATCTACGCGTCAACATTTCAGGGGCTGGGGTTTTTGTTTTTTTTGAAAGGGGGGGGGGGGTTGGGGGGTTTTGGGGGGTTAATTTAGGTGTTTCATATATTGTGTTAGCTAGCTAATTAATAGAGAGAAGTGTCATCTCTTATCTCCGTGCTTGGTCGAAGCTACGTACTATATACGTATGGAGAGGACTAGACACGCTAGCTAGTAAGCAAATGAAGGAAACAGAAGATCGTCATGAACATATGCATACAGAGAGAAGTGATCGACCACCTCTCCTTCTCCGAGAGATTGGTCGAACAACAAGTTCTCGTATATCTATCTGACACTACGGCTACATATATACAATAATTATCTCTTACAATATAATCTCCTAATTAAATTGTAAGAACACAGGGTCCACATAGTATTCTCTGTTTTCAGCGATCACGTGGTCAAGGACGAATGCCGCCAATTCCTCTTGAATTGCTCGCATACGATCTGGTGCTAGGAGTTCATCCCGCATCCGAAACATCTAATTTGAAGAAGGGGGTCAATAAATATATATATATGAATAAATGAAACTCGACACAAATGATGGTAATAAAATAAAATTGTGAATATTATTGCTTACGCACTTCATATTGTTCGTCAGAGTAGCCCCGCTCACAGGTCGTTTGGCGGATAGACTCGCAAACGTAGTATCCACAGAAATCATTCCCTTGTTCCTGCCACAACCACTTTACAAGAAATAGAGGTCAATCTAACTGATAAGCAAGCATGCTAAATTGTATTGATGAAACTAGCGCTTGAATCACTAGGATATGTGCGGAACATGCTACTATAGTACTTACTTTCGGGTGTCTAAATTGCAGCTTCTTCGGCAGTCCCGGAGCTTTTGTGGTGAATTTTCTCCAAACCCTGCCAGACAAAGAAAACAATTACTTGATATCAGGAAATGAACAAAGTTGCTGATATGGTGGATAATGATCGATTTAACTTACTTCTCGAGCATTTGAGTCATGTCCGCATAGTCCTGGGGATCTTTTCATCTCGAGTCTAAGACGGTTACTACTCCCTGCTCAAGCTTAATCTCTAGGAGAATATAGTGGAAGCTGCGCATGCATGCATAAGTCATCAATTACATTACCATAACCTGGACTAAGAAGGGAAACCGAATATGCACAAGACAGTAACACTCACTTGAAGTTGTAAGGAAAGAGTATTATATCTTTGTTTTCATTTAATACCAACGATCGTAGCAAGTTGGCCTCGACTTATATCACCGATTTGTCTTTTCTTCAATTCGGCGATCTTCAATCTGCATAATATAGTGAGGATAATTATAAATACATGCAATGAAAGAGCTGACCTATATAGAGAGACTTAATGACAGAAGTAGTACTACTTACAGACAGTAGCAAGTGACCGTTGATTTATCGAGGGCCTTTTGATTGAAAAACTGGAAGAACTCCTCAAATGGAACATTCAGCAGTTCAATTCCGACGAGGTCATGCTCCGGTTTAACTCTCAGCGTCAAAGTATTCATCCCATCAGACTCTCTGCAGGTTTTCATGTACCAATCATGTAATCTTCGCATCATCGTTGTTAGAGATCTTTCATCTTTGACGAGAGGCTTCCCGTAATGGTATTTGTGTTCGTCCACCTCCATGATTTCATAATGTACATCATCGGGCAGGTAATCTCCAAGATTGCTATAACCGGCCACCATCCTCGGATCATTAGCGACGATGTCTTTAGACACCTTGAGCGAGGGGCACGATTGGTTCGCTTGTTCGCCGAGCTGGGCAATTTTTTTCCCAGCTCGTCGTTCTTTTAACATTTGATCACTGACAGTACTTCCCGACTGCTCCGCTTCGACAAATGTCTTTGCAATAATGCGCTCATAGTTGCCTTTCGGCGGAGACTTTGGTGGTTTTGTCAGGGCAGCCAGAGTGCGCTTCGCTTTCACCGGATCTACCTTCTCCTCCGGAGGTGGATGTTTCTTTGCTTTCACCCCTTCAAAGAAGTTCTTCACTTCGGCTCGCACGATCTTCGCGTTCTCTTCCTCGGTCCTCTCGTATGGTAACTTCTCTGGAGTCTTCAGAGAAGGACCGAATCTGTATTGCCTCCCGCCTCTGGCAGCTGTACTGCTAGACGCCGGCAGAGCAGACGGAGCGGATGCGGCTGTCTTCTTTCCTTGCTTATGAGGCGGCGGAGAAGGACTATGACGCGTCGGAGCAGCCGGAGCGGCGGCGGGTCTCTTCCGCCCTTGCTGACGAGGCAGAGAAGGAGGAGGCTGGCTGCTCTGGCACGCTGTCACAGGCGGAGAAGGAGGCGGAGTGCCGCCACGCACCGGAGAAGGAGGCTGAGTGCCCAGATCACTCGCCGGAGGAGGAGGCGGAGTGCCGCCACGCACCGAAGAAGGAGGCTGAGTGCCCTGATCACTCGCCGGAGGAGGAGGCGGCGGAGTGCCCTTACTCGCCGGAGGCGTCCAGTTTGGAAGGTTAATGAGCTCCTTCCGCCATAGGCATGGAGTCTTCAGAGCTAAACCCAGCCGAGTATCCCCTTCACCGGTAGGGTGGTCAAGCTGGAGGTCCTCAAATCCCTCCATTATTTCATCCACCATCACCCTAGCATATCCTTCTGGAATCGGCCGGCAGTGGTAGGTTCCGCCGGGTTCAGGAGGTAAAACAGAGCCAACAGCCGCCTTGACTTTGAAGTTCTGCCATTGCGCCATAAGGTGGCAATGTTGAGACTCCGTGATAGCATCCACGGGGTAGCTAGCAGGAGCCGTCAAGACATGCTCCGGCTGAAGCAGCTCGGTGGAAGCCACACTGCTTCTCCGCTGAGATGACGGGGTAGCTTCGGGGGTAGTTTCGGCATGTCGATTGCCGTCTCGTTCCTCTAGCGCTTGAACCCTTTCGTGCAGCTTCTGAATTTGGGTCTGCTCCATTTTTTCCCTCCTCTCCTGGCTTTTGTAACCGCCTGCGTCCGGAAAACCAGCCTTCCATGGAACAGAGCCTGGCGTGCCTCGTGTCCGTTCAGGGTGCTCAGGATTCCCGAGGGCCATTGTGAGCTCGTCGTTCTCTCTGTCTGGAACGAACGTCCCTTCCTGCGCTACATCAATATATTGCTGAATCTTCTTGACTGGTATTCTCAAAAGCTCGTTCATCCAAACGCACCTCCCTGATACAGGGTCCAATTTTCCGCCAGCCCCGAAGAACCAAGTCCAGCAACGGTCTGTCTAGTTCATTGTCTGTGGTTCGATCTCTTTTTCAAGCAGATCATTCTCAGCCTTGGCCCACTTAGGCTGGGCTTTGAGGTAGCCACCTGACCCCGTGCGATGGTGAAGCTTCTTCTTCGCAGCATTCTTCTTGTTTGTCGCTGACATCTTCTTACTCTTTTCCGATGTCTTGTGGGCCACAAATGCGGGCCAGTGATCTCTGATCTTCTCATACCGGCCGATGAATTCTGGTGTGTCTTCTTTGTCGACAAACGTTTTCAGCTCATTCTTCCACCTCCTGAATAGGTCTGCCATCTTCTTAAGAGCATGAGACTTGATTAATTGCTCTTTAACTGGCTTCTCCGGATCCTCCTCTGGCGGTAGGGTGAAATTTGCCTTCAGCTCAGTCCAAAGATCATCTTTCTGCATATCATTGACATAAGACACCTCCGGGTATTCCTTCTTAGGCTTATACCATTGGTGGATGCTGATCGGGATCTTGTCCCTAACAAGAACCCCACACTGAGCAGCAAATGCTTCCTTTGTCCGGATGGGTTCAATCGGTTGGCCGTCGCGCGCGATTGCTGTGATCTCAAACCTTTCATCCGAGCGCAACTTTCTCTTTGGGCCTCGTCTCTTTACCGAAGTTGTGCTTGATCCGGTGGGCTAGAAAAAAGGAAGAAAGACGAGAGTTAATTAATATGTGTACATACCAAAACAATGAATGCATCAATTACCTAGTCAGCACAGGCTTAACTAATATATTTACCTGGCCGGACTCTGTTCGGTCACCAGAGCCGTCACCACGGGCTCCTTCTTGCACCAGCATTGGGTCACCGGAGCCATCATAATCATGTCTTTCCTCCTCCACTCTTCGATCACCGTAGCCTACTTCTTCACCCTGTTCTTCTAGACCATCATTGTCATTAAGATACGACAAGATATCACCTCCGGCTAAGATTATGTCCCCCAACACCTCTTCTGCTTGCTCGTCTCGTCCGTGCTCCATTGTTTCTGCAAATATTACAACATGGCAATTATTACACAAACATGACAGCAGGTGGATATATTAGTGCAAACATAGACCTAACTTATTCCGGGTTTGGGGTGGCCTCGGCAACGCTTCAAGGGTAGGGGCGCGGCGGGAGGGGGTAGGAGACCGACATCTTTTTTTTCTAGGGTTTGGGTGTCCTCGAGAGTTTTGGTCGAGCGAGAGGGCCGGGGGTGCTCCCGTGGTATAAGTTATCACGGTCGAGAGGGGGTATAAATATCGACCGTCCATCATGTCGAAGTTATCTGGGAGGGAGTTATATATATCGACAACGACGACATACATACATGGGAAAATAATGTTATCGGGGAGGGGGTATATCGACCCCCCCCCCCCACGTGTTGAAGTTATCGGGAGGGGGTTATATCGACAACGACGACATATGTACATGGGAAAATAATATTATCTGGGAGGGGGTATATCGACCCCCCCTCGTGTTGAAGTTATCGGGAGAGGGGTATATCGACGACGACAGACCCGATAAAACATAAGAAAACAAAGAAGAAATAAAAAGAGGAGAAGAAGAAAGGAATAGAGGAGAAGATCGAAGAAAAAAAAGAGGAGAAGAAGAAAGGAATAGAGGAGAGAAGAAGAAAAAATAGAATTTTTTCAATTTTTTCTTCTTCTCTTCTATTCCTTTCTTCTTCTCCTCTTCTTTTTCTTCTTTTTTCCTCTTCTTATTTATTTCTCCTCTTCTTCCTCTCCTCTTCTTCTCCTTTCTTCCTCCTCTTATTTTCCTTTTTCCTCTCATTCATAAAAAAATGTTCAAATAGAAAATTTCGAAAAAAGTAAAGGTTTTGCCTAATGCATTGTTCATATGAATATACAAACATTTGCATATTCTACAATAATTAATATCACCAAAAAAATCTATGAACAGAAAAAAATCCTAACTTTTCTAAAAATCTATCTTTTGCATATATACATGAACATATATATACACAGAGAACATATATACATACATATATACATTTTTATAAAAATGCAAAAAAAAAAGATCTAAAAAAGGACATATAAACAGATATACACACATACATATACTCATACATATACATATAATCAGGAAAAAAACATCATATATATGTGCAGAAAAAACAGGGAGGAAGGGGGCAGTGCCGGCCCTGACCAAAGGATGAGAGGTGCGGCGTGGTCGGGGTAGGGGCAGAGGCATGACGCGCGTCGGGGTAGAGGCGACGGCGGCGTGGTAGGGGCAGGGGCAGAGGCGACGGCGGCGTGGTTGGGGCAGGGCGAGGCAGAGGCAACGGCGGCGTGGTCGGGGCAGCTGGGGCGACGACGACGTGGTCGGGGCAGGGGCGCGCGGCATGGTCGGGGCGGGCCGCCGGCGGCGTGCTCGGGGAAGGGGCGGTTGCGCGTCGACGAGGCAGCAGAGGGCGGCGACAGCGTCGACGGGGCGAGCTCGGGCAGCCTGGCGGCGGCGTCGGGGCGGCAGAACTGATGCAGAGATGGATCTGAAAAACGCTAAGTGCTTTCTTATATACTGAGAGCGTTGGTACCGGTTCGTGGCACCAACCGGGACCAATGCCCCCCTTTAGTCCAAGTTGGTGCCACCAACCGGGACCAAAGGTCTCTTTTCAGCAGCCCAAAGGGCAGGAAGCGGCGGCCTTTTGTCCTGGTTGGTGGCACCAACCGGGACTAAAGGGGGGCATTGGTCCCGGTTGGTGCCACGAACCGAGACCAAAGGGTGGCATTGGTCCCGGTTTGTGCCACCAACCGGGACCAATGGCCTTGCACAACGGCGTGGTGGTGGGAGTTTAGTCCGACCTCGCTAGCTGAGAGAGAGCCGCACCTGTTTATAAGGTGCGGTGCGCCTGAGCTGTCGAGCTCCTCTCTAAAGCAGGCTTACGGGCCTAACCTCTCTGTACATGCCTGTGGGACTACTGGGCCTTCTGCGGGCCTGAATCCTGGCCCATGGATGGGTTTCTAGTCGTATTCAGGCCGTGGTGGCCCAGTAGGTGGCATAATTTTTATTTTTTGCCTGATTTTTTGTTTTCTTTTTGCTTTATTTATTTTATTTTGTTTCTACTTACAACAAAAAACTTATTTATTTTATTTTATTGTGTTTCTAATTACTTATTTATTTTAATTTATGATAATTCTTTTTGCTATTAAAGTTTCTAACTAAAAAAGTTCTTTATGAAAATTATTTTTGCTTTCAATGATTTTGAACAGAAAATACTTCGATAATTTTAGTTGCATCAATTTTATATAATTTTAGTTTCAATAATACTAGAGGTTGCTTATAATATTTTGAACAGAAAATACTTTGATAATTTTAGATTCATAAATTTTATTTATGTTATTAAAGTTTATTTTATTTTGTTTCTACTTATATATTTTATTAAAGTTTATATTATTTTGTTTCTAATTACTTATTTATTTTATTTGTTATTTTTAATGCACCATTTTTCATGCATTTACTGATTATTTTGAGCTATAAGACCCTAAAATTGAAAAGCATTTCAATTGAACTCTGAAAAGGTTGAAAGTTGGCATGGTATCATCATTTCATCCACATAGCATGTGCAAGAAAGTTGAGAGGGTTACGGCAAAAACTGGATGCACTTCGTGTACCAAACGGACAATCTGTTTCGAAGTATCAGGATTTCATACGGAAACTCGTCTGTTACAAAGGGATTTCATTTTTTTAAACTTATTTGAACTCCTGACTTTTTGTGTGTTCAAAATGCACCATTCAAAGCCACATCATCAATTTTCAACCCTTTCTGACTTCATTTGTTATTTTTCATGCATTTACTAATTATTTTGAGCTATAGGACCCTAAAATTGAAAAGCATTTCAAATGAACTCTGAAAAGGTTGAAAGTTGGCATGGTATCATCATTTCATCCACATAGCATGTGCAAGAAAGTTGAGAGGGTTACGGCATAAACTAGATGCACTTCGTGTACAAAACGGACAATGGTATCATACTCGTCTGTTACAAAGTTGGCATGGTATCATCATAATAGTTGCGGGAGAAAGTCTTCACTTTTTCTTCGCTTGTGTCATTTGCTTATTGCGCCATAACCATGGATAACCTTCATCGTTTATCAGGATGCTTGGGTCAGCCTTGACTTTGAAGGGAGGAATTTCATGAAACTTTTCATAATCTTCAGACATGTCTGTCTTGCCCTCCACTCCCACAATGTCCCTTTTTCCTGAAAGAACTATGTGGCGCTTTGCCTCATCGTACGATGTATTCGCTTCCTTATCTTATCGTTTTCTCGGTCTGGTAAACATGTCCTTCACATAGATAACCTGTGCCACATCATTGGCTAGGACGAACGGTTCGTCAGTGTACCCAAGATTCTTCAGATCCACTATTGTCATTCCGTACTGTGGGTCTAGCTGTACCCCGCCTCCTGACAGATTGACCCATTTGCACTTAAACAAAGGGACCTTAAAATCATGTCCGTAGTCAAGTTCCCATATGTCCATTATGTAACCATAATATGTGTCCTTTCCCCTCTCGGTTGCTGCATCAAAGCGGACACCGCTGTTTTGGTTGGTGCTCTTTTGATCATGGGCGATCGTGTAAAATGTATTCCCATTTATCTCGTATCCTTTGTAAGTCAATACAGTCGAAGATGGTCCCCTTTGAAGCATTGTACGGACGGAGGTGTCGTACCCCATTGAATTGGTCAGAAACAGGTGACAGCCGTATCTTCGGCCCAGATATGCTTAAGGAGGCCGAGGAAAAAGTTAAACAAATCAGGGACAGACTCAAGACAGCACAGAGCCGACAAAAGAGCTACTATGATCAGAAGCATCGTGAGGTCAGCTTTGAACCTGGTGATTCCGTATACCTCCGAGTATCTCCTATGAGGGGTCTGCAGCGGTTCAAAATAAAAGGGAAACTAGCTCCAAGATTTATCGGACCATTTTGTGTGAAGGCACGAAGAGGCACGGTAGCCTACCAACTAGACCTGCCCAAGGAGCTGTCAGACGTCCATGACGTATTCCACGTCTCGCAGTTGAGGAAATGTGTGAGTAACCCGGAGAAACATATACCTCATGAGGACATTGATATGCAACCAGATCTCACCTACAGAGAAAGGCCAGTAAAGATTTTAGAAGAGTCTGAACGGAGGACCCGTCAGAAAACGACAAGACTTTTCAGGGTCCAGTGGAGCAACCACACTAAGGATGAAGCCATATGGGAAAGGGAATATTTCCTCCGAGCAGAGTATCCATATCTATTTGAGGATCAGCCGAAATCTCGAGGACGAGATTTTTCCTAAGGGGGTAGGTGTTGTGACACCCAAGTTTTTATTTGGATTTTTCAAAAGGTTTTATTTGACTTGGGGGGAGTGATTTAAATTTTCTTTAAGAGAACTCTCCCTCTCATATATTTTCTTTATGGCAAAAATTTTATTTGGATTCACCCAAGATCTGCCTTTGACCTTGGGAGTTCTTGCTCTTCATTTGGACTCAAGACAAAGTGTTTTCCATTTGGGAAAAAGACTTTTGAAAATCTTTTTGGAAATGCACTATGGCTTTTGGAAAGTCCTTTGCCACTTTCAACTATTCCTTCTTGCCATGGCATAAGTGCAAATGATCTCTCCTAACCCTTCCCTCACCTTTGGATCATGTTTTACACCAAATCCAGCAAGTTGAACCTCCCCATGTGATCATTTTCCATTCAAATTCTATTCAAATATTTTCTGCCTTCTATTCTACCTCTTGGAGATTTACAAAGGAACTCCATTTTCTGTTTGGGCTTTTACCACCAAACTTCCTTCCCCTCCTAGTCCTTTGAACCCTCAACCTAGAACCATGAAGATCCACTGGTCTCCAGTTCAAAATTTTCAAACTACATCAGCTGCAAGTTTGGACCAGATTTGACAAATTTGGTGAAATTCATTCAAAATCTTCTCCAAAAATTCCAAGTAAATTCATGCAGCCTCTGGGTACTTTGAGTGGTCACCTCACCAAGTTACAGCTCCAGAAAAATTCATCTCTTTACCAAAACCTACTGTCGAACACCTGCAATGCATGGTCACTGTCAAGTTTCAGTAAATTCAGAGTTTCAGTTCAGTGCTTGCTGTCGTTTTCTTCAGAGCTGGGCATCGATCTCGCTAGTGCCATCGCGTCGCCTTGCTCCTCGTCCTCGCCCTCTTGTTCCTGCACCGCACGAGTGCCTGGCATCTTGCGGGCGTCGGCGACGAGCAGCAGAAGGTGCGCCGCCCCGTGACCGACGCCGGCGGCGGCTTTGCGGGCGCCAGCGGGAGACACGGCGCCGCCGACTCCACCCAGCGCCGCCCAAACCACCGGAGCCCGCCGCGTGGCCGTCCACTCCCCCGAATGCGCTGCCGTTCTCGTCGTGAACCGCAGGGCGCGGAGCGCGCTCTCTGCCGCCGTTGAGCCCGTGCGGTCACCTCACCGTGGGCAGACGCCATTACGCCAGGGCCAGCTCCGTTTAGCTGCAAAACGAGTCCCGTAACATCCACTGATGCTGCCCGACCGCTCAAACCCCCTGCCAATCCACTGCTCCGCCGTAATCGCTCGCCGGAGATTCTCCGTTCACGGCCATCCCGTCGATCTGCCTATAAATAGGGGTCCCGAGCTTCAACTCGAGCACCCACCAGCCCTACACTTCCCCTAGAGCACGCCTAGCCACTGGAAGAGCCGCGAGGAGGTCTCCTTCCTCGACTCCGGCCGCCGCGACCCGCCACGGGATCCAGCCCGATTCACCCCCGTGTGTGCTCCTCCGCCTCCATTCTCTTGCCAGTAGCTTCACCTTGCATCCCTCGTTCTGACCCGCACTTCAATTTGAAGCTTGCAGCCCTCCACCGGAGTTCCCCGTCCTCACCCGAGCCACCGTCCGCCGGAGATAGTGTCGCCATCGACGTGGTGCTCCCCGTTGGACGAGTCCACCACCCACCGACGCGGAAGAAGACACTGAAGCTCTTGGTACCCTCCGTTTCTCCTAACTCGCCGTGGTTCGACGCCGGCGTCCATCGCCGTCTTCGGGCGCCCGCGAGCCTTTTCAAACCTGGCATGCGGGCCCCGCGTGTCAGCCTCTGTTTTATTTTCCCCGAACCGTTTTCTGTTGGCGCCTTCGGGCAAAATACGTTTTGCCCTTTGCGCTTGCGCATTCCCAGCCGAAGCGTTTTCTGTTTTCTCAGTTAAAACCCTGGAACTTTTCTGTTTCATTACAGAAAGGTCCCTGGACAGAAACCTTTATAACTTTTTAATAAAAAGGTATTTTTGAGTGATTCTTTTTCTGACAATCTCCAAATTTTGTCTAGTTTTTTATGGGATTTATTTGAAAAATATTTGGCAAAGTTTCTGTGCATGTGTTGGTTTTCACGTTAGTACCCCGTTTCGTGATTGCCGTAGGTTCCGGGAGAGGTGACGGAGCCGCGAACTTCGCCGAGCTAGACTCCAACTTCTCCGAACCAGGCAAGCATGTTTGAACATTTGATATGGCAGATGTTTTGCATGTTCATGTGAAAGTTTGTGCGTGGCATGTGAGTGTCGATTAATACCTCGTTGCTTGTAAGGCAGCGACCCGGTTGTTCCGAAGTTGCGATGACCTCTGATGAGAGGTGGCCTAATCATGTGGTGACATGAAGGGCAGCAAGGTGGTACTGTTGTAGCATGCCAGCCTTGCGTCATCCGACTTTCTTCGACGTTAACGTGGTTGGAGCCACGTTATCAATCTTTTCCCGCATGTTCCAAAGTTGCGATGACCTCTGATGAGAGGTGGCCTAATCATGTGGTGACATGAAGGGCAGCAAGGTGGTACTGTTGTAGCATGCCAGCCTTGTGTCATCCGACTTTTCCGACGTTAACATGGTTGGAGCCGTGTTATCGTCCCTTCCCCTTTCCGTGCTACCACATGTCTCATTGCCAGGATACGGTTTAGTAAGTTGGTAACCTCTTTCCGTGTACACACCAAACAGAGAGGCCGGGATGATGGTACCTTGGCCCAGGATTAAAGCCAGTCATCCGGTCAGGGGGCATGGGTGTTTCCGGTTGGGACCGAGAGGGGGGGCACCCCCTTATAGCGCGCGTATAGAAATTTGATCCCATGCTACGCGAGGTTGTAGCCTCCCCGACTCAAGGTTTTTCTTGAAGGTTGCCGAGGGTGATCCCTGGCTTCGGATGGTTAAATTGGGTGTGTACTGGTTAGATGTGTTCCTTCCAGAACACTGTAGACGGAACTAGTCCCCGTGACTACTGAAATCCGTTGGTTGTGGATAAGTACAAACTCTGCAGAGTCAATTCTTTCCAAATCATCATATCCATGATCAGTGATGTAGACTTTATATCCAAATCTATCCGTGTGAAAAACTTGCCCCGGTGAACAAGCTCAAGTGGTAAAATCTCAGATTTATTGTTATTCCAGTGGATGGACTAACTTTATTTTGTGTCTCATGCTTGTGATAATTTATGTCTCCGTGCTGTTGTAATAATGAAATGTGATATAAGCCCTTTAGGTGACGTCGCGCAGACGTCCGACTGTGGCATGTACTCGTTTCTTACTTTCGATATAAGCCCTTTATGTGATGTCGCTCAGACGTCCGACTGCGGCATGCACTGTCTTTACTTTCTGTTATAAGCCCTTTATGTGGTGTCGCCCCGACGCCCGATTGTGGCATTGTTATTCCGCATTTTCCGCTCGAGGAGTCTTTCAGACACTCGTTTGGCACCTGTATTATTGTTCCGCATTTTCCTCTCGAGGAGTCTTTCAGACACTCGTTTGGCACCTGTATTATTGTTCCGCATTTTCCTCTCGAGGAGTCTTTCAGACACTCGTTTGGCACCTGTATTATTATTCCGCATTTTCCGCTCGAGGAGTCTTTCAGACACTCGTTTGGCACCTGTATTATTATTCTGCATTTTCCTCTCGAGGAGTCTTTCAGACACTCGTTTGGCACCTGTATTATTATTCCGCATTTTCCGCTCGAGGAGTCTTTCAGACACTCGTTTGGCACCTGTATTATTATTCTGCATTTTCCTCTCGAGGAGTCTTTCAGACACTCGTTTGGCACCCGCATTACTATTCTGCAGTTTCCGCTCGAGGCGTCATTCAGACCCTCGCTTGGCACCCAGTATTCATTATCACTATGTCTGATCGCACTGGTTAACTTGTTCACATGTTTCGTGTTTGCATTTGTTATACCTTATGTCCGAACTGTCTTGCGAGTGCTTTCATAGTACTCACCTAGCTTGTTGATTTGGCCAGATGTTGACGAAGGCGATCTCTTGGATGAAGAGTTTGATAGCGCGTCCGATGCCTAGAGGAGTCCCAGTCAGTCCTGCGCGATCCCGGATATTGGTCACTTATGTTGTTTACGCTTCCGCCACCCGCAATAAGTCTTCTCGAGCCTCACTCCGACGCTCGAAGAGCTGTAGTCTTCTGGAATCATATCACTCGCTTCGCGATGATATTTCCACCACCGTTATTATCGTGAGTTAGTAGTTTGCCACCCTAT
This sequence comes from Aegilops tauschii subsp. strangulata, assembly GCF_002575655.3. Lineage (NCBI taxonomy): Eukaryota > Viridiplantae > Streptophyta > Magnoliopsida > Poales > Poaceae > Aegilops > Aegilops tauschii. Next base: position 464,922,175 of record NC_053041.3, read on the forward strand.
CCGCCGTGTTGTTTTATCGGCGTGCATGTAATAAATTGTTGGGCAGTCTCTGCTCAACTTTGTATTATATTTAGTACTCCTGGTATTTTTCTTCTGTGACCAATGTATTGTCTATCAGTGAGAAGGAATTCTTCTTCGCTGGTCCGTAAAAGGGATTGGTTTCTCAATAACTATTTTATTGAAAAAACCGGTCGTGACACTTAAGTTGGGTGTTGTCCATCACATCATTCTCCTAATGATGTGATCCCGTTATCAATGACATCCAATGTCCATAGTCAGGAAACCATGACTATCTGTTGATCAACGAGCTAGTCAACTAGAGGCTTACTAGGGACACTTTGTGGTCTATGTATTCACACATGTATTACGATTTCCGGACAATACAATTATAGCATGAATAATAGACTATTATCATGAACAAAGAAATATAATAATAACCATTTATTATTGCCTCTAGGGAATATTTCCAACAGTCTCCCACTTGCACTAGAGTCAATAATCTAGTTACATTGTGATGAATCGAACACCCATTGCGTCCTGGTGTTGATCATGTTTTGCCCTAGGGAGAGGTTTAGTCAACGGATCTGCTACATTCAGGTCCGTGTGTACTTTACAAATATCTATGTCTCCATTTTGAACACTTTCACGAATGGAGTTGAAGCGACGCTTGATATGCCTGGTCTTCCTGTGAAACCTGGGCTCCTTCGCAAGGGCAATAGCTCCAGTGTTGTCATAGAAGAGAGTCATTGGGCCCGACGCATCGGGAATCACCCCTAGGTCGGTAATGAACTCCTTCATCCAGACTGCTTCCTGTGCTGCCTCCGAGGCTGCCATGTACTCCGCTTCACATGTAGATCCCGCCACGACGCTTTGCTTGCAACTGTACCAGCTTACTGCTCCTCTATTCAAAATATACACGTATCCGGTCTGTGACTTCGAGTCATCCAGATCTGTGTCGAAGCTAGCGTCGACGTAACCCTTTACGACGAGCTCTTCGTCACCTCCATAAATGAGAAACATATCCTTAGTCCTTTTCAGGTACTTCAGGATATTCTTGACCGCTGTCCAGTGTTCCTTGCCGGGATTACTTTGGTACCTTCCTACCAAACTTACGGCAAGGTTTACATCAGGTCTGGTACACAGCATGGCATACATAATAGACCCTATGGCCGAGGCATAGGGGATGACACTCATCTCTTCTATATCTTCTGCCGTGGTCGGGCATTGAGCCCTGCTCAATTGCACACCTTGCAATACAGGCAAGAACCCCTTCTTGGACTGATCCATACTGAACTTCTTCAATATCTTGTCAAGGTATGTACTCTGTGAAAGACCAATGAGGCGTCTTGATCTATCTCTATAGATCTTGATGCCTAATATATAAGCAGCTTCTCCAAGGTCCTTCATTGAAAAACACTTATTCAAATAGGCCTTTATACTTTCCAAGAATTCTATATCATTTCCCATCAATAGTATGTCATCCACATATAATATGAGAAATGCTACAGAGCTCCCACTCACTTTCTTGTAAACACAGGCTTCTCCATAAGTATGTGTAAACCCAAACGCTTTGATCATCTCATCAAAGCGAATGTTCCAACTCCGAGATGCTTGCACCAGCCCATAGATTGAGCGCTGGAGCTTGCACACTTTGTTAGCATTCTTAGGATCGACAAAACCTTCCGGCTGCATCATATACAACTCTTCCTTAAGGAAGCCGTTAAGGAATGCCGTTTTGACGTCCATCTGCCATATCTCATAATCATAGTATGCGGCAATTGCTAACATGATTCGGACGGACTTCAGCTTCGCTACGGGTGAGAAAGTCTCATCGTAGTCAACCCCTTGAACTTGTCGATAACCCTTAGCGACAAGTCGAGCTTTGTAGATGGTCACATTACCATCCGCGTCCGTCTTCTTCTTAAAGATCCATTTGTTTTCTATGGCTCGCCGCTCATCGAGCAAGTCAGTCAAAGTCCATACTTTGTTTTCATACATGGATTCTATCTCGGATTTCATGGCTTCTAGCCATTTGTCGGAATCCGGGCCCGCCATCGCTTCTTCATAGTTCGAAGGTTCACCGTTGTCTAACAACATGATTTCCAGGACAGGGTTGCCGTACCACTCTGGTGCGGAACGTGTCCTTGTGGACCTACGAAGTTCAGTAACATGATCTGAAGCTTCATGATCATCATCATTAACTTCCTCCCCAGTCGGTGTAGGCACCACAGGAACATTTTCCTGCGCTGCGCTACTTTCCGGTTCGGAAGGGGTGACTATCACCTCATCAAGTTCCACTTTCCTCCCACTCAATTCTTTCGAGAGAAACTCCTTCTCTAGAAAGGACCCGTTCTTGGCAACGAAGATCTTGCCTTTGGATCTGAGGTAGAAGGTATACCCAACAGTTTCCTTAGGGTATCCTATGAAGACGCATTTTTCCGATTTGGGTTCGAGCTTTTCAGGTTGAAGTTTCTTGACATAAGCATCGCATCCCCAAACTTTTAGAAACGACAGCTTAGGTTTCTTCCCAAACCATAATTCATACGGTGTCGTCTCAACGGATTTAGACGGTGCCCTATTTAAAGTGAATGCGGCAGTCTCTAAAGCATAACCCCAAAATGAGAGCGGTAAGTCGGTAAGAGACATAATAGATCGCACCATATCCAATAGAGTGCGATTACGACGTTCGGACACACCATTTCTCTGAGGTGTTCCAGGCGGCGTGAGTTGTGAAACTATTCCACATTTCCTTAAGTGTGCACCAAATTCGTGACTTAAATATTCTCCACCACGATCTGATCGTAAGAATTTTATTTTCCTGTCACGTTGATTCTCAACCTCACTCTGAAATTCTTTGAACTTTTCAAAGGTTTCAGACTTGTGTTTCATCAGGTAGACATATCCATATCTACTTAAATCATCAGTGAGAGTGAGAACATAACAATATCCTCCGCGAGCCTCAACACTCATTGGACCACACACATCGGTATGTATGATTTCCAATAAGTTGGTTGCTCACTCCATTGTTCCGGAGAACGGAGTCTTGGTCATCTTACCCATGAGGCATGGTTCGCACGTGTCAAATGATTCGTAATCAAGAGACTCCAAAAGTCCATCTGCATGGAGCTTCTTCATGCGCTTGACACCAATGTGACCAAGGCGGCAGTGCCACAAGTATGTGGGACTATCGTTATCAACTTTACATCTTTTGGTACTCACATTATGAACATGTGTAACATCACGTTCGAGATTCATCAAAAATAAACCATTGACCAGCGGGGCATGACCATAAAACATATCTCTCAAATAAATAGAACAACCATTATTCTCGGATTTAAATGAGTAGCCATCTCGAATTAAACGAGATCCAGATACAATGTTCATGCTCAAAGCTGGCACTAAATAACAATTATTGAGGTTTAAAACTAATCCCGTGGGTAGATGCAGAGGTAGCATGCCGACGGCAATCACATCGACCTTGGAACCATTCCCGACGCGCATCGTCACCTCGTCCTTTGCCAGTCTCCGTTTATTCCGTAGTTCCTGTTTTGAGTTACAAATATGAGCAACCGCACCGGTATCAAATACCCAGGAGCTACTACGAGTACTGGTAAGGAACACATCAATTACTTGTATATCACATATACCTTGGGTGTTGCCGGCCTTCTTCTTGTCCGCTAAATATTTGGGGCAGTTTCGCTTCCAGTGACCACTTCCCTTGCAATAAAAGCACTCAGTCCCGGGCTTGGGTCCATTCTTTGACTTCTTCCCAGTAACTGGTTTACCGGGCGCGGCAACTCCCTTGCCGTCCTTCTTGAAGTTCTTCTTACCCTTGCCCTTCTTGAACTTGGTGGTTTTATTCACCATCAACACTTGATGTTCTTTTCTGATCTCCCCTTCCGCTGATTTCCGCATTGAATATACCTCGGGAATGGTCTTTTCCATCCCCTGCATATTGTAGTTCATCACAAAGCTCTTGTAGCTTGGTGGAAGCGACTGGAGGATTCTGTCAATGACCGCGTCATCCGGGAGATTAACTCCCAGCTAAGACAAGCGGTTATGCAACCCAGACATTCTGAGTATGTGCTCACTAACAGAACTGTTCTCCTCCATTTTACAGCTGAAGAACTTGTCGGAGACATCATATCTCTCGACCCGGGCATGAGCTTGGAAAACTAGTTTCAGCTCCTCGAACATCTCATATGCTCCATGTTTCTCAAAACGCTTTTGGAGACCTGGTTCTAGGCTGTAAAGCATGCCGCACTGAACGAGGGAGTAATCATCAGCACGTGATTGCCAAGCGTTCATAACGTCTTGGTTCTGTGGGATTGGTGCATCACCTAGCGGTGCTTCTAAGACATAATCCTTCTTGGCTACTATGAGGATGAGCCTCAGGTTCCGGACCCAGTCCGTATAGTTGCTGCCATCATCTTTCAGCTTGGTTTTCTCTAGGAACGCGTTGAAATTGAGGACAACGTTGGCCATTTGATCTACAAGACATAGCGTAAAGATTTTAGACTAAGTTCATGATAATTGAGTTCATCTAATCAAATTATTTAATGAACTCCCACTCAGATAGACATCCCTCTAGTCATCTAAGTGAAACATGATCCGAGTTCAACTAGGCCGTGTCCGATCATCACGTGAGACGGACTAGTCAAGATCGGTGAACATCTCCATGTTGATCGTATCTTCTATACGACTCATGCTCGACCTTTCGGTCCTCCGTGTTCTGAGGCCATGTCTGTACATGCTAGGCTCGTCAAGTCAACCTAAGTGTATTGCGTGTGTTCCGAGGCCATGTCTGTACATGCTAGGCTCGTCAACACCCGTTGTATTCGAACGTAAGAATCTATCACACCCGATCATCACGTGGTGCTTCGAAACGACGAACCTTCGCAACGGTGCACAGTTAGGGTGAACACTTTCTTGAAATTATTATAAGGGATCATCCTACTTGCTACCGTCGTTCTAAGCAAATAAGATGCAAAAACATGATAAACATCACATGCAATCAAATAGTGACATGATATGGCCAATATCATCATGCTGCTTTGATCTCCATCTTCGGGGCACCATGATCATCTTCGTCACCGGCATGACACCATGATCTCCATCATTGTGTCTTCATGAAGTCGTCACGCCAACGATTACTTCTACTTCTATGGCTAACGCGTTTAGCAACAAAGTAAAGTAATTTACATGGCGTTATTCAATGACACGCAGGTCATGCAAAATAATAAAGACAACTCCTATGGCTCCTGCCGGTTGTCATACTCATCGACATGCAAGTCGTGATTCCTATTACAAGAATATGATCAATCTCATACATCACATATATCATTCATCACATCTTCTGGCCATATCACATCACATAGCACTTGCTGCAAAAACAAGTTAGACGTCCTCTAATTGTTGTTGCAAGTTTTTACGTGGTTTGTAGGTTTCTAGCAAGAACGTTTCTTACCTACGTATGACCACAGCGTGATTTGCCAATTTCTATTTACCCTTCATAAGGACCCTTTTCATCGAATCCGTTCCGACTAAAGTAGGAGAGACAGACACCCGCTAGCCACCTTATGCATCTAGTGCATGTCAGTCGGTGGAACCTGTCTCACGTAAGAGTACGTGTAAGGTCGGTCCGGGCCGCTTCATCCTACAATGCCGCCGAAACAAGAAAAGACTAGTAGCGGCAAGAAGAATTGGCAAACTCAACGCCCACAACTGCTTTGTGTTCTACTCGTGCATAGTAACTACGCATAGACCTGGCTCATGATGCCACTGTTGGGAATCGTAGCATAATTTAAAATTTTCCTACGCTCACCAAGATGCATCTATGGAGTATACTAGAAACGAGGGGAGGGGAGTGCATCTACATACCCTTGTAGATCGCGAGCGGAAGCGTTCCAATGAACGTGGATGACGGAGTCGTACTCGCCGTGATCCAAATCACTGATGACCGAGTGCCGAACGTACGGCACCTCCGCGTTCAACACACGTATGGTGCAGCGACGTCTCCTCCTTCTTGATCCAGCAAGGGGGGAGGAGAGGTTGATGGAGATCCAACAGCACGACGGCGTGGTGGTGGATGTAGCGGGTCTCCGGCAGGGCTTCGCCGAGCTTCTGCGAGAGAGAGAGAGGTGTTGCAGGGGAGGAGGGAGGCGCCCAAGGCTGTAGGTTGCTGCCCTCCCCCCTTTATATAGGCCCCTGGGGGGGCGCCAGCCCCAAGAGATGGGATCTCAAGGGGGGGGGGGCGGCGGCCAAGTGGGGGGAAGGGGTGCCTTGCCCCCCAAGGCAAGGGGGAAGCTCCCCCCTAGGGTTTCCAACCCTAGGCGCATGGGGGGAGGCCCAAGGGGGGTGCCCCAGCCCACTAGGGGCTGGTTCCCTTCCACTTTCAGCCCACGGGGCCCTCCGGGACAGGTAGCCCCACCCGGTGGACCCCCGGGACCCTTCCGGTGGTCCCGGTACAATACCGGTAACCCCCGAAACTTTCCCGGTGGCCGAAACTTGACTTCCTATATATAATTCTTCACCTCCGGACCATTCCGGAACCTCTCGTGGCGTCCGGGATCTCATCCGGGACTCCGAACAACTTTCGGGTTTCCGCATACATATATCTCTACAACCCTAGCGTCACCGGACCTTAAGTGTGTAGACCCTACGGGTTCGAGAGACATGCAGACATGACCGAGACGCCTCTCCGGTCAATAACCAACAGCAGGATCTGGATACCCATGTTGGCTCCCACATGTTCCACGATGATCTCATCGGATGAACCACGGTGTCGAGGATTCAATCAATCCGTATGCAATTCCCTTTGTCAATCGGTATATTACTTGCCCGAGATTCGATCGTCGGTATCCCAATACCTAGTTCAATCTCGTTACCGGCAAGTCTCTTTACTCGTACCGCAATGCATGATCCCGTGACCAACGCCTTAGTCACATTGAGCTCATTATGATGATGCATTACCGAGTGGGCCCAGAGATACCTCTCCGTCACACGGAGTGACAAATCCCAGTCTCGATCCGTGCCAACCCAACAGACACTTTCGGAGATACCCGTAATGCACCTTTATAGTCACCCAGTTACGTTGTGACGTTTGGCACACCCAAAGCACTCCTACGGTATCCGGGAGTTGCACGATCTCATGGTCTAAGGAAAAGATACTTGACATTGGAAAAGCTCTAGCAAACGAAACTACACGATCTTTTATGCTATGCTTAAGTTGGGTCTTGTCCATCACATCATTCTCCTAATGATGTGATCCCGTTATCAATGACATCCAATGTCCATAGTCAGGAAACCATGACTATCTGTTGATCAACGAGCTAGTCAACTAGAGGCTTACTAGGGACACTTTGTGGTCTATGTATTCACACATGTATTACGATTTCCGGACAATACAATTATAGCATGAATAATAGACTATTATCATGAACAAAGAAATATAATAATAACCATTTATTATTGCCTCTAGGGCATATTTCCAACACATCACCAGGGTCATCTCGTCTGATCTTATACCGCAATGCACCGCATACCGGGCAGGCGTTCAGATCCTTGTACGCACCGCAGTAGAGGATGTAGTCATTAGGGCATGCATGTATCTTCTGCACCTCCAATCCTAGAGGGCATACGACCTTCTTTGCTGCGTATGTACTGTCGGGCAATTCGTTATCCTTTGGAAGCTTCTTCTTCAATATTTTCAATAGCTTCTCAAATCCTTTGTCAGGCACAGCATTCTCTGCCTTCCACTGCAGCAATTCCAGTACGGTACCGAGCTTTGTGTTGCCATCTTCGCAATTGGGGTACAACCCTTTTTTGTGATCCTCTAACATGCGATCGAGCTTCAGCTTCTCCTTTTGACTTTCGCATTGCGTCCTTGCATCGACAATGACCCGGCGGAGATCATCATCATCGGGCACTGGTTCCTCTTGATCTTCAGCAGCTTCCCCCCTTGCAGCATCATTGGGCACATCGTCTGGTTCCTCTTAATCTTCAGCAGCTTCCCCCGTTGCAGCATCACCATATTCAGGGGGCACATAGTTTTCATCGTCCTCTTCTTCTTCGCCGTCTTCCATCATAACCCCTATTTCTCCGTGCCTCGTCCAAACATTATAGTGTGGCATGAAACCCTTGTAAAGCAGGTAGGTGTGAAGGATTTTCCGGTCATAGTAAGACTTCGTATTCCCACATGTAGGGCATGAACAACACATAAACCATTCTGCTTGTTTGCCTCAGCCACATCGAGAAAATCATGCACGCCCTTAATGTACTCGGAGGTGTGTCTGTCACCGTACATCCATTCTCGGTTCATCTGCGTGCATTATATATAATTAAGTGTGTCAAAAACCATTACAGAACATCATGAATAGATAATTAAGTGACCAAATTAATAGAAGTTCATCATCACATAAAAACCAAAGTACATACATAGTTCTCATCTAACAACATATATATAGCTCTCCAGAGCATCTAATTAATTAAACCATACATTGAAACTATGTAAAACATTTCAATGCAAAAACAAATGCGATCATAATCGCAACCAAGGTAACAATTGATCCAACGGCATAATGATACCAAGCCTCGGTATGAATGGCATATTTTCTAATCTTTCTAATCTTCAAGCGCATTGCATCCATCTTGATCTTGTGATCATCGACGACATCCACAACATGCAACTCCAATATCATCTTCTCCTCCTCAATTTTTTTATTTTTTCCTTCAAGTAATTGTTTTCTTCTTCAACTAAATTTAACCTCTCGACAATAGGGTCGGTTGGAATTTCCGGTTCAACCACCTCCTAGATAAATAAAATCTATGTCACGTTGGTCGGCATATTTGTCATAAACAATAAATGAACCAAATAGTTATAAAAAGATAATATATACCACATCCGAATCATAGACAGGACGAGGGCCGACGGGGGCGGATACCAAAACCATCGCACTATGTAATAAGAAGGAATAATAAACGTAACAAAATTAGACAAGTATCTATCTAAAGTAAGAATATTTTTTTCTTCCAGAAAGAAGATAAGAATAAGAGGCTCACCACGGTGGTGCTGGCGACGAGATCGGCACGGGCGATCGACGGCGGTGAAGACGGGGACGGGACGTGACGGACCACTAAACCTAGACAAATCTCGGGGAAAATGGAGCTCGGAGGTCGAGTTTCGAGAGGAGAAAGATTAACTAGTGTGGCTCAGACATTTCATCGAACACCTCATGTGCATAGGAGGTGAGCTAGAGCACCCAAATGCCATCCCCTCACCGGCCAGAAAAAACAGAGCATTGTGGAGTGCTCTGCTGTGGCGATGGGGTATATATAGGCAACTCATTGGTCCCGGTTCATGAAACCAACCGGGACTAAAGGGGGGGCATTGGTCCCCGTTGGTGCCACGAACCGGTACGCATGCCCCCCTTTAGTCCCGGTTGGTCGCACCAACCGGGACCAAAGGCCTTGTGCTGCCCCGCATCAAAAGTTTAGTCCCACCTCGCTAGTTGAGAGAGCTCGAGAGTGGTTTATAAGCGCTGCTGCGCCCACCCTCTCGAGCTCTTCTCAGCTGCAGGCTTTCGGGCCTAACCGTTCTCTTTGCCTGTGGGGCCTACTGGGCCTTCTGCGGGCCTGAATCCTAGCCCATGGATGGGTTTCAAGTCGTATTCAGGCCGTGGTGGCCCAGTAGGTGGCATAATTTTGTTTCATTGTTTTTTGTTTTCTCTTTTGCTTTATTTATTTTGTTTTGTTTCTACTTACAACAAAAAACTTATTTATTTTATTCCATTTTGTTTCTAATTACTTATGTATTTTACTTTATTTATTTTATTTTTATTTATTTTACTGCTGCTATTTTTATTTATTTTACTGCTGCTATTTTTATTTATTTTATTAAGGTTTATTTATTTTATTTACTATAGTTTATTTTATTTTAGTTTATTAAGGTTTATTTATTTTATTAAGGTTTATTTATTTTATTTACTATAAAAAATGAACATAGATGCGCCTATAGAGAAAATTCAACCTAAATTCATAATAAATTTCTATGAAACTCAAAGAAATTTACTCTGAATTTAGGTCAAATTCCCTGTATAAGGGCATCTATTTTCACTTTGAGAGGAGCTCAACAAGGCAGAGAGGAACGGGCTTATAAACCGGTGTGAGCGCCCTTCGGTTGGCGAGGTGGGACTAAACTCTGACCGCTCCTAGGACCAACCCTTTAGTCCCGGTTTGTGGTATGAACCGGGACTAAAGGGTGAGCGTCTGGTCCCGATTCAAGCCACCAACCGGGACCAATGGTGGTGGGCCAGGAGCGAGGCCCATTGGTCCCAGTTTGTCCCACCAACCGGGACCAAAGGGGCCGGACGAACCGGGACCAATGCCCCCACGAGGCCCGGCAGGCCCCTGGCCGCACGAACCGGGACCAATGCTCAGATTAGTCCCGGTTCGTGACTGAACCGGGACTAATGTGAATATTGCCCTGTGACCAAAGCCCAGTTTTCTACTAGTGATTAGCGCCCAAGTGCCAAGTGTTGTTGCTTGCAAAAGGCTTGGGACTTAATATTGTATGCTAATATTCATGATTTTTGACCCGGTATTTGTACAGGCCACCACTACTCAACTTCAATCAGAACTGTCTGAATTGAAGAACCATCTGGAGGCTCAGGAGACGGAAACTCAAAACGCCAATTCCAAATTTGAATTCAGTGTGGCTGAACAAGAGAAATTGAAATCCAAGTTTGAGGTTGAGAAGAAGGCCTCGGCTGAAGAAAAAATTGCCTTAACCCAACGAGCTGAAACAATAGAAACGGCTCTTGAAGAAGTCACCACTGAATTGTCTGGCTTAAAACGCCATGTATCTCAGATGGTCTCAGCAATCTTTGGTAAGTCGCCCTGCAAGTGTCAAATATTGAATCTTTCTAGTGATCATATGAATTGTCATTAACTCACCTGATTTTGCTATACAGGCCCCAGGAGCTCCAACCTCAACCAGGACATGCTGGTGAAGCTGAAGGCGGTTTACACGCTCGTGGAACAACTTTATACTAGATCTCAGTGTGCCTTGCCCGCAGTTGCCCTGTCAAACGAAGTCCCCACACTCCTGGTGGATGTTCTAAAGAGGCTTTCTGTGCTACCCTAGCAGTTCAATGAATTAAGGTGGTCATCTACAAGAGCCGGAGACGTGGCTGCTTTAAGCCAGGCCAAGGCGTGGCTAGCGGAGTTAGACCCGGCTGACATCGCCATTGGATATCCAAGCCTTAAGGAGGATGGCACATCATTTGAATAGAAGTACTTCGCCACTTGTGTGAAGGAAATACACCCTGTGGCCACCCTGATTGCTGATGAGGCGGATCTCACCAAGTACCAGTCAGGTTATGACACGGAAAATCAGAGGATTCCAACGCCGCATTATAAAGTGACCAGCCTGATCCCTCCAATACGTAAGCATACCTCCGCCCTGAAGTTGACCTGGCCGGACTAATTGATGATGAAGCTGAATTTGAAGCTTTGAATGGCATTAACTGGTCATCATCAACCTTCTAGGACAGGGAACAGGACGGAGGAGCGGAAAGGGTTGATCCGAAAGCTTCAGGCCAACAAGAGAATTGACCCGCTGGGCCGCTCATATTTGTACCTTGCTGGAAAACAATTTAATCATTTGGACTCGGCGAGTCATGTAATAGGGTGGAAATGACTTTGCTTTGTCGTGCCATCGTGCATGTTTTGGTGCTCAACACTGTTAAGCCACCGCCTTATACTCTCCCTTTTTAAACTTATCATCTGTTTTCTTTAGGCATAAGAAAGTCTTTGAACTGTCCTGCACACAGAAATAGATCACAAGAACCCTTGGCAGCTTACCACAGGACGGGTCATAATATCTTACATACAATCATTAATTTTGAAAGAAGAGACACAGATAAGCCTGTTATGAATTATAACTTTGAAAGACAACTACAATATCATACCTATGATTTTGAATTTGCAATGCCGGTTCATGTGACCTGAACAGTAAGGGTGATAACCCAATCCTTAGAAGCCAACACTTCCAAATGTAGATGATTGTCATACACTGGCGACTTATTATCCAAAACCAAGCCGGGTTAAATTTGAACCACACTTATACTTAGATCTAGACAAAAGCCTCAAGACAAAAAACAAAGATTGTTTGCAAAAAACTTAAGCAAAATAGAAAGAAAAATTTGAGGCTTCTGATTCGAATACGATCAATAAAATGGACCAAAGGGGTTAAGCTAGGATTCGAATACGATCATGTAGCCCCCAGTGGCTTTGGCATTGCGCCGATCAAGAGGGTACCAACAACTATGTTCTCTTTGGTTCGAATACGACCTATGTTTGAATAGGAAGCCCCCAAATGACCTTGAGAGTTTTTTAACGACTCTGATTCGAATACGATCAAAGTCGGACCCAAAAGGGGTTAAGCTATGATTTGAATACGATCAAGAAGCCCCCTAGTCAATTTGGCATTGTGCCGATCAAGAGGGTACCGACAGGTATGTTCTCTTTGGTTCGAATATGACCTATGTTTGAACAGGAAGCCCCCTAGTGATCATGAGGTTTAACGGCTATATTCGAATATGATCATGAGCCGTACCAAAGGGTTAAGCTGGATTTGAACACGATCAGCCCCCAATTGGTCGTTTGAAATTATGATGATGAAGACATATGATCATTGAGGATGAAAAGGACAGAGGTCCTGCTTTATTACTTATTATAATATATACATCGTAAAAATATGTACATCATGAGAGCCGGTGGCTCAACTATAATAAGGCCGAAGATGAGCGATATTCCACGGCCGGCGGGTCTCTTCCTCTGACTTACGTGAGTCTTTGTGCTCTCGAACATCGATAAGGTAGTATGACCCGTTGTTCAAGTTCTTGCTGACCATAAAAGGTCCTTCCCAAGGTGGGGATAACTTGTGTGCATCAGTTTGATCCTGGATGAGCCGGAGCACCAAGTCACCTTTTTGAAAGGTTCTGGACTTAACTCGGCGACTGTGATAACGACGCAGGTCCTGTTGGTAAATCGCCGAGCGGGCTGCTGCCAAGTCACGCTTTTCATCTAACAAGTCGAGTGCATCCTGACGGGCTTGTTCGTTATCAGCTTCAACGTAAGCCGCCACGCGGGGCGAGTCATGACGGATGTCACTAGGTAGAACCGCCTCTGCTCCGTAAACCATGAAGAAAGGCGTATAACCCGTAGACCTGTTAGGGGTAGTATTGATGCTCCATATCACAGAGGGTAACTCCTCCACCCAACAACCCCGCGTCCGTTGTAAAGGACCCATAAGCCGGGGCTTGATGCCTTTCAAGATTTCCTGATTGGCTCTTTTAGCTTGACCATTGGATTGGGGGTGAGCTACTGATGAAACATCAAGCCGGATATGCTCACATTGACAGAACTCCTCCATGGCACCCTTGGACAGATTAGTACCGTTGTCAGTTATAATGTTGTGTCGAAAGCCAAAACGAAAGATCGCCTTTTCATGAATTGAACCGTCGTGGCTGCGTCACACTTACTAACCGGCTCTGCCTCAACCCACTTTGTGAATTTGTCAACCGCCACCAGAAGGTGAGTCTTTTTATCTTTGGATCTTTTGAAAGGCCCAGCCATTTCGAGTCCCCAGACAGCAAATGGCCAAGTAATTGGAATCATCCTCAATTCATGAGCCGGCACGTGAGACCGTCGTGAGAATTTCTGGGAACCATCACATTTACTGACCAGATCCTCCGCATCAGCGTGAGCCGTCGGCCAATAAATCCATGACGGAAAGCTTTTGCCACAAGGGACTTTGAACCGGCATGATGGCCACAATCTCCTTCATGGATCTCACGAAGAATTTCTTGACCTTCCTCTGGAGAGACACATCGTTGAAACGCCCCCGTGACACTGCGATGATGCAACTCACCATTGGTAGTTGTCATTGACTTAGACCGTCGGGTTATCTGTCTAGCTAAGGTTTCATCCTCAGGCAACTCGCCCTGGGTCATATAAGCCAAATATGGCACTGTCCAATCTGGGATGACGTGAAGAGACGCCACCAATTGTGCCTCCGGGTCTGGAACAGCCAAGTCCTCTTTTGTAGGCAGCTTGACAGAAGGGTTATGCAGAACATCCAGGAAGGTATTAGGTGGCACCGGCTTACCCTGAGACCCCAGCCAGCTTAAAGCATCGGCCGCCTCATTCTTTCTGCGATCAATGTGCTCCACTTGGTATCCCTTGAAGTGTCTACCAATGGCATCAACTTCATGGCGATAAGCCGCCCTAAGAGGATCCTTGGAATCCCACTTGCCTGATACTTGTTGAGCCACCAAATCTGAGTCGCCAAAGCACCTTACCCGGCTTAAGCTCATCTCCTTAGCCATCCGAAGACCATGGAGCAATGCCTCGTACTCAGCTGCATTGTTAGTACAGGGAAACATCAACCGTAGCACATAACAAAAAATTTCACCTCGAGGGGAAGCTAAAGCTGTTGGAAATATGCCCTAGAGGCAATAATAAAATGGTTATTATTATATTTCCTTGTTCATGATAATTGTCTATTGTTCATGCTATAATTGTATTAACTGGAAACCGTAATACATGTGTGAATACATAGACCACAACATGTCCCTAGTAAGCCTCTAGTTGACTAGCTCGTTGATCAATAGATGGTTATGGTCTCCTGACCATGGACCTTGGATGTCATTGATAACGGGATCACATCATTAGGAGAATGATGTGATGGACAAGACCCAATCCTAAGCATAGCACAAGATCGTGTAGTTCGTCTGCTAGAGCTTTTCTAATGTCAAGTATCATTTCCTTAGACCATGAGATTGTGCAACTCCCGGATACCGTAGGAATGCTTTGGGTGTACCAAATGTCACAACGTAACTGGGTGACTATAAAGGTGCACTACAGGTATCTCCGAAAGTGTCTGTTGGGTTGGCACGAATCGAGATTGGGATTTGTCACTCCGTATGACGGAGAGGTATCTCTGGGCCCACTCGGTAATGCATCATCATAATGAGCTCAATGTGACTAAGGAGTTAGCCACGGGATCATGCGTTACGGAACGAGTAAAGTGACTTGCTGGTAACGAGATTGAACAAGGTATTGGGATACCGACGATCGAATCTCGGGCAAGTAACGTACCGATTGACAAAGGGAATTGTATACGGGATTGATTGAATCCTCGACATCGTGGTTCATCCGATGAGATCATCATGGAACATGTGGGAGCCAACATGGGTATCCAGATCCCGCTGTTGGTTATTGACCGGAGAGTCGTCTCGGTCATGTCTGCATGTCTCCCGAACCCGTAGGGTCTACACACTTAAGGTTCGGTGACGCTAGGGTTGTAGAGATATTAGTATGCGGTAACCCGAAAGTTGTTCGGAGTCCCGGATGAGATCCCGGACGTCACGAGGAGTTCCGGAATGGCCCGGAGGTAAAGATTTGTATATAGGAAGTCCAGTTTTGGCCACCGGGAAAGTTTCGGGGGTCACCCGTATTGTACCGGGACCACCGGAAGGGTCCCGGGGGTCCACCGGGTGGGGCTACCTATACCGGAGGGCCCCATGGGCTGAATTGGGAAGGGAACCAGCCCCTGGTGGGCTGGTGCGCCCCCCATGGGCCTCCCCCTGCGCCTAGGGTTGGAAACCCCGGGGGTGGGGGGCGCCCCACATGACTTGGGGGGCAAGTCCCCCCCTTGGCCGCCCCCCCTTGAGATTGGATCTCTAAGGGGCCGGCGCCCCCCCAGGGCCCCTATATATAGTGGGGGGAGGGAGGGCAGCCGTACCTAAGCCCTTGCGCCTCCCTCTCCCTCCCGTGACGCATCACCCTCCTCCCGCAGCGCTTGGCGAAGCCCTGTTGGAATCCCGCTACTACCACCACCACGCGCGTCGTGCTGCTGGATCTCCATCAACCTCTCCTTCCCCTTGCTGGATCAAGAAGGAGGAGACGTCACTGCTCCGTACGTGTTTTGAACTCGGAGGTGCCGTCCGTTCTCATGAACGCTTCTGCTCGCGATCTACAAGGGTATGTAGATGCACTCCTCTCTCTCGTTGCTAGCATCTCCTAGATTGATCTTGGTGACACATAGGAAAATTTTGAATTATTGCTACGTTACCCAACAGTGGCATCATGAGCCAGGTCTATGCGTAGATTCTATGCACGAGTAGAACACAAAGTAGTTGTGGGCGATGATTTGTTCAATTTGCTTGCCGTTACTAGTCTTATCTTGATTCGGCGGCATTGTGGGATGAAGCGGCCCGGACCGACCTTACACGTACTCTTATGTGAGACAAGTTCCACCGACTGATATGCACTTGATGCATAAGGTGGCTAGCGGGTGTCTGTCTCTCCCACTTTAGTCGGATCGGATTCGATGAAGAGGGTCCCTATGAAGGGTAAATAGAAATTGGCATATCACCGTTGTGGCTTTTGCGTAGGTAAGAAATGTTCTTGCTAGAAACCCATAGCAGCCACGTAAAACATGCAACAACAATTAGAGGACGTCTAACTTGTTTTTGCAGGGTATGCTATGTGATGTGATATGGCCAAAAGGATGTGATGAATGATATATGTGATGTATGAGATTGATCATGTTCTTGTAATAGGAATCACGACTTGCATGTCGATGAGTATGATAACCGGCAGGAGCCATAGGAGTTGTCTTAATTTATTGTATGACCTGCGTGTCAATGAAAATCGCCATGTAATTACTTTACTTTATTGCTAACCGTTAGCCATAGTAGTAGAAGTAATAGTTGGCGAGACAACTTCATGAAGACACAATGATGGAGATCATGGTGTCATGCCGGTGACGAAGGTGATCATGCCGCGCCTCGAAGATGGAGATCAAAAAGGCGCAAGATGATATTGGCCATATCATGTCACTTTATGATTTGCTTGTGATGTTTGTCATGTTTACATCTTATTTGCTTAGAACGACGGTAGCATAAATAAGATGATCCCTCACTAAAATTTTAAGAGACGTGTTCCCCCTAACTGTGCACCGTTGCGAAGGTTCGTTGTTTCGAAGCACCACATGATGATCGGGTGTGATGGATTCTAATGTTCGCATACAACGGGTGTTGACGAGCCTAGCATGTACAGACATGGCCTCGAAACACAAGAAAAACACTTAGGTTGACTTAACGAGCCTAGCATGTACAGACATGGCCTCGGAACACAAGAGACCGAAAGGTCGAACATGAGTCGTATAGTAGATGCGATCAACATTGAGATGTTCACCGATGATGACTAGTCCGTCTCACGTGATGATCGGACACGGCCTAGTTGACTCGGATCACTTAGATGACTAGAGGGATGTCTATCTGAGTGGGAGTTCATTAAATAATTTGATTAGATGAACTTAATTATCATGAACATAGTCAAAAGGTCTTTGCAAATTATGTCGTAGCTTACGCTTTAGTTCTACTAAGATATGTTCCTAGAGAAAATTTAGTTGAAAGTTGATAGTAGCAATTATGCGGACTGGGTCCGTAAACTGAGGATTGTCCTCATTGCTGCACAGAAGGCTTATGTCCTTAATGCACCACTCAGTGTGCTGAACCTCGAGCGTCGTTTGTGGATGTTGTGAACATCTGACATACATGTTTTGATGACTACGTGATAGTTCAGTGCGTAATGCTAATGGTTTAAAATTGTGGCACCAAAGACGTTTTTGAAACGTCGCAGAACATATGAGATGTTCCAAAGACTGAAATTGAGATTTCAGACTAGTTCCCACGTCAAGAGGTATGAGACCTCTGACAAGTTTCTTAAGCCTGCAAACTAAGGGAGAAAAGCTCAATCGTTGAGCATGTGCTCGAATTGTTTGAGTACTACAATCGCTTGAATCGAGTGGGAGTTGTCTTCCAGATGAGATAGTGATGGTTCTCCATAGTCACTGCCACCAAGCTATTAGAGCTTCATGATGAACTATAACATATCAGGGATAGACATGATGATCCTTGAGAAACTCGCGATGTTTGACACCGCGAAAGTAGAAATCAAGTAGGAGCATCAATTGTTGATGGTTAGTAAAACCACTAGTTTCAAGAAGGGCACGGGCAACAAGGGATACTTCATGAAACGGCAAATCAGTTGCAGCTCTAGTGAAGAAACCCAAGGTTGAACCCAAACCCGAGACTAAGTGCTTCTGTAATGAGGGGAACGGTCACTGAAGCAGAACTACCCTAGATACTTGGTAGATGAGAAGGTAGGCAAGGTCGACAGAAGTATATTGGATATACATTATATTAATGTGTACTTTACTAGTACTCCTAGTAGCACCAGGGTATTAGCTACCGGTTCGGTTGCTAAGTGTTGGTAACTCGAAATAAAAGGCTACGGAATAAACGGAGACTAGCTAAAGGTGAGATGACGATATGTGTTGGAAGTGTTTCCAAGGTTGATGTGATCCACTCTTGGTCATCCGGCCCACAGCGTATCCCTTGAGCCCTTCGAAGCTGCCCTTCAAGAACTCAAATCCACTGTGCGCAGGCCCCACGGTGGGTGCCAACTATCATGGAATCGTCACGGCAGATGTCCTAGTGAAAGGACTTAATCGTGGAGCCATCGCAACTAGGAAGCTTAATGGGGTTAAAACGGGACAAAGGACACGAGGGTTTATACTGGTTCGGCCCCTTGCGGTGAAGGTAAAGGCCTAATCCAGTTTGAGGTGGTATTGCTTATGTTTAGATTGCTAGGGAGTTAATCCGCTTGACCTAGCTTTCGATCTGATCTTACTTGTCCTGAACCGCCGCCGGGTCGTCCCTTTATATACACAGGTCGACGCCCAGCGGCTCACAGAGTCTTGGCCGGCTCATAAACAGTGTCGGGCTCGGTCTCTAACTATCCCTGCCTTACAATACAAGTTAAGTACATCTGGTGGTTTATCTCTACGGGCCTTGAGTCGCCTTTGGGCCTTGGGCCCTTAACTGAACCGCCATCTTCCAGAGCTGTCTTGGGCTTCATGAATCGCTATAGGTATAACCCGGCCCCTCCTGGGAAGGTCATACCTAATAGTTATATCCCCAACACTTTTCATACATATATTTGGTCCACATGCAAGTTTGTTCGTGTTCTGACCCTTTCCCGTGTTTTCTTGGCCAAATTTATAAACAGCAGATGAGTTGGACGCAGCAACCATCTGTGATCGGGTATGAAAAAGACACGGTTCCCTAGCACTACCTGTGTGCCGTGCCCCTGCCCCTATCACCCACATGAGCACAGTAGATTGGGCACCACGAGGCTTCCCTCCCCCTCTCGAAAATATCTACTCCCTCGCAATCTCGAAAATATCTACCCACGTAGATGGTTTTTCTGTTTGATAGCACACGATAAGTATTTCTGGACCGTGTGTGATGTGTGTTACTCCCGCTCTGATTCAATCAGTAGATCCAAATTTTCAGTGGCCCCGGCATGTTACTCCCGCCTCCGTCCCTCGCAATCTCAATAATATCTGGTCTGCTGGAGAGTTTTTCTGTTTGATAGCACACGATTATTACGTTTTAACCATGTGTGATGTTCGTTACTCCCGCCCCGCTCTTCTTCAATCCCTTGATCCAAATTTCTGGTAGCCCCGCCATTTTACTCCCGCCTAGTAAAATTTTCAGTACCCGCGGCATTTCCTCAAACACCACCTTGGACCCCCTCCACACACACACCCCAAATCCTTCGATCACCCCAAATCCCCCACTCACACACATAACACACCACCCCTCCCTCGCTCCAAACCTAGCTAGGTCGCCGCCACCGCCATGCCGTCTCCATCGTCATCCTATGCCGGTCTGCCCGTGCAGTTTACCCACCGATATACATACCCTCGCCGCCCTGAGTTTGTTAGATGACGCCTGGGAAACCCCCCCTTTCCCAGAGCTCCCCATCCCCACCCCCCTCACCCACTCCAGAGCATCGCAGCCTAAGCCCGACTATGCTTCCCGGGGAGCTCAAGGAGCGAATGGCCCAAAAGAGCCTTACCACGGCCTCTTCACCCGACGTCGGCGAGGTGGCCGCCGAGGAAGCTGATGACGATGATTGGACCTGGATTGAGCCTTTCAATCGGCGGGCTAGAGTATTCTGGCATGTCGCGGACGCCGGCTACGACATCGAGGTCGTCGACACCGATGGCTTGACACGGGTTATGTCACAGGTTAAGTTGCGCACCCCCAACCCTTCGAGTTCGATAACCGTTGATCTCATCGATGGCCCTGCCGCTGATCTCCTGTGGCTCGTTATGAACAATTTTCCATCCTTCATCGGAATGGAGTCCCTTTTGTCATTTCTGAAGGACACATTCTGCGATGCTGGCTTGGGATCCTCAGCTGGCAAGTCAAACCTCATTGATGGCGACCACGAGGAGGAGCCAATCTGTGACAAGTGAGGAAACCCATGATTTGTTCTCTTGAACCCCTTTTGTAGTGAGAACATGTCCAGTATTTATTGCTATATTTGGTTGTTTGCATTATGCCTTGTTTATTTCTACGGTTTATGGTTGTTTGGTTGCTTGTAGTTAGCATATGTCCAGTTCCAATTGCCATCTTTTGTTGTTCGTAGTATGCCTTGTTTATTTCAGCTATTAATAGTGTGATGTTCTATATGAACTGTGCAGTTCAATTTCATCAATACCAAATTTAACAATAGCTCTATGAATGACTATATTTTTTTGCTGTTAAGCATGTTGTACTCCCTCCGAATCTTTTTAGTTCGCATATAAGATTTATCTAGAGTCAAGCCTCATAAAGTTTGACCAACTTTATAGAACAAAATACGAACATTCACAGTATGAAATAAATATTAGTACATGTGTCATGACTTAAATTTTCATATTGCATATCTTTAGCATGGTAGATGTTGATATTTTTTCATATAAATAAGGTCAAAGTTTATGAAGTTTGAGTTCAGACAATTCTTATATGTTGTCGGTGTACAAAAGTAGGGGTCCTTTTGGTACCCCTTTACTTGTGCACGAGTAGTTGCAGCCGCACCTACGACCACGCTCGGCGGGGCAGAGGAGGCAAAGACGCAAGACTACCAGAGCAGCGCTCAAGACCAGAAGCATGAAGAGCAGAAGGGCGAGGTGAACTCCCCCAGCAAGGTCCTTGCCGGGGCGGCCTCCACAGCCCCGGCAAGAGCGTTGCCGGGGCAACTTGCCCAACACCAACGAGGCTGCCACCCTTGAGCCTCAGAGTTCCGACACCATCGACACATTGGAACCAAGGCTCGGGAGGCGCCTCCATGGTGGCATGCAGATCTTTGTAAAGATCTGAAGCCTACAAGGCTAGATGAAAACTAGGAGACAAAGACATCCGGCAAGATCCTTGCCGGAGACGCCCACAAGACCCCCGAGAAGACCCTTACTGGGGACGCCTGCGAGACCCCGGCAAGATCCTTGCCGGGGCCCCGGCAAGGCTCTTGCCGAGGACATCTACGAGGCCGCAGCCAGGCCCACGGCAAGGCTCCACCGCCGTTCCCACATAGCTGCCTGCCCGCCAACTAGGCAGGCACCTGCGTGGCGGCATGCAGCTCCCAGGTCAACTCAAAAAGCACCTGCGTGGTGGCATGCAGATCTTCGTGAAGACTCTACCACCACACCAACTCAGCAGCCAGCCAGCCAGCGTGGCACTACACGCCTCGTCAGCCTGGACACGTGTCGAAGCAAAGCGAAGCGGCGACAGGTGGGACGAGCTTCCTTGCCGTCCCCGATAAAGCAAGAAGGGCACGTCGGCAGCGCATTAAATGCGTTTTGTCCTACGGTGCCAGGGATAAACTCAACTACTATACAACTTTCCACCTCCTGTGTGCCACTGTGGCAGCCCCTTTTACTATAAAAGGAGGCCCGCGGCGTACTGAGAGAGGATTCGAACTTTTTGGACCCAGCACGCTCTGTAGCAAGTCCAAGAACACCAGATAAACATACACCAGTAGGAGTGGGGTATTACGCATCGCTTGCGGCCCGAACCTGGATAAACTCCCCCATGTTGACCTTCTAATCCCGCTCTTCCCATAGCCCCGCACCCTGTCAACCGTAGAAGGGATTCTTTGTGATCCATAGGTGTCGTTTCCCCGACATCTTTGGCGCGCCAGGTAGGGGGCGCAAGCTGTGAGAAATCCGGTTTTGAAGCCGACGCCTCGACTTCATCATCACGATGGCCCCCAAGAAGAAGGGGATGACGGCGATCGGGTCGCCTGGAGCAGGCCCGTCCGCACCAGCGCGGGTAGGCGATGGGGTGGCCACGGATGGCGCCGGAGGCGCCGCCCGTCAGCATCCACTACACTCTGGCACACGGAGCCGGGCGAGCGACGTCGTACGGGCCCAAGACGACAAGCCACACACCGCTGGGTCCGGGGGTAGGACTGTGCTGCCCACAGGCGGCACGGCAGCCTCTATGACACCACCGCCGACCCCCGCGTCGTGCCCTTCCCGGGACACGCGCGACGTATGATACCGCGACGATGGCGCCCCCGCGCGCCGCCGCGGGAAGAGCCCTTTGCTTCACTCTCATTACGCATCGGGCCGGCGTGCGCACCTAGACGCTGGCAGAAGCGACGTGCGACTGCGAGAACGTGATAGAGCCCCTTCTAACGTGATTAGAAGTCAGAGCGCGTCATGATCTACGCAGCTGTCACCGCCGGCCGCACCAGTAGAAGCCTTGGCGTGCGTGCAACTGCTCCTCGACATTCCTCCCGCTGCGGAGAAGCTCGACGAGTGGAGAGCCACCATTGGAAGCCTCATTAGCTTCGCCAACAAAGACAAACCGCAACTAGCGGGACCCTTGTGTCGGGGCTCTATGGAGCCGGCCCACGCCGGAGGTGGGAAGACCGGAGGTGCTGCGACCACGGTGCACTCCCCTCCCCCATGCTAGCAACAACAACGGCCGGCTCGTTGGGCCGACGCCTGTGACAATGTCTCCACGGCGTCGTCCGACCCATGAGCCCGCCGCAATCAACGTCAAGTCCTTCGAGAGCGAGCTCTGGAAGACGCTCGGACCACTATCGAGCGGCGGCGGGAGGCACGCTGTTAGTCAGATAGGCGTGCGGGGCCCACTATGGATCGCCCAGCGTCTGGGGGTTCCGGTGACCTGCCTTACGAGGTGGGTTGTCCAGCCTTTACCCGTGAGCTGCGACAGTTCCAGTGGCCCTCCAACCGCATGTTCAAGCCTGACATTGGGGAGAAGTACAACGGCAAGACTCATCCGTCGGAGTTCCTTAGCATCTACACCATCGCGATGCAAGCTGTCGGGGCCCGCGACGACAAGGTGCTCGCCAATTACTTCCCGTTGGCGCTTAAGCCCAACGTCATGTCGTGGTTGATGCACCTGCCAGTCGATTCCATCTCTCCTTGGTCGGATCTGTGCCACGAGTTTGTTGGCGCCTTTACCGGAGGCCACCAAGCTCCTGGCCAGGCGAGCGACTTGCATGTCATCCCCCAGAAGGACGGCGAGACCCTGCGCAAGTACATCCAGAGGTTCAGCCGAGTACATTACAACATCCCAGATGTTCACCCCGCTGCTGTCGTTAGTGTGCTCCATCAGAATGTACGAAACCGCAAGATGCGTGAGGAGCTGGCAGTGAACAATGTTAAGGATGTGGCCGAACTTTATGTTCTGGCTAATAGATGTGCTCGGGCTAAAGAAGGAAGGAAGTACCCCGGCGAAGATGCCGGTGCGGAAACCGACTCCACTGATGAAGACACCGCCGCCCCGACCAAGAAGGGTCGCGCCGCAACAGGAAGCTTAAGGGCAAGACTATGCTTGCCGTTGAGGGATCCGATGACCCCGGCGCCGCCAAGAAAGCCAAGGCCAACGACCCCGGCAAGGAGGTTGCCGGGCGCGCCGCCTGCCGGGCCTTGGCGGTCGCCGATGATACGTCTCCAACGTATCTATAATTTATGAAGTATTCATGCTATTATATTATCCATCTTGGATGTTTAATGGGCTTTACTATGCACTTTTATATTATTTTTGGGACTAACCTATTAACCCAGAGCCCAGTGCCAGTTTTTGTTTTTCCCTTGTTTCAGTATTTCGCAGAAAAGGAATATCAAACGGAGTCCAAACAGAATGAAACCTTCGGGAGAGTTATTTTTGGAACAGAAGCAATCCAGAAGACTTGGAGTGTACGTAAGGGAAGCAACAAGGAAGGCACGAGGCAGGGGGGCGCGCCCACCCCCTGGGCGCGTCCTCCACCCTCGTGGGCCCCTCGTGGCCCCCTTGACCGACTTCTTTCGCCTATATATATCAATATACCCTAAAACCTTCGGAGAACAGAATAGATCGGGAGTTCCGCCGCCGCAAGCCTCTGTAGCCACCAAAAACCAATCGGGACCATGTTCCGGCACCCTGCCGGAGGGGGGGATCCCTCACCGGTGGCCATCTTCATCATCCCGGCGCTCTACATGACGAGGAGGGAGTAGTTCACCCTCGGGGCTGAGGGTATGTACCAGTAGCTATGTGTTTGATCTCTCTCTCTCGTGTTCTTGAGGTGATATGATCTTGATGTATCGCCAGCTTTGCTATTATAGTTGGATCTTATGATGTTTCTCCCCCTCTACTCTCTTGTAATGGATTGAGTTTTCCCTTTGAAGTTATCTTGTCGGATTGAGTCTTTAAGGATTTGAGGACACTTGATGTATGTCTTGTGTGGGATACCCGTGGTGACAATGGGGTATTCTATTGATCCACTTGATGTATGTTTTGGTGATCAACTTGCGGGTTCCGCCCATGAACCTATGCATA
Source organism: Aegilops tauschii subsp. strangulata (assembly GCF_002575655.3). Lineage (NCBI taxonomy): Eukaryota > Viridiplantae > Streptophyta > Magnoliopsida > Poales > Poaceae > Aegilops > Aegilops tauschii. The sequence continues at coordinate 464,946,930 of NC_053041.3, forward strand.
GGGTTTGGCACACGTTTTTGTCTTGACTCTCCGGAAGAAACTTTGCGGAACTCTTTCAAGTACTTTGTGTTGGATTGAATAGATGAATCTGAGATTGTCTGATGCATATCGTATAATCATACCCACGGATACTTGAGGTGACATTGGAGTATCTAGGTGACATTAGGGTTTTGGTTGATTTGTGTCTTAAGGTGTTATTCTAGTACGAACTCTATGATAGATTGATCCGAAAGAATAACTTTGAGGTGGTTTCGTACCCTACAATACTCTCTTCGTTTGTTCCCCGCTATTAGTGACTTTGGAGTGACTCTTTGTTGCATGTTGAGGGACAGTTATATGATCCAATTATGTTATTATTGTTGAGAGAACTTGCACTAGTGAAAGTATGAACCCTAGGCCTTGTTTCAACGGATTGCAATACTGTTTGTGCTCACTTTTATTATTAGTTACCTTGCTGTTTTTATATTTTCAGATTACAAAAACCTATATCTACCATCCATATTGCACTTGTATCACCATCTCTTCGCCGAACTAGTGCACCTATACAACTTACCATTGTATTGGGTCTGTTGGGGACACAAGAGACTCTTTGTTATTTGGTTGCAGGGTTTTTTGAGAGAGACCATCTTCAACCTACGCCTCCCACGGATTGATAAACCTTAGGTCTTCCACTTGAGGGAAATTTGCTACTGTCCTACAAACCTCTGCACTTGGAGGCCCAACAACGTCTACAAGAAGAAGGTTGCATAGTAGACATCAAGCTCTTTTCTGGCGCCGTTGTCGAGGAGGCTAGGTAAGCGGCACTCACACCCATCAACTAAGCTCTTTTCTGGCGCCGTTGCCGGGGAGGTGAGTGCTTGAAGGTATATCTTTAGATCTTGCAATCAAATCTTTTTGTTTCTTGTTTTATCACTAGTTTAGTTTATAAAAGAAAACCACAAAAAATGGAATTAAGGTTGCTTCATATGCTTCATCTTCTTAATGTCTTTCGTGAAAATGATGGGAAGGAAGATTGTGCTCAAGTAATAGAAGAAGAATTACATAGAATGCTTGGCATAAAATATGTGAATGTTGAGCATGATTGCAATGTTGTTAGTATGAATTCTTTGAATACCCATGATGCTAATGATATGCAAAGCCACAAGCTTGGGGATGCTATGTTTGATGAAGATGATATTTTTAGTCCCCCAAGTTTTGATGTGAAAATTTATTATGATGAAAGCATGCCTCCTATCTATGATGATTATTGTGATGACACATATGATATAAAGAATAATGATAACCATGAAACTTGTCATCTTGATTTCGATTTTCAATCCCATGATAGTTATTTTGTTGAGTTTGATCCCACTACTATTCTGAATGAGAAGAATTTTGCTTATGTGGAGAGTAATAAAAATTCTATGCATATGCATCATGAAAAGAATGCTTTATGTGATAGTAATATTGTTGAATTCATTCATGATGCTACTGAAAATTATTATGAGGGAGGAATATATGCTTGTAGGAATTGCAATAATATCAAGTTTCCTCTCTATGTGCTTAAAGTTTTAAAGATATGCTTGTTTTGCCTTCCTATGCTAGTTGATTATTGTTCCCATAAGTTGTTTTCTCACAAAATCCCTATGCATAGGAAGTTGGTTAGACTTAAATGTGCTAGTAATATTCTTCATGATGCTCTCTTTATGTTTCAATTCTTATCTTTTATGTGAGCATCATTGAAATCATCATGGCTAGCTAGGGGCGTTAAACGATAGCGCTTGTTGGGAGGCAACCCGATTTTATTTTTATTTTATTGCTTTTTGGTTCTGTTTAGTAATAAATAATCCATCTAGCCTCTGGTTAGATGCGGTTCTATGTTTTAATTAGCGTTTGTGCCAAGTTAAACCTATAGGATCTTCTTGGATGATAGTTATTTGATCTTGGTGAAAATTCCAGAAACTTTATGTTCACGAAAACAATTGTTAAAAATCACCAGAACGTGATAAATTACTAATTCCAATTGCAGTAGATCAATAAACAAATTATCTAGGTCTTCCTATTTTGATAGAATTTTTGGAGTTCCAGAAGTTTGCGTTAGTTACAAATTACTAAAGACTGTTCTGTTTTTGACAGAATCTGTTTTTCGTGTGTTGTTTGCTTATTTTGATGAATCTATGGCTAGTAAAATAGTTTATAAACCATATAGAAGTTGGAATACAGTAGATTTAACACCAATACAAATAAATAATGAGTTCATTACAGTACCTTTAAGAGGTGATTTATTTTCTTATACTAACGGAGTTTACGAGTTTTCTGTTAAGTTTTGTGTTGTGAAGTTTTCAAGATTTGGGAAAAGATTCGATGGACTATGGAATAAGGAGTGGCAAGAGCCTAAGCTTGGGGATGCCCAAGGCACCCCAAGGTAATATTCAAAGATAACCAAGAGCCTAAGCTTGGGGATGCCCCGCAAGGCATCCCCTCTTTCGTCTTCGTTCGTCGGTAACTTTACTTGGAGCTATATTTTTATTCACCACATGATATGTGTTTTGCTTGGAGCGTCATTTTATTTTGTTATTATTTGCTTGCTGTTATTTAGAATAATGTTTTGCATCTCTATTTTCAATAAAAATGTCAAGGATAGCCTTTACCATGCCTATTTTGCAAGTATAGATGTTGCTGTTTCAAAACAGAAAGTTTACCGCTGTTGCAAAAATTCCCTAGAAAAGTCAGAATGCGATAAAATGTTGAAACCTTTTGAATAATAAGCTCTGATAAATTTACTACAGTGGGAATTTTCTTTCATAATTTTTGGAGCTAGGGAAGTATGGATCATGCTGCATTCTTTACAGACTGTCCTGTTTAGGCAGATTGCTGTTATGTTTGCATTGTTTGCATATGTTTGCTTGTTTAATGATTCTATTTTAGGATAGGACTATTAAATATGCAGAGGCATTTAGTATGCAATGTTGAATAATAATTTTAGTGGTTTTCTACAGTAGAGTATGATAAGGTTTTTGCATTGGTTTATACTAACTTATCTCACGAGTCCTTGTGGAGTTTTGTGTGGATGAAGCTCTTGAGATTTAGGGAGACCGTGATATGAGAGGAATTAAGGAGACACAAAAGCTCAAGCTTGGGGATGCCCAAGGCATCCCAAGATAATATTTCAAGAAGTCTCAAGCGTCTAAGCTTGGGGATGCCCCGGTTGGCATCCCACTTTTCTTCTTCAACAACTATCGGTTAGTTTCGGTTGATCCTGAGTTTTTGCTTCTTCACGTGATGTTTGCTATCCTTGAAATGCCATTTTATTTTCTTTTGCTTGCTGTTTGAATAAAATACCAAGATCTGAAATTCTTAACTGAGATAGAGTCTTCACATAGCTACATAATTATTTAACTACTCATTGATCTTCACTTATATCTTTTTGGAGTAGTTTGTCATTTTCTCGTGTGCTTCACTTATATCCTATGAGTAAATGGTTGAATGAATTGAATATCATAAATCTGAAATTATATATGTTTCATATGCTTATCCCATGGGGAGTGATGACTTTACATATAAGAAGTAGAGGTGGTAAATTTATTGAAGGTTAGCAAACATTGTTTTGGTCACTTGAACAATTCATGAAAGAATATTGAAGGAAGAGAGATTTCACATATAATATACTATCTTGCAAATCTTCTATGATTGTGAGCCCCATTAATTATTTTCAAACCTGAGCAAATTAGTTGAAGTTGGACAAGGAAGACAACATAATGAGTTATGCTTGGGTATATTTGTATAGAAGTTATATTGTTATGGATCCTCTAACATGTGGTGCTTGCTATTTAGAATCCTTTGCTAGCCAAAATATCTGTACTAAGCGGGAATACTGCTTGTGCATCCAAAATCCTTGAACCAAGTTCCTTCCATGAGTGTCCACCAGATCTACCTATATGCGGTCTTTACCTGCCGTTCCAAGTAAATTTGCATGTGCCAAACTCTAAACCTTCAAATAATAATTTGTTTTGTATGCCCGAATCGCTTATGTAGCGACTAGGGGCTGTCAGTATCTTCCATGCTAGGTGGGTTATTCTCACGATGAGTGGACTCCGCTCATCATTCACGAGAAAATGGCTGGTAACTGGGATGCCTAGTCCTATGATCAAAAGATCAAAAAAAATTTCACAAATAATGTAAACAAACTCCCCCAGGATTGTTGATAGTTGGACGGCACCCGTTGTTTCGGACAAGCCGTGGAGTGTGATTGTTGGTGGATGGGGAGTAAAATCTTTACCTTTCTGTTTGGGAACCACCTATAATGTATCTAGTATGGAAGATATTGGGAACTCTAGGTCGTTATGTTGACAATGAAAGCATACCTCTCAAAATTATTTTCATCTCTGTTTTAGCTTCGAGCTCTGGCACCTCTGCAAATACCTGCTTCCCTCTGCGAAGGGCCCATCTTTTACTTTTATGCAAGAGTCAATAGTATTCCTTCTCATTCAAACCTACTCTTTAGTTGGCAAGCATCATGGGATGGAAAGATCTAAGCATATATGGCCATTTAAATATATTTGAGCATGAATTATTACTGTTGATCGACATTACCCTTGAGGTAAAAGGTTGGGAGGCGAAACATTAAGCCCCTATCTTTCTCTGTGTTCGATGAATGCTATTTGTTCTAAAAATATGCTTTGAGTGGTAGCAATCATGGAAGACTAGATGATAGTTGAGTATGTGAAGTTTGCTGAATCAAAGCTCTGACATAGACTCTTCCTGAAAATAAGATGAATTGCAATTGTTTGATGACTGAGAACATAGTTTGTTAGTTTTCAATTAAGTTTATGATCTATACTTTAACATGTGAATAGTTTGTTACTTGATCATGCAAAGTTTTATGAGTTGAGCTACTGTTATGACATATAATGATGCTAGAAAAGGTGATTGAAATTATCTTTGATCAAACTTGTGCACCTCCTAGCATTCACACTTCATAAATTCTTTCTTTTATCATTTACCTACTGGAGGACGAGCGGGAATTAAGCTTGGGGATGCTGATACGTCTCCAACGTATCTATAATTTATGAAGTATTCATGCTATTATATTATCAATCTTGGATGTATAATGGGCTTTACTATGCACTTTTATATTATTTTTGGGACTAACCTATTAACCCAGAGCCCAGTGCCAGTTTCCGTTTTTTCCCTTGTTTCAGTATTTCGCAGAAAAGGAATATCAAATGGAGTCCAAACGGAATGAAACCTTCGGGAGAGTTATTTTTGGAACGGAAGCAATCCAGAAGACTTGGAGTGTACGTAAGGGAAGCAACGAGGAAGGCACGAGGCAGGGGGCGCGCCCACCCCCTGGGCGCGCCCTCCACCCTCGTGGGCCCCTCGTGGCCCCCCTGACCACTTCTTTCGCCTATATATATCAATATACCCTAAAACCTTCGGGGAAAGGAATAGATCAGGAGTTCCGCCGCCGCAAGCCTCTGTAGCCACCAAAAACCAATCGGGACCCTGTTCCGGCACGCTGCCGGAGGTGGGGACCCCTCACCGGTGGCCATCTTCATCATCCCGGCGCTATCCATGATGAGGAGGGAGTAGTTCACCCCTCGGGGCTGAGGGTATGTACCAGTAGCTATGTGTTTGATCTCTCTCTCTCTCTCTCGTGTTCTTGAGGTGATACGATCTTGATGTATCGCGAGCTTTGCTATTATAGTTGGATCTTCTGATGTTTCTCCCCCTCTACTCTCTTGCAATGGATTAATTTTTCCCTTTGAAGTTATCTTGTCGGATTGAGTCTTTAAGGATTTGAGAACACTTGATGTATGTCTTGCATGGGATACCCGTGGTGACAATGGGGTATTCTATTGATCCACTTGATGTATGTTTTGGTGATCAACTTGCGGGTTCCGCCCATGAACCTATGCATAGGGGTTGGCACACGTTTTCGTCTTGAATCTCCCGTAGAAACTTTGGGGCACTCTTTGAAGTACTTTGTGTTGGATTGAATAGATGAATCGGAGATTGTGTGATGCATATCATATAATCATACCCAAGGATACTTGAGGTGACATTGGAGTATCTAGGTGACATTAGGGTTTTGGTTGATTTGTGTCTTAAGGTGTTATTCTAGTACGAACTCTATGATAGATTGATCCGAAAGAATAACTTTGAGGTGGTTTCGTACCCTACAATAATCTCTTCGTTTGTTCCCCACTATTAGTGACTCTGGAATGACTCTTTGTTGCATGTTGAGGGATAGTTATATGATCCCATTATGTTATTATTGTTGAGAGAACTTGCACTAGTGAAAGTATGAACCCTAGGCCTTGTTTCAACGCATTGCAATACTGTTTGTGCTCACTTTTATTATTAGTTACCTTGCTGTTTTTATATTTTCAGATTACAAAAACCTATATCTACCATCCATATTGCACTTGTATCACCATCTCTTCGCCAAACTAGTGCACCTATACAACTTACCATTGTATTGGGTGTGCTGGGGACACAAGAGACTCTTTGTTATTTGGTTGCAGGGTTTTTTGAGAGAGACCATCTTCAACCTACGCCTCCCACGGATTGATAAACCTTACGTCATCCACTTGAGGGAAATTTTCTACTGTCCTACAAACCTCTGCACTTGGAGGCCCAACAACGTCTACAAGAAGAAGGTTGCATAGTAGACATCAGCCGACAAGCCAGGGGGCTCCGACAAGCAATACTACAAGATCGATCGCACCAAGGGCCATGACCTCCAGAACTGGCGACAAGTTGAGCTGCTTGCAGAAAAGCAAAAAGCTGAATATGAGAGGCGGGACAAGGAGAAAGGTCAGGATGGTGCTGAGGGTTCCGGCAAGAAGAATGGCGGCCAAGGAGGTTGCCACGGCAAAGATAACCAACAAGAGAGGCCCGCTCGGGGCCGCGACAAAAAAGAGGAAGATGATGATCATGACGAGGACGACGAGTCCGGCGAGCACGAGTTCCAGAAAGCTACAAAGGCCATGTGTGTCGACGGTGGCGCCTCGCTGCACACCTCTCACCGCCAACTGAAGCAGTGGGCGCGTGAGGTCACTGTGTCGGAACTGTCGTTCGATGCCCAGAAGCCACTGAAGTGGTCCTGCACACCCATCATTTTCTACACCGAGGACCACCCTGATCGACAACTCCGGTCGGCTGTTTGCCATTCTTGGTTTCGCCAACAATACGCAACCTTAGAGTGACGAAAGTGCTGGTCGATGGTGGGCCGGTCTGGATTTGATCTCGCCCGCTGTGATCAAGAGGCTGCACACTCCTGATGGAGATCTCGAAGAGACGGGCACGTTTCAAGGGGTCAACCCGGGAAGGAGCAACCCGAAAGGTAAGATCATTCTGCCCGTTATATTTGGGGGAGAGCTGAACTATAGGACGGAGAAGATCGTCTTTGATGTTGCTGAGATCCCCTTGCCATCCAATGGGATCCTTGGCCAGCCAGCGCTGGCCAAGTTCATGGCGGTGTCCCACTACGCCTACAACACATTGAAGATGGCGGGGCCACTGACCATCATCACCGTCCCCTCCGACAAGAAAGATGGGCTCATCTGCGCCGATCAACTCTACCGAGAGGCAGTTGCAGCAACTGCCGCCAAGACACTTGCTCCTGCCACTAAAGCTCCGGGGAGGAAGAAGGCCGACAAGACCCCTTCTGGCGAGACCTCTTCCGGCAAGACCTCTTGCACCCACTCCGGCAAGCGCGCCTCTTCGGGGTGTTGTGCTCCCGTCTAGGACGTGCCAGAGAGCTCCACCAGCAAGAGCAAGAAATCCAAGGCTGCACCACCAGAAACAAAGAAGGTGCCCGTCAAGGAGGAGGGCACGGGCAGGGCTTTCACTATAAGCTCCACCCTGGACGGCAAATAGGAAAGCGCTCTCGTCGCCTTCCTGCGGGTGAATGTCAACGTGTTTGCATGGCAAGCATCCGACATCCCTGGCGTTCCCAGGGAGGTGATTGAGCACCATCTTGCTGTTTGTCCTCATGCGCGGCCTGTCAAGCAGTAGGTCAGGAAGCAAGCTTTGGAGTGACAAGAGTTCATCGTCGAAGAGATCAGGAAGTTGGAGGTGGCAGGCCTGGTTAGAGGAGTACTCCACCCCACGTGGTTGGCCAATCCGGTGGTGGTGCGTAAGGCGAATGGGAAGTGGAGGATGTGTATTGACTACACAGATATAAATAAAGCCTGTCCAAAGGATCCTTTCCCTCTGCCACGCATCGACCAGATTGTAGACTCCACTGCTGGGTGTGAAATACTATCATTCCTCGACGCCTATTCAGGATATCACCAGATCTTCATGATGAAGGAAGACGAAGAAAAGACCGCGTTCATCACCGCATGTGGTACGTACTGTTTTGTACGAATGCCTTTCGGGTTGAAGAGCGCTGGTTTGACGTTTTCCCGGGCGGTCCAAATTGGTTTGAACCCCAACTGCATAGAAATATGGAAGCCTATATGGATGATATAGCGGTCAAGACAAAGGACATGGCCACGCTCGTACGAGATCTAGAGGAAACATTTGCAAATCTGTGCAAGATCAACCTCAAGCTCAACCCAGAGAAGTGTGTGTTCGGGTCCCATCCGGCAAGCTTCTTGGGTTCTTTGTGTCCCAACGCGGGATCGAAGCAAATCCCGACAAGATCAAAGCCATTGATCAGATTGAGGCGCTAAAACAAGTCAAAGACGTCCGTAGGCTCGCCGGCTACGTTGCTGCCCTGAGTAGGTTCATCTCCAAATCTGCTAAGCGTGCCCTCCCATTTTTCAGTGTCTTGAAAAAGGCGGGTCCAGTAAAATGGACTCCGGAGGCAAAGGCAGCACTGCAAGATTTGAAGAGCTACCGTTCCTCCACGCCGATACTAGTCGCACCTAAACCACAAGAGTCGTTGCTGCTATACTTAGCGGCAACGAATCAAGTGGTCAGTGCTGCACTGGTGGCACAGAGGGAACTTGAGGAAGAAGCAGCAGTAGCATCAGAGCCGTCGGATGATGGGCCGGAGTCCTCCCCAGTAGGACTTGGCGTTGGCAAGGCAAAGCCCCCGGCAAGGCCCGGTCCCGGCAAGGCAGAATCTGTGCAAATGAACAGAGTTGAACAGAAGAAGAAGAAGATGGTGCAGCACCCAGTTTATTTTGTCAGTTCCCTCTTGCAGGGGGCTAGGTCAACATATTCTGGTATGCAGAAGCTACTTTTCGGCCTCCTCATGGCCTCGAGAAAGCTGTGCCACTATTTCCAAGCACATGAGATCACCGTTGTCACCCGCCTCCCGTTGCAACGAATCTTGCACAACCCATATGCAACTGGGAGGATTGTGGAGTGGGCACTGGAGTAGTCGAGCTCTGGCCTCAAGTTTGAAAGCACTTCAACGATCAAGAGCTAAGCCTTGGCAGAGTTCATAGCAGAATGGACTGCAACGCCCGATGAAGAAGTTCAAGAGACCACCCTTCCCGGCAAGGAAACGTGCCGCGATTGGATTATGTACATTGATGGAGCTTTCTCACTGCAAGGTGCTGGTGCCGGCGTACTACTCGTCGCACCCACCGGAGAGCACCTCAAGTACGTAGTCCAGATGCACTTTCCTCGGGAAAAATCAACGAACAACACAGGGGAGTACGAGGGACTGCTTGCCGGTCTCAGGATCGCGGCAGACCTCAGAATTAGGAAGCTCATCATTAGAGGTGATTCACAGATCGTCGTCAAGCAAGTTACCAAGGATTACCAGAGCCCGCTGATGGAAGCCTATGTGAATGAAGTGAGGAAGTTGGAAGAGCGTTTTGACGGGTTGCAAGCAGAGTATGTTCCCCGAGCACAGAACAGCATTGCCGACGACCTATCAAAATGCGCTGCCCTCAAGTTGCCTGTGGAACCAGGTACCTTTGTGCTCCAATTAACTTAGCCATCCATTGATCCGTAAGCAGGGCAGAACAAACGAAGGAAGGCAGGCCCCGGCAAGTACTTTCCCACTGAGCTCGTAGGAGCCGCCGGCAAGGATGTTGCCGGGAGCCCCAAGCTTGCCGAAGAGCAGCAACCCCCCGGCAGGGCCTCGAGCCCCGACCGTGGAGGTAGCTGCCCTTATGGCCGAAGATGAGCCTTTAGTCCTTGCCATCGAGCCCCAGGCTCCAGCATCGGCACAGCCCACCGTCCGTTTCCTCCAAACAGGCGAACTCCCTAAGGAACAGGAAGAAGCAGAAAATGTAGCCCGTCGGTCTAGCATGTACCACTTTGTTGATGATGCCCTATACAGAAGGAGACCGAACGGTGTGAAATTGAAGTGCATTCCTCGGGAGGACGGACTGAAGCTATTGGCAGAGATACATGGGGGCATGTGTGGATCCCACATAGGGTCAAGAGCCCTTGCCGTCAAAGCATTCCGGCAAGGCTTCTTCTGGCCCACACTACTAGGGAAAAGCTTATACACATACGCTTACTAGCAGCGCGGGTTTATACCCCTCGCTACTGCTACTTAGGAGTAGCGAGGGTTTTTAACCCTCGCTACTACTAAGGTGATAGTAGTAGCGATGGTTTTTAACCCTTGCTACTACTAAGCGGTCTCTACCATGACCCCTGGGACATGCCATAGTAGTAGCGCGGGTTTTTAACTCTCACTAATACTAAGTTGATAGTAGTAGCGCCGGTTTCTAACCCTCGCTACTACTAAGCGGTCTCTACCGTGCCCCTGGGACATGCCATAGTAGTAGTGAGGGTTATAAACCCACGCTACTACTAAGTTGATACTAGTAGCGCGGGTTTTTACCCCCCGCTACTACTAAGCGGTCTCAACCGTGCCCCTCCGGGACATGCCATAGTAGTAGCGAGGAGTAAAAACCCGCGCTACTACTAAGTACTGGGTTTTTTAATAGCCCTGAAATCCCCATCTCCTTGTCCAAATCACTCCTCTCCCTCGTCCCTCTTCCGCGACGTCTCCCTCAAATCCGGTGACCTCCTCTTCCACCGTAGCCCCTCCTTCCTCCTCCTCCTCCTCCACTGCCCCTCCTTCCTCCTCCTCCTCCTCCTCCTCCGCTGCTGGAAGGAGAGGAAGATCCAACATAGCGCCGTCCATGATCTTATGGCCAGATCTATGATGGATGCAACACATTTTCAAACCGAAACTAAAGGTCCCATTTTCAAACTATACCCCCCCTTGTGGATCGCCTTTTCAGTTTTGTAAAAAGCAAAAGAAAATGATAAAAACTTCAAAAATTAAAATCCTTTGAGATGTAGTTATGTTACTACATCTACTAGTTAGGAAAAGTTAAAAACTTAAATTTGGACATGTTTTGCAAAAAGTGTAGGGAAAATGTAAAACGGCTATAACTTTTGCATACAATGTCAGAAAAAACGTATAATATATCAAAATGTTCAGCACGAAAATCTGCATCCGATTTTGACTGCCTATGGCCTATTTGCAAATTTTTAGAATCCTCAAATTCTAAAAGGAAAACAAGTTATGCTCAAATTTCAGTTTTTTTAATTTTCGTTAAATATGGTCAAACTATGGTCAAACTACTTACTCAAGAAGTATTAGTGTTACTAAATAATTATTCAAAAATATTAGTGTTACTAAATAATTATTTCAGTTTTTTTGAATTTTTGTCAAATCTGGTCAAACTGTGGTCAAACAATGGTCAAACTACTTATTCAAGAAATATTAGTGTTACCAAATAATAATTGTTTTTTAGAACAATAGTTTCAAACTCAAACAGTGAAATATGTGACTTCATGCTCAAGCTAAACTCCTGAGGGTTAATAGGATTGACATCTTACTATTGTCAGGAAAACAACAAGTGCAGACATGGAAACGAGGGAGAATAGAACCCGGAAGTTAAGCGTGCTCAGGCTAGGGTAGTGAGAGGATGGCCGTCCGGGAAGTTAGATGATTTGGAATGATGAGGGGTGATAGAAATTAAATTGAGCGGCGATGAGGGGTGATTACAGATTAGAGGTTAAAATAATTCAGAAATTTGAAAATTCGGGAAAAAATTTCAAAAAAAAATTTCAATTTTTTTTCAAAGAACCACTAGTTAGTAGTAGCGCGGGTGGTATCCACGCTACTACTAATGGACGTAGTAGTAGCGCGGGTGGCACCCGCGCTACTCCTACCTATTAGCTGTAGCGTCGTATCAGTAGCGCGGGCACCCGCGCTACTGATACACCCAAAACCCGCGTTGCTGCTAGGCTTTTCCCTAGTAGTGCCACCGCCCTCCAGGATGTGACTGCACTAGTAACCAAGTGTGAAGCATGCCAGTTCCATTCAAAGAAGCTTCATCAACCAGCCCAAGCCCTTCAGACAATCCCTCTTTCCTGGCCAGTTTCGGTCTGGGGGCTTGACATATTGGGCCCCTTTCCCCATGTCGTCGGGGGCTTTGAGTACTTGTACGTTGCTATCGACAAGTTCACAAGGTGGCCGGAGGTGGAGCCGGTGAGAAAGGTGACAACACAGTCAGCCGTCAAGTTCTTCAAGGGACTGGTCTGCCATTTTGGTGTGCCAAACAGAGTCACCACCGACAATGGCACACAGTTCACAAGCCGCACCTTCATGCAGTACATCCAAGACCTCGGCAGCGGGGTCTGTTTTGCTTTTGTTACTCGTCCCAGAAGTAACGGCCAAGCTGAGAGGGCGAATGCAGAAGTGTTGCGAGGACTCAAAACCAGAACTTTCGACAAGCTATAAAAGTGCGGAAGGCGCTGGATTGATGAGTTGCCAATAGTTCTTTGGTCGATCAGAACAATGCCAAATCGAGCTACTGGCCAGACGCCCTTTGCCCTAGTCTATGGGGCAGAAGCAGTTCTCCCCACAGAACTCATATACGGGTCACCTCGAGTGCTCGCTTATGATGAGCTTGATCAAGAGCAGTTGCACCAAGAGGATGCGACGCTCCTTGAGGAAGATCGTCTTTGGGCAGCTATGCGAGCCGCTCGCTACCAGCAGGCCTTGCGCCGCTATCATAGCCGCAAGGTTCATGCCCGAAGCCTTGAGGAAGGCGACCTTGTTCTTCGGCGAGTTCAGTCTGCCAAGAATTCCAACAAGTTGACGCCGAAGTGGGAAGGCCCTTATCGGGTAAAACGAGTCACCAGGCCCGGCGTAGTCTGCCTGGAGACCGAAGATGGAACCCCAGTGAGCAACTCCTGGAACATCGAACATGTTCGCAAGTTTTACCCATAAGGCGCGGTTGCCGGGCCCCCCGGCAGACCATTTTTTTTACAAGCCTTGCTGGCAAGGCATGTAACCCTTTGTACAAAGCCAGGCACAGACCCTGAGCAACAGATAAATAAATGAAGCGCTGGCGCCCTAGAATTAGCATGCATGCTAGGTTGAGTCTCTCTCTCTGTTAGGGTTGACAGTGCTTGGTGGCAACTAACCCCTAGCATAGAGGTCGAGTGCGTGTCCTTCTGTCTCTTTCAGTCCTCTTTTTAGTTTGCAGGCTGCGCAGGCATTTCTGCAGAACCATTCAAAGAAAAGGAGATGGATCGACACCCTGATCCTTGCAAGCCAAGGTTGCTGGGGGTTGCAAATTCAGATAAGTTTTCTCTCCCCCGCTATGCATTTCCGTATGAAACTTGAACGTATGAAACCTCGCTCGTTCCTATGCCACCATGCTTCCTCCTTCCTATGCCCGAAATCCCTTTCAGGCCGGAGTCTGGTTGTAGTTGCGGTGGAAGAGGAAACAAGCGAGGAGCCCGATCCTACTCTACCCCTGCTCCCCGCCAAGGGCATGGGTTTAGGCGTGGCATAAGGCAGGAGAGCGGCAAGGTTTGTTGCCGGGCGACATTGTTTATTTAAAATACCAAGGACTCACTCCTTGGTGTGAGCCTCGCTCACGCACAAAAGAACCCGGCAAACACCCTTTTTCATTAATATGTTAATTAGACAAGTACAATTCGTACGGAATGAGAGCACGAGCAGGGGGTTACAAAGTCTAAAATTCAACAAGTGCCCACAGGCTTAAGATCTAAAAAAGGATAAGATGCCCGTAATCCCTTTCTTGTCCCTCTCCTCAGGAAGCGGATCGGGATGGCAGGGGGGCAAAAGGAGCACCTAGGCAAGGTACGAAGAGCAGAAGACACCAAGAGAACGTCCCCGTGGCCACCCAGAAGAAGGCTGGTGATGACGGTGCCGGGGAAGAAGCCGAAAGGTGAGGCAGTGGGCCGGCAATACGCGACGAAGGCGCCGACGCCATCATACTCCGACTTGACGGCCCGCCACCTGCCTTCTTCGTCTTCTCCGACCCTCCAGCGCCAGCCGCCAGAGCGACGGCCCCGAGAAATTCAAGGAGCTGGCTCGAGGAGCCACCACCAAGAACTGCCTCCACCCCGGCAAACTTCTTGCCGGGGAGAGAGCCAGGTGCAGATGGTGCTGCTGCCGGCTCTACCTAGGGACAGGGCGTCCGACGCCTAGTCGGAGCCGTCCTCGTTGTCCTCCCTGCTGGTTCCCTCCTCATTGTCACTCGAGGAGGCGCTCTCTTTGTCGGTCGAGCTCTCCGCGCAGCACCCTAGCCTGTGTCCCGAGCGCCCGAAGACCTTGACGGAGAGCAAGTCGCTCTCCACTAGTTTGAAGAGTAGAACGTGCCCCTTCATCAAGCAGTGGGCACGTGCGAAGGTCTTCCAACCCCGACGAAGGAACATCACATGAGGGGCGGGGAACCCTGTGTTCACCCACATGTTGCCATTGCAACACCCCTTCATGTGAAGCCTTATACTCGGCCGCTGGTCGATCTCCAGCACCCTCGCGAACGCCTCGGGAAGGCGAAGGCGGCTACGCAGTTGCTCACGCAGCTGCAGGATGAACTCCAGCGCCATGTCCCCAACATGGCCGCTCGACGAAGCAGGAGGAGATGGTGACGGAGATGGTGATGACGCAGGTGTTGCCCTTCCGCGACCGCCTCTGCCTCGACCCCCTCACCGACCGTGGCCCCGTCCAGCACCTCCACCTCGAGCATGGCCTTCACCTTCGATGGCTGGGTCTTCCTTGACCGCCGCGGTTCTCTGGTGGGAGGAAGACCTAGTAGCCTCCGCAGTAGAACGGCCGCGACCACGCCCTCTCGCCATGACAGTGGATGGAGGATGGGGGCGAACGGAAGGCGCGAGAAGATGCCTCCCCTCCTCCTCCCGAGTCCCCTTTTATAACCAAGTGGGGAAGGCTAAAGACCGACTCTACGCCTCTGAAGAGCCCATTCAAATCCGGCTCATTAAGTTGGCAGCGAGCAGGGCCATCGACCGCCCTCCCCGCCCAATCAAAGGCGCATAAGTTTCGGCCATCGCGCATCTCCTCATATCCCGCGCATCCGTCACCTACCCCACACCATGCATGCGGCATACATGGCAAAGAGGGCGGGCGCGATGGGAAACGTGGAACGACGGTTCCAAGGCTGATAGAGTAAAAGAGCAGTGGCCCTGTAGTTTCCCTCTTTTTTAGGGAAGACGCAAGCCGCCTCTTTACTATTCACCACGGGATGACGCAAGCATGCTGCGGTCATTCCACGCATGACCCCCACGTCATGCATTCAACGCGGGTCATGGGGAAGCGCAACGAGCAAGGGAGTTACTGCAGTAAAAACTCTGCCTCGCGTGCCCATGCACTGTTCTGGGCCTGGCCCAACAACGCTCTGTGCTTATGTGTGGCCCAGGCCCGGGGGCTCCTGTCGGTGTACAAAAGTAGGGATCCTTTTGGTACCCCTTTACTTGTGCGCGAGCAGTTGCAGCCACACCTACGACCAGGCTCGGCGGGGCAGAGGAGGCAGAGACGCAAGACTACCATAGCAGCGCTCAAGACTAGAAGCATGAAGAGCAGAAGGGCGAGGTGAACTCGCCCGGAAGGTCCTTGCCGGGGCGGCCTCCACAGCCCCGGCAAGAGCCTTGCCGGGGCAACTTGCCCAACACCAATGAGGCTGCAACCCTTTAGCCTGAGAGTTATGACACCATCGACACGTTGGAACCAAGGCTCGGGAGGCGCCTCCATGGTGGCATGCAGCTCTTTGTAAAGATCAGAAGCCTACAAGGCTAGATGAAAACCAGGAGACGAAGACCTCCGGCAAGATCCTTGCCGGAGATGCCCACAAGACCCCCAGCAAGACCCTTGCTGGGGACGCCTGCGAGACCCCGTCAAGATCCTTGCCGTAGCCCCGGCAAGGATCTTGCCGAGGACATCTACGAGGCCGCAGCCAGGCCCACGCCAAGGCTCCACCGCCGTTCCCACACAGCTGCCAGCCCGCCAACTAGGCAGGCACCTGTGTGGCGGCATGCAGCTCCCAGGTCAACTCAACAAGCACCTGCGTGGTGGCATGCAGATCTTCGTGAAAACTCTACCACCACACCAACTCAGTAGCCAGCGAGCCAGCGTGGCACTACACGCCTCGTCAGCCTAGACGCGTGTCGAAACAAAGCGAGGCGACGATAGGTGGGACGAGCTTCCTTGTCGTCCCCGATAAAGCAAGAAGGGCACGTCGGTAGCGCATTAAATGCGTTTTGTCCTACGGTGCCAGGGATAAACTCAACTACTGTACAACTTTCCACCTCCTGTGTGCCACTGTGGCAGCCCCTTTTGCTATAAAAGGAGGCCCACGGCGTACTGAGAGAGGATTCAAACTTTTTGGACCCTCCACACTCTATAGCAAGTCCAAGAACACCAGATAAACATACACCAGAAGGAGTAGGGTATTACGCATCGCTTGCGGCCTGAACCTAGATAAACTCCACCGCGTTGACCTTCTAATCCCGCTCTTCCCATAGCCCCGCACCCTGTCAACCATAGAAGGGATTCTTTGTGATCCCATAGGTGTCGTTTCCCTGACATATGCAGAGTAAAAAGGACCAGAGGGAGTATTGAACAAGCCTTTCCATTTGATTTAACAATGGCACTGTTTAGATACTCTAACTTAGCTAGAGGTTAGAGTAAGTTTCTAGCTCATTACAGTTAAAAGGGAGAGGGAGAGAGATTGGTGAAATAGTTGATTGTATTGCTTGAGCCTTGTGTGACGCCCCCGATTCAATTGTACACTAATCATACACGCAAATGTGTACGATCAAGATCGTGGACTCACGGGAAGATATCACAACACAACTCTAGACACAAATTAAAATAAAACAAGCTTTATATTACAAGCCAGGGGCCTCGAAGGCTCAAATACATAAGCTCGAAAACACAAGAGTCAGCGGAAGCAATAATATCTTAGTACAGACATAAGTTAAACAAGATTGCCTTAAGAAGGCTAGCACAAAAGTAACAACGATCGAAAAGGCAAGGCCTCCTGCCTGGGATCTCCTAACTACTCCTCGAAGCCGAACTCCACGTAGAATCATCCTCGGGATCTCTAGCTCCTGGACTCCAGCATCTGGTTGCGACAACCAGGTATAGAAAGGGGAAAAGAGGGAGAAAAGCAACCGTGAGTACTCATCCAAAGTACTCGCAAGCAAGGAGCTACACTACATATGCATGGGTATATGTGTAAAGGGCCATATCGGTGGACTGAACTGCAGAATTAATGCCAGAATAAGAGGGGGATAGCTAATCATGTCGAAGACTACGCTTCTGGCCGCCTCCATCTTGCAGCATGTAGGAGAGAGTAGATGGTAAGTTCACCAAGTAGCATCGTATAGCATAATCCTACCCGGCGATCCCCTCCTCGTCGCCCTGTTAGAGAGCGATCACCGGGTTATATCTGGCACTTGGAAGGGTGTGTTTTATTAAGTATCCAGTTCTAGTTGTCATAAGGTCAAGGTACAACTCCGGGTCGTCCTTTTACCGAGGGACACGGCTATTCGAATAGATAAACTTCCCTGCAGGGGTGCACACATAGCCCAACACGCTCGATCCCATTTGGCTGGACACTTTCCTGGGTCATGCCCGGCCTCGGAATATCAACACGTCACAGCCCCACCTAGGCTCAACAGAGAGGTGAGCACGCCAGTCTAAATCCTATGCACACAGGGGTCTGGGCCCATCGCCCATTGCACACCTGGATGTTGCGAGGGCGGCCGGAAGCAGACCTAGCCTAGCAGGCGTTCCAGTCCAATCCAGCGCGCGCCGCTCCGTCGCTGACGTCACGAAGGCTTCGGCTGATACCACGACGTCGAGTGCCCATAACTGTTCCCGTGTAGTTGGTTAGTGCGTATAGACCAAATGGCCAGACTCAGATCAAATACCAAGAACTCGTTAAGCGTGTTATTTTAAGTATCCGCGGATGCTGACCAGGGCCAGGCCCACCTCTTTCCTAGGTGGTCTCAACCTGCCCTGTCGCTCCGCCACAATGTAACAGTCGGGGGCCGTCAGGAACCCAGGCCCACCTCTACCGGGATGGAGCCACCTGTCCTTTCAGCCCCCTCATCAGAATCACTTGCGGGTACTCAACGAGCTGACCCGACTTTAGTCACCACATGTGTCATGTATATAAAGTATATAGTATATACCTGTGATCACCTCCCGAAGTGATCACGGCCCAGTAGTATAGCATGGCAGACGGACAAGAGTCTAGGGCCACTGATGGAACACTAGCATCCTATACTAAGCAGTAGGATAGTAGGTACGGGTAACAACTGTAGC
The DNA here is from genome assembly GCF_002575655.3 of Aegilops tauschii subsp. strangulata. Lineage (NCBI taxonomy): Eukaryota > Viridiplantae > Streptophyta > Magnoliopsida > Poales > Poaceae > Aegilops > Aegilops tauschii. The sequence continues at coordinate 464,965,453 of NC_053041.3, forward strand.
AACAATGACAGGCTATGCATCAATATAGGATTAACCGAAAGCAGTAACATGCTACACTACTCTAATGCAAGCAGTATAGAGAAGGAATAGGTGATATCTGGTGATCAAGGGGGGGCTTGCCTGATTGCTCTGGCAAGAAGGAGAGTTCGTCAACAGCGTAGTCGGTCGGGGCACCAGCAGCGGCGTCGGTCTCGTAGTCTACCGGATAGAAGAGGGGGAAGAAACAATGAATACAATGCAAACAGATGCATAACGATGCATGACATGACAATGCGTGATGCTAGGTGTGCCCAAATGCCGTAGTAGATGATACCGGCGAAGGGGGGAAACATCCGGGAAAGTATTCCCGGTGTTTCGCGTTTTCGGGCAGATGAATAGGAGGGGGAAAGTTGCGAGTTTGATATGTTAGGGAGGTGTGGCGGACGAACGGACTGCGTATCCGGATTTGTCTCATCGTTCTGAGCAACTTTCATGTACAAAGTATTTTCATCCGAGTTACGGATTATTTTATATTAATTTTTAAAGATTTAAATCATTTTTAGAATTAACAGAATTAATTAAATTAAAAAATTAAATTATGACATAAGCATGACATCAGGGTGATGTCAGCAGTCAACAGTCAATTGACTTGGTCAAACTGACGTGTGGTTCCAGCTGACCTTAACCTAGTTAATTAACAGGTTTAATTTTAACTATTCAAGTTAACTAGGCTAATTAAGCAAGGTTAATTAACTTAATTATATTACTAATTAATTAATTCATCTTAGTATTTATTTTTATTTTCCAATTTACTCTACTTTCTTTTTTTTATTTACAGGGGGAGGACCCCACCTGAAAGTGGCTCTGGCCACCTCCCACCTATGCACAAACACACACAGGGGAGGGCAGAGGGCGCGGCGGCCGGACATGGCCCCGGCGAGGCCATGGCCGTGGCCGACAGTGGGGTAGGCGGCAGGGGACGGCTGCGGGCGCACGTAGCGCACGGGCGACTGGGCTGGCGCGCGGGTCGGGCGCGAGCGGCGTGGGGAGCGCTTGCACTGGGCGCGGGTAGAGCGGGCCACGGCTGGGCGAGCATGTGCGTGCGCGGTGGTGTGTCGAGCAGGGGAGGCCGGTGCGGGCGGCGACGCGTCGGAGGCGGCGAGCGCTGGAACAGGGAGAGGAGGGGAAGGCGAACGGGGCTCACCTCGAGCCGTAGGGGGCTGGCAGCGGGCTCGAGGGGGCTCGGGATGGCCGGAGACGACGACGAACGAGGCGGCAGCGACGACGTCGGCGAGCGGGCGTCCAGCGCTCCAGATCGGGGCAGGAGGGAGGAGCTGCGAGGAGGAGAGCGGGGCGGTGCTTGGCGATCCGGTGACAGGGTCGGCGCCGGCGACGGCGGACGGCGGCCTTAGCGCATCGGCGACTTGCATCGGGCGCGGGCGTGCAGGAGGAGGGGATCGAACAGGGGCGCCCCTCCCCGTTCGTCAGTGCGTACGTGAATCATGGGGGGCGGCGTGCAGGGGGAATGAGGGAGAGATGGGGATCGGGACAGGAGGAGCTAGGGTTAGTAGCGGGGGGTGTTGGGCTGGGCCGGTTGGCCCAGCGTGGGGGGGGGGCTGTTTTACTTTGTTTTAATTCTGTTTAGTCTTTTCCTTTTATTTATTTCTTTTAGTTCTTATTTGTTTTTCTTTTAGTTTAAAAGATACAAAAGTGGCACCTAAAATAGTGTTACAATTTATGCCACTACGACAAACAGTTTAGCACTGAAATAAAATAGTTTGAAATTGTTTATTATTTTAAAGAATTTGAATAACTATTTTTTCACTGTTTATTTATAATAGTGCATTTAAATGCTTTATAAAAGTGTGGTTTCTCCACCAATATTACATATGATTATTTGTCACATGCAGAACATTTTAGCTTTGACATTTGAAAACTTTTATTGTTTGCTTGATTTTGAATTTGCATTCGAACCGGTTTCGAACTAACGCGGGTTTATCAACAGTAACCGAGGTGACGTGGCATCATTAGCAGGGAATTACTGTAGTCTAATTATCCGGGCGTCACAATTCTCCTCCACTACAAGAAATCTCGTCCCGAGATTTAGGAGCGGGAGTAAGGGGGAATGGATTTGGTTACGAAATTTTGACGAGTGTCCTCGGTTTTGGTTGCTCTTCTCAAAGCGGTCGATCCACTACATTGATGTCTTCATTTATGTGCTTCATGTCATCATGATGAAGTAGGCATCCTTTCTTCGGGATCTTCATCGTACTTACGAAAAGGATGAGGGGTAGTTTCGAAAGGAAGGTCCTCTACAAGGTTGCTTTTCTGGTAGATAATATCGGGGAAGGTGGCGGAAAGTAACTCTCGAATTGAAACTCAAGAAATTATCGAGAGCAAAGAAAGAAGGTGCAAAAATAGAAGTTCCAAGCACATGGGAAATCACTCGACGCCTGAAACAGGGCATGAAATGGGGTTCAGAGCAGCGGGAATAAGTATTGTGCCTGATGCGAGAATAGATCACTAGGAAGGTGACACGTCAATTACAAACGTAGCCAGGCTCGAGAAATAACTTTGGAGACAGGGATATACAGAAGAGTCAGGTTTCGATCCTGTGGAACTATGGGTTATGGGCCCATCATGTGGGTTAAAATAGGGAAGGCGCTAACATCTTGCATGGTCAGGATAGCAAGGCATGTCAGAGGGTAGCATGTCAGTTATGTCGGCAACAACATCGGTACCAAGGGCGAGGGACGAAGAGTACCATTTTCCTGCTCGTTGAACAAGGCGGACCAATAGGCAAAGTTCTCGTCCATCGGTGGCTACTGGAATGTCATCAACAATAGAAACAGGGTCTTGCTGACAGAATTGTACACCGAGGTGTTTACATAAGCAGGAGAATATTACTGCTTAGAACATATAGATCACACGAAAGGTTAAGCCCCACAATGGGAAGAAAAATATGATTATCAGATTAAACAAAACAATGGAATTAAACACATATTTCAAGGGTATATCCTTCCCAAGGACAAGCAGAGCATGATATCCCTGACAGGATATAATGTAGAAAACCATGTAGGTTAGGGGAGAGGAAGTTCATGACATTACACAAACAACAATGTTTGAATAATTGATAAAGGAAATTTAGCATGGCGCTTCAAATGTGCTTATCGATGATCAGAGTACCATAGACATGCTTCAAGATAGAATTGACATGGTCATCAAGTAAGGGTCAGAATTTGGATGCACAAAGGATCCATCAGGAACAACTTGATTTCCTCATGGAAGAATCGCTAACCTTGCTAAGAAGGGGACTATAACAATAGGTCCTCCGGCCAGGTGTGCTGGGCATGACATCACCTTACCGGGTCATAAAAGACCAGTGTTATAACTCTTGAAAAAAGGTTCCAACCATCATATTTGACCGAAATTTAGATCTGATCGATGTTAGGATACCTCAGACTCAGGATGCCCGAGAAGAAAAAGGTGCGACACAAATTGACGAGATGACATCGAAGATCCTCGGGAAATGAACTATGGAAGCGAGTTCCGAAACTAGAGTTCATCAGTAAACCAACGAGAGGATGAGGAGGTGGCTGATGGAATCAGCGACAATTCATCGAGAATAACAAAAGATGGATTTCCACCACTATGTGAACAAGGAGATTACATTTGTCAGATCGAATGGTACAATGATGTATGCTCGAGGAAAACATACACAAGTAAACATTGGTTGAATGGTGCACCCGAAATATGGGCTGGGTTGCATGACCAACGTTGGAATGGTGATTCAATAATCAATAGTCTAAGAATGAACGGCCGACCATTAACTTCAAAGCAATAGGGTTGCTAGAAGGGCAGAATCCAAACAGCACCGCTCACTTGTTGGTACCCCGGTTGGAATCAACATGAGGACCCAAGAAAGAATGGTGATAGTGAGAAGTATCACCATACCAAGAATTCTTAAGAGGTGGTGAAATTCTCACAACATTGATGACATAAGAGATGTTAATGTTCCAAGGTAAAGAAGAACAATTGCTGGATAGCAAGGAAGTCAAGGTATAACACCAAATACGAACAAGCTTTTGTTGGTGGGAAGGCAATAAAGTGGTCGATGATAACACCGATCATCGAGGGCAAGGATGGTATTTCTCATCATGAACTCAATTGATATCCTGGAAGAGCTCATAAGGTTGATGATGATCACGACACATTTATCGAGAGATTTCATAAGATGTAATCAATCAGCGACGACATCAAGTCAAAGGAATGATGAAGCGGAAGGTTATTGGAACCATGGGTAGGACACAAACTTGAAATCAAGCTTGTTGTTTAAGGCGAACTGATATGACGAGGAAGATCGACGTAAGCTTAGCTCATCGTCCAAAATTTGTGCTCCAGGAAGGACCAGGTAGTACACTTAAAATTGGCACAAGAATGATGTAACCGATCAGGCTAGGAATGAGTTGAAAGATTATTAAACTCATAGGCAATGAAAATTTACTTAGAGTTATTGAATCAGCGTGCGGTATCGATTCACTTATCGGTGTTCTCGAGTGACTAATGACTCAGAGCCCGTGAAAAAAAATTGCAATCTGTGAGAATGTAGTACTTGATGGAGAACTCATAAGAGGTTATGCAGTTCCGTGATAATCTCGAGATATCAGGGTGTAATACTCGACGAAAGATCAAAGTAAAGGTTGGACAGGTGTATTGATCCACATAAGACAAGTTCTTAAGCTTGCCCGAGAAATGGGATCAAAGAAGAACATAGGGTCGGAACCACGATCGCAAAGGATCAATTCACCGATACCAAAGGATATTATATCAAGGAAATAGTTATTATTACAAGAAGCTTCCATGATAGGATCTACATCATGTCCATGGGCATGAACACAAGTTCAAGGTCGACTCCCACTTCTTCAATGTATAACCTTCCATTCACCTCTCGCTTTTTGAAAATGACATTAGTTGTTGAAAGTTTTTACCTGGTGCAATACCAGATAAGTATGACACGTGAAATCTTTCAGGATCACACAGATTAAGAAAGGCATAGGTTCAACCCATCGGGGCATCGTAGAAACATATACCACAAACTTCAGGAGTAAATAACACAAGCTCGAAAGCAGAGCATGGTTGGTCAACCAGAGGATAGGATTTACCAATGGAGAAAGAACTTCCAAAGTGATTGAATATGAAGGAAACTATCGGATAAAATCCAACAAAGGATCCGGTGGTCCTTAATGGATCTGATGTGAGCATCGGTACTCAACCAGAGGAAGAAATAATGCAAGGAGATCAGACTATAGAAACGGCTGACTAATTCAAATCTCAAATGTAAAAGAATTATGATTTTCGATCAAGGGAATAGAAGCAAATGCTCTGATTAAGGATGGATAAGTTGCGTAGGCTTAGGGGTACAATCGATGGCAAGCCGATTGGTCGAGAACCAGCTCATGTTTAAAATGATGTCTGAGCCGGAAGGATAAATCCCGAGGATTGCGAGCGACTCAAAATGATAGTGACAAAGGATGCTAATGAGATTACTAGACTTATGGGATTAACCATAATGTAAGCAAGCAAGAATTTCAAGAGTAATAGGCTGGTGAGGATTTTCGGAAGATCGAATGGTATTTCGAAGACTTTTGTGAAATACAGGAATCAGCTGTGGATGAACGGATACTCGATAAGTGTGAGGAATTGTCCGTAGGGGTATCCATGTGGTAAAGAACTGCAAGGTGGTAAGCCCAAAGGATTCTCGGGACAACAGAGAGTATTTCGGGACATCTTGTAATAACAAGAACAATGGGATTGAATGTAAGAATGGCAGGTGTATGCAGTTACCAATAAGGATATAATAGTGGTAGTGAGTTTGCAAAGGCGGTGGCTGCAAGTGTCTCGGGAGAACATCGTAGAGTAACCTCGGAATCTTCTGGTGCAGCAGACGATCATCGGTAATAAGGTGCTCTCCGGGTGAAGTGATCACGAGATCCTAATGATAGATTTTAGCAAAATTCATTTAACCCGAATAGAAGAGAGATCAGAGTCCCAGAGTATAGACGAGGAATAAAAGATGCTAATACCACCCAATGGCGACGTGGGCCCATAAGACACACAGCCATGTTAGTAAATGTTTTGCAATGTCTAGACTCGACTTCGGCCAAGGAGTGTGGAAGGGGGATTCCTATAGGCAGTCGGCTCTAATACCAACTTGTGACGCCCCCGATTCAATCGTACACTAATCATACACGCAAATGTGTACGATCAAGATCAAGGACTCACGGGAAGATATCACAACACAACTCTAGACACAAATTAAAATAAAACAAGCTTTATATTACAAGCCAGGGGCCTCGAAGGCTCGAATACATAAGCTCGAAAACACAAGAGTCAGCGGAAGCAATAATATCTAAGTACAGACATAAGTTAAACAAGATTCCCTTAAGAATGCTAGCACAAAAGTAACAACGATCGAAAAGGCAAGGCCTCCTGCCTGGGACCTCCTAACTACTCCTCAAAGCCGAACTCCATGTAGAATCATCCTCGGGATCTCTAGCTCCTGGACTCCAGCATCTGGTTGCGACAACCAGGTATAGAAACGGGAAAAGAGGGAGAAAAGCAACCGTGAGTACTCATCCAAAGTACTCGCAAGCATGGAGCTACACTACATATGCATGGGTATATGTGTAAAGGGCCATATCGGTGGACTGAACTGCAGAATGCCAGAATAAGAGGGGGATGGCTAATCCTGTCGAAGACTACGCTTCTGGCCACCTCCATCTTGCAGCATGTAGGAGATAGTAGATGGTAAGTTCACCAAGTAGCATCGTATAGCATAATCCTACCCGGCGATCCCCTCCTCGTCGCCCTGTTAGAGAGCGATCACCGGGTTATATCTGGCACTTGGAAGGGTGTGTTTTATTAAGTATCCAGTTCTAGTTGTCATAAGGTCAAGGTACAACTCTGGGTCGTCCTTTTACTGAGGGACACGGCTATTCGAATAGATAAACTTCCCTGCAGGGGTGCACCACATAACCCAACACGCTCGATCCCATTTGGCCGGACACACTTTCCTGGGTCATGCCCGGCCTCGGAAGATCAACACGTCACAGCCCCACCTAGGCTCAACAGAGAGGTCAGCACGCCGGTCTAAATCCTATGCGCGCATGGGTTTGGGCCCATCGCCCATTGCACACTTGCACGTTGCGAGGGCGGCCGAAAGCAGACCTAGCCTAGCAGGCGTTCCAGTCCAATCCGGCGCGCGCCGCTCCGTCGCTGATGTCACGAAGGCTTTGGCTGATACCACGACCTCGAGTGCCCATAACTGTTCCCGCATAGTTGGTTAGTGCGTATAGACCAAATGGCCAGACTCAGATCAAATACCAAGAACTCGTTAAGCGTGTTATTTTAAGTATCCGCGGACGCCGACCAGGGCCAGGCCCACCTCTCTCCTAGGTGGTCTCAACCCGCCCTGTCACTCCACCACAAAGTAACAGTCGGGGCCCGTCAGGAACCCAGGCCCACCTCTACCGGGATGGAGCCACCTGTCCTTTCAGCCCCCTCATCAGAATCACTTGCGGGTACTCAACGAGCTGACCCGAATTTAGTCACCACATGTGTCATGTATATAAAGTATATAGTATATACCCGTGATCACCTCCCGAAGTGATCACGGCCCAGTAGTATAGTATGGCAGACGGACAAGAGTGTAGGGCCACTGATGGAACACTAGCATCCTATACTAAGCAGTAGGATAGCAGGTAAGGGTAACAACTGTAGCAACAATGACAGGCTATGCATCAGTATAGGATTAACCGAAAGCAGTAACATGCTACACTACTCTAATGCAAGCAATATAGAGAAGGAATAGGCGATATCTGGTGATCAAGGGGGGGGGGCTTGCCTGATTGCTCTGGCAAGAAGGAGGGGTCATCAACAGCGTAGTCGGTCGGGGCACCAGCAGCGGCATCGGTCTCGTAGTCTACTGGAGAGAAGAGGGGGAAGAAACAATGAATACAATGCAAACAGATGCATAATGATGCATGACATGACAAAGCGTGATGCTAGGTGTGCCCAAACGCGGTAGTAGGTGATACCGGTGAAGGGGGGAAACATCCGGGAAAGTATTCCCGGTGTTTCGCGTTTTCGGGCAGATAACCGGAGGGGGAAAGTTGCGAGTTCAATATGTTAGGGAGATGTGGCGGACGAACAGACTGCGTGTCCGGATTCGTTTCGTCATTCTAAGCAACTTTCATGTACAAAGTATTTTCATCCGAGTTACGGATTATTTTATATTAATTTTTAAAGATTTAAATCATTTTTATAATTAACAGAATTAATTAAATTAGAAAAATGCAATTATGACGTCAGCATGACATCGGGGTGATGTTAGCAGTCAACAGTCAATTGACATGGTCAAACTGACGTGTGGTTCCCTCTGACCTTAACCTAGTTAATTAACACGTTTAATTTTAACTATTCAAGTTAACTAGGCTAATTAAGCAAGGTTAATTAACTTAACTATATTACTAATTAATTCATTCATTTTAGTATTTATTTTTATTTTTCAATTTTGTTTCACTCTACTTTCTTTTTTTTATTTATAGGGGGAGGACCCCACCAGAAAGTGGCTCTGGCCACCTCCCACCTATGCACAACGCACACAGGGGAGGGCAGAGGGCGCGGCGGCCGGACATGGCCCGGGCGAGGCCATGGCCGCGGCCGATAGTGGGGTAAGCGGCAGGGGACGGCTGCGGGCGCACGTAGCGCACGGGCGACTGGGCTAGCGCGCGGGTCGGGCGCGAGCGGCGTGGGGAGCGCTTGCACTGGGCGCGGGTAGAGCGGGCCGCGGCTGGGCGAGCACGTGCGTGCGCGGTGGCGCATCGAGCAGGGGAGGCCGGTGCGGGCGGCGACGCGTCAGAGGCGGCGAGCGCTGGAACAGGGAGAGGAGGGGAAGGCGAACGGGGCTCACCTCGAGCCGTAGGGGGCTGGCAGCGGGCTCGAGGGGGCTCGGGATGGCCGGAGACGACGACGAACGAGGCGGTAGCGACGACGTCAGCACGCGGGCGTCCAGCGCTCCAGATCGGGGCAGGAGGGAGGAGCTGCGAGGAGGAGAGCGGGGCGGTGCTTGGTGATCCGGTGACGGGGTCGGCGCCGGCGACTGCGGACGGCGGCCTTAGCGCAACGGCGACTTGCATCGGGCACGGGCGTGCGGGAGGAGGGGATCGAACAGGGGCGCCCCTCCCCGTTCATCAGCGCTTGTGTGAATCGTGGGTGGCGGCATGCAGGGGGAATGAGGGAGAGATGGGGATCGGGACAGGAGGAGCTAGGGTTAGTAGCGGGGGGTGTTGGGCTGGGCCGACCGGTTGGCTAGCTGGGCCGGTTGGCGCAGCGTGGGGGGCCTGTTTTACTTTGTTTTAATTCTGTTTAGTCTTTTCCTTTTATTTATTTCTTTTAGTTCTTATTTGTTTTCCTTTTAGTTTAAAAATATACAAAAGTGGCACGTAAAATAGTGTTACAATTTATGCCACTACCACAAACAGTTTAGCACTGACATAAAATAGTTTGAAATTGTTTATTATTTTAAAGCATTTGAATAACTGTTTTGTCACTGTTTATTTATTATAGTGCATTTAAATGCTTTATAAAAGTGTGGTTTCTCCACCAATATTACATATGATTATTTGTCACATGCAGAACATTTTAGCTTTGACATTTGAAAACTTTTATTGTTTGCTTGATTTTGAATTTGAATTCGAACCGGTTTCGAACTAACGCGGGTTTATCAACAGTAACCGAGGTGACGTGGCATCATTAGCAGGGAATTACTGTAGTCTAATTATCCGGGCGTCACACCTTGTGGGCATATATATAGGACAACATGGTCATCTTGGAGTACAAGTCAAGGTAGGATAAATCCTATGCTATCCTACGTTTCCTAAATAACCATCATACTAAACAATGACTAACCCTGAACTAACTCTAGCCAAAGAGGTGTTTGGATGACAGTGTTAGATTGACAATGAATGCACTAGGAGAACTAGCCCCAATGAGCACCTCTTGGGTGGGATAGTTGTTCTGGGTGGGTTCGACGCAACTAGCTCAAACTAGCCCTCGTGTTTGGATACTTTGGGGCCATTTAAGCCCAAACTAACTCTAACCCATGGATCCAAACAGGGCCAATAACTAGTGTACTTAGACCTGCACAATACAAGTTTGAATGACTATGTTTGCTTGTTATTAAAATATTAGGCATGTTGTACTTAATAACACACCTTTCCCCTTCTTGTTTTTAAATATTAATTTTTTTAACAATTTGGTCTTGCACATGTAGGTCCTGCTGTCAGAGGTTTTGACCCATTGTTTGACCCTTTTTGCATATGTGGTAATGGGTTGTCCATGAATATCATTCAAGTCAAGAAACTCAGAAAGATTGTTACGATAAAGAAATTAGCGACAAAAAACAACAAGATCTTTGTCTGCACAATGAAGAAGACATCAGTTCACTACGGGATGGTACTAACTGTTATACTTTCTCTTTTTAATTCCTTTGCGCCATTTCAAATCTAGAGAAGATATTTATGCATATCCTTGTTTAGGCCTTTCCAAAGCAGTTCACTTATGATTACCTCTCAAACCACATGTATGGTCAGGAGGCGAGGAAGGTTTTCAAACAATACCCACGGTTCAATATTGAAGTGTTCCTGAAGAGGACGAAGGTTGGACGGTCAATCATCCACAGGCACTGGCCTAAAGTGGCAAAGACCTTCAACATCAATGAAGGCTCAATATTCGCCTTCCGCTTCAGCAGTTTTCCAGATGAGATTCATCTGTCTATGTACCGTATGATGCTAATTTCGAAAGGTTATAGATGTTGCATGTGAAACTTGGTGCTGGTGCAATTGTGTAATGGGGTAGCTGAGTGCTGAAGCTATATGATGTTGTACTCTGATGTATTTCAATTATGAAATCCTACTTCCTTAATATGGAAATGAAATATATTGTGTGCTTAATATGAAATGTCAATTAGATTAATAAATGGATTATTAATAATAGGGCAATTAGCCTACTAATGGCCAATTAGCCCGCCAATGGCCAATTAGCCTGCCAATGGCCAATTAGCCTGCTAATTGGGTTTTTCTATTGCAAATGGTTATTGAGAAAACACCGCGGGCGATGACCTCGGGCAACGCACACAGTTTCTAGGAATAACCGTGTTGGATCAATGAACAATCACACACGACATCCTCTTGAAAACTGTTTGCGTTAGGCCACCTTGTGCAAACGTTTACCACATAAAATTGTGTGTGATTGACAGCCTTTGCCACATAGTTTCTTCTACGCACCGTGTGTGATGCATTCAATAACGCAAACGATAAAATTGTTAATATCGTGTGCAATGGCAACGCTATCACAAACGATTTAATGGGGAAAATTGTGTGTGATGTACCTGCGAACGGAAATATTTTCTTTGGAGTGACTGTGTGGGATGTATATACGAACGGAAATGTACTTCTTGGATTAGCTGTGTGGGATGTACATACTAACGGAAACGTATTCCTTGGATTGACTGTGTGGAATGTACATACGAACGGAAACGTTTAGCTGGGACTCACTGTGTGGGATGTACTTACGACCGAAAATGATTTGGCATGTATAATTGTATTTTTTTAGCACAACTCTATGTATAACCGTATTTGATCGCTCGCCGGTCGCACACGACCTCATTTTGCCGAGTGTGTGTGCCAGGAGGGCATATCCCCGGCGATTTCTGGGTCGTGTGGGAAGGAGCCCCCTACCGCAGTCACTCACTAGGCGACAGTTCAGAACGCCGTCGCGGAAAGGGGTTAAAACCGTTTGCTTAGCACCTTGATGTACCAGTGCATACAGGTGGTTTGAGAGGTAACCATCAGTTGAACTGCTTTGGGAAGGCCTGAAAACAAACATATGCATAAATATCTTCTCTAAATTCGGAAATGGCGCAAAGGAATTAAAAAGACAAGGTATAACAGTTAGTACCATCCTGTAGTGAACTTATGTGTTCTTCATTGTGCAGACAAAGATCTTGTTGTTTTTTTGTCGCTAATTTCGGTATCCTAACAATCTTTCTGAGTTTCTTGACTTCACTGATATTCATGAACAACTCATTTCCCCATATGTAGAATGGGTCGAACAGTGGGTCTAAACCTCTAACAGCAGGACATACATGTGCAAGACCAAATTGTTAACAACCTAAATATTAGAATGGTTCCTGCAATTGCACAATAATTTGCTATTAGACAAGGACCATGCATGTGCAAACCTCGATTGTAAACCTCAGTGCTTCCCATTATTTCCCTACAACACATATAAGGTAGTTATTGATCAGGTTAAGTGAGGGTTGGCATACTATCAGTAAAATATGTTGATGAAAAGCAAACACATTGTAGATTCAGTAGATTAATTCGAGCCGCATGGAAAAGCCATTTATCCAAACCAAGCATGATTAAGAACTAGGAAATATAGCAATTGTATATGTTTCTCATGTATTTAATACAGCCAAATTCTATTTATTCCTCACATGCATAACAATACAAAATTGTACCCACAACAATTGAATATCGCATTGCAGAATTGAACCAAACAGTTAACTAAACACCACGACAAATGAACCAAACATTAACTAAGCACCACATTGCACAATATAACATACTCCTAATAGAAGATCAGATAGTTAACCAAACCAAGCATGCTTAACAACTTGGAAATATAGCAATTGTATTTTTTCTCATGTGTTTAGTACAGCCAAATTCGATTTATTTCTCACATGGAAGACAATAAAAAATGCACCCACAAAAATTGAACATCGCATTGCAGAATTGAACCAAACAGTTAACGAAACACCACAACAAATGAACCAAACATTAACTAAGCACCACATTGCTCAATATATAACATACTAGAAGATCAGATAGTTAACCAAACCAAGCATGCTTGATAACTTGGAAATATAGCAATTGTATTTGTTTATCATGTATTTTGTATAGCCAAATTCGATTTATTTCTCACATGGAAGACAATACAGAATTGCACCCACAAGAACTGAAAATCACATTGCATAATTGACAAATAGTTAACTGAACATGACAACAAATTAACAAAACTGTTAATAAGTGAGCACCACAATGCACGACATAGAGAACATATATATTAGAGGATCAGATTGCATGGCAATAGTACGTAGGGCAATTCACTAGAATTTGTCAAGGAAAGGCAGAAGCAACACATGCAATAGGTAAACCAAACATGCTTAACCGGCGTAGCTAGCTAACTGAACATAGGTCCTTATAGTGAGCTAATAAGACAAGCTACTCCTCATCGTCGGAGATATCAATGATGATTGGCTCCTTGGAATTCGAAGAAGGCGGGGGCTCCACATTGTGAGTGCCTTACTCGTAGTGGTGAGTTACCTGAGCCACTCCGGGCACCAAACCTGTTGGCTCTCGAGTTGAGGCAAGCACGGGCATGCTGAGAAAACACCTCGTAGTCTTCGTCGAAGGGACCGACGATGGCCTCGAGAAAACGCCATGAACTGTTGTTTAAAGCAGCCAAACGCGTGGCGGCGTCGGCACACGAGGCATCTATGGTGGCCTCAATAGCGAGGTGCTCCTCCAAGATCTGGGGGTCAGCACGAATGGCAGCCATTGCAATCTCATCTGCGCGTGCAACCGCTATTTGCTTCTCCGCTGTCAAATGCTCCTTGAGCTCCTGGCTATACTGTGTGCACCATGGCTTGGGTGGTTCTTATTTGGATGATGGGTCAGTGAGTTGGGTGGAAGTTGTCGCGCCGGCGGTCGGGCCATGTGGGATGTAGAAGGAGGACGAGAATGGGGTCGGGTGTGGATTACCTGCCTAGATCGGCGATGCCAAGCAGCATGAAGGAGGGTTGCCGGTGAGGAGGTGGCGCTACATGCAAGTAGCTAGTGAAGGTTTGAACTTGGAAAGGAAGGCGGAAACAGCGGAAATGTGCCTTTTGGTCAGGGGGAAGGGGCCGGAGAGGTAGATATTTCCGCAGAAGCCAAATTTTTGGCTCGGTGCAGCGAAAAACTAGCGCGCAAAGTGTCATCGGACACGGTCCCTTATTCAGCACTGTGTACCATATGTGAACATCACAAACGATTCATGTAGCTTACCCCATGTGTGATGAGTTTGAATGTGCAAATTTTGGTCCGAATTTCCCTGGTTACAGTGGTCCTCCATGTCATTTCATAATTTGGGTACCCAAAAGAGCCTACAACACACCCGCACTTCTTAATTGAGCAAGTACAACAATTAAGCAGAGCTGGCTGACCTAAACATTACTCTAACAAATTAAAGATCGGCACTCTAAACAAAGAGTACTACTTCGGCTGGCACTCGTCGATCTCCGCCGCCTCCTCCATGTCCAGCTCACGCTCGACGATCTCCTAGGGAAGGGGCTCCATGGCATCCATCACACCATACTCGGCAAGCATCTCGCCATCCGCGTGTGCCATCTCTTCGGAAAAGGCCGCCACGAGCTGGGCGTGGGTGGCCACGGCCTAGGATTGGATGGGATCCATCGTGGCAAGGTATGCCTCGAACAAACGGATGACTGCTTGAACGCTCTCGGCGATTGCCAACTCTTCGGTCGTGGGTTGCCGACTGTTGTCGGAGAAGCTTCATGTGATTTGTGCGGTGACCGCCAGGAGCTGGGTGTGGGTGGCCTCGACATGGTCGTGGGCGGCCTCCATCAGGGCTAAGGCGGCCGCTGCTGAACGGACAGCTGCAGTGCCGCTCTCGCCAGTTGCTATCTCTATCACAGATGTTGCTGCTGCCACTTGAGCAGCACCAACAATCGTTTGGCCTGCCTTGGCCGCACGGTCGCAGATTGTGGTCGCGCTCATGCAGGTTGTTAGCACCCTCATTGCGGCTGTGGCCGCCCTCTCGCCGGAGTGGGCCACTGAAGTTGCCCTCACGATGCGGGTGCACACCCCCATCTTTGACCAGCGACGATTGAACAATGAAATGACATTTGGGGACTGAGCTAGTGTCCTTGACGCGTCGGCTGTGCACTATAGCCGATGAACCTTCTCACGTAAGCCATATACTACTCCGACGGTGCTCCAAGATATTTTGTATTACTGAAGGAAATATGCCCTAGAGGCAATAATAAAGTTATTATTTACTTCCTTATATCATGATAAATGTTTATTATTCATGCTAGAATTGTGTTAACCAGAAACATAATACCTGTGTGAATACATAGACAAACAGAGTGTCACTAGTATGCCTCTACTTGACTAGCTCGTTGATCAAAGATGGTTATGTTTCCTAGCCATAGACATGAGTTGTCATTTGATTAACAGGATCACATCATTAGGAGAATGATGTGATTGACTTGACCCATTCCGTTAGCTTAGCACTCGATCGTTTAGTATGTTGCTATTTTTCTTCATGACTTATACATGTTCCTATGACTATGAGATTATGCAACTCCCATTTACCGGAGGAACACTTTGTGTGCTACCAAACGTCACAACGTAACTGGGTGATTATAAAGGTGCTCTACAGGTGTCTCCGAAGGTACTTATTGGGTTGGCGTATTTCGAAATTAGGATTTGTCACTCCGATTGTCGGAGAGGTATCTCTGGGCCCTCTCGGTAATGCACATCACTTAAGACTTGCAAGCATTGCAACTAATAAGTTTGTTGCGAGATGATGTATTACGGAACGAGTAAAGAGACTTGCCCGTAACGAGATTGAACTAGGTATTAAGATACCGACGATCGAATCTCGGGCAAGTAACATACCGATGACAAAGGGAACAACGTATGTTGTTATGCGGTCTGACCGATAAAGATCTTCGTAAAATATGTGGGAGCCAATATGAGCATCTAGGTTCCGCTATTGGTTATTGACCGGAGACGTGTCTCGGTCATGTCTACATAGTTCTCGAACCCGTAGGGTCCGCACACTTAACGTTTCGATGACAGTTATATTATGAGTTGATATGTTTTGATGTACCGAAGGTTGTTTGGAGTCCCGGATGTGATCACGGACATGACGAGGAGTCTCAAAATGGTCGAGACATAAAGATTGATATATTGGAAGCCTATGTTTGGATATCGGAAGTGTTCCGGGTGAAATCGGGATTTTACCGGAGTACGGGGAGGTTACCGGAACCCCCCGGCAACATAATGGGCCTTAGTGGGCCTAGGTGGAAGAGAGGAGAGGCGGCTAGGGCTGGGCCGCGCGCCCCTCCCCCCTAGTCTGAATAGGACAAGGAGAAGGGGGCGGCGCCCCCCTTCCTTCTTCTCCCTCTTCTCTTTCCCCCTCCCAAGTCCTAATCCAACTAGGAAAAGGGGGGAGTCCTACTCCCGGTGGGAGTAGGACTCCTCCTGGCGCGCCCCAAGGCTGGCCGCACCTCTCCCCCTTTGCTCCTTTATATACGGGGGCAAGGGGTCACCCCATAGACACAACAATTGATCATTGATCTCTTAGCCGTGTGCGGTGCCCCCCTCCACCATATTACACCTCAATAATATCATAGCAGTGCTTAGGCGAAGCCCTGCGTCGGTAGAACATCATCATCATCACCATGCCGTCGTGCTGACGAAACTCTCCCTCAACACTCGGCTGGATCGGAGTTCGAGGGATGTCATCGGGCTGAACGTGTGCTGAACTCGGAGGTGCCGTGCGTTCAGTACTTGATCGGTCGGATCGTGAAGACGTACGACTACATCAACCGCGTTGTGCTAATGCTTCCGCTTTTGGTCTACGAGGGTACGTGGACAACACTCTCCCCTCTCATTGCTATGCATCACCATGATCTTGCGTGTGCGTAGAATTTTTTTTGAAATTACTACGTTCCCCAACAGTGGCATCCGAGCCTGGTTTTATGCGTAGATGTCATCTGCATGAGTAGAACACAAGTGAGTTGTGGGCGATATAAGTCATACTGCTTACCAGCATGTCATACTTTGGTTCAGCGGTATTGTGAGATGAAGCGGCCCGGACCGACATTACGCGTACGCTTACCCGAGACTGGTTTCACCGTTACGAGCACTCATTGCTTAAAGGTGACCGGCGGGTGTCTGTCTCTCTCTCACTTTAGTTGAACTGAGTGTGGCTATGCCCGGTCCTTGTGAAGGTTAAAACAGCACCAACTTGACAAACTATCGTTGTGGTTTTGATGCGTAGGTAAGAACGGTTCTTGCTAAGCCCATAGCAGCCACGTAAAACTTGCAACAACAAAGTAGAGGAGGTCTAACTTGTTTTTGCAGGGCATGTTGTGATGTGATATGGTCAAGACATGATGCTAAATTTTATTGTATGAGATGATCATGTTTTGTAACCGAGTTATCCGCAACTGGCAGGAGCCATATGGTTGTCGTTTTATTGTATGCAATGCAATCGCCATGTAATTGTTTTACTTTATCACTAAGCGGTAGCGATAGTCATAGAAGCAATAGTTGGCGAGACGACAACGATGCTACGATGGAGATCAAGGTGTCGCGCCGGTGACGATGGTGATCATGACGGTGCTTCGGAGATGGAGATCACAAGCACAAGATGTAGATGGCCATATCATATCACTTATATTGATTGCATGTGATGTTTATCTTTTTATGCATCTTATCTTGCTTTGATTGACGGTAGCATTATAAGATGATCCCTCACTAAATTATCAAAGTATAAGTGTTCTCCCTGAGTATGCACCGTTGAGAAAGTTCTTCGTGCTGAGACACCACGTGATGATCGGATGTGACAGGCTCTACGTTCAAATACAACGGGTGCAAAACAGTTGCACACGCGGAATACTCAGGTTAAGCTTGACGAGCCTAGCATATAACAGATATGGCCTCAGAACACGGAGACCGAAAGGTCGAGCGTGATTCATATAGTAGATATGATCAACATAGTGATGTTCACCGTTGAAACTACTCCATCTCACGTGATGATCGGACATGGTTTAGTTGATATGGATCACGTGATCACTTAGAGGATTAGAGGGATGTCTATCTAAGTGGGAGTTCTTAAGTAATATGATTAATTGAACTTAAATTTATCATGAACTTAGTCCTGATAGTATTTTGCAAATTATGTTGTAGATCAAAAGCTCGTGTTGTTGCTTCCCTGTGTTTATTTTTGATATGTTCCTAGAGAAAAATTATGTTGAAAGATGTTAGTAGCAAAGATGCGGATTGGATCCGTGATCTGAGGATTATCCTCATTGCTGCACAGAAGAATTATGTCCTTGATGCACCGCTAGGTGACAGACGTATTGCAGGAGCAGATGCAGACGTTATGAACGTTTGGCTAGCTCAATATGATGACTACTTGATAGTTTAGTGCACCATGCTTAACGGCTTAGAATCGGGACTTCAAAGACGTTTTGAACGTCATGGACCATATGAGATGTTCCAGGAGTTGAAGTTAATATTTCAAGCAAATACCCGAGTTGAGAGATATGAAGTCTCCAACAAGTTCTATAGCTAAAAGATGGAGGAGAATAGCTCAAGCAGTGAGCATGTGCTCAGATTGTCTGGGTACTACAATCGCTTGAATCAAGTGGGAGTTAATCTTCCAGATAAAATAGTGATTGACAGAATTCTCTAGTCATCATCACCAAGTTAGTAGAACTTCGTGATGAACTATAGTATGCAAGGGATGACGAAAGTAATTCCCGAGCTCTTCGTGATGCTGAAATCGACGAAGGTAGAAATCAAGAAAAAACATCATGTGTTGATGGTTGACGAGACCACTAGTTTCAAGAAAAGGGCAAAGGGAAGAAGGGGAACTTCAAGAAGAACGGCAAGCAAGTTGCTGCTCAAGTGAAGAAGCCTAAGCCTGGTCCTAAGCCTGAGACTAAGTGCTTCTACTGCAAAGGGACTGGTCACTAGAAGCGGAACTACCCCAAGTATTTGGTGAATAAGAAGGATGGCAAAGTGAACAAAGGTATATTGGATATACATGTTATTGATGTGTACTTTACTAGTGTTTATAGCAACCCCTCGGCATTTGATACTGGTTCAGTTGCTAAGAGTAGTAACTCGAAACGGGAGTTGCAGAATAAACAGAAACTAGTAAAAGGCGAGGTGACAATGTGTGTTGGAAGTAGTTCCAAGATTGATATGATCATCATCGCACGCTCCCTACACTTTTGAGATTAGTGTTGAACCTAAATAAGTGTTATTTGGTGTTTGCATTGAGCATGAATATGATTTGATCATGTTTATTGCAATACGGTTATTCATTTAAGTTAGAGAATAATTGTTCTTCTATTTACATGAATAAAACCTTCAATGGTCATACACCCAATGAAAATGGTTTGTTGGATCTCGATCGTAGTGATACACATATTCATAATATTGAAGCCAAAAGATGCAAAGTTAATAATGATAGTGCAACTTATTTGTGGCACTGCCATTTAGGTCATATTGGTGTAAAGCGAATGAAGAAACTCCATGCTGATGGGATTTTGGAATCACTTGATTATGAATCACTAGATGCTTGCGAACCATGCCTCTTGGGCAAGATGACTAAAACGCCGTTCTCCGGAACAATGGAGCAAGCAACAGATTTGTTGGAAATCATACATACTGATGTATGTGGTCTGATGAATATTGAGGCTCGTAGCGGGTATCATTATTTTCTTACCTTCACAGATGATTTGAACAGATATGGGTATATCTACTTAATGAAACAGAAGTCTGAAACATTTGAAAAGTTCATATAATTTCAGAGTGAAGTGGAAAATCATCGTAACAAGAAAATAAAGTTTATACGATCTGATCGTGGAGAAGAGTATTTGAGTTATGAGTTTGGCCTTCAATTAAAACAATGTGAAATAGCTTCACTACTCACGCCACCTGGAGCACCACAGTGTAATGGTGTGTCCGAACGTCATTACCGTACTTTATTAGATATGGTACAATCTATGATGTCTCTTACCGATCTACCACTATCGTTTTGGGGTTATGCATTAGAGACAGCAACATTCACGTTAAATAGGGCACCGTCTAAATCCGTTGAGACGACACCGTATGAACTATGGTTTGGCAAGAAACCTAAGTTGTCATTTATTAAAGTTTGAGGTTGCAATGCTTATGTGAAAAAGGTTTCAACCTGATAAGCTCCAACCCAAATCGGAGAAGTGTGTCTTCATAGGATACCCAAAAGTTACTGTTGGGTACACCTTCTATCACAGATCCGAAGGCATGATATTGGTTGCTAAGAATGGATCCTTTCTAGAGAAGGAGTTTCTCTCGAAAGAAGTGAGTGGGAGGAAAGTAGAACTTGATGAGGTAACTGTACCTTCTCCCGAATTGGAAAGTAGTTCATCTCTGAAATCAGTTCCAGTGATGCTTACACCAATTAGTGAGGAAGTTAATGATGATGATCATGAAGCTTCGGATCAAGTTACTACCGAACCTCGTAGGTCAACCAGAGTGAGATCCGCACCAGAGTGGTACGGTAATCCTATTCTGGAGGTCATGTTACTTGACCATGACGAACCTACGAACTATGAGGAAGCGATGATGAGCCCAGATTCCGCAAATTGGCTTGAGGCCATGAAATCTGAGATGGGATCCATGTATGAGAACAAAGTATGGACTTTGATTGACTTGCCCGATGATTGGTGAGCCATTGAGATTAAATGGATCTTCAAGAGGAAGACGGACGCTGATAGTAGTGTTACTATCTACAAAGCTAGAATTGTCGCAAAAAGGTTTTCGACAAGTTCAAGGTGTTGACTACGATGAGAGTTTCCCACTCGTATCTATGCTTAAGTCTGTCTGAATCATGTTAGCAATTGCCGCATTTCGTGAAATCTGGCAAATGGATAAACAAAATTGCATTCTTTAATGGATTTATTAAAGAAGAGTTGTATATGATGCAACCAGAAGGTTTTGACAATCCTAAAAGTGCTAACAAAATATGCAAGCTCCAGCGATCCATCTATGGACTGGTGCAAGCATCTCGGAGTTGGAATATACGCTTT
This sequence comes from Aegilops tauschii subsp. strangulata, assembly GCF_002575655.3. Lineage (NCBI taxonomy): Eukaryota > Viridiplantae > Streptophyta > Magnoliopsida > Poales > Poaceae > Aegilops > Aegilops tauschii. The sequence continues at coordinate 464,986,436 of NC_053041.3, forward strand.
GGTAAGTTGATCAAAGGATATAGTTTTATACAGACTTGCAGTGAAGCCTGTATTTACAAGAAAGTGAGTGGGAGCACTACATCATTTCTGATAAGTATATGTGAATGACATATTGTTGATCGGAAATAATGTAGCATTATTCTGCAAAGCATAAAGGAGTGTTTGAAAGGAGTTTTTTAAAGAAAGACCTCGGTGAAGCTGCTTACATATTGAGCATCAAGATCTATAGAGATAGATCAAGACGCTTGATAAGTTTTTCAATGAGTACATACCTTGACAAGATTTTGAAGTAGTTCAAAATGGAACAGTCAAAGAAAGAGTTCTTGCCTGTGTTACAAGGTGTGAAATTGAGTAAGACTCAAAGCCCGACCACGGCAGAAGATAGAAAGAGAATGAAAGTCATTCCCTATGCCTTGGCCATAGGTTCTATAAAGTATGCCATGCTGTGTACCAGATCTATTGTATACCCTACACTGATTTTGGCAAGGGAGTACAATAGTGATCTACGAGTAGATCACTGGACAGCGGTCAAAATTATCCTTAGTGGAATAAGGATATGTTTCTCGATTATGGAGGTGACAAAAAGGGTTCGTCGTAAAGGGTTACATAGATGCAAATTTTGACACTTATCCAGACGACTCTAAGTCTCAATCTGGATACATATTGAAAGTGGGAGCAATTAGCTAGAGTAGCTCCGTGCAGAGCATTGTAGACATAGAAATTTGCAAAATACTTACGGATCTGAATGTGACAGACCCATTGACTAAAATTATCTCACAAGCAAAACATGATCACACCTTAGTACTCTTTGGGTGTTAATCACATAGCGATGTGAACTAGATTATTGACTCTAGTAAACCCTTTGGGTGTTGGTCACATGACGATGTGAACTATGGGTGTTAATCACATGGTGATGTGAACTATTGATGTTAAATCACATGGCAATGTGATCTAGATTATTGACTCTAGTGCAAGTGGGAGACTGAAGGAAATATGCCCTAGAGGCAATAATAAAGTTATTATTTATTTCCTTATATCATGATAAATGTTTATTATTCATGCTAGAATTGTATTAACCGGAAACATAATACTTGTGTGAATACATAGACAAACAGAGTGTCACTAGTATGCCTCTACTTGACTAGCTCGTTGATCAAAGATGGTTATGTTTCCCAGCCATAGACATGGGTTGTCATTTGATTAACGGGATCACATCATTAGGAGAATGATGTGATTGACTTGACCCATTCCGTTAGCTTAGCACTTGATCGTTTAGTATGTTGCTATTGCTTTCTTCAGGACTTATACATGTTCCTATGACTATGAGATTATGCAAGTCCCGTTTACCGGAGGAACACTTTGTGTGCTACCAAATGTCACAACGTAACTGGGTGATTATAAAGGTGCTCTATAGGTGTCTCCGAAGGTACTTGTTGGTTGGTGTATTTCGAGATTAGGATTTGTCACTCCGATTGTCGGAGAGGTATCTCTGGGCCCTCTCGGTAATGCACATCACTTAAGCCTTGCAAGCATTGCAACTAATAAGTTTGTTGCGAGATGATGTATTACGGAACGAGTAAAGAGACTTGCCAGTAACAAGATTGAACTAGGTATTAAGATATCGACGATCGAATCTCGGGCAAGTAACATACCGATGACAAAGGGAACAACGTATGTTGTTATGCGGTCTGACCGATAAAGATCTTCGTAGAATATGTGGGAGCCAATATGAGCATCCAGGTTCCGCTATTGGTTATTGACCGGAGACGTGTCTCGGTCATGTCTACATAGTTCTCGAACCCGTAGGGTCCGCACGCTTAACGTTTCGATGATAGTTATATTATGAGTTGATATGTTTTGATGTACCGAAGGTTGTTCGGAGTCCCGGATGTGATCACGGACATGACGAGGAGTCTCGAAATGGTCGAGACATAAAGATTGATATATTGGAAGCCTATGTTTGGATATCAGAAGTGTTCCGGGTGAAATCGGGATTTTACCGGAGTACCGGGAGGTTACCGGAACCCCCCGGCAACATAATGAGCCTTGGTGGGCCTAGGTGGAAGAGAGGAGAGGCGGCTAGGGCTGGGCCGTGCACCCCTCCCCCCTAGTCTGAATAGGACAAGGAGAAGGGGGCGGCGCCCCCCTTCCTTCTTCTCCCTCTTCTCTTTCCCCCCCCCCAAGTCCTAATCCAACTAGGAAAAGGGGGGGAGTCCTACTCCCGGTGGGAGTAGGACTCCTCCTGGCGCGCCCCAAGGCTGGCCGCACCTCTCCCCCTTTGCTCCTTTATATACGGGGGCAAGGGGGCACCCCATAGACACAACAATTGATCATTGATCTCTTAGCCGTGTGCGGTGCCCCCCTCCACCATATTACACCTCGATAATATCGTAGCAAACATCATCATCGTCACCACGCCGTCGTGCTGACGAAACTCTCCCTCAACACTCAGCTGGATCGGAGTTCGAGGGACGTCATTGGGCTGAACGTGTGCTGAACTCGAAGGTGCCGTGCGTTCGGTACTTGATCGGTCGGATCGTGAAGACGTACGACTACATCAACCGTGTTGTGCTAACGCTTCCGCTTTCGGTCTACGAGGGTACGTGGACAACACTCTCCCCTCTCGTTGCTATGCATCACCATGATCTTGCGTGTGCCTAGGAAATTTTTTGAAATTACTACATTCCCCAACAACTACATCACACACGGTTGGTGATAATAAACTGTGTGTGATCTCCTTAATTTTCTGTCTTGTTTTGAAATACATAATGGGGTCATAGTGGCAAAGGAGGGTGTTTGAATCGCTAGAACTTTTAGCTGCAGTGAAATGCGAGTGTCGTCAAAAATTTGGAATTATTCAGGGTTCGTTTGGGTAATTTTATACATTAACTAAGTTTTCTAGGCATTTAAGGTGCATAATTCAAAATTAAACTACATGCACATGCTCCACTACCCCAAAATGGGTTGTAAAATCATATATGTGCCCATGGGTGGATGGTTATGTCCGATGCAAGAAATGGGAATTAATTTCAAACACCTCGGCACCGTGGCTCGCTGGCAAATGTTGAGATACTTGGTTTTAAAATTCTAGTAATTCAAAACTCGTCTGAAATTCATAAACCTTGGCATGCTATCATGGAATGGCACCAACATGTTGTGGTAAAAAATTTGTCCCATTGTGGGTAGGTTTTGGTATAAGCTTCTCACAAACCAGAGCTTCTCACAAGAAGCCTCATGGTGAACGTGTCACCTTTGTGGACGAAACGATATTCATTGCCTCTTCTTGCTTTCGAGTTTTCTCTAGTGTCAACATAGAACAACAGGAGTGTCGTGTTAAATTTTGAAATTGTTGGGGTTCGTTTGGACATTTGTATACATTAATTGAGTTTTCTAGGCATTTTATGTGCATAATTCAAATTTTAACTACACAAACATGCTCTAGTGCAGAAAAATGGGTTGAAAATCAAATGTGTGTCCTTCCGTGCATGCTTAGGTCCCATGCAAGAATGGGAATGAATTTCAAAAACCTCGGCACCGTTGCTTGGCCACAAACATTGAGAGACATGGTTTTAAAATTCTAGTAAATCCAAAACTCGCCTGAAATTCATGAAACTTGGCATCCTATCATGGAACAAGACAAATATGTTGTGGTAAAAAAATTGTCCCATTTGGGGCAGGTTTTGGTATAAGCTTCTCACAAACCAGAGCATCTCACAAGAAGCCTCATGGTTCCAGTAGGGAACATGTCACCTTTGTGGACGAATCGATATTCGTCGCCTCTTCTTACTTTCAATTTTATTCTAGAGTCAACATAGAACAACAGGAGTGTCGTGTTAGAATTTGGAAATTTTTCGAGGTTCGTTTGGACATTTTTATACATTAACTAAGTTTTATAGGCATTTTATGTGCATAATTAAATTTGAACTACATGCACATGCTCCAGTGCGGAAAAATGGGTTGAAAAATCAAATTAAATGTGTCTCCTTGGGTGCATGCTTAGGTCCCATGCAAGAAATGGGAAGGAATTTCAAAAACCTCGGCACCATCGCTCGGCCGCAAACATTGAGATACATGGTTTTTAAATTCTAGTAATTCCAAAACTCGTCTGAAATTCATGAAACTTGGCATGCTATCATGGATTAGCACCAATATGTTGTGGTAAAAAATTGTCCCATTTGGGGCAGGTTTTGGTACAAGCTTCTCACAAACCAGAGCTTCTCACAAGAAGCCTCATGGTTCCGGTAGGGAACATGTCAAATTTGTGGACAAAATGATATTCATTGCTTCTTATTGCTTTCAATTTTTTTCTAGTGGAAAGATACACCAACAGGAGTGTCGTGTTAAAATTTGGAATTTTTTGGGGTTCGTTTGGACATTTTTAGACATTAACTGAGTTTTCTAGGAATTTTATGTACATAACTCAAATTTCAACTACATGCACATGCTCCAGTGCTAGAAATGCACTACAAGAAATCTGTTAATACGTGACGGTGGTCCTTAGCACTCACAGATCAGCCAAAAACTGTCACGCGTGCCCATCCATGACGGAGATGAAATCCGTCATGTATATCGCGTCATAATTTGACATCGTACCTTCCATGACGGTTCTTGGCCGTCATGGAACTGCCTCAGGCCCGCCCAAGCCCAAACTAGGCTGTGACAGAACAGACAGTCATGGACTAATGCCACGTGGAATGACGTGGCTACCAACATGGACACTATTTTTTGTCACAGAAACCATCATGGATTTAGGATCAATTTAAATTTGGTCTCATCCATTCCTATCAGCCCAATTTTAATCAAATACACTTTTAGCATAATGTGTTCCGTATATCATAATGCGAATTTTGGACCAGAACAATATTTCCAAAGTACCATACGTTACACAAATATTTCCAAAGTACAATATTTCCAAAGCAGTTTATAATATCCTCCATGAAATGATAATATACAACATATATTGAAAAAATATATCACACAACAAGGATTAGAAACTGGTTCAATCCAATTTACATCAACAAAACATATAAACTACTAAGGTTGTCACTCGTGTTCTTGTCATCGACCCTCCTGATGGCAACTATATGTCATGGAGGATTGTGATGGACAACACCAAGTAGCCTGCTACCCAATCATACCTACCATATTCACAACAACATTAGACATTTGTAGATATGAATAGATAGTATAAGAAGAAACTTGAAAAAAGAAAATAAATGCTTTCCAAAATCCTTAAATCTTATTGTGCCTACAAATGAGAATAACAAAGTATCTAGTATAAAACAACAATAAGCATGAGGTTGCTACAAACTAATCCAAATAGAAATGTGTCAAATGAAAGTCTAATCCAGTTGACATATAAGTGACAACATAATAGACATACATTGCAGAACTCAAGTATTATAGCAGCAGAATTTGAGGCCATATAAATCCAACAAAAAATGGCATCACCAACAAACTATGCTCGTCGACCTAGCTGGTGTAAGCTTCTAATGTTCATATCTCAACAAGTTTACACATGAGACCAAAAATTTATCAACGCACTGAAAATAGTGAACAACACTTGCATGCCAAGTTAACTCCAAATGGCATGCAAAATAACTAAGAGCCATGGCCACTAATAGATCTATAGAACTAAGAGGCAAATGGTTCTGTTAAAAGGTGCTGAGGTGGTGGTTAGGATGTATAGATTTACTTTGATTCGAGTGCATGAGATAATAAATTTAACCACCAAAATCCATGGGGCACAAACAAATTAGTTGAAAATCATACCCTAGTGGTGAAAAATGAGTAACTCTGAACTAGATCACCTAAATATGTGCAGTTCAGTAGCAATTGAGCTGGGGAATGGAAATAATGGAGAAATCATAGTAGTGGAATCCAAATCTGCCGAATTCTCTAAGTAGAGAACTAACCCTAGGTTGATCGCAGTTCAGTTCCACAACAGCCATCGCGATTGCGCTCTCAAGCTCTATTGTGCACCATGCAACGGCACGGCTATTAAGAAGCTACCTAGACCTGCATCCTAAAATAAAGATCATAGTCAGACAATTAGAGTGTCAAGTGATCAAAATAAAAGAGAGGAATAACATCAAGAAAGAAGATTTAGGATCACTTGTCAGGAGCACTATTGAGGAGGGCGACCTAGTGATGGAGCAAAGGAGTTGAAGAAAAATGCATTGTGTCGCACTGTTGGCAAGTGCTAGCTCGGTGTGTGCCTCCAGGTTGATATAGAGGGAGCGAACACATGGCCAACCTAGGTACTAGTAGTAATAGGTGTACCACCATTGTTAGTACTACTATAAATTGACTGACTAATACATGTGCATAGTACACAAATAATCAGGTTTAAACCTCTATATTCTTATTGTCAGACTGCCACAATGTAATGATTTAATTTTCTTCTTAGATCCAGATTAAACTTATTTCTGGAATACATATTCACCGGGTTGCAGCAGACAACAAGGATAGAAAAATAAACGCCTATGGAGAAAACTCTAAATAGAACGTGTTGACATATTAATATAGTAACAGAAATCATGTCTCCACGAGGAGCCGCCCGCCCGCGACACCCACAGGTACTACTCATTTTCATTGTGCTTGGTGATGAGCACCACCTTGTCGGCAACGAGGTAGGCCAAGTAGAAGCCGACCCCAAACTGGCCGATCATGCTCACGCCCACCCCCGCCTGCAGCGCCTCCATGAACTCCTTGGTGCCCAAGCGCGCGATGGTGCCTAGGTTGTTCACAAGGTCTGCCATGGCAAACAGTCATCAGAATTTTGGTCATCTTCAGACGCAAATGAAAATTCAGTGTGAATTCTGAAAGTCTGACTTACTTCTCATTGGAAGTTGAGACATTCAGGAATTCAACAACTATGGGACATGAAGAATTCAGGCAGCGTCCATAATTGATTGATTGAGAGTGAAGATGGGGGAGGTAGGACGTGCATATATAGTACCTGACTTGGTCATGCCGATGCTGATGTCGATGATGGAGAGCATCTTGTTGGCCTAGTCGGGGACGAGGCGGATGAAGAGCTCCGGCTGCGCATCGAGCTTGCTCTTGTCCGTCAGGCTCTCGAACCTGATCTTGTCAAGCGCCTGCAAGCAACATTCCATTCGGGCATTCGCGAATGAGCAAGTCGAGCAATCAAATCATCTCTGACGACAAAACAAAACGTAGAGGAGCAGAGGAAACAGATGAGGAGGGAACAGACATACATCTGATGAGTTGAAGATGAGCTCACGGAGGAAGATCTCCTTGTTGGAGTAGAAGGTGTTGATGATGAGCGAGAGCAGCTGGTTAATCTCCGCCTGGAACTCGAATGTCTCCGTCTCCGCGCCACCCGTCTGCACGTCCCCCATGGCCTTCCGCTCCTGCTCCGCTACTACTACTTCTCAAAGGGAGATTGGGGGAAGATGGGTGGGTGGATGGGATGGTGGTTCCTCGCTACGTGCAATGCGGCCAATTCACTGCGGTGGTGATTGTCGTGCTTGCGGTACGCTGAGAGATTTGGGGAACAGATGGACGAACAGGTGGCTACCGGGAGGCTTTATACCTCTGGACCGAGAAGACCACCGAGAGTACCATACATTGGATATGATGCCGCAGCCAAAACCCTAGCCATGGCTAGGGGCCGCGGGCGAGCGCCGATGATCGGGAGCGATGGATCCAAACCGGGAGCGATGGATCCAGCCGGACTGGAGGACAAAGGGGTCAAAATCGTCGGGTGTTGGTCTCGGCGTGTGTGGTTGCACGAGGGAGAGAGAGATGTGTTGTGAGAGGAATGGATGGGTGGGGGATGCGGCGGATCTAGTAGTTGCCAGAGCTGCGAGGTGAGGGGAAGGGAGGGCGAGGGCCAGCGGCGAGCTGTGGGAGGAGGGACACGAAGAGGTGGTGGGTGGTGGCGTGTTGTGGGAGACGAGGGAGGGAGCTGCGGTGGGAGAGAGGAGGGGCCGAGGAGGAGAATGTAGGGTTCCTGTTTTTTATACGGGAACAGTTAGGCGGGCTTGCGGGGCTGTACCAGGCCGTCCATGACAGTTTTTTAAATTGTCATCGGAAATCCGTCATGGATTAACAGGTTTCTTGTAGTGATGGGAATGAATTTCAAAAACCTCGGCACCGTTGCTTGCCGGCAAATGTTGAGATACTTGGTTTTTCATTCTAGTAAATGCAAAGCTCGTCTAAAATTCATGAAATTTGGCATGCTATCATGGAATGGTACCAACATGTTGTGGTAGTTTTTTTCCATTTGGGGCAGGTTTTGGAATACACTCATCACAAACCAGAGCTTCTCACAAGAAGCCCCGTGGTTCCTGTAGGGAACGTGTGTCACCGTACTGGACGAAATGACATTCGTTGCCTCTTCTCACCTTGTTTTTTTAGATACAACAAAGACCAACATGAGTGTTATGTTAAAATTTGTAATTATTCGGGGTTTGTTTGAACATTTTTATACGTTAACCAAGTTTTCTAGGCATTTTATGTGCATAATTCAAATTTGAACTACATGTGCATGCTCCAGTGTAGCAAATTGGGTTGAACAAACATATGTGTGCCCTTGCGTGCATGCTTAGGTCCCATGCAAGAAATGGGAATGAACTTCAAACACCTTGGCATCATGGCTCAGCCGCAAACATTGAGATACTTGGTTTTAAAATTGTAGTAAACCGAGAACTCGTCTGAAATTCATGAAACTTGGCATGCTTTCATGGAATGGCACTAACATGTAGTGGTATTTTTCATGTCCAATTTGAGAGAAGGCGCACAAATTAATAGCCAATAAAGGCATTTTGAAACAAATAGCTGCCACGTTATCATCTCAAACATTTGTATAATTTAAATCGTGGGTGTTCTGCTAACCATTCACATGACGCCACGCGTCACACTTTTAATGGATAGGAGGTGTCATGCAGACAGCTGCTTGAGTACACGAGAGGCATGTGAGCGCAGTCCGCCGTGCAGGCTGACCGGGAGGCGTGCAAGCGGTCCTCCAATGTGCAGGCTCACGGGGAAGCGTGCGAGCTGTAAGTTGCACATGCTCACTGTAAGTGCATCTAGTGCCCCTTAGTGATTTTGGTGTATTGAAGACTTATAGGTTAAGGGACTGATGCATTTCTAAGTGTACACAGGTCTATAAGTCTATGGGGAGTTTGATATTTACAGAGAAAGTCGACCCCTAAAAATGAATGTCTTCGACAGAAGACTTTGGATTTCTGAAGACTTTCTAAAGACTTTGAAAGTGAAGAAATTTGTGTGGCCATGAAGACTTGATAATCATGCGAGGAACATGAAGCGTGAAGACTTTTGTTTTCGTAGTTTCCTTTTCTATTGCTTGAGTCATAGGAAACATCGTACTGTTAAATGGGGTCGAGGAAAAACTAAGGAAAAGTTTCCAAGTGACGCTCATCTCAAAATCCTATACCTACCAATCCCTTCGAGTGAAGCCATTGGAAATCTCATGCAGTTCAGTCAATTTTTTCAGTGGCAGAGATGAAGTTCTTCTGGTCTCTGAGAAATTTGTTCTGACTGAGCAGTTAGGAATTCGCCAGTGCGGATTGCCTACAAGTGAGGAACATGATAGCCCTGAGGAATTTGATCCTCAAATTTCCGACCGTTGTTGTGCTACGCGCCAGCTGTTCCAAAATATCTACCCACCTAACGTTCATATCATTGAAGGGCATTTATGTCTTATCATGTCGGGCTGCTCCCTAGGCTATATATAGCTGCCCCCCTACAACCACTAGCTGGTTGGCTGCTCCGAGAGAAACTGACACTTGTCATTGAGAGCATCCCATCCTCCGAGGACTTTGAGCGAAAATCATCAAGTGAGGAAAACCCAAACCCAAACACCTACAAACACAAAGTGATTGAGCATCACTAAAGAAATTGTTCCTGTGTGGATCTAACGCTTGTTACCTTTGAAGACTGTGCATCTTCCGGACGGTTAGGCGTCATGGTCTAGAGCATCGAAGAGGAAATTGTGGATCACCGAGTGACTGAGTTTGTGAAGGTTTGGAAGTCACCTGAAGACTTACCACGAATGATTGGGTGAGGTCTGTGTGACCTTAGCTCAAGGAGAATACGGTGAAGACTGTGTGTCCGGGACTATGTGTCGTCAGGTTTAAATATCTAGCCGCTCCAACCAGACGTACAACCGTCACAGCAGTTGGAACTGGTCTACCAAATCACTGTCTTCACCAAACCTACTGGTTCTATTTCTTCAACCCTTCCATTTCCTCATTACTGTGTTGTGTGATTGTTCATATCTGTTTGAAGACTTTGATTGAAGACTTTCTCAATTTCCTCGGTTCAATTTCTTTAGTCTGTTTGTCTTCATCCTGTTTATCATGTGCTTACGCTTTCTGTACTCTGTGTTTGTTTATCTATTTCATCATGATGACTATGCTTATGTTATGTTATATCTGCATCTGAGTACTTATTCCGCTGCAAGTAGTTCTTCGCTCAGGAATTTCTTCACCCTAAAATTCCTTAGTGAAGAATTCATAAAAATCGCCTATTCACCCCCCACTAGTCGACTTAACGCACTTTCAATTGGTATCAGAGCAAGGTACTCCCTTGTTCTGTGTGATTTTGGTTTAACTGCCTGGAGTTTTAGTTATGTCGACTGCAGGTATGATCAAGGTTTCTGCAGGCTGTCCTACCTTCGATGGGACGGACTACCCCTACTGGAAGAATAAGATGCGAATGCATCTTGAGGCAATTGATAACAATCTTTGGTATGTTGTGGAGAATGGTGTCCCCTCTGTCACTCCTACCATCAACGCTGCTGACGTGAAGAGATTCAAGCAACTCGACTCTCAAGCAAAGAACATCATATGTGGCCATCTGAGCAAAGGGCAGTATGGTAGAGTGAGTGCTTTGGAGATAGCTAAGCTTATCTAGGATAGGCTGTCCAAGGTCAATGAAGGAGTCTCAACACCGCGTGACTCTCGAGTTGACGTTCTTCGCAATCTCTTCAAGGGCTTCAAAAGACTCGACAATGAAAATGTTCAGCAAACCTTTGATCGCCTCACTGACATCTCAAATGAGCTTCAAGCACTTGGTGCCACTGACATCACCGACCATGAGGTGGTGAAGAAATTGCTGAGATCGCTTGATTCCTCATTTGACACTCTGGCACTGATGATACAAGAACGTGGAGATTACAAGTCACTTGATCCCGCTGATATCCTCGAGCGGCTAAACACTCATGAGTTCCGGCTTGCTGAAAAGAGAGATCTCTATGGACCGAGCTATGGCAGATCACGCGCTCTGAAGGCCAAGGCAGTGTCTGAATCTGAAGGTGAAGATTCTGGTAGCAGCCTTGGTGATCCTGAAGAACTGAGCCAGGAGCTAGCAATGCTCGTGAAGAAATTCCATAAGTTCTCAAGACGTGGTCGCTTTGGAAAATCCTCAAGAAGTGATGATTCCTCATCCCGTGACTACAAGAAGAGACTGTGCCACAAATACAACAAACCTGGTCACTATATTCAAGATTGTCCTCAGTGGGAAAAGGAATCAAAGAAGAAGAAATACAAGGATTATAGTTCTGATGACTCAAAGAAGAAGAAGAAATCTTCAAAGTCTTCATCATCAAAATCCTCGAAGTCTTCATCTCACAAGAAGAGCAGCTCTAAGAAGGCTCGGGCATTCATTGGCAAGGAATGGACTCTGAAGCTGAATCTGAGGAACATGAGGAAGAGGAGGCATCTGAGGAGTCAGAATCTGGTGTGGCGAGCCTAGCCCTCGCTATTGCATTCTTCAGCAAGTCCATCTTTAACTCTGAGGAGGATGACTTCCCCAACAAGGCTAACGATGGCGATGATGACTACGCTCCCACCTATTGCTTCATGGCAAAGGGTGCCAAGGTACTCAAATATCCCTCCTCTGAATCAAGTGAGGATGAATCTAATGAAAACCTCAAGCCTAGCTACTCTAAACTTGCTAAGATTGCTGTGAAACAACAAAGGGCTTTCGAGAAGGTTCAAAACATGCTAGACAAGAGCGATGATATGTTGGGTGAAGAAATGGATCGCACCAAAACTTTGACTGGAAATCTTCAGAGACTTCAGTCCAAGTTTGACAATCTTCAGAGTCATCATAACACTCTCTTATCTGATCATGAGAAGCTTTCTTATGAATTTCTTCAAAGAAAGCAAGATCTTGAGAAGCTAAGGGAGAGTTATGAAGATCTTCAGAAGGAGCGTGATTCATTACTTGCTCAACAAATCAGCGCTGCTCAAGAAGAATTTATTCCTCCATGTTCGAAGTGCATTGAACGTGAATCTGCTAATTCTTCACCTGAAAGTTCAAATGCTTCTGTTGCTGCAAATTCTCCACCTATCTCCGCTATTACTAATTCCTCATCTGAGGATACTGCTAGTATCACTGACAATGCAGGGCTGAAGGAATTGTATATGACAGGCATGTACAAAAGCCTCAAAGGGCATCAGGCTCTTTGTGATGTGCTTAAAAAGCAAATCCTCAACAGGAACCCTAGGAAAGAGGGTATTGCCTTTGAGAGGAAACTCAATGCTGATGGAACATACTGGAAGCCTGAGCAGTATCCCAAAACCTCATGGTTTGCTGCAAAGGGACCTCCAGTAGATCCATCTACTCTATCTGGCTTTAAATGTGAATCTCCTCATTCTTCTGATGAGTCATTTGACTCCAACTATAAGCTGTTCAAAAATCAGAATGGTGAAGTATTTGCTAGACATGTTGGCACTAACTGCATGAACGGTTCTCCTATGAAGAAAATCTGGGTTCCCAAAAGGTCTCTTGAAAGTCTTTAGGTGAATGTCATCATGACACCACCTCTAAAGAATAGGAACCCCAGATCAAATTCTTCATATGGATCAAATTCTTCACATGGATCCAAGTCCTCATACGGACCAAATTCCTCACGTGGATCAAATTCCTCAAAAGGATCAAAATCCTCATATGAACATCATCGTGCTAACACTTCTGTTTCGCAGGGAAGATCTAATGTATATGAATATGTGCATTATTCCTCAAACCATTATGTTCATAAGTCCTCGAAGAATTTCTCTGCTTATTCATATGCTTACCCTAACTCCTCTTATGTGAAACGAAGTGGACTGGCTTCTATGCCACCTTTCTCTTATGGAGCTCGCAGAATGATGAACTCTTTGCCACCCCTTCAGATGTGGGTGGTGAAGAAAAAGAACTAATCTCTTATGCAGGGTCAGGTCTCCAGACGAACTAAAATGTCTGAAGAATTTGCTGGAGACCTGAAAAGGCTTGAAAGGACGCAAGCTAATCATGAAGAAATGAATTTTCATTTCTCACGTCCTCATACTTCTATCTATTAAATTACTTGATGAAATTGATTTGATGAATTTGATGTCATATTCTTCACTGATGAAGTATATGAGTTCGTAAGTTGCACTAATTCATCTGCAGGATGGTCAACCCAAAGCCACTGAGTGGGTCCTCGATAGTGGATGTACAAATCACATGACTGGTGACAAGAATCTATTGATGGACGCTCCCTTATCTTCATCGCATCTGAAGCATATCACCTATGCTGACAAAGGAAAAAGCAAGGTATTGGGTCTAGGTAAGGTTGCGATCTCAAAGGATCGACACATGGACAAAGGCATGCTTGTCGAGTCCTTAGGATTCAACCTCATGTCAGTCTCAATGCTTTGTGATCTCGATATGGTTGTTATCTTTGGCAAGTATCATTGTGTTGTGATCATGGAAGCTGACCATTCCAAAGTCTTCGAAGGCTTTAGGAGAGGAGATCTGTATATTGTTGATTTCTCTACAGGACCACAACCAGCTATATGTCTACTTGCAAAGCTTCAGAAGGCTGGCTATGGCATCGATGACTCGGTCATGCTGGCATGAGCAACTTGCACACACTCGCAAAGAAGAAGCATGTCATTGGCATTGAGAATGTCAAATTCCTCAAGGATCACTTGTGTGGAGCCTGTGAAGCTGGAAAGATGACCAAGGCCAAGCATCCGCGAAGAATATCATGACTACCACTCATCCATTTGAATTGCTTCACATGGATCTCTTTGATCCTAACCATTATTCTGCATTCACCAATGAAGCATCTCTATATGGCTTTGTTATTGTAGATGATTACTCTCATTACACATGGGTGCATATTGTCACTTACAAACGTGAAGTGCAGGAAGTCTTCAAACGATTTTCCTCGAGGGCTTGAACCAACTTTGGTGCGAAGATCAAGCACATCAGAACTGACAATGGAACTGAGTTCAAGAATACTGGTCTTGATGACTACCTTGATGAACTTGGTATTACTCATGAGTTATCTGCTCCTTATACTCCTCAGCAAAATGGCGTCGTGGAGCGCAAGAACAGGACTCTTGTTGAGATGCCTCACACTATGCTTGATGAATACAAGACGCCTCGTCATTTCTGGATTGAGGCAATTGATACTGCATGCCACATCATCAACAGGGTATATCTTCACAAATTCTTCAAGAAGACTGCCTATGAACTCCTCACTGACAAGAAACCCAATGTGAGTTATTTCAAAGTCTTCGGTGCTAAATGTTGGATTAGAGATCCTCATCACAATTCTAAATTTGCACCGAAAGCACATGAGGGTTTTATGCTTGGTTACGGAAAAGACTCGCACACCTACAGAGTCTTCAACAATGTTCACCACAAGATTGTTGAAACTGTAGATGTGCGGTTCAATGAAACTAATGGCTCGCAAAGAGAGCACCTACCTCCTGTGCTAGATGAACAGTCACCTGAGGAAACCATCAAGTTCAAGGCTACTGAGGATGTCATTCCCACCAAAGAATCTGCTGAAGAAGTCATTCCAGACCGTGAAGAACATCATGCTGGTGCACCTGAAGAAAATGGATCTAAAGAAAATGTTGATCCAATTCCTCATCGTCAACCCGCTCATCCTCACGTTGCAAATGAAGTGCAGATTGAGAAAATCATCAGCGACATTAATGCACCAGGTCCTCTCACACGCTCAAAAGCTTCACATTTGTCTAACTTTTGTGGGTACTTTGCTTTCTTCTCTATCACAGAGCCCAGTAAGGTAGATGAAGCATTTCTGGAGCCTGAGTGGATTCAAGCTATGCAAGAGGAATTACATCAGTTCGAGCTCAACAACGTCTGGGAACTTGTCAAGCGACCAGACCCTCGCAAGCACAATATCATCGGCACATAGTGGATCTACCGCAACAAGCAAGATGAAAATGGCCTTGTGGTGAGGAATAAGGCACGGCTTGTAGCTCAAGGCTACACACAGGTTGAAGGAATTGATTTCGATGAAACTTTTGCACCTGTTGCTAGACTTGAGGCTATTCGCATATTACTTGCTTATGCTAACCATCATGACATCATCTTATATCAAATGGATGTGAAAAGTGCATTCCTCAATGGTAAGCTTGAGGAAGAAGTATATGTTGCTCAACCCCCAGGTTTTGAAGATCCAAAGCATCCTAACCAAGTCTACAGACTCAATAAGGCCCTCTATGGCCTCAAGCAGGCCCCTCGGGCGTGGTATGATACTTTGAAGGAATTCCTCATGAAGAAAGGCTTCAAACCCCGTTCACTTGACCCAACTCTTTTCACTAAAACCTATTATGGTGAACTGTTTGTGTGCCAAATATATGTTGATGATATTGTCTTTGGCTGTACTGACCAACATTAAACTGACGAATTTGGTTATATGATGAGGGAGGAATATGAAATGTCTATGATGGGAGAATTGAAATTCTTCTTAGGTCTTCAAATTCGTCAACAGCGCAATGGCATTTTCATATCTCAGGAGAAATACCTCAACGATGTATTGAGGAAATTCGGCATGCAAGATTGCAAAGGCGTCAAAATCCCTATGCCCACAAATGGCCATCTTTGCACTGATGAAAATGGTATTGACTTCGATCAAAAGGTATACCACTCCATGATTGGCCCTTTATTATATTTATGTGCATCTAGGCCAGATATTATGCTTAGTGTTTGCATGTGTGCCCGCTTTCACGCTACACCGAAGGAATCACACCATAAGGCTGTGAAGCATATTCTTCGATATCTAGCTCACACTCCAATACCTGGATTATGGTATCCCAAGGGCTCGGCTTTTGATCTCATTGGATATTCAGACTCTGACTATGCTGGTGATCGTATGGACCGCAAGTCAACATCAGGCACATGCCATTTCCTCGGACGATCTTTGGTCTGTTGGTCCTCGAAGAAACAGAACTGTGTATCACTATCTACTGCTCAAGCTGAGTACATTGTTGTTGGTTCGTGTTGTGCTCAACTGCTATGGATGAAGCAAACCCTCAAGGACTACGGCATCAACATGAAGAATGTGCCTCTCTACTGTGACAATGAGAGTGCCATCAAGATTGCTCATAACCCAGTTCAGCACTCGAAGACAAAGCACATTCAGATTCGTCATCATTTTCTTCGTGATCATGTGTTGAAGGGCGACATCTCCATCGAGCATGTGAAGACTGAAAAACAGCTAGCTGATATCTACACAAAGCCCTTGGATGAGAAGAGATTTAGCAAGTTGCGGTGTGAGCTAAATATCTTAGAATCTTCGAATGTCCTTTGAAAAGGACACACATTCTAACACTTATGCTAAATTGATGACTTAGATGTGCAACACACGAAGTAACATTTTTCTTCAATCAATGAAGACTAACCCTCTAAGTGTGAAGAAATTAATGAAGAATTTGATTCTCAGAGCCCTACGACAATTGTACGCGGCGTCTGAAATCATCATTCTCATACGGTGGGTCACGCCACCAACAAAAGTTGAAAATCTTCTATTTGAGTTTTTTCTCATTTTTGATATTCCTCAGTTGTTCAATTTCTTCAACTTTGCATAATCTTCATTGTTTCCGTCATTGTTCTTCATTGACTATATATATGTGTGTGTGTGTGTGTGTGTTTGTGTGTGTGTGAGTTGATGTCCTCTACAACATTCACTTATTGCTAATTGTTCAAGTTGCTTTTTTCGCTAAGTGAATGTGATCGGACCCTTCCCCCTCTATGCTAAACTCAACCCAGTCTGTTCACAAATTCTTCATGTGCGTTCTATTTGAAACCCGTTCAAAATCTTCACTGTGTCCTTGTCAGCTGAAGAATTTGCGAATGAAATGTTAAAATATTCTAATATGAATTTTCGGCTTTTGCCGCTCAAACCGTTCCACATCCATGATATGATTATCTATTCACCCACGGTCTCACACGATCTCCACCTCTCTGTACGTGGGTGACACTTGTCGCACGAATGAGAAGGGTCAGGGGCACGTTCGTCCATTTTCCTCGGGCGAGTAGTTTTTCACCTCGGCTATAAATACCCCTCACCCACCTCAAACTGTTTTTACTCCGCTCGACCTCACTCCCTCGCTCGAACTCTCAAAACCTAGCGCCGCCGCTACTTGCATCATCGCCGGTGAGGAAGAGCTTCGCTGCCTCGACCTCGTCGTTGTCGTACTCGTGCTGGCCGCGGATTTCTTCTCTCCGCCGCCGCCGTAGCCGTCTTCCTCTGCCAAGTTAGGGTGTGGAGGATCTGAACCGACGAGCTTCAAATCTACTATTCACAGTTCGTTGTGTTCTTCATCAAGGGTAATTAAAAGTTACTTTTACTGCCCTTGTTGATTTCATTGATTTCTAAAAATCTTCAAAAGGTGTTTATTCTTCAATCCTCACACTCTAAACACCTCACACAAGCATCTGTTCTTGATCTGTTTCTCTAAGCAACGTTTTTCTTCAAGATTCCTCAATTGTGTGGATTTTACAATCTATACAACTCTGGAACCTAAGTCGAAGAATGCTTAGTGAAATTCCTCAAGACACCTCTGGTCAAATTCCTCAAACTTGTTCTTTATTGCAAAACTTCTGAGAACGCATATGACCTCTCCAAATTCTTCGCACCTATACTCTGTTCACAGGAACACATGTCCGCTGCTGAATCATAAGCTTCTCATCAACTTAACTCATTTGAAGCGTTCCTTGAAGAAAAGTTGCATACCTCTTTAGAGAACTCAATCGTTCAAAATCCTCAGCTAAAGAAAATGGCTGATGGCAAGAAACCTCAGAAGGGAGGGAAGAAACTGGAAGTCAACAATGCTTTTGAGATACCTGAAGACATCTATGCGGGGTATTGCACTCGTCCTCATGAAACAAAGAATGAGTGCAAAGTGCGCATCTAGAGGATAGAGAGGAGATGGGCTAGAGAATGGAGGGAGTACAGATATGTGACTCTTAAGTACATGAAGAAATTCGCAGTACACGCTCCATGCCCAAGACCTCCATTGGCACCAGGCCATGTTGCTGATCCATCTAGCATCAGAAGAGGTGAGGATTTCCCCAAGGAATGGGCCAAGCGTCAAGCTAAGCTGGCAAAAATGGCAGTGAAGAAATTCAATGAAGATTCTGCTGCTGCCACTGCTGAGGCCTCTGCTAGCAAGCCTAAGAAGGCCATTGTCGGTGTCAAAATCGGCGGATCTCGGGTAGGGGGTCCCGAACTGTGCGTCTAGGATCGATGGTAACAGGAGACAGGGGACACGATGTTTACCCAGGTTCGGGCCCTCTCTATGGAGGTAATACCCTACTTCCTACTTAATTGATCTTGATGAATATGAGTGTTACAAGAGTTGATCTACCACGAGATCGTTATGGCTAAACCCTAGAAGTCTAGCCTATGTGTTTATGGTAATGAATGTGTCCTATCCGGACTATACTCTCCGGTTTATATAGACACCGGAGAGATCTAGGGTTACATGGAGTCGGTTACATAAGAAGAAATCTTCATAGTTGGTCGCCTAGCTTGCCTTCCACGCCAAGGAAAGTCCAATCCGGACAAGGGTATAGTCTTCGGTCTTCGTATCTTCATGGCCCATCAGTCCGGCCCATAGATACCAGGCCGGACGCCGGAGGACCCCTTAATCCGGGACTCCCTCAGCAGCCCCTCAACCTGGCTTCAATGACGAGGAGTCCGGTGTCGGTGTCAAAACCGGCGGATCTCGGGTAGGGGGTCCCGAACTGTGCATCTAAGGCGGATGGTAACAGGAGGCGGGGGACACAATGTTTACCCAGGTACGGGCCCTCTCGATGGAGGTAATACCCTACTTCCTGCTTGATTGATCTTGATGATATGAGTATTACAAGAGTTGATCTACCACGAGATCGTAGAGGCTAAACCCTAGAAGCTAGCCTATGATTATGATTATTGTTGTCCTACGGACTAAACCCTCCGGTTTATATAGACACCGGAGGGGGCTAGGGTTACACAGAGTCGGTTACAAGGGAGGAGATCTACATATCCGAATTGCCAAGCTTGCCTTCCACGCAAAGGAGAGTCCCACCCGGACACGGGACGAAGTCTTCAATCTTGTATCTTCATAGTCCAACAGTCCGGCCAAAGTATAAAGTCCGGCTGTCCGAGGACCCCCTAATCCAGGACTCCCTCAGTAGCCCCTGAACCAGGCTTCAATGACGATGAGTCCGGCGCGCAGATTGTCTCCGGCATTGCAAGGCGGGTTCCTCCTCCGAATACCCCATAGGAGATTTTGAACACAAGGATCGTGTCCGGCTCTGCAAAACAAATTCCACGTATGTCGGAGTAATTGGCCACGGGTATCCCGAAGACGGCAAGACAATATTTCAAGACATCGGGGCTAGCAAAGCCCCTCAGTCCGACTGCTCGGCTGCTCCTGCCGGCTCCCCGTCCGACTGCTCTGCCTGGCCGACTGCGGGCTGCCGACTGCACCAACTAGCCGGCTGCCGACTGCAGCCCGATCCGACACCGACAAGACCCCGACGTGGCGGCCATACCGCGGACGAGACGACTGTACCTCGACGCCATCATGTATAGTGTCACTTGTCCCCTGGCACTATTTATGAAGTGACCCAGGGGACAAGCATGACACCCCACCATACCCCCTTGTCCATGCCACTACATAGCTTATGAAGTAAGCTAGCCATGCCTATATAAAGGCACACATCCATCCATCCAGAGGATGGACTCACTCTCACACACACTCACGCATGAGCACCCACATGCTACGGCCATGAGCATGGCCGGCCACTAGCATGCCACATACGAGGCATATACGAGGCCAGATGCCAGATGCCTATGGCACTGACCTCAGATACAGCTCCAGGAGCATCCTGTACCAGATATACTACAGATACTCAGACATGCAGGAGTAGGGGTGTTATCTCTCCGGAGAGCCCCGAACCTGGGTAAACTAGCGCGTGCTACTCGCATACGCGCTCTCGGTCCTATCAGCAGCAGTCTTACCCTCACACTAAGCCCTTGTGGCATCTGTCGCCTCACACCCCCCCCATGAGAATACCACGACGGTTGGCGCCCACCGTGGGGCGGTACTACTACTATGCTACCATGCTGCTACTGGTTTCGCTGTCCGGGCGGGACCATTTTAGTCTTCACCGCCGCGGCGTCGCGCCGTCTCTCTGATAGCGGTCGGGGACTCAACATCGACATGCCCCCGGAGTGGCCGCGAGGGGCGGCGCGCCCTCGTCGTCGCCGTGGCGCTCGGGGGCTCGACTTCGACCCGCTCCCGGAGCGGCCGCGCGGGACGGCGCGTCCTCGTCGTCGGCATCGCGCCTCTGTCATCACCACAGTTGCGACGCCGGCTGTTCGTCCGCGCGCGCGCCACGCGCGGGACCTCCCTTCGGTCGGCCGCATCCGTCTGCGTGCCGCGCGTCTGCTCCCCTCCGCGCTGCGCTTTGCTCCGGCCGGAACGGGCAATCGCTACTCCACATGCCATCTATGCAAGCTAGCTAGATGCAAGTCAAACCATAGTCATACACACCCTAGATAATGCATGTACACAAGTCAGATATTCCTTATACAACACACAGATAATGGCCGTATGCGGCTTGCCTCCGCTCGCCTCTGCCCACGCGTACGCGCTGCCGTCCCGGCTCGCCTCCGCGCCGCCAACTGCTATTGCTGCCCAGGCCCGCACCACGGCTTCCCGACGGGGCATGGCCCCTCTGCTCGCTCCTGTCCCTCGCCAGATGCACGCGCAGGAGCGGCCTCTGCTCTTCTTCGCCCGAGCCGGACTGCGTCGCTAATGCGCCTCTGCTCCGCGGCTCCCCTCCGTGGCCGCCCTCGGGTCCGCTCGTGGCCGGGTCGCCTGCGCCATTGCCCTCTCGCGCGCAGGGCCCCTACCGCGCGGCTGCGCGCTCCAGGCCGCGCCGGGCCGCTCGCCCCGACCACCGCTAGGTTGCGCGGACGCCGCCTGGGGCCTCCTCGCGCGTTCTCGGCCGCGGCCGGCTGCCCGGGCGCCTTCGTCCCCACGCGCCGCTCTGGCTCCCGCGGCTGCGCGCGCGCCGGCTGCTGGCTGGTCGGTCCCCTACCGTCGCGTCACCTCTGGCTGCGCCCGTGTGCCGGCCCGTATCCGCGTCGCGGCGCCGCCTCCTCCTTCGAACACGGCCTCCGCGCCCGGCCGACTGCCGGCTCCCGCACTGCTGCAGAGCCCCGCGCCGGCCTCGCTCTCCCGTGCGCTGACCCGCGGTCGAGTGCCCCTCGCCGGCTTGCCGAGGCCGGCTCCGGCTCGTGCCTCGACCCGTCCGGCTGGCTCCACTTCCGTAAGACGGCGGCCGGGTTCTCCGCCCCCGTGCCGACTTCTCCACGCGCGCCGGCTGCGCCTCGCCTCCGCTCCAGTCGGCTGCCGGGTCCGGCTCCTCCCGCGTCGCCGCACCAGGTCCGGCTCCCGCATCGCCTCGCCCTCCCGCATGACGACTCCGCCCCGCACGCCACACCTCCCGTGCTCGACCGGGTCACCGTGCGCCCGCTGGCCGGCTCCTCCGGGTCACCTCCCTGCGCCCAGCCCGGGCCGGCTCACCGCCTCCGCTCCTCCCGGCTCCGCCTCCGCCCAGCTGCGCCTCGCGCGCTCGGCTCGGTGCGCCCGCTACCCGGCCCTGGCTGGCTCCGCCACTCGGCCCCGCCTCGCCGCCACCTGGCCTCGCCGGCTATAGCTCCCGCCGCGAGCGCCGTGGTGGGCTGTGCCCCGTCGGGTCCCCGCTCCGGCCGTCTGCTGTGGCCGACACCTGAAAAAAAAACTGAAGAAAGAAAGGGGCTGGGTGCCCATCCGGCTAGAGAAAAGAAAGAAGAGGTCGGCTGCTGCGCTCCCACTGCGGCCGCCTGCTGCGGTTGCGTGCTCGAAGAAGAAAAGAAAAAGAAAAGCCAGATGAGGTCGGGTGCTCGGGGAAAATAAAAGAGGCCGAGTGCCCAATCCGGCTGAGAAGAGGCCGAGTGCCCAATCTGGCTGAGAAGTGGCCGAGTGCCCAAAAGAAGAAGAAAAAAGACGGAGGATCCGACTGCGCAGACTGCTGCCCAGCCGACTGCTCTGGTCGACCGCCCGCGTTGCCGCTCGGCCGGCTGGCTCGTCTGCCCGCTTCGCTGCCTGGCCGACCGACGAGCCGGTACGGCTGCGCACAGCCGGCTGACGAGAAAAAGGGAAGAAGACAAAGTAGTCGCCGGGAGATCCGGCCCGACTGCTCAGCTGTCGGCCCAAATCTCGGGGGCTACACCCAGCGGGTGCGCTCACGCGCCCCGTGAAGAAGAAGACAAAGTAGTTGCCGGGAAATCCGGCCCGACTGCTCAGCAGTCGGCCCGAATCTCGGGGGCTACACCCAGCGGGTGCGCTGACGCGGCCCCGTGAGGAAGAAGACAAAGTAGTTGCCGGAAGATCCGGCCCGACTGCTCAGCAGTCGGCCCGAATCTCGGGGGCTACACCCAGTGGGTGCGCTGGCGCGCCCCCACAGAGATTGCAAGAAACAAAAGCAAGAGAAGAAAGAAGAAAAAGGGCGCTGCCAGACGCCTCGCCACCTGGCCGGCTGTGCCAGGCCGGCTCGGTTGCGTTCTGCTTGCCACCTGACCGGTCAGGCTCGACCGGCTGGACCCTCCTCGAGCGCCTAGTGGCTCGAGGGCTACACCCAGCGGGTGCGCCGATGCGCTCCGCGAAGCACCGAGCCGCGCCGGCTGTCTTCGACGACCTCCGCCTCGGCTACACAAAAGTCAATGTGAGCTCCACACCCGCATATTTTTTCACCACGAGAGCACAGATAACCCCGAGCGATGCTCGGGGGCTATCTCCGCATTTTATTACGGTTGCAGCATTGTTCGCCCCGGCGCCAGCCAGAGTTGGCCCGGGGGCTGGCCGCTTGGCCTGAGACGTTTGTTCCCGCAGACGGCTTAGTAGCGTGCGTGGTACCAAAGGCCCACTCTTAGTCACAGACCGCAGAGCGGCTGTCCGGCTAGCAAGAGTGAACGCTGGAGGCCACCCACGCGAAAAACGTCCGGGAAGAAAAACGGTTCGGGCGACCCGGCCGTTTTCTTTATGAGTATCTGCTCGGTTAAATTCGCTCCCAGAGTCTGAGTATTCTACACTCCACTCCGCGGCCCATTCTCAGCCACAGACCGCAGAGCGGCTGCCCGGCAAGCGAGAGCAAGCCAAAGAGTGGAGGGAACATGAAAAAGATTGAAGGGGGCCCGGACGAAACCGAGTCGGCACCCTCCGCATAAAACTTGCAATGCTAAAAGCAATCATTTGATATATCTACGTGGACTAACTTTGTCTTTTGCATGATCATTTCCATGAACACCCGCCAAAAAACCTCCGCCCAACTTTGCCAAGTTGCCCGGAGGCTTGGGGGCTACTGTCGGAGTAATTGGCCACGGGTATCCCGAAGACGGCAAGCCAATATTTCAAGACATCGGGGCTAGCAAAGCCCCTCAGTCCGACTGCCCGGCTGCTCCTGCCGGCTCCCCGTCTGACTGCTCTGCCTGGCCGACTGCCGGCTGCCGACTGCACCAACTAGCCGGCTGCCGACTACAGCCCGATCCGACACCGACAAGACCCCGACGTGGCGGCCATACCGCGGACGAGACGACTGTACCTCGACGCCATCATGTATAGTGTCACTTGTCCCCTGGCACTATTTATGAAGTGACCCAGGGGACAAGCATGACACCCCACCATACCCCCTTGTCCATGCCACTACATAGCTTAGGAAGTAAGCTAGCCATGCCTATATAAAGGCACACATCCATCCATCCAGAGGATGGACTCACTCTCACACACACTCACGCGTGAGCACCCACATGCTACGGCCATGAGCATGGCCGGCCACTAGCATGCCACATACGAGGCATATACGAGGCCAGATGCCAGATGCCTATGGCACTGACCTCAGATACAACTCCAGGAGCATCATGTACCAGATATACTACAGATACTCAGACATGCAGGAGTAGGGGTGTTATTTCTCTGGAGAGCCCCGAACCTGGGTAAACTAGCGCGTGCTACTCGCATACCCCCTCCCGGTCCTATCAGCAGCAGTCTTACCCTCACACTAAGCCCATGTGGCATCTGTCGCCTCACCCCCCCCCCCCGTGAGAATACCACGACGGTTGGCGCCCACCGTGGGGCGGTACTACTACTATGCTACCATGTTGCTGCTGGTTTCGCTGTCCGGGCGGGACCATTTTCGTCTTCACCGCCGCGGCGTCGCGCCGTCTTTCTGATAGCGGTCGGGGACTCAACATCGACATGCCCCCGGAGTGGCCGCGAGGGGCGGCGCGCCCTCGTCGTCGCCGCGGCGTCGGTGGCGCTCGGGGGCTCGACTTCGACCCGCTCCCGGAGCGGCCGCGCGGGACGGCACGTCCTCGTCGTCGGCATCGCGCCTCTGTCATCACCACAGTTGCGACGGCGGCTGTTCGTCCGCGCGCGCGCCACACGCGGGGCCTCGCTTCCGTCGGCCGCATCCGTCCGCGTGCCGCGCGTCCGCTCCCCTCCGCGCTGCGCTTTGCTCCGGCCGGAACGGGCAATCGCTACACATGCCATCTATGCAAGCTAGCTAGATGCAAGTCAAACCATAGTCATACACACCCCAGATAATGCATGTACACAAGTCAGATATTCCTTATACAACACACAGATAATGGCCGTATGCGGCTTGCCTCCGCTCGCCTCCGCCCACGCGTACGCGCTGCCGTCCCGGCTCGCCTCCGCGCCGCCAACTGCTATTGCTGCCCAGGCCCGCACCACGGCTTCCCGACGAGGCATGGCCCCTCTGCTCGCTCCTGTCCCTCGCCAGATGCACGCGCAGGAGCGGCCTCTGCTCTTCTTCGCCCGAGCCGGACTGCGTCGCTAATGCGCCTCTGCTCCGCGGCTGCCCTCCGTGGCCGCCCTCGGGTCCGCTCGTGGCCGGGTCGCCTGCGCAGTTACCCTCTCGCGCGCAGGGCCCCTGCCGCGCGGCTGCGCGCTCCAGGCCGCCCCGGGCCGCTCGCCCCCACCACCGCTGGGTTGCGCGGACGCCGCCTGGGGCCTCCTCGCGCGTGCTCGGCCGCGACCTGCTGCCCGGGCCCCTTCGTCCCCACGCGCCGCTCCGGCTCCCACGGCTGCGCGCGCGCCGGCTGCTGGCTGGTCGGTCCCCCACCTTCGCGTCACCTCTGGCTGCGCCCGTGTGCCGGCCCGTATCCGCGTCGCGGCGCCACCTCCTCCTTCTCACACGGCGTCCGCGCCCGGCCGACTGCCAGCTCCCGCACTGCTGCACAGCCCCGCGCCGGCCTCGCTCTCCCGTGCGCCGACCCGCGGTCGAGTGCCCCTCGCCGGCTTGCCGAGGCCGGCTCCGGCTCGTGCCTCGACCCGTCCGGCTGGCTCCACTTCCGTAAGACGGCGGCCGGGTTCTCCGCCCCCGTGCCGACTTCTCCACGCGCGCCGGCTGCGCCTCGCCTCCGCTCCAGTCGGCTGCCGGGTTCGGCTCCTCCCGCGTCGCCGCACCAGGTCCGGCTCCCGCATCGCCTCGCCCTCCCGCATGTCGACTCCGCCCCGCACGCCACACCTCCCGCGCTCGACCGGGTCGCCGTGCGCCCGCTGGCCGGCTCCTCCGGGTCACCTCCCCGCGCCCGGCCCGGGCCGGCTCACCGCCTCCGCTCCTCCCGGCTCCGCCTCTGCCCAGCTGCGCCTCGCGCGCTCGGCTCGGTGCGCCCGCGACCCGGCCCTGGCTGGCTCCGCCACTCGGCCCCCCTCGCCGCCACCTGGCCTCGCCGGCTATAGCTCCCGCCGCAAGCGCCGTGGTGGGATGTGCCCCGCCGGGTCCCCGCTCCGGCCGTCTGCTGTGGCCGACACCTGAAAAAAAAAGCTGAAGAAAGAAAGGGGCTGGGTGCCCATCCGGCTAGAGAAAAGAAAGAAGAGGTCGGCTGCTGCGCTCCCACTGCGGCCGCCTGCTGCGGTTGCGTGCTCGAAGAAGAAAAGAAAAAGAAAAGCCAGATGAGGTCGGGTGCTCGGGGAAAATAAAAGAGGCCGAGTGGCCAATCCGGCTGAGAAGATGCCGAGTGCCCAATCCGGCTGAGAAGAGGCCGAGTGCCCAATCTGGCTGAGAAGTGGCCGAGTGCCCAAAAGAAGAAGAAAAAAGACGGAGGATCCGACTACGCAGACTGCTGCCCAGCCGACTGCTCTGGTCGACCGCCGCGTTGCCGCTCGGCCGGCTGGCTCGTCTGCCCGCTTCGCTGCCTGGCCGACCGACGAGCCGGTACGGCTGCGCACAGCCGGCTGACGAGAAAAAGGGAAGAAGACAAAGTAGTCGCCGGGAGATCCGGCCCGACTGCTCAGCTGTCGGCCCGAATCTCGGGGGCTACACCCAGCGGGTGCGCTCACGCGCCCCGTGAAGAAGAAGACAAAGTAGTTGCCGGGAAATCCGACCCGACTGCTCAGCAGTCGGCCCGAATCTCGGGGGCTACACCCTGCGGGTGCGCTGACGCGGCCCCGCGAGGAAGAAGACAAAGTAGTTGCCGGAAGATCCGGCCCGACTGCTCAGCAGTCGGCCCGAATCTCGGGGGCTACACCCAGTGGGTGCGCTGGCGCGCCCCCACAGAAGATTGCAAGAAACAAAAGCAAGAGAAGAAAGAAGAAAAAGGGCGCTGCCAGATGCCTCGCCACCTGGCCGGCTGTGCCAGGCCGGCTCGGTTGCGTTCTGCTTGCCACCTGACCGGTCAGGCTCGACCGGCTGGACCCTCCTCGAGCGCCTAGTGGCTCGAGGGCTACACCCAGCGGGTGCGCCGATGCGCTCCGCGAAGCGCCGAGCCGCGCCGGCTGTCTTCGACGACCTCCGCCTCGGCTACACAAAAATCAATGTGAGCTCCACACCCGCATATTTTTTCACCACGAGAGCACAGATAACCCCGAGCGATGCTCGGGGGCTATCTCCGCATTTTATTACAGTTGCAGCACTGTTCGCCCCGGCGCCAGCCAGAGTTGGGCCGGGGGCTGGCCGCTTGGCCTGAGACGTTTGTTCCCGCAGACGGCTTAGTAGCGTGCGTGGTACCAGAGGCCCACTCTTAGTCACAGACCGCAGAGCGGCTGTCCGGCTAGCAAGAGTGAACGCTGGAGGCCACCCACGCGAAAAACGTCCGGGAAGAAAAACGGTCCGGGCGACCCGGCCGTTTTCTTTATGAGTAGCTGCTCGGTTAAATTCGCTCCCAGAGTCTGAGTATTGTACACTCCACTCCGCGGCCCACTCTCAGCCACAGACCGCAGAGCGGCTGCCCGGCAAGCGAGAGCAAGCCAAAGAGTGGAGGGAACATGAAAAAGATTGAAGGAGGCTCGGACGAAACCGAGTCGGCACCCTCCGCATAAAACTTGCAATGCTAAAAGCAATCATTTGATATATCTACGTGGACTAACTTTGTCTTTTGCATGATCATTTCCATGAACACCCGCCAAAAAACCTCCGCCCAACTTTGCCGAGTTGCCCGGAGGCTTGGGGGCTACTGTCGGAGTAATTGGCCACGGGTATCCCGAAGACGGCAAGACAATATTTCAAGACATCGGGGCTAGCAAAGCCCCTCAGTCCGACTGCCCGGCTGCTCCTGCCGGCTCCCCGTCCGACTGCTCTGCCTGGCCGACTGCCGGCTGCCGACTGCACCAACTAGCCGGCTGCAGACTGCAGCCCGATCCGACACCGACAAGACCCCGACGTGGCGGCCATACCACGGACGAGACGACTGTACCTCGACGCCATCATGTATAGTGTCACTTGTCCCCTGGCACTATTTATGAAGTGACCCAGGGGACAAGCATGACACCCCACCATACCCCCTTGTCCATGCCACTACATAGCTTAGGAAGTAAGCTAGCCATGCCTATATAAAGGCACACATCCATCCATCCAGAGGATGGAGTCACTCTCACACACACTCACGCATGAGCACCCACATGCTACGGCCATGAGCATGGCCGGCCACTAGCATGCCACATACGAGGCATATACGACGCCAGATGCCAGATGCCTATGGCACTGACCTCAGATACAGCTCCAGGAGCATCCTGTACCAGATATACTACAGATACTCAGACATGCAGGAGTAGGGGTGTTATCTCTCCGGAGAGCCCCGAACCTGGGTAAACTAGCGCGTGCTACTCGCATACCCGCTCCCGGTCCTATCAGCAGCAGTCTTACCCTCACACTAAGCCCTTGTGGCATCTGTCGCCTCACACCCCCCCCCCCCCCCCCGTGAGAATACCACGACGGTTGGCGCCCACCGTGGGGCGGTACTACTACTATGCTACCATGCTGCTGCTGGTTTTGCTGTCCGGGCGGGACCATTTTCGTCTTCACCGCCGCGGCGTCGTGCCGTCTCTCTGATAGCGGTCGGGGTCTCAACATTGACATGCCTCAGGAGTGGCCGCGAGGGGCGGCGCGCCCTCGTCGTCGCCGCGGCGTCGGTGGCGCTCGGGGGCTCGACATGGACCCGCTCCCGGAGCGGCCGCGCGGGACGGCGCGTCCTCGTCGTCGGCATCGCGCCTCCGTCATCACCACAGTTGCGACGCCGGCTGTTCGTCCGCGCGCGCGCCAAGTGCGGGGCCTCGATTCGGTCGGCCGCATCCGTCCGCGTGCCGCGCGTCCGTTACCTCCGCGCTGCGCTTTGCTCCGGCCGGAACGGACACTCGCTACTCCACATGCCATCTATGCAAGCTAGCTAGATGCAAGTCAAACCATAGTCAAACACACCCCAGATAATGCATGTACACAGGTCAGATATTCCTTATACAACACACAGATAATGGCCGTATGCGGCTTGCCTCCGCTCGCCTCCGCCCACGCGTACGCGCTGCCGTCCCGGCTCGCCTCCGCGCCGCCAACTGCTATTGCTGCCCAGGCCCGCACCACGGCTTCCCGACGGGGCATGGCCCCTCTGCTCGCTCCTGTCCCTCGCCGGATGCACGCGCAGGAGCGGCCTCTGCTCTTCTTCGCCCGAGCCGGACTGCGTTGCTAATGCGCCTCTGCTCCGCGGCTCCCCTCCGTGGCCGACCTCGGGTCCGCTCGTGGCCGGGTCGCCTGCGCCGTTGCCCTCTCGTGCGCAGGGCCCCTGCCGCGCGAGTGCGCGCTCCAGGCCGCGCCGGGCCGCTCGCCCCGACCACCGCTGGGTTGCGCGGATGCCGCCTGGGGCCTCCTCGCGTGTGCTCGGCCGCGGCCGGCTGCCCGGGCGCCTTCGTCCCCACGCGCCGCTCTGGCTCCCGCGGCTGCGCGCGCGCTGGCTGCTGGCTGGTCGGTCCCCCACCGTCGCGTCACCTCTGGCTGCGCCCGTGTACCGGCCCGTATCCGCGTCGCAGCGCCGCCTCCTCCTTCGCACACAGCCTCCGCGCCCGGCCGACTGCCGGCTCCCGCGCTGCTGCAGAGCCCCGCGCCGGCCTCGCTCTCCCGTGCGCCGACCCGCGGTCGAGTGCCCCTCGCCGGCTTGCCGAGGCCGGCTCCGGCTCGTGCCTCGACCCGTCCGGCTGGCTCCACTTCCGTAAGACGGCGGCCGGGTTCTCCGCCCCCGTGCCGACTTCTCCACGCGCGCCGGCTGCGCCTCGCCTCCGCTCCAGTCAGCTGCCGGGTCCGGCTCCTCCCGCGTCGCCGCACCAGGTCCGGCTCCCGCATCGCCTCGCCCTCCCGCATGTCGACTCCGCCCCGCACGCCACACCTCCCGCGCTCGACCGGGTCGCCGTGCGCCCGCTGGCCGGCTCCTCCAGGTCACCTCCCCGCGCGCGGCCCGGGCCGGCTCACCGCCTCCGCTCCTCCCGGCTCCGCCTCCGCCCAGCTGCGCCTCGCGCGCTCGGCTCGGTGCACCCGCGACCCGGCCCTGGCTGGCTCCGCCACTCGGCCCCGCCTCGCCGCCACCTGGCCTTGCCGGCTATAGCTCCCGCCGCGAGCGCCGTGGCGGGCTGTGCCCCGCCGGGTCCCCGCTCCGGCCGTCTGCTGTGGCCGACACCTGAAAAAAAAGCTGAAGAAAGAAAGGGGCTGGGTGCCCATCCGGCTAGAGAAAAGAAAGAAGAGGTCGGCTGCTGCGCTCCCACTGCGGCCGCCTGCTGCGGTTGCGTGCCCGAAGAAGAAAAGAAAAAGAAAAGCCAGATGAGGTCGGGTGCTCGGGGAAAATAAAAGAGACCGAGTGCCCAATCCGGCTGAGAAGAGGCCGAGTGCCCAATCTGGCTGAGAAGTGGCCGAGTGCCCAAAAGAAGAAGAAAAAAGACGGAGGATCCGACTGCGCAGACTGCTGCCCAGCTGACTGCTCTGGTCGACCGCCCGCGTTGCCGCTCGGCCGGCTGGCTCGTCTGCCCGCTTCGCTGCCTGGCCGACCGACGAGCCGGTACGGCTGCGCACAGCCGGCTGACGAGAAAAAGGGAAGAAGACAAAGTAGTCGCCGGGAGATCCGGCCCGACTGCTTAGCTGTCGGCCCGAATCTCGGGGGCTACACCCAGCGGGTGCGCTCACGCGCCCCGTGAAGAAGAAGACAAAGTAGTTGCCGGGAAATCCGGCCCGACTGCTTAGCAGTCGGCCCGAATCTCGGGGGCTACACCCAGCGGGTGCGCTGACGCGGCCCCGCGAGGAAGAAGACAAAGTAGTTGCCGGAAGATCCGGCCCGACTGCTCAGCAGTCGGCCCGAATCTCGGGGGCTACACCCAGTGGGTGCGCTGGCGCGCCCCCACAGAAGATTGCAAGAAACAAAAGCAAGAGAAGAAAGAAGAAAAAGGGCGCTGCCAGACGCCTCGCCACCTGGCCGACTGTGCCAGGCCGGCTCGGCTGCATTCTGCTTGCCACCTGACCGGTCAGGCTCGACCGGCTGGACCCTCCTCGAGCGCCTAGTGGCTCGAGGGCTACACCCAGCGGGTGCGCCGATGCGCTACGCGAAGCGCCGAGCCGCGCCGGCTGTCTTCGACGACCTCCGCCTCGGCTACACAAAAATCAATGTGAGCTCCACACCCGCATATTTTTTCACCACGAGAGCACAGATAACCCCGAGCGATGCTCGGGGGCTATCTCCGCATTTTATTACAGTTGCAGCACTGTTCGCCCCGGCGCCAGCCAGAGTTGGCCCGGGGGCTGGCCGCTTGGCCTGAGACGTTTGTTCCCGCAGACGGCTTAGTAGCGTGCGTGGTACCAAAGGCCCACTCTTAGTCACAGACCGCAGAGCGGCTGTCCGGCTAGCAAGAGTGAACGCTGGAGGCCACCCACGCGAAAAACGTCTGGGAAGAAAAACGGTTCGGGCGACCCGGCCGTTTTCTTTATGAGTATCTGCTCGGTTAAATTCGCTCCCAGAGTCTGAGTATTGTACACTCCAGTCCGCGGCCCACTCTCAGCCACAGACCGCAGAGCGGCTGCCCGGCAAGCGAGAGCAAGCCAAAGAGTGGAGGGAACATGAAAAAGATTGAAGGGGGCTCAGACGAAACCGAGTCGGCACCCTCCGCATAAAACTTGCAATGCTAAAAGTAATCATTTGATATATCTACGTGGACTAACTTTGTCTTTTGCATGATCATTTCCATGAACACCCGCCAAAAAACCTCCGCCCAACTTTGCCAAGTTGCCCGGAGGCTTGGGGGCTACTGTCGGAGTAATTGGCCACGGGTATCCCGAAGACGGCAAGACAATATTTCAAGACATCGGGGCTAGCAAAGCCCCTCAGTCCGACTGCCCGGCTGCTCCTGTCGGCTCCCCGTCCGACTGCTCTGCCTGGCCGACTACCGGCTGCCGACTGCACCAACTAGCCGGCTGCCGACTGCAGCCCGATCCGACACCGACAAGACCCCGACGTGGCGGCCATACCGCGGACGAGACAACTGTACCTCGACGCCATCATGTATAGTGTCACGTGTCCCCTGGTACTATTTATGAAGTGACCCAGGGGACAAGCATGACACCCCACCATACCCCCTTGTCCATGCCACTACATAGCTTAGGAAGTAAGCTAGCCATGCCTATATAAAGGCACACATCCATCCATCGAGAGCATGGACTCACTCTCAGACACACTCACGCATGAGCACCCACATGCTACGGCCATGAGCATGGCCGGCCACTAGCATGCCACATACGAGGCATATACGAGGCCAGATGCCAGATGCCTATGGCACTGACCTCAGATACAGCTCCAGGAGCATCCTGTACCAGATATACTACAGATACTCAGACATGCAGGAGTAGGGGTTTTACCTCTCCGGAGAGCCCCGAACCTGGGTAAACTAGCGCGTGCTACTCGCATACCCGCCCGGTCCTATCAGTAGCAGTCTTACCCTCACACTAAGCCCTTGTGGCATCTGTCGCCTCACACCCCCCCGTGAGAATACCATGAAAATGTACCACCCTAGAGAGTATATTATTTTACTCATCTAATCTGCTGACAACTTTTCATAACGGGATGTCCTGCCGTGGCCCGGTCATTATGAACCGTTTTTCCCTACCTGGCACTGCACGTGTTGCGAGGCAGTTTTATTGGCACATCTTGTCTAAGCAGAGATCGTGTTCCCCTTATCACAGGATTCTCATCAATACGGGTGGGGGTAAGCCAATCGTGCTTGTTAGTATGACTCCTCGATTTTAGGCAAGTTCCAAACGACCACGCGGGGGGCGCTTGATATTCGCCCCTTTTATAATGGGGCCAAGGCCTGTCCTTTTCTTCTCGCGCTCGATCCTTCCCTTCCCCCCACCTCGAGTTGCAACACCCAAGGCTCAGGCTAAGTGCTTCGGACCTTCAATCATGTCCGGATCCAACCTTCAAGGCCGGTGGATGGCCTCCTCTGTCATAGAGGAGGACATCAAGAAGCTAAGAGAAGCCAGGTATCTGAACACCGAAATCTCGCACAGGCTGCCTGCTCAAGGGCAGGTCATCCCCACTCCCGAACCCAACAAGAGTGTCGTATTTGTTTCCCACTTCCTCTGAGGGCTAGGCTTTAGTCTTGATCCCTTTGTTAGAGGGCTTATGTTCTATTATGGGCTCGATTTCCACGATCTAGCTCCGGATTCCATCCTTCACATCTCGTCATTTATCGTCGTGTGTGAGGCCTTCCTCCGCATCACCCCACACTTCAGCTTATGGCTCAAGACCTTCAATGTGAAGCCGAAGATGATCGGTGGGCGACACGCAGAATGCGGAGGTTCCATAATAAGCAAAGGCGCCGATGCTCCATGGCCAAAGGGTTCCTTCCCGAAGATGTCCAACTTATGGCAGCGGGAGTGGTTTTACATCACAGCTCCCCGAAGTACTAAGTGGGTAGCTGCCCCGCCTTCCGTTCGGGGCCCCCGCCACAACTGGCGTCATGGGTCAACAAGGGGCTGGACTGGGGGCCAGTTAATGATGTGCCGACATTGCAAAGTCGCATCCAAGATCTCCTCAAGAGAGATGTCAGTCTTGTCAAGGTAATGCAAGTTATGCTAGTTCGTCGGGTCCTGCCATGCCAACGTCGATCTCTCTGTATGTGGGAGTTCAACCCGGAAGGACCGCGCACTATTCAGCAATTCTTCGGCGTGACGCTCGAAGAGATGTATGGATTGTTCTTCGGATCACGAATAAAGTGTCCGGACACCACCGAGGATGCGGGTCTCAACTGCAATCGTCCAGATACCCACGTAAGTAATCCTGCGGCCGAACATGCTGTCTTTTTATTTGTCACAACATCATTCTGAAAAAATCGCTCTTGGCCAGGACTGGATAAAAAAGGCGAAGATGATCAGGTGTTCGGCCCCCCTTCCCGAAGGCTCAGCGGATCCTGTACTAGCCAGGATGCTTGAGCACCCACCTTATCAAGTCTCCTCAGGGGAAGATAAAGGGAGGAATAAAGAAGCCAAAAGTGGGACTCACGCATTACTCATCCAAACCGGGGGAATTAGTGTCTCCGCAAAGGAGGATAATCGGGGAGAAGAATCTAGAATCCCCTCTCCCCAAGGAAGGAAAAGGACCGCCTCTGAAGACTTGGAAACGAGGGTTTCCCAACGAGGGAAGAAACCTTCGCCAGGGGACCCTGCCCCGGAGGGCATCCTTACCGCACAGTGCCCGCAAGGGGGTCAGCCCTCCACCGAGCTGTAAGTGAACAAGAGTACTTTTGGTAAGTATATCTTGCTTCATCTCCGAGGACAATAACCGAGTCGTATGTCTTGCAGTCCGGATCATAGCCCTTCTCGACAGAGTTTGTCTTCGAGGGACCTTCTTCTGGAGATGATGGAGAGCGAAACGCCTCCCCCTGTCTCCCCGCCTCATGGGGCGGACAACCCTGAGGTGTCGTCATGGAGGATTTCTCCTGATCCACCAAGGCCAAAAGGTAACCCTTCGGCCACCCGAAGTCCGGAGTATTCGGCTCCTAAGGAGAGCAACAGGAAGAGTCCGGGACTGTCCGATGCACAACCGGACCCACTGATGGGTCTTCTGGAGCAAGCGGCTATCTCAGAGGCGCATCATACTTTAATGGATACAGTGGTTGAGAGGATTTCATCCGCCAAAAGTGGGTTGCATGAAGCTTTTACGAGCCTGCTAAGAGGCTTTGAGGTACATGAAGTAACATATATTTTTTGACGGTACCGCACACGCTAGGTGTGCTCTATACAGATAGTAGCCCCTGAGACTCTGGTTGCTGTCCAAAGGCGGCAAACAAAGGATCATAGTCCCAGGTAATGATCGCGCTGCTTACATGTGCAGGCGGCTGAGGGTCCGGTGGCTAGCCGGACTGCTGATTTTGCTGAACTGAAGCGGCAGCTTGACGCGGCAGATGCCGACATCGCACTTGTGAACAAGCGGCTTGACGAGGCACATGGTATGTATTTTCGGGTGGTCAACAAATATTAAGAGGAGCATGATGCTAGTATCTATAATATATTGTGACTGCAGATGGAGCTGTGGCCGTGGAGACCCTTCGGGCGGAACTTGCCCAAGCCAAGGAACAAGCCAGGAGAAGTGATGCGGCCGCCCTAAAGGCGGTCGAAGAGTTAAGAACCGAACAGGCTGCTCATCGCCAGAGCAAAGATAAAATAGCCAAGATGGTTGTTGAGCTGAAAGATGCCGCCGGCCGATATGAGCTTCTTGAAAAGGAAAGCCAAGCGAAAGCAGCTGACCTGAAGAAAGCCATGGAAGCAGCCAAGGAAACCCGCTCTAAAATCAGAGTGGTGAAGGAGGAGCTCCGTCAAGCCGGAGATATCACGGCTGGGAAGCCCTTTTTGTTGCGGACGAAGTTCGGAGATTCGAAGTATGCCCCTCTAGATCAATTATGGAGTGCTGCAGACGCGTACTTGGACTTGGCAATGAGTGCTACTGATGCGACTGAGTTTTTCAAAGATCAGAAAGAGCATGAAGTTGAAAGGTTGTTCTGGTCACAGTTCAGTGCTCCAACGCGTCCGCTGCTGTTAAATGAACAAATGGCCGAGTGGACTGAGCTCCATAGGTTGTCCGGACTTGCCATGAGGTTTGTTGTGGATCATCTTTGGCTAAAGGGACCAAGGCCGAGTAGTTATTATGGTTTAGTGCAACGATTCCTTGGTGCTGTGCCGCATATCAACGTTGCAAAGAGGTCGGCGTGCACAGAGGGTGCGCGGATGGCTCTTGCCCGTGTTAAGACATACTGATCAGAGATGGAGGCCACCGCTATTGCAACCCGAGGTCCGACCGTAGGCCAGGTCCCGGCTGAGCACTATTTTGAAGAAGTCCTAGAAGGCGCTCGTTTAATAGAGGCTCAGTGCTCGAAGAGTGTCATGTTCGAGTGATATGTGTCCCAATTGTAAAAACAATGCTAATTGGATTATAAAGGCTGTGTTTATACTTTTGCCTGAAAGTATTATGATGCCTCCTGTGCGGCCATTTATGTATGTAGATAACCTGAAAGTTTGCAGTCGTCGGCTTCAGCCCCCACGCACATAATGCGGGGGTGTTCGGAAAAGCGCGTATTCACACTTGATCCAACGTCTTGGTCCATTAAGGAGGTGATAGCGCGGCGAACAAGGCAATCGGACTATATAGCTTTAACACTTTCACTTAGCCATAGGAGTTTGATGGCGGGGCTACGATATAGCCCCTGGTACTTCCGCGCTCATCCGAATACGGTGTGTGTACATACATGACCGAGAAACCGGCCCTTCGCTAATGCGGAGGAATCGCGAAGATTCCGCTGAGTCATCGAGTGGTTGACCAGTCTCGCGCTTTATCATGACAGTCAGTTTTCGGCTTTCTCTACTGAGGTGCTCATCCATATGAACCAGGGCACAATCGCAGTAGTTCTCCCGGTGCCACCTTAGCCGATAGAGCGGAACGTAAGGAAGAAAAACACGGGAGCCGGGCAAACCCAACTATTGACCCAAGACATGATTCGGAGCTGATGCATATAAGGCCAAACTCGCGACGCCGAACACTCCCTAAGGTATTCAGACTTTACAACATATACTGGGCTGAGTAACGCCCTCGATAATGAGCCCTGAATTTCCAGGTACGTGCATTAGTCTGACGTGACGGGATGCCGATAACGCCAGCATCCCTCTCGGTTGTGTTGAGTATCCGGAGGGTGTGAAGCAACAAGAGACAGTAAAAAAGGTTTACAAAGGGTCTTAATCTAAAAAGAAACCTTTGATCGGGGCCCTGCTACACGTCTACACCTGTGTCTCCATTGTGTCGTATCCTAGAAGGGTGTAGCACGATGATCATCTGTAAAAGAGAAAAACCCAGGTGAAAGTCTTCGTGCGAAAAATTGGTTATTCTTAATGAACCATTAAAATGCAATCTAAATAGGGTCAAGCCGAACTGTAGCCCTTTTTATATGCGGGAAGCCCCTAGCACCACCTATGGGGGTATATCCATCGACCCAATCTCAGGTTTATCCGAGCTGTTACAGCTAGTGGTGCGCCGGACTCGTCTAACCGTGTCCGCTGTCTTGACGACCGATCATTTATTCTGGTTGGAGAGGTCGTTCAGTGTTCGGCTGCTAGAGCCGCCACACATTCCTCTGCACGTAAGGAGCGCTCTGTGTTTCCGCTAACTATGATGATGCCACATGGACCGGGCATCTTAAGCTTAAGATAAGTGTAATGCGGTACTGCATTAAAACGAGCGAAGGCCGTTCTTCCGAGTAGTGCGTGATAGCCGCTTCGGAATGGAGCGATGTCAAAGGTTAATTCTTCGCTTCGGAAGTTGTCGGGAGAACCGAATACAACCTCTAATACTAGAGAGCCCGTGCAGTGGGCCTCTGGGCCTGGTATTACTCCTTTAAAGGTAGTATTGCTTTGGCTGATTCTTGTCGGGTCTATCCCCATTTTGCGGACGGCGTCCTGATATATCAGATTAAGACTACTGCCGCTGTCCATAAGGACTCGGGTGATATGGTAACCGTCAATTATTGGGTCTAGCACCAAGGCAGCCGATCCTCCATGCCGGATACTAGTCAGGTGATCCCTGCGATCAAAAGTGATCGGGCAGGCCGACCAAGGGTTGAACTTGCGGGTGACGGGCTCCATGGCGTATACGTCTCGGAGTGCGCGTGTGCGCCTCCTCTTCGGTATGTGAGTTGCGTAAATCATGTTCACTGTTTTGACCTCTGGTGGGAATTTTTTCTGTCCCCCAGTGTTCGGCTGGCGAGGCTCATCCTCGTCTTCACTTGGTGTCTCCCTTCCCTTGTGTTCGGCGTTTAGCTTGCCGGCCTGCTTGAAGACCCAGCATTCTTTGTTGGTGTGATTTCCGGATTTGTCGGAGGTGCCATGAATCTGACATAATCTGTCTAGAATCTTGTTTAGGCTGGACGGTCCATCTCTGCTGCCTTTAAATGGCTTTTTCCGTTGACCGGGTCGAGAGCCCCTGAATCCGGCGTTTACCGCCGTGTTGTCTAGGCTGTCCTCATTGTTTTGACGCTTGCTTTTATTGCGCCGCGGTTTCCCATTGCCATCCCTGACTTCGGATGTGCCTGGGTTGCTGGTGCCACTACGGGCCAGCCAACTGTCTTCGCCCGCGCAAAAGCGGGTCATAAGGCTTGTTAGGGCTGCCATTGTCCTCGGTTTTTCCTGGCCGAGGTGTCTGGCGAGCCATTCGTCCCGGACACTGTGTTTGAAAGCCGCTAAGGCTTCGGCATCCGGGCAGTCGACGATTTGATTCTTCTTAATGAGAAATCTGTTCCAAAGCTTTCGGGCTGACACTCCGGGCTGTTGAATTATATGACTTAAATCGTCTGCATCCGGAGGTCGGACTTAGGTCCCTTGAAAGTTAGCCCTAAAAGCGTCCTCAAGCTCTTCCCAACTTCCGATTGAGTTTTCGGGGAGGCTTTTCAACCAGTGTCGAGCTAGTCCTTTCAACTTGAGGGGC
Organism: Aegilops tauschii subsp. strangulata; assembly: GCF_002575655.3. Taxonomy (NCBI): domain Eukaryota; kingdom Viridiplantae; phylum Streptophyta; class Magnoliopsida; order Poales; family Poaceae; genus Aegilops; species Aegilops tauschii. Next base: position 465,025,044 of record NC_053041.3, read on the forward strand.
AGGTATTTGATGGCATGGAGATCATCTCCGCAAGCCATGTGGATGTGAAGGATAAAGTCCTCAATCCAGACCCCAGGGTCTGTCGTTCCGTCGTATGCCTCTATGTTCACGGGTTTGAATCCCTCTGGAAATTCATGATCCAGCACCTCATCGGTGAAGCATAGGGGGTGCGCGGCACCCCTGTATTTGGATGTGTCATGGCATTCTGACGGTTATAGTGTTCGGTTTTGATTCCGAGCTGTTATTCGGTCAGTATAGTCGTTTGGGCGGCCATGATTCTGTGCCGGAGCGCGCTTCCTAGATCCGTAGGTGGACCTAGCCAAACCGGCTTTTTGGTGCAGGTCTTCACGTAAATCGTGTGCGACATCGTTAGCCGCCCTGTCGTGGCCACGGGGTGGTCTATCCGGCTGATCGGCCGTTTTATTTTTCGGCTGAATGGGCTCTAAAGCCTCGTCGTCGAATTCAGGCAGCAGCTTGCGCTTTGGAAAGCTCTTTGTGTGGCGACTGCCACCGTACTTTTCTTCAGTGTCAAGCACTTTGTTCGATATGCTGTTGAGCGTATTCTGCGCGGCCTTAATCCTTTGCTTCTGCTTTTTCAGGCTCCTCGCGGTGGCAATAAGCCTTCTATGGAGGTTCTCTTGTTCCAAGTGCCTTTCCGGGATGATGTGTGCATCATCATCCGGACTGTTCTGCTCTCCGAAGACAGGTTGATGAGCTTTACCCTTGTCATCACCGTGATCGGACAACGGTTCTGTACTATGTTCGCCATCCGCTGGCTCATCCTGCTCCATCGCTGGGTCCATGTGGTCGTCGTTTCCTTTGGAGTCGACTGGGTATTATTCTTTCTTGCGCTGTTATCGCTGTTTTTGCTAAGGTGGGATTTAGAGCGGCGCCTACGTCGTCGCTTTGGTTGCTTCTCGAGGGGATTATCCTTCGCTACATCCTTCCGTTCCTCGTCGTTGTTTTCTTTGGGTGTATCCACCATGTATATATCGTATGATGAAGTGGCTGTCCAGCGCCCTGTGGGCGGTGGTTCCTGTTCCTCTCTTGCATCGTCGTCCATACCGTCGATGTCTTCGGAGTCGAAATCAAGCATGTCGGTTAAGTCGTCGACAGTGGCTATTAAGTGGGTGGTGGGTGGGGAAGGAATTTCATCGTCGTCCGCTTCCCACTCGAGCCGGACATAGTTCGGCCGAGGGTCTCCTGACAAGGAGAGTGACCTCAATGAATCTAGCACGTCGCCCAGGGGCGAGTGCTGAAAAATATCTGCAGAGGTAAATTCCATGATCGGTGCCCAGTCAGATTGGATAGGCATGGAAGCAGGCGGTTCGGAGCCCGTGGCCGGGGACGAATCCAAGGGTCCGACTACACAGGTCTCATAGGAGGTGAAGTCAGTATTCGGCTCTATCGCCGCTGATTGTGCAGCCTCCGTGGTGAGGTCTATCCACCTGTCCTCGGATGGCACGATCTGCTCCGTGTTGAGGGCCGGAGTAGCCACATGTGTGATCTCCCGAACACCATCCAACGGCAGAGCTAAGTCATGCTTGTCGTGACTGTGCGGCGCACCTGACATGGGCTCGAATCCGTCGGAGATCAAGTCTCCGCGGATGTTGGCAGTATAGTTTAAGCTTCCAAACCTCACCTGACGGCCAGGGGCGTAGCTCTCGATCTGCTCCAGATGGCCAAGCGAGTTGGCCCGCAGTACAAAGCCGCCGAATACGAAGATCTATCCTGGGAGAAAAATCTCACCCTGGATCGCATCGTTGCCAATGATCGAAGGAGCCATCAAGCCTTTATCGTGATGGCACAGTGGAACTCTCAATAAAAGCACCAATGTCGGTGTCAAAACCGGCGGATCTCGGGTAGGGGGTCCCGAACTATGCGTCTAAGGCGGATGGTAACAGGAGGCGGGGGACACAATGTTTACCCAGGTTCGGGCCCTCTCGACGAGGTAATACCCTACTTCCTGCTTGATTGATCTTGATGATATGAGTATTACAAGAGTTGATCTACCACGAGATCGTAGAGGCTAAACCCTAGAAGCTAGCCTATGATTATGATTGTTGTTGTCCTACGGACTAAACCCTCCGGTTTATATAGACACCGGAGGGGGCTAGGGTTACACGAAGTCGGTTACAAGGGAGGAGATCTACATATCCGAATTGCCAAGCTTGCCTTCCACTCAAAGGAGAGTCGCACCCGGACACGGGACAAAGTCTTCAATCTTGTATCTTCACAGTCCAACAGTCCGGCCAAAGTATATAGTCCGGCTGTCCGAGGACCCCCTAATCCAGGACTCCCTCATCCGGTGCGCAGATTGTCTTCGGCATTGCAAGGCGGGTTCCCCTTTTTTCCGAACTCCAGGATAGTCTTCGTACGTGATAATTGTCTCCGGACCTGTTATACACCACACACAACTGCAGAGAGAATATAATATTTGCATGAATCTAATCTGTTGACAGCTTCTTCATAACACGACATCGCGTCCATCCGTTTATAGTTTTGAACCATTTTTCTTCTGCCATCCCATGTTTTGAGGCGCGGTTGCTATTGGCATGTCTTGTCGAAACAGAGATCGTGTCCCCTTATTGCGGGATTCTCATCAATGCGGGCATGGGTAACCCAACCGTGCCATTTGCACAGCCCTTGGGAATAGGCGAATCTTAAGGCGAGTGAGGAGGCGTTTAATGTTTGCTGCCTTTATAAGGGGATAAGGATTCCCTCTTCCTCTTCTCACGCTTTCTCTCTGTATCCGCCTTCCCGATCTCGAGCTCTAGCGCCCAAGTTCTCATCTCCTTTCCAGTCAAGCAACCATGTCCGGATCCGGTGGTCAGGGCAAGTGGATGGTCTCCTCTGTCAAGGAGGAGGACATTACTGAGCTCCGAGCAGCCGAATATTTGGCGAAGGGAATAGCCCATCGCTTGGCGGCCGAGGGGCAAATCGTCCCAACGCCGGAGCCCGACGAGAGGGTAGTATTCCTTCCTCATTTCTTCCGCGGGCTGGGGTTTCCACTCCACCCTTTCGTCCGTGGGCTGATGTATTATTACAGGATAGATTTCCATGATCTGTCCCCGAATTCCTTCCTCAACATCTCGGCTTTTATCGCCGTGTGCGAGGCCTTCCTCCGCATCCATCCCCACTTCGGGCTGTGGCTCAAAGTCTTCAACATGAAGCCGAAGGTGGTGGACGGCCAACACGCGGAGTGCGGGGGAGCCATGGTGAGCAAGATGTCCAACGTCTCCTGGCCCAAAGGCACTTTTGTGGAGACAGTAAAGGAATGGCAGAAGCAGTGGTTCTACATCACAGAACCTCGCGGCACCACCTGGGCCACGACTGCCGAATTCCGCTCTGGTGCTCCCATGCGACTCACCTCCTGGGTCGAGAAGAGTCCGGACTGGTGTTCACCTGACAAGCTGATAGCGCTTCAGGCGCGCATTCAAAGCATGGTGACCAAGAATGTCAAACTTGTTGACGTCATCCAGGTGATGCTGGTCCGCCGGATTCTTCCATGCCAGTGCCGAAGCCGCCCTTTGTGGGAGTTCAATTCAAAGAAGCACCAGACCTTGGTAAGCCTCTTCGAGACTACTCACGAAGGCGCCTGGAAGTTGCTTTTTAAGGGCAACGAGAAGCCACCGGCCACGGATTCAGACCATGGTCACGATTGTACACACCCCACGAGCAAGGTATGTTATTTCTGACGTATCCCCAACTTCATTGTTTCGAGCATGACGTCTGAGCTTTTATTATGGTTCCTTTAGGACTGGATGGAGAGGGCGAAGCGGATCTAGTGTCCGGCTCCGCTGCCTGAAGAACTGGTCATCCCACAGCTAGCGGAGATGCTGGTGCCGGCGCCATACAAGGCACCGGAGAAGAAGGCCAAGAAGAACGCCAAGGGGGCCAAGAGTGGCCCCCATCGCAAGGGCACTTTGTACGCGATGTCCGAAGACGATGAGGCCCATTCCTCCGTCCCTGAGGACAACGACGAGGAGGAGGAAAAAAACCCTCCTCCCGAGGAGAAGAAGAGGAAGAGGGCGGCCTCGGCACATCCGGAGGCGAAAGCGCCCAAAAAGGGGAAGGGCGCCCCAGCGGTCAACACCGCGTGGGATGTTGACAGTAGTTCAGAACGGCGCCCCCGCACTAAGCCCCAGGCCCCATCGTACGTGACGTGGCTTGCTCGTGCACGCATCCGACCCTTTCTCTCCATTTATCTTTGACATAGTTTAACTGTGCTATTCCAGTACGGCCCATGACCTTGTCCAGCGATCCTCATCTGAAGGTTCGTTGGCTCCGTCGGAGATGGCGAGCCAGTCGCCACCGCCTGCTTACTCCCCCAGGGCCAGGGACGACACCGAAGTGCTGTCCCGGAGGGCCGATCCGAACCGGGGAGGAGCCCAGGGCGCTGTCCGGGAGGCGCCACGAGGCGAAGCCTCCACTGTCGGACACATGGAGGAGACGATCCCCATGAAGACTACCGAAGAGGGCCGTATCCAGTTTGGCCCTCAGCCGGATACGATTCCAGAGACCCATATGGCTCCGGAGTCGAGCGAGCAGCCTCCTTTGAAAGAGGGGGTGCGCCGCTTCCGCCGGTGGTCCCTGTCCATCCAGGGGCGCCGAACAACCTGATGGAGGCGCTACGAGGCGTCTCCTTTATGGACGAGCACCGCGTCCTTATGGGCGTGGTGATTGAGAAGGTTCAGTCCGCCAAGAGTGGACTGAACGAGGCCTGCAGCAACCTGTTGATAGGTTTTGAGGTAAGTGACATAGAAAGAGAAAAAAAACCTGTAGTCAGTAGCCCCTAAGACACTGTCCGGCGAGAAGAACCGGAGAGAGGATCTATTGTAGGAGACTAACATTGCATGTATGCATAAGCAGGTGTCACTGTTGGCCGCAACCTCGCATGTTGCCGAAGTCTCTGAATTGAGGCACAGGCTGGAGCGGACCGAGAACGAGCTCGGCGAGGTTAGGGTTCGGCTCTAGGAGAAGCAAGGTGAATAACGACTTGCCGTGTGTTCGGAAAGCGTAGGCGATGTATATTGACTGTAGTGTCGTAAATTGTGCAGGAGTCATGACCGAGGTCGAGGCCCTGAGGAAGGCCTGGGCGAGGCCGAGGAGAAAGCTGTCCAGTAGCAAGCCGCCCATAAGAAGCTCGAGGCCCGGGTCAAGGAAATCCAGCAGGAGCTCCAAGATGCGGTGAAAAAATGTGAGACCTTGGAGAATGATGCGTCGGCTCAAGAGGCCGAGCTCACCAAGGCTTGTCAAAGCATGGAGACCGCACGGAATGAGCCTCAGGCCGCCCTCCAGGAGATCCAGGAGGCCAAGAAGATCATGACGGGTAAGGCATTTAAGATGCAAAGCAAGTATGCGGAGAAGCAATACCTTTTACCAACCCGGGTTCGGAGTTCCCAAGGGCTTTTGCGGATCTATCACGCAGCGTATCAGACGCTGCAGAGTTCTACCGAGCCGAAGGAGGAGGTTCTATGGAGAAGCTATTCTGGTCGCAGTACGCGATGCCAGAGCATCCCGTGTCCTTCACCGATCAGTTGAAGAAGCAGGTGGAGCTGCACAGGGTGGCCGAACTAGCCATGAAGGATTTGACAATCCGGCTATGGCCAGCCGAAGCTATGCTCGGCAGCTACTTCGGACTCGTGAGGCGTCTGGTGGAGGCCTGTCCGCGGCTGGTCATCATCAAGCGCTCCGCCTGTATTGAAGGTGCCCGTATGGCCTTCGCTCGCTGCAAGATGTGGTGGGCGAAGATAAACGCTGTTGAAGTTGCCAGTGGGCCATCGGAGGGCAAGGAGCACCGCACACCCGAGCGATATTTCGCGGATGTCGTAGAGGGGTCTCGACTTGTGGCGGCGCAATGTTCGCAGGACATTGTATTTGAATAAATATATTCATGTTGCCTTAGCCTTGTATTATGGGAACAAAGCCGGTGTTTTTAAAATAATTTTATTATGCTTTAAATTGTTTCCTCCTGTGCGGCCGTGTTATTTGTAATCTGAGGGTTGGCCAGTCGTCGGCTTCTGCCCTCACATAGGTAGTACGGAGGTGTTCGGGATGGATTCTAAACAAACTTGATCCACTTATATGGTCCTTTGGAGGAGTTGTTTAGCGCAACGAACAAGGCAATCAGACTGTACGGCTTAAACACCCTCACTTAGCCATAGGAGTTTTATAATTAAGCAATTGCGCAGCCCCTGGTCCAAGCCAGGGTGCTGTCAGCATCTCATCGGGAAGTGCCGATCCTTCGCATGACGCGGAAAAAATCTCCAACGATTTTGTAACCCTCGAACAGCTGACCGGCTCTCGCCGTATCATGACAGTCAGTTTTCGGCTTTCTCTACTGAGGTGCTCGTCCGGTCAAGGCCAGGGCACAATCGCAGTAGTTCTCCCTTTACTACCCTAGCCGATAGAGCGGAACGTAGGGTAGCAAGCACAGGAGTCGGACAACCCAACTATTGACCAAAGACATGATTCGGAGCCAATGCATATAATGCTAAATTCGGGGTGCCGAACTTATGTATATGAAGTGTTCGGACTTTGCTGCCGTATTGTGGGGCGATAAGTAGCCCATGGCGAATATGAAACATACAGAAGAGTACCGATGCAGCAAATAAGCAGATCGAAATAAAACGAAGTAAGAAGCGAAAACCACAGAAACTGGGCCACGAACCATTTTTATTATAGCTGGATGGATACGTCAAGGCGTATCTTGTACAGGTGGTGCGAGAAGTATCCGGGCTATTTAACATGCCGGGATCAATAGGGCACAGCATGCGGGTCCTGAGAAATAAGTTTGAATATCATCAAGAAGAACGTATAAGGTTACCCTACACACCTGTGCTGCTTGCCTCCATTGTATGCCAATCCTTCTAAAGGACTTGCGATCAGGCCCGCAAAAAAAAGGAACCTGAAGAAAAGTCAAAGTATGTGTATCTGGGATCGGTCTAGCCGGACTGTAGCCCCCGGGTTATCTTGTGCCTCCGTCGAGGTCCATGGGATTTTGAGTGTGTAACTACCTCATTGGGACTGGGACAGAGGCCGAATTGCTAGTCGAGCTCTTGACGAGCCGTGCCATCCTGTTGCAGTGTAGTCCGGAACCTCTTAGTGATGTCCGAGGGCTCGACAGCCGTACTACGGTGCTGCTTGAGAAGGCCACTCTGCACTTCTGCTGCTAGGGCGGCGGTGTGCTCCTCTGTTCGCAGGGAGCGTTCCGTATTGCCATTGACTGTTATGACGCCGCGTGGACCGGGCATCTTGAGCTTGAGATAAGCATAGTGTGGCACTGCATTGAATCTAGCAAACGTGGTTCGTCCGAGCAGTGCGTGATAGCCGCTGCGGAAGGGGACGATATCGAAGATTAACTCTTCGCTTCGGAAGTTGTCCGGAGAACCGAAGACCACCTCCAGCGTGATTGAGCCCGTACAGCGGGCCTCTATGCCTGGTATGACTCCTTTAAAGGTAGTCTTTGTTGGTTTGATTCGCGAGGGGTTAATGCCCATCTTCCGCACCGTGTCCTGATAAAGCAGGTTTAGGCTGCTACCACCGTCCATCAGGACTCGTGTTAGGTGAAACCCGTCAATAATTGGGCCGAGGACTAGTGCGGCTGAACCGCCGTGGAGGATACTAGTTGGGTGATCCCGGCGATCGAAGGTGATCGGGAATGATGACCACAGATTGAATTTTGGGGCGACTGGCTCTACCGCGTAGACGTCCCTAAGTGCTCGCTTACGCTCCCTTTTGGGGATGTGCGTAGCGTATATCATGTTCACCGTTTTGACTTGAGGGGGAAATTTTTTCTGCCCCCCAGTGTTTGGCTGCCGGGGCTCTTCGTCCTCGTCCTCACTTTGTGATCCCTTTTCCTTGTTTTCGGCACTTAACTTGCCAGCCTGCTTGAAAACCCAACAATCTCTGTTGGTATGATTAGCTTGCTTATCCGGGGTGCCGTGTATCTGGCACGGACGGTCGAGTATGCTGTCCAGGCTGGAAGGTCCTTCATTGTTCCTTTTGTAGGGCTTCTTCTGTTGGCCGGACTTGGAGCCAGTGAATCCTGCGTTGACCGTGGTGTCATCGGTGTTGTTGCCATTGCTTCGGCGTTTGTGTCTATTGCGCCGGAGCTTGCTACTGCTATTCTTGGCCTCGGAGGGGCCTGTCTCGCTGGCTGTGTTGTTACTATGGGCCAGCCAACTATCCTCTCCCGCGCAAAAGCAGGTCATGAGTGCCGTGAGGGCTGCCATGGACTTCGGCTTTTTGTGGCCAAGGTGGCGTGCTAGCCATTCGTCACGGATGCTGTGTTTGAAGGCTACTAAGGCCTCGGCATCCGGACAGTCAACGATCTGGTTCTTTTTGGTTAGGAACCTAGTCCAGAATTTTCTAGCTGATTCTCCAGGTTGTTGAACTATGTGGCTTAAGTCATCGGCGTCTGGTGGCCGAACATAAGTTCCTTGGAAGTTGTCCAGGAAAGCTTCTTCCAAGGCCTCCCAGCTGCCGATAGAATTTTCAGGCAGGCTGTTAAGCCAGTGCCGAGCTAGCCCTTTGAGCTTTAGTGGGAGGTATTTAATGGTGTGGAGGTCATCTCCTCGAGCCATATGGATATGGAGAATGAAATCCTCGATCCATACTGCAGGATCGGTTGTGTCGTCGTATGATTCAATGTTGACGGGCTTGAACCCCTTGGGGAATTCGTGATCCAGTACTTCATCTGTGAAGTAGAGGGGGTGTGCGGCGCCTCTATATCGGGCCGCGTCGTGGCGTAGCTCTGACCGAGCCCGTTTGCAGTATTCGGCCCGAGCGTGGTTAGATTTATCACGCCGAATAGGTAGCCGTTGTCGTGCCTCGAGGCACGCCCTCGCGATCCATAGATCGATCTTGTATGTCCTGCTCTATCGTCCAGGATCTGCCGGAGGTCGTACGTGTGACCCCGAACTCTTCCGTCTCTATTTTTACGAGGTTGAGGGGCAGGTTGCTTTTCGGCCTGAGTTGCCGCTTTATCCCGGCCGCGGGGTGGCCGGTCGGCCGCCCTGTCTCGACCACATGGTGGTCGTTCCGCATTACGCAAGGGAGATGTGTGCTCCGGTGCTTCCTCATCGAATTGTGGTAGCAGTCTGCATTTCAGGTAGCTTTTTGTTGGGCGCCTGAGGCCGTATTCTTCGGCTGTCAGGACATCAGTCCACCTGTCGATGAGCAGATCTTATTCAGCTTGAAGCTGCTGCTGTTTCTTTTTCAGGCTCCTTGCAGTGGCTATGAGCTGAAGCTTAAAGCACTCCTGCTCCAGAGGATCCTCAGGCACGATGAAGTCTTCGTTGCCGAGGCTTGTCTCCTCCTTGGAGGGTGGACGGTAGTTGTCGTCCTCCGAGTCATCTTCTATGGCGTGTTCGTCAGGGTTGTCCTGCCTATCGTCCTGTTCCTCTTGTTCGGATGTAGCTCCGACAGGGTCTTCATTGTTTTCGGTGTTGCCTGGAGTACTATTCTCTCCGGTGCCGGTGTTGCCGTCCTTTGAGCGACGAGGCTTAGAACGGCGCTTGGGGCGTCGGCGCTTGCACTGTGTCTTAGAGGTTTTCTTCGCATCTGGCTCTTCGTTGTCATCGCCAGATCCTTTGGGTGTATCAACCATGTACACGTCGTACGAAGAGGTGGTCGTCCAACGTCTGGTGAATGGCGCGTCTTGGCCTTGCTCCATATCGGCATCGTCATCCATATCGTCGATGTCTTCGGAGCCATAGTCAAGCACGTCGGTTAGGTCATCGACGGTGGCTATGAAGTGGGTGGTGGGTGGGAAGCAAAATTCCTCGTCATCCGCCTCAAATTCGAATCGAACATAGTTCGGCTGTGAGTCCTCCTCCAAGGATAAGTTCTTTGAAGAATTTAGTACGTCACCAAAAGGTGAGTGCTGGAAGAAGTCTGCGGCGCCAAATTCGAAAATCGATAACCGATCCAGCTCGGTGTCTGTAGGCGCACCTGATCCGGAACGTGTAGCCGGAAACGAGTCCGGAGTTCCATTGACGCTGATAATCCCCAAGTGCAGGGAATCATCGTAGAAATTTCCAAAGGTGGAAATGATAAGTAGTGTCGAACCCACAAGGAGCTAAAGGTAAGATCAATATTCTCTCAAGCCCTATCTGCCAGTGATACGACTCTACGTGCACCGAACGTTTGCTTCCAACTAGAAACGAGAAATAAAACTACGTTGTGGGTATGGAGAGGATAATTTTGCATGGTATCGGAGAGCTAAATCATAAAAGTAGGTGATGTTATCATAAAGTTAGAATATATTACTAAATAATATAAATAGCGAGTGTGGAATAATGATGGATCGGTGTGCGGAATTATCCTAGGCAATTATTAACAAGACCGGTAATCACTATTGCAGTTTCATATGAGGGAGAGGCATAAGCCAACATACTTTCTCTACTTGGATCATATGCACTTATGATTGGAACTCTATCAAGCATCCGCAACTACTAAAGATCATTAAGGTAAAACCCAACCATAGCATTAAAGCATCAAGTCCTCTTTATTCCCATACGCAACAATCCCTCTTACTCGGGTTTGTGTTTCAGTCACTCACCAACCCACTATAAGCGAATCATGAACGTATTGCAACACCCTACAGCGGGAGTCCCTCACGCTTGCGCGACACGGAGGGCACCATAGGACAGCACCAAAATAAAACATACAACTCATACCAATCTAGATCATCAATCAACCCAAAGACAAAAGATATCTACTCAAAACATCATAGGATGGCAACACATCATTGGATCATAATATGTGGCATAAAGCACCATGTTCAAGTAGGGATTACAGCGGGGTGCGGGAGAGTGGACCGCGTAAAAGAGATGAGGATGGTGATGATGTTGGTGATGTTGATGAAGACGATCACTGTGGCGATGATTCCCCTCCCGATGGCACTCCGGTGCCACCGGAAGAGAGGAGGAGAGGTTCTCCCCCTTGTGCTTCCTCCTCCATGGCCTCCCCCCTAGATGGGGAAAGGTTCTCCCTCTGTTCCTTGGCCTTCATGGCGATGACGGCCTCTCCGGGATACTCCTCCATGGCCACCGGTGATGATGGCCCCCTCCGGCAGGGTGCCGGAGAGGGCCTAGATTGACTTCTCGTGGCTATAGAGGCTTGCGGCGGCGGAACTTCCGATCTAGGTTTCTTTCTGGAAGTTTGGGTATATATAGAAGAGTTTTGCGTTGATTTCATGTCAGGGGGTCTCAGGGCTGTCCACGAGGCACGGGGCACGCCCTATGGGGGTGGGCGCGCCCCCCACCCTCGTGGGCAGCCCGGGACTCTTCTGGCCTGCTTCTGGTACTCCGTGGGCTTCTTCTGGTCCAAAAATGATCTCCGTCAAGTGGCACGTCAATTGGACTCCGTTTAGTTTTTCTTTTCTGCGATACTCTAAAACAAGGAGAAAACAGAAACTGGCACTGGGCTCTAGGTTAATAGGTTAGTCCCAAAAATCATATAAAATATCATATAAATGCATATAAAACATCCTACAAGGATAGTATAATAGCATGAATACTTCATAAATTATAGATACGTTGGAGACATATCAGCATCCCCAAGCTTAATTCCTGCTCGTCCTCGAGTAGGTAAATGATAAAAGTAATAATTTATGAAGTGTGAACCTAGCAAGTGCATAAGTTTGATCAATGATAATTCCAATCACTTTTCCTAGCATCATTATATGTCATAACAATAGCTCATCTCATAAAACTTTTCATGATCAAGTAACAAGCAAGTCACATGTTTAAAGTATAGATCATAAACTTTCTTGAAAACTAACAAACAATATTCTCAGTCGTCAAACAATTGCAATTCATCTTATTTTCAGGAAGAGTATATGTCAGAGCTTTGATTTAGCAAACTCCACATACTCAACTATCATTTAATCTTTCACAATTGCTAACACTCACGCAATACTTGTGGGTATGGAGTTTTAATCGGACACATAGAAAGATAGGGGCTTATAGTTTCGCCTCCCAACCTTTTACCTCAAGGGTAATGTCAACAATAATAACTCATGCTGACTTACATCCAATTAGATATATATATATATATATATATATATATATATCAGGATCCTTCCAACATCCTGTGCTTGCCAAAGGATAAAATGTAAAAAGGAAAGGTGAAGATCACCAAGACTCTTGCATAAGGTAGAAGATAAAAGTAAAGGATACGCCCTTCACAGAGGGAAGCAGAGGTTGCCATGCGCTTTCAGGGTTGGATGCACAAAATCTTAATGCGAAAGAACGTCACTTTATATTGCCACTTGTGATATGGACCTTTATTATGCAGTCCGTCGCTTTTATTTCTTCCACATCACAAGATCGTATAAAGCTTATTTCCTCCACACCTATCAATCATACATATTTAGAGAGCAATTTTTATTGCTTGCACCGATGACAACTTACTTGAAGGATCTTACTCAATCCATAGGTAGATATGGTGGACTCTCATGGCAAAACTTGTTTTAAGGGTGTTTGGAAGCACAAGTAGTATCTCTACTTGGTGCAAAGAATTTGGCTAGGATGAGGGGGAAAGGCAAGCTCAACATGTTGGATGATCCATGACAATATACTTTATTTCAGATATAAGAAAACATAACCCATTACGTTGTCTTCCTTGTCCAACATCAACTATTTAGCATGTCATATTTTAATGAGTGCTCCCAATCATAAAATATGTCCAAGATAGTGTATTTATATGTGAAACCTCTCTTCCTTCAATATTCTTTCATGAATTGTTCAAGTGACCAATTCTACGTTTGCTAACTTTCAATAAGTTTACTACCTATACTTATTATGTGTGAAGTCATTACTCCCCATGTTATAAGCATACGAAACATATATAAATTCAGATTTATGACATTCAATTTATTCAACCATTTACTCATAGGATATACATGAAACACATGAGCAAATGACAAACTACTCCAAAAGATATGAGTGGAGAACACTGAGTAGTCAAATAATTAACTAGCCATGGGAGGATTCTTTTTCATTCAATAATTCAGATCCAATGATTTTATTCAAACAGCAAGTAAAATTGAAAATACGCTCCAAGCAAAACACATATCATGTGACGAATAAAAATATAGCTCCGAGTAAGGTATACCGATAGTTTTGAAGACGAAAGAGGGGATGCCTTCCGGGGCATCCCCAAGCTTAGGTACTTGTGTCTTCCTTGGATATTGACTTGGGGTGCCTTGGGCATACCCAAGCTTAGGGTCTTTCCACTCCTTATTCTCCTCATATCGATATCTCACCCAAAACTTGAAAACTTCAATCACACAAAACATAACCAAACTTCGTGAGATAGGTTAGTATGATAAAGAGCAAACCATTCACTTTGGTACTGTCAAAGACAAGGTTCATAATTGTTCTCACACAATTCCTACTGTACCATATCATTTCTACAATTTATATTGAGGAATATAAGCCATAGAAACAAGAAAACAAGCAAACTATGCAATGAAAATAGAATCTGTCGGAAACAGAACAATCTGTAATGATCTGAACATAAAACATACTTCTGCTACTCCAAAAATTATGAATTAAATTGGTGGACGTGAGGAATTTGTGTATTAATCTTCTGCAAAAATAATCAACTAAAAATCACTCTTCTGTAAAAAATGACAGCTATTCTCATGAGCGCAAAGTTTCTGTTTTTTACAGCAAGATCTCATTGACTTTCTCCCAAGTCTTCCCAAAGGTCTTACTTGGCACTTTATTGAAACAAAAGCTATAAAACATGATTACTACAGTAGCTTAATCATGTAAACACACAAAAACAGTAAGGGTAAATATTGGGTTGTCTCCCAACAAGCACTTTTCTTTAATGCCTTTTAGCTAGGCATGATGATTTCAATGATGCTCACATAAAAGGTAGGAATTGAAGCACAAAGAGAGCATCTTGAAGAATATAACTAGCACACTTAAATATAACCTACTTCCTATGCCTAGGTATTTTGTGAGCACACAATTTATAAGAGCAACAATCAACTAGCATGGGAAGCCAAAACAAGTATAACTTCAAAACTTTAAGCACATAGAGAGGAAACTTGATATTATTGCAACTCCTACAAGCATGTATTCCTCCCTCATAATAATTTTCAGTAGCATCATGGATAGCAACTTTGTTCTCATACTCAATTGGAACCTCTTCCAAAATAGTGGAATCATTACTATCTAAAGTTGACACTCTTCCAAATCCACTTTCATAAATATCACACTAAGATTCAACACCCTCCAAGATAGTGGGATCACTAATTCCTAAAGTTGACACTCTTCCAAACCCACTTTAAATGATAGTATTATTCATACTCCAAAAGATATAAGTGAAGTTCATGGAGCATTCTATAATTAACATAGACTAACCAATATCCAAGCTCAAAATGTATAAGTGAAGCACATGAAGCATTCTATAAAACTATACTCAAAAGATTTAAGTGAAGCACAAAGAGCAATTCTATAAGATCATACTTAAAAGATTTAAGTGAAGCACATGAAGTATTCTATAAATAAATGAAGGGCTATCTCATGCTAGCATGGTTCTTAAAGGAAAAACAAAAACACAAAGGACACAAATCATATGAACAAAACAAAAACCGAGGTATACCGATAATTGTTGAGGAAGAAAGATGGGATGCCAACCGGGGCATCCCCAAGCTTGATGCTTGAGTATCCTTTGAAATACATGGGGTGCCTTAGGCATCCCCAAGCTTGAACGCTTGCCTCTTTTTATTCTTCTCACATCGGTAAATCCTCGTTCTTCGAACACTTCATCCACAAAAACTTTGTGAGACCCGTTAGTATAACAAAGCAAATCACTACTATAAGTACTGTTGCAAACCAATTCATATTTTGTTTTTGCATTATAGCTACTGTAATATAACTTTTCCATGGCTTAATCCACTGATAGAGTCCGATAGTTTCATCAAAACAAGCAAGCAATGCATCAAAAACAGAATCGGTCTTAAACAGGACAGTCTGTAGTAATCTGGAAGTTTAGCAAACTTCTGTAACTCCTAAAATCATGAACTAAATTTGACAATTTGTACAGAAGTAATGTGCAAAAAATTTCAGACCCATTTGACTTTCCAGTAAAAAATGTAAATTCACGCACTACAGCCAAAGTTTCTGTTTTTGTTCTGCACATAGTAAGCAAGCAATCTAATCATCCTAAAACCAAAGCTTGGCACATTATTTTTATAATACAATGAATATATACAAGGGGATAATTATTTACAGAGAAACTTCCATGAAAAATTCTACATTGTTTCCGTGAGCATGAGCACAAGTGCTCAAGGTCGACCCTCACTTCTTCAATGCATCACTTTCCAATCACTTCTCTTTTTGAAAAAAACTTTTTAGGCATGAGAGGCAAGTAATTTTTTTGTATTTTCATTCCTTAAAAAAAATTGTATGTTTCACCCACAACTAAACAGAAACAGAAAGGAAAAACAAAATCTACTTAGTGAAGAAAGAAAACAAGCACACACGAGAATATCAACCCCGCGCTATTGCTCCCCGGCAGCGGCGCTAGAAAAGAGCTTGATAATCCCCAAATGCAGGGAATCATCGTAGCAATTTCCAAAGATGGAAGTGATAAGTATGAAGTGTCGAACCCACAAGGAGCTAAAGGTAAGATCAATATTCTCTCAAGCCCTATCTGCCACTGATACGACTCTACGTGCACCGAACGTTTGCTTCCAACTAGAAACGAGAAATAAAACTACGTTGTGGGTATAAAGAGGATAATTTTGCATGGTATCGGAGAGCTAAAACATAAAAGTAGGTGCTGTTATTATAAAGTTAGAATATATTACTAAATAATATAAATAGCGAGTGTGGAATAATGATGGATCGGTGTGCGGAATTGTCCTAGGCAATTGTTAACAAGACCGGTAATCACTATTGCAGTTTCATATGAGGGAGAGGCATAAGCCAACATACTTTCTCTACTTGGATCATATGCACTTATGATTGGAACTCTATCAAGCATCCGCAACTACTAAAGATCATTGAGGTAAAACCCAACCATAGCATTAAAGCATCAAGTCCTCTTTATTCCCATACGCAACAATCCCTCTTACTCGGGTTTGTGTTTCAGTCACTCACCAACCCACTATAAGCGAATCATGAACGTATTGCAACACCCTACAGCGGGAGTCCCTCACGCTTGCGCGACACGGAGGGCACCATAGGACAGCACCAAAATAAAACATACAACTCATACCAATCTAGATCATCAATCAACCCAAAGACAAAAGATATCTACTCAAAACATCATAGGATGGCAACACATCATTGGATCATAATATGTGGCATAAAGCACCATGTTCAAGTAGGGATTACAGCGGGGTGTGGGAGAGTGGACCGCGTAAAAGAGATGAGGATGATGATGGTGATGTTGATGAAGACGATCACCGTGGCGATGATTCCCCTCCCGATGGCACTCTGGCGCCACCGGAAGAGAGGAGGAGAGGTTCTTCCCCTTGTGCTTCCTCCTCCATGGCCTCCCCCCTAGATGGGGAAAGGTTCTCCCTCTGGTCCTTGGCCTTCATGGCGATGACGGCCTCTCCAGGATACTCCTCCATGGCCACCGGTGATGATGGCCCCCTCCGGCAGGGTGTCGGAGAGGGCCTAGATTGACTTCTCGTGGCTACAGAGGCTTGCGGGGGCGGAACTTCTGATCTAGGTTTCTTTCTGGAAGTTTGGGTATACATAGAAGAGTTTTGCGTTGATTTCACGTCAGGGGGGGTCTCCGGGCTGTCCACGAGGCAAGGGGCGCGCCCTAGGGGGGTGGGCGCGCCCCCCACCCTCGTGGGCACCCCGGGACTCTTCTGGCCTGCTTCTGGTACTCTGTGGGCTTCTTTTGGTCCAAAAATGATCTCCGTCAGGTGGCACATCAATTGGACTCCGTTTAGTTTTCCTTTCTGCAATACTCTAAAACAAGGAGAAAACAGAAACTAGCACTGGGCTCTAGGTTAATAGGTTAGTCCCAAAAATCATATAAAATATCATATAAATGCATATAAAACATCCTAGAAGGATAGTATAATAGCATGAATACTTCATAAATTATAGATACGTTGGAGACATATCAGACGCAAGTATTGCAGGATGTCGAGTCCATGTGCGGCTCCAACGCCGTGGTCTTTGTGGCCTCGGAGGGCACGATCTACTTCGGCTCTGAGGCCGTTGCAACAATAGGATCCATCTCCTGGGTGCAATCCGATGACAGATCTAAGTCATGTTCATCGGAGAGAGGGGGAGCGACTGCCGTAGTCTCGAATCCATCGGAGATCAAGTATCCACGGGTATCCGTGGCGCAGTTCAAGCTTCCAGATCTGACCTGATGGCCAGGGGCGTGGCTATCGACCTGCTCCAGATGGCCAAGCGAGCTGGCCCGCAATACGAAGTCGCCGAACACAAAGGTTTGTCCGGGGAGGAAGGTTTCTCCCTGAACGGCGCCATTACTGACGATCGAATGGGCCATTGAATCCTCTGCCGACAGCACAGTGGAACTCTCAATGAAAGCACCAATGTCGGTGTCAAAACCGGTGGATCTCGGGTAGGGAGTCCCGAACTGTGCGTCTAGGATCGATGGTAATAGGAGACAGGGGACACGATGTTTACCCAGGTTCGGGCCCTCTCTATGGAGGTAATACCCTACTTCCTGCTTGATTGATCTTGATGAATATGAGTGTTACAAGAGTTGATCTACCACAAGATCGTAATGGCTAAACCCTAGAAGTCTAGCATATGTGTTTATGGTAATGAATGTGTCCTATCCGGACTATGCTCTCCGGTTTATATAGACACCGGAGAGATCTAGGGTTACATGGAGTCGGTTACATAAGAAGGAATCTTCATAGTTGGTCGCCTAGCTTGCCTTCCACGCCAAGGGAAGTCCAATCCGGACACGGGTATAGTCTTCGGTCTTCGTATCTTCATGGCCATCAGTCCGGCCCATAGATACCTGGCCGGACGCCCGAGGACCCCTTAATCCGGGACTCCCTCAGTTATGCCCAAGAAGCCCGCACACAAGCCAAGTGCTTCTGCTTCAATGCCCTCATGGCCAAGCACCTCAGCAATGCCCTCTCGGCCCAGTTCTACAAAACCCTCACATCAAATCCCTCATGCTGCTCCAGCTCCTCCGGCAAAGTCCTCAGCACGTGTGCATCTCGCCTCGTGTCAAAGGACCACAGGCAAATCAATTGCCTCGGGAGCCTCTGCAAGTTCTTCAGCACCTCTGCAATCCTCAACAGGCCCCACTCTACTGAAGACCAAGGCCACTACTGGACGAGTCACTAGACCAAGTCCTCACAAGAAGCAAGCTGCCTTTCATGTTCCGTCCAGTGATGACGAAGCTAATGATGAGGAACTTGCCGAAATCATCAGAGATAGACAGCAAAGGGCCGCTAGAACCAAGGGAAGTGTTGTGCAACTTTTGTTGGATCCAAAGAAGATCCTGGATTTCATTGATCTATGGCACAAAGATCCAAACACTCCCTTGCCAGAATTGAATCTCACACCTGGCCAAAGTCATATGTTGACGGCTTTCATTGCTGAAGAAAAATGGAAATTTGAGAAAGCCAGGAAGGTGAAGAAAGCTTAGTACAAGAAAGAGCGCTTCTTGAAGCAAAATGTGTTGAAGCTATCACCTGATGAACTTATTGCTCTGCGAGCTGAAATCAAGAGTCTCAGTGATGAATTTGATGCATACCATGTAGAATGGCTTGGAGCCAAAGTCAGATTTGTCAAAATGGCAAAGGGATTTACATCCAATGTTGCTGCTCCAACGCACATTGAAATTCCTCATGCTGAAGCATCTGCTCAGCCCACTGAAGAACATGCCAGCATCACTGATGAAAATCAGGCTACTGATGAAACTGCTAGTACCAGGGCTGATGAAACCATTCCAGCCGCTGATGACATTGACAGGGCAACCACTAGTGTTGCGCCTGAGGAACAAGCTAGGCCAGCTGAAGCATCTGTCGTTGTGCCTGAAGAAACTGAACCAACCAGGCCAACTACATCGGTTGTGCCTGAGGAAAATAAACCAATACCCTCTGCTCCTCCTGCACCAACGCCGAGTCCCATTCTTCCTTCTGCATCAGATGTGAAGAAAACCAAGGCTGCGGAGCGAGCAGCAGTGAAGAAGAGGAAAGCATCTGCTTCATCAGATTCTTCAGCACCGAAGAAGATGAAGACATTGACCAGCTCTTTTGAGAATCCCATTGATGCTATTTCAGTTTCGAGCATGCCATCAAAGGAACTCGTTCCCTTTGGTGAAGATTATGAGATCCCAAGCGGATCTAAAGAATATGTTCCTTCTACTGCTTCTTCAGAGCAGTTGGACGAAGAAATTGAAGTGGATAATATCCCTTCAACCATAGTTGTCTCATCGCCTATGCCTTAGTTCATAGCTGAAGAGGCAGGCGTTGAAGAATTGAATGAAGAAGATGAAGACATGGACATTGGGAGCACCACTCCAGTGATGAATGATGACTTCTGGGAAAGTCAGCACCCCAACTCTCCCATGTTCACGCCTCTGCAACAAATTCCTCAGTCCCCCGTGCACACTGAAGTTCAAAGGGCTCTGATGAACCTCAAGCCACTCCTTCCATTCCTGAAGAAATTCCAGCCACTAGTGCTGATGTTAATGTTGATGAAGAATTGAAGACCCAGGCTGCTACTGAAGCAGAAACTAAAATTCCTCAGCTTGTGGTTCCTGAGAATGTGATTCCTGAGGCTGTGATGACTTTGACTAATACTCCTCAGCCCAAGCCGAAGAATCCCTTCTCCAAGAAGCAGAAATTCAAGGCTGATGATTTCTTCCATGAGCATGTATTCTTCACAGATTATAATCCTTATGACTCTGCTCGCCTACTAAGGAAGCGTTTCTGGACAGCAAGCCAAGCCAACTTCTATTCTTCACTGCTTTTTGATAAGGACAAAGTATTTGACCACGAGCATATTCCTCGCGTGGACATGGAATCGCTGCCTTGCTTCACGTCAGTCCTCAGTGTTCTTCATGATGTTGGACTGCTCAACTTCTGCACCGACATATGTGATTGGAATGAAGAGCTAATTATTCAGTTCTATGCGACGCTGCACATCATAGGAAATGCTGCAGATGTAAATTCTTGGGTGTTGGACTGGATGACAGAAAACACACACTTCAAAGCACCGGCCTCTGAATTGCTTCATGCCCTGCCTGTCAGTCCTCCCCTTGAAGGTGCGCAGCTCATCTACCATGAACCTGAGCTATCTGACCATTACATGCAAGTGTTAATGAAACCGCTAAAGCCTGGTCAAGCCCCAAGGACCAAATTCCTCGTGAAGGAATTGTTGTATGTGCCACGGACTATCTATTGCATTCTGACCAAGACACTGAGTCCAATCAAAGGTCACGACTCGAATGAAGAAGAAGTCGTTAGCATCGTGAAGAATCTGCTTTTCAACATCATGCATGGAGTTCCTGTCAACTACCATGATTTCTTCATGAGGACTCTGGCAAATGTTGCATTGCCACCTTTTGAGTTGAAGCCTTACACTCCCTGGATTATGAGATTCCTCAAATCAAGGTCTTCACTCCATTACAAGGCTGACACACTCAACCATGGCAGCTACTTGCCCCCCATTGAATTCATCAAGCGTACTTTTTCCTCAGCTGATGAAAAGGGCAAGGCTACTGCTGTTATTAATGAAGGCATTCGTCCATTGGATGGTCAGTTCCGCAAAGCTGCATCTTACTCCACCAATGATGACTCTGCCACCCATGACTCTGCCGCCAATGCCACAAAGCAAAATCCTCAAGGCACAGCTCCAAGGGTGATGACTAATCGTGAGCTTCTCCTCAGTCTTCATCAGAGGGTCGATCGCAACCACAAATGGGTCAAGCAACAGTTTGGTCCAATTCTTCACAACATGACTGCTACACACAATTTAGTGGAGTAGAACCACTACTACCTCCATGAAGTATTCAATCGCACCTGGGCTGGTCTGTCTCATCTTTATGGTGAAAAAGATCTCAAGCAGATGGGCTTCAAACAGGACTTTGACTGGTCTCAGCCACCGTCAAAGAAATTCAAGAAAGTCAAAGTTCCTTCCTTGGTAGCCAGCTCATATTCTTCATCGCGCGAGACTGATAAGCATGAAGATTTGGACGACACTGCGGCAGGCCCTATTTCCACAACCGACCCCGACAATGCTGGCGCTCCTCCATTGTCCTCATGATATTCTTCAGGGGCGTTAGTCCTCATTTTTCGTCCCTTTTGGTCATTTGATGACAAAGGGGGAGAAATTGGAGTTAGTCTTCAAGTAGGTCTCTATGTATGGGCATTTTTTTGCCAAGTTACAACTCTCGTTCTTTTGAAGACTTTGTTGGATCGAGTAGTAATCTTAACCCTGATGGTGGTATGATACTTTCGCTATGTTCTTCTGCATGCTATTTCCTCATATATGTTAATGCACGCATGTTGAATTACATCAGTCACCACATTTCATCATGCATTTCAAATTCTTCATATCATATGTTAAATGCGTGTATGAACTACAAGATAAAGGGGGAGATCTCCATGATTCTACTCTTCAAGTGTGCATTGCTTCAAAAGCAAATTCCTCACTATGCACATCTTCAGGGGGAGTTCTTCTATATCTTGCAATCAAATTCCTCAATATCAGTATTTACATTTCATATATTTATCCCTGTTGAAAACTTAACCTATATTGTGATCAATCACCAAAAAGGGGGAGATTGTAAATGCATCTAGTGCCCCTTAGTGATTTTGGTGTATTGAAGACTTATAGGTTAAGGGACTGATGCGTTTCTGAGTGTACACAGGTCTATAAGTCTATGAGGAGTTTGATATTTACAGAGAAAGTCGACACCTAAAAATGAATGTCTTCGACTGAAGACTTTGGATTTCTGAAGACTTTCTGAAGACTTTGAAAGTGAATAAATTAGTGTGGCTATGAAGACTTGATAATCATGCGAGGAACATGAAGCGTGAAGACTTTTGTTTTCGTAGTTTCATTTTCTCTTTCTTGAGTCATAGGAAACACCGTACTGTTTAAGGGGGTCGAGGAAAAACTAAGGAAAAGTTTCCAAGTGATGCTCATCTCAAAATCCTATACCTACCAATCACTTTGAGTGAAGCCATTGGAAATCTCATGCAGTTCAGTCAATTTCTTCAGTGACAGAGATGAAGTTCTTCTGGTCTCTGAGGAATTTGCTCTGACCGAGGAGTTAGGAATTCGCTAGTGCGGATTGCCTACAAGTGAGGAACATGATAGCCCTGAGGAATTTGATCCTCAAATTTCCAACCATTGCTGTGCTACGCGCGAGCTGTCCCAAAATATCTACCCACCTAACGGTCATATCATTGAAGGGCATTTATGTCTTATCATGTCGGGCTGCTCCCTAGGCTATAAATAGCCGCCCCCTACAACCACTAGCTGGTTGGCTGCTCCGAGAGAAACTGACACTTGTCATTGAGAGCATCCCATCCTCCGAGGACTTTGAGCGAAAATCATCAAGTGAGGAAAACCCAAACACCTACAAACCCAAAGTGATTGAGCATCACTGAAGAAATTGTTCCTGTGTGGATCCGACGCTTGTTACCTTTGAAGACTGTGCATCTTCCAGCCGGTTAGGCGTCATGGTCTAGAGCATCCAAGAGGAAATTGTGGATCACCGAGTGACCGAGTTTGTGAAGGTTTGGAAGTCACCTGAAGACTTACCACGAGTGATTGGGTGAGGTCTGTGTGACCTTAGCTCAAGGAGAATACGGTGAGGATTGTTTGTCCTCGGGTTTAAATACCTAGCCGCTCCAACCAGACATACAACTGTCACAGCAATTGGAACTGGTCTACCAAATCACTGTCTTCACCAAGCCTAATGGTTATATTTATTCAACCCTTTCATTTCCTCATTACTTTGTTGTGTGCTTGTTCATATCTGTTTGAAGACTTTACTGAAGACTTTCTCAATTCCTCAGTTCAATTTCTTCAGTATGTTTGTCTTCATCCTGTTTATCTTGTGCTTACGCTTTCTATACTTTGTGTTTGTTTATCCATTTCATCATGATGACTATGCTTGTGTTATGTTATATCTGCATCTGAGTACTTATTCCGCTCCAAGTAGTTCTTCGCTCAGGAATTTCCTCACCCTGAAATTCCTGAGTGAAGAATTCATAAAAATCGCCTATTCACCCCCCTCTAGTCGACTTAACGCACTTTCACTCACTGGGAAGCGAGCACTTTGACTTACATGGCCATCTTCCTCGCTCCCAACCTCTCCATTAATGGCATCCGAGCCGCTGTTTATTACGAGCGGCCTTACTCTTCGCCTCCCATTCCCATCCCGTAGAGCTCCACCAACGCCATGGCGCAGAAGGACCATCTGCCACTAGTCTTCCAGTTTGGTGAAGTCGACTCCAAACCGAAGGAGATAGAAAATAAGGAGGAATGGGGCATCATGGACATGGCCCTGAACGAGCTGGCAGTAATGGATACTGCCCTTGCGCCAGTCCCGACTCCCATCCCCGCGCCCACGCGAGCAACCATCCTCGTAGCATCGACGGGCTGGTCGCCGAGCACTATCGCAGCGCTGGAAGCCGCGGGCGTCAGCGAGGTCCCCGCGGACCCGTGCAAGCTCGTGTACATGCCAGCGCCTCCGCTCGTGCCCGTGTGCACCCCTACACCAACCGTGGCGCCGGTCCCCGTGCGTTCGCTTGCACCCCGCCGCGCCCATGCCCATGTGCGCCCCCCTCAGCATCATGGGCCACCACCGTCGACCGCTACCTTATAGCGCCGCAAGTTGCTGTCCTCCCGCGCCCCTCTCGGCAATCGCGCGACGACAGGGTCTTTGATTTCCAAGTGAATAACATTATGTGCTGCCTTGAAGACTTCAACAACGGTGTCCCGGAGGACGACAACGCCAGCGAAGCACGCCGCCTCCGCCGGCGCCGCAATTAGTTTTTTTTTGGTTTTAGTACTGTATCTTGATCGTATGAATATAAAGTCACAGTGTGATCGAATGAAACCTATGGTTTCAACAAACTTGCGTTTTTCTCTCTGAATGTACAGACTTATCAAACCATTTGAAAAACATCAATGGTTTTTAAATTTAAACACTCATTGCAAACGTTTTATATAGAACACCCGTGTGCAAACCGAGAGCTTCCCCAGTAAGCCAAGGGAAAATATGCCGCGTGGGATTTGTGCATCTCTTCATCGCAAACGTTTTAGATACAACACCAGTATGCAAAGCGAGAGCTATGGTCCTTCCCCGGTAAACCAAGGGAAATTTTGCCACGGAGGATTTGTGCATCTGTTCATCGCAAACAGTGCAGATTGAACATGGTATGCAAAGTGAGAGCTATAGTTCCTTCGCCACTAAGCCAAGAGAAAATCTGGCGCGCAGGATTTGTACATCCCTTCAACGCAAACAATTTTTTCTGATGACCCATGTGAAACCACATACAGACAATTTGGTAAGATTTGCATCTGTCATATTGGGTATACTGCCATTTGTCAAACTGGAAAGATCGGCATTTTTTTGATTTAGTAACATTGCCCTTTGTCAACCTTGTAACACTGCCATTTGTCAAAATTTACAGCTAAAAATCACTAGCACTATCTAATTTTGCAACTGAAATTCAGTAAGCATAGATTGCATTCATAGATTAAGCAGTCGTTCTTTATACAAATAGTTCAACTCGACAGCTGAACCGACCAAACTTTTCCCCAATTGTTGCCAACCACGTACTGAAATAACTAAATCAACCATATATACTAGCTAATTTTAAGTACGTAGTACGATTCAACCGTACATATAGTCAGATGAACTGAACAAAATAACCCCTAAATACTACTACTACGGAGGGGGGCTTTGTACTACTTCCAGTAGCCTCTCCTCTGCCGAGTGCACTCAGTAAGAGGCAGAGGAGGAGGAGCCTACCGACGAGCTGGACAACTGGAATCCAATGCCTGCCGCTGCTGCACCTTTAGCGACGCTCACCTCGAACGCCCTCTCCTGCTCCATATGACTCGTCTCAAAGCGGTGGGACTCCTTGTAGATCTCCTCATTCCGCCCCTCTGCGTAGCGTGATCGACTAGGCGCTCCTCCTCCTGCAGGAACTCGATGTAGCGCGCAAGGTCGTTGACGCACATGCAGGGTTCCACCTCCACCTCCCGCCATCGGGTGGCGGTGGCGAAGCGGGTGATGACCCCGGCAATTGCCGGTGGGGTGGCGGCCACGACAGCCGATGGTGGGGTGGCGGCCACGACGGCCACCTCCCGCCTTCGGGCCACGATGGTGGAGCGGGTGATGGCCATGGTGGCCGATAGTGGGGTGGAGGCCACGACGGACACCTCTCACCTTCGGGCCGTGGTGGCGGAGCGGGAAATGGCCTGGCTTTAGATGATGGTGTGGTGGCCACGGCGACAGACGGTGGGGTGGCGGCAACGACGGCCGGCAATAGCTGGCAACGGGCAGCGACGGCCGAGCATGTGGTGGGTTTTGTGTGCACACCCAACAGGGACACCATGCACACTACACTACACCGGGGACTGCACCGCCGCCGCGGTATAGCCTCACAGCTAGAGCTGTCTGATGACAGCGGAGTGGCTGAGCGACGATGACGGACCGATGCCATTGGCAATTGTGGAGAAGCAAATGAGATAAGCTACAGGGAGGGAGGGGAAAATGCGACACATGACTCGTCGGACATGAGGGTTTATATAGCAGCCCGGTAAGCACTGTGATTTGGGGGATTTCACCGAGTCGAGCGGGAAGCGTGCCCGGCTATGCGCGGGAACCTGCGCGGTTGCGCGGGAACGAGCTCACCGACGATTCATTGGCGCCACTTCGAGCGACTGTTTGGCCAAAAGAATGCCCGCGTAGTCCTCAAGCTTGCGCTTGAAGCCGTTTGCGGCAGTGGGGTGACAAGACATGCGAGAGGAAGACAAAACGACACATACACATATGGTTAATTAAAAAAGTTTGCGATTTAATTACCTACTACCTCCATCCTGGTTTCTAAGTCCTCTTTGTATTTTTGTGCCAATTTTTGACTAGAGATCTAACTAATAAAATATGAATGCAGGTCACCAAAGATTATATCATTGGATTTGTATTTGAACATAGATTTCAATTATATTATTTTTTATAATATGCATTAACATTTCGTTAGTTAAATTTAAGGTCAAAATTTGGCACTGAATAGAAAGGGGACTAATAAACCAGGAAAGAAGTAGTAGCACACGGCCGCTCTCTACGCACATCGCGAACGATTGTTTGACCACAGTGTGAAGTGGAGCGCGACGTAGTTTCACATCATGCCGCCGGCTCGCAACTGTCGGCCGGCTTGTAGACGACCATTCCCTATTCAACTGCTCTATGTGTGTGGTTCCTCGCGGTTAAGGCGGTCGCGGCGCGCTTTGCTCTTGCGTCCCTCCGCGCGTGCGCCGCCTGTGTTTGGGGTCAGTGCACGATCACGTACGTTTATGCTGCCATGATGCATGCGGTTACGCTGGATGAAAGTGCAATCATGCCCTTAATCATATTTTGATGTTGATGACAACATGCATGTATGGGACTAATCATGTTTATCAAGTATATCTCAGGATTATGTCTCAAAGGCCGTGTGTGGATCATGACTAGGGACAAATGCATATTGCTCAAGATCGGAGATACAAGACATTAGCCTTGGCCTTGTTTACCTTTGGTTCTTGAGTATAGGGATCCCGCACTATTAAGAGGGGATCGTTGGATCTAGTGAAAGATTTTCTCAAACCCACCAACTCCAGCTTTTCTCCGGACGTCCGGTACTCTACGGACGTCCGATCCCTCTCCACTGTCCGGACGTCCGGCTCTCTACGGTCGTTCGGTGATTCTCTTACAGAACAATATTTATGGATTTCCAATCCCCTCCAGACGTCTGGTCTCCGGACGTCTGGCACGTCTCAGACGTCCGGTGTTTCTTCCATAGAACAATATTTACGGATTTCCGGGCCACTCCGGACGTCCGGTCTCTGGACGACCGGCACGCCTCGGACGTCCGGTTATTGTGTGCTGGTTCATGGCTTAAGAATTCCCAGCGGCCGAACGACCGATGGTTGTCGGACGTCCGGACTCATTTGTGCAACCGGACGACCGGTCCCGTCCGGACGTCCGACCTCTCCAGTACACTTAAGTGGCTCAAACGGTCACTTTTCCACACCCACTATATATAGCCTTCTCCCTCTCACGGGAGAAGGTTGACCATTCACTTTGAGCTTGCCAAGAACACTTTTCACTCTCTCTCTCAATCCTCTACACCAAATCCTAGATCCCCAAGTGATTTGGGAACATTTGAGAGAAGTTCTCCAATCAGGTGATAGATCCACTCCTTCCCCTTCTTTGCGCCCAAGGAATTCGTGATTTGAGCAAGTCTTGAGCTTTTCCCCATCGTTCTTGTTACTCTTGGAGGTTGGAGACTCCTAGGCGGTAGGAGTCTTTCGGAGAGGAATCGACCTTTGTGATTACCCCTGGAAAAGTTTGTGAGGGTTTGGAGACCACCCCAAGGACTACCACTAGTGGTTGAGAAACGCCTCTGTGGTGTTGTCTCAAAGGGAGAATAGGGTGAGCCTTCGTGGCTTTGGTGTGCCTTCGTGGTAACATCCACCTCTCTAACGGTGACGTAGCTTCCCTCCAAGGAAGTGAACATCGGCATACATCCTCGTCTCCCGGAGTTGCGGTTATTCCTAATCCTAACTCCCTACTTGTGGTTACTTGTCTCTTAGCACTTACTTTTATCATATTGTGCTTGCCTACGTACATACTTGCTTTACTTGCTTAGCACTTAGTACTACACTTGCAATTGTTAGGCTCACCTTGACATTCCGCATTATTGCCTAAAATTGCTAAGTCATAATTAAAATTTGTAATTGTACCTATTCACCCCCCCTCTAGGTCCATCTCAATCCTTTCAATTGGTATCAGAGCCTCGTTCTCTATTCTTGTGGCTTAATCGCCCTAGAGCGAGATGAACCCCGATGGGACTCCCCTTGTTGTAGATCCGAAGGATAAAGGCTAGGCTTCTTCCGAAGTCAAGACCTTTACTTCTGAGGATCTAGAACGGGCCCTTGCTAAGCAAAAGGAGGAGCATGATGCTTCTCTTGAGGCATTGGTCCAAATGAGGATAGCCACGTTGTTCACGGTGCTTGCACCACTTTCGGGTGGTGCGACTTCGAGGCCAACTGTGCCTACTCCGTCACTTGGTCAACAACCTCCTAGCAATGAACACTCTAGTGTTCCTTGGCTTTATGCAAGACCCCAAGTTGAGAAACCAAAATATAACCCTCAAGGCAAACCTCCTTTACTTGATGCCACTTCCGATTTTGCCTTGTGGAGTGTTACTATGCAGGATCATCTTCGATATGGAAACGATGAGATGCTAGAGATCTTGGAGTATGGTTACCATGTGGTTGATCCAAAGAATCCTACACCAAGAGAAATTTATGACAAGAATCTCAATGACACTGCAATCATGTGTATAAGGAGAGGTATGGTTGAAAAGCAAAGGAGACCTTTCATACACATCACAAGTGCCAAGGAACTATGGGAAAGTATTATAAGATCCAAGACCGGTACCCCCACCCTCCGGAGTGCTCAATATGAAATTGCCAAGGGGCAATTGCAAAACTTTTGTATGGAAAAAGGTGAAACTCCCAATCAACTCCTTGAGCGTCTCATGACTCTCACCGCTAATATTGAGTCGTGTGAGTGTGACAAGACACAAGATGGGTTCAACATGACTAAGCGATTCCTTGTGGACAAGTTGCTGCATGCTCTTGCCCCATATCACCATCAAATGGTATGGGACATAAGACAACACCATGCCTTCAAGGAAATGACTACAGATGACATCATATCCACTTTCCAACTATTTGAAGAGTCAAAGGCAAATGCTACAAAACATCTTTCCATGCATGGTACTCCATCGTCAAAGACCAATCTTGCATTGAAGGCCAATCATGTATGTGAAGATGAGCAAAGTGAAGAAGAAGATGAAGATGATGATGATGATGATGATGATGGTGATGAGGTTGAATCCAATGAGGGCCCTTCATATGAAGACATGGCTCTCTTTGTCAAGAAGTTTAGCGCGGGAAAATTCAAGGGAAGATTTCAAAAGAAGAAAGTAAGAAAATGCTACAACTGTGAAGAAACCAACCACTTCTCCAACGAGTGCCCTTATGAGAAGAGAGAAGATAAACCAAGGTTTCCCAAGACATTTCCCAAGAAGAAGTTGCCAAATCCTTTGAACTCCAAGCTCAAGAAGAGAGATGGGAAAGCAATGGTTGCTCAAGAAGAATCCGATCCGGATGATGTTAGTGGTGTTGCCGGAGTTGCTCAAGATTCTCAAAACACATTGAGGCTAGTCAACAAGAGTGGTGATGTTGTCACCTACAACTACATGAAGGACTACAAGGGCAACGCTCACAAGTGCCTCATGGCGAAGGCCGTGGTAGAAGATGGAGAGGACCAACACTCTCCTGACAAGGTCAAGGTAACCCCATGATCAAACCCTCCTCTTTTCACTCCTCCTACTCCTAGTGATGAGTATCTTGATGTGGAGGATAGTTATGAGGATGATGATATAAATGATCCTATGCTTGCTAAACTAAATAAGTTCATGTACTCCCTTAAAGGAAAGAAGCTCACTATGTTTTGTATGCTTATGGAGATGGTGAGTAAGCACACCATTTCCATTAAGGAACTCTAAACCCTCGTCACCGAGGAAAAGGAAAAATATGAAGTCCTTGAGAGGAAAGTCCAATATGAGGAAGCATGAAATGATGAACTATGCTTAAAAATTGGTGCAAACATTGATGTTCATACTAAAGATCTTGCCTCCTTGAAAAAGGCTATTGACTCTTGCGAAGAGTTGATGAATGATAAAAGTAAGCTTAAGAAGTCTAATGCTTCTCTCTCTAAGGATTGTGAGCTCCTATCCGTGTCCCTCAAGACTAAGGAAGAAGAGCTCACCCTTCTTACAAAGAGTTTTGAGACACTCAAGCTTACTTATCTTGAAACTCTAGCCAAGGCTTACTCTTCTCCTATTATCAATGTTGATGCTTGTTCTACTAACTCTAGTAGTGATCTAGCATCTATTCTTGAGGAGAACTGTTTTCTCAAGGCTCAAATCGAAAAAGGGCTCATGACATGTGCCCAAGGGCAAAAGAACCTTAATGAGGTGTTGAGCCAACACAATGAAGTGTTTGCCAAAGAGGGACTCGGGTTTGACCCAAGCACAAGCAAGAAGAAGATGTCCTCTCAAAAGTGCACCACCCCTATAAAAGAAACTTTTGTACGAGAAGGGCACAAGGAGAAAGGTAAGGTTGTTAGTGGGAAGGCCACAAGGGGCATGCCCACTCTCAACAAGCCAAAAGAGTTCATGCCCCCATCCTATGTACTTCGTAAGACTAAGGATGGAGAAGTTTATGCAAAGTTTGTTGGTCCTTGAAATGCATTTCGGTTTTATGCTATTTGGGTCCCTAAGACCCTTGTGACTAACTTTAGAGGTCCCACTGCAAAATGGGTGACTCTAACCAAGTAATAATTGTGTGTAGGTTGCCTTCTCCAGTGGAGTAAAATGGGAGATTGATAGTGGATGTACCAATCATATGACCGGAGATAGCAAATTGCTCTACGATTTCATGGAAGCTATTCAACCATTTATGAGCATTATGTTTGGTGGAGGATCAAAAGGATAGGTACTTGGGTTGGGTAAGGTGGCTATCACAAATTACGTCTCTTGCAAATGTCATGCTTGTCCAATCCCTTAAATATCATTTGCTTTCTGTTCGCCAATTGGCTTCTGTTGGTTATGATACACTATTTGGACTAACGGATGTGAAAGTCTTTAAGAGAGATACTCTCGAAGTGGCCTTTGTTGGAGAGTTGGATGAAAACCTTTACACGGTTGATTTCTCGAAAGAGAGCACATTCCATGCAACTTGTCTAATGGCCAAGGCCGACAAGGGGTGGCTATGGCATCGCCGGCTAGCCCATGTCAGCATGAGAAATCTTCAAGATCTCTTAAAGGGTAATCACATCCTTGGACTAACAAATGTCTCTTTTGATAAAGATCGTGTGTGTAGTGCATGCATAGCCGGGAAGCAACATCAATCAAAGCACCCACCCAAGAATATTGTGTCTACTTCAAGACCCTTGGAGCTCCTTCATGTGGATCTGTTTGGGCCTCCGTCATGGGATAGTCTTGGTGGGAAAAAGTACGGGCTTGTCATTTTTGATGATTACTCAAGATATACATGGGTCTTCTTCCTCAAGTCCAAGGACGAGACGAAGATCACCTTCATTGATTTTGCCAAGCAACCTCAACGCAAGTTTGACAAAGAAATCTTGGCAATAAGAAGTGATAATGGCTCTGAGTTCAAGAACTACACCTTGGAATAATTTCTTAGTGATGAAGGGATTGAGCATCAATATTCAGCTCCATACACTCCCCAACAAAATGGTGTAGCAGAAAGGAAGAACCGAACACTTGTGGAGATGGCAAGGTCCATGTTGGATGAATACAAGTCGCCACATAGT
Source organism: Aegilops tauschii subsp. strangulata (assembly GCF_002575655.3). NCBI lineage: Eukaryota > Viridiplantae > Streptophyta > Magnoliopsida > Poales > Poaceae > Aegilops > Aegilops tauschii. The sequence goes on from NC_053041.3 coordinate 465,056,670, forward strand.
TTTTGGGCCGAGGCTGTCAACACTGCATGCCATGCATCAAACCGGCTCTTCCTCCGCAAAATATTGGAAAAGACTCCATATGAACTCCTAACCGGGAACAAGCCAAATGTCAAGTACTTTCGCGTATTTGGGTGTAAATTCTTCATCCTCAACAAAAGAGAACGGTTAGGGAAATTTCAATCCAAAACAACTGAGGGCATATTTGTTGGGTATGGATCAAACTCTCATGCCTATAGAGTCTACAACAAATCCAATGGATGTGCTGTAGAAACTTGTGACGTGGTGTTTGATGAATTTAATGGCTCCCATGGGGAGCAAGTTGATCTAAGTGATGTAGGTGAAGAAGATTCCTCTCGAGATATCTTGACCATGGGTGTCGGTGCACTTCTTCCAATGGAACAAGAACCTCATGATGATGAAGAAGAAGGTGGAAGCTTCACACATCATCAAGCTACTTCAACATCTACACCAACACAAGTTCCTATTACTCAACCAATGCCCATAGTCCAAGTACAAAATGATGATCAAGTTCCTCTTCATGATAATCATCAAGAACAAGATCATCCTCAAGGGCAAGAACAAGAAAGTGCAATCATTGACAATGAACCTCAACAAATGCAAGATGAATAAGAAGATTTTCCACCACACATTAATGATCCATATGTTGAGGACGTGGATGATGGACATGAAGTTGAACCTCGCGAAACCTTAACCTCCATCATGCCTCGAGTGGCCAGTCGTGTTGATGTTGATAAAATCCTCACCGGCATATCGGAAGGTAGAGTCACTCGTAAACAATTGACAAACTTTTGTGCTCACTTCTCTTTTGTGTCTAGTGTTGAGCCTCTCAAGGTACAAGAAGCATTGCTAGACAACGATTGGCTCATTGCTATGCAAGAAGAGTTGAATAGTTTTGAGCGCAATCAAGTGTGGTCATTAGTCAAGAGGCCAACTATGGAACACAACGTCATTGGAACAAAGTGGATTTTCAAGAACAAGCAAGATGAGAATGGTGTAATCATCCGAAACAAGGCAAGATTAGTGGCACAAGGGTACTCACAAGTTGAAGGTTTGGACTTTGGTGAGACCTTTGCCCCCGTTGCCCGTCTTGAATCCATTTGCATCTTACTTGCTTATGTTGCTTTCAATGGTTTTACATTACATCAAATGGATGTGAAGAGTGCTTTCCTTAACGGTCCTCTACAAGAAGAAGTATATGTATCACAACCACCTGGGTTCGTTGATCCCGATCACAAAGACTATGTGTATAAACTTCATAAGGCTTTGTATGGCCTCAAACAAGCACCACGTGCTTGGTATGATCATCTTAAGAAGTTTTTACTCGATGATGGTTTTGTGAGAGGGGTGATCGATCCCACTCTTTTTACTAAGAGGGACAAAGGTGATTTGATCTTATGCCAAATATATGTAGATGATATCATTTTTGGTTCTCCTAACATTCATTTGTGTAAGAAGTTTGCGGCTTCAATGACCAAGAATTTTGAAATGTCACTCAATGCGGATTTGAAGTTCTTCCTCGGATTTCAAATTCAACAATTTCAAGAAGGAATTTTCTTGTCTCAAGCAAAATACCTCAAGGATATCCTAGCAAAATTTGGCATGACTGATGCTAGCCCATGTAAGACACCCATGCCAACCAAAATTGTACTCACTGAAGACACAAACGGTATCCCCTTCGACCCATCCAAATACCGCTCTATGATTGGTTCATTGCTTTATCTTTGTGCACCTAGACCAGACATCATGTTTAGTGTATGCATGTGTGCTAGATTTCAAGCTTCCCCTAGGGAAAGTCATCATAAGGCGGTTAAGCATATTCTTAGATACCTTGTTCACACCCCAAAGTTGGGTCTATGGTACCCCAAGGATGCTAAGTTTGATCTCATTGGGTACATGGATGCGGATTGGGCTGGAGACAAAGTGGATCGTAAGTCCACCTCCGGTGCATGTCAATTTCTTGGACGCTCCTTGGTAAGTTGGCCCTCGAAGAAGCAAAATTGTGTTGCCCTCTCCACCGCCGAAGCTGAATATATTGCAACCGCCAGCTGTGCAACTCAATTACTATGGATGAGGCAAACTTTGAAGGATTACGGTATCACCTATAGACATGTGCCTCTTCTATGTGATAATGAAAGTGCCATCAATATTGCTGAGAACCCCAAGGATCATACCCGCACCAAGCACATTGACATTAGGTACCACTTCTTGAGAGATCATGTAGAGAAGGGTGATATTGACATTGCTCATGTTGGCACAGAGATGCAACTTGCAGATATTTTCACCAAGCCATTGGATGAAGCAAGGTTTTGTCAACTTAGGCATGAACTTGGTATCTTAGAGCTTGACAATATTATGTGAAATCTAGTACCCATTCATGCATTGTCATAATGTCTTGTCTCGATGTAGGCATATATTTAGGGGGAGACACTCAACTCATGAGTACTCTCACCCTATGAAATGCATAAAAAGAACAAACACTCTCAAAGCTACCATGTTATTCTAACTATGGTGCTTTAATATGATGGAGTAGTGAGTATGCACCCAAAGTTCAAATTCTTGCTGTGCCATGTCACATATACTCAAACATGGGTTGATCAGTGTGCTCTAGTGGTGTTATTGTTGTTTTTAGCCTAGAATACTCACTCCCGGTGCTCTAGTGGTGTAATTCTTCTTACTACATACTATAATCATCATTGATACCCTTACTCATAAGTTAGATCATCATTGCCATCATCTCCTCTCTTTTTATCATTGTAAAATTTATGTGTGTCGGTTGTCCGGCATTTTCCGGACGTCCGTAATGTCTCTCCTGATCGGTCGTCCAATGGTATCCGGTCGACCGTAAAATCCCTTCTGCTACCCTATCTATTTTTCCTGGCCCAGGCACCAAACGTCCGTAGGACTCCGGTCGTCCATAAAAAGTCTTCTGGTGCCCTCTGTCCGGTCGTCCGGCCTATTCCTTCTTCTGAGAATTTTTGACCTGGCTCAGGCTTCGGACGTCCGTAGAACCCCGGTTGTCCGTAAAAAGCCTTCTGGTACACTTACTCCGGACGTCTGGTCCATCTGGTCGTCCGTTACCTTTTTCCTGGCCCAGTCTTCGGTCGTCCGTAGAACCCCGGTCGTCCGGGCTTGTCTTGGGCACATATATATAGCGCGGGTTGCGGTTCGCGTCATTCTTAGCCTAATCCATTTGTTCCCCACCTCTGTTCTCCACCGCCGCCGCCCCTGCCGCGCGGCTCCTCGCCATGGCCGCTCGTCACCCCGGCCCCTCGACGACGCCGCACCGCTAGGGTCGCGCCCTGCCTCGCGGCTCCGCGTCGCGGCCGCTCGTCGCTCGGGCTCCTTCCCCGTCGCTGCACCGCTAGGGTTCTCTCCGGTGGTCGTCTTCCTCCGCGTTCTTCACTCCGAGGTAGCACCTATCTCTTCTTCCCTCATCCATCGATTCGTCGATCTATGGTGGTGGGTTGTTGATTTGGGCTTCCCTCCTCTTCTAGGTCGGAATGGTGAAGACCAAGCACACTGCTCGCAAGGACCGCCCGTCTAGGTCCTCTCGTCCCTCCCACCGCGGTGATTCTGACGATTCCCAAGAACGGGCTCGTCCTCGGAAGTGTGTTCCACCACCTCGCCGCTCTCCAAGCGAAGACTCGTCGGAGGACTCTGACTATGAAGATGAGCTGGCTCATATGGAGAGAGGAGAGCCTGTCCCTGTTCGCACCACTGCTCCCAAGCCCGGGACTCGACGGCCCACCTTCCAGCCTCCACCTCCTCTTGTCCAACCTCACGGTGATGCTCGCCAAATCTCACTTGAATCTCCCTTACCAAACGGCCGTCACGTTAAGCGGTTCAACATGGTTCCCATTGCTTCCTATCTTAAGTTGCGTTGTGATGTTGATCAATTTACGATTGCTCGTGACTCTAGGGATAATCGTTTTCGCACTAATGTCCAAGCTGACATTTTTACCACTATTATCATCCCTAAGGGTCTTTCTCTGCATCTATGCATTGATTTAGAGCATATTCGAACTCATCCGGAGAAATATTCTGGGGCTATTGAGCTCATTGAGTCCTCCAATCGTGCTGCCCCTTTTGCATTTCAACATGACTTTAACCAAGCCGCCATTCATAAATTTTATGCCACATGTTTCTTCAGTCCAAATAACAATGTTACTTGGATGACCTCCGACACGAAGCTCTCGGCTTCCTATTCTCAATTTGTTGCTGCCCTTGGTTTTCCCGACACCGGGTTCAAAATTCACAATGATGATCCTGAACAAAGACCCAAGGGCACTGATGCATGTGCTGATCTTATCAAACCCATAGCAGAACTAACTGATGAGGAGAAACACAAGGGTTTTAACCAAGTCTCCATTTGGCGTGCTCCTTTCTTCATTATCTATCAATGTGTTATTCGCACCATTTATCCTAAGATGGGTGACAAGGGGTCCTGCAGTAGCTACTACATTGATCTCATGCATCGCCTCTATGCATCTCCGAAAGGAAAGATCAATGTGCCTCATTTTCTATGGCATGAGATTCGCCTCGCTTCCTTTCAGCACAAGCGGGCCTTTCCTCATGCTCCCTTTCTTCAGGCATTTATTGAGAGTGTGGCTCCGTTTCCTATTGTTCGCACTCATTTGCATGAGCGATGGGTCATTCCCGCTCACATGGCTGATAACTATGTTCCCAAGGAATCTTCCTCTTCTGCTCATCCGCGCCGCACTGCTGCTAGCATCCCTCGTTCTGCTCCCTCCGGATCTGCCCCCTTTGGTCGCATTGCTCGCTTTCTGGGGAAGGCCCATTCTACCTTGATGAAGGCTGTTACTTTTAACTGCTCCCAAAATCACAATGTTGTCACGCGCCTTATCACCTCCAAGAATGCTCTGAAGGCTCGTCTGAGAGATTCTGGAGTGTTCGATGTGAGTGATGATGACCGTTTTCCTGATGAGCCCCCTTCTGACTTTGGCTTTCCCTCGGGTCCTGAGTGATCTGATTTCTTTGACGAGGCCGGTGGCAGTGGTGCTCATGATGATGATGATGAGGCAGGGTTCTTATGATGATGATGTTGTTATGGTTGCTCCTCTTGGCCCCTTTTTTGGGTACTTGATGCCAAGGGGGAGTAGCACTTCCTTTTAGTACTGTGTAATATGGTGATATTAGTTTGTCAGTTTGTATCGTACCATGAACTATGTTATGTATCATGCCATGTACCCTGTTCACTATGCTTTATGATCTATGATATGAGTGAGGTACTTATTATGGTACTCCCTCCATTTTTATATACAAGGCCACTATCAAAAATACATTTTGTAGCTATATAAGGCCACTAACGCTAACCGAGGCAAAATTGATGGGTTTGCCTCGTACTAGCAATCGAGGACATTAATATCTCTTGCATGCATGTGGTGTGAGAAGGTTGATTTGCATGGACAACATTAATTAACCAATGAGGAGTGAGTGGGTTGGCTTGTCTAGTGTTGAAAAGAGAACTACATATTAATTAACACATCAAACGTGGAGAAAAGCTAGCTTGCAACATTGGATTAAGTAGGCATTAATTTTTACCTTGGTACCTGTAATATGGGTTTGTGACCTTGTATAAAAAATGGAGGGAGTATTATGGGTTCTTGTGTTCTTTGAATGTTTGGCTGAGTTTTGGTTTGGGTGCTTCGGTATAAATCTGAGGGGGAGCTCCTCGCATTTTTTTTACTATGCACATGGTTAGGGGGAGCTCCACAACAACTCCTTCGATATTCAAAGTTTTATTATAATTGAGAAGTGCATGTATGTTGTCATCAACTACCAAAAAGGGGGAGACTGAAAGTGCAATCATGCCCTCAATCATATTTTGATGTTGATGACAACATGCATATATGGGACTAATCATGTTTATCAAGTATATCTCAAGATTATGTCTCAAAGGCCGTGTGTGGATCATGACTAGGGACAAATGCACACTGCTCAAGATTGGAGATACAAGACATTAGCCTTGGCCTTGTTTACCTTTTGTTCTTGAGTATAGGGATCCCGCACTATTAAGAGGGGATCGTTGGATCTAGTGAAAGATTTGCTCAAACCCACCAACTCCAGCTTTTCTCCGGATGTCCGGTACTCTATGGACGTCCGATCCCTCTCCGCTGTCCGGACGTCCGGCTCTCTACGGTCGTCCAGTGATTCTCTTACAAAACAATATTTACGGATTTCCGAGCCCCTCCGGACGTCCGGCACGTCTCGGACGTCCGGTGTTTCTTCCACAGAACAATATTTATGGATTTCCGGGCCACTCCGGACGTCCGGTCTCCAGACGATCGGCACGCCTCGGACGTCCGGTTGCTGTGTGCTGGTTCGTGGCTTAAGAATTCCTAGCGGCCGAACGACCGATGGCTGTCGAACGTCCGGACTCATTTGTGCCACCGGAGGACCGGTCCCGTCCGGACGTCCGACCTCTCCAGTACACTTAAGTGGCTCAAACGGTTACTTTTTGCACACCCACTATATATAGCCTTCTCCCTCTCACGGGAGAAGGTTGACCATTCACTTTGAGCTTGCCAAGAACACTTTTCACTCTCTCTCTCTCTCTCAATCCTCTACACCAAATCCTAGATCCCCAAGTGATTTGGGAACATTTGAGAGAAGTTCTCCAATCAAGTGATAGATCCACTCCTTCCCCTTCTTTGCACCCAAGGAATTCGTGATTTGAGCAAGTCTTGAGCTTTTCCCCATCGTTCTTGTTACTCTTGGAGGTTGGAAACTCCTAGGCGGTAGGAGTCTTTCGGAGAGGAATCGACCTTTGTGATTACCCCCGGAAAAGTTTGTGAGGGTTTGGAGACCACCCCAAGGTCTACCACTAGTGGTTGAGAAACGCCTCCGTGGTGTTGTCTCAAAGGGAGAATAGGGTGAGCCTTCGTGGCGTTGGTGTGCCTTCGTGGTAACATCCACCTCTCTAACGGTGACGTAGCTTCCCTCCAAGGAAGTGAACATCGGCATACATCCTCGTCTCCGGAGTTGTGGTTATTCCTAACCCTAACTCCCTACTTGTGGTTACTTGTCTCTTAGCACTTACTTTTATCATATTGTGCTTGCCTACTTACATACTTGCTTAGCACTTAGTACTACACTTGCAATTGTTAGGCTCACCTTCACATTCCGCATTATTGCCTAAAATTGCTAAGTCATAATTAAAATTTATAATTGTACCTATTCAGCCCCCCTCTAGGTCCATCTCGATCCTTTCACCGGGCACGGCGCCACGATGCCGGTACCCGCTGCAAAAACTTCCATGCGGACGTGCCGAGAATCCAGGCCGCCCGGCCCCCATTTATTTCCGCGGCCATTTACCTTCATCTCTCGTACCCCACGACACAATAATTAAGCACACCCACGACGACACATACAGAGAGGATAGCCAGTGGCTCTAATGTCGCTCATGTGGCTCCAATGACACTCCACGTGGCTGACAATGACAACGCATGGCAGTTCAGCTCGTCTCACGTAGTGGATACCCACGTGAGGGGGAAGGACCTCACGGTGGTGTACATTAACGAGCCGGTCACGGTGGAGAGCTCCATCCAAAACTATGGAGCAGTTGCTTGCTGAGGACAAGTGCCATGTGGTCGGCTTCGACCTCGAGTTCACCGGTGGCCGTGCCGGGCGTGATCAGAAGGTTGTCGTCGCCCAGTTGTGCGTGCACCATCACGTCCTAGTCTACCACCACTTCCTGGCCACAAGGCCTTGCGAGCATTTTGCCAGGTTTATCAATAGCCGCGACTACAGTTTCGCTACGGTTGACATCATCAACGATCTAAAAGCGTTCAAGATTTCGAGCTTGGCCTGCCAGAACCTTATCGACATCCGTCGCCACTATAGGGTCCGGGGTAGCATGAAGAACAAGCAGAACTCCCTGGTTGACCTCGCCTCGGCCATCATCGACCCCTACTACAAGAACATGAAGGCTAAGTGCAACAAGGACAAGATCGCCTGACACAGCGCCTGGGAGCAGAGGCTGGATGAAGAACACATCGAGTACATGGCCAAGGACGCGTACACAAGCTACGAGATGTACGGACGGATCGTTGACATGAGGAAGTGCCTTCGTCCTGCCCCAAACGAGGGATCGAGCCACTGAGCAGTGGCGACAGTGTCACAAGAAGTAGATGATTAGATGATCGTTTCTCCTAGTTTAGAATGCATGTAATTATTTATTGAGGTGTGCGCGAATGTTTTGCATAATCACTTATGTAATTGGATGTTTATTGTGGTTATATATGTTGTTCATCTGGAGATAGAGCAAATCACATCGCACACGGAGTAAACTAGGGAACCCGTTGTTGGGGAACGTAGTAATTTCAAAAATTTCCTACGCACGCAAGATCATGGTGATGCATAGCAACGAGAGGGGAGAGTGTTGTCCACGTACCCTCGTAGACCGACAGCGGAAGCGTTATCACAACGCGGTTGATGTAGTCGTACGTCTTCACGATCCGACCGATCAAGTACCGAACGCACGGCACCTCCGAAGTTCTACACACGTTCAGCTCGATGACATCCCTCGAACTCCGATCCAGCCGAGTGTTGAGGGAGAGTTTCGTCAGCACGACGGCGTGGTGACGATGATGATGTTCCACTGACGCAGGGCTTCGCCTAAGCTCCGCGACGGTATTATCGAGGTGTAATCTAGTGGAGGGGGGCACCGCACACAGCTAAAATATCGTATATCAAAGTGTGTCCATGGGGTGCCCCCTGCCCCGTATATAAAGGAGCAAGGGAGGAGGAGGCCGGCCCTAGGAGGGGGGCGCACCAAGTGTGGAGTCCTACTAGGACTCCCTAGTCCTAGTAGGATTCCACCTCCCATATGGAATAAGAAAAGAGGAAGGGAAAAAGAGAAGGAAGGAAGGGGGCGCCCCCTTCCCTAGTCCAATTCGGACCAGACCAAGGGGAGGGGTGCGGCCACCCTTGAGGTCCTTTTCCTTCTTTCCCGTATGGCCCAATAAGGCCCAATTCGTATTCCCGTAACTCTCCGGTACTCCGAAAAATACCCGAATCACTCGGAACCTTTCCGAAGTCCGAATATAGTCGTCCAATATATCGATCTTTACGTCTCGACCATTTCGAGACTCCTCGTCATGTCCCCGATCTCATCCGGGACTCCGAACTCCTTCGGTACATCAACATACATAAACTCATAATAAAACTGTCATCGTAACTTTAAGCGTGCGGACCCTTTGGGTTCGAGAACTATGTAGACATGACCGAGACACCTCTCCGGTCAATAACCAATAGCGGGACCTGGATGCCCATATTGGCTCCCACATATTCACGAAGATCTTTATCGGTCAGACCGCATAACAACATACGTTATTCCCTTTGTCATCGGTATGTTACTTGCCCGAGATTCGATCGTCGGTATCTCGATACCTAGTTCAATCTCGTTACCGGCAAGTCTCTTTACTCGTTCCGTAATACATCATCCCGCAACTAACTCATTAGTCACAATGCTTGCAAGGCTTATAGTGATGTGCATTACCGAGTGGGCCCAGAGATACCTCTCCGACAATCGGAGTGACAAATCCTAATCTCGAAATACGCCAACCCAACAAGTACCTTTGGAGACACCTGTAGAGCACTTTTATAATCACCCAGTTACGTTGTGACGTTTGGTAGCACACAAAGTGTTCCTCCGGTAAACGGGAGTTGCATAATCTCATAGTCATAGGAACATGTATAAGTCATGAAGAAAGCAATAGCAACATACTAAACGATCGGGTGCTAAGCTAACGTAATGGGTCATGTCAATCACGTCATTCTCCTAATGAGGTGATCCCGTTAATCAAATGACAACTCATGTCTATGGCTAGGAAACATAACCATCTTTGATTAACGAGCTAGTCAAGTAGAGGCATACTAGTGACACTCTGTTTGTCTATGTATTCACACATGTATTATGTTTCCGGTTAATACAATTCTAGCATGAATAACAAACATTTATCATGATATAAGGAAATATATAATACTTTATTATTGCCTCTAGGGCATATTTCCTTCACCCGTCGGTGATGATTTCATCAATCACTGACAATTGTATACCAGCAAGCATTTGCCCATAACACACACGGTTTATTAGCAGCAATTGTCTGTGTTATTATCAGTCTTCGCACACATGTCTTATTACGGATCTGTTTGCCGCGTATCACACACATCCTATTAAGTTGAACCGTTTCTGTTGTCTTGGTTCATCGCAAACAGTTCATCCGAGTGAACTGTATGCCATATATCGCACACACCTTGATTTGGCTGGCCGTTTCTATTGTGTTGCCTAATCACAAACAGTTCATTCGAGTGAATTGTATGTTGTATATCGTAGACACCTTTATCTGCCTGACCATTTCTGTTGTTATCCTCATCACAAACAGTTCATTCGAGTGAAGTGTATGTCGCGCATCGCACACGCAACTATAATATGAATCGTGTTTGATGTCTCTGCCATCGCAAACAGTTTGTCTCATTTTTAACGGTTTTCTTACACCACCGTTTGCGATTAATGCATCACATACAGTTTCGTCAAAGGGTCTCTGATTGTACTGTCGCGTTAGGACCATCCTGCAGTAGTATTGTTTCAATAATCGATACAACCGGATGTCGTCGCATTTACACCTCTTGGGCCGCAGCAGCCACAATTTTCCCGCCGAGAGCGGTTGTATCACTCATCCAAGTGGTTGGATCGCTCCAGTGTTTTTCTGCAGTATAATGGTTAGATTCGTGGGGGCCTATTTAAGGGTGTCTTCTTCCCCAATGGTCCCAATTGATCTGAGTAAGTCCCCCCCACCATTATTGACCTCTTGAAGCTTGCTTTCTATCTATTCCTCCCATGATTCTTGCTTCTATTCAAGGGAAAAGAGAGAGGAGATCTAGATCTACAGTTGCACAAATCCATCTCGCCTCTAAGTGAGGAGAACTCTTTGGATCTAGACCTTGTAGTTCTTTGGTGTTCTCCTCTTGTGTTCTTCCTCTTATATTCCTCCATAACATTAGTTGTTATGGTGGAATTTATTAGATAAGGACTTGCGAACTCTTGTGCTCTTGCCATTGCATTTGGTGCATACGTTTGAGTTCTACATGAGGATTCGTGAAAGTGGAAGTGGAAGTTGAGAAACCTATCACTCTTGGGTGCTTGGTACCCTAGAGCTTGTTTGTGTTGGGTGCTTGGGCGCCCTAGATGGTTGGTGTTGTTCCGAAGCTAAATCATTGTGGTGTAAATCTTCGGGCAAGCTTCGGAGCATCCAATTAAGTTGTTGAGATTGCCCTAGGCAATTTGTACGGGTTCGGTGACCGCCCTCAATGGTCTTCAATTTGTACGGGTTCAATGACTCCTTCAAGGGTCCTTTAGTGGAGTCGCGACACCTTGCATTGTGCGAGGGCATGAGGAGAATATGGTTAGCCATTGTCATGCTTGGGAAGCATTTTTGCTTCCACACCGCTCTAAGGAAGATTAACATCTGCAAGGGTGTGAACTTCGGTATACATCATCATCTTCGCGTGACTGGGTTATCTCGTACCCAAGCCCTTTACTTATGCACTTTGTGATAGACTTCGTGCTTCAAGTTATATATCTTGCTATCACATAGTTGTTTGTTTAGCATAAGTTATGGGTGCACATAGTCGAGCCTAATTTATTTAGGTTTTGTGCTTGGTAAATTAAACACTATTTTATTCCGCATTTATTCAAGCCTAAACCGTAATTATTTTTAAACTACCTATTCACACCCCTCTAGGCGGCATCCACATCCTTTGACGGAGGAACCAAGGTACAATTTTTTAGATGGAACTAAAAGGTGCAAATCTTTCGGACCAAGAAAAAAAAAAGCTCATGGAAACATTAAAGAGCCGTTGCAACATTTGGATATTCCATGAACGATCTTACCGATTAGAGAATATCTAAGAAAGCTAAATCTTAAAATGATGGAAGTGGTAACAGAAGAGGTTGTCTAATTACTTGATGCCGGTTTATCTTTCATGTAGCTGAAAGCAAGTGGGTGAACCCAGTTTATTGTATTCAACCTAGAGCAGCCTCATCTGGGTGAGCGCGGAACTAGGCCGGCCTAGCAGTCGGAGGCCACAACCTCGTTTGGTTTATGTTTTTTTTTTCACTTTTTTGTTTTTTGCTTTGCTTATTTTACTTTTGTTTATACTTCCAAATATTATATATTAAAAAAATGTTAAACGTGTATGAGAAATAGTGGTTGTGTATTAAAAATGGTTAAAAGTGTATAAAAATGTTGATCATGTGTTGAGCAATTTTTAATGGCAATAAACATTTTTCACACGTAATGTATATTTTTCGTATACATCAGGAACATTTGTATGTTTAACATTTTAAAATATAGTTTTTTCAAAAAATATATATCTTTTGATGTCTATTTTTATTTAATGTATGTTGTACATTTTCCGTATGCATCAGAAACATTTTTTATACACCGGTAACATTTTAAAAATATATGATCAATATTTTTCATATAAAAATAAAAACAAAGAAAACCAAAGGAAAAAAATGCCACAGAAAACCACTACAGAATGAATAAAAAACAGTAAAAATGTACACCCTCCGTCCGCGAATAAGTGTACTTCTAGCTTTTTTCCTATGTCAAAGTTTTAAAAGGAAAAGTACTAGCATTTATGACACTAAATTAGTATCACTAGATCTATTCTAAAATGTACTTTCATAATATACCAATTTGATGTCATATATGTTATTACTCTTTTGTATATAGTTGGTCAAAATTTTAAAACTTTAACTTAAGACAAAAGTTAAAAGTACGCTTATTGGCGAACGGAGGGAGTAGAAACAAGCAACACAGACCAGCAGCGTGCAAACCGCGGGCTCCTCCGACTATTCCGTGGGTAGCAGTATTCGCGATTCGCAAGTAACCACGAACGACATGGGTGCCTCAGAATGTCGACATGGACGAGTACCCTTGGCCCACACGCCCCCCGACCGCGCGTGCTCGCCACCCGATTGGCCGGCGGGTATAAATGGTGGTGCGCCTGAGCCGCACGCCGCCGCGCATCGCCTTCCCAAACAGCCGACCAGTCAACTGAACGGCAGCCCATCAAGCGTCCCAGCCTGTCACTGAGGGGCGCCGCCGCCGGGCCTGGGCGTCCCGGGAACTGCAGGAACGATGCAGTCGCTGCAGGACAAGGCGTCGGAGTGGAGCGGCGTGGCGGCCGCCGACGCCTTCGCCATCGACGAGGTCAACGTCTTCGAGGCGCTCGGCGGCACCCCGCAGCCCTTCGTCGACCTCTCCACCAACTTCTACACCAGGTCCGCCCCGATCTGCTCCCCCCGCCTCCTCTGATCTGGGTTTCATTCCCCCCCTTCTCTGATTTTGTCGTCTGACTTCCTGGCCGTGGTTGGATCGATGGAACAGGGTTTATGAGGACGAGGAGCAGTGGTTCCGGGAGATATTCTCGGGGTCCAGGAAGGAGGACGCGATCCAGAACCAGTACGAGTTCTTGGTGCAGCGGATGGGCGGCCCGCCGCTATTCTCCCAGAGGAGAGGTAACTTGATTGACCCGGCGTCTCTGTACCTTGATTGAATTGGCGCTCTTCTCCGATTGGTTCCTTGTAGCCCCGAAATGTCCATGTTTCCACTGCCCAATTGCCATTGAAGCTGGTGCTTATGTTGAAATTGATGTTTTGAGTCGAAATGCTTACTTGTTGCCTAATAGATTCCGGGTGTGGAAATGAAACGATCAGTATTTGAAAACTGAAATTGACTTAGAAGTTCACTCTTAAACCTAAACTTTTAGGAAAAGCAAGCAGTTTGTAGATGTTTCAAAGCAGTTTGTAGAATTGTGGAACTCGGCTCCTGTTTAATTACATTTCACATCATCCTTCTGCAGAACCATTAAACTTTCCTTGATAGCAACAGCATACTATCATTGTCTCTATTGGATTATTCCTTTTCTTTTCACCCTAGTTATCAGGCAGCACTGTTGGGTGCTTAATGCCTGAGACTACATAGAGATGATTTACAGCTCTGCTCCTCTGTAAGTTAATTGCTTACTGAATTAATCGTTTATCAGATCTGACTGGATTAAAATTACACTTGGTTATGTCAGGAGACTAGTTTTCTTTTACTAAAATGGATTGGAATTACACAGATGGACTATATTAGTGCCAAAGGATGCTAGTATGATTCCTACAGGGAATTACATTTGATCAAATCATGAAAGCAATAAAAAAGATATTGGGAGCTAGGATTAGAGTCTGACAGCGGAACTACGTAGCAATTACAACACTCCATCCGAATTGGAGACCAAGGTCCCTAAACCAGTGGCGCCTTCCTGAACTCAGAGATGAGCTTTCTTTTCAGTGATAGTCAAAAGGCTTTGAACTGAATTTCTCTAACGTTGAAAGGTTCTCCTAGTTTACTCCTGAAATTCCCAAATCACCAAATCGATCATCTGGGTTTATCCGTGGAATACTTTTTCATATCTGAATCTAGCACCAACACTTTCTTAATTAATGTTATAAGTTGCATACTTACAGTTCTCAATCAAGGCATGTGTTGTCTAGTACTAAACTAGCCTACAAAAACGTCTTACATTTTGAGATGGAGGTAGTACTTTTGTAGTGAGTACCTTTTTTTTAACACAGTGTAGTGAGTAGCTAGAAGGCCTAATAGGTTCCATTTCGTACATCTAGGTGATGTAAGCAAAATTGTTTGAAAAATCAAATGTTTGTCCTATTGTTATATGCCCACTTATTTTGCCCTTTTATTTGTTGAACCATTTTGCGTGTGGTAAAGCATAAAGGCTATGCTACTCATTGTCACTAGGTGTTACACATTCTATACTTTTTTCATAATCTTTTCATTCTTGTAATTATGGAAATTAATAGCAACATGAACCCTGCTTGACGTCACCAAGCACTTGCAATTCATATTTTTGGGATCTTAATTACTTGCTGACCCAACACTATCACTCTGTCTGCTTCTCGTAGGACATCCTGCCTTGATAGGACGACATCGGCCATTTCCAGTTACCCACCAAGCTGCGGAGCGATGGCTACACCACATGCAGCAAGCTTTGGAGACTACAGAAAGCATAAACCCAGATACAAAAACCAAAATGATGATTTTTTTCAGGTATGTGTTATGAGTGAACTAGTGAAATCTGCATCAAGCATTCAGCAGCATATCAACCTAGAGGCTTAAGATATTGTCATTTGTTATCTTGTTCCAGGCACACTGCATATTTCCTTGTCGCCGGTAATGAGATGACAAGGCAAACCCAAAGTGTACCTCCCTGCAAACATGCAACGAGCAAACCAGCTGAGTAGCCGCTCAAGTCTATCCAGTTGAATAATGATTTCAGCTTCCGTGATTCCTATACGATTCCCATGTGCAACGGGATCAAGGTTGTTTATGCATTATAGGAAACAACACGCATGATGTTGTAGAGGGGGAGTGACCCAATCAGAGAGCATCTCAAAATTGGTAAATTTGCGTTCTTGATCGTACTCCTCTTCTCTCTTGATTTGAGCTTGAGGGCACAAGTTCTCTGCTCCTGCTAAGGGGAGCACTGCTATGGTGTATTGGTGCTCAACTGCTCTTGCTATTCTATCCAGTGCCTCTGATCCAAAATAAGTGTTTTGGTTTTAGTTCAAATTTGAATTAAAACGACGACACTTATTTTGGATCAGAGGGAGTATCAATTAATGGTTAATTAGTAGGTTTCTAAAATAAAATTTAGGTTGATCTTTTAGAATAAGCTGGGGAGAGGGCAGCTTATTTCCACAGCTAGCTATAAGCCCTAAAAGAACTGGCCCTAAGCAATGCAAGTTCAACCCAGCTTGTTAATTTTCCTTGAAAGAGAAACTCACCTTGTTGTGCTTATTAAACAGTAACTTCAACTGCGATTTCTGATGGCTTCTTCTCTCGAGTTTTAGAGAAGTAAACCTGTATCTGTATGTTTTGTGGTGTTGAGAGAATTTGCCGTCCAGTTTATTCCACACAATAAATTATTTGGACAATGGATTTGGGGAAGGGAACGTGGCATGGAATGAAGGGACGTGGTACAAGCACAAGGAAGGGTACTTGGATCGAGTGGGCCACCTACAGTTGCAGGCATGTGCTACCTTGTTGCCTAGAGTAAAATAGCACGAGGCAGCCTTGTAAACTGAAATCCAGATTGCAAAACATAACACTTGCACTTACACTATCCATCTTTATTACTAGGAGTAGTTCTGAACCGAACTTTCAGGTTCACATACCCATTAACATGGGGGCCAGACTTGCTGTGTTTTTCGGAGTACAAGACGGAAGTTATTCGTATGATCGGATATTACTACACTTAGGCTTAGTATAAGGTTGTTGCAGCAGCTTGTACTGCTATGCTGGAGGAAGGCATGCATCATGGTCGTCCGATCCCTCCATTGTACGGCGGAGGGCATGCATCATGGTCGTCCGATCCCTCCATTGTACGGCGGAGGTGCCCCGCGGCCGGGCCGCGGACGGTGGGGGTATGGCTGCGGACGGTAGGGTCCACCGCCGGGTGCGCACTGTCCGTGGCACACGGGATGGTTAGGGTCCAGAGGACGAACTGGAAGGAAAACACAAGCATCCATGATTATTCAGTTGTAGTAGTGGTAACTTGTCTGCTTCAGAATGTTTATAGAATACTCTGAAACACAAGCATCCACTACTAGAGTGAGTATATTTCAAGGAGGAGATGACGACGAAGAGGATGAAATGAACAGTTTGGAGGCGCTAACCGCGGATGCCGCCGACTGCATGGCAGACGGAGCTGCTCATGATCACCGCGGAGACGACGAACAGCGCGATCTGGAGGAGCGCCATCAAACGGGCAGCTCCGGCGAAGGACGCCATCGTAACGTGGCTTGGCTTACTGGTGTTGTGAGCGGTGACTAGCTAGTTCGGTGCTTCGAGCTGTGTTTGCGGAAGCTGCTCGCCCAAGGGCTCGTATTTATAGATGTCGACCCCTATGGCAAAGAGAAAGATCGCCTTGGCCCAAGCATTTTCGACCTCGAGAATTCAATCTTTGGCAGCTGCTAGTGCGCTGGTGTGTTTTTTCCGTTGGAAAATGATCACACTGTTTTGGTGCGCACACGTACATGACTGCTCAAATTTCTCCGGTTAGTCAAGGCTGGTGAGTGGTGAGTGGTGACAACTTGGCCGTGCACGACCGGCAGAAAGAAACGACTCAACTCGGCGACTCTCGGGTCGTCTTGCCACGAAGGAAAAGCGATACTAAGATGCGTTTGGTTACCTGCTGCTGTTAGAGTAAAACGAGATTGAATGAAAGTAATGGACGATCGGTCCTGATTTTTATTGATTCTCAAGTATATATACATCTGGAAGAGGTGGGAAGAAGAGGTGCCTGTTCGGAGGCATCCCTCCTGAACAGGTGTCTGTTGACAATAGAGAGAAGAGACATGACTATTTGGGGTTAGACACACCCTTTTGCTAATGACTATTTATTAATTAGCACGTGCTAATTGATCTACTATTTAATTCCTAACACTCCCCCTTGTACAACACCGCTCCTTGAGTGATACATCATTGAAAGCTTCTTGTACATAGATCTTCCATCTTGATAAATCTTCAGTATAGTCTTGAGAGTCTCCCCCGAAAACCCTGTGGGGAAAATATGAAGAATAGAGCAGATATATTGCTAAAACTCATTTAAACCCAATGAGAAAAAGAATTAGGAGAAAAGATGCAACATATAATGATTGTTATCTCCTTGATAACTCATATGAGAAAACCTTTGAGAAAGGAGAAAACTCATTGATGAGTTTGGAGAACAATAAATATGCCTTGTATACTTTTCTTTAAAAAAACCAGTGGAGAAAAATAGAAAGTATTGCATATGTTGCCTCGTTAAAACCTTTTATGAGAAACTTCGAGAGAAAGCTCATAAGGAAAAAGAGTGCAATCTGATATGTCATTGAAAACTCCTTTAGAACCCAGTGGGAAAGATATAAGGAGAAAAATATAGGACATATCATGATAATTGTCTCTTTAACTCAATATGGGAAAATTCATAGGGTTTAGAGGACAATAAATATGTCGTGTATACTTTCCTAAAACCCCGGTGGAAAAAACAGAAAGTATGACATATGATCTCATGTTGATATTACCTCATTAAAAACCTTAATGAGAACCTGGAAAAGTAAACTCATAAAGGAAAAAAGAGTACAATATGGTGCTTTGAACATGAGTAATTCAGGAAGATACTCCCCCTAATACTTGCATATCTTGAAGACGTCGAATACCAATTCCATGAACATGTTTATAGAATATTGAAGTTGGTAGAGACTTCATGGTTGTCACATGATTTGACTTGCAAGATGAACAATATAAAGATATTGCTTACTATGTACCCTGTTTGCATCCAGACAACACAAGCAACATTATCTTTGCGATAATGGTTGGTGGATGTAGCCACTAAGGTATGTTTCGAAGACTTTCATGGTATGGCTACCACACCTAGGAGGAACACAAAGCTTGTCTATGATCTAACGTATTGGGGATATGATCGATTTATCCAATGATAATGGTGTCCAGAAACATTTGAAACTGAAAAACTAGAACAAGATATTTGATGCCTTTGAGATATCGAAAGATATTCTTGATCCCCAACCAATTATGTGTAGTGTGTCCAATGGCACTAGGTATGCAAATTTATGTCCCAATATCGGATTCTCATCAACTCATGGTTTTAATGGATCTTTCTCTACGTCTAGAGAACATGACCATGCGAGTTACGGATGCATAAGATTTGTCCACAATGAATTTCTCCAATATATTTTGGATATAGACAATATAGTGTACCATAATGTATGAGTGAAGGTGCTCGAGGTTTTACCCAATCCTTCATCTCAAAATCCGTCATTAAGATGATCATGTGCTTCATCATTGCAGGAGTAATCCCTGTGTATGACAAGCATGCATGGGTATCCATCATTGTAGGAGTAATCCTTATGTATAAGGAACTCACTATGTTGGTTGTACCAAAATGTACCCACAACAATAAGTCACATGGTGACTTATTGGTTTTTACACAATGTATGTTGCGATTTGCATTTTGATTCATAAGCGAAATTCCATTGGGAACCATCTATGTCTGAATCTAGTGACCACATGGATATGTAATTGATACGTTCATTTTGCATCATGCTTTTATATCAATATTTATTGCATTATGGGTTGTTATTACACGTTATGTCACAATACTTATACCTATTCTCTCTTATTTTACAAGGTTTGCATGAAGAGGGAGAATGCCGGCAGCTGGAATTCTGGGCTGGAAAAGGAGCAAATATTAGAGACCTATTCTGCACAACTCCAAAAGTCCTGAAACTTCACGGAGGCACGTTTTGGAATATATAAAAAAATATTGGAGAAAGAATCAACCAGATGGGGCCCACACCCTGGCCACGAGGGTGGGGGGCGCGCCCCCTACCTCGTGGGCCCCCTGGCAGGCCTCTGATGCCCATCTTCTGCTATATGAAGTCTTTTACCCTGGAAAAAAAATATCAAAAGCAAGCTTTCGGGACGAAAGACCGCCGCCACGAGGCGGAACCTTGGTGGAACCAATCTAGGGCTCCGGCGGAGCTGTTCTGCCGGGGAAACATTCCCCCGGGAGGGGGAAATCATCACCATCGTCATCACCAACGATCCTCTCATCGGGAGGGGGTCAATCTCCATCAACATCTTCACCAACACCATCTTCTCTCAAACCCTAGTTCATCTCTTGTATCCAATCTTTGTACCAAAACCTCAGATTGGTACCTGTGGGTTGCTAGTAGTGTTGATTACTCTTTGTAGTTGATGCTAGTTGGTTTATTTGGTGGAAGATCATATGTTCAGATCCTTTATGCATATTAATACCACTCTGATTATGAACATGATATGATTTATGAGTAGTTACGTTTGTTCCTGAGGACATGGGAGAAGTCTTGCTATAAGTAGTCATGTGAATTTCGTATTCGTTCGATATTTTGATGAGATGTATGTTGTCTCTCCTCTAATGGTGTTATGTGAACGTCGACTACATGACACTTCACCATTGTTTGGGCCTAGAGGAAGGCATTGGGAAGTAATAAGTAGATGATGGGTTGCTAGAGTGACAAAAGCTTAAACTCTAGTTTATGAGTTGCTTCGTAAGGGGCTGATTTGGATCCATATGTTTCATGCTATGGTTAGGTTTACCTTAATACTTCTTTTGTAGTTGCGGATGCTTGCAACAGGGGTTAATCATAAGTGGGATGCTTGTCCAAGAAAGGGCAGCACCCAAGCACCGGTCCACCCACATATCAAATTATCGAAGTACCGGACGCGAATCATATGAGTGTGATGAAAACTAGCTTGACGATAATTCCCATGTGTCCTCGGGAGCGCTTTTCTCTATATAAGAGTTTGTCCAGGCTTGTCCTTTTCTACAAAAAGGACTGGGCTATCTTGTTGCACCTTGTTTACTTTCATTACTTGTTACCCGTTACAAATTACCTTATCACAAAACTATCTGTTACCGATAATTTCAGTGCTTGTAGAGAATACCTTACTGGAAACCGCTTGTCATTTCCTTCTGCTCCTCGTTGGGTTCGACGCTCTTACTTATCGAAAGGACTACGCTAGATCCCCTACACTTGTGGGTCATCAAGACTCTTTTCTGGCGCCGTTGCCAGGGAGTGAAACGCCTTTGGTAAGTAGAATTTGGTAAGGAAAGATTTATATAGTGTGCTGAAATTTACTGTCACTTGTTACTATGGAAAGTAATCCTCTGAGGGGCTTGTTCGGGGTATCTTCACCCTAAATAGTAGAGCAAAGAGTTGCTCCTCAACCTACTGAACCTAATGAAAATGTTTACTTTGAAATTCCTTTGGGTATGATAGAGAAACTGCTAGCTAATCCTTTCACAGGTGATGGAACATTACATCCCGATTTGCACCTTATCTATGTGGATAAAGTTTGTGGATTATTTAAGCTTGCAGGTATGCCCGAGGATGTTATGAAGAAGAAGGTCTTCCCTTTATCTTTGAAGGGAAAGGCATTGACATGGTTTAGGCTATGTGATGATATGGGATCATGGAACTACAACCGATTGAAATTGGAATTTCATCAGAAGTTTTATCCTATGCATCTTGTTCATCGTGATCGCAATTATATATATAATTTTTGGCCTCGCGAAGGAGAAAATATCGCTCAAGCTTGGGGGAGGCTTAAGTCAATGTTATATTCGTGCCCCAATCATGAGCTCTCAAGAGAAATTATTATTCAAAATTTTTATGCTCGACTTTCTCTCAATAATCACTCCATGCTCGATACTTCTTGTACTGATTCTTTTATGGTGAAGACTATTGAATTCAAATGGGATTTATTGGAAAGAATTAAATGCAACTCTGAAGATTGGGACCTCGACAAAGGTAAGGAGTTAGGTATAACACCTAAGTTTGATTGTGTTAAATCTTTTATGGATACCGATGTTTTCCGTGAATTTAGCACTAAATATGGACTTGACTCTGAGATAGTAGCTTCTTTCTGTGAATCCTTTGCTACTCATGTTGATCTCCCTAAGGAGAAGTGGTTTAAATATAATCCTCCCATTGAAGTAAAAGTAGTTGCACCTATTAAAGTTGAAGAAAAGACTATCACTTATAATGTTGATCCTGTTGTTCCTACTGCTTATATTGAGAAACCACCTTTCCCTGTTAGAATGAAGGATCATGCTAAAGCTTCAACTGTGGTTCGTAAGAGTAACACTAGAACACCTACACCCCCTGAGCAAATTAAAGTTGAACCTAGTATTGCTATGGTTAAAGATCTCTTGGCTGATAATATTGATGGGCATGTTATTTACTTCTGTGACGAAGCTGCTAGAATTGCTAGACCAGATACTAAAAATAAACATAGACCAGTTGTAGGCATGCCTGTTATTTCTGTTAAAATAGGAGATCATTGTTATCATGGCTTATGTGATATGGGTGCTAGTGCAAGTGCAATACCTCATTCCTTATACAAAGAAATTATGCATGATATTGCACCTGCTAAGATAGAGGAAATTGATGTTACAATTAAGCTTGCCAATAGAGACACTATTTCACCAGTTGGGATTGTTAGAGATGTTGAAGTCTTGTGTGGGAAAGTTAAATATCCTGCTGATTTTCTTGTTTTTGGTTCTCCACAAGATAACTTTTGTCCCATTATATTTGGTAGACCCTTCTTGAATACTGTTAATGCTAGGATAGATTGCAAAAAGGATGTTGTTACTATTGGTTTGGGGGATATGTCTCATGAGTTTAATTTTGCTAAATTTCGTAGACAACCCCATGATAAAGAATTGCCTAGTAAAGATGAAATTATTGGTCTTGCTTCTATTGCCGTGCCTCCTAATGATCCGTTAGAACAATATTTGCTCGACCATGAAAATGATATGTTTATGAATGAAAGAAGGGAAATAGATGAAGTATTCTTTAAACAGGGACCTATTTTGAAACACAACTTTCCTGTTGAAATCCTAGGGGATCCTCCTCCACCCAAGGGTGATCCCGTGTTTGAGCTTAAACCATTACCTAATACTCTTAAATATGCTTATCTTGATGAGAAAAAGATATATCCTGTTATTATTAGTGCTAACCTTTCAGAGCATGAAGAAAAGAAATTATTGAAAACTCTGAAGAAGCATCGTGCTGCTATGGGATATACTCTTGATGATCATAAGGGCATTAGTCCCACTCTATGCCAGCACAAAATAAAATTGGAGAAAGACGCTAAACCGGTTGTTGATCACCAACGAAGGTTAAATCTAAGATGAAAGAAGTGGTAAGAAAAGAAATAATAAAGCTTCTGGAGGCAGGTATAATTTATCCCGTTGCTGATAGTCAGTGGGTAAGCCCTGTCCATTGTGTCCCTAAGAAGGGAGGTATTGCTGTTGTTCCTAATGATAAAGATGAATTGATCCCCCAAAGAATTGTTACATGCTATAGAATGGTAATTGATTTCCGCAAATTAAATAAAGCTACTAAAAAGGATCATTACCCTTTACCTTTTATTGATCAAATGCTAGAAAGATTATCCAAACATACACATTTTTGCTTTCTAGATGGTTATTCTGGTTTCTCTCAGATACCTGTGTCAAAAGAGGATCAAGAAAAGACCACTTTTACTTGCCCTTGCGGTACCTTTGCTTATAGACGTATGCCTTTTGGTTTATGCAATGCACCTGCTACCTTTCAAAGATGCATGATGGCTATATTCTCTGATTTTTGTGAAAAGATTGTTGAGGTTTTCATGGTTTCTCCGTATATGGAACTTCTTTTGATGATTGCTTGAGCAACCTTGATCGAGTTTTGCAGAGATGTGAAGAAACTAATCTTGTCTTGAATTGGGAGGAGTGCCACTTTATGGTTAATGAAGGTATTGTCTTGGGGCATAAAATTTCTGAAAGAGGTATTGAAGTTGATAAAGCTAAAGTTGATGCTATTGAAAATATGACGTGTCCTAAGGACATTAAAGGTACAAGAAGTTTCCTTGGTCATGCCGGTTTTTATAGGAGGTTCATTAAGGACTTCTCTAAAATTTTTAGGCCTCTGACTAATCTCTTACAAAAAGATGTTCCATTTATCTTTGATGATGATTGTGTAGAAGCATTTGAAATACTTAAGAAAGCCTTGATTTCTGCACCTATTGTTCAGCCACCTGATTGGAATTTACCCTTTGAAATTATGTGTGATGCTAGTGATTATGCTGTAGGTGCTGTTCTAGGACAAAGAGTTGATAAGAAATTAAATGTTATCCAATATGCTAGTAAACTCTAGACAGTGCCTAGAGAAATTATGCTACTACTGAAAAAGAATTTTTAGCAGTTGTATTTGCTTGTGACAAGTTCAGACCTTATATTGTTGATTCTAAAGTAACTGTTTACACTGATCATGCTGCTATTAAATATCTTATGGAAAAGAAAGATGTTAAACCTAGACTTATTAGATGGGTTATCTTGCTACAAAAATTTGATTTGCATATTATAGATAGAAAGGGAGCTGAGAACCCCATTGCAGACAACTTGTCTAGGTTAGAGAATGTTCTTGATGACCCACTACCTATTGATGATAGCTTTCATTATGAACAATTAGCTGTCATAAATGCTTCTCGTACTGCTCCATGGTATGCTGATTATGCTAATTACATTGTTGCTAAATTTATACCACCTAGTTTCACATACCAGCAAAAGAAAAAGTTTTTTTTTTGTGATTTAAGACATTACTTCTGGGATAACCCACACCTTTATAAAGAAGGAGTAGATGATGTTATTAGACGTTGTATACCTAAGCATGAACAGGAACATATCCTACGTAAGTGTCACTCTGAGGCCTATGGAGGACACCATGCTGGAGATATAACTGCGCATAAGGTATTGCAATCCGGTTTTTATTGGCCTACTCTCTTCAAAGATGCCCGTAAGTTTGTCTTGTCTTGTGATGAATGTCAAAGAATTGGTAATATTAGTAGACGTGAAGAAATACCTATGAATTATTCACTTGTTATTGAACCATTTGATGTTTGGGGTTTTGATTATATGGGACCGTTTCCTTCCTCCAATGGGTATACACATATTTTAGTTGCTGTTGATTACGTTACTAAGTGGGTAGAAGCTATTCCAACTAGTAGTGCTGACCATAACACCTCTATTAAGATGCTTAAAGAAGTTATTTTTCCGAGGTTTGGAGTCCCTAGATATTTAATGACTGATGGTGGTTCACATTTTATTCATTGTGCTTTTCATAAAATGCTTGCTAATTATGATGTTAATCATAGAATTGCATCTCCGTATCACCTGCAGTCTAGTGGTCAAGTAGAATTGAGTAATAGAGAGCTCAAATTAATTTTGCAAAAAACTATTAATAGATCTAGAAAGAATTGGTCCAAGAAACTTGATGATGCTTTATGGGCCTACAGAACTGCATATAAAAATCCTATGGGTATGTCTCCGTATAAAATGGTTTATGGAAAAGCATGTCACTTACCTCTCAAACTAGAACATAAGGCATATTGGGCCATTAAAGAGCTCAATTATGATTTCAAACTTGCCGATGAGAAGAGGTTATTTGACATTATCTCTCTTGATGAATGGAGAACCCAAGCCTATGAGAATGCCAAACTGTTTAAAGAAAAGGTTAAAAGATGGCATGACAAAAGGATACAAAAGCGCGAGTTTAACGTAGGTGACTATGTGTTGCTATTCAACTCTCATTTAAGATTTTTTGCAGGAAAACTTCTCTCTAAATGGGAAGGTCCTTACGTTATCGAGGAGGTCTATTGTTCCGGTGCCATAAAAATCAGCAACTTCGAAGGCACAAATCCGAAGGTGGTGAACGGTCAAAGAATCAAACATTATATCTCAGGTAATCCAATAAATGTTGAAACCAATGTTATTGAAACCGTAACCCCGGAGGAATACACAAGGGACACTTTCCAGAACGTTTCAGACTCCGAAAAGGAATAGGTATGTGGTACGGTAAGTAAACCGACTCCAAAACAGTTCTAATGGTAATTTTTCTCCATTTTGGAATATTTAAGAAAATAGGAAAATAAGAAGTAGTTCGGGAAGGACACGAGGCGTCCACGAGGGTGGAGGGCGCGTCCTACCCCCCTGGGCGCGCCCCCTGCCTCGTGGGCACCTCGTGTGTTCTCCGGACTCCGTTTTCTTGCACGATACTTCTTTTGGTCGATAAAAATTCATTATATAATCTCCCGAAGGTTTGGACCACCGTAACATGCATCCTCTGTTTTTGTTTCGAGCTGTTTTTCTGACAGATCTAGATCACCATGACGTCTCCAAGTGCCCCCAAGGACAAGTTCTTCGAGAAGGTCATCAACCCCTACCTCGCAGAAGTGCTGCAACATCCTCAAACCATTGAGATGCGTGAGGGGTTGCTGCACATCCGCGATGTTGAGGGACCAAGGAGGACCGGAAGCGTGGAGACAAGGCTCGAGGCAATGGAGCAACAAGTTTTCAAGTGCCGGGAGATGGTGGAACATGGACTCGACGCCAATCATATAATGATCACGGAGTTCACCAACAATCACAAGCTGGATGCCAAGAACATTGGGGAGGCCAGCTTCAAGCTTCACGAGAAAATTGAGCGTCTCCAAGCGCAGTTCTAGGACCTGCAAAACCAAAACTGTGAGTATGAATATAGATTCAAGAGGATGAGTTTAGCTGCAGATTTGAGGATTCCGGAGACTCGATCATCCTTCTATGATGGTGAGCCTATGCCTTGGAAGATGGACGACAAGCCTACATCATCAACAACTCCATCATCACCACCCCCGAGGAAAGAGATATAATCACATGGGTATGGGCACTCCCCTTGGCAACTGCCAAGCTTGGGGGAGGTCCCCCGGTATCGTATCACCATCACACTCCTATCTTTACCGTTTTTCTTAGTTCGATCCTTTTAGTAATATCTTGATCTAGTAGAATAAAGTTTTAAGTATGACCTAGTTTTGAGTTTTGCTTTATGATCCTTGTATGTAATCGAGTCCATGAGCTATATATATAATAAAGATTAGTTTTGAGTCAAGGGCTTGCTTATCTTGCTATGATCTTGAGGGAATAGAAGAAAGAATAAAAATAAGTAAAGAGATCATATTGATCTTATGGAGAGTAATGACTTCACATATAAAGAGTATGATAAATAAAAATTGTTGAGAGTTGACAAACATAGTTTTGGTCATCATTGCAATTAATAGGAATTAATAAAGAAAGAGAGGTTTTCACATATAAATATACTATCTTGGACATCTTTTATGATTGTGAGCACTCATTAAAATATGCCATGCTAAAGAGTTGATGTTGGACAAGGAAGACAACGTAATGGGTTATGTTTTCTTATATCCGAAATAAAGTATATTGTCATGGATCATCCAACATGTTGAGCTTGCCTTTCCCCCTCATGCTAGCCAAATTCTTTGCACCAAGTAGAGATACTACTTGTGCTTCCGAATATCCTGAAACCCAGTTTTGCCGTGAGAGTCCACTATATCTACCTATGGATTGAGTAAGATCCTTCAAGTAAGTTGTCATTGTTGCATGCAATAAAAAATTTGCTCTCTAAATATGTATGATTTATTAATGTGGAGAAAATAAGCTTTATACGATCTTGTGATATGGAAGCAATAAAAGCGACGGACTGCATAATAAAGGTCCATATCACAAGTGGCAATATAAAGTGACGTTCTTTGCATTAAGATTTCATGCATCCAACCATAAAAGCACATGACAACCTCTGCTTCCCTCTGCGAAGGGCCTATCTTTTATTCTTGTCTTATACCTTATGCAAGAGTCATGGTGATCTTCACCTTTCCTTTTTACATTTTATCCTTTGGCAAGCACATTGCGTTGGAAAGATCCAGATATATATATCCAATTGGATGTAAGTTATCATGAACTATTATTGTTGACATTACCCTTGAGGTAAAAGTTTGGGACACAAAACTATAAGCCCCTATCTTTCTCGGTGTCCGATTGAAACTCCATAACCATAAGTATTGCGTGAGTGTTAGCAATTGTGAAAGACTAAATGATAGTTGAGTATGTGGACTTGCTGAAAAGCTCTTATATTGACTCTTTCCGATGTTATAATAAATTGCAATGGCTTCAATGACCGAGATCGTAGTTTGTTAGTTCTCAATGAAGTTTCTGAGTCATACTTGACATTATGAATAGATTATTACTTGAGCATAAGAAATCATATGACAATATATATATATATATGTTGCTGTTATAAGAATGATCATGATGCCCTCATGTCCATATTTTATTTTATCGACACCTCTATCTCTAAACATGTGGACATATTTTTCGTTATCGGCTTCCGCTTGAGGACAAGCGAGGTCTAAGCTTGGGGGAGTTGATACATCCATTTTGCATCATGCTTTTATATCGATATTTTTATTGCATTATGGGCTGTTATTACACGTTATGTCACAATACTTATACCTATTCTCTCTTATTTTACAAGGTTTGCATGAAGAGGGAGAATGCCAGCAGCTGGAATTCTAGCTGGAAAAGGAGCAAATATTAGAGACCTATTCTGCACAACTCCAAAAGTCCTGAAACTTCACGGAGGCACGTTTTGGAATATATATAAAAATACTAGAGAAACAATCAACCAGCGGGGGCCCACTCCCTGGCAACGAGGGTGGGGGCGCGCCCTACCCCCTGGGCGCGCCCCTGCCTCGTGGGCCCTCTGGAAGGCCTCCGATGCCCATCTTCTGCTATATGAAGTCTTTTACCCTGGAAAAAAAATCAGAAGCAAGCTTTCGGGACGAAACACCGCCGCCACGAGGCGGAACCTTGGCGGAACCAATCTAGGGCTCCGGCGGAGCTGTTCTGCCGGGGAAACATCCCTCCGGGAGGGGGAAGTCATCACCATCATCATCACCAACGATCCTCTCATCGGGAGGGGTTCAATCTTCATCAACATCTTCACCAGCACCATCTCCTCTCAAACCCTAGTTCATCTCTTGTATCCAATATTTGTACCAAAACCTCAGATTGGTACCTGTGGGTTGCTAGTAGTGTTGATTACTCTTTGTAGTTGATGCTAGTTGGTTTATTTGGTAGAAGATCATATGTTCGGATCCTTTATGCATATTGTAACACCCCGAGAATCATGCTACAGTAATCTCCCCCTAATGGCGGCCATGTCATCGTGATAACTATGCAGCTTGCCACTTGTCCAAAAATCAAAGCCTTTTTCAAATTTAAAATAAGACAAATAAATTATTTTCTTTGAGCAGTAAAACTAAAATGTTCACCTTATCCTATAAATTTACCTGATCATTGTCATGTTGTAACCAACATCATTTTACTTACCAAATAATTCCTAGGAAATTAATAAATGGTCCAGCAAAATTAATTTGGCCTTTTCAAAATAAGAAAATATCTATACATTTCCAAATGATGAGAAACCTTATTGTGGTCTTGGAATGTTGTACTATAATTATGTGCCAAGTTTCAACTCAAACCAAATTCATTTGCTATTTCTAATTAAATGGAAAAATGTAGCCGATTCCCCTGACAGCAAAAGAAAAGCAAAAAGGAAAAGGAAGAGGGTGCTATGTACTTGCAGGCCCAGCAAAGCCACAATGGCCGGCCCAGACCACCACCTCTCCATCAACCTCCTATAGCAGGAGGCAGAGGAGAGCGTGGCGGCCATCCAGGCCTCCCTGGCCGGCGATGCCGCCGTGGCGCCCATCCACGACACCCCTCCTAGCTGGATAAGATCCCCCCGTCCCCATGGACGAACCCTAACCCTCATTCCCTTCTCCCTCGCGCCGTTTTTCTTCCTCCCCGCGATAAGCCGAAGCTCCGTCTCATGGCCGCCGCCAACCTCGCGCCCACCGTCGTCCCCGCCACCTAGGACTGCACCAGGAGCTCCCAAGACCTCGTCCACGTCAACTGCAAGCGCCAGATCAAGATCATCGCCCCTCCGTCGAGTGGATCGACCTCGTCTTCCTCCTCGGTCACCGGCGCCTCTCCGTCGAATACACCACCGCTGCTGCTCCTAAGCTCCCAACGGGCCCTCGTGCGCCTACTAGGTGAGCCCCACCGTGGTTTCCCTTTTTTTGTTCGTTACTCAAACCGCTGCGGTTGCCTGCTGTAGCCGGGGGTGCTACGCCGGCCGCCGCGGCCTGCCGAGCCACGCGCGCCTCGCTTCCGCCCACGCCCATGGTCGCCGTCGCCACAGGCGCTCCCCTGCAGCCGCCTCGGTCACGCGCCTCCTCCCGCGTCCACCGTCGATGCTCGCCGGCACTTTCCCCGCGCGCCCGCCAGGACTCTGCAGCCAGGCCCCGCCTACAGCGCGCGCGCCCGCCTCTGACCTCGCGGCTGCCCGCCTCTGTGCCCGTGCCGTCACCGCTGCCGCTGCCGCTGCCGCCGAGCCGCGCCGCCGACCACCCGCCCTACGCCGGCGCCCCGCGCACACACGCTCCCGTGCCTCGTTCGGGCGGGCGCCCACATCCCTCGCCCGCTGCCCGATTTACCGCCGCCCGGTTGGCTCCATGGGCCACTAACCAAGGGGCCCCACGCCCCTGTAAAAAAAGAAGAGATAAAAAGTTTAAGATTAAAATAATAATAATTAGTTAATTAATTAATTAATTAATTAATTAACTTAATTATAGTCTGCTTAATTAACTTAACCTGCTAATTAAACTACCTAATCTTTAATTAGTTCGGTGAGTGTATGACAAGGAGGCCCCACCCCTTGTTGACCAGTCAACGTTGACTGGTCAACTGGGACCCCCTGGACCCACTGTCATTTTCTGTTGCGCTGCTGGGTGCACTGCACCGGGTGCACTGCACCGGGTGCACCTAGCAATTTCCTGTTTTTTTTCGAATTAATAATAATTTCAGAATAATATTAAAACTTTGAAAATTCATATAAAATAATCCGTAACTCGGATGAAAATGTTTTCTACATGAAAATTGCTCAGAACGACGAGACAAATCCGAATACGCGGTCCGTTCGTCCGCCACACATCCCTAGCATAGCGAACATCGAACCTTTCCCCTCTGGTTCGTTTGTCCGAAAATGCCAAACTTCGGGAAAGCTTTCCCGGATGTTATCCCCTTCGCCGGTAACGTGTAGCACCGCGTTGGAACACGTCTAGCTCTGCCTCTTGTCCTGTTATGCACTTGCTTGCTTTGTATTTACTGTTTTCCCCCCTCTTCTCTTCGGTAGACCCCATGACGGCTGCCGATGCCGCCGTGATCGACTACGTCACCGACGACCCTCCTTGTCATCTGAGCAACCAGGCAAGCCCCCCCCCCCTTTGATCATCCCAATATCGCAAATTTCCTTTCTCTCATGCTTGCATTAGATTTTGCTACTGTATTTGTTTGCTCCTATTCTGATGCATAGCCTGCTTTTGTAACCTGCTTATTGATACTTACCTGCTTATCCTAAACTGCTTAGTATAGGTTGGTTAGTGATCCATCAGTGACCCCACCTTGTCCTTGTTGCCCCTGCTTCATCATTGAAGACCCGATCGACGGGATCGAAGACCAGGCCCCGGCACTGCACATCACTTTCCCCTTAGTTGCTCGACACTACACGGTTATTATCGAGTGCCGAGGGTGAGACCTCTTCAGCACTTCTGATGTTAACCCTGTAGTGTAGCTATTCGGTCGTGGTCATCGAGGGTGATTTCCTCCTTAACCACTTCCGATATGAGTCTGTCGTGCAACCCCTCAAGTGTGAACCTCGAGGGTGGTCCCTCTTACGTTCACCTTGATGATTACATCGAGTGGAATTCGCCGGGGGTGATTCCTCGGGTTTTCCCCTTGATGTTTGGACACACGGATACTTGGACTTTACCACCGCTACTTGGAAAGGCGGGTTGACCCTGAGGGGTACCCGCGAGTGATGTGGAGACGGGTTGACCTGGAGGGTGCCCGCAAGATAATTACGAGGCATGGCCCGGCATTCCTAGCCCTTGCCGCTAGTCCTCGAGACGGGGCGACGGGGTCACATCTTTCATGAGTCTCTGCTTGTTACCGCGCGTTCCGAATCCACTACGATTTGGATACTTGATCCGAGGGCCTCTGTCCTGATAGCACTAACCATCACGTGGGGATAGTATGGGCGTTCTTCGTCGTATGCATCAGCCGAAGCTTAATAGACGTCAGCGACTGAGCGGCGCGCGTCGAGTTGGACTGGTAAGCACCTGCCTTTTTAAAGGAGGTAGCTAGGTCTACTCACCGGCCGCGTACGCAACATGCAGGAGTTCCCGAGGAGATGGCCCATGACCCCTGGGGCATAGGTTTAGTCTGGCGTGCTGACCTCTCTATTAAGCCTAGGTCGGGTTGCGGCGTATTGTTTGGCCGAGGCCGGGCATGACCCAGGAAAGTGTGTCCGGCCAGAGTTAATCGAGCGCGGTGGGTAAGTTGGTGCACCCCTGCAGGGAAGAAAACATCTATCGAGAGCCTGTCCTATGGTAACGGACACTTGGAGTTGTATCCCGATCGATACAACTAGAACTGGATACTTGAGATGAGACATGGATATGAGAAATGGACAGTATGGCTCTGGAATTGCTTTCTCGCAGGGAGTCGAGAAAGGATCTCTGGCCGAGGTTGATAACACTACTACTACTTTACTTTATGCTACTCTACTCCCTCCTGTTGCTGCAAGATGGTGGTTTCCAGAAGATGCTAGTCTTCGATAGGCTAGGCTTTCCCCTTCTCTTCTGGCATTCTGCAGTTCAGTCCACATATACTACCCTTTTCATTGACACCGATGCATATGTAGTGTAGATCCTTGCTTGCGAGTACTTTGGATGAGTACTCACGGTTGCTTTGCTCCCCCTTTTCCATTCTTCTCGGATGTCGCAACCAGATGGTGGAGCCCAGGATCCAGACGCCACCTTCGACGACGACTGCTACTACACTGAGGGTGCCTACTACTACGTGGAGGCCGCCGACGACCAGGAGTAGTTAGGAGGCTCCCAGGTAGGAGGCCTTGTCTTTTCGATCGTAGATGCTTTTGTGCTGGCCTTCTTAAGGCAAACTTGTCTAACTTATGTCTGTACTCAGATATTGTTGCTTTCGCTGACTCTTGTGTTTTTGAGCTTATGTATTCGAGCCCTCGAGGCCCCTGGCTTGTAATATAAAGCTTGTATTATTTTATTTTGTATCTAGAGTTGTGTTGTGATATCTTCCCGTGAGTCCTTGATCTTGATCGTACACATTTGCGTGTATGATTTGTGTACGATTGAATCGAGGGCGTCACAAGTTGGTATCAGAGCCGACTGCTTGTAGGTAGCCCCCTTTCCAACTCCTTGGCCGAAGTTGAGTCTAGTCACTACAAAACTTTTACTAACATGGTTGTGTGTCTTACGGGCCCACGTCGCCATTGGGTGGTATTAGGATCTTTTATTCCTCGTCTATACTATGGGACTTTGATCTCTCTTCTAATCGGGTTAAACGATTTTGCTAACTCTGACATTAGGCTCTCGTAACCACTTCATCCCGGAGAGCCACTTCATTCCATATGATTGCCTGCTTCACCAGAAGATTCCGAAGATACTCTCCGATGTTCGCTCGAGAACTTGTACTCATTTCTTTTGCGATTCCCTTCCACCGTCAACCCCTATGGAAAACTACATACACTTGCCATTCTTACAATTATTCTTCCTTGCTCTTGTTATTACAAGATGCTTTGAAATTCTCCATTGTTCCGAGAATTCTTTGAGCTTACTACCTTGCAGTTCCTTACCACATGAATACCCCCCTATGGATAATTCCTCACACTTACCGAGTATCTATTCTTCCCAGGTGTTCATATGATTCAAAAGAATTGAACTACTATCTGATCTTCTGGTAACCCTATGTCAGCTATTGCTCTGCAAATACTTGTCTTCTTGCATTATGGTTGCGTTCCATATGGCAAGCAATATTCATTAGTATCCTTCGTCATTATAATTTTGAGCTCCTTGATTCAATATATTGCGATTGCTCGCAATCCTCAGTCGAGTCCTCAAATTTATACTTCCGGCTCATATGTCATTTTGACCAGGAGCTGGTTCTCGACCAATCAAATTGCTGTCAATTGTACCCCTAAGTCTATTCAACTTATCCATCTATAGTCAGAGCGTTTGCTTTTGATCCCTCGATTTGGAAATCATAAATCCTTTGCAATTGAGCTTTGAATTAGTCAGTTGTTTCTATAATCTAATCTCCTTGCATTCTTCTTCTTCTGGTTGAGTACCGATGCTCACATCGGATCCCTTGATGATCACCGGATCCTTTGTTGGGTTTTATCCGACATCGTCCTTCATATTAAATAACTTTGTGAGTCTTTCCTCGGATACATAATGCCTTTGGTAAATTGTATCCTCTGCTTTCTCAACCATGCTCTGCTTTCAAGCTTGAGTTATTTACTCCTGAAGTTTGTGGCATATGTTCCTGAGATGCCCTGATGGGTTGAGCCAATGCCTTACCTAATCTGTGTGAGCCCGAAAGATTTCACGGGTCATACTCATCTGGTTTTTCACCCGGTAAAACTTCCAACACTAATGCCAATTTCGAAACGAGAAGTGAATGAAAGGTTATGCATTGAAGAAGTGGGAGTGGACCTTGAACTTTGTGTTCATGCCCATGGACCCGACGTGCAATTTATCATGGAGGCTTATTGTAATAATAATAATCCCCTTGTCATAACTTCATCTTGTATCCATGCTTGGTCCTTTGCAACCGTGGTTTCGACCCTGATTGTTCTTCTTTGATCCCATTTCTCGAACAAGTTAAAGTACTTGTCTTCTGCAGATCGTTTCACCTGTCAAGCATCTATTCTAGTCTACCTTCGAGTATTACCCTCTGGTATCTCGAGAATATCAAACATCTGTGTTGCTTCCTGTGAGTCTTCTTCTAGTATAGCTTCTCACCGATTCCAATTTTCCCCGGGTTCTGAGTTATTAGTCACTCGAGAACACCGATAAGTGAATCGATTCCGCACTCCAATTCTATAACTAAGTAATTTTCATTGCTTACGAGTTTAATAATCCTTGAGGTCATTCCTAGCTTGGCCGGCTATGTCAATATCGTGCCAAATTTTAACTGTGCTACCTGGTTCTTCTTCCCGGAGCACAATTTTTGACGATGAGCTAAGCTTACATCGATCTTTCTCGTCATATCATTTCACCTTGAACAGCAAGTTTGATTTCGACTTTGTATCGTACTCATCGTTTCAATAACCTTTCGCTTCATCATTCCTTTGACTTGATGTCATCGCCGATTGATTACATCTTCATGAAATCTCTCGACAAATGTGCCATGATCATCATCAACATTCTGAGCTATTCTAGGATATCAATCGAATTCATGATGAGAAATACCATCTTCACCCCTCTAATATTGAGTTATCATCGACTACCCCCTTGTCTTTTTTCCAACACATGATTGATCATGTCTTGGTTATACCTTGGACTCCTTGCTATTCCTGCAATTGTTCTTTGAGTATTTCTTGTGATCTTCAACTCCAACCCCTACTTGGAACACCATGTTAATGCTACCTCAAAGCATGACTGAGGTATTCCAAATATCAGCAAGAACATTGGAAGCACATTATCGAATGTTTCTTGATCTATTATCCAAACACCGTTGTATGGGTAATATCATGATCCTTACCTCGCCCCCTTTATCTAAATGCTTTTGAACTTGCTGGCATATCATGTTTATCCTGCTCCGCTTCCCCTTGGGAAGGATATACTCCCAATTCTGGTGTGTAAACACATTTTCCTTTCCATTGGTTTGTTTAACCTTCTTGTGATCTATATGATATAAGCAGAAATAATTCCCTGATTATAAAACGCCCCGATGTACAACCTTGTCAGTAAGACCGTGTTACTATTGTTAATGACATTCCGGTAACCACCGATGGACACGAACCTTGCCGATTGGTCCGCCTCGTTCAACGAGCAGGAATATGGTTCTCTTCGTCCCTCGCCCTTGGTACCAACATGGTTGCCAACATAACTGACAGACTATCCTCCGACAAAGCTTGCTATCATAACCGTGTAACATGTCGCTGCTCTTCCTACTCTGAACACACAAGGTGGGCCCATAACCCACACTTCCACAGGACCGAAACCTGACTCTCCTGTACAACCTTGATTCCGAAATATTCTTTGCACTTGGCTTCATGTGTAATTCACGAGCTAACTTCCTCACCATGTTTCATTCCGGTATCAGAGGCAACATTATTCTTCATTGCACTGAACCCCTTCACCACCTGTTATAGGCATCAGCTTGATGCCTACCTGGTTGAAACTTGTTGAACCTCCTTATAGCACTCTCGATTTCTTTCCTGGTGCTTCTAAAATTTCCTTCCTTGAGATAATTACCGGATGCCGATCCTTTCAGCCATCCGTCCTTATAGTTTTCCCCTTATACCCTATTCGTAAGTACGGTGGAGTTTCTGAAGAAAGGATGTCGACTTCATCACGATGACCTAGAGCAGAGAAATAGACTTCAACGAAGAGGATCAACTACTTCGAGAAGAGCAACCAAGACGGGGAAGACTCGTTAGAATTTCGTAACCAATTCTTCCCCCCATACTCCACCTCTTAAATCTCGGGACGAGATTTCTTTTAGTGGAGGAGATTTGTAACACCCCGAGAATCATGCTACAGTAATCTCCCCCTAATGGTGGCCATGTCATCGTGTTTACTATGCAGCATGCCACTTGTCCAAAAATCAAAGCCTTTTTCAAATTTAAAATAAGTCGAATAAATTATTTTCTTTGAGTAGTAAAACTAAAATGTTCACCTTATCCTATAAATTTCCCTGATCATTGTCATGTTGTAACCAACATCATTTGACTCACCAAATAATTCCTAGGAAATTAATAAATGGTCCAGCAGCAATTGAGAATAAATGGATCGTCAAGAGGAAGACGGACGCTGATAGTAGTATTACTATCTACAAAGCTAGAATTGTCGTAAAAAGGTTTTTCGACAAGTTCAAGGTGTTGACTACGATGAGAGAGTTTCTCACTCGTATCTATGCTTAAGTCTGTCTGAATCATGTTAGCAATTGCCGCATTTTATGAAATCTGGCAAATGGATAAACAAAACTACATTCCTTAATGGATTTATTAAAGAAGAGTTGTATATGATGCAACCAGAAGGTTTTGTCAATCCTAAAGGTGCTAGCAAAATATGCAAGCTCCAGCGATCCATCTATGGACTGGTGCAAGCATCTCGGAGTTGGAATATACACTTTGATAAGTTGATCAAAGGATATAGTGTTATACAGACTTGCGGTGAAGCCTGTATTTACAAGAAAGTGAGTGGGAGCACTACAACATTTCTGATAAGTATATGTGAATGACATATTGTTGATCGGAAATAATGTAGAATTATTCTGCAAAGCATAAAGGAGTGTTTGAAAGGAGTTTTTCAAAGAAAGACCTCGGTGAAGCTGCTTACAGATTGAGCATCAAGATCTATAGAGATAGATCAAGACGCTTGATAAGTTTTTTCAATGAGTACATACCTTAACAAGATTTTGAAGTAGTTCAAAATGGAACAGTCAAAGAAAGAGTTCTTGCCTGTGTTACAAGGTATGAAATTGAGTAAGACTCAAAGCCCGACCACGGCAGAAGATAGAAAGAGAATGAAAGTCATTCCCTATGCCTCGGCCATAGGTTCTACAAAGTATGCCATGCTGTGTACCAGATCTATTGTATACCCTACACTGATTTTGGCAAGGGAGTACAATAGTGATCTAGGAGTAGATCACTGGACAGCGGTCAAAATTATCCTTAGTGGAATAAGGATATGTTTCTCGATTATGGAAGTGACAAAAGGTTCGTCGTAAAGGGTTACGTCGATGCAAGTTTTGACACTAAATCTAGATGACTCTAAGTCTCGGTCTAGATACATATTGAAAGTGGGAGCAATTAGCTAGAGTAGCTCCGTGCAGAGCATTGTAGACATAGAAATTTGCAAAATACTTACGGATCTGAATGTGACAGACCCGTTGACTAAAAATATCTCACAAGCAAAACATGATCACACCTTAGTACTCTTTGGGTGTTAATCAAATAGCGATGTGAACTAGATTATTGACTCTAGTAAACCCTTTGGGTGTTGGTCACATGACGATGTGAACTATGGGTGTTAATCACATGGTGATGTGAACTATTGATGTTAAATCACATGGCGATGTGAACTAGATTATTGACTCTAGTGCAAGTGGGAGACTGAAGGAAATATGCCCTAAAGGCAATAATAAAGTATTATTTATTTCCTTATATCATGATAAATATTTATTATTCATGCTAGAATTGTATTAACCGGAAACATAATACATGTGTGAATACATAGACAAATAGTGTGTCACTAGTATGCCTCTACTTGACTAGCTCGTTAATCAAAGATGGTTATGTTTCCTAGCCATAGACATGAGTTGTCATTTGATTAACGGGATCACCTCATTAGGAGAATGACGTGATTGACTTGACCCATTCCGTTAGCTTAGCACTCGATCGTTTAGTATGTTGCTATTGCTTTCTTCATGACTTATACATGTTCCTATGACTATGAGATTATGCAACTCCCGTTTACCGGAGGAACACTTTGTGTGCTACCAAACGTCACAACGTAAATGGGTGATTATAAAGGTGCTCTACAGGTGTCTCCAAAGGTACTTGTTGGGTTGGCGTATTTCGAGATTAGGATTTGTCACTCCGATTGTCGGAGAGGTATCTCTGGGCCCACTCGGTAATGCACATCACTATAAGCCTTGCAAGCATTGTGACTAATGAGTTAGTTGCGGGATGATGTATTACGGAATGAGTAAAGAGACTTGCCGGTAACGAGATTGAACTAGGTATCGAGATACCGACGATCGAATCTCGAGCAAGTAACATACCGATGACAAAGGGAACAACGTATGTTGTTATGCGGTTTGACCGATAAATATCTTCGTAGAATATGTGGGAGCCAATATGGGCATCCAGGTCCCGCTATTGGTTATTGACCGGAGAGATGTCTTGGTCATGTCTACATAGTTCTCGAACCCGTAGGGTCCGCACGCTTAACGTTACGATGATAGTTTTATTGAGTTTTGATGTACCGAAGGAGTTCGGAGTCCCGGATGAGATCGGGGACATGACAAGGAGTCTCGAAATGGCCGAGACGTAAAGATCGATATATTGGACGACTATATTCGGACTTCGGAAAGGTTCCGAGTGATTCGGGTATTTTTCGGAGTACCGGAGAGTTACGGGAATTCGTATTGGGCCTTAATGGGCCATACGGGAAAGGAGAGAAAGGCCTCAAAAGGTGGCCGCGCCCTCCCCATGGTCTGGTCCGAATTGGACTAGGGAAGGGGGGCGCCCCCTTCCTTCTTTCTCCTTCTCCCTTCCCTTCTCCTATTCCAACAAGGAAAGGAGGAGTCCTACTCCCGGTGGGAGTAGGACTCCCCCTCCTGGCGCGCCTCTCCTCCCTAGGCCGGCGGCCTCCCCCTTGCTCCTTTATATACGGGGGCAGGGGGGCACCCCATGAACACACAATTGATATATGATATTTTAGCCGTGTGCGGTGCCCCCTCCACCATACTACACATCAATAATATCGTTGCGGAGCTTAGGCGAAGCCCTGCGTCGGTAGAACATCATCATCGTCACCATGCCGTCGTGCTGACGAAACTCTCCCTCAACACTCGGCTGGATCGGAGTTCGAGGGACGTCATCGAGCTGAACGTGTGTAGAAATCGGAGGTGCCGTACGTTCGGTACTTGATCGGTCGGATCGTGAAGACGTACGACTACATCAACCGCGTTGTGATAACGCTTCCTCTGTCGGTCTACGAGGGTACGTGGACAACACTCTCCCCTCTCGTTGCTATGCATCACCATGATCTTGCGTGTGCGTAGGATTTTTTTTTTAAATTACTACGTTCCCCAACAGTGGCATCCGAGCCTGGTTTTATGCGTTGATGCTATGCACGAGTAGAACACAAGTGAGTTGTGGGCGATATAAGTCATACTGCTTACCAGCATGTCATACTTTGGTTCAGCGGTATTGTGAGATGAAGCGGCCCGGACCGACATTACGCGTACGCTTACGCGAGACTGGTTTCACCGTTGCGAGCACTCGTTGCTTAAAGGTGACCGGCGGGTGTCTGTCTCTCTCACTTTAGTTGAACCGAGTGTGGCTACGCCCGGTCCTTGCGAAGGTTAAAACAGCACCAACTTGACAAACTATCGTTGTGGTTTTGATGCGTAGGTAAGAACGGTTCTTGCTAAGCCCGTAGCAGCCACGTAAAACTTGCAACAACAAAGTAGAGGACGTCTAACTTGTTTTTGCAGGGCATGTTGTGATGTGATATGGTCAAGACATGATGTGATATAATTTGTTGTATGAGATGATCATGTTTTGTAACCGAGTTATCGGCAACTGGCAGGAGCCATATGGTTGTTGCTTTATTGTATGAAATGAAATCGCCATGTAATAGTTTTACTTTATCACTAAGCGGTAGCGATAGTCGTAAAAGCAATTAGTTGGCGAGACGACAACGATACTACGATGGAGATCAAGGTGTCGCGCCGGTGACGATGGTGATCATGACGGTGCTTCGGAGATGGAGATCACGAGCACGGTGCTTCGGAGATGGAGATCACAAGCACAAGATGATGATGGCCATATCATATCACTTATATTGATTGCATGTGATGTTTATCTTTTATGCATCTTATGTTGCTTTGATTGACGGTAGCATTATAAGATGATCTCTCACTAAAATTTCAAGATAAAAGTGTTCTCCCTGAGTATGCACCGTTGCGAAAGTTCTTCGTGCTGAGACACCACGTGATGATCGGGTGTGATAGGCTCTACGTTCAAATACAACGGGTGCAAAACAGTTGCACACGCGGAATACTCAGGTTAAACTTGACGAGCCTAGCATATGCAGATATGGCCTCGGAACACGAAGACCGAAAGGTCGAGCGTGAGTCATATAGTAGATATGATCAACATAGTGATGTTCACCGTTGAAACTACTCCATCTCACGTGATGATCGGACATGGTTTAGTTGATATGGATCACGTGATCACTTAGAGGATTAGAGGGATGTCTATCTAAGTGGGAGTTCTCAAGTAATATGATTAATTGAACTTAAATTTATCATGAACTTAGTCCTGATAGTATTTTGCAAATTATGTTGTAGATCAATAGCTCGCGTTGTTACTTCCCTGTGTTTATTTTTGATATGTTCCTAGAGAAAAATTATGTTGAAAGATGTTAGTAGCAAAGATGCGGATTGGATCCTTGATCTGAGGATTATCCTCATTGCTGCACAGAAAAATTATGTCCTTGATGCACCGCTGAGTGACAGACCTATTGCAGGAGCAGATACAGACGTTATGAACGTTTGGCTAGCTCAATATGATGACTACTTGATAGTTTAGTGCTCCATGCTTAACGGCTTAGAATCGGGACTTCAAAGACGTTTTGAATGTCATGGACCATATGAGATGTTCCAGGAGTTGAAGTTAATATTTCAAGCAAATACCCGAGTTGAGAGATATGAAATCTCCAACAAGTTCTATAGCTAAAAGATGGAGGAGAATCTCTCAACTAGTGAACATGTGCTCAGATTGTCTGGGTACTACAATCGCTTGAATCAAGTGGGAGTTAATCTTCCAGATAAAATAGTGATTGACAGAATTCTCTAGTCACCATCACCAAGTTAGTAGAACTTCGTGATGAACTATAGTATGCAAGGGATGACGAAAGTAATTCCCGAGCTCTTCGTGATGCTGAAATCGACGAAGGTAGAAATCAAGAAAAACATCAAGTGTTGATGGTTGACGAGACCACTAGTTTCAAGAAAAGGGCAAAGGGAAGAAGGGGAACTTCAAGAAGAACGGCAAGCAAGTTGCTGCTCAAGTGAAGAAGCCTAAGTCTGGTCCTAAGCCTGAGACTAAGTGCTTCTACTGCAAAGGGACTGGTCACTGGAAGCGGAACGACCCCAAGTATTTGGTGGATAAGAAGGATGGCAAAGTGAACAAAGGTATATTGGATATACATGTTATTGATGTGTACTTTACTAGTGTTTATAGCAACCCCTCGGTATTTGATACTGGTTCAGTTGCTAAGAGTAGTAA
The DNA here is from genome assembly GCF_002575655.3 of Aegilops tauschii subsp. strangulata. Classification (NCBI taxonomy): domain Eukaryota; kingdom Viridiplantae; phylum Streptophyta; class Magnoliopsida; order Poales; family Poaceae; genus Aegilops; species Aegilops tauschii. Next base: position 465,098,389 of record NC_053041.3, read on the forward strand.
CTCGAAACGAGAGTTGCAGAATAAACAGAGACTAGTAAAAGGCGAGGTGACGATGTGTGCTGGAAGTAGTTCCAAGATTGATATGATCATCATCGCACACTCCCTGTACTTTCAGGATTAGTTTTGAAACTAAATAAGTGTTATTTGGTGTTTGCGTTGAGCATGAATATGATTTGATCATGTTTATTGCAATACGGTTATTCATTTAAGTTAGAGAACAATTGTTGTTCTGTTTCCATGAATAAAAACATTCTATGGTCATACACACCAACGAAATTGGTTTGTTGGATCTCGATCGTAGTGATGCACATATTCATAATATTGAAGCCAAAAGATGCAAAGTTAATAATGATAGTGCAACTTATTTGTGGCACTGCCGTTTAGGTCATATTGGTGTAAAGCGCATAAAGAAACTCCATACTGATGGGATTTTGGAATCACTTGATGCTTGCGAACCGTGCCTCATGGGCAAGATGACTAAAACGCCGTTCTCCGGAACTATGGAGAGAGCAGCAGATTTGTTGGAAATCATACATACAGATGTATGTGGTCCGATGAAAATTGAGGCTCATAGCAGGTATCATTATTTTCTGACCTTCACAGATGATTTGAGCAGATATGGGTATATCTACTTAAGGAAACAGAAGTCTGAAACATTTGAAAAGTTCATTCAGAGTGAAGCGAAAAATCATCGTAACAAGAAAATAAAGTTTCTACGATCTGATCGTGGAGAAGAGTATTTGAGTTATGAGTTTGGCCTTCAGTTAAAACAATGTGAAATAGTTTCACTACTCACACCACCTGGAACACCACAGTGTAATGGTGTGTCCGAACATCGTAACCGTACTTTATTAGATATGGTGCGATGTATGATGTCTCTTACCGATCTACCACTATCGTTTTGGGGTTATGCATTAGAGACAGCTGCATTCACGTTAAATAGGGTACCATCTAAATCCGTTGAGACGACATCTTATGAACTGTGGTTTGGCAAGAAACCAAAGTTGTCGTTTCTTAAAGTTTGGGGTTGCGATGCTTATGTGAAAAAGTTTCATCCTGATAAGCTCAAACCCAAATCGGAAAAATGTGTCTTCATAGGATACCCAAAGGAGACAGTTGGGTACACCTTCTATCACAGATCCGAAGGCAAGACATTCGTTGCTAAGAATGGATCCTTTCTAGAGAAGGATTTTCTCTCGAAAGAAGTGAGTGGGAGGAAAGTAGAACTTGATGAGGTAACTGTACCTGCTCCCTTATTGGAAAGTAGTTCATCACAGAAATCTGTTCCTGTGACTTCTACACCAATTAGTAAGGAAGTTAATGATGATGATCATGTAACTTCAGATCAAGTTACTACCAAACCTCGTAGATAAACCAGAGTAAGATCCGCACCAGAGTGGTATGGTAATCCTGTTCTGGAGGTTATGTTACTAGACCATGACGAACCTACGAACTATGAAGAAGCGATGGTGAGCCCAGATTCCGCAAAATGGCTTGAGGCCATGAAATCTGAGATGAGATCCATGTATGAGAACAAAGTGTGGGCTTTGGTTGACTTGCCCGATGATCGGTAAGCAATTGAGAATAAATGGATCGTCAAGAGGAAGACGGACGCTGATAGTAGTATTACTATCTACAAAGCTAGAATTGTCGCAAAAAGGTTTTTCAACAAGTTCAAGGTGTTGACTATGATGAGAGAGTTTCTCACTCGTATCTATGCTTAAGTCTGTCTGAATCATGTTAGCAATTGCCGCATTTTATGAAATATGGAAAATGGATAAACAAAACTACATTCCTTAATGGATTTATTAAAGAAGAGTTGTATATGATGCAACCAGAAGGTTTTGTCAATCCTAAAGGTGCTAGCAAAATATGCAAGCTCCAGCGATCCATCTATGGACTGGTGCAAGCATCTCGGAGTTGGAATATACACTTTGATAAGTTGATAAAAGGATATAGTGTTATACAGACTTGCGGTGAAGCCTGTATTTACAAGAAAGTGAGTGGGAGCACTACAGCATTTCTGATAAGTATATGTGAATGACATATTGTTGATCGGAAATAATGTAGAATTATTCTGCAAAGCATAAAGGAGTGTTTGAAAGGAGTTTTTCAAAGAAAGACCTCGGTGAAGCTGCTTACAGATTGAGCATCAAGATCTATAGAGATAGATCAAGACGCTTGATAAGTTTTTTCAATGAGTACATACCTTAACAAGATTTTGAAGTAGTTCAAAATGGAACAGTCAAAGAAAGAGTTCTTGCCTGTGTTACAAGGTATGAAATTGAGTAAGACTCAAAGCCCGACCACAGCAGAAGATAGAAAGAGAATGAAAGTCATTCCCTATGCCTCGGCCATAGGTTCTACAAAGTATGCCATGCTGTGTACCAGATCTATTGTATACCCTACACTGATTTTGGCAAGGGAGTACAATAGTGATCTAGGAGTAGATCACTGGACAGCGGTCAAAATTATCCTTAGTGGAATAAGGATATGTTTCTCGATTATGGAAGTGACAAAAGGTTCGTCGTAAAGGGTTACGTCGATGCAAGTTTTGACACTAAATCTAGATGACTCTAAGTCTCGGTCTAGATACATATTGAAAGTGGGAGCAATTAGCTAGAGTAGCTCCGTGCAGAGCATTGTAGACATAGAAATTTGCAAAATACTTACGGATCTGAATGTGACAGACCAGTTGACTAAAAATATCTCACAAGCAAAACATGATCACACCTTAGTACTCTTTGGGTGTTAATCAAATAGCGATGTGAACTAGATTATTGACTCTAGTAAACCCTTTGGGTGTTGGTCACATGACGATGTGAACTATGGGTGTTAATCACATGGTGATGTGAACTATTGATGTTAAATCACATGGCGATGTGAACTAGATTATTGACTCTAGTGCAAGTGGGAGACTGAAGGAAATATGCCCTAAAGGCAATAATAAAGTATTATTAATTTCCTTATATCATGATAAATATTTATTATTCATGCTAGAATTGTATTAACCGGAAACATAATACATGTGTGAATACATAGACAAATAGTGTGTCACTAGTATGCCTCTACTTGACTAGCTCGTTAATCAAAGATGGTTATGTTTCCTAGCCATAGACATGAGTTGTCATTTGATTAACGGGATCACCTCATTAGGAGAATGACGTGATTGACTTGACCCATTCCGTTAGCTTAGCACTCGATCGTTTAGTATGTTGCTATTGCTTTCTTCATGACTTATACATGTTCCTATGACTATGAGATTATGCAACTCCCGTTTACCGGAGGAACACTTTGTGTGCTACCAAACGTCACAACGTAAATGGGTGATTATAAAGGTGCTCTACAGGTGTCTCCAAAGGTGCTTGTTGGGTTGGCGTATTTCGAGATTAGGATTTGTCACTCCGATTGTCGGAGAGGTATCTCTGGTCCCACTCGGTAATGCACATCACTATAAGCCTTGCAAGCATTGTGACTAATGAGTTAGTTGCGGGATGATGTATTACGGAACGAGTAAAGAGACTTGCCGGTAACGAGATTGAACTAGGTATCGAGATACCGACGATCGAATCTCGAGCAAGTAACATACCGATGACAAAGGGAACAACGTATGTTGTTATGCGGTTTGACCGATAAAGATCTTCGTAGAATATGTGGGAGCCAATATGGGCATCTAGGTCCCGCTATTGGTTATTGACCGGAGAGATGTCTCGGTCATGTCTACATAGTTCTCGAACCCATAGGGTCCGCACGCTTAACGTTACGATGACAGTTTTATTGAGTTTTGATGTATCGAAGGAGTTCGGAGTCCCGGATGAGATCGGGGACATGACGAGGAGTCTCGAAATGGCCGAGACGTAAAGATCGATATATTGGACGACTATATTCGGACTTCGGAAAGGTTCCGAGTGATTCGGGTATTTTTCGGAGTACCGGAGAGTTACGGGAATTCGTATTGGGCCTTAATGGGCCATACGGGAAAGGAGAGAAAGGCCTCAAAAGGTGGCCGCGCCCCTCCCCATGGTCTGGTCCGAATTGGACTAGGGAAGGGGGGGCGCCCCCTTCCTTCTTTCTCCTTCTCCCTTCCCTTCTCCTATTCCAACAAGGAAAGGAGGAGTCCTACTCCCGGCGGGAGTAGGACTCCCCCTCCTGGCGCGCCTCTCCTCCCTAGGCCGGCGGCCTCCCCCTTGCTCCTTTATATACGGGGGCAGGGGGGGCACCCCATGAACACACACTTGATATATGATATTTTAGCCGTGTGCGGTGCCCCCCTCCACCATACTACACCTCGATAATATCGTTGCGGAGCTTAGGCGAAGCCCTGCGTCGGTAGAACATCATCATCGTCACCACGCCGTCGTGCTGACGAAACTCTCCCTCAACACTCGGCTGGATCGAAGTTCGAGGGACGTCATCGAGCTGAACGTGTGTAGAAATCGGAGGTGCCGTACGTTCGGTACTTGATCGGTCGGATCGTGAAGACGTACGACTACATCAACCGCGTTGTGATAACGCTTCCTCTGTCGGTCTACGAGGGTACGTGGACAACACTCTCCCCTCTCGTTGCTATGCATCACCATGATCTTGCGTGTGCGTAGGAATTTTTTTTGAAATTACTACGTTCCCCAACATCAACTGCAAGCGCCAGATCATCGCCCCACCGCTGCTGCTCCTAAGCTCCCAACGGGCCCTCGTGCGCCTACTAGGTGAGCCCCGCCGTGGTTTCCCTTTTTTTGTTCATTACTCAAACCGCTGCGGTTGCCTGCTGTTGCCGGGGGTGCTACGCCGGCCGCCGCGGCCTGCCGAGCCGCGCGCGCCTCGCCTCCGCCCACGCCCATGGCCGCCATCGCCACGGGCACTCCCCTGCAGCCGCTGTCGTGGATCTAATACTGACAGTAGAATGGGGGTAGGTATGAGGAGGCAAGATCCTAGCTATGGCAAAGTTGTACACGAGAATTTTACGAGTTCAGGCCCTTCGCGGAGGAAGTAATAGCCCTACGTCTCGGAGCCCGGAGGCGGTGGACTGAATTATGCGCGTGTGAGTTACAGGGGTTGCGAACCCTTGTCCCAGAGGAGGGGGTGGCTTATATAGAGTGCGCCAAGACCCCAGCTCCCCTCCGTTACACAGGGTTCAATGTTCATAAAGAGTAAGCGTTACAGGTAACGTCCGCAATAAAGTGTTATAAATGGTAATTAAGTCTATGAGTAAACGCCCGACCGTTCCTGCGTAGAGTGACTTTAGATCTTCTGTATGTCGAGTGGTTTCTGTGACGGTCGGGTGACATTGATTCTTCCGAGTGGAATGTCTCTGGTCGAGTGGATGATGGTACCCTTCGAATGCTTCTGTCTTTAGGGTGATGCCCTTGGGGAGGGTGTCTAGGTCAGGCCTATGACCCTACCCTAGGTACATGGCTTCATCAGCCGCCTCGGTCACGCGCCTCCTCGCGCGTCCATCGTCAATGCTCGCCGGCACTTTCCCCGCGCGCCCGCCGGGACTCTGCAGCCCGGCCCCGCCTACAGCGCGCGCGTCCGCCTCTGACCCCGCGGCTACCCGCCTCTGCGCCCGCGCCGTCATCGCTGCCGCTGTCGCCGAGTACTGCTGCTGCCGCAGCTGCTGCTGCTAGCGCCGTCCATGCCCCACGCCTCCGGCCACCGTGCCCCCTCCGCCGCGGCTACCCACCATGCCCGCGTGTGCCGCGTTGTGGCCTGTCGGCGCACGCGCGCTCGCGCGCTCGCGGCTCCGCCCCCACCCTTGCGCGCGTCGGCGACCACGCGCCCTACGCCAGCGCCCCGCGCACACACGTGCCTCGTTCGAGCGGGCGCCCACATCCCCCGCCCGCTGCCCGATTAGCCGCCGCCCGGTTGGCTCCATGGGCCACTGACCAGGGGCCCCACGCCCCTGTAAAAAAGATGAGATAAAAAAGTTTAAGTTTAAAATAATAATAATAATTAATTAATTAACTTAATTATAGTCTGCTTAATTAACTTAACCTACTAATTAAACTACCTAATCTTTAATTAGTTCAGTGAGTGTATGACAAGGAGGCCCCACCCCTTGTTGACCAGTCAACGTTGACTGGTCAACTGGGACCCCCTGGACCCACTGTCATTTTCTGTTGCGCTATTGGGTGCACTGCACCGGGTGCACCTAGCAATTTCCTGTTTTTTCAAATTAATAATAATTTTAGAATAATATTAAAACTTTGAAAATTCATATAAAATAATCCATAACTCGGATGAAAATGTTTTCTAAATGAAAGTTGCTCAGAACGATGAGACGAATCCGAATACGCGGTCCGTTCGTCCGCCACACATCCCTAGCATAGCGAACATCAAACCTTTCCCCTCTGGTTCGTTTGTCCGAAAATGCCAAACTTCGGGAAAGCATTCCCGGATGTTATCCCCTTCGCTGGTAACGTGTAGCACCGCGTTAGAGCACGTCTAGCTCTGCATGTTGTCCTGTTATGCACTTGCTTGCTTTGTATTTACCGTTTCTCCCCCCTCTTCTCTTTGGTAGACCCCGTGACGGCTGTCGATGCCGCCGTGATCGACTACGTCACCGACGACCCTCCTTCTCGTCTGAGCAACCAGGCAAGCCCCCCCTTTGATCATCCCGATATCGCCCATTTCCTTTCTCTCATGCTTGCATTAGATTTTGCTACTGTATTTGTTTGCTCCTATTCTGATGCATAGCCTGCTTTTGTAACCTGCTTATTGATATTTATCTGATTATCCTAAACTGCTTAGTATAGGTTGGTTAGTGATCCATCAGTGACCCCCACCTTGTCCTTGTTGCCCCTGCTTCATCATTGAAGACCCGATCAACGGGATCGAAGACCAGGCCCCGGCACCGCACATCACTTTCCCCTTAGTTGCTCGACACTACACGGTTATTATCGAGTGCCGAGGGTGAGACCTCTTCAGCACTTCTGATGTTAACCCTGTAGTGTAGCTATTCGGTCGTGGTCATCAAGGGTGATTTCCTCCTTAACCACTTCCGATACGACTCTGTCGTGCAACCCCTCAAGTGTGAACCTCGAGGGTGGTCCCTCTTACGTTCACCTTGATGATTACATCGAGTGGAATTCGCTGGGGGTGATTCCTCGGGTTTTCCCCTTGATGTTTGGACACACGAATACTTGGACTTTACCACTGCTACTTGGAAAGGCGGGTCGGCCCTGAGGGGTACCCGCGAGTGATGTGGAGACGGGTTGACCTGGAGGGTGCCCGCGAGATAATTACGAGGCGTGGCCGGGCATTCCTAGCCCTTGCCGCAAGTCCTTGAGACGGGGCGACGGGGTCGCATCTTTCGTGAGTCTCTGCTTGTTACTGTGCGTTCCTAATCCAGTACGATTTGAATATTTGACCCGAGGGGCCTCTGGCCTGATAGCACTAACCATCACGTGGGCATAGTATGGGCGTTCTGTGTCGTATGCATCAGCCGAAGCTTAATAGACGTCAGCGACTGAGCGGCGCGCGCCGGGTTGGACTAGTAAGCACCTGCCTTTTTAAAGGAGGTAGCTAGGTCTGCTCACCGGCCGCGTACGCAACGTGAAGGTGTTCCCGGGGAGATGGCCCATGACCCCTGGGGGCATAGGTTTAGTCCGGCGTGCTGACCTCTCTATTAAGCCTAGGTCGGGTTGCGGCGTATTGTTTGGCCGAGGCCGGGCATGACCCAAGAAAGTGTGTCCGGTCGGAGTTAATCAAACGTGGTGGGTAAGTTGGTGCACCCCTACAGGGAAGAAAACATCTATCGATAGCCTGTCCTACGGTAACGGACACTTGGAGTTGTATCCCGATAGATACAACTAGAACTGGATACTTGAGATGAGACATGGATAGTATGGCTCTGGGATTGCTTTCTCGCAGGGAGTCGAGAAAGGATCTCTGGCCGAGGTTGATAACACTACTACTACTTTACTTTATGCTACTCTACTCCCTCTTGTTGCTGCAAGATGGTGGTTCCAGAAGATGCTAGTCTTCGATAGGCTATGCTTTCCCCTTCTCTTCTGGCACTCTGCAGTTCAGTCCACATATACTACCCTTTTCATTGACACCGATGCATATGTAGTGTAGATCCTTGCTTGCGAGTACTTTGGATGAGTACTCACGATTGCTTTGCTCCCCCTTTTCTCCCCTTTTCTATTCTTCTCGGATGTCGCAACCAGATGGTGGAGCCCAGGATCCAGACGCCACCTTCGACGATGACTGCTACTACACTGAGGTTGCCTACTACTACGTGGAGGCCGCCGACGACCAGGAGTAGTTAGGAGGCTCCCAGGCAGGAGGCCTCGCCTTTTCGATCGTAGATGCTTTTGTGCTGGCCTTCTTAAGGCAAACTTGTCTAACTTATGTCTATACTCAGATATTGTTGCTTCCGTTGACTCTTGTGTTTTCGAGCTTATGTATTCGAGCCCTCGAGGCCCCTGGCTTGTAATATAAAGCTTGTATTATTTTATTTTGTGTCTAGAATTGTGTTGTGATATCTTCCCGTGAGTCCTTGATCTTGATCGTACACATTTGCGTGTATGATTAGTGTACGATTGAATCGAGGGCGTCACACATATTAATACCCCTCTGATTAAGAACATGAATATGATTTGTAGTAGTTACATTTGTTCCCGAGGACATGGGAGAAGTCTTGCTATAAGTAGTCATGTGAATTTGGTATTCGTTCGATATTTTGATGAGATGTATGTTGTCTCTCCTCTAGTGGTGTTATGTGAACGTCGACTACATGACACTTCACCATTGTTTGAGCCGAGAGGAAGGCATTGGGAAGTAATAAGTAGATGATGGGTTGCTAGAGTGACAGAAGCTTAAACCCTAGTTTATGAGTTGCTTCGTAAGGGGCTGATTTGGATCCATATGTTTCATGCTATGGTTAGGTTTACCTTAATACTTCTTTTGTAGTTGCGGATGCTTGCAATAGGGGTTAATCATAAGTGGGATGCTTGTCCAAGAAAGGGCAGCACCCAAGCACCGGTCCACCCACATATCAAATTATCAAAGTACCGAACGCGAATCATATGAGTGTGATGAAAACTAGCTTGACGATAATTCCCATGTGTCCTCGGTAGCGCTTTTCTCTATATAAGAGTTTATCCAAGCTTGTCCTTTGCTACAAAAAGGATTGGGCCATCTTGCTGCACCTTGTTTACTTTCATTACTTGTTACCCGTTACAAATTACCTTATCACAAAACTATCTGTTACCGATAATTTCAGTGCTTGCAGAGAATACCTTACTGAAAGCCACTTGTCATTTCCTTCTGCTCCTCGTTGGGTTCGACACTCTTACTTATCAAAAGGACTACGATAGATCCCCTACACTTGTGGGTCATCAGTAATCACTACATCTATCAACTGCATAGATAGACGATTTTGTACTACCAATAGTATAATGTATCGGAAATAGATTCTACCTCTGAAGAATAGTTGGGTATGTGCGTGAACCCTTGTGCTACAATACTTGCTCTATGTTTCACCACCGCGTTGTTCTCAGTTCTGTTTTCAGAAGAAAACTGGTGTAGGTATTGCTTATGTGAATACCTTTCCCTTTATTGAGCAAGATTATTTCTACCTAGATTATACCCTTTGCTCGAGTTTAATCCAAGTGTTGTTCACACTTTGCCATGGCCATGGTATTTGGATCTGAATCATGTGAAAGGTTTTTTCAACCTAGTTGAGAAATGCATGTCGTCAATTGTAGACTTCCGGTTATATGTTTCTCCAGAATCTATATGTATATATAGTTGACGGAAATATCGTTACCCATGGTGTCTGTTCGCGATTTCCAATGCGGTTGAGTCGGGTATTCCGATGTCCCAGTCATTGTGTGCACTATGACCAAGGTCGGTGGAGGTTGCCCATCCACTGGGTGCATACTACCCATTACGTGTCTGCCAACGTGAAGTTGACTTGCATTTACTGATTCAGAGGCCTCAATATCCTTGCTTGCGAGAAGACAAATCCTGATGTATTATTGCCATACTTCTCCCAATGTTGATGTGAACGGGGAGTTGACTGGTTTTTGTTGGCACCTCCACTCTTTCAGGCATATTTTTGCAGGATTGTAAAATTATGTGACTCCTTTATATTTAGCAAATGAATCTGGTAGGTTATTTGCAATGTGTTGCAAATCTTCTGAACGCATGGTTCAGATCTTTGAGTATGTGGACTTGAGGCAGAAATGTGTTGAGAATTCCACTAATTTCCTGGCATTCTTTATGGTACTTGAAATCTCCCCCTAATGCCTGGAAATGTTCCTCATTGAATCGACATACTGGCCATAAATAACTCCGGGCTTGAGGTATTGACAGAAATATAGTTATTCCTCACATAGATCCAAAATATATGTTGAGGGGCCAATGATGTATGCCGGGGTGGTGATATCGGTATGAAATTGAATTACTGCAGATGAAAAATACTTGTATATTTCCACGTATCAAAGATATAGGAGAATAATGTTGTGCAGTTTGGTCATGAGCGTGTAAAACTTCATGACTCCAACGTAAAGTTGGTAAGTTGCAATTCCAAAGTAAATGCAATGAGCTTAACTCTTTGATTAAAGGATTCTACCAAACCATTTTGAGTCTAGACATATAGGACAAAGTGCTAAACTTCAATCCTAGGGCCAAAGTGAAGGCACACAAGGAGAATTCTGCAATGTTGTCCTTTCAATTTTGATTGGCATCGATGTCGGGATAATGAGCCAATGGTTTCGTGTGGATAAATCACACTTGAGACCATTGTGTAGGTGTATCTTTTAGAACCATGGAATACCTGTATAGTCTAGTCAATGGTTGGGAAGAGCTAGTTACCTCGACTTGATGCATTCAAGTAATCTGAGTGGTTCAGCGTAGACTTTAAGGTGCCCGAGCCTTAAAAATTTGCTTCCCTGAGTCACATGTAGTGCACACAAAAATCCAAATAATGTTAGAATTTAGCATCATAATAGTCATAAACCAATGAAATTGCCGATAATTCCAGTTTCAACCAAATGTCTGAATGACCAAGGCGGGCATGTCAGGTTTGTCATGTAAAAGACATTTTAGAAAACTATCTTATACGCAACATGTGCTATGGGTTTTGTAGTGTGTGTGGTGCAATCCTGATGATACACAGAGAATGTGTTTTCCATATCCGTAGCATATGGTAAAGATAATATATTCCTATTTGTTGTCATCATAAGTTTTGCTACGGAAACTATTTTGATGGATATCTCTATAGTCTTAGCAGGGTACGAGTTGACCCAGACACGATAAATCATCCTTAGTTCTACCCGAGTACCCATAGGGATAGTACAAATATCTCATTTTCTCTCGGCGAGAGTGGAAACATTTCACTTCTGTAAGTATAGAGTTCATGGTGCATATGTCCACAAGGCACATACCATCTTTCATCAGAGTGACCCCCGTATAAATCTATATGTAGACTTGAAGATTCTCAATACGAAAATCACTGTGAGATATATATAATACATAGAAATGTATTGTGCCAAAGTGCTGATACAATATATTGTGATATACAGTATATGATGACAACAATACTTATGATCTTATTAGAACATCATAAATGGACATAAATTATCGTGACCGCTCAGGAGATTGAGAGACTAGACAAAGTCTTCAAACATGTCGATTGAGGCATATTCAATCATCATGTTCTCCGTGCCCATAGGGTTCCGTCATCGCTGGTGATGTCGGGTTGAAGGAAGAAGTGGGTTCCAAACCCTTGCCCTTGAGATTCTCTGCGTCTCAGGAATTGCTAATACAGAATAACCAAATGCTAAGATCTGGATCGATATAATGCCTTATGATGTATAAGACAATATATTCTTTTATTTTTCTGTTAGCAGTGTGATTCTGACCAGAGGTGGATCCTACAGGTCTTGGATTGCACACATCATCCCATGGGACACAAGAGCGATCATGATGTCCATGACCCAGATAAGGCAATGGTGATCACTGAGGACGGATGCATCAAATTCTCTAGCCATCTACCAGAGATAATTAATTTACGGTCAGTAAATTAAAGACCATCATGGTTATGTTGTAATTAATTTTGCAAAATTAATAAAAATTTCAAGAAGGTTGCTTGAAATCATTAGTGTGTACTTCAAATTATTAAGCATGTGACACATTATAGAGAGTGAATCTCCCAACATTTGGGAGAATAATCTAATAAAATCAGTGGTTACTCAAGCTTCTTCTAATTTCGTGTGTCATGTCTTGAAATGAAGAAAATCACTTTGAATTTTGCAAATTAATTATTGCTCGTATTGAGTCAAAAGGACTCAATTAAGATGAGTTGATCTTTATTTACAAGAAATTCATTATCTCGATTGCAAATAACGGATGCAAATAAACTCAACATATAAAATAACATGGAAATTTATCACATCACAGTTTCTTCTGGAATATACAATACTCAACAGAAAATATACTAGTAATGTAGTAGAAAAACAGCACTTAACAGGGTCCCTCTCGTGCGATTCTACTGGAGTAACGACCGTCGCCCTCCGAATCAGATGGCGCCGTGTCGCAGGCTGTGGTGCATCAGGAACTCGAGCGCCTGGCGGAGAGCCTGCATTTGGCCGTTGCCGTGAAGGAGGGGCCTTGGCCGCGGGCGCTGCTGCGATGCGCCTGCGCCGGGAGGTATGGGACGCCGCCGTCGCCGGCCGTGGGTTGCCTCAGGCGCTGGAGGTCGCTGCGCCGCCGCACCGAGAGGATGCAGGCCATGGTTGCGGGCGGAACCACGCCACAGCCCAGAGCCGCGTGGCGCTGCTGACCATGTCACGCTGTGCGCCGCCTCGCTCACCAGAGGGAGGAGGGTCGCGCTACGCACCGGAGAGCATCCGAAGGAGCGGCCAGGCCGAGAGTCGTGGCTTTGGATGACGCCATGCCCGGAGGCGCGCACCGTCGTCTGCTGTGTGCGTACGCTGCCCCCGCGGAGCGGCGCGCCGTGAGAGGCAACGTCTTGGCCGAAGGCCGCCGTGCGCGCTGGGAGGCGTCTTGGCCTCTACCTCGCGCTGGTTGTGCGAGTATTATACTCTCAACACTTGATGTCTATGTCGATGCTTCGTATCATCTTGCCTTGATCTTAAGGTTTGAAGATTTTCTGTGTAGAGTGATGCCGCCTGCATCCGCTTCTCTTCAGTAGATGGTTGATCCATCCGCTTCTCTTCTTGAGATTGTTTATTATTTTAAAAGCATTTAAACAATTATATTTGCTATTGTTTTATTCATTTTAGAGTATTAAAACATTTTACAAACGTGTGGTTTCTCCACCACAATTACCTATGATTTATCCGACACATTTAGAACATTTTAGTTTTAATGTTTGAAAACTTTTTGTTGTTTTCCTTAATTTTGAATTCGAACGGGATTGAATCATCACGAGGTTAACAACAGTAATCGTGGTGATGTGGCATCATTAGCAGAGGTTCACTGTAGCTTAAATATCCGGGCTTCACAAATCTCCTCTACTACAAGAAATCTCATCCCGAGATTTAAGTGGCGCAAGGTGGGGAGGTTCTGGTTATGAAATTCTAGCGAGTGTTCTCAGTCTTAGTTGCTCTCCTCGAAGAGGTCGATCCATTACGTTGATGTCTTCATTTCTCTGCTTCAGGTCATCATGATGAAGTCGGCTTCCTTTCTTCGAGAACTCCATTGTACTTACGAGAGAATAAAGGGTGGGTTTTCCGGGAGAATAAACCTCTACAAGGTTGACTAACTGGTCGACAACATCGAGGAATGTGGCGGAAAGTAACTCTCGAATTGAAACTTAAGAAAATATCGAGAGCAAAGTAAGGGGGTATCATGGGAAGTTTCGAGAGGGTAGGCAATCGCCCGATGCCTGAAACAGGGCGTGAAAGGAGGTTCAGAGCAGCGGGAATAAGTATAGTGTCCGATACCAGAATAGGTCATCTCTAGGAAGGTGACTCGTGATTTCATATGAAGCCAAGCGTGAGGAATAACTTTAGAAACAGGGTTGTATAGGAGAGTCAGGTTTCGATCCTGTGGAACTGTGGGTTATGGGCCCATCATGTGGTTAAAAGTAGGAAGGGCGCTGACCTCTTGCACAGTCATGATAGCAAGGCATGCCAGAGAATACCCTGTCAGTTATGTCGGCAACAACATCGGTACCAAGGGCGAGGGACAAAGAGAACCATTTTCCTGCTCGTTAAACGAGGCGGACCAATAGGCAAAGTTCTCGTCCATCGGTGATTATCGAAATGTCACCAACAATAGTAACAGGGTCTTACTGACAGTGGTACAATGATGTGCTTACCTAAGCAGGGGATTATCACTGCTCAGTTAAGTCAAATTACAAGAAAGGTTAAACAAAACAATGGAAAGGAAAAGTGATTAGTATGCTAATCAGAACAATGGAAAGGAAAATGTGGTTATACTCGAGTATCAAGAGTATATCTTTCCCATCCATGTCAGGACAGCAAGTAGACAACCAATTAAGTAAAGGGGCCAGGGGTTTCATGATGTTACCCATACCATGTGTTTGGATAATCGATTTAAGAAACATTTAGCATTGCGCTTCCAATGTTCTTATTGAAGATCGTAGTACCTCAGGCATGCTTCGAGATAGCATTGACATTGTCTTCAAGCAAAGGTCAGACTTTGGATACACGAAGGATTCATCAAGAACAACTTATAGAATAAGTCTTACAATTTCCTCATGGAAGAATGGTTAACCTTGCTAAAAAGGAAACTATAACAATAGGTCCTCTGGCCAGGTGTGCTAGGATGACATCACTTTATCGGGTCATATAAGGAACAATGTTATGACTCTTGGAAAAATGTTCCAACCATCATATCTGACCGAGATTCAGATATGATTGGTGTCAGGATAACTCAGACTCAGGATGCCTCAGAAGAAAGGTGCAACACAATTTGTCGAGATGACATTGTAAGATTCTCGGGAATTGAACTATGGAAATGAGTTCCGAAACAAGAGTTCATCATTAAACCAAGGAGAGGATGAGGAGGTGGCTGATGGACTCAGCGACAATTCCTCGAGATTTCCAACAAGCTAGATTTTCACAATTATGTGAACAAGGAGATAACATTTGTCATATCAAATGATATAACGATATATGCGCGAGGAAAACATACATAATTAAACATTGGTTGAAAGGTGTAACGGAGATATGGGCTGGGTTGCACGACCAACGTCGGAATGGTGATTCAATAACCAATAGTCTAAGAATGAATGGCCGACATTAACTTCAAAGCAATAGAGTTGCTAGAAGGGCAGAATCCAAACAGCACCGTTCACTTGTTGGTACCCCGGTTGGAAACAACACGAGGACCAAGAAAGAATGGTGATGGTGAGAAGTATCACTATACCAAGAATTCTTAAGAGGTGGAGCAATCCTCACAACATCCTTGTCATAAAAGACATTAATACTTCAAGGTAGAACATCATACAAGCTGGATAGCAAGTTACATCCATAACATGAACAAGTTTGTGTTTGGGGAAGGCAAGAATGTTGTCGATGATAACACAATCATCGAGGAGCAAGGATGGTCTTTCCTATAATGAATTTGATTGATATCCTGGAAGAGCTCAAAATATTGATGATGATCACGACACAATTGTCGAGAGATTTCATGCAGGTGTAATCGATCGGCGATGACATCAAGTCAAAGGAATGATGAAGTGAAAGGTTATAGGAACCAAGTATTAGACACATACTCGAAATCAAGCTTGTTATTCAAGGTGAAATAATAAGACAAGGAAGATTGATGTAAGCTTAGCTCATCGCCGAAGGTGGTGCTCCGGGAATAAGGACCAGGTAGCACAGTTAAAATCAGCACGATACTGATATAGCCGATCAGGCTAGAAATGAAGTGATCGAGTACAAACTCGAAGTAAAGAAGATTACTAATGATTGTTTAATCGCGATGCGGACTCAATTCAGTTATCGGTGTCCTTGAGTGTTTAATGACTCAGAGCCCGTGAAAAAATTGGAATCAGTGAGAATGTAGTACTTGATGGAGAACTCATAAGAAATTATGCAGTTCCGTGATAATCTCGAGATACCAGGGTGTAATACTCGACGAAAGATCAAAGTAAAGGTTGGACTGGTGTATTGATCCGTAGAAGACAAGTGCTTAAACTTGCCCGAGAAATGGGATCAAAGAAGAACATATGGTCGTAACCACAATTCAATGGATATTATATCAAGCAAATAGTTATTATTACAAGAAGCTTCCATGATAGGATCTACATCGTGACAATGGGCATGAACATAAAGGTTCAAGGTCGACTCCCACTTCCTCAATGCATAACCTTCCATTCACCTCTCGTATTTCAAAAATGACATTAGTTGTTGAAAGTTTTACCTGGTGCAATACCAGATAAGTATGACCTGTGAAATCTTTCGGGTTCACACAGATTACGGAAGGCGTTGGTTCAACCCATTGGGGCATCTTAGGAACATATACCACAAACTTCAGAGTAATTAATACAAGCTCGAAAGTAGAGTATGGTTATCAAAGCAGAGGATACAAATTGTCAAAGGCATTATATATCAGGGAAAGAACTTCTCGAGGTTTTTGTATACGAAGGACGCTGTCGAATGATATTTCAACAAAGGATCCGACGGTCCATAGCGAAGCTGATGTGAGTATCGGCACACAACCAGAGGAAGAAACAATGCAAAGGCATTGGATTATAGAAGCAACCGGCTAATTCAAAGCTCACATGTAAAGGAATTATGATTTCCAAATCAAATGATCAGAAGCAAACGCTCTGATTAAGGATGGATAAGTTGAGTAAGCTTAGGGGTAAAATCGACAACAATTTGATTGGTCAAAATTCAGCTCATGTTTAAAATGACGTCTGAGCCAAAAGGATGAATTCTAGGATCTGATTGAGGATTGCGAGCATTCGCAACATATTGAATCAATGGACTCAAAATGATAGTGACAAAGGCTGCCAATAAGATTACTATACTTATGGGATTAACCATAATGCAAGCAAGCAAGAATTTCAAGAGCAATCGGATGCTTAGGGTTTTCGAAAGATCGAAGGGTATTTAGGAGACTTGTGTGAAATACGTGAATCAACTGGGGATGAGCGGATACTCGATAAGTGCAAGAATTATCCGTAGGGGTATTCAGGTGACAAAGAACAGCAAGGCAGTAAGCTCAAAGGATTCTCGGAACAACAGAGAGAATTTCGGGGTATCTTGTAATAACAGGATCAACTGGGAAACATTGTATGAATGGCGAGTATACGTGGTTATCCATAGGGGTTTATCAATGGAAGGGAATTGCAAAAGCGACGCCATAAAGTCCCGAGAGAACATCGGAGAGTAACTTCGGATTCTTCTGGTGCAGCAGACGACCATCTGTAATAAGGGGCTCTCCGGGAGAAAGTTGTAACGAGAACCTAATGTTAGAGTTTAGAAAATTCATTTAACCCGAATAGAAGAGAGATCAGAGTCCCAGAGTATAGGTCGAGGAATAAAAGATCCTAATACCACCCAATGGCGACGAGGGCCCATAAGCCACACAGCCATGTTAGTAAAAGTTTTGCAATGTCTAGACTCAACTTCGGCCAAGGAGTTTGTAAGGGGGATTCCTACAGGCAGTTGGCCCTGATACCAACTTGTGACGCCCCCGATTCAATTATACACTAGCCATGCACGCAAACATGCACGATCAAGATCAGGGACTCACGGGAAGATATCACAACGCAACTCTAAAAACATATATAAGTCATACAAGCATCATACTACAAGCCAGGGGCCTCGAGGGCTCGAATACAAGTGCTCGACCATAGACGAGTCAGCGGAAGCAACAATATCTGAGTACTGGCATAATTTAAACAAGTTGCCATAAGATGGCTAGCACAAACTGGAATACAGATCAAAAGAGGCGCAGGCCTCCTGCCTGGGATCCTCCTAAACTACTCCTGGTCGTCTTCGGCGGCCTGCACATAGTAGTAGGCACCCTCGGTGTAGTAGGGGTCATCGTCGATGGTTTCATCTAACTCCTGGGCTCCAGCATCTGGTTGCGACAACCGAGAAGAATGGAAAGGGGAAAAGAAGGAGAAAAGCAACCGTGAGTACTCATCCAAAGTACTCGCAAGCAAGGATCTACACTACATATGCATGGGTATCTGTGTAAAGGGGCAATATCAGTGGACTGAATTGCAGAATGCCAGAATAAGAGGGGGATAGCTAGTCTTGTCGAAGACTACGCTTCTGGCAGCCTCCATCTTGCAGCATGTAGGAGGGAGTAGATGGTAAGTTCACCAAGTATCATCGCATAGCATAATCCTACACGGCGATCCTCCCCTCGTCGCCCTGTGTGAGAGAGATCACCGGGTTATATCTGACACTTGGAAGGGTGTGTTTTATTAAGTATCCGGTTCTAGTTGTCATAAGGTCAAGGTACAACTCCGGGTCGTCCTGTTATCGAGGATCACGACTATTCGAATAGATAAACTTCCCTGCATGGGTGCACCACATTACCCAACACGCTCGATCCCTCTGGCCGGACACACTTTCCTGGGTCATGCCCGGCCTCGGAAGATCAACACGTTGCAGCCCTACCTAGGCACAACAGAGAGGTCAGCACGCCGGTCTAAATCCTATGCGCGCAGGGGTTTGGGCCCATTGCACACCTGCATGTTGCGAGAGCGGCCAGTGAGAAGACCTAGCAACCTCCATTACAAAGGAAGTTGCGTTACGCGGTCCAACCCAGCGCGCGCTGCTCAGTCGCTGACGTCAAGAAGGCTTCGGCTGATACCATGACGTCGAGTGCCCATAACTGTTCCCGCGTAGTTGGTTAGTGCGTATAGGCCAGTGGCCAGACTCAGATCAAATACCAAGATCTCGTTAAGCGTGTTATTTTTAAGTAACCGTGTACGCTGACCAGGGCCAGGCCCACCTCTCGCCTAGGTGGTCTCAACCTGCCCTGTCGCTCCGCCACAAAGTAACAGTCGGGGCCGTCGAGAACTCAGGCCCACCACTACCTGGATGGAGCTACCTGTCCTTTCAGCCCCCACATCGGAATCACATGCGGGTACTCTACGAGCCGACCCGACTTTAGTCACTGATACGTCTCCAACGTATCTATAATTTATGAAGTATTCGTGCTATTATTATACCCGTTTTGGATGTTTATGGGCTTTATTATACACTTTTATATTATTTTTGGGACTAACCTATTAACCGGAGAAAAGGAATATCAAACGGAGTCCAAACGGAATGAAACCTTCGGGAGAGTTATTTTTGGAACGGAAGCAAACCAGGAGACTTGGAGTAGAAGTCAGGGAAGCTTCGAGGAAGCCACGAGGCAAGGAGGCGCACCCTACCCCCTGGGCGCGCCCCCACCCTCATGGGCCCCTCGTGGCTCCCCTGACCGACTTCTTACGCCTATATATATCCATATACCCTAAAAACATCGGGGAGCAGAATAGATCGGGAGTTCCGCCGCCGCAAGCCTCTATAGCCACCAAAAACGAATCGGGACCCTGTTCCGGCACCCTGCCGGAGGGGGGAACCCTCACCGATGGCCATCTTCATCATCCCGGCGCTCTCCATGACGAGGAGGGAGTAGTTCACCCTCGGGGCTGAGGGTATGTACCAGTAGCTATGTGTTTGATCTCTCTCTCATGTTCTTGAGGTGGTACGATCTTGATGTATCGCGAGCTTTGCTATTATAGTTGGATCTTATGATGTTTCTCCCCCTCTACTCTCTTGTAATGGATTGAGTTTTCCCTTTGAAGTTATCTTATCGGATTGAGTCTTTAAGGATTTGAGAACACTTGATGTATGTCTTGCATGTGCGTATCTGTGGTGACAATGGGATATCACATGATTCACTTGATGTAGTTTTGTTGATCAACTTGCGGGTTCCGTGACCTCGTGAACTTATGCATAGGGGTTGGCACACGTTTTCGTCTTGACTCTCCGGTAGAAACTTTGGGGCACTCTTTGAAGTACTTTGTGTTGGTTGAATAGATGAATCTGAGATTGTGTGATGCATATCGTATGATCATACCCACGGATACTTGAGGTGACATTGGAGTATCTAGGTGACATTAGGGTTTTGGTTGATATGTGTCTTAAGGTGTTATTCTAGTACGAACTATTGAATAGATCGATCCGAAAGAATAACTTTGAGGTGGTTTCGTACCATACAATAATCTCTTCGTTTGTTCTCCGCTATTAGTGACTTTGGAGTGACTCTTTGTTGCATGATGAGGGATAGTTATATGATCCAATATGTTATTATTGTTGAGAGAATTTGCACTAGTGAAAGTATGAACCCTAGGCCTTGTTTCCTAGCATTGCAATACCGTTTACGCTCACTTTTACCACTTGTTACCTTTCTGTTTTTTTAATTTCAGATTACAAATACCCATATCTACCATCCATATTGCACTTGTATCACCATGTCTTCGCCGAACTAGTGCACCTATACAATTTACCATTGTATTGGGTGTGTTGGGGACACAAGAGACTCTTTGTTATTTGGTTGCAGGGTTGTTTGAGAGAGACCATCTTCAACCTATGCCTCCCACGGATTGATAAACCTTAGGTCATCCACTTGAGGGAAATTTGCTATTGTCCTACAAACCTATGCACTTGGAGGCCCAACAACGTCTACAAGAAGAAGGTTGCGTAGTAGACATCAAGCAGTTTCTGGCGCCGTTGCCGGGGAGGTGAGTGCTTGAAGGTATATCTTTAGATCTTGCAATCGAATATTTTTGTTTCTTGTTTTATCTCTAGTTTAGTCTATAAAAGAAAACTACAAAAAAAATGGAATTGAGGGTGCCTCATATGCTTCATATTTTTAATGTCTTCCGTGAAAATAAGGATTCCGATAATTGTGCTCAATTGCTAGAGCAAGAATGCATTAGATTGTTTGGCACTAAATATTTGAATGATGAGCATGATTGCAATGTTGTTAGTATGAATTCCTTGAATATCCATGATGCTAATGATATGCAAAGCCACAAGCTTGGGGAAGCTATGTTTGATGAAGATGATATTTTTTGTCCCCCAAGTTTTGATGAGCAAATTTATTATGATGATAGCATGCCTCCTATTTATGATGATTATATTGATGAAAGTGGGTTTGGAAGAGTGTCAACTTTAGGAAGTAATGATCCCACTATTTTGGAGGGTGTTGAATCTTATTGTGTTAATTATGAAAGTGGATTTGGAGAGGTCATGACTTTATTTAGTGATGAGTCCACTATTTCGGAAGAGGTTCCAATTGGTTATGAGAACAAAGTTGCAATCTATGATGATTATTGTGATGACTTATATGCTATTAAGAATAATGATAACCATGAAACTTGTCATCATGATTTTAGTTTTCAATTGGATTATGCCTCACATGATAATTATTTTGTTGAGTTTGCTCCCACTACTATTTCGAATGAGAAGAATTTTGCTTATGTGGAGAGTAGTAAATTTTCTATGCTTGTAGATCATATAAAGAATGCTTTAGGTGCTGGTTATATTGTTGAATTCATTCATGATGCTACTGAAAATTATTATGAGGGAGGAACATATGCTTGTAGGAATTGCAATAATATCAAGTTTCCTCTCTATGTGCTTAAATTTTTAAAGTTATGCTTGTTTTGCCTTCCTATGCTAGTTGATTATTGTTCCCATAAGTTGTTTGCTCACAAAATCCCTATGCATAGGAAGTGGGTTAGACTTAAATGTGCTAGTCATATTCTTCATGATGCTCTCTTTATGTTTCAATTCTTATCTTTTATGTGAGCATCAATGAAACCATTATGCCTAGCTAGGGGAGTTAAACGTTAGCGCTTGTTGGGAGGCAACCCAATTTTATTTTTGTTCCTTGAATTTTGCTCCTATTTAGTAATAAATAATCTATCTAGCCTCTGGTTAGATGTGGTTTTATGTTTTAATTAGTGTTTGTGCCAAGTAGAATCTTTGGGAAGACTTGGGTGAAGTCTTTATCATGCTGTAAAAAACAGAAACTTTAGTGCTCACGAGATTAGCTGCCATTTTTTTACTGGAAAGTGCTTTTAGGTTGATTCTTTTTGCAGATGATTAATAGATAAATTCCGCAGGTCCATCAATTTATTTTAGAATTTTTGGAGTTCCATAAGTATACGTTTGATACAGATTACTACAAACTGTTCTGTTTTTGACAGATTCTGTATTCTATGTGTTGTTTGCTTATTTTGATGAATCTATGAGTAGTATCGGAGGGTATGAACCATGCAGAAGTTGGAATACAGTAGATATTACACCAATATGAATTTAGAATGAATTCACAACAGTACCAAAGTGGTGATTTACTTTCTTATACTAACGGAGCTTACGAGTTTTCTGTTAAGTTTTGTGTTGTGAAGTTTTCAAGTTTTGGGTAAAGATTCGATGGACTATGGAATAAGGAGTGGCAAGAGCCTAAGCTTGGGGATGCCCAAGGAACCCCAAGGCAATATTCAAGGACAGCCAAGAGCCTAAGCTTGGGGATGCCCCGGAAGGCATCCCCTCTTTCGTCTTCATCTATCGGTAACTTTACTTGGAGCTATATTTTTATTCACCACATAATATGTGTTTTTCTTGGAGCGTCAATTTATTTTGTTAGGATTTGCTTTCTGTTATCTAGAACAATGTTTTGCATCTTTTATTTCAATAAAAGTGTCAAGGATAGCCGTGACCATGCTGATGTTGCAAGTATATATGTTGCTGTTTGAAAACAGAAAGTTTACCACTGTTTCAAAAATTCCCTAGAAAAGTCAGAATGTGATAAAATGTTGAAACCTTTTGCATAATAAGCTCTGATAAATTTACTACAGTGGGAATTTTCTTTCATAATTTTTGGAACTAGGGAAGTATGGATCTTGCTGCATTCTTTACAAACTATCCTGTTTAGGCAGATTGCTGTTATGTTTGCATTGTTTGCATATGTTTGCTTCTTTAATGATTCTATTTGAGGATAGGACTATTAAATATGCAGAGACATTTAGTATGCAATGTTGAATAATAATTTTAGTGATTTTCTACAGTATAGTATGATAAGGTTTTTGCATTAGTTTATACTAACTTATCTCACGAGTCCTTGTTGAGTTTTGTGTGGATGAAGCTTTTGAGATTTAGGAAGACCATGATATGAGAGGAATTAAGGAGACACAAAAGCTCAAGCTTGTGGATGCCCAAGGCATCCCAAGATAATATTTCAAGAAGTCTCAAGCGTCTAAGCTTGGGGATGCCCCGGTTGGCATCCCACCTTTCTTCTTCGACAACTATCGGTTAGTATCGGTTGATCCTAAGTTTTTGCTTCTTCACATGATGTTTGCTATTCTTAGATGTCATTTTATTTTGTTTTGCTTGCTGTTTGAATAAAATATCAAGATCTGAAATTCTTAAATGAGAGAGAGTCTTCACATAGCTACATAATTATTTAACTACTCATTGATCTTCACTTATATCTTTTTGGAGTAGTTTGTCATTTACTCGTGTGCTTCACTTATATCCTATGAGTAAATAGTTGAATGAACGAATATCATAAATCTGAAATTATATATGTTTCATATGCTTACCCCATGGGGAGTAATGACTTCACGTATAAGAAGTAGAGGTGGTAAATTTATTGAAGGTTAGCAAACATTGTATTGGTCACTTGAACAATTCATGAAAGAATATTGAGGGAAGAGAGATTTCACATATAAATATACTATCTTGGACATCTTTTGTAATTGTGAGCACTCATTAAAATATGACATGTTAAAAGGTTGATGTTGGACAAGGAAGACAACGTAATGGGTTATCTTTTCTTATATCTGAAATAAAGTATATTGTCATGGATCATTCAACATGCTGAGCTTGCCTTTCCCCCTCATGCTAGCCAAATTCATTGCACCAAGTAGAGATACTACTTGTGCTTCCAAATATCCCTTAAACCAGTATGGCCATGAGAGTCCACCATACCTACCTATGGATTGAGTAAGATCCTTCAAGTAAGTTGTCATCGGTGCATGCAATAAAAAATTGCTCTCTAAATATGTATGATCTATTAGTGTGGAGAAAATAAGCTTTATACGATCTTGTGGTGTGGAAGCAATAAAAGTGACGGTCTGCATAATAAAGGTCCCTATCACAAGTGGCAATATAAAGTGACGTTCTTTCGCATTAAGATTTTATGCATCCAACTATAAAAGCGCATGACAACCTCTGCTTCCCTCTGCGAAGGGTCTATCTTTTATTCTTGTCTTATACCTTATGCAAGAGTCATGGTGATCTTTACCTTTCCTTTTTACATTTTATCCTTTGGCAAGCACATTGTGTTGGAAAGATCCTAATATATATATATATATATATATATATATATATATATATCCAATTGGATGTAAGGCATCATGAACTATTATTGTTGACATTACCCTTGAGGTAAAAGGTTGGGAGGCGAATCTATAAGCCCCTATCTTTCTCTGTGTCTGATTAAAACTTTGAACCCATAAATATCATGTGAGTGTTAGCAATTGTGAAAGACTAAATGATAGTTGAGTATGTGAATTTTGCTGAATCAAAGCTCTGACATAGACCCTTCCTAGATGAATCGTAATTGTTTGATGACTAATAACACGGTTTGTTAGTTTTCAAGAAAGTTTATGATCTATACTTTAACATGCGAATAGCTTGTTACTTGATCATGAGAAGTTCTATGAGTTGAGCTACTGTTATGATATATAATGATGCTAGAAAAGGTCATTGAAATTATCATTGATCAAACTTGTGCACCTGCTAGCATTCACACTTCATGAATTCTTTCTTTTATCATTTACCTACTCGAGGACGAGCAGGAATTAAGCTTGGGGATGCTGATATGTCTCCAACGTATCTATAATTTATGAAGTATTCATGCTATTATATTACCCGTTTTGGATGTTTATGGGCTTTATTATACACTTTTATATTATTTTTGGGACTAACCTATTAACCGGAGGCCCAGCCCAAATTGTTGTTTTCTTGCCTATTTCAGTGTTTCGAAGAAAAGGAATATCAAATGGAGTCCAAACGGAATGAAACCTTCGGGAGAGTTATTTTTGGAACGGAAGCAATCCAGGAGACTTGGAGTAGACGTCACGGAACCTTCAGGAAGCCATGAGGCAGGGAGGCGCGCCCTACCCCTCTGGGCGCGCTCCCCACCCTCGTGGGCCCCCTCGTGGCTCCCCTGACCGACTTCTTTCGCCTATATATATATCCATATACCCTAAAAACATCGGGGAGCAGAATAGATCGGGAGTTCCGCCACCGCAAGCCTCTATAGCCACCACAAACCAATCGGGACCCTGTTCCGGCACCCTGCCGGAGGGGGGAACCCTCACCGATGGCCATCTTCATCATCCCGGCGCTCTCCATGACGAGGAGGGAGTAGTTCACCCTCGGGGCTGAGGGTATGTACCAGTAGCTATGTGTTTGATCTCTCTCTCTCTCGTGTTCTTGAGGTGGTACGATCTTGATGTATCGCGAGCTTTTCTATTATTGTTCGATCTTATGATGTTTCTCCCCCTCTACTCTCTTGTAATGGATTGAGTTTTCCCTTTGAAGTTATCTTATCGGATTGAGTCTTTAAGGATTTGAGAACACTTGATGTATGTCTTGCATGTGCGTATCTGTGGTGACAATGGGATATCACGTGATTCACTTGATGTATATTTTGGTGATCAACTTGCGGGTTCCGTGACCTCGTGAACTTATGCATAGGGGTTGGCACACGTTTTCGTCTTGATTCTTCGGTAGAAACTTTGGGACACTCTTTGAAGTACTTTGTGTTGGTTGAATAGATGAATCTAAGATTGTGTGATGCATATCGTATGATCATACCCACGGATACTTGAGGTGACATTGGAGTATCTAGGTGACATTAGGGTTTTGGTTGATATGTGTCTTAAGGTGTTATTCTAGTACGAACTCTTGAATAGATCGAACCAAAAGAATAACTTTGAGGTGGTTTCGTACCCTACAATAATCTCTTCATTTGTTCTCCGCTATTAGTGACTTTGGAGTGACTCTTTGTTGCATGATGAGGGATACTTATATGATCCAATTATGTTATTATTGTTGAGAGAACTTGCACTAGTGAAAGTATGAACCCTAGGCCTTGTTTCCTAGCATTGCAATACCGTTTACGCTCATTACCACTTGCTACCTTGCTGTTTTTATAATTTCAGATTACAAATACCCATATCTACCATCCATATTGCACTTGTATCACCATCTCTTCGCCGAACTAGTGCACCTATACGATTTACCATTGCATTGGGTGTGTTGGGGACACAAGAGACTCTTTGTTATTTGGTTGCAGGGTTGTTTGAGAGAGACCATCTTCAACCTATGCCTCCTACAAATTGATAAACCTTAGGTCATCCACTTCAGGGAAATTTGCTACTGTCCTACAAACCTCTGCACTTGGAGGCCCAACAACGTCTACAAGAAGAAGGTTGCGTAGTAGACATCAGTCACCACCTGTATAGTATGTATGTATGTATGTATATACCCGTGATCACCTCCCGAGTGATCACGGCCCGATAGTACAGCATGGCAGACAGACAAGAATGTAGGGCCACTGATGAAGTACTAGCAACCTATACTAAGCATGTAGGATTGCAGGTAAAGGTATCAACAATTGTAGAAACAATGACAGGCTATGCAGCAGAATGGGATTAACCGAAAGCAGTAACATGCTATACTACTCTAATGCAAGCAGTAGAGAGAAGGAATAGGCGATATCGGGTGATCAAGGGGGGGGGGCTTGCCTGGTTGCTCTGGCAAGGAGGGGTCGTCAACACCGTAGTCGACCGGGCAGCAGCGCCATTAGTCTCGTAGTTTACCGGAGAAGAAGAGGGGGAAGAACACAGTAAATACGGAGCAAACACAGCATCACAAAACATAACAAGGTAATACGCGGTGCTAGGGGTGACCTAACGCAGTACTAGGTGCTACCGGCGAAGGGGAGAAACATCCGGGAAAGTATTCCCGGTGTTTCGCATTTTCGGACAGGCGGACCGGAGGGGGAAAGTTGCATGTTCTCTAAGCTAGGAATGTGTGGCTGGCAAATGGACTGCATATTCGGATTCGTCTCGTCATTCTGAGCAACTTTCATGTATAAAGTATTTTCATCCGAGATATGGTTGATTTTATATTAATTTTCAAACTTTTAACTGATTTACTAATTTCTAGATTTAATTTAATTGGAAAATAAATTAATATTTAATTACTATGGGTACACAGAAGTGTACCCAGCAAATGCGATAGAGAGGCTGACTGGTGGGTCCAGTCAGCTGAGTCAGCCGCTGACAAGTTAGCCTTATCCACTAGACTAGTGGAGTGGTCCCACCTGTCATTGCATCAACCATTTATTCAGTGGTTAAATTTAACCCAAGGCTAATTAGAGGGGAGGCCCCACATGTCAGGGAGTAATTAGGTTAGTTAATTAGCCAGTTTAATTAAGCTATGGTTAATTAGGAGGCGGGTCCCAGCAGCCAGTGGCACTGGACGTCATTAGCGGCTGGGTTAAGCGGACACGTCAGCGGCGCCGACGTTTAGCCGCCGGCGACCAAAACACGGCGACGACGCATGGGATGTCGTCGGAAATCGGCTACATGCCACCAAAACGGGCGTCGCTGGTCGCGTTCGAACGCGCGTGAAGTCCCGCGTCCAACGGTGCTAGGGGT
The DNA here is from genome assembly GCF_002575655.3 of Aegilops tauschii subsp. strangulata. Classification (NCBI taxonomy): domain Eukaryota; kingdom Viridiplantae; phylum Streptophyta; class Magnoliopsida; order Poales; family Poaceae; genus Aegilops; species Aegilops tauschii. The sequence continues at coordinate 465,126,092 of NC_053041.3, forward strand.
GGGTGCGAGGAAGGTCCCAACCGACGCCGGCGACGACCAATGGCGATGGCCGGAGCTCGACGAGCTCGGTTTCAGGGTTGCAGCGTATGGCGAGGCGACCAAAGGGCATCAGATGGTTCCTGGGAAGCCCAGGAACACGAGGCAAAGCTCGGTCGCGAGTCCTGCGAGCTGTAGCCACGGCGGAGAGTCAAACGGCGGCGACGAGTTCTTGGACGCGGTAGCGGGGCTAGCTAGTGGGGGAGCCAGAGCTCAAGGGAAGAGGGGAGGATGTGGGGGGCTCACAGAGGGCCGACAGGGGGCTCAGGGGAGCCAGGGGGTGCAGGAGTTGAGGGGATCGACGGCGAGGTAGTGGCGGCGTCCGACGAAGGGCATCGAGGCAGACGGCGTCGAGGCGGCTCCAGGGACGACGAGTGGTGGCGGTGTTGGTGGAGACCCGACGAAGGTGCAACGGCGGCCGCAGGGGAGGGGGACGACACGGGCGTCGCGGCGGTGAGGAAGTCCGGTGACGGGGTCGGGGCGCTGGCGATGTGGGGCGATGGGGTCGGGGCACTCGATCCAGATCGGGTCATGGGGGGAGAGGAATGGACCGAGAGGGGGGTAGTGGGGATCGTGGGTGCGGTTAGGGTTTCGACCGGGGAAGTCATAGGCCAGGGGGCGAGCTGGGCCAAGGCCTAGTTAGGCCGGGGGGGATTTCATATAATTATTTGTTTATTTCTTTCTACTTATTTTATTTCTTTTCTGTTTCTTTTAGTTCCCTTTTATTTTAGTTTTAGTGAAATACCAAAGTGGCACCTAAATAGATGTTACAAATTATGCCACTGCCACAATAGTTTAATACTTATAACAAATTAGTTTTGAGATTGTTTATTATTTTAAAAGCATTTAAACAATTATATTTGCTACTGTTTTATTCATGTGAGAGTATTAAAACATTTTACAAACGTGTGGTTTCTCCACCACAATTACCTATGATTTATCCGACACATTTAGGACATTTTAGTTTTAATGTTTGAAAACTTTTTGTTGTTTGCCTTGATTTTGAATTTTGAATTCGAACGGGATTGAATCATCACGAGGTTAACAACAGTAATCGTGGTGATGTGGCATCATTAGCAGAGGTTCACTATAGCTTAAATATCCGGGCGTCACACCGGCAAGGTATGTATTGCTTCAACTTCACATTTTTTACATGAATTTGGTGCATGTTGTTTGTAGTTTTTATAGCCTAGTTTAAATTGAACATTGTAGATGAGTTCGTCATATGATTCTTCCGAAGAAGAATTTGATATGGAAGAGGAGGAGGATCTTGCAATGATCCAAGCTATGCACATCAATAAAAAACCGAAGCACGGTGGTTCGGTTATGGGTCGGCAGAAAATTTGGAGGGATAGGATTGATGCCCACAACAGATTGATGAGGCACTATTTTGTGGAGAATCCCACATACCCCGACTCGTACTTTCGTCGCTTTTAGGATGGGCACCGAGTTGTTCAGGCGCATTGCAGAGAAACTAGCGAGCCAAGACCGGTTTTTTCAGCAAAGGAGGAATGTCGCCGGAGAGCTTGGTCATAGAACCTTTCAGAAGGTGACAGCCGCTTTGCATATGTTGGCATACGGTATCCCCGCTGATCTAGTTGATGATCACTTGGCCATGGGTGAGAGTCAAGCCTTTATGTGTGTCAAGCACTTCGCAGTTGGAATTGTGCAAGTGTTTGGCCAGGAGTATTTAAGATCTCCCAATGCTGAAGACGCCGCAAGGCTATTGGAGATGAAGAAAGCTCGCGGCTTCTCAGGTATGCTTGGCTCAATAGATTGCATGCATTGGAGTTGGAAGAATTGTCCTAAGGCATGGCATGGGCAATTCCACGGCCAAAAAAGGGGTTCCACTATAATCCTTGAAGCGGTGGCCGATCAAGAGTCTTGGATTTGGCATGCTTTTCTTTGAATGCCTGCAGAAGAGATAAACTATTTGTTTGATGTTGTATTGTTGAACTATGTGTTGTATTGAAAGATAAACTATTTGTTTGAGTTGTAATAATGAAACTGAACTATTTATTGTTGATTTATTTTGTTTGTGTTTGATCTTCTTGCTTGTGTTTGGAGCACATATGTTGTTTGTGCGAGAGCGCGCATGCTGCATTTTAGCGCGCCTACTGAAGCTACATGCGCGCGCTAAAGTTTACCGTGGCCGCTGGAGCCAGCGCTCTCCGCCGCGCCAAAGCAGGCGATCGACGCGCTGCAAACACATTTTTAGCGCGCCGCGCGTTGGGCGGATGTTGGAGATGCTCTAAGGCCGAGTCCCGCCGCGCGACCTTGCCGCCCCTTTTTTCCTTTGTGCGAGGAGCGGACTGCTCTAAGCAGCCGCACGGTGTAAAACGAGATTGAATGAAAGTAATGGACAATCAGTCCTGATTTCTATTGATTCTTAAGTATATATACATCTGAAAGAGGTGGGAAGAAGAGGTGCCTGTTCGGAGGCATCCTTCCCGAACAGGTGCCTGTTCGAAGGCATCCCTCCCGAATAGGTGCCTGTTGACAATAGAGAGAAGAGGCATGACTATTTGGGGCTGGACACACCCCTTTGCTAATGACTATTCATTAATTAGCATATGCTAATTAATCTACTATTTAATTCCTAACACATGCATCGTTTTTTGCCACTTTACATGTTTGTCCCAGTTGGGCCTGACTAAGCATATGAAGGCAAAAATCAATATTTGCATGTTGATTGGTTGCCTGCATTGCATCAAGGCCTAGATGCATGCAAGTTGTTTGGTTGTCCGTGTTTGTGCTTTAGGGGTGAGCAGATGCAAAGCACGGCCGTTTGGTTGTGTGCAAGTACTTGGTGTGCTCACTCTTTCAAATGTGGTGGACTTACCAACCATTTTGCAGCACACAACACACACAACACATTATGATCAACAACAGCAGAAGAACAACAAGAACAAAGCAAAACGACGTTCACAGTAGGACACACTATGATCAGATCAGATTAAAACAGGAAGATCATAAGTACTAATAGGCATAAGTTTAAAACAGCAGGGCATCCCATGCCCCTGTTGGACCCTAGGGTGCTGCTCTCTGGGGAAAATATGGACATATTCACAACAAAACAGGCATTCAAACTTAAGTTCAGTCCTAAACTACTTCACTTCAGACTTGACAGACAAACTACATGGCATGTGCGATGTCATCGATGCAACTGTTCTTGGAACACCGGACCCTGCAGATGTTCGAGGCGTTGGTGTTGAAAATCCGCACCTTCAGCCCCAGGCCACCGGGGACGATCTTGTGCCGGCGGCAGAAGTACTCCCAGCCGCGCTCGAGCACCATGTGCCCGTTGAACATCTGCACCTGGACCCATAACTCGCACCACTTATTGGCGGAGAGGCTGACGACGCAAGGAGGGCTATATTAGTGCCAAAGGGTGCTAGTATGATTCCTACAGAAAACTACATTTGATCAAATCATGGAAGCAACAAAAAAGATATTGGGAGCTAGGATTAGAGTCTGATAGTGGAATTACATAGCAATTATAGCACTCCATCCGAATTGGAGACCGAGGTCCCTAAAGCAGTGGCGCCTTCCTGAACTCACAAATGAGCTTTATTTTTAGTGATAGTCAAAAGGCATTGAACTGAATTTCTGTGACGTTGAAAGGTTCTCCTAGTTTACTCTTTAAATTCCCAAATCACCAAATCGATCATCTGGTTTATTCGTGGAATACTTTTTCATATCCGAATCTAGCACCAACACATCTTAATTAATGTTATAAGTTGCATACTTACAGTTCTCAATCAAGGCATGTGTTGTCTAGTACTAAACTAGCCTACAAAAATGTCTTACATTTTAAGATGGAGGTAGTACTTATGTAGTGATACCTTTTTTAACAGAGTGTAGTGAGTAGCTAGAAGGCCGAATAGGTTCCATTTCGTACATCTAGGTGATCTAAGCAAAATTGATTGAAAAATCAAATGTTTGTCCTATTGTTATATGCCCACTTATTTTGCCCATTTATTGTTGAACCGTTTTTGCGTGTGGTAAAGCATAAAGGCTATGCTACCCACTGTCACTAGGTAGTATTACACATTCTACACTTTTTTCATAATCTGTGCCATTCTTGTAATTATGGAAATTAATAGCAACATGAACCCTCCTTGACGTCACCAAGCACTTGCAATTCATATTTTTCGGATTTTAATTACCTGCTCTGTCTGCTTCTCGCAGGACATCCTGCCTTGATAGGACTACATCAGCCATTCCGAGTTACCCACCAAGCTGCGGAGCGATCGCTACACCACATGCAGCAAGCTTTGGAGACTACAGAAAGCATAAACCCAGATACAAAAACCAAAATGATGAATTTTTTCAGGTCTGTGTTATGGCTAAACTAGTGAGAGCTTCCTCACCTTGATCTTCATCCAACATTCGGCAGCATATCAGCCTCGGCTAAGATATTGTCATTTGTTATCTTGTTCCAGGCACACTGCATACTTCCTTGTCGCCGGTAATGAGATGACAAGGCAAACCCAAAGTGTACCTCCCTGCAAACATGCAACGAACAAACCAGTCGAGTAACCGCTCAAGCTTAACCAGTTGAATAACGGTTTCAGCTCCCATATTCCTATAGGATTCCCATGTGCAATGGGATCAAGGTTGTTTATGCAGTATGCATTATAGGAAACGACACGCCTGATGTTGTACGGGCAGAGACACTCGTGCAGAGAGCATCTCAAAATTGATAAATTGCTTATTTGAAATGGTCGTACTCCCTCTTCTCTCTGGGTTTTTGTTTGACGGCACAAGTTCCTATGGTGTATAGGTGCTGAACTGCTCGTGCTATCCTATCCAATGCTCTTGTCAGTTAAGCATGGCATTTCAATCCAGCTTGTTAATTTCCCTTAAAAGAGAAACATAACTTGTTACGCTTATTAAGCAGTAGAATTACCGTCCAATTTATTTTACACTGTAAATTATTTGGACAAGGGATTTGGGGAAGGAAACATGACATGGATGGGGCGTGGTATAAGCACAAGGAAGGGTACTTGGATCGAGTGGGAGCGTACAGCTGCAGCCATGTGCCCACCATGTTGCCTAGAGTAAAATAGCACGAGGCAGCCTTGTAGACTGAATCCAGATTGCAAAACATAACACTTGCACTTACACTTACACTTAGACTATTCATCTTTATTACTTCCTCTGTTCATTTTTATAAGGCCTTGAGGACATTTCAGACAGAGTGCAAAGTAGCTCATTTTCAGTTGTCTGAAACGACTTATAAAAGCGAACAGAGGAAGTGATAGTAATTTGGAACCGAACTTTCACGTTCACACACCCATTCATATATGGGAGCCAGACTTGCAGTTTTATTCGCAGTAATAAACGGGAGTTATTCCTACGACCGGATATTACACTCCCGGTTCAGTAAGGTTGTTGCAGCAACTTGTACAGTACTGCTATGATCACGGTCGTCCAATCCCTCCATTGTACGGCGGAGGGGCTCCGGGGCCGGGCTGCGGACGGTAAGGGTAGGGCCGAGGACGGCCGCCGTACGGCAGGCCAGGCTGTCCGCACGGTCTGCCTCCGCATATGGGGCGGCGGCTAGGGTCCAGAGCACCAGCTGGAAGGAAAACACGAGCGTCCATGGAGATTCATCAGTTACAAGTAATTACCCGCTTTCAGGACGCCGCAGAGGAGTATAACTGAAGGAGTAGATGAGACGACGACGAAGAGGATGAAATGAGCAGTTCGGAAGCACTCACGACCGATCCCGGCTCCGTGGCAGACGGAGCCGCTCATGATCACCGCGGAGACGACGACGAACAGCGCGATCTGCAGGAGCACCATCAAACGGGCGGCTCTGGCCAAGGACGCCATCGTGAATCGATGTGGCTGGGTTGTAACTAGTTGGGGCTTGGAGGAGTTGTGTTGTTTGTTTGCAGATGCTGCGCGCCGAAGGCCGCTATTTATAAATGTCGATCGACCCCTCCCATGGCAAAGAGAAAGGTCGCCTTGGCCCATTAATTTCCTTATACTTTTCTCAAGCATATTCGACCTCGAGAGATCAAGCTTTGGCGGTGGCAGCTGCCAGTGCGCTGGTGTGATTTTCCGCCAAGGATAATCACACTTTTTTGGTGGGCACACACACGTGAATCGATTTGCTCAAATTTCTCGGTTTAGTCAAGGCTGGTGAGTGGTGAGTGATGACAACTTGGCCGTGCACGACCGGCAGAGAGAACCGACGACTCGACTCTCGGGTCGTCTTGCGGTCTTGCCACGAAGGAAAATCTATGCGTAGGGCTTCACTCGCCTAGCGTTGTCACGCATGGAACCACTGTATCCAGGGCATCTTCGACGCTGACCCGTAAATTTTCTCTGTCATCTGTCTGCGGATAGTGAGACCAGTCCACGAACACTGATGTCGAAAGCTGCCATACAATACTGCCTGTATACATTTCAAGCTGCATTTGACCTAACCGGACGAAATTCATGCAAACTTGCCGATATTCATTAAAATTCGAATAGAAAATAGCACAAATCATCCATACATTGCATTCAAATAAGTCTAGTACAATAATGTCTCAAATTCGACGAGATTAATCAGATGTTCAACAAGTTTTTCATCAACGGATCATGTCGTCTCACGCATAGTGCCCCTTTAGATTCATCCAACAGCGTGTGTACGTAAATGAGCGTCCCTCTGTCCTGTGGTACATCACGGCAGCGCGTGTGGGCTACATAATGAGTAGATTCATTGAGTGAATGAATAATTTAAATAAATTGAGCAAGAAGAAGCAAAACTTATGATCTCCTCCTCTGCCGGCAATAGGCACCTTGCCTTCAACCATGTGACAAAACTTGGTGATGCTGGTTTGGATAGCATATCAGCGATACGATAACGACCTCACATAGCGTTCTTGAATGATGTCCATGTCGTATGGAGCAATGTGCTTTTGCGCGTGAAACGATTTATGCACTTGCTGCTAGAAGGTTCCTCCTCCGCTCCTGCCTACGAAATCCGCGGATACGGCCAACCACGCATCGCATAAGCTCATCTATCCTCCATGGTCGAGTACCCCGCCATCCTTCATACTCTGTAAAAATGACATGGCGTTAAGCTTAATGGCATTTGACTGAACACATGTCGTGCTTAGTGTACGCCATGGAGGTCGTCGACAAGGGGGCGGAGTGTACCTGGGTACAAACGGCTCTAGGATGGATCGCCGTCGTAAAGGAGAGACATGGCGTTAAGCTTAATGGCATTTGACTGAACACATGTCGTGCTTAGTGTACGCCATGGAGGTCGTCGACAAGGGGGCGGAGTGTACCTGGGTACAAACGGCTCTAGGATGGATCGCCTCGTAAAGGCGAGACATGGCGTTAAGCTTAATGGCATTTGACTGAACACATGTCGTGCTTAGTGTACGCCATGGAGGTCGTCGACAAGGGGGCGGAGTGTACCTGGGTACAAACGGCTCTAGGATGGATCGCCGTCGTAAAGGCGACCGAGCGTGTCAGTGCTGGTTGCGGATGTCCGGTAATGCCTTTGTGGTGGCCGGAGAGGTACAATGGCGGAGGTGGAGGGAGCGGGTGCAAAGTAAGAGGGAAAGGGGGCAGAGTGAAAGGAAATGACACCGGGAGAGGAGATTTGGTGGGCCTCAGGTGTCGGAGTCCTATGTGGCTGGTGTCCGGATTCCCGCTAGCCCCCTCCTCCCACTTTGTCTTCACTTTGTGAGAGAAAGCACACCCAGATTGTCGAACGGCCCCACGCTGGATGGCACAACACGTCCGAACCGCGCGGTCTGGAAGGTTGCGGGTGGTTTGATGGTTGGCATTGGAGATTTTTTTAAAAAGGAGGATGTATCCCCGACCTCTGCATCTGGACGATGCATGCAGCCATATTATTAATTATTCCCAATGATCTTACAAGGTAATACATCAATAAGTCTGAAGCCACCATCTTGGCAATGCCTATTGCTACTCCTATCCCTTGATGAAGGGGTGCCGAATGTCCGAGCCTAATACCAAACAGACATCGCACCAAAGCCTAACATCTAAAGCCGGATGCCCCATCCAAGCCACTACCTAGACTGGGTCACACACCGGTCCGACACACTCCCAGTGAGCACCGCACGCTACAAGGGACGTCACCTCCATCTTCCATCGATCCATCCTTAGAGCAGAACTAATGCATCGACCTTACTAGGCCTCTCTGCCATCGGCGCCACCACGACGCCAGATAGCATCGCCCTCCTGCGCGAGTCCGTCAACCCGCATCGAACGCCAAGCCTCCACTGGGCCACACCGCCGATACCCGCTGTCATCGATGCGGAAGATGAAACCCCGCTCCGCCTCTGGGCCCTTCCAATCAGCACCTCCTCCAAAACGATGCCCTCAAGAGGAAGAATGGCACCATAGTTTCTGTCATCATCCGACCTGGGAGACCCAGATCCAGGGTTTCCCCCGAAGCAGATGCCTCCTGGAGGAAGAGGGGCACGCCAACTGCAGCTGCCCAAGAACACGAGTTGTGCCCACGACCACTTAACTCTCTCGACGGCGCCTTCAAGAAGGACATGACGCCATGAGCGTCGTCGCCGCTGTAGAGTTTTCACCCGAGAAACTGTGGAGTGGGAAAAGGTGGGGCGGACATGAACGATGTCTCCAGGAAGAGAAACGGCACCCTCAGGCATCGTCACCGTCAAGGCCGGTGATACGTCTCCTTTGTATCTACTTTTCCAAACACTTTTGCCCTTGTTTTGGACTCTAACTTGCATGATTTGAATGAAACTAACCCGGACTGACGCTCTTTTCAGCAGACTTTCCATGGTGTTATTTATGTGCAGAAACAAAAGTTCTCGGAATGACCTGAAACTCCACGGAACATATTTTTGGAAAATATTAAAAATACTGGAAGTAGAATCCACGTCAGGGGGCCCACACCCTGTCCACGAGGGTGGGGGGTGCGCCTGCCCCCCTAGGCGCGCCCCTGCCTCGTGGGCCCCCTGACGCTCCACCGACCTCAACTCCAACTCCATATATTCACTTTCGGGGAGAAAACAATCAAAGAGAAGGATTCATCGCGTTTTACAATACAGAGCCGCTGCCAAGCCCTAAGCTCTCTCGGGAGGGCTGATCTGGAGTCCGTTTGGGGCTCCGGAGAGGGGAATCCGTCGCCATCGTCATCATCAACCATCTTCCATCACCAATTTCATGATGCTCACTGCCGTGCGTGAGTAATTCCATCGTAGGCTTGCTGGACGGTGATGGGTTGGATGAGATCTATCATGTAATCGAGTTAGTTTTGTTAGGGTTTGATCCCTAGTATCCACTATGTTCTGAGATTGATGTTGCTATGACTTTGCTATGCTTAATGCTTGTCACTAGGGCCCGAGTGCCATGATTTCAGATCTGAACCTATTATGTTTTCATGAATATATGTGAGTTCTTGATCCTATCTTGCAAGTCTATAGCCACCTACTATGTGTTATGATCCGGCAACCCCGAAGTGACAATAATCGGGACCACTCCCGGTGATGACCATAGTTTGAGGAGTTCATGTATTCACTATGTGTTAATGCTTTGTTCCGGTACTCTGTTAAAAAGGAGGCCTTAATATCCCTTAGTTTCCATTAGGACCCTGTGACGCCCCCGATTCAATCATACACTAATCATGCACACAAACGTGTACGATCAAGATCAGGGACTCACGGGAAGATATCAGAACACAACTCTAAAACATAAATAAGTCATACAAGCATCATAATACAAGCCAGGGGCCTCGAGGGCTCGAATACAAGTGCTCGATCATAGACGAGTCAGCGGAAGCAACAATATTTGAGTACAGACATAAGTTAAACAAGTTGCCATAAGATGGCTAGCACAAACTGGGATACAGATCGAAAGAGGCGCAAGCCTCCTACCTGGGATCCTCCTAACTACTCATGGTCGTCGTCAGCGGGCTGCACGTAGTAGTAGGCACCTCCGGTGTAGTAGGAGTCATCATCGACGGTGGCGTCTGGCTCCTGGGCTCCGACATCTGGTTGCGACAACCAGGTAGAAGGGAAAGGGGGAAAGGAGGGAGAAAAGCAACCGTGAGTACTCATCCAAAGTACTCACAAGCAAGGATCTACACTACATATGCATGGGTATATGTGAAAGGGCCATATCGGTGGACTGAACTGCAGAATGCCAGATTAAGAGGGGGATAGCTAATCCTGTCGAAGACTACGCTTCAGGCCACCTCCATCTTTCAGCGTGTAGAAGAGAGTAGATGGTAAGTTCACCAAGTAGCATCGCATAGCATAATCCTACTCGGCGATCCCCTCCTCGTCGCCCTGTTAGAGAGCGATCACCAGGTTGTATCTGGCACTTGGAAGGGTGTGTTTTATTAAGTATCCGGTTCTAGTTGTCATAAGGTCAAGGTACAACTCCGGGTCGTCCTTTTACCGAGGGACACGGCTATTCGAATAGATAATTTTTCCTGCAGGGGTGCATCACATAACCCAACACGCTCAATCCCATTTGGCCGGACACACTTTTCTGGGTCATGCCCGGCCGCGGAAGATCAACACGTCGCAGCCACACCTAGGCACAACAGAGAGGTCAGCACACCGGTCTAAATCCTATGGCGCAGGGGTTTGGGCCCATCGCCCATTGCACACCTGCATGTTGCGAGGGCGGCCGGAAGCAGAACTAGCCCCCTTAATAGAAGAGCAGGCTTACGTTCCAATCCGGCGCGCGCCGCTCAGTCGCTGACGTCACGAAGGCTTCGGCTGATACCACGACGCCGAGTGCCCATATCTTCCCCACGTAGTTGGTTAGTGCGTATAGACCAAATGATCAGACTCAGATCAAATACCAAGATCTCGTTAAGTTTGTTAATGATGTAACCGCGGACACCGACCAGGGCCAGGCCCACCTCTCACCTAGGCGGTCTCAACCTGCCCTGTCGCTCCGCCACAAAGATCCACTCGCGGGTACTCCTACGAGCCGACCCGACTTTAGTCACCACAGGTATCATGTAAAGTATATAAGTATATACCCGTGATCACCTCCCGAGTGATCACGGCGCGATAGTATAGCATGGCAGACGGACAACAATGTAGGGCCATAGATGGAATACTAGCATCCTATACTAAGCATGTAGGATTGCAGGTAAAGGTAACAACAGTAGTAGCAAGGACAGGCTATGCATCAGGATAGGATTAACGAAAAGCAGTAATATGCTACACTACTCTAATGCAAGCAGTATAGAGAAGAATAGGCGATATCTGGTGATCAAGGGGGGGGGGCTTGCCTGGGTGCTCTGGCAAGAGAAGGGTTCGTCGTTGATGTAGTCGATCTGGGGGTCGTCGGCAGCCTCGAGGTCTACCGGAAGAAGTGACAGAGGGGGAACACAATAAATAACAGAGCAATCAAAGCATCACAAAGCATAACATGGAAATACGTGGTGCTATGTGTGCCCTAACGCGGTAGTAGGTGATACCGACGAAGGGGGAAAACATCCGAGAAAGTATTCCCGGTGTTTTGTGTTTTCGGACAGATGAACCGGAGGGGGAAAGTTGCGAGTTTGATAGGTTAGGGATGTGTGGCGGACGAACGGGCTGCGTATCCGGATTCGTCTCGTCGTTCTGAGCAACTTTCATGTAGAAAGTATTTTCATCTGAGCTACGGTTTATTTTATATGATTTTCTAAAGTTTTAAATCATTTTTAGAATTTATTTAATTAATTTAATTCAACATTATCCAGAATAGTGCACGCTGACGTCAGCATGATGTCAGCAGTCAACATGGGAGTTGACTGGTCAGACGTGTGGGTCCCGTTCGTCATTGACTGTTTAGTCTAATTAGGGTTTAACTAATCTAATTACTATTTAATTAAACTAACTAGTTAATTAGATTAATTAAACATGGTTAAGTAACTTAATTAATTCATTATTTATTTATTTATTTATTTATATTTTTATAATTCTTTTTTTATAATTCGTTCCAGGGGTGGGCCCCGGCTCTCATTGGGCCAGGGGCCTTAACGGGCACTGGGCGATGGATCGGGCACGGGGCGCAGGGGCGCAACCCGCCCCGTGCGGGGCAAGGTTGCCGGCAACGGGGGAGCCCGCCCAGGGAGGGAGCAGCTGTGGTGGCGGGCGCTGGGCGCCGAGACGGCGCGGGGCCATGGACAGCGGCAGGACCATCGCGGGGCGGAAGCGGGGCGACGGCGCGGGAAGCCGAGGCGGCATCAGCGGGATGGTGCGCGGCGCGACGGACGGTGGGCGCGGGGCAGTGCGCGAGCAGCAGGGTGAGCGCGCGCTGGGCGAGCGCGTGGGCGCGCGATGGCGCGTCGAGCACGGGAGGCCAGTGCGGAGCAGGAAGAGGGGAAGGCGAACGGGGCTCACCATGGGTCCTGGGGTCAAGGCAGCGGGGCTCGGGGAGGGAGACAGGGACGACGGCGTTGACGGAGAGGAGAAGGTCTGACAAGTCGGCCTCGGGCGACGGCGAGGTCGAGATCCGGCGAGGGAGTCCGACTAACGGCGGGGTCCAGGCGGGACGAGGCGGCGACGGTGTGCGGCGGCGGGTCGCGGGGAGGACGGGCGGCGTGGTCGGCGCGTCGAGATCCTTGGGCGGCGGCGGCTCCAGATCGAAGGAGAGGGAGCCCAGAGAAGGTGTGGGAATCGGGGGGGAGTGGGTGACTGGGGTGGTTAGGGTTACGGGGTGTGGGGGGTTAAGTGGTGGGGGCGGGCCGGCCCGGGGTTGGCTTGGTGGGCCAAGGCCCAGTGGCGTGGGGAGGGGGGTCCTTTTCTTTATTTTTGTTTTACTTTTCTTTTCTCTTTTTATTTATTTTGTTTCTTCACTTTTTATTTATCTTTCTTTTACCGTTTTATATTTTATAGTTTTACAAAAAGTGAAACCCTACCTAAAATAGAGTTACAATTATAACTACTACCACAAAAGGTTTTATCCCAGAACAAAATAGTATAGTATTTTATAAAATCCAAAATGCATTTGTTTAATTGTTTTACCTACTATTTTAGTTACTTAAGTGCATTTAAACCTTTTATAAAAATGTGGTTTCTCCATCATAATTACCTATGCATTATTTGACACAACCCGAAAAATTTAGTTTTAATATTTGAAAACTTTTGTTGTTTGCCTATTTTTGAATTTGAATTTTGAATCAGTTTTGAACTAACGCGAGATTAACAACAGTAACCGTGGTGACGTGGCATCGTTAACGTGGGATTACTGTAGCCTAATTATCCGGGTGTCACAGACCCCGCTGCCATGGGAGGGTAGGACAAAAGATGTCATGCAAGTTCTTTTCCATAAGCACGTATGACTATATTCGGAATACATGCCTACATTACATTGATGAATAGGAGCTAATTCTGTGTCACCCTATGTTATGACTGTTACATGATGAACCGCATCCGGCATAATTCTCCATCACCGATCCAATGCCTACGAGCTTTTCACACATTGTTCTTCGCTTATTTACTTTTCCGTTGCTACTGTTACAATCACTACAAAACCAAAAAATATTACTTTTGCTACCGTCACCGTTACTTCCATATTACTTTGCTACTAAATACTTTGCTGCAGATACTAAGTTATCCAGGTGTGGTTGAATTGACAACTCAACTGCTAATACTTGAGAATATTCTTTGGCTCCCCTTGTGTCGAATCAATAAATTTGGGTTGAATACTCTACCCTCGAAAACTGTTGCGATCCCCTATACTTGTGGGTTATCAGCCGGCAGGAGCCGACCAGGGAATTATCCCAATCCGAATCCCCACCTCCCGCTTCGTCCCATCCGGTGACCGGCAAGCAGCGTAGCCATGACCGGTATGACGGAGTGCACGGTGCAAGTGTTGGAGGAAGAAGCAGCTTGATGATACGTCTCCAACGTATCTATAATTTTTTATTGCTTCATGCTATATTATATTCTGTTTTGGATGATTAATGGGCTTTGTTATACACTTTTATATTATTTTTGGGACTAACCTATTAACCGGAGGCCCAGCCCAGAATTACTATTTTTTGCCTATTTGAGAGTTACGTAGAAAAAGAATATCAAACGAATTCCAAACGGAATGAAACCTTCGGGAACATGATTTTCGAAACGAACGTGATCCAGAGGAATTGGACCCTACGTCAAGACATCAACCAGGAAGGCACGAGGTAGGGGGGTGCGTCTACCCCCTGGGCGCGCCCTCCACCCTCGTGGGGCCCACGTTGCTCCACCGACATACTCCTTCCTCCTATATATACCTACGTACCCCCAAACCAACAGACGGATCTACGAAAACCTAATTCCACCGCCGCAACCTTCTGTACCCGTGAGATCCCATCTTGGGGCCTTTTCCGGCGTCCTGCCGAAGGGGGCATTGATCACGGAGGGCTTCTACATCAACACCATAGCCTCTCCGATGATGTGTGACTAGTTTACCTCAGACCTTCGGGTCCATAGTTATTAGCTAGATGGCTCCTTCTCTCTTTTTGGTGAATTTCTTGATGAACAACTTGCTAGGGCTAGAGAGAATGAAATTATTGAAACCGGTAATATTGAAGATAGTGATGATGAAGAATCTCCCCCTAATAAATATGAATTGCCTGTTATGCCTGAGGGTTATGTTTTGGATGAAGAATCTGCTAGAGCCATTCTTGCTTGCAATGATAGAAGTGATCTTAAGAAGCTATTAGCTAAATGGAAGCAGCGATCTCTTAATGCTAGAATGAAACCTGACCCTGCTTTTGCCACTTCACCTATCTATGTTACTGATAAGGATTATGAATTCTCTGTTGATCCTGATATAATTACTTTGGTTGAATCTGATCCTTTTTATGGCTATGAATCTGAAACTGTTGTGGCACATCTTACTAAATTAAATGATATAGCCACCCTATTCACTAATGATGAGAGAACTCGCTACTTTTATATCCTTAAAATATTTCCGTTCTCATTAAAGGGTGATGCTAAGATATGGTTTAATTCTCTTTATCCTGGTTGTGTGCGTAGTCCCCAGGATATGATTTATTACTTCTCGGCTAAATATTTCCCTGCTCATAAGAAACAAGCTGCTTTAACGGATATATATAATTTTGTGCAAATTGAAGAAGAGAGTCTCCCACAAGCTTGGGGGAGGCTTCTCCAATTACTTAATGAGTTGCCTGATCATCCTCTTAAGAAAAATGAAATACTTGATATCTTTTATAATGGACTAACCGATGCTTCCAGAGATTACCTGGATAGTTGTGCTGGTTCTGTTTTCAGGGAAAGAACACCGGACAAAGCTGAAATTCTACTGAATAATATGTTGACAAATTAAAATAATTGGACACTTCCTGAGCCAGTTCCTGAACCTATTCCTAAACCAACTCTGAAGAAAGAGGTGTTCTATTTCTCAGTCCTGAAGATATGCAAGAGGTAAAGAAATCTATGAAAGAAAAAGGTATTAAAGCTGAAGATGTTAAGAATTTACCACCTATTAAAGAAATACATGGTCTTAATTTACCGCCTGTTGAAGGAACATATGATCTTAATCCTTCACCTATTGAAAAAACTCATGGTCTTGATAACCCGACACAGGTAGTAAAGGTAAATTCTCTCTATAGATATGATAAAGCTGAAATCCCTCCTACTAAGTTTGCTAGCTAATGTTTGGATGAATTTGATAACTTTATGGTTAAGCAAGAAGATTTTATGCTTATTTTGGTAGACAATTAAAACAAAATTCTTATATGATTGAACACTTGGGTGATTATATGTCTAGAGTTAAAGGTGAACTTAAACTCATTAGTAAACATGCTTCTATGGTTACCACTCAAGTAGAACAAGTACATAAAACTCAAAATGATTTGCTCAATGAATTGAATAGTAAGAATAATGATTATGCTGTTAGAGTGGCTACTAGAACTGGTAAAATGACTCAGGAACCTTTGTATCCTGAAGGCCACCCTAAGAGAATTGAGCAAGATTCTCAGAGAAATAATTTAGATGCACCTAGTCCTTCTAAAAAGAAGAAAAAGAAAAATGATAGGACTTTGCATGCTCCTAGTGAACCTATTGCTGAACCACCTGAGAATCCAAATGATATTTCTATTTCTGATGCTGAAACACAATCTGGTAATGAACATGAACCTAATGAAAATGTTAATGATAATGTTCATGATGATGCTCAACCTAGTAATGATAGTGATGTAGAGATTGAACCTGCTGTTGATCTTGATAACCCACAATCAAAGAATCAACGTTATGATAAAAGAGACTTTGTTGCTAGGAAGCATGGTAAAGAAAGAGAACCATGGGTTTAGAAACTCATGCCTTTTCCTCCCAAACTATCCAAGAAAAAGGATGATGAGGATTTTGAGCGCTTTGCTGAAATGATTAGACCTATCTTTTTGCGTATGCGATTAACTGATATGCTCAAAATGAATCCTTATGCTAAGTATATGAAAGAAATTGTCATTGATAAAAGAAAGATACTGGAAGCTGAAATTTCCACCATGCTTGCTAATTATACTTTTAAGGGTGGAATACCTAAGAAACTTGGAGATCCAGGAGTACCAACTATACCATGCTCCATTAAAAGAAACTATGTTAAAACTGCTTTGTGTGATCTTGGAGCCGGTGTTAGTGTGATGCCTCTCTCTTTATATCGTAGACTTGATTTGAATAAGTTGACACCTACTGAAATATCTTTGCAAATGGCTGATAAATCAACTGCTATACCTGTCGGTATTTGTGAGGATGTGCCTGTTGTAGTTGCAAACGTTACTATTTTGACGGACTTTGTTATTCTTGATATTCCCGAGGACGATAGTATGTCTATTATTCTTGGAAGACCTTTTTTGAATACTGCAGGGGCTGTTATTGATTGCAACAAAGGAAATGTCACTTTTCATGTTAATGGCAATGAGCATACGGTACACTTTCCGAGGAAACAACCTCAAGTTCATAGTATAAATTCTATTGGAAAAATTCCATCAATTCTTTTGGAGGTTTTGAATTTCCTCTTCCTACTGTCAAGAAGAAATATGATATTCTTATTATTGGGGATGTGCATATCACCGTTGAGGTAACATAGTGTTATTCGAAATTTCTCCGGTTCCATGTTAGTCGGAATGAGTTCGTTAACAAGACTTGATCAACCTTGTTAGTGGATTCCTTTTGATGAGCATGAGATGGATGAAGTTAGAAAGCACAACCTTCTGTACCCTCTCTCTACTTTCTGTTATTTAGTTGAAATAAAGTAAAAATAGTATTTTCCTGTCTGTTTTCTAATTTATCCGTGCAATATAAAAATACCCCGAAAATAAAAGTTCTCCAAATGCCCTCAAAATGGAATATGATTTTTTCTGGAATATTTGAGAATATATGGCACTGAGAACACAGCAGGGGGAGCAAGCACCTGGCCACGAGGGTCCAGGGCGCGCCCACCCCCCTGGGCGCGCCCCCTTGCCTCGTGGGCCCACGGTGGCTCCCCTCCACTTATTCCTGCACCCACACACTTCTGCTTCCTCCCAAAAAATCACCATCCAGCTCAAGCACGAGTTCTAGCTCATTTTGCTGCGATTTTCGATCTCCTTGCTCAAAGCACCTCTCACAAAACTGCTTTGGGAGATTGTTCCTTGGTATGTGACTCCTCCATTGGTCCAATTAGTTTTTGTTCTAGTGCTTTATTCATTGCAATTTTGTGCTGCCTAGGTGACCATGTTCTTGAGCTTGCATGTCAAATTTATATGGTTCCAAGTAGTTCTAATGCATGTTAGATTCTCTAAGCACTTGTAGGAGTAGTTGCTATCAATTTTATTGAGCTTGGTTCACTTTTATTTGAAGTTACTTAAAATTTCAGAATTTTTTAGAAAATAATGAAGAGATTTTTGAGGGGCTCTTCGAGCCGAAGCTCGAAGGAAAAGCAAAGTGAAGAAGCACAGAGGCCCAAATATAATCAGCCTCGCACCACGGAGGTTCGGCCGTGTGAATGGCCTTCCGATGATTTCTTGAGAGAAGCCGGGATTTATGATGATTTTTATGAATTGGCTGAGAATGCATGCCTCACCGACTTCCTCCGCGACCAACGCGAACAGTATCTCTTACTCACCAATACTTTTGTGCAAAACTTCTACTATTATCCTAAGGAATCACCTCCTTCAGTAGAGTTTCATTTATATGATGTGGTTAAGAAGATATCACTAGATGAATTTTGCAAGGTCTGCAAAATACCTTTTGAGGGTAGTTTAGATGAACCACACCGTAAGGATGTGGATGGGTTTATTGACACTATCACTGTAGGGGAAACTAGGAAGGTTTCCGATGCAAGAATCACTAGCATACATTTTCCTGTTTTACGCTACTTTGCCATATTTGCTAGTCGTTGCTTAATTGGTCGCGGAAACTGTGGAAACCTTAGTGTTCCTGATATTATTATTTTGTTCCATGGTTTATTCTGTGATAATACTGTTAGTATGGGCGGTATTGTTGCCAAACGGTTAAGTTTGAACCGTACAAAGGGCCCCATCTTTGGAGGTATTTACTCTTCACGCCTTGCTGCACATTATAACATACCTATTAGGCACTATGAAAAAGAAGAAAAATTGTTGCCCACTGTTTATTTAGATTACAAGAGTATGGTAGAACATGACTTTATTGTTAAGAATAGGGAAGGGGCGCTTAAATATAAATTATTCTTTGATAAACATCACCCTGAGACTATTACCTTGCCTGCTTCTTCCTTGTTTGATTTATCTGCAGGTCCGTATCTCGTTCCGCTGGTGGCCATTCACGCCTACCGGAACCCTACATCAGTCATGGAGCCGGAAACACAATTTGAACCTCCACGACAGTCTAATTACCAGTGGGATCCGGAGATGATTGCCAACTAGTGGCAATCGGAGTCTTCTTCATCGCAGTACGACCACGACTACAACTATGTATATCTGCCAGGCCATCCGTGGCAATAAACCAACTTAGGCCAAAAGCCTAAGCTTGGGGGAGTACGTATTTCCCTCCGACATTACATTCATGTTCACACACTCATTGCTAGATGTCGGTGCTCATACTTTTTCACTGTAATATCCATGCTAGTTTATTTTCCTTTTTTCTTGCTTTCTTCTTGTGTGTTTGATAAACCTTAAGAAAAAAATAAAAAAATTAGTGTAGCTTTTAGTTAGTTTACTTTTCTTGCTGTAGTAGTAATAATTAAAAAGAAAACCCAAAAAGATTTCATGTTCTTCTTTTGCTTGTTGGGAGCTTTCCCGTGTAAATAGTTTTATTTCTTTTCTTTGGGGTCGATAGGAGAAGACCATGATTAAATTGTTGAAGTGGCTCTTATATGCATTATTGTTGATTTAACCAAGAGCCCATATTGCCTTGTCTTCTCCTATTTATTGAATGCTCGCAGATTCCAGCTTAGTCCAATGCACGTGCACTCTTATTATTTTCACATCGTTCGGTCGTGCAAGTGAAAGGCAATTATGACGATATATGATGGACTGATTGAGATGAGAGAAGCTGGTATGAACTCGACCTCTCTTGTTTTTGTAAATATGATTAGTTCATCGTTCCTGATTCAGCCTATTATGAATAAACATGTTTGCAATGACAATTAGAGATCATAGTTGCTTATGCCATGCTTGATCAGCTATGAGTTATAATGGTTTACCTTGCCTGCCAACATGCTATTAAAATGGTTGTGATGTGGTATAGTGGGGTGGTATCCTCCTTTGAATGATTTAAGTGACTCAACTTGGCACATGTTCACACATGTAGTTGAAACAAAATCGACATAGCCTTCACGATATTTATGTTCATGGTGGATTATATCCTACTCATGCTTGTACTCAATGTTTATTAATTTTAATGCATGTTCATGACTGTTGTCGCTCTCTAGTTGGTCGCTTCCCAGTCTTTTGCTAGCCTTCACTTGTACTAAGCGGGAATACTGCTTGTGCATCCAATCCCTTAAACCCCAAAGTTATTCCATATGAGTCCACCATACCTTCCTATATGCGGTATCTACCTGCCGTTCCAAGTAAATTTGTATGTGCCAAACTCTAAACCTTCAAATGAAATTCTGTTTTGTATGCTCGAATAGCTCATGTATCAACTAGGGTTGTCCACATCTTCCATGCTAGGTGGGTTATTCTCGAGAGGAGTGGACTCCGCTCCTCACTCACGAGAAAATGGCTGGTCACCGGGATGCCCAGTCCCATGCTTTATGCAAACTAAATCAAAATAATTGCAAACAAAACTCCCCCTGGGACTGTTGCTAGTTGGAGGCACTCGTTGTTTTGAGCAAGCCATGGATTGATGCTTGTTGGTGGAGGGGGAGTATAAACTTTACCATTCTGTTTGGGAACCGCCTATAATGTGTGTAGCATGGAAGATATCGCCATCTCTTGGTTGTTATGTTGACAATGAAAGTATACCGCTCAAAATATTATTTATCTCTGCTTTAAAATCGAGCTCTGGCACCTCTACAAATCCCTGCTTCCCTCTGCGGAGGGCCTATCTATTTACTTTTATGTTGAGTCATCACCCTCTTATTAAAATGCACCAGCTGGAGAGCACTGCTGTCATTTGCATCCATTATTGTTAATTTATATTGGGTATGACTATGACTGGATCTCTTTTACCATGAATTACAATGTCTAGTCAGTCCTTGATCTTTAAAGGTGCTCTGCATTTATGTTTTGCGGTCTCAGAAAGGGCTAGCGAGATACCATCCTGTTATATCATATCATGATTGTTTTGAGAAAGTGTTGTCATCCGAGATTTATTATTATTTCTTGCTAGTTGATTATGCCATTGATATGAGTAAACATGAGACCTAAGAGTTATTGTGAATGTGGTTAGTCATAATCTTTGCTGAAAACTTGAATGCTGGCTTTACATATTTACAACAACAAGAGCAAACAGAGTTTGTAAAAGTTTTTCTTTATCACTTTCAGTTTATCAACTGAATTGCTTGAGGACAAGCAAAGGTTTAATCTTGGGGGAGTTGATACGTCTCCGTCGTATCTACTTTTCCAAACACTTTTGCCCTTGTTTTGGACTCTAACTTGCATGATTTGAATGAAACTAACCCGGACTGACGCTGTTTTCAGCAGACTTTCCATGGTGTTATTTATGTGCAGAAACAAAAGTTCTCGGAATGACCTGAAACTCCATGGAACATATTTTTGGAAAATATGAAAAATACTGGAAGAAGAATCCACGTCAGGGGGCCCACACCCTGTCCACGAGGGTGGGGGCGCGCCTGCCCCCCTGGGCGCGCCCCTGCCTCGTGGGCCCCCTGACGCTCCACCGACCTCAACTCCAACTCCATATATTCACTTTCGAGGAGAAAAAAATCAGAGAGAAGGATTCATCGCGTTTTACGATATGGAGCCGCCGCCAAGCCCTAAACTCTCTCGGGAGGACTGATCTGGAGTCCGTTCGGGGGTCCGGAGAGGGGAATCCGTCGCCATCGTCATCATCAACCATCCTCCATCACCAATTTCATGAAGCTCACTGGCGTGCGTGAGTAATTCCATCGTAGGCTTGCTGGACGGTGATGGGTTGGATGAGATCTATCATGTAATCGAGTTAGTTTTGTTAGGGTTTGATCCCTAGTATCCACTATGTTCTGAGATTGATGTTGCTATGACTTTGCTATGCTTAATGCTTGTCACTAGGGCCCGAGTGCCATGATTTCAGATCTGAACCTATTATGTTTTCATGAATATATGTGAGTTCTTGATCCTATCTTCCAAGTCTATAGTCACTACTATGTGTTATGATCCGGCAACCCCGAAGTGACAATAATCGGGACCACTCCCGGTGATGACTGTTGAGGATATAACCATTAGAGTCACCCGCCCAGGAGGGGCCGGGTTACGTCATAATGGTCATCACGCGAAGCCCAGTACCAAACTTGAAGACGACGGGTCAATAATGGGCTTAAGACCTGGAGATGGCTTAAGGCCCGTAGTGATAACCGCTGTCATGGTGAAAACTTGTAGTGTAAGGCAGGAATAGTTAAGAGTCCGAGCCGGACACTGTTATGAGCCGGCCGGGACTCTGAGAGCCGCTGGGCGTCGACCTCTCTATATAAAGGGACGACCCGGCGGTGGTTTAGGGACAGGTAAGACCAAATCGATAACCAGTCAGGACGGTTTAGCTCTTGGTCGTCGAAACCCTAATCAATACCACCTCAACTGGACGTAGGCTTTACCTTCACCGTAAGGGGCCGAACCAGTATAACCCTCGTGTTCCTTGTCCCGTTTAACCCCTTTAAGCTTCCTAGCTGCGATGGCTCCACGACTAAGTCCTTGCACGAGGACATCTGACGTGACAATTCCACGACAGTTGGCGCCCACCGTGGGGCTGGCGCATGGTGGATTTGAGTTCTTGAAGGGCAGCTTCGAAGGGCTCAAGGGATACGCTGTGGGCCAGATGACCAAGAGTCGTCGCGGCAAGCTCTACATCGACGATGCAAACTGGGGCCTCGACGCCGGCTCAATCGAGTACGGGTACCGGGTCCCCTTCGGCGGAATCCATGTCTTCATTGGCAAGATTGGTGAGCCGGGCCCTGAGCCGGACCTCTGCGCCGATCTCATCAAGACGGCTCAGCGTGCACGACCCGCCCGGGCTCTACCTGCCTTGAAGCATGCTTTCGTGGGATGTGTCCATGGACGACTCTCTGAAGGATCGGGATCTGGTGATGAGACAGCCGCCGGCTCTGACGGCGAGTCGGCTACGGATGAGTCAAACTCGTTGTATCAACTTCAAGATGGCAGGCTCAGGGGTTGTTCCGATGGCGACAGCATTCCGGACCCCTTTGAGCCGCCGAGCCGGGTTGGAATCTTCATGGCCGGCGCACAACCTGTTTAAAACCCCGTTGCCGGGTCAGGAAGCCCTGTGCCCTCGCCGGCTCAGGTGCTGATGGATCTCACAGACAAGATGACGGTCCTGTTGACCGCTACGGTTGCCCCGGCGGATCAAGTTCAGCATGAAGCGGAGGTGGCATAGTTAAAATTGGATCTAGCAAAAGCCAAGGAGGATCTGGCGGCGGAAGGGATCAGGATGACTGCAGAGAGGGCGGCTCTCGACGCCCAGACTCAGCTGATTCAGGCACAGTCTTTCCGGCTCAAGATGGATCAAAACGCGCCCAATGAGGTCATGAGAAGGAGGCATCAAAAGGCCCAATCTCGACTCCCTCCGGTTTACGATCCTCAAAACCTCTTCAACACGCCTGGTGCAGGGCCTAGTAACCCGCCAGAGATCATAGCGCCCGGGGTTGGAACGCCAATTCAACCCCAAGTGATGGGGCCTCCCCGGGTGAACCCTGCCCCGCCTCAATACGTGCCAATACCACCGGGTCATTATGCCAACCCGTTGGAAAACATGGTCGCCGCGGCGGCGCGGCTGGCGGCTCTCCCAATCGACGGTGACTCTCCAACGGCGGTTGAAACCCGCCGGGTCAGAGAACTCCTTCACACGGCTCTGGCGCAGCAAGAGGCATATTCTTATAGTCGGGACAGGATTCATTCAACCCCTCGCCCAGGCCGGAGCCCGAGTTATAGTAGACACATGGTCTCAGCGACCGGCTCAAGCAATGTCCGACGCCATGACTTGCCTCCTGGCCATGGCCCGGCTCATAACGGAGCCTTTCACATGGTAGACCAAGACAGAGCACGGCAAGAGGCGGAGCAGGCGCCTCAGTTGATGGCTTACCAGCCGCCCCCGGCTTATCCGACGGCTTCTATCGATGTGGGTATACCTACGAGGACTGGAGGTGTCCCTTGTCTGGTGCCGGCTCTCCGCAATGAACGTCTGCCCAAGGATTTCAAGGGGCCTGGGAAAGTGCCTAATTACACGGCTGATTTACAACCTGGAGCATGGATCGAGAGCTACGAGATGGCTATGGAGTTGCTGGAGGTCAGTGAAGCAGCAATGGCCAAGTACTTCACCATGATGTTAGATGGGACTGCCCGCACTTGGTTGAAAGGGCTGCCACCGAATTCTATCGGGTCTTGGGCTGAGCTAAAAGCCCGCTTCATCCAAAACTTCAAAGATACCTGTAGGCAGTCTATGTCCATTATGGATTTGACTAACTGTAAGCAGCAGGAGGGTGAGTCTACAACCCATTGGGTTCGCCGGGTCAAAGAGATGATACATTCATCTGATAAGATGGATGCCGGCTCTGCAGTCTTAATGTTGGAGCAGAATTGTCGTTTCATGCCCCTGAAGATGAAACTCGGACGGCTCAAACGCGATTGCAATGATATGGGTACACTGATGGCGGCTCTCGTCAAGTACGCCAACTCCGATAGTACCAAGGACCCCGCGTCGGATGATGAAAGGACAGGGAAGGGAAAGAAGAATGGCAATGGCAAGGGTCCTCAGCATAACCCGGCGAACCAAGGAGGAAGCAAGCATAAGGCTGATGGCAGCATAGAGTTTGTGGCCAACGCTAGCTCACAGGGTAACAACCAGCGACGTAAGGGGAGGCCACCTCCCCGAGCCGGCGGGTCCGGCCAGACGCTTGAGGAATTGTTGAATGAGCCTTGTCCAAGGCATGGTTCTAGGGAGAAGCCGGCTACTCATCTATGGAAAGATTGCACAATCATGAAGGCCTTGAAGAATTCCAATGCCTTTAATGGCAACAATGGCCCGGGCGGCGGCTCAGGTGCCGGCGGCTTTGATGGCCCGGGCGGCGGCTCAAATTCCAATCCTCAGAATGTTCAAGGGGGCTTTAATCAGCAGTCCGGCCAGGGTCATCAGCAGCAACAGGGGGGATACCAGACCAATCCGAAGCAGCTCAATGGTGGACAATATCATGTGTTTACCACCAGTCTGTGCAAGCGAGATCAGAAGCTTCATAAGAGGGCTGTGAATGCTGTGGAGCCGGCGGTTCCACGCTATTTAAGATGGTCTGAGCAGCCTATTGTGTGGAGCAGGGAAGATCACCCTCCCCGGGTTGATAATCTGGGTCACCTGGCCCTGGTGGTGGCTCCTCAGGTGGGGGGATATAAATTCACTAAAGTGCTCATGGACGGAGGCAGCAGCATCAACATCCTCTATTATGAGACTTTCCGTCGTATGGGATTGATTGATAAGAATCTCAGCCAGTCCAATACTGTTTTCCATGGTGTGGTGCCTGGTAAGTCGGCGTATCCAGTTGGTAAGATCGAGCTGGAAGTGGATTTTGGAGATGAGTACAACTACAGGGCGGAAAAACTAACCTTTGAGGTGGTTAAGATAAAAAGCCCGTGTCATGCTTTATTTGGGCGGCCGGCTTACGCCAAGTTCATGGCACGGCCGTGTTATGTATATTTGCAGCTCAAGATGCTGGGTCACAATGGGACCATTATGGTTCATGGCAGCCGAAAGATAGCCTTGGAGTGTGAGGAAGGTGACGCGGCTTACGCTGAATCTGTTTGTGCAACAGAGGAGTTGAAGTTTTACAAGGACAATGTTGACCCGGCAGATATGACGTCTTTGAAGAAGCCAACCATGGAGCATGAGTCGGCAATGAAATTTAAGTCCGCTGATGAGACTAAACTTGTTGACTTTGTTCCAGGTGACTCATCTCAACAATTCAACATCAGTGTCAATCTGGATCCGAAATAGGAAGGCGCGCTCATCGAGTTCATCCGTGAGAACAGGGACATCTTTGCGTGGAAACCTTCTGACATGCCGGGTGTACCTAGAGAACTCGCTGAGCACACTCTCAATATTGATCCTAAGTTTAAGCCGGTCAGGCAATTCCTCCGACGGTTTAATGAGGAGAGGCGGAAAGCCATTGGTGAGGAGGTAGCCCGGCTCTTGGCGGCCGGGTTTATCGTTGAAGTTTTTCACCCAGAGTGGTTAGCTAACCCGGTGCTCGTGCTTAAGAAGAACGGCACCTGGCGGATGTGTGTGGATTACACAGATTTAAACAAGGCTTGTCCGGCTGATCCTTTTGCTCTCCCCCGTATTGATCAGATTATTGATGCTACGGCGGGTTGTGAGCGCTTAAGTTTTTTGGATGCTTATTCTGGATACCATCAGATTAAAATGGCAGTTAAGGACCAGGAGAAGACAGCGTTCATCACTCCTTTTGGAGCCTTCTGTTATGTATCTATGCCTTTTGGGCTCAAGAGTGCACAGGCGACTTACCAGCGTTGCGTACAGAATTGTCTTCATAACCAGATTGGGCGCAATGTTCATGCTTATGTGGATGATATCGTGGTTAAATCCAGGGAGAAGGAGACCTTGATAGATGATCTGAGAGAAACCTTTGATAATCTCCGGGTATACAAGATGATGCTTAACCCGGCCAAGTGTGTTTTTGGTGTTCCCGCAGGCAAGCTCTTGGGTTTTCTGGTTTCTCACAGAGGCATTGAAGCTAACCCGGAAAAGATCAAGGCAATCACCTCTCTGGCCAAGTCGGCGTGTATAAATGACGTTCAGCGTCTGGCGGGTCGCATCGCTGCTTTAAGCCGGTTTATAAGCCGTTTGGGTGAAAAGGCCATGCCACTGTACCAACTGATGAAGAAAACAGATGACTTTGTTTGGAATGACGCTGCTAATGCTGCTTTTGAGGATTTGAAGAGACAGCTGGCTGAGCCCCCAGTTCTTGCTGCTCCGGTTGACAAGGAGCCCTTATTGCTGTACGTAGCCGCTAACACACGAGCCGTCAGTGTGGCTGTGGTGGTGGAGCGCAAGGAAGAGGGTAAGGAGTATCCGGTTCAGCGGCCGGTTTACTACGTCAGTGAAGTGCTCATTGAGTCCAAGCAACGGTATCCACACTGGCAGAAGCTTGTTTATGGGGTATTCATGGCAAGCCAGAAGCTTAAGCATTACTTCCAGGGTCACCCTATCACTGTGGTTAGTTCTGCTCCCCTAGGAGATATCATCCAAAACAGAGAAGCCACAGGGAGAGTGGCTAAGTGGGCTATAGAACTTGGGCCTCATGGTCTGAAATACGTGCCACGCACTGCTATCAAATCTCAAGCATTGGTGGATTTCATCAATGATTGGACAGAGCTGCAGGCGCCTGAAGAGAAAACCGATAACACATATTGGACTATACACTTCGACGGGTCTAGGCAATTGGAGGGCTCGGGGGCTGGAGTTGTATTAGCTTCCCCTCGAGGTGACAAGTTTTGCTATGTGCTGCGGTTGATGTTTCCCTGTACTAACAATGTAGCTGAGTACGAGGCCTTGCTCCATGGTCTTCGGATGGCTAAGGAGATGAGCTTAAGCCGGGTAAGGTGCTTTGGCGACTCAGATTTAGTGGCCCAACAAGTGTCGGGCAAGTGGGATTCCAAGGACCCTCTCATGGCGGCTTATCGCCGCGAAGTTGATGCCATTGCTGGACACTTTCAGGGTTACCAAGTAGAGCACATCGATCGCAGGAAGAACGAGGCGGCTGATGCATTAAGCCGGTTGGGCTCTCAGCGAAAGCCGGTGCCGCCTAATACTTTCTTGGACATCTTACATAACCCTTCTGTTAAGTTGCCTACAGAGGAAGACTTGGCTGTTCCTGACCCGGAGGCACAGTTGGTGGCGGTTCTCCACATCACCCCAGACTAGACGGTACCATACTTGGCTTACATGACCCGGGGAGATTTGCCTGAGGATGAAACTTTGGCCAGACAAATAACCCGGCGGTCTAAGTCAATGGTCATTATCAATGGCGAGCTGCATCGTCACAGTGTTACTGGAACTTTCCAGCGTTATGTTTCCCCTGAGGAGGGTCAAGAAATCTTACGTGAGATTCATGAAGGGGATTGTGGCCATCATGACGGCTCAAAATCCCTTGTGGCCAAGGCTTTTCGTCATGGTTTTTACTGGCTGACGGCTCATGCTGATGCGGAGGACTTGGTCAGTAAATGTGACGGTTGTCAGAGGTTCTCGCGACGGGCTCATGTGCCGGCTCGGGAACTGAGGATGATTCCAATTACTTGGCTATTTGCGGTCTGGGGGCTTGATATGGTTGGGCCTTTTAAAAGGTCCAAGGATAAGAAGACCCACCTCTTGGTGGAAGTTGACAAGTTCACAAAGTGGGTTGAGGCAGAGCCCGTTAGCAAGTGTGACGCAGCCACAGCGGTTCAGTTCATGAAAAGGGTGATATTTCGCTTTGGTTTGCCACACAGCATTATAACTGACAATGGTACCAATCTGTCTAAGGGCGCCATGGAGGAGTTTTGTCAACGAGAGCATATTCGACTTGATGTTTCATCAGTGGCTCACCCTCAATCCAATGGTCAAGCTGAGAGAGCTAATCAGGAGATTTTGAAGGGCATCAAGCCCCGGCTTTTGGTCCCTTTGCAACGGACGCCGGGTTGTTGGGTGGAGGAGTTACCCTCTGTGTATGGAGCATCAATACTATTCCTAACAGATCTACGGGTTACACGCCTTTCTTCATGGTTTATGGAGCGGAAGCAGTCCTCCCTAGCGACATCCGTCATGACTCGCCTCGAGTGGCGGCTTATGTTGAGGCGGATAATGAGCGGGCGCGCCAAGATGCTCTTGACTTGTTGGATGAACAGCGTGATGTGGCAGCAGCTCGCTCGGCGATTTACCAACAAGACTTGCGCCGTTATCACAGCCGCCGGGTTAAGTCCCGGGTCTTCCAGGAAGGTGATCTGGTGCTCCGGCTCATCCAAGATCAAACAGATGCACACAAGTTATCCCCGCCTTGGGAAGGGCCCTTTGTGGTCAGCAAGAACTTGCACAACGGGTCATACTACCTTATTGATGTTCGGGAGCACAAAGATTCACGCAAGTCGGAGGAAGAGACCCGTTGGCTGTGGAACGTAGCTCAGCTTCGGCCTTATTACACTTGAGCCACTGGCTCTCATAATGTACATATTTCTATAGCCATGTATATATTATGATAAATAATAAAGCAGGACCTCTGTCCTTTGTTCTCCTCCAAAGGTAAACGTGTTATTTCCGTAACAACATCACATGGTCACTTGGAGGTAGATCCGCCTTACGATCGTATTCGAATCTAGCCGTTAACAATGTAATCACCTGGGGGCTTCCTGTTCGAACATAGGTCGTATTCGAACCAAAGAGAACATAGCTGTCGATACCCACTTGATTGGCAAATCGCCGAGCTCATTGGGGAGTTTTTCTTGATCATATTTGAATCATAGCTCAACCCCCTTTGGGAACCGACGTGGATCGTATTCGAATCAGTGTCGTTAAACAACTCTTAAGGTCATTTGGGGGCTTCCTGTTCAAACATGGGTCGTATTCGAACCTAAGAGAACATAGCTGTCGGTACCCTCTTGATCGGCAACACCAAACCCACTGGGGGCTATATGATCGCATTCGAATCTTAGCTTAACCCCTTTGGGACGGGTCTCTGGTCGTATTCGAACCGGAAGCCCCTAAGTTTTGATCTTCTGATTTGCAACAAGTTCTTCTGGTCATATCAACAGTGTGCAAGGGCGGTTCTTACTCCGCCAACTTAACTTTGATTCACAATGTTAGTAACACACAATAAGCATTATCAATGCTGGTAAACCGGAGTTGAGATATCAACCTTATTTTTCGGGTTACATAAACCGGAAGTATACTTGAAGGCTTGTAAGTATGCTATTATGGTTACTTCGAGGATATAATTGCGGGCTAGTCTTTTATGATTTTGATTCATATTCCGGGTTATATATAAAGTATATGACTCTCAGTGCGGTAAGCCGCATAGAGATTTGTGATTTGTTTTCTTATGCAGGACAATTAAAGACAGTTCTTCAAGCTTAAGGAAAATAAATGATCAATTGTAACCCGGAGGAATATAAAGAAGCAGCTTCAATGGAGTTAAGCATTCAACATGTGCATGATGGCACGACAAAGTTAAGTGTTTGTCCTACTCTATTACAAGACTCCCAGAGTCCAAAAGATGAGGCATTGTTTTTAAAGCATGTCTATAAGCTGCCTAAAAGATCAAGGAGCTTGTTGGGTCGAAGCTTCCGGCTCATCCCTCTCCGCTCCTCCGGCTGTTCCCATGACCTGGAAGGTTGATGATTTCCAGTCAATGCCGCTCAAAGCCTCAAATTGAGCCTCATCATCAATTAACCCGGCCGGGTCAACTTCTGGGGCAAAGGTGTGCTTACGAGTCGGCGGAATCAGGCTGATTGCTTCATAGCGTGGAGTTGGGATCCTCTGATTCTCCGCGTCATAACTCGGCTGATACTTGGTAAGATCTGTATCATTCCCAATCAAGGTAGCCACCGGGCGCACGATCTTCACACAGGCGGCGAAGTCTTTCTGGTCAAAGGGAGTACCGTCTTCCTTCAGACTGGGGTATCCAAGAGCAATGTCGGCCGGGTCTAGCTCCGGGAGAAAAGCCTTGGCCCGGCTCAGCGCAGCTATAGCTCCGGCTCTTGCAGAGGCCCGTCTTAGCTCTTGGAAGCGCTGAGGAAGAACGGCAAGCCGCCTGAGGACGTCCGCCAGGTGAGTCGGAACCTCGTTGGACAGAGCCACAACGGCTAACGCACGCTGTGACCCGGTGTAGAGTTGCTCCACCAAGGTGTACACGGCCTTCAGCTTGGTCAGAACATTCTGATTAAGGTTGGAGCTTCTGGGACCTGTTTAACAAAGTCAGGTAAGCCAATGGCAATAGTGGGACTTATGAGACATAAAGAATGTAAACTTGATTAAAAGCTTGCAGAATGACTTACCGAAGATTGCGGAGACCATCTGGGTCACATGGCGTTTTAAGCCGGAGAGTTCGGCGGTTCTCTCAGTCAGAGCAGCCTCTGCTTTTTCGGCCCGGCTGAGCAAGGCAGTTCTCTCCTCAGCCCAAGTCTTTCTTTCCGTTTCAAATTTCTTCTTCATCTTTTCCTGTGCAGCAACACTGAATTCAAATTTGGCATTGGCCTTCCGGGTCTCAGTTTCCTGAGTCTTCAGGTGGTTCTTCAGCTCAGAGATTTCAGATTCCAATTTCTTGCAGGCAGCCTGTACAAATTCCGGGTTACAGTTTGAGTAGTTATCACACAACATTAAAGTCCCAAGCACTTTGCAAGCAAAGACACTTGACACTTGGGGGCTAATGTATGCTGAAAGATTCTATTTACAATTGCTGGTTCATGAAGGTAAGCCGGAAGTTAAGTCTACAACATATTCTATCATAAGTAGTAGACTTGGGGGCTAGCATGATAAGGATGGCTATGGAGTAAGCAAGAGAGTTGTACCTCAGATTTTTGCTGTATCTGCTTTACCATGTCAATCTCTAGGTCCCGGCTGTTGTGCACTTGACCAATGTAACCAGAAACAATGTCTCCAATGCTCAAGTTAGCATAGTCAGTGATCTCCAGTCTAGCCCTGCGGCGCTCCAGTAGTTCTTCTTTGGCAGAGCATTTGGCCAGCATAGTGGGTCTCCCCGGCTCGACAAACTCTGTCCGGGTGATTACAACATCCGGGTCATCGGCCGGCTGAGCTGGGTTGGGGATCTCCGGGTTAGTAGAAGCCTCTATGACTGGCGGTGGTTTCAGGAGCTGAGGCGGATGGCGGCTCATGAGCAGAAGCCTCCGGTTCAGTCAGGACCGGCTCTTCGACCGGTTTATTCTTCTTCGCCCTCTTGCTGAGCTTTGCTTGAGCACTGAAAGGACAAAAGGTTAGTACAAAAGCATGAGTAAGATAAGCACAACATAAGATGATCATCATTACCCGGGTGCGGTCTTGAAAGCCGGCAGGTTAGATTGCATAGAGCCACCGGAGGAAGGTGAAGTTTCCTGATAGTTTGAATCAGACGAATTGAGCGGTTGACGAGTGACGCCCGCTAAAGGACGAAAAGGGTATAAGTTGGAGATAACCTCGGTCCGGCGCTTCCTTGATGCTTCAGGTAAGCCATAGGAGAGGTCTGCATTCTTGTTGGCCCGGGTTTGTCTCCGGCTCTCATGAATCTGTTGCTTCAAAAGAAATTGAGGATCTTGATAAGCTAAAGGATGGGAAAATCTTACTTTCCGGGTTACTCTTCGGACTTTCAGCCTTGGCAAGGGCTCCGAGTCGGAGGAAAGTATAGTTACCTCTTCAATCACCGGGTTACTTGCTCCGGTGTCCTCCTGTTGTTAATCAGTGTCGATAAGGTGGTTAAGAACAACAAAATAACAAGAGAAGAGCATAAGAATGAAGGGTTACCTCTGACTTGGAGGTGTCCTCCAGATGAAGCAGGTCTGAAGCGCTAGGTTTACTCCCCTTCTTGCGGGGAGCGGCTCTCCTGGCGGCTTTTTTAGCCTTCCTGGCTTTTTTAGCCGCCTCATGATCATACTTGACCTTCCAGAACTTATCGTTAGCCTGAAAAATACAACAAAGATTTCGTAAAGTTCAGAGGAAAACTATTAAAAGGGAAAGCAAGGTGCTCAGGTCAGTGGCTTACCGCTGGAGCCGGGTTAGCTTTGCAGAAGGGGTTTAAGCCTGTCCTCCCGCAGTCTGCCAAGCTCTCGTTCAGGAGGGATTTGGTCATGTCGTCAACGACGTCCTCAGGTAAGTCGTTGGGCTGTGCCGCAGAGGGTCATCCTTTCGGCCCGTGTAATCACACATTAAGCCGGGGCGGCGGCTCAAGGGAATCACCCGCCAAGAAATCCAGACCCGGACCATATCAACGCCGTTGAGGCCATTTCCCAGGAGAGCCTTAATCTTGTTGATGGTGGGGATCAGAGGTTGACGCTCGGCTTGAGATAGTTTGTCTGGCAGGGGGTGATTTGGCTCTAGACGCAGGGCACGAAAGCCGGGCAGAGGGTTCTCATCAGCCGGAGAAGTATCCTGGCAGTAGAACCGTGTCTGGTTCCAGTCCTTTGGGTGGCTTGGCGGCTCAGCATAAGGAAAGAGGCAATCTCTCCGTCGTTGAATGGAGATTCCGCCAAGTTCCAAGCTAGGCCCGTTGGCACACTCGTTCTGGCGGTTCAGATAAAACAGCTCCCTAAAGAGCAGTAGGCTGGGTTCTTCTCCAAGATATACTTCGCAGAATATTTGGAAGTTGCAAATATTTGACACGGAATTGGGTCCTATGTCTTGCGGCCGCAGATCGAAGAAGTTCAGAACGTCTCTGAAGAATTTTGAGCCGGGAGGAGCAAAGCCTTGGCTCATGTGATCAGCAAATATCACAACCTCTCCGTCTCTTGCTTGAGGTCTTTCTTTGGACGGGTTAGGGGCACGATAAGACATGACCTCCTTCTTTGGCAAGTAACCCATCTTCACGAAATCAGCTAAAGTGTCATCGGTAACATTGGATCTCATCCAGTTGCACGTGATGGGTGCCTTGGGAGCCTTGGGCGGCATTGTGAAAGATGAAAGCCTATGACAAAAGGAAAATGTCCGGTTCAACTATAAGCCAGAGGAAGTTTTACAGTTCAGTATTCAAGATGGCGGCTTATGAAGGGGCCTAATGACATATGGTTAATTGTGTCGGGTTATCTAAGCCGCTGTGGGCATCGTCAGTAATTCAAGTTGTTTAAAACTCTATCATAAATGAGCCGGAAATTTCACAGCACATGGCCTCTTTTAAGCCGGAGATGTGAGCCGCCAAAGCTAACAGATGCAATTTTGACTAAGTGTGGCACAAACAAGTTTCACAGATCGCAGTAATTATTTTGGATCAAACGATCGACTAGAAAGAAAAAATTTCTAGACCTAGAAGGCTGATACAGAGAAGTTCGTGAGCTCTAAGGAGATCTCTTTGCAAGTAAAGAGGACATGCTACTGTTGAAAATGGATGCGAAACAACTACCGCAGGAGCTCCGTACTACTTTTGGATCAAACATGACTGTAGTGGAAGAACTACAAGGAAATCGTGATGAACTGCGAAGAACAGGGAAGAACTTGGAAACCCTAATGTAGATCTGACGTTTGAGAAGGAGGAAACTTACGGCTGCAGGTTCGCTGCGGAGAGTCGCCGCCGTTCTCTGGACTGGCTCAGGTTGATGCAGCGGCCGAGGTTGAGGAAGACGAGATGCGCGGCGGCGGCGGCGGAGCTCGAGCGGCAGTACAGTAGCGAGAGGAGGAAGATGACGAAGGCTTATGGGCCGGGCCTATTTATAAGGCACGGCTGATGAATGGGCGCGAGAAACGAGGAGGCCACGACGTGATTATCTAGCCACGAAAACGCCTCGATTTTCAGGATAGCCATTAAAGATGAGATCCGTTGGGATATGACAGAATAAAAAATTGAACTTAATGGAAGATGACGTCATGGCGGGTTATCAGGAATCCAGAAGATGACGTCACGGCGGGTTATAACCTTCGCACAAATATAAGCCGGAAGTTTTTCTCTCAAAGGGATTGAAGATTGACATGAACCGGTTCAAATCAATCTGGGGCCTAATGTTGAGGATATAACCATTAGAGTCACCCGCCTAGGAGGGCCGGGTTACGTCATAATGGTCATCACGCAAAGCCCAGTACCAAACTTGAAGACGACGGGTCAATAATGGGCTTAAGACCCGGAGATGGCTTAAGGCCCATAGTGATAACCGCCGTCATGGTGAAAACTTGTAGTGTAAGGCAGGAATAGTTAAGAGTCCGAGCCGGACACTGTTATGAGCCGGCCGGGACTCTGAGAGCCGCTGGGCGTCGACCTCTCTATATAAAGGGACGACCCGGCGGCGGTTTAGGGACAGGTAAGACCAAATCGATAACCAGGCAGGACGGTTTAGCTCTTGGTCGTCGAAACCCTAATCAATACCACCTCAACTGGACGTAGGCTTTACCTTCACCGTAAGGGGCCGAACCAGTATAACCCTCGTGTTCCTTGTCCCGTTTAACCCCTTTAAGCTTCCTAGCTGCAATGGCTCCACGACTAAGTCCTTGCACGAGGACATCTGACGTGACAATTCCACGACAATGACCATAGTTTGAGGAGTTCATGTATTCACTATGTGTTAATGCTTTGTTCCGGTACTCTATAAAAAGGAGGCCTTAATATCCCTTAGTTTCCATTAGGACCCCGCTGCCACGGGAGGGTAGGACAAAAGATGTCATGCAAGTTCTTTTCCATAAGCACGTATGACTATATTCGGAATACATGCCTACATTACATTGATGAATTGGAGCTAGTTCTGTGTCACCCTATGTTATGACTGTTACATGATGAACCGCATCCGGCATAATTCTCCATCACCGATCCAATGCCTACGAGCTTTTCGCACATTGTTCTTCGCTTGTTTACTTTTCCGTTGCTACTGTTACAATCACTACAAAACCCAAAAATATTACTTTTGCTACCGTTACCGTCACTTCCATATTACTTTGCTACTAAATACTTTGCTGCAGATATTAAGTTATCCAGGTGTGGTTGAATTGACAACTCAACTGCTAATACTTGAGAATATTCTTTGGCTCCCCTTGTGTCGAATCAATAAATTTGGGTTGAATACTCTACCCTCGAAAACTGTTGCGATCCCCTATACTTGTGGGTTATCAGCCGGCAGTAGCCGACTAGGGAATTATCCCAATCCGAATCCCCACCTCCCGCTCCGTCCCATCCGGTGACCGGCAAGCAGCATAGCCATGACCGGTATGACGGAGTGCACGATGCAAGTGTTGGAGGAAGAAGCAGCTTGATGATACGTCTCCAACGTATCTATAATTTTTGATTGCTTCATGCTATATTATATTCTGTTTTGGATGATTAATGGGCTTTGTTATACACTTTTATATTATTTTTGGGACTAACCTATTAACCGGAGGCCCAGCCCAGAATTGCTGTTTTTTGCCTATTTCAGAGTTTCGTAGAAAAATAATTCAAACGGATTCCAAACGGAATGAAACCTTCGGGAACATGATTTTCGGAATGAACGTGATCCAAAAGAATTGGACCCTACGTCAGGACATCAACCAGGAAAGCACGAGGTAGGGGGCGCGCCTACCCCCTGGGCGCGCCCTCCACCCTCGTGGGGCCCACGTTGCTCCACCGACGTACTTCTTCCTCCTATATATACCTACGTACCCCCAAACCAACAGACGGATCCACGAAAACCTAATTCCACCGCCGCAACCTTCTGTACCCGTGAGATCCCATCTTGGGGCCTCTTCCGGCGTCCTGCCGGAGGGGGCATTGATCACGGAGGGCTTCTACATCAACACCATAGCCTCTCCGATGATGTGTGAGTAGTTTACCTCAGACCTTCGGGTCTATAGTTATTAGCTAGATGGCTTCTTCTCTCTTTTTGGATCTCAATACAAAGTTCTCCATGATTCTTGTGGAGATCTATTCGATGTAATCTTCTTTTGCGGTGTGTTTGTTGAGACCGATGAATTGTGGGTTTATGATCAAGTTTATCTATGAACAATATCTAAATCTTCTCTGAATTCTTTTATGTATGATTGGTTATCTTCGCAAGTCTCTTCGAATTATCAGTTTGGTTTGCCCTACTAGATTGATCTTTCTTGCAATGGGAGAAGTGCTTAGCTTTGGGTTCAATCTTGTGGTGTCCTTTCCCAGTGACAGTAGGGGCAGCAAGGCACGTATTATATTGTTGCCATTGAGGATAACAAGATGGGGTTTATATCATATTGCATGAGTTTATCCCTCTACATCATATCATCTTACTTAAAGCGTTACTCTGTTCTTTTGAACTTAATACTCTAGATGCATGCTGGATAGCGGTCGATGTGTGGAGTAATAGTAGTAGATGCAGGCAGGAGTCGGTCTACTTGTCGCGGACGTGATGCCTATATACATGATCATACCTAGATATTCTCATAATTATGCGCAATTCTATCAATTGCTCAACAGTAATTTGTTTACCCAACATAATACTTATGCTCTCGAGAGAAGCCACTAGTGAAACCTATGGCCCCGGGTCTATTTCTATCATATTAATTTCCCATCAACAAGCTATTTCTTTTGCCGTTTATTTTGCTTTCTTTACTTTGCATCTTTATCATAAAAATACCAAAAATCTTATCTTATCATATCTATCAGATCTCACTTTCGTAAGTGACTATGAAGGGATTGACAACCCCTTTATTGCGTTGGTTGCGAGGATTTTATTTGTTTGTGTAGGTGCGAGGGACTTGAGCGTGGCCTCCTACTGGATTGATACCTTGGGTCTCAAAAACTGAGGGAAATACTTACGCTACTTTACTGCATCACCCTTTCCTCTTCAAAGGAAAACCAACGCAGTGCTCAAGAGGTAGCAAGAAGGACTTCTGGCGCCATTGCCGGGGAGGCTTACGCGAAGTCAACTCAAGATTTGACTCCCAGCAAGTAGGCATTTCTGGCGCCGTTGCCGGGGAGTCTACGCAAAAGTCAACATACCAAGTACCCATCACAAACCCTTATCTCCCGCATTACATTATTTGTCATTTGCCTCTCATTTTCCTCTCCCCCACTTCACCCTTGTCGTTTTATTCGCCCTCTCTTTTCCGTTCGCCTCTTTTTCGCGTGCTTCTTGTTTGCTCGTGTGTTGGATTGCTTGCTTGTCACGATGGCTCAAAATAATACCAAATTGTGTGACTTTACTAATACCAACAACAATGATTTCCTTATTACTCCGATTGCTCCTCTTACCAATACTGAATCTTGTGAAATTAATGCTGCTTTGTTGAATCTTGTCATGAAAGATCAATTCGCCGGCCTTCCTAGTGAGGATGCCGCTGCCCATCTAAATAGCTTCGTTGATTTGTGTGATATGCAAAAGAAGAAAGATGTGGACAATGATATTGTTAAATTGAAGCTATTTCCTTTTTCGCTTAGAGATCGTGCTAAAGCTTGGTTTTCGTCTTTGCCTAAAAATAGTATTGATTCTTGGAATAAGTGCAAAGATGCTTTTATCTCTAAGTATTTTCCTCCCACTAAGATCATCTCTCTTAGAAACGATATCATGAATTTTAAGCAACTTGATCATGAACATGTTGCACAAGCTTGGGAGAGGATGAAATTAATGATACGTAATTGCCCTACACATGGTTTGAATTTGTGGATGATTATACAAAAAAATTATGCCGGATTGAATTTTTCTTCTAGAAATCTTTTAGATTCGGCCGCGGGTGGCACTTTTATGGAAATCACTTTAGGAGAATCTACTAAACTCCTAGATAATATTATGTTTAATTATTCTCAATGGCACACTGAAAGATCTACTAATAAGAAAGTGCATGCGATAGAAGAAATTAATGTTTTGAGTGGAAAGATGGATGAACTTATGAAATTATTTGCTAATAAAAGTGTTTCTTCTGATCCTAATGATATACCTTTATCTACTTTTATTGAGAATAATAATGAATCTATGGATGTGAATTTTGTTGGTAGGAATAATTTTGGTAACAACGCGTATAGAGGAAACTTTAATCCTAGGCCGTATCCTAGTAATTCCTCTAATAATTATGGTAATTCCTACAACAATTCTTATGGAAATTTTAATAAGATGCCCTCTGAATTTGAGACTAGTGTTAAGGAGTTTATGAATTCGCAAAAGAATTTCAATGCTTTGCTTGAAAAAAATTCCTTAAAGTTGACGAATTAGCTAGGAACGTTGATAGAATTTCTCTTGATGTT
Organism: Aegilops tauschii subsp. strangulata; assembly: GCF_002575655.3. NCBI lineage: Eukaryota > Viridiplantae > Streptophyta > Magnoliopsida > Poales > Poaceae > Aegilops > Aegilops tauschii. Next base: position 465,164,570 of record NC_053041.3, read on the forward strand.
GATTCTTTGAAACTTAGATCTATTCCACCTAAGCATGATATCAATGAGTCTCTCAAGGCCATGAGAATTTCCATTGATGAGTGCAAAGAAAGAACCGCTAGGATGTGTGCTAAGAAAGATTGTTTTGTGAAAGCGTGTTCTTCTAGTTTCTATGAAAATAAAGAGGAAGATCTAAAAGTTATTGATGTGTCCTCTATTAAATCTTTGTTTTGCAATATGAATCTTGATAACGATGAGACTGAATATGATCCACCTTTACCTAGAAGGCGTTCCAAGAATTCTGAGTTTTTAGATCTTGATGCAAAATTTGGTAAAAGTGGGATTGAAGAGATCAAAACTCTAGATATTAATGAACCCATTATTTTGGATTTCAAGGATTTTAATTATGATAATTGCTCTTTGATAGATTGTATTTCCTTGTTGCAATCCGTGCTAAATTCTCCACATGGTTATAGTCAAAATAAAGCCTTTACCAAACATATCGTTGATGCTTTGATGCAATCTTGTGAAGAAAAACTTGAGTTGGAAGTTTCTATCCCTAGAAAACTTTATGATCAGTGGGAACCTACTATTAAAATTAAAATTAAAAATCATGAATGCTATGCTTTGTGTGATTTGGGTGCTAGTGTTTCCACGATTCCAAAACTTTGTGTGATTTTCTAGGTTTCCGTGATTTTGATGATTGCTCTTTAAACTTGCACCTTGCGGATTCCACCATTAAGAAACCTATGGGAAGAATTAATGATGTTCTTATTGTTGCAAATAGGAATTATGTGCCCGTAGATTTTATTGTTCTTGATATAGATTGCAATCCTTCATGTCCTATTATTCTTGGTAGACCTTTCCTTAGAACGATTGGTGCAATTATTGATATGAAGGAAGGGAATATTAGATTCCAATTTTCGTTAAGGAAAGGCATGGAACACTTCACTAGAAAGAAAATAAAATTACCTTATGAATCTATTATGAGAGCCACTTATGGATTGCCTACCAAAGATGGCAATACCTAGATCTATCCTTGCTATTATGCCTAGCTAGAGGCGTTAAACAATAGCGCTTGTTGGGAGGCAACCCAATTTTATTTTTAGTTTTTTGCTTTTTGATTCTGTTTAGGAATAAATCTTTGATCTAGCCTCTGGTTAGATTTGTCTTTGTGTTTTAATTAGTGTTTGTGCCAAGTAAAACCTATAGGATCTTCTTGGATGATAGTTATTTGATCTTGCTGAAAATTCCAGAAACTTTCTGTTCACGAAAACAATTGTTTAAAATCACCAGAACGTGATAAAATACTGATTCCAATTGCAGTAGATCAATAAACAAATTATCTAGGTCTTCCTATTTTGGTAGATTTTTCTGATTTCCAGAAGTTTGCGTTAGTTACAGATTACTATAGACTGTTCTGTTTTTGACAGATTCTGTTTTTCATGTGTTGTTTGCTTATTTTGGTGAATCTATGGCTAGTAAAATAGTTTATAAACCATAGAAAAGTTGGAATACAGTAGGTTTAACACCAATATAAATAAAGAATGAGTTCATTACAGTACCTTGAAGTGGTGTTTTGTTTTCTTTCGCTAACGGAGCTCACGAGATTTTCTGCTAAGTTTTGTGTTGCGAAGTTTTCAAGTTTTGGGTAAAACATTTGATGGATTATGGAACAAGGAATGGCAAGAGCCTAAGCTTGGGGATGCCCATGGCACCCCAAGATAATCTAAGGACACCAAACATCCAAAGCTTGGGGATGCCCCGGAAGGCATCTCCTCTTTTGTCTACTTCTATCGGTAACTTTACTTGGAGCTATATTTTTATTCACCACATGATATGTGTTTTGCTTGGAGCGTCTTGTATGATTTGAGTCTTTGCTTTTTAGTTTACCACAATCATCTTTGCTGTACACACCTTTTGAGAGAGACATACATGATTCGAAATTTATTAGAATACTCTATGCGCTTCACTTATATCTTTTGAGCTATATAGTTTTTGCTCTAGTGCTTCACTTATATCTTTTAGAGCACGGAGGTGGATTTGTTTTATAGAAATTATTATTCTCTCATGCTTCACTTATATTATTTTGAGAGTCTTAAACAGCATGGTAATTTGGTTAAATTGGGAAATTAATCCTAATATGCTAAGTATTCGAGACTAAAAAAAACTTTCTTATGAGTGTGCTGAATACTAAGAGAAGTTTGATGATTGATGATTGTTTTGAGATATGGAGGTAGTGATATTAAAGTTGTGCTAGTTGAGTAGTTGTGAAATTGAGAAATACTTGTGTTGAAGCTTGCAAGTCCCATAGCATGCACGTATGGTAAACGTTATGTAACAAATTTGAAACATGAGGTGTTCTTTGATTGTCTTCCTTATGAGTGGCGGTCGGGGACGAGCGATGGTCTTTTCCTACCAATCTATCCCCCTAGGAGCATGCGTGTAGTGCTTGGTTTTTGATGACTTGTAGATTTTTACAATAAGTATATGAGTTCTTTATGACTAATGTTGAGTCCACGGATTATACACACTCTTACCCTTCCATCATTGCTAGCCTCTTCGGTACCGTGCATTGCCCTTTCTCACATTGAGAGTTGGTGCAAACTTCGCCAGTGCATCCAAACCCCGTGATATGATACGCTCTTTCACACATAAACCTCCTTATATCTTCCTCAAAACAGCCACCATATCTACCTATTATGGCATTTCCATAGCCATTCCGAGATATATTGCCATGCAACTTTCCACCGTTCCGTTTATCATGACACGTTCATCATTGTCATATTGCTTTGCATTATCATGTAGTTGATATCGTATTTGTGGCAAAGCCATCGTTCATAATTTTTCATACATGACACTCTTGATTCATTGCTATCCTGGTATACCGCCGGAGGCATTCATATAGAGTCATACTTTGTTCTAGTATCGAGTTGTAATCATTGAGTTGTAAATAAATAGAAGTGTGATGATCATCATTCATAGAGTATTGTCCCAAAAAAAGAGAAAGGCCAAATAAAAAAAGGAAGGCCCAAAAAAGAAAATAAAAAGGGACAATGCTACTATCCTTTTTTTCTCCACACTTGTGCTTCAAAGTAGCACCATGATTTTCATGATAGAGAGTCTCTTGTTTTGTCACTTTCATATACTAGTGGGAATTTTTCATTATAGAACTTGGCTTGTATATTCCAACAATGGGCTTCCTCAAATGCCCTAGGTCTTCGTGAGCAAGCAAGTTGGATGCACACCACTTAGTTTCTTTTGTTGAGCTTTCATGCATTTATAGCTCTAGTGCATCCGTTGCAAGGCAATCCCTACTCCTTGCATTAACATCAATCGATGGGCATCTCCATAGCCCGTTGATTAGCCCCGTTGATGTGAGACTTTCTCCTTTTTTGTCTTCTCCACATAACCCCCATCATTATATTCTATTCCACCCATAGTGCTATATCCATGGCTCACGCTCATGTATTGCCTGAAGGTTGAAAAAGTTTGAGATTACTAAAGTATGAAACAATTGCTTGGCTTGTCATCGGGGTTGTGCATGATGAGAGCATTCTTGTGTGACGAAAATGGAGCATGACTAAACTATATGATTTTGTAGGGATGAACTTTCTTTGGCCATGTTATTTTGAGAAGACATAATTGCTTAGTTAGTATGCTAGAAGTATTATTGCTTTTATGTCAATATTAAACTTTTATCTTGAATCTTTCAGATATGAATATTCATACCACAATTAAGAGGGTTACATTAAAAAAATTATACTAAGTAGCATTCCGCATCAAAAATTCTGTTTTTATCATTTACCTACTCGAGGACGAGCAGGAATTAAGCTTGGGGATGCTTGATACGTCTCCAATGTATCTATAATTTTTTATTGCTTCATGCTATATTATACTCTGTTTTGGATGATTAATGGGCTTTGTTATACACTTTTATATTATTTTTTGGACTAACCTATTAACCGGAGGTCCAGCCCAGAATTGTTGTTTTTTGCCTATTTCAGAGTTTCGTAGAAAAAGAATATCAAACGGAGTCCAAACGGAATGAAACCTTCGGGAACGTGATTTTCGGAACGAACGTGATCCAGAGGACTTGGACCCTACGTCAAGACATCAACCAGGAAGGCATGAGGTAGGGGGGCGCGCCTACCCCCTTGGCGCGCCCTCCACACTTGTGGGGCCCACGTTGCTCCACCGACGTACTTCTTCCTCCTATATATACCTATGTACCCCCAAACCAACAGACGGATCCACGAAAACCTAATTCCACCGCCGCAACCTTCTGTACCCGTGAGATCCCATCTTGGGGCCTTTTCCGGCGTCCTGCCGGAGGGGGCATTGATCACGGAGGGCTTCTACATCAACACCATAGCCTCTCCGATGATGTGTGACTAGTTTACCTCAGACCTTCGGGTCCATAGTTATTAGCTAGATGGCTTCTTCTCTCTTTTTGGATCTCAATACAAAGTTCTCCACGATTCTCGTGGAGATCTATTCGATGTAATCTTCTTTTGCGGTGTGTTTGTTGAGACCGATGGATTGTGGGTTTATGATCAAGATTATCTATGAACAATATTTGAATCTTCTCTGAATTCTTTTATGTATGATTGGTTATCTTCGCAAGTCTCTTTGAATTATCAGTTTGGTTTGGCCTACTAGATTGATCTTTCTTGCAATGGGAGAAGTGCTTAGCTTTGGGTTCAATCTTGCGGTGTCCTTTTCCAGTGACAGTAGGGGCAGCAAGGCACGTATTGTATTGTTGCCATCGAGGATAACAAGATGGGGTTTATATCATATTGCATGAGTTTATCCCTCTACATCATGTCATGTTACTTAAAGCGTTACTCTGTTCTTTTGAACTTAATACTCTAGATGCATGCTGGATAGCGGTCGATGTGTGGAGTAATAGTAGTAGATGCAGGCAGGACTCGGTCTACTTGTCGCGGACGTGATGCCTATATACATGATCATACCTAGATATTCTCGTAATTATGCTCTATTCTATCAATTGCTCAACAGTAATTTGTTTACCCAACGTAATACTTATGCTCTCGAGAGAAGCCACTAGTGAAACCTATGGCCCCGGGTCTATTTTCTATCATATTAATTTCCCATCAACAAGCTATTTCTTTTGCCGCTTATTTCTCTTTCTTTACTTTGCATCTTTATCATAAAAATACCAAAAATATTATCTTATCATATCTATCAGATCTCACTTTCGTAAGTCACCGTGAAGGGATTGACAACCCCTTTATTGCGTTGGTTGCGAGGATTTTATTTGTTTGTGTAGGTGCGAGGGACTTGAGCGTGGCCTCCTACTGGATTGATACATTGGTTCTCAAAAACTGAGGGAAATACTTACGCTACTTTACTGCATCACCCTTTCCTCTTCAAGGGAAAACCAACGCAGTGCTCAAGAGGTAGCACTTGACGCCGTTGGCCGCCGAGGCAACAACCCGCCGGTGGATCGCCGGCCATCCGACCAGATCCCCGGCAGCTCGCCCGGCCCATCGTGCCACTGGACAGGGAGGCCCACCTCGGGGCCGCCGCCCTAGATCCCAGGCCCTCCACCCTAGATCGGGAGGAGCAGCGCCAACACCGCCACCACAGCCGCCGATAGGACGCCGGCCAGCCGCCACACCGCCGAAGTCTAGATCTGGGCCGTCATGAACCAGATCGGCGCCGCCGCAGCCCAGATCGGGATCACACCCTCGAGCCAGGGAGCCCCGCGTCACCCTTTGACCCGCGAGAGGGAGGAGATGCCCTTAATATATTTCCATCTCCTTTTTCCTGATCTTATTATGTTTCTATCTATCTGTCGTCTTTGATATACTTGTACACAAAGTTGCCTCCATTTGCCATCTTGCGGACGAAGGGCATCTCCAATACCTCCCCGTAAACCGAACAACGCATCCGTCCGCGGACACTGATGCGGAAGCCGACCATCCAAAGCTATCCGTATACATTCTAAATCGGGTTTCAACTAACCGGGCAAATTTCGTCAAACGCGACCGAATTCATCAAAGTTCGGATAGAAAAATAACCTAAATCATCCATAGCATGCACAAAAGTCTAGTACAACAATAGTTTAAATTCAACGATAATTAGTTCAATTCAACAAGATTAACCAAATGTTGAACAAGTTTTTATCGGATGGATCATGTTGTCCCACACATACTGCCCCTTGAGCTTCATCCAACAATGTTTGTCTGTGAGTGAATGAATTGTCATCTCACATGTGATAAATCATGGCAGCGCGTACATGCTACACAACGTGTAGAACAACATGGAGTGAATGAATGAATCAATCAACAAGTTCAACATGAAGAAACAAAGCTTATGATCTCAATGGTGGCCGCGCGCACCGATGACATAGTACAGGCGAGCGGGCACTTGGGTTGTGGCTGGGGACGTCCGACAACGCTTGGGTGGCGGCCAGAGAGGTACAACGGCAGCGTGGGAGCAGAAGGGCGCAGATACAAAGCAAGAGGGAGCAAGGATGAAGTGGAAGAAATGGGACCAAGAGGGGAATTTGATTGGGCCGGAGGTGTTGGAGTCCGGCGTGGTGGCGGTCCGGACTCCCGCAAAGCCCCCCGTTTCCATATGATAGGCCATCCGGATTCCCGCAAAGCCCACCTCGACGACCATCTTTCATATGCGGGAACGCTCCTTCGCACGTGAGCGTTGGAACGAGCGATTTCCTTCCACGCGTTGTCGGTAGCCAGGGACAGAAAGGCCCACCCAAGGCTGCGTTTCAGATCTGAGGAAAAGCCTACATCACGGGATCCTTCCTTACTCTCTCTCCCTCCCGAACTTAATCTCACCACCGCCCCCTGATTCAACGGGTGGGGCCCGGGTGGGGCTTAGTTTCCCTCAAACATCTCTCCCCTGATTTGCTAAAAAGGGAAAGTTCGGCCTGTCCGAAATTGATCGTTGTAGCGCGCGCGAGATAGCAACGCTCTTTCACATGATAGGCCATCCCCATGCCCAAGTGGACCCGCATCAAAATTGGTAAGATCATTTATGACTTAGTTTGGAGCTGTGGCGATAGAAAATCCTAGACTTACGGACAACATGCTAATCTCCCACCACTTTCTCATTTCAACTGTGGGGCCATCTGATTTCCAATCAACAGTTTTCATGTCAGCCTATAGGTTCTAGTCCGTGAGTCTGAGTCCGTAAGTGTAGCAAGGCTCAGTGATGATAGTGAGACAGCCAGAGACGGACACTCGTTTGTGAATAGGAAAATGGTCAAATTTTGATCATTTCAAGTTCGGGCCTCAATGGAGGCCGAGCTCCATTGAGCATTTTCGATCCGTTGACTTAATAAATTATAAAGGATCCGTTAGAGATACTATTGGTCGGCATCAAACCGGAATGGTTTTCAGACAAGAGTAGCGCGAGGCACGCACATAATGCATGCATTCTTCATCGATCTAGGAAGGATCTAACCAAACATTTGAATTTCCGAAGCGAACTGCAGCCTCGAGCGAGGTGGATTCGTGTCCCCTTGGAGCCACCCGTTGATCTCGTTCTCACCGGTTCCTCCTTACCGCGCCATACCTCCCAGCAACCTGCAACGCATGACGACAGGCCACCAAATCAACTGACCGCCAAGTTAACTAACCCTGAAGGAAAATAACCTGAGCATGCACATGAGATCGCACACAGAGGTCGGAGAGGAAGGGCATAGCTCACGATCGCACGCACATGAGGCGAAGGCCGTCCTTTCTTGGTCCCGCGGTCGTCCAATTCCTCCTTCACCGCAGGCGCCGGGATACGGCTGAACGAAGCCAGGTCCGTCTTCCTCCCCCGGGCCGAGGAAGAGGGAGAAGACGCAGAGCCCCCAGCCGTAGCAGGAAAAGGGGCCGGCCGCTTCCGCGGCCTTGCCATCTTCTCATGATGGCACTCTCCATCCTTGCGCACGGAAGAACAGAAGCAGCCCGTCAGCTGAGCTCAACATGCCATCTTGGCGGGAGCAGCGCTGGAATTCTATTGCTTGGCCGCCATGGATAGAATGGAAGAAGAAGGGAGACGTACCGATGTTTCAATGAGCTCATTCGAGTCGTCGCGGATATCTTGGTCCGGATCCGGGGAGCATTTCAGCTCCTCAAATGCGCTGAGCGCCGTGCTGGTTGGGAGGCTCTGGGCGCTTGGGGCCGTTTGGGTTCTTCCCTTCTCTCGTGCCTGCATGTACATTAAGAGGACAAGAATGACACTGTGAAAAATGCCACAATGCCACGACCATTTTCTCTATTTTCTTGTCAGATTAAACCGTATCAAGTATTAACTGACAATGGGAACCACACCTGCATGAACTGATCCAAATCATGTACTGCCATTGCATCTCCATCTTCGATGTCGGTGTCTACCTTGCTGGCAGTCAACATGTTCTGCGAATTTCAAGCAGAGAAATTTCTTTTCAGTTGAGAGTCTATTGGTAGTAGAGTCTGAATATATTGGTAGTTTCGCTTACTATTGCCTCTTCGGTGTTCTTCTGCAGGCAAGAGTGAAATGCCATATTGTCATCCTTGTTGACGAAAACATGCAGGGCAGTGTCCAGGTCATCTAGCCGAAGAACCTGCATATTCTGTAAGAAAATACTAATGTGGCAATATATTTTCATACCGTATATACATTTATTGTTGTAGATATTTTATTATATTTTTCTACAGACTTGATCAAGTATAGAAAAAATTGACTTGGAGCAAAGGTAGAACTTCAGTTCAACTAATTTGTAATGAAGTACCAGGTTAATTTCTGCAACCAGAGCTTCGACCGTGTGTTGATTAAGCTCATTTGGGTAGAGTTCTCTGGAACCGCCAGCGTTATCTGCAAGATTGCAAGTTGCATTTCTCAGATAAAGTCCCAGGTTTGCTTTTGTACTTCACTGAACTTTATTGTAAATATGTCACTTTTCCTTATCATTACAAATTGATTGAAGTTCTAGTTTTGCTGACCTTGCATGTTTTGGCGCCTTTTTGCTGACCTTGAGAAAACAATAATGTCTTGTGGGTTGGCAACCTACAGCGAAAAGTTTGTAAACAAATAAACTATCCAAGTAGTACTACTACTAACAAGGGGGGTCATATCATGAAGTTCCCTCATAGTCCTTGAGATACCTTCCCAACATACTTCTGACCAAACCGCTGTGGGTGTATTGTTAAGAACCCAGTGTAGTCCACCTGTAGGACAAGGGTTTAGGATAACTGGAGAGATAACTGGACATAGCTATCAGAATTCAGAAGTGACCTGATTTCCTTACCTTTATCCTAACAAGTGGAAGTTTGGGCTCTGATCCACTGCCTGCTGTTGTATCATTCTTCTCAATAAGATTGGCCACCTAAAGCAGCTCAGTCAGTAGCCGGTACGAGTAATTAGAGAGTACAAGTTATGAACAATCACAGCTCAGTCGACCAATGTTTGGCCATGTTTCCGACAAAGAAATGGACAAAGTCTGCAGGCCAGCTTATGGAGTTGAAGACCTACTACTTTATCCAAATGTGCGTCCACAGATGCTTCGTCATTGGCGTCGACGTCTGCTTGGTCTTCTAACACAACCTGAATTGCATTCTCATGATGAGATTGTCACTGAACTAAACATGAAAACAAGGATTGGCTTACCTCGGCATATTCAAAAGGTCTAACAGTCTTCAGAGGTATATTAGTTGGCCTGTATTTCATTCCCTATGGAATAGAACATAGGAAATGGTGATGGTTAATACAGCAGGTTGCAGAAGCTTTTACTTTTATTGAATCCGTGATTTTTCAAAACATATTTACGTTTATTTCCAACAAAAGAACATGCTTTTGTTTTGCTTCAGCACTGTTCAGCGATGTGGCAATTGAAGATCCTGGCTGCGTGATGTGGAAACCCATTCCAGGAACCTCCTATAAGTAGTTTATTAGAAGTAGTTAAATGAATAACGATTGACAGAACCCGTAAAAGAAAAACGATTGACAGAATGAAGAACATTACCTTGGGATCAACAAGGCATTCATGCTCATGGCCCCATATCACTAAATCCAGAAAGCTTGGTAACAGACGTTCGTTGATGCCGTTGTCGGGACTTCCCTTCATCCTGACAGTAGTACATAATAGCAAGAGTTCAAAACCCGGTTTAATAAACAACTGTCGTCGAGATCGACCGATCGGTTCAGTCACTTTTGCGTACCTGTTCTGATGAAGAACCAGAATGTTGAACCAGTCAGACAGTGACACATCCTCTGTACTCTCATGTTTCATCCAACCTATTGCACCTGGTGTCTGAATAAGAGCATAAGATGCAATATATCAGCATCAACAAGTTAACCAACCACCCCAGCTGCGACAGTCGACCATTTTACACTGAAATATACCTGAAACATTCTGCTCAATCTTGCATCCCTAACGTTCCCCAAGCCATATAATGCGACAGAAGTTGCACCCTGAAGTAGCACAAGTGCCGGAGCCAGTTAGCAACATGTACTTGGCATTTTACAGACTGCAGAATGCACAGTCGGTTGTAATAACATCTTGTATTATGGGACAGAGGGAGTAGCAAATTGACCTTTTTGATAAGTATAGGATGAATTGACATGTGACCGACGCCAGAACTGCCAAGATCCATCTTTCCAAAGTAATTCACGAAACCGGTGGCGGCAAGGACATCGATGGCTGACATATTATCCTGTGGTAGGCACGTGATGGAGAAAAAAAACGAAAGGTTAAATAAAATGAATTTATAAATTTAACCAATACATATCCTGAGCAGATAAAAATCCCATATGTAACTCTGGATATGCATACATACCACTCCTGTAGGATCATCATGGTCGCCATGGATGGTGAACACAGGCAAGCCGACGTTGATGTTCTGGTCCTCAAAATTCGGTCGACCAAACCTGAAGCATGCATGCATGCAAACTTGGAATCAATGAGAGAAAGAATATACACTGTCCAGAGTTCAGCCGTCGATTAGCTAGGCGACTGGGTAGCTGCTAGCTGATTGGTGCAAGTAGGAGTACGTACAAGTTCTGCAGGCTGGCTGCATGATCACTGACCACCTGGAACTGCACCGGCCGGTCGTGGAGGCAGCGCCGCCTCAGGATCTCGATCGTCTTCACCAGCGTCGAGCGTGACGGCTTGTTCTCGTGGAACAGATTGCCACCGAGAAGCAGGAAATCCACCTGCCAATTAATCATCGTCAACATGCTTATGTATGTAGACATGCAAGGACAAGAAGATCAATCAGTTATTAGTAGTGGTTGACATTGTGTTTCTCTGCCAGTGAGAAGATCTCCTCGAAGGTGTCGAATGAGTCGGATCGGCGTAGCTCGTCCTTCTCCAGGTAGCCGAGGTGGCAATCGGTCGCCACCAATATCCGCAGCGTGCTGCTTCCTCCAGCCTCTCCTGCTGCCTTCCTGAAGAAGAACACCCATGCATGCAACAGCTAACAGCGTTTTAGTAGGTTGCAGGTGGAATTTTTGCGGAAATATACAGCAGGCGTACAGCTGCCAACGCATATGCATTTAGGGTCTGTTTGGGAAGAAAATGGTGTTTCCTAGTCAAAATAGTTTTTTCTTTTGTCAAATTTAACTTTATAAACTTTGACCAACCTTATAGAAACATTTATATTGTCAACATCTACAATATCAAATCAATATTAGTAGATTCAGCCTGAAATATACTTTCATATGATATTACTATATCCAGCGTGTTGTGAATGCTCATAAAGTTTCAATAAACATGGTCAAAATTTACAAGGTTATTTTCCTTCATATATATTTGGTATTAGTATTGTACATGTTATTTTTTCTATAAGCTTGGTCAAACATTAAAAAGTTGGACGCCGATAAGTGCCACACGTGTGGGCATTAGGGGGGTTGTCCACACATTTTGTGTGGTGTATAAAAGAAACAGCCCACACACCCACGTGTGGGCAAAAAAAGTAATGCCCACACACCTCTTTTTTTCCTCCCGATCCCTCTCACACGTGTGCATGTGGGCGAAATAGATAACGCCCACACGCCCCGTACGTCAGGCCTCGTACCTCGTGGTCCCGCACGCCCGTGTGACAATCACCGCGGGTCCCGCAGTTGCCATGGTCCAGACCCTCGTCCATGTTCGTTTAACTGTAGTTGCCATGTCGCTGAACTTCGGTTGCCATGTCGGACAACTACAGTTGCCATGGTTGCTCAACTGCAGTTGCCATGTATGGTCTGATCTACTGCAGTTGCCACGATTTCAAAACTTTAGGAGTTGCCACCCACTAAACACTAGGCAGTTGTCATGTAGCACTACAAAAAGGCATGGCAAAAAAACATGTTCGGGTAAAAGAGAGAGTTGCCATGTGCTCACAAGCACGCTAGGGCAGTTGCCATGTAAAAGAAAGAGTTGTCATCTGCTTACGTGCACGCTACGGCAGTTGCCATGTACCATGCAAAAACACATGGCAACTCGGGTAAAAAGAGTAGCCATCTGCTTACAAGCAAAGCTAGGGCAGTTGCCATGTACCTGCAGAAACACATGGCAAACTGCCAGCTTTGGGTGTGGGCTAGGAGACGGGCGTGTGGGCGAAGTGATAAACACCCACACACCAGCCCCCTCTGCGTGCGTGTGTGTGGGCGAATTGCTAAACGCCCACACACCAGCCCCCCGTGTGGTGAAAAAAGGACGTGTGGGTGACCGGATGAATGCCCACACACCAGCTTAGTCCTACGTAGCACACAAAAACTGCTAGAACGCGCCAAGATTCGTGCAGAATTGGTTGGACGAGAATCCATGCGTGTGCGCGAGTTGCCAGACGCCCACACATGTGGGCGTTAGACTTTTCGAAAAAGTTTGACTTATGACAAATCTAATATTCCTATAGTTCAAACATGCCCTTAAAATGAATACTAGCATCTTTATATTTGGCGAGAAAAAGATGGGACAACAAAGGAAACTCCTTTTAGCTACTGGTTGCCTCGCAAAGTTTCATAAAATGGAAGTTTTTCTAGGATTTCTGCCTTAGAAAAAATAAATAATGATTTTAGACCCATGGAGAAACAATCCACGAACCCGAGGCTTATCTGATGTCAAATTAAGCTTTATCAATTGAGTCCGAAGAAAACTTCAATGACTGATATTCGCAATCCAAAGAAAAACAATCATATAAACCAACAAGCATATAAAATTAAATGAAGATAAATGACGGGCAACAAATTTTAAATGAAAAATTGTTGCTACCACAGGCACAGAACAACGATCTCATTATATCGAAACAAGTGTTTAAAACTAAAAGGATGTACAATGATTCATCAACTCATGTTGAGACGATCTCACTATATCGAGATAAGAGGTGCTTGCACGATGGTTAAAGAAACAAAAACCTAATCCGACCTCGAGCTTTAAAAAATCGGATTGTACACAATACTAATGTTCTATCATCCTCTTCCATCGACACCATTGAAATGGATAAAATGGCATAGTACCACCAGGTGACACCAGTGAAAACTGTTAAAATGCGAATCGAAGCTAGCCAACGGATGGTAAGGGCGTGTCGATATGTTCCTTCTGACAAGAGTTTGAGAATCCACGCATGGTGTCATTTCTTTATCATTTGGAATTTATTTTTATTATAGGGATAATTAAATTTTATCAATGCTATAATTGTAGCTTATAATTTAGGACAGTAAATTTTGCAACTTCCCATCCCTCTTACGTCTTGATCCCCCTGGGCCATCCAATTTCGTGATTCGGTCGTTCTTGGCTGTTGGATCACCTCCGAATGATGTCGTAAGCGCAGCTATTCCGGTAGAAAAATCGCATGCTGCTCGTTGATTCGGGTTACGGGTCCACAAAGATTCGGTAGCCTACAATTGGTACCCATCCACCTCGCGACAATTCGCTCGTCAATACACCCCCACCCCACCCACCCCTATTAACCTCTCCAAGAAAAGTTTTGAAAGGCACATAAGGTTGTGGTATAAATCAGTTGTTGGTAGGAGGAGGAATCACTGTGATTCTATTAACAAAGCGGCTCTCACCTGTAGTGGTATGATAAAGGAATTCTAGAACCCTAGGAAGAGAAAATCAACTAATATGGTTACTTGTATGATGAAAGGAATGAGAAGTCGGCTTTATTATTTAGGCATGAAACATACATAAATTGTTTCAAAATCGTATCAGGAGAAACCCTCACTTGAACCCTACAAAACATTGTTGGTTTTAGCCAAATGTTGGAATGTGGCTAAGTTATGTGATTTGTTTATGGTTGGGGCACTCTAATGATATAGACTTACCTTTTTAGTTTACCTTTACATTTATCATCCTCTATAGGAAAATGCAACTGAAAGAAGAATATGGCATTCAGGTTAATGTTGTTTGTCTCTTCTTCATTTCCTTTAGTTACCAATTTTGTCTACGGTCGACATCTATAGGCAATCATTTATTAGATCCTACATTGTCAAGAGTCCCCAAGTTGCTACTCCAAATATTTCTTCAATTTTGGTTCATTTGATTCCGGAATGTTACTCACTTGGACAACCACATAGTTTATGACATGGAATTTTGGTTAACAACTTTGGTTCCAAAACTCGAGAAATCTTACCTCTTGATCAAAGTTTGGTGGGGATGTCGTCCAAAGTCCAGAACTTATGTTAACAAGAGGTTCAATATAGATACAACATGATGGCATTGTGTCTGCCATTAGGACGTACCGCTCTATAACCCAGTGATTTTTTTTCGTCCGGAATGTTAATCTCGTGTAAAGCCTCAGTGCATATTGTGATCCTTTTTCTTGTTATCATCTCTTTCTTCACAATACGGATTAACAGATGGTTCCTTGTAGCATTGAGGTATATATGATACTAAGTAGTGTGCTACCATGAGCAACTATACTAGTGTGCTACCATGAGCAACTATATAATTTGTCAAAAAAAAAAGCAACTATACTAGATGTTGGTATCGGTTCACAACATTGTTATCGATTGTCCAGCTCAACTATACTAGATGTTGATATCGGTTCACAACATTGTTATCAATTGTCCAGCTTATGTGTGTGTTACACATACACATTTATATGACTCCGCATTGATGTCACGAATCAAGAGCATATTGGGTCTTGCTCGTGCCACCTTATATTTACATAAATTCCTATCGTTGCATTGGACAAATGAACGGGCACGACAATGCGCAATATCAATGATTTAGTAAGCTATGTATAGATGATCAGTACAGCTAGCCGCATAAAGATTTTGGGCAGCAGTTCATCCATGCATGTCAGTAGAGCAAATTAACTTGATATGCAAGCCCAGATGCATGTTATACTGATCCGTCATATGGAGGTGGGAGGGACCATGAACAGTATGAGGAATCACAGCCATTCAGCAGTACGTGTACCTCCAAGGCTCCAACCCTATATTTCCCATCGTTTGTGTATGCAGATATTGTACATCCGGCCAGTTGTTTAGACTTTATAATTAGATGCAATGTGTTCTAGACGGATCACATTTTTCCTCCGATAAACCGATATGCTTGTTGGTGAATAGTACCCCCTCCGATCTATAATAAGTGTCGCAGTTTTGAACTAACCTTAGTTCAAGACTGCTACATAATGGATCGAAGGGAATACTAAATTTGTTTTGAACAGGGAGGGGGATATACTGAACTAAATACATGCATAAATATACAGAACTACGTACGGACTGACGAGAACAATGAACCCAAAAATCATACTGAAAACCCCGTAAAATCACGCGGAAGGATTGTGGATCTTATCTACCCATACACGGCGCTTCAACCTTGGGAGCAGCCGCGGCATGAAAACAGTCACAGCCATAGCAAAACTCCAAAGAGGCTACGTACGGAGGGTGAGGCAAAAAGAATGGACTCGATCTGCTAAACGTAATGGCTACGAACTACTCACATCGCTTGCTTCCAGCTGATGGCCGCTGTCGATCGCGGACACCGCCCACCTTCCCGATCTGGAGGTGTGCGAAGTGAGATGGGAAGAGGAGCAGTAGCGAGTGAGAGGGAGTGACAGTTCGGGTGCGTCTGGCTTCCGTTGGAAGGACTAGGAGGAAGGGAAGAGTAGAAGGGAAGGAAGGGCACACGGAAGTGGGCCGCGCTCAAGGCCCTCGGCCGGTGAAACAGGCCCAGCGCATAACCGTCAAAAAATAAACGAATTAAGAGGAAAAAAACTCTAAGAAGGAGAAAAAGTAGTAGGAGAGAGGAGGACAGCACAGCGGCAGAGCAGAGCACCCCTCATCAGCGGCCGCCTCCATCCCTGCTCCGGCGCGCCATCGCCGTCACCGATCGATCATGGTGAGTAAGCTCGGATCGATCGATCAATCCCACTTCTCGCCCGTCCCCAGTCCCGCGCCTGGTGGGAGATTGGAATTTCGATCCCATGTGATTGGAGTGGGTTGTTTGTGTCTTGGTTGTGCTGTGCAGTCGGGGCGCAAGGAGACGGTGCTGGACCTGGCCAAGTTCGTCGACAAGGGCGTCCAGGTCAAGCTCACCGGCGGCAGGCAAGGTCCGTCCGCCCGTACATCCCCCGCCAGATTCCCCCCAACCCCAATTGTTTCAATGCCCTCGTCCGCTAGTTTATATACCATTTTGCCTACAGGACTGCCTGCTCGATTTGGTTTAGATAGTTTGGTACTCTAGAGGGATGTTCATACGCTGGCTCACATGACTGGTTGAACTGTAGTAGGGGTGATGAATTAATGTGAAAATGATTGTGATGGCAGTGGGATAGGTGGCTGTTCGGCATTCGGCGTGACTTGGTTTTAGTTTCATCTGTTCTCATGTCGCGGGATTTGGTACCAGGGCTATGTATACCTTGTCAAGCGAGGATTAGTTTCTGATATGTTGTGTGTGTGTGTGTGTGCGTGTGCGTGTGTGTTGGTTGTTGATCCAATGTCAATATGCATGGTCCTAGAATGATTCCGATTTCCTGAAAGGCCAGAAGGCAGAAGAAACTAGTCTTGTTATCCAGCAGTAAGTCGCAACACAACAAAGGCTGTGAACTTTGGCATTTGTATACATTGTGGCAGAAACTATTGTTGTTGTTGCCTTGCAGTTTATCCCAACGCGACACATGCTGACTTTGGCATCTGTACGCCTGCAGTTACAGGAACTTTGAAGGGCTATGACCAGCTTCTGAACTTGGTGCTTGATGAAGCGATTGAGTTTGAAAGAGGTACAACTCGACATAGGTTAATTTGATCTCGTCTTGTGCCCTTAAAAAGATGCAAAGTTATGCATTTTATTTGGAGCTTGGTCTCGAAAAAAATTACCATAGTTCGTGCATCGCCTTAGTTACCACGACGCTAGCATACTGGTTGACCATACAGAGGACTTGCTGCTATCGCTGCTTGAACAAATGAGGTGGCCAAAATACCATAACTGGTGTCTGCATTTATCAACCAGTAAATACCTAATTGTTGTCTTTTCGTTTTCATTGCGCCAAGATGCTTTTTGTGTTCTTTTGCTCGATGTTCCGTTATCGACTGATAGTGGAACCTGATACCTTTTGGATCGAATGGAAAAAAGAAATACCTAATTGTATTGCACTTGTAAAGATATGGACAATGTCTAATGACTATCACACTTCACCCATGTCATCTTATTTTGCAGAGCAAGACGATCCACTGAAACTGTCGACAAAAACCAGACAGCTTGGTCTCATTGTAAGTTTCTTTACAGTATCGACTTCAGTGCTATCACTCCTCTATTGGTTTGGTTATTGTGATTTCAAGAGTAGTGGATTTCGCCCTCCATGGTTCTTTTTTCCCATGGCGGTTTTTCCTTGAAATATTTTTTGTCAACCATATTCACAATTAAACAGCAATCAAAACATCCTCTAACGACTACTAACTGCAGGTCTGCAGGGGCACAGCGGTGATGCTTGTATCGCCAACGGAGGGAACAGAGGAGATCAAAAACCCCTTCCAAGAGGCTGATGGAGAACAAACCGCTCACTCCTAAGAATGACCTGAGAAGCTGGTTGGTTACCCCGTGGAGAGACTTGTACATTAACTTATAGTAAGAGGTATGGCACTCTATGTTGGAGCACTGGTCGTCTGAGGTTCATATTTGTGCCAAGATGATTAGGAGTCGCACTGGACTGTCATGTGTATATGTTACGGGCCCACCTTGTTGCTCTTCGTACACAACGGCTGTATTTACCCTATGTATTCGCCTATTGTGCTCTCTGACAAACGTTTATGCATATCCCCGCAAAAAAAACATTTATGCATATATCCCCATAACACCGCAGGAGATCTTTTCTTCTTTTAGTTAAAAACCCCTCTCTTTCTTTTCACGTGAAGTTAGACAATTTTTTCTTGAATTATCCGACGTTTTCTACCCTTGTAAATCTCATTTCCTCTCCCCCCTTGTGCATCGCAACCACAAAGAGAGATTATTGATCACCTCACTTGAATTTTCGTGTACTAAAGAGATACAATGCTTAATTTGTAGGCAGAGACATCGGCGTGCAACCTTCATGCGTGGAGTACAATGGGTGACGAGAGCTGTGTAGAACTAGACTGAGTCTGATAGGTAGCAAGATACCTTTTTTTTTAAGAAAAGGCATACGCCCGACTTTATAAATAAAGCCACCAGACAGAGTCATGTCACAACCATCCAAACAACACAGAAGCAAAGCAAAGTTTAAGAAGTATGAATACATGGCAACCGGCCAATCATGACACGCAGGCCAGCCTTGAGTCCAAAAGAACAGGAGATTAAGCCATCCTCCTAGATCGCCGCAGCAGGGAAGAAGCCGTAGATCTCATCTTAGATAATATGTCGTCGAACGCCTCTAGGTCCACCTCCTTAGTCAATAATCTCCACTGCTGCAAAAAGACATTGGCTTTAAATAAGCAATTCACAGGGTTAGCCGGAAAGATGTGCTCGATAGTGAACTTGTTCCTAGTAGTCCACAGTGACCAATAGATCGCTACCCAACCAACCCAGAATAACCTCTTAGCCCGACCGGATAAAGTATTAACACAGCGCCGCAGGTCCTTGAAGGAAGATGGATTTCAACTAACATGAAGCCAATGTCTAATGCAACTCCAAAGGAATTTAGCCAAGGAGCAATGAAAAAATATGTGCTCGGTGTTTTCAAAAGCCCCACATAAAGCGCATCTATCAGAGCCCGGACCGTTCCTCTTCCTAATTTGATCAGCCGCAGGTAGTTTACGACGGAAAGCTTGCCACATGAAAATTTTGATCTTAGGAGGAATACGGGCCAACCAAATATCCTTGAATTTCACTGTATGGGCACCTGAGATAAGTTTGGCGTACGTAGACTTAACTGAGAAACGACCAGAAGAAGAGTGAGGCCAGACAACCGAGTCGTCTTCCTCCGAGAGCAAGGGGAAGCAGACAGTAAGACGTTGCCAATCATCCAACTCCGCAGGAGAAAGGGATCGCCGGAAGTCAAGGTCCCAATTGTGAACCGAGAGCTCAAAGATAGAGATCTCCGGAGCAGAGCAATATGAGAACAGGGTCGGGAAGGCCACCGCGAGAGTGGTATCACCAACCCACCAATCTAACCAAAAGCTAGTCAAGGTCACTTACCATTCCTAACTACAAACTTAACGAGGGACCGAAAGATCGGGCGAACTTTAACAAGCTGACGCCAAAATTGAGAGCCACCTGAGGAAGAAGCGAACATGGGGCTCGAGGAGGGGAAATATTTAGCTGTGAGAAAAGATAGCCAGTGGGGGCGCTCAGGAACATTATTTTCCACCACCATTTTATCATGAGGCACTTGTTCATGACCACCGTGTTAATGATACCTAAGCCCCCCATATTCTTAGGCCTACAGATGAGATCCCACTTAACCATCCTATATTTGCGCTTATTGTCAGAGGAGTTCCAGTAAAAAGCACCCCTATGCTTGTCAGAGCCAGCGTGAATCCCTCCGGACAAGAGATAAAAGCCGTTTAGAAACATCGGAAGGGAGGAAAGGCAAGCATTAGTAAGGGCAACCTTGCCCGCCTGGGAATTATATCGGCCTCTCCACGGCAGGACCCTGTTCCCTACTTTAGTCACTGTTGGGGCAAAGTCTTTTGCCAATAGCTTGAGAGGGGAGATTGGGAGGCCCGGGTATTTGAAAGGGAAAGAACCAAGGGAGCAGTTCAGAAGATGTGCCACTCTCTGAGCTTCAGAGTCAGTTACCCCAGTCACGATAACTTCGCTCTTCGAAAAGTTGATTTTAAGACCCGATAGCGCTTCAAAGCATAGAAGAAGGAATTTCAGATGCGTGAGACTAGCCTCATTAAGTTCAACCATAATAATGGTGTCGTCCGCGTATTGAAGATGAGTGATGCCATTGGGAATCAAGTGAGAACTAACAGGCGTAATGTGACCAGCAAGAGCTGCTCGAGAAAGGATATCAGAGAGAGCATCCGCAACGAAATTAAAGAGAAGGGGGAAGCCGGGTCTCCTTGTCTAAGGCTCCTACCAATGGCAAAGAAATTACTAATCTGCCCATTAACCGCCACAGCCGTGTGGCCTCCCGAGACCAACTGCATAAGACGGTGAACCACCGCACCCTCGAAACCTTTAGCAAGAAGGACTTGGCGAAGAAAATTCCAGCTCACCGAGTCGTAAACCTTCTCGAAGTCAAGTTTGAGTACCACTGCCTTAGTGCCCTTGGTACGCAAGTCATGGACAATCTCATGCAAGCATAGAACACCATCCAGAATAAATCTACCCTTTATAAACGCAGATTGAAAAGGGCTAATGACGCGATGGGCGATCGGAGATAGCCTGGTAGCCAGACCCTTAGCCGGGATCTTCGCAAAATTATTTATTAAGGCAATGGGCCTAAACTGGGAAATCAGGTTAGCCCCTTTGACCTTAGGAATGAGAGTGAGCATCGTGTAATTCAATCTAGAGATGTCAACAGTTCCCAGCCAAAAACCTTGTATAACTGCTTGAATGAGGCCCTTTAACTGAGGCTAGAACTGCCTAAAGAAATGGGTGGAGAAGCCATCAGGCCTAGAGGCCGCGTTAGAGTTGGCAGATCGGATCACATCGAAGATCTCCTCTTCAGAAGGGGGAGTCATCAATCCCTCGTTTTCATCGCTGAAATCTGCTCGAGGGGAGACCAAAAGGTAGACGCCAACCTAAAACCCACCTCGGGTTTAGCAGATAAGAGAGTAGAGAAGAAATGAACCACATGTTGCATAATCACAGATTGATCAGAGACCCTGACACCGTCGATAAGGAGGCTATCGATCAGACATCGCCGACGTCTACCATTTTCGATGGCAAAGAAATAGGCCGTGGGCAAGTCACCCTTTAAAGTCCAGTTAATAGTGCCTCTTTGCTTCCAATACACCTCCTCCTGACGATGGATATCCAAAAGGGTCTCTTCAAGACCGAACCGAATCTGCCACTCGGCCGGGGAGAGGCCCATGTCATCCACGCGAGCATCAAGCGCACCAATTTGAGCAGCCAACCTAACTTTGTCACGCCTTGACTCAACAAAGTGATTTTTAGACCAACCACGAAGGAATCTACGAAGAAAGTAGGAGCACTGATGCCAGTCGTCCATCGGACCAAAAGATCAGCGGTTAGAAGACAGGAAAGACGAAACTTTTGCGCAATCAAGTTAGCAAAACCCTCAACTAGGAGCCAGGAGGCATCGAACTGAAACCTCGGAAAGGAAACCGAACGAGTACCATCATCAAGAATCAGAGGGGAATGGTCCGAGCCCACTATTGCTAGGGCTCTGAGAATGGCACGGGGGAACAACGAGTCCCATCTAGAACACAAGAAAACCCGATCGAGGACAGAACGAATGGAGATGTTTGGCGATTTGTCCAGGTGTAACGGGCCCCGACCCTAGGAATTTCACGTATCGTCGTGTCTTTGATGAAAGCATTAAACGCGTCGGCCAGCGGCCACGAGAAGTTAGAGGAACTCTTATCCGAAGGGTAGCGCATCAGATTAAAGTCTCCCCCAATAAGTAGCGGCAACTCACAAGAGTCTATTTTATTTCGAAATTCATCCAGAAAAATATAAGACATAGAATGGTCAGCCGGACCATATACCACCATGATTTCTAGTAAATAATTAAGGGTACGATGAGACACCACCGTGCTAGCCCAAAAAATGCCATGGTCAAAAGCGACAAAATCAAACAAGTCTCTCTTTGTGCCAAGGAGGATACCACCTGAATGACCAACAGGAGCCACAAAATTCCAATCGAATCTAGCGGTCCCAGAAACGGCTGAGAGCTCATTTGGGGAGAAGGAAGGTTTGAGAGTCTCGACAAGACCAATGATATCAATATTTTCAGAACGGACCAAGTCTTTTAGCTGGTCCCTGCGCCCCCTAGCGCCGAAACCCCTAATATTCCAGAATAGTGCCTTCATCTAAAAGAGAGGTTTTGAATGCGAAGGCTCGACCTGCTAGGAGCCATGCAGGATTTAGCACGTTTACCAGCCCCATGTTTAGAGACAGCCGGGGGAGCCTGACTCCTATCAGATCCCCCCTCATCCCCACCGGCCACAACCAGTGGGGCAATAGATCCCAGCCCGGCCTCCTTGGCTTTAGCGATGTCAGCCTGAGCTATTTCGTTAGCCCTAATAATGCCAAGCAAGGAAGAAGGAGAACCCAAACTAGCATCATAAGAAATACCAACATCTTCTACAATACGAAGCAAATGATCATCGGATTGAGACGGAAGCACTAAACGAACTGGGAGAATGAACAGCGGGGTTAGGAGAGGGGGGCATGGATGCGAACCTGAAGGAGGCAGATCCCTAGCCGCAGCGCGCCGAGCGGCCCGATCAGCAACCCGCTCGCCACTGTTGGAGACGCGACCGCTCTTGCGGGCCGTGGACGCCGGCGAGCACAACGGCGCAGGGCGAGCACGGTAGGGAGACGCCGCAACAGAAGACGGGCCCGAGGCTGTACCCATATCAGCATCCAGTCTACGGTAGAGCCCAGCCGCAGACTGCCTTGAGTAACCAGACGCCCTGCTTTTAGCAGAGTACTTCTTGACCGATGACTTCTTCTTCTTTTTGGAGGCCAAGGGGCCGGCCGGGGGCAAGTCTTCAATGCCCGAGAGGGAAGGAGAGGCAGGGCGAGCTGGAAGGTTAGAGCACACCGCCGAGAATGGTGTTCCCTTCGCTCCACCAGAAGCCGCGACCCCTCCAACCAAGTCCGGCAGCGAATCATTGGCCCCCCCACCAGCCGGTGCATTCTCCTTCAGCAGGTCCTGGTCTTCTGGAGAGAGCCCGTCCCACTCCGACTGGGTAAAGCGCTGATCATTGCCATGCATAGAATCCTCCGGAAAGCCGTCACCATCGTTGCTCTTGTCATCGTTGCCGGAAGCAGGAGGCGGGGGAGGGGGCGGGGGCAACACCGAGCCCGAGTCACCCTCCACCCGGACCTTGAGCCGGAAGCCTCCAGCCGAGGGGAAGACGTCGATGGAGCCACGGATACAAAGGGGATCAACACACCACACCCGCAGACGGACCGGCCCGAGAATAGCCAACGACTCTTGATCAACCTCAATAGGTTTGCCGATAAGCACCCCGAAAGCCATCAGGAAAGTCGTGGAACGCAAAACAGGAGGAACATCATCAACTAGAACCCATACATCAGACAGGGGAGAGATAGCATTGGAGCCATTGGACGCAGCCTTGACCGAGACTACCAGTTGATTAAGAGGCAGCGTAAAGCTAGTACATGAGGATATCATCCGAAGGCTTTCCTTGGAGGGGAAAGTAGCAGCAAACTCAAAATCCGAAAGCTGATGGATTTGCCAATCCCACCCCCCTCATCCCACAGCAGGATTTCATCGAGAAGGACCTGGGGTGTGATGCGTTTGGACTGGACAGAAATGATGCTAGAGTTGGAGAGCGCTGGTATAGGAGCAACAGCAGGGACCTCCCTATCTAAGGCAAAGAAGGAGCACCCAGGGAGGCCAAGACCATAGTGGAAAAAAGCAGGTGGCTTGGTACGGTTCTGACAGTCCACAGTGAGGTGACCATCTTCCCTACAGATGAGGCAGAAGGGGGGGTTTTGGCATCGGGACTGGAAATGACCAGGATGGTGACACGCGAAGCAGGTGAGAGTAGGGTTGGCGACCTGAGACTGAGGAGGAACGCGACCAGATCCACGAGGGGGAGGGGGGAGAATGCCATCACCAGCCGCGCCGGACAGAGAACCGACGGCCCGCCCAGCAGCAGTCCCAACGGGACAGCGGGCCGGCGCCCCCGACGCACCCGCAGGACGAAGCGCGACGGACCCCGACCAGCCACCGCCGGAGCCCGCAGCGGACCACCTCCCTGGGGCGCAGCACTACGCGAAGGAGGCGGCGGAGCCGGGCCAGATGAGCCAGCCCGACTACCCGCAGCCGCGAACTCCCATGGATCAGCAGAGGCCGTAGTAGATCGAGGCAGAGGCAGCGAAGGATCCGTCGGCCCAGAACCGGAGGCAAGCGGGGGCGAGCCGGCCGCCGCCCCCGCCACCGGAGCACGCGACGCCTGGAGCTTAGCGCGCAGCGCAGCCTCATACTCCAGATCTGCCGCCGCCTTGCCAGATCCGTCACGCCCCCGCTTCTGGCTAGAGACGGCCTGCTAGATGACCCGCGCGAACGATCCATCGTGACCACCGCAGCAAACGAACGGGAGAGGGGAGGGGGAGGAGCCGATCTGGAGAAGAAGCGAATGGGGAAGCGGCGACGACGCAGGTCAGAAGAGGAGGCAGGGAACCCTAGAAATGGGGGAGCCGATCCCTTCCAGATCCATATATATCCGGACCGAGCCAGGCCCGAGCCGACAGGGAGGGCCGAGGGGGCAGGAGGGAGTGGGCCTGGGCCATCCGCGGCCCAGAAACCAGGAGAGGGAGGGGAGGGAAAACGGACACACAATTCAGGGCAGGCACCGACCCAGGCCCACCAGGCCCATCAAGCGGCACAAGGGCCCGCAGCCCAGACACGGAACCATCCACAGACCCCAACGCCAGATCTAGGTCAGACGCTGACGCCCCCGCTGTCGACGGGGCCGGAGCCGACCCCCCAGAGGACGCACAGCGGGGAAGGGAGGAAGAAGAGGACGCCGCTGACACCGCCCCCCCGTCCCTACCAGAGCCCAGGATCCCCCGATCCGGAGACCAGGCCGCAGCATGGCGACGCCCACGGGAAACACGGCGCCAACCATCCCCTCCACCACGACGCCGGGGAGCCGCCCGCACCCTCCAGGCGCAAACTTCCGACGGCGGCCCGTGGCCAAAACAACGGAGAGGCCGCCCACAGGCACCGGACGAGGAGGGGAAGGGGAGGCATCGGAGTCCGACCCCGAATCCTCCAAATCGAGAGCCCAGAACCTGTTGGCCCGAGAAGTAGCGGGAAGGGCGGAGCGAGGCAAGTGCGCCGGGGCGGAAGAGGGGGAGGAGAGCACCGCCAGGGAGGAGCGAGAAGGAGTCGACGGGGAAGAGGGGGGGTAGCAAGATACCTAACCAGACAGTTCGCTCGCGCACTGTCCATATCTACTGTATTTTTTAGGAACACTGTCCCATCTTTATTTCTGAACTGAACAACCATTCATATCAGGCTAGGCATCCAATTTTATTCCGAAGCTTGTAGGTACTTGTACTAGAAACGATATTATTGTGGGTTTAGTATGAATTTGTGGCGATAACTTGTACTAGTACTGCTAGCCAGACGGGGGCTTGCACTAAGGCGGCCGTGCAATCCTTCCATTGTTTGGGAGAGAGGCCCTGAACACCTGGTGGGACCGGTGCGGGGGGCTGTGCCGCGGCCTGGCGCGCTTCCTCCTCGGCCTCGCGCTGCTCGTCCTCAAGGTCGCGCTCGAGCATCTCGAGGCACTCGCCGTTGCGGCGCTCCTCGGCCACCCAGATCTGGCGCCAGTGCTCGAGGTACGCCGCCTCCTGCTCCGGCGTCGCTGTTGGGGAACACAGTAATTTCAAAAAATTCCTACGCACACGTGATGACCCACAAGTATAGGGGATCTATCGTAGTCCTTTCGATAAGTAAGAGTATCGAACCCAACGAGGAGCAGAAGGAAACGACAAGCGGTTTTCAGTAAGGTATTCTCTGCAAGCACCGAAATTATCGGTAACAGATAGTTTTGTGATAAGGTAATTGGTAACGGGTAACAAGTAATGAAAGTAAATAAGGTGCAGCAAGATGGCCCAATCCTTTTTGTAGCAAAGGACAAGCCTGAACAAACTCTTATATGAAGGAAAACGCTCCCGAGGACACATGGGAATTATCGTCAAGCTAGTTTCCATCACGCTCATATGATTCGCGTTCGTTACTTTGATAATTTGATATGTGGGTGGACCGGTGCTTGGGTGCTGCCCTTCCTTGGACAAGCATCTCACTTATGATTAACCCCTATTGCAAGCATCCGCAACTATAAAAGAAGTATTAAGGTAAACCTAACCATAGCATGGAACATATGGATCCAAATCAGCCCCTTACGAAGCAACTCATAAACAAGGGTTTAAGCTTCTGTCACTCTAGCAACCCATCATCTACTTATTACTTCCCAATTCCTTCCTCTAGGCCCAAATAATGGTGAAGTTTCATGTAGTCGACGTTCACATAACACCACTAGAGGAAAGACAACATACATCTCATCAAAATATCGAACGAATACCAAATTCACATGACTACTTATAGCAAGACTTCTCCCATGTCCTCAGGAACAAACGTAACTACTCACAAATCATATTCATGTTCATAATTAGAGGGGTATTAATATGCATTAAGGATCTGAACATATGATCTTCCACCAGATAAACCAACTAGCATCAACTACAAGGAGTAATCAACACCTACTAGCAACCCACAGGTACCAATCTGAGGTTTTGGAACAAAGATTGGATACAAGAGATGAACTAGGGTTTGAGAGGAGATGGTGCTGGTGAAGATGTTGATGGAGATTGACCCCCTCCCGCTGAGAGGATCGATGGTGATGACGATGGTGATGATTTCCCCCTCCCGGAGGGATGTTTCCCCGGCAGAACAGCTCCGCCGGAGCCCTAGATTGGTTCCGCCAAGGTTCCGCCTCGTGGCGGCGGTGTTTCGTCCCGAAAGCTTTCTTATGATTTTTTTCCAGGGTAAAAGACTTCATATAGCAGAAGATGGGCACCGGAGGCCTGCCAGGGGGCCCACGAGGCAGGGGGCGCGCCCAGGGGGGTAGGGCGCGCCCCCACCCTCGTGGCCAGGGTGTGGCCCCCTCTGGTTGATTCTTTCTCCAGTATTTTTTATATATTCCAAAAATTGCCTCTGTGAAGTTTCAGGATTTTTGGAGTTGTGCAGAATAGGTCTCTAATATTTGCTCCTTTTCCAGCCCAGAATTTCAGTTGCCGGCATTCTCCCTCTTCATGCAAACCTTGTAAAATAAGAGAGAATAGGCATAAGTATTGTGACATAACGTGTAATAACAGCCCATAATGCAATAAATATCGATATAAAAGCATGATGCAAAATGGACGTATCAATTCCCCCAAGCTTAGACCTCGCTTGTCCTCAAGTGGAAGCCGATAACGAAAAATATGTCCACATGTTTAGAGATAGAGGTGTCGATAAAATAAAATACGGACATGAGGGCATCATGATCATTCTTATAACAGCAACATATATATATTTAGTCATATGATTTCTTATGCTCAAGTAGTAATCTATTCACAATGTCAAGTATGAATCAAAAACTTCATTGAGAACCAACAAACTATAATCTCAGTCATTGAAGCATTTGCAATTTATCATAACATAGGAAAGAGTCAATATAAGAGCTTTTCAGCAAGTCCACATACTCAACTATCATTTAGTCTTTCACAATTGCTAACACTCACGCAATACTTATGGTTATGGAGTTTTAATCGGACACAGAGAAAGATAGGGGCTTATAGTGTTGCCTCCCAACCTTTTACCTCAAGGGTAATGTCAACAATAATAGTTCATGCTAACTTACATCCAATAGTGTATATATATATATATATATATATATATATATATATATATATATATATATATATATATATATATATATATCAGGATCTTTCCAACACAATGTGCTTGCCAAAGGATAAAATGTAAAAAGGGAAAGGTGAAGATCACCATGACTCTTGTATAAGGTATAAGACAACAGTAGAAGATAGGCCCTTCGTAGAGGGAAGCATAGGTTGTCATGTGCTTTTATGGTTGGATGCACGAAATCTTAATGCAAAAGAACGTCACTTTACATTGCCACTTGTGATATGGACCTTTATTATCCAGTCTGTCGCTTTTATTTCTTCCACATCACAAGATCGTATAAAGCTTATTTTCTCCACACTAATAGGTCATACATATTTATAGAGAAATTTTTATTGCATACAACAATGACAACTTACTTGAAGGATCTTACTCAATCCATAGGTAGGTATGGTGGACTCTCATGGCAAAACCGGGTTTAAGGATATTTGGAAGCACAAGTAGTATCTCTACTTGGTGCAAATAATTTGGCTAGCATGAGGGGGAAAGTCAAGCTCAACATGTTGGATGATCCATGACAATATACTTTATTTCAGATATAAGAAAACATAACCCATTACGGTGTCTTCCTTGTCCAACATCAACTCTTTAGCATGTCATATTTTGATGAGTGCTCACAATCATAAAAGATGTCCAAGATAGTATATTTATATGTGAAAACCTCTCTTTCTTTATTACTTCCTATTAATTGCAACGATGACCAAAACTATGTTTGTCAACTCTCAACAACTTTGATTCATCATACTCTTTATATGTGAAGTCATTACTCTCCATAAGATCAGTATGAGCTCTTTATTTCTTTTTATTCTTTCTATTATTCTTTTAAGATCATAGCAAGATAACCAAGCCCTTGACTTAAAACTAATCTTTATTATATATATATAGCTCTCGGACTCGATTACATAGAAGGAACATAAAGCAAAACTCAAAACTAGATCATACTAAAATTTTGTTCTACTAGATCAAGATATTACTAAAAGGATCGAACTAAGAAAAACGGTAAAGATAGGAGTGTGATGGTGATACGATACCGGGGCACCTCCCCCAAGCTTGGTGGTGAAGAAGATGGTGGTGATGATGGATAGTCGCACATCGAGCATAGGAGATCCTCCAATTTGCGGATAATGCCCTTGAGTGCGGTGATATGCTCCTTTAACAAAATATTTTCACGTGTGAGATACTTGTTTTTTATGCGAGCTAACTCAATCATCTTGAAATCTTCAATCTCTGTTGGGGTAAGAAGTTGTAATGAGGTTGAAGGATGTCTTCGTCTTCTGTTGCCGGAACTTGATCCTCCTTGGCCTTCTTGATCCTATCATCCTTCTTGATCTCCCCGGGTTCCTCTCTCTTCAGCTCTATCTTCAGTAGCCAAGCATCATTGCCCTCATTGTTGGAGGAGGTGGACGACATGATGCCTGGCCTTGACAACTCTGGCAGAAAACAGCTCGAAACAAAAATAGAGGATATTTGCGTGGTACGGTGGCCAAAACCTTCGGGAGATTATATAATGAATTTTTACCGACCAAAAGAAGTATCTTGCAAGAAAACGGAGTCCGGAGAGCACACGAGGTGCCCACGAGGCAGGGGGCGCGCCCTCCACCCTCGTGGACGCCTCGTGTCCTTCCCAGACTACTTCTTATTTTCCTATTTTCTTAAATATTCCAAAATGGAGAAAATTTGCCATTAGAACTGTTTTGGAGTCGGTTTACTTACCGTACCACATACCTATTCCTTTTTGGAGTCTGAAGCGTTCTGGAAAGTGTCGCTTATATATTCCTCCGGGGTTACGGTTTAAATAACATTGGTTTCAACATTTATGGGATTACCTGAGATATAATGTTTGATTCTTTGATCGTTCACCACCTTCGGATTTGTGCCTTCGAAGTTGTTAATTTTTATAGCACCGGAGCGATAGACCTCCTCGATAATGTAAGGACCTTCCCATTTGGAGAGGAGTTTTCCTGCAAAAAATGAGCATCTTTGAAGAGAGTAGGCCAATAAAAACCGGATTGCAATACCTTATGTGCAGTTCTATCTCCAACGTGGTGTCCTCCTTAAGCCTCGGAGTGACACTTGCGTAGGATCTTTAATGTCCTTGGGACACGACATCTTTTCAATAGCATCAACTTTAGCTTTATCAACTTCAATACCTCTTTCAGAAATTTTATGCCCCAAGACAATACCTTCATTAACCATAAAGTGGCACTTTTCCCAATTCAAGACAAGATTAGTTTCTTCACATCTCTGCAAAACTCGATCAAGGTTACTCAAGCAATCATCAAAAGAAGTTCCATATACGGAGAAATCATCCATGAAAACCTCAACAATCTTTTCACAAAACCAGAGAATAGAGCCATCATACATCTTTGAAAGGTAGCAGGTGCATTGCATAAACCAAAAGGCATACGTCTATAAGCAAAGGTACCGAAAGGGCAAGTAAAAGTGGTCTTTTCTTGATCCTCTTTTGACACAGGTATTTGAGAGAAACCAGAATAACCATCTAGAAAGCAAAAATGTGTATGTTTGGATAATCTTTCTAGCATTTGATCAATAAAAGGTAAAGGGTAATGATCTTTTTAGTAGCTTTATTTAGTTTACAGAAATCAATTACCATTCTATAACCTGTAACGATTCTTTGTGGGATCAATTCATCTTTGTCATTAGGAACAATAGTAATACCTCCCTTCTTAGGGACACAATGGATAGGACTTACCCACTGACTATCAGCAATGGGATAAATTATACCTCCTCCAGAAGCTTTAGTATTTCTTTTCTTACCACTTCTTTCATCTTAGGATTCAACCTTCGTTGGTGATCAACAACCGGTTTAGCGTCTTTCTCCACTTTTATTTTGTGTTGGCATAGAGTGGGACTAATGCCCTTAAGATCATCAAGAGTATATCCAATAGCAGCACGGTGCTTCTTCAGAGTTTTCAATAATCTCTTTTCTTCATGCTCTGAAAGGTTAGCACTAATAATAACAGGATATATCTTCTTTTCATCAAGATAAGCATATTTAAGAGTATTAGGTAATGGTTTAAGCTCAAACACAGGATCACCCTTGGGTGGAGGAGGATCCCCTAGGATTTCAATAGGCAAGTTGTGTTTCAAAATAGGTCCTTGTTTAAAGAATACTTCATCTATTTCCCTTCTTTCATTCATAAACATATCATTTTCATGGTCGAGCAAATATTGTTCTAAAGGATCATTAGGAGGCACGGAAATAGAAGCAAGACCAATAATTTCATCTTTACTAGGCAATTCTTTATCATGGGGTTGTCTACGAAATTTAGCAAAATTAAACTCATGAGACATATCCCCCAAAACAATAGTAACAACATCCTTTTTGCAGTCTATCCTAGCATTAATAGTATTCAAGAAGGGTCTACCAAATATGTTGGGACAAAAGTTATCTTGTGGGGAACCAAGAACAAGAAAATCAGCAGGATATTTAACTTTCCCACACAAGACTTCAACATCTCTAACAATCCCAACTGGTGAAATAGTGTCTCTATTGGCAAGCTTAATCGTAACATCTATCTCTTCTATCTCAGCAGGTGCAATATCATGCATAATTTCTTTGTATAAGGAATGAGGTATTGCACTTGCGCTAGAACCCATATCACATAAGCCATGATAGCAATGATCTCCTATTTTAACAGAAATAACAGGCATGCCTACAACAGGTCTATGTTTATTTTTAGTAGCAGATCTAGCAATTCTAGCAGCTTCATCACAGAAGTAAATAACATGACAATCAATATTATCAGCCAAGAGATCTTTAACCATAGCAATACTAGGTTCAACTTTAATTTGCTCAGGGGGTGTAGGTTTTCTAGTGTTGCTCTTACGAACCACAGTTGAAGGTTTAGCATGATCCTTTATTCTAACAGGGAAAGGTGGTTTCTCAATATAAGCAGTAGGAACAACAGGATCAACATTATAAGTGATAGTCTTTTCTTCAACTTTAATAGGTGCAATTACTTTTACTTCAATGGGATGATTATATTTAAACCACTTCTCCTTAGGGAGATCAACATGAGTAGCAAAGGATTCACTGAAAGAAGCTACTATCTCAGAGTCAAGTCCATATTTAGTGCTAAATTCACGGAAAACATCGGGATCCATAAAAGATTTAACACAATCAAACTTAGGTGTTATACCTGACTCCTTACCTTCGTCGAGATCCCAATCTTCAGAGTTGCATTTAATTCTTTCCAATAAATCCCATTTGAATTCAATAGTCTTCATCATAAAAGAGCCAGTACAAGAAGTATCGAGCATGGAGCGATTGTTGAGAGAAATTCGAGCATAAAATTTTTGAATAATAATTTCTCTTGAGAGCTCATGGTTGGGGCATGAATATAACATTGACTTAAGCCTCCCCCAAGCTTGAGCGATGCTTTCTCCTTCGCGAGGCCAAAAATTATATATATAATTACGATCACGATGAACAAGATGCATAGGATAAAACTTTTGATGAAATTCCAATTTCAATCGGCTGTAGTTCCATGATCCCACATCATCACATAGCCCAAACCATGTCATTGCCTTTCCCTTCAAAGATAAAGGGAAGACCTTCTTCTTGATAACATCCTCGGGCATTGTCGGCGTTCTGGGAACGGGGGTCCCCAGACTTGCCTGCTTGCAGCCCATGGCGTGGCTCTGCGAGCAGGCAGGTACGGCCCATCTTCACCAACGAGCATTCGAGAGCCTCGCGAGGGGCCACGCCTCGTGAGGCGGACGACGCAAGACCTCCTCGGGAGTGGCCTTACCAGGCTGGCTCACGAGGGGCGGAGAGATCAAGGCAAGGCAAACCTCGCGAGGTTCTCATGACATGAGCCATGACGACCGAGACCAGGCGGGCGCCAGATGGGCGCGAGGGCGCGCAGTGTCCTTATTTCCTCTTTGGTGCTAACGAGGCAAGCACAGGCGAGGAGTACCGAGGCGTCAAGCAAAGGTTTCCATATCGGTGCAACGAGACCAAGACCAGCAGGACGACAAGACGGAGATCACCATGGAGCCCAAGACGGCGTCACCACCAGAGCCTTTGGCAGGCGAAGACTGCTTTTGTCAAGATAACTTGTACTAGCTGTCCCCTTTTCAAATTGGCCGTTGTGGCATCCCTTCCGGCTCAATATTTGGGGAGAGGACCAGGGCCTCTATAAATAGGATTAGCCACCACAGTAGGAGGCAACAGAGCCTCAGCCATCTCATCTTGGACTAGATCCAACCCATCCTCACACCCACCAAGCACAAGAAAACCTCACCTTAGGAGGCTGTTCTTCCCCTTGTACTGTTCATCCTCAGCCCGAGAGGCAATCCACCACACCACACTGGAGTAGGGTATTACACCACAACGGTGGCTCGAACCAGTATAAATCTTGTGTCCCTTGTGTTGCGAGTTCGTTGAGTTAGCCTGAGAGATCCCGGCGAGGCTGAGGGCGTGATTCGGTAGGGGGAGATCTTCGTGCGCACCCCAGTGTTCGAACCTTGAGGGTTTTTCCGGAACCCGAGATCCAACATTTGGCGCGCCAGGTAGGGGTGCGCCGAAACTTTCCTTCCGTCGCTCCGCGTCCCGTCGTTTCGTCATTTCCATGGCGGACGCTCGCCGAGCTCGCGCTGAGTGCCGGGCCGCCCTCACCGCCCGCGTTGTTCAGACGGCTCCTGTCGGTGGGCCACCCCATCGTTCTCCGTCGCCTGCCGCCACTGGCCCGGCGGGGAACGAGCAGCAAGCCTCCTCACTGCACCCCTTGGTGCGGCGGGACCGCCGTACCGCCACTCCATCGCTGACCCCGGTCAGCTCGTCGTCTCACGCCCGACGCGCTCCCACGGACGCGCAGGCCGCGCTGTGCATGGTGCGCGAACTCCTGCGCTACCGCCCCATCGACGAACTCTACGAGGACTAGCTCGACCGCATCGCCGAGCTTGTCAGCGCCGCAGGGGGCTTCCCTGTGCCGTCCCTCTCACTGCCTCGCCCTTCGCCGGCTGCAGGTGACGAGGCTCATGGAGCGCCTCCACCACCTCTGCCCCAAGACGGCGCCCTGGCGCCCAGGCGTGCGCCCCCCCCCCCCCCCGGCGTGATCCACCGCGTCGGGCGCCCGTGCGCGAAGAAGGAAGCTGCCAAGAAGTCCCTCGTCCACAAGAAAACGCTCCTGCTCTCCCGGCGCCGCTACGGCAAGACCGTGCGCCGCCTGCGCTGGCGGTGCGCGGGCATCAAGGCCAGGCTCCACATCAGCAAAGGGTCCCAGTGGCCACTGCGGGCTGCCGCGCCTTCACCCCCGAGCTGCGTAGCGTCGCCTGGCCGGGCAAATTCAAGCCTGACCTGCCTCCGCGCTACGACGGCACCCCCGACCCCGCAGAGTTCCTGCAGCTCTACGAACTGAGCATCGAGGCGGCCAACGGCGACGAAAAAGTCATGGCGAACTGGTTTCCCATGGCTCTCAAGGTTGGTGCCCGCTCTTGGCTCCTGAACCTGCCTCCAGGCTCGATCTCCTCCTAGAACGAGACGCGTGACCGCTTCGTCGCCAACTTCCAGGGCACTCGCGACCACCCTCCGGCCGCGGGTGACCTGCGCCGCGTCAAGCAACAACCAGGGGAGACCCTCCAGAAGTACATCCAATGCTTCAACAACGTTCGTCTCAAGATCCCTAAAGTGACGGACGAGGCCATCATCTCTGCGTTTTCCGATGGCGTCCGCGATGTCAATATGAAGGAGGAGCTCGCCATCCACGAGGAGCTATGCACATCCCTGGAGCTGTTCAACCTGGCGACCAAGTGCGCAAGGGCTGAGGAAGGGCGCCTTTCCCTTCTCGAGCTCCCAGCTGCCGACCTGGAGGAAAAGAAAGCCAAGGCCAAGGACGTGAAGCGCAAGGGAGCGGCCGTACTCGCGGCAGAGCCGGACACGAAGTGCGGCAGGGACCAGCCTGAGTCATCCAAGAGCAGCCGACCGTTCTGCGCCTTCCACAACGTGCACAACCACAACACCAACAATTATCAAGAGCTCAGGGCCATTCGCGACGGACGCTTCGGTCGACGCCCCAAGCGCAACGACCGAGGCTACGGCCGAGGAGGAGGACGTGGCGGAGGACGTTGGGACGACCGGGCACACGCCAGGAGTGGCACGACCAGCCTCGTGAGGACCGCTAGCAGGATCAGCCTCGCGAGGGTGCCTGGAGGGATCAGCCTCGCGAGGACCGTCCTCAGGGCAATGTTGGGCTTGCTCCGCTGCCGCCACCACCAAGAAGGAACGACGACCACCACCAAGACGAGGGGGCTGGGGGCTTCCAGGAGCCGCGTGCTATCACCTGCATCTTGGGGGGAGCCCAAGCCCCAGCCTCACAGCTCATCTTCAAGCAGTTTGCTCGCGAGGTGAACGCAGTCCTCCCCAAGCTCGAGGCTACATGCCCGCTCAGGTGGTCCAAGTGCGCTATTACCTTCAGCTCAGCAGACCAGCTCAAGTGTGCAGCCACTGCTGGCGCTCTCCCAATGCTCTGTTCACCCGTCATCAGCAACGTGCAAGTCACCAAGACTCTCATCGACGGCGGCGTAGGGCTTAACGTCCTGTCCGTCGAGATGTTCGACAACCTTCAAGTGCCCTACGATCAGCTTCAGCCTACCAAGCCTTTCTCAGGAGTGACCGACGGCTCCACCACCCCCATAGGGCAGGTCCGCCTCCCAGTCACCTTCGGACAGCGCGACAACTACCGCACCGAGCTCATCGACTTCGACGTCGCCCACATCCGTCTACCATACAATGCCATCCTCGGGTATCTAGCCCTGGCCAAGTTCATGGCGGTGACCCACCACGGCTACAACGTCCTCAAGATGCCAGGAAGCGGCGGAATCATCACAGTCCCCTGCGAAGAAAGAGATGCGGTGTGCTCCCTCGAGCGTGCCTTCCAAGCTGCAGCAATCGATGACCCCGACAGCAAGGGCGAGCACCCTCCTGAGGCCATCCCCAAGAAGAAGAAGCAACTGCTCTGCACTGGGCCTCAGGAGAACGGCGCCGCAAGTGGAGCCCCGTCAGGATCAGTGCCCGCGGCCAGGGCGCCTCCCTCCCTCGCATAGGAAGGCGCGCCCGGCGCCCTCCTTGGCAGGGCTCGGGGGCTCTCTTCTGGAGGGCCCTAGACCTTGCCAACATTACGAGGGAGGCGCTCGGGCACCATTTGGAGGCGTGCTTCATGGCATGTTTCCCTCAGGAGAACACAGGGCGAGGAGCGCCCAGCGTTCAGGGGTTCATTACCAAAAGCACCCAGGAATTGCAGGATGCGAGGGCCATATGTGGCAATCGCCGTTCACCTAGCGCAGGCCCCTATCCAGGCGAGGATGCGGGGCTGCGTGTCTGCATCGACGTCCCAGGGCTCAACAGGGCCGCGTCTCAGGAGCTCTTCTGGCCTTCGCGCGTGGGACGCTGCGAGGGCCCACCGCATAGCTACGTTCGCGTGCCATTCGGCCTCCAGAGTGTTGCATCCTCCTACCAACGCGACTTGTTGCGCGTCCTGGCAGCTCAAGGAACCGCCTGGACCCCCAGAGCCTCCCAAGGCTCAGGACCCCGGTGGCTCGTGAGGAGCAACCCCTTCGCCGCGTACCTTCAGCTGCCTCAACATTCCTTCGTCAACAGAATCAGGTGATATTTTCCAAGTTTATTTAGCTGGGAGCGCCCTCAGGGCTGCATCATTCCAAGGCCGCGTGGGTCCGTCCCTGTGGCATGTATCCCTTCTTGTTTATGTCTTTAGCTTACCTTGCTGGGGCGCCCCTCGAGCTGCATCATCCCCAAGCCGCTCGGGACTGACCCGGTGGCATGTATCTCCCCTGCGTTTATTTGAGCCAGTTTGCTTTCCATGCTTAATCTATCTATGACTATCACCTGCTTGATTGTCACCTACCACGGGAGCCGCGCGCCGATCGTCTTTCTTCAGGACCCTTCGCGTGAGAAGGTTACGCACGACGTCTATGCTCGGGCCTGTCCCTGCAGCGTCGATAAATCCAACGGCTGAGCTCTGTCTGGCGGGCCGGTCCCGTTCACGTCACCTCACCTCCTGGGGCCGTTGGTGCTGGGCCTCCTCACGTGATAACCTCAGGAGATTCGTTTGGTGCAGGTTGTCTAACCACCTCGCAGGACCACTGCTACCTCTTTAGCACTGCATTGGTTTTCCCTTGAAGAGGAAAGGGTGACGCAATAAAGTAGCGTAAGTATTTCCCTCAGTTTTTGAGAACCAAGGTATCAATCCAGTAGGAGACCACGCTCGAGTCCCACGCACCTACACAAACAAATAAGAACGTCGCAACCAACGGAATAAAGGGGTTGTCAAACCCTTCACGGTCACTTACGAGAGTGAGATCTGATAGAGATGATAAGATAATATTTTTGGTATTTTTATGATAAAGAGTAAAAGTAAAGAAAGCAAAATAAACGGTGCCAGAAATAGCTAGTTGTTGGGAGATTAATATGATGGAAAATAGACCCGGGGGCCATAGGTTTCACTAGTGGCTTCTCTCAAGATAGCATAAATATTACGGTGGGTAAACGAATTACTGTCGAGCAATTGATAGAATTGAGCATAGTTATGAGAATATCTAGGTATGATCATGTATATAGGCATCACGTCCGTGACAAGTAGACCGAAACGATTCTGCATCTACTACTATTACTCCACACATCGACCGCTATCCAGCATGCATCTAGAGTATTAAGTTCATAAGAACAGAGTAACGCTTTAAGCAAGATGACATGATGTAGAGGGGTAAACTCATGCAATATGATATAAACCCCATCTTTTTATCCTCGGTGGCAACAATACAATACGTGCCTTGTTGCCCCTGCTGTCACTGGGAAAGGACACCGCAAGATTGAACCCAAAGCTAAGCACTTCTCCCATTGCAAGAAAGATCAATCTAGTAGGCCAAACCAAACTCATAATTCGAAGAGACTTGCAAAGATAACCAATCATACATAAAAGAATTCAGAGAAGATTCAAATATTGTTCATAGATAATCTTGATCATAAACCCACAATTCATCGGATCTCGACAAACACACCGCAAAAGAAGAGTTACATCAAATAGATCTCCAAGAGAATCAAGGAGAACTTTGTATTGAGATCCAAAGAGAGAGAAGAAGCCATCTAGCTAATAACTATGGACCCAAAGGTCTAAGGTAAACTACTCACACATCATCGGAGAGGCTATGGTGTTGATGTAGAAGCCCTCCGTGATCAATGCCCCCCTCCGGCAGGACGCCGGAAAAGGCCCCAAGATGGGATCTCACGGGTACAGAAGGTTGCGGCGGTGGAATTAGGTTTTCGTGGGCGCTTCTGATGGTTTGGGGGTACGTAGGTATATATAGGAGGAAGAAGTAGGTCGGTGGAGCCACGAGGGGCCCACGAGGGTGGAGGGTGCGCCCTGGTGGGGTAGGCGCGCCCCCTACCTCGTGGCTTCCTCGTCTGTTACTTGACGTCCACTCCAAGTCCTCTGGGTCACGTTTGTTCCAAAAATCACGTTCCCGAAGGTTTCATTCCGTTTGGACTCCGTTTGATATTCTTTTTCTGCGAAACACTGAAATAGGCAAAAAACAGCAATTTGGGCTGGGCCTCCGGTTAATAGGTTAGTCCTAAAAATAATATAAAAGTGTATAATAAAGCCCTTTAAACATCCAAAACAGAATATATAATAGCTTGGAACAATCAAAAATTATAGATACGTTGGAGACATATCAAGCATCCCCAAGCTTAATTCCTGCTCGTCCTCGAGTAGGTAAATGATAAAAATAGAATTTTTGATGTGGAATGCTACCTAGCATATTTCTTAATGTAATTCTCTTATTTGTGCTGTGAATATTCAGATCCGAAAGATTCAAGATCAAAGTTTAGTATTGACATAAAAATAATAATACTTCAAGCATACTAACTAAGTAATCATGTCTTCTCAAAATAACATGGCCAAAGAAAGTTATCCCTACAAAATCATATAGTCTGGCTATGCTCTATCTTCATCACACACAGTACTTAATCATGCACAACCCCGATGACAAGCCAAGCAATTTTATCATACTTTTGATGTTCTCAAACTTTTTCAATCTTCACGCAATACATGAGCGTGAGCCATGGACATAGCACTATATGTGGAATAGAATGGTGGTTGTGGAGAAGACAAAAAGGAGAAGATAGTCTCACATCAAAGAAGCGTATCAACGGGCTATGGAGATGCCCATCAATAGATATCAATGTGAGTGAGTAGGGATTGCCATGCAACGGATGCACTAGAGCTATAAGTGTATGAAGAAACTAAGTGGGTGTGCATCCAACTCGCTTGCTCACGGAGACCTAGGGTATTTTGAGGCAGCCCATCATTGGAATATACAAGCCAAGTTCTATAATGTAAAATTCCCACTAGTATATGAAAATGAC
Source organism: Aegilops tauschii subsp. strangulata (assembly GCF_002575655.3). Taxonomy (NCBI): domain Eukaryota; kingdom Viridiplantae; phylum Streptophyta; class Magnoliopsida; order Poales; family Poaceae; genus Aegilops; species Aegilops tauschii. The sequence goes on from NC_053041.3 coordinate 465,203,969, forward strand.
AACATAGGACACTCTCTATCATGAAGATCATGGTGCTACTTTTGAAGCACAAGTGTGGTAAAAGGATAGTAACATTGTCCCTTCTCTCTTTTTCTCTCATTTTTTTTATTTGGGCCTTTTCCCTTTTTTATGGCCTCTTTTTTTTTATTTTTTTGTCCGGAGTCTCATCCCGACTTATGGGGGAATCATAGTCTCCATCATCCTTTCCTCACTTGGGACAATGCTATAATAATGATGATCATCACACTTTTATTTACTTACAACTCAAGAATTACAACTCGATACTTAGAACAAAAATATGACTCTATGTGAATGCCTCCGGCGGAGTACCGGAATATGCAATGAATCAAGAGTGACATGTATGAAAGAATTAGGAATGGTGGCTTTGCCACAAATACGATGTCAACTACATGATCATGCAAAGCAATATGACAATGATGAAGCGTGTCATAGCAAACGGAACGGTGGAAAGTTGCATGGCAATATATCTCGGAATGGCTATGGAAATGCCATAATAGGTAGGTATGGTGGCTGTTTTGAGGAAGGTATATGGTGGGTGTATGATACCGGCGAAAAGTGTGTGGTATTAGAGAGGCTAGCAATGGTGGAAGGGTGAGAGTGCGTATAATCCATGGACTCAACATTAGTCATAAAGAACTCATATACTTGTGCAAAAATCTATTAGTTATCGAAACAAAGTATTACGCGCATGCTCCTAGGGGGATAGATTGGTAGGAAAAGACCATCGCTCGTCCCCGACCGCCACTCATAAGGAAGACAATCAATAAATAAATTATGCTCCGACTTCATCACATAAAGGTTCACCATACGTGCATGCTACGGAAATCACAACTTTAACAAAATTATTTCTCAAATTCACAATTACTCAACTAGCATGACTCTAATATCACCATCTTCATATCTCAAAACAATTATCAAGCATCACACTTCTCTTAATATTCAACGCACTTACAAGAAAGTTTTTACTAATCTTGGATGCCTATCATATTAGGACTACCTTCTCAATTTAAGAAAATTACCATGCTGTTTTGTAGGACTCTCAAAATAATATAAGTGAAGCATGAGAGAACAATAGTTTCTATAAAACAAGACCACCGCCGTGCTCTAAAAGATATAAGTGAAGCACTAGAGCAAAAACTATATAGCTCAAAAGATATAAGTGAAGCACATAGAGTATTCTAATAAATTTCGAATCATATGTGTCTCTCTCAAAAGGTGTGTACAGCAAGGATTATTGTGGTAAACTAAAAGAAAAGACTCAAATCATACAAGACGCTCCAAGCAAAACACTTATCATGTGGTGAATAAAAATATAGCTCCAAGTAAAGTTACCGATGGACGAGGACAAAAGAGGGGATGCCTTCCGGGGCATCCCCAAGCTTTGGCTTTTTGGTGTCCTTGGATTTACCTTGGGGTGCCTTGGGCATCCCCAAGTTTAGGCTCTCGCCACTCCTTGTTCCATAATCCATCAAATCCTTACCCAAAACTTGAAAACTTCACAACACAAAACTTAACAGAAAATCTCGTGAGCTCCGTTAGCGAAAGAAAACAAAACAGCACTTCAAGGTACTGTAATGAACTCATTATTTATTTATATTGGTGTTAAACCTACTTTATTCCAACTTCTCTATGGTTTATAAACTATTTTACTAGCCATAGATTCATCAAAATAAGCAAACAACACACGAAAAACAGAATCTGTCAAAAACAGAACAGTCTGTAGTAATCTGTAACTAACGCAAACTTCTGGAATTCTAAAAATTCTGCCGAAATAGGACGACCTAAATAATTTGTTTATTGATCTTCTGCAATTGGAATCAATATTATATCACGTTCTGGTAATTTGTAACAATTGTTTTCGTGAACAGAAAGTTTCTGGAATTTTCAGCACGATCAAATAACTATCATCCAAGAAGATCCTATAGGTTTAACTTGGCACAAACACTAATTAAAACACAAAAACAAATCTAACCAGAGTCTAGATGGATTATTTATTCCTAAACAGAAACAAAAGGAAAAAAACTAAAATAAAAATTGGGTTGCCTCCCAACAAGCGCTATCGTTTAACGCCCTTAGCTAGGCATAAAAGCAAGGATAGATCTAGGTATTGCCATCTTTAGTAGGCAAATCTTCAATAAGACACCTATAACCCTTAGGAGTTTCTTTCTTTTTATTAATTATCAAACTTCTAGGCACGAAATCGAAAAAATCATTTGTAGCAAATGGTTCCTTAATGATAGCAAAAAGATTGGGATGAACACTTATTGATTTGAGATCCGCAGTTTCCTTACTAGAGGATTCACCCTTATTTTTAGGAACATACATAAGCTTGGCAATTTTGGTAGGAGGATTTGGAGTTTTCTTTACGGAAGAAAAGGCGGTCCCCAAGTTGGTAATGATACCCTCAAGTTTATCGATTCTAGTAGAATCCTGATCTATTCTTTCATTAACTATGGGTTCCTTTTCTTTAAAAAAATTCAAAGTGACTCCTACCTTAGATCCATATTGGGTAATTTGGTTGTGGATCTTTTTATCCAAATTCTCAAATAAATCTACGGTAGCAACTTTATTTTCAATAATTTCAAGTCTTTGCATCACATGCTCCAAAGTTAACATAGTTCCATTAACCAAAAGAGGTGGTGGCCAAACAAATCTATCATAGCATTATAAGAATCAAAAGTATGCCTACCCAAGAAATTTCCTCCGGTAATGGAATCAAGAATGTATCTATTCCAAGGAGTGATGCCTACATAAAAATTGCGAAGAAGAACAGAAGTAGATTGCTTCCTAGTAGATCTATTTTTCGCATTGCAAATTCTGTACCAAGCATCTTTTAGATTTTCTCCCTCCCTTTGTTTAAAATTAAGAACTTCATTCTCGGGAGATAAAGGAGTAGATAAGGGACTAGCCATGACGACAGAGCAAAAAGAAAAACGAACGGAAAAAGAGGGCGAATAAAATGAGAGGCAAATGGCAAATAATGTAATGCGGGGGATAAGAGTTTGTGATGGGTACTTGGTATGTCTTGACTTGTGCGTAGACTCCCCGGCAACGGCGCCAAAAATCCTTCTTGCTACCTCTTGAGCACTGCGTTGGTTTTCCCTTGAAGAGGAAAGGGTGATGCAGTAAAGTAGCGTAAGTATTTCCCTCAGTTTTTGAGAACCAAGGTATCAATCCAGTAGGAGACCATGCTCGAGTCCCACGCACCTACACAAACAAATAAGAACCTCGCAACCAACGCAATAAAGGTGTTGTCAATCCCTTCACAGTCACTTACGAGAGTGAGATCTGAAAGAGATGATAAGATAATATTTTTGGTATTTTTATGATAAAGAGTAAAAGTAAAGAAAGCGAAATAAACGGCGCCAGAAATAGCTAGTTGTTGGGAGATTAATATGATGGAAAATAGACCCCGGGGCCATAGGTTTCACTAGTGGCTTCTCTCAAGATAGCATAAATATTACGATGGGTAAACGAATTACTCTCGAGCAATTGATAGAATTGAGCATAGTTATGAGAATATCTAGGTATGATCATGTATATAGGCATCACGTCCGTGACAAGTAGACCGAAACGATTCTGCATCTACTACTATTACTCCACACATCGACCGCTATCCAGCATGCATCTAGAGTATTAAGTTCATAAGAATAGAGTAACGCTTTAAGAAAGATGACATGATGTAGAGGGATAAACTCATGCAATATGATATAAACCCCATCTTTTTATCCTCGATGGCAACAATACAATACGTGCCTTCCTGCCCCTGCTGTCACTGGGAAAGGACACCGCAAGATTGAACCCAAAGCTAAGCACTTCTCCCATTGCAAGAAAGATCAATCTAGTAGGCCAAACCAAACTGATAATTTGAAGAGACTTGCAAAGATAACCAATCATACATAAAAGAATTCAGAGAAGATTCAAATAGTGTTCATAGATAATCTTGATCATAAACCCACAATTCATCGGATCTCGACAAACACACCGCAAAAGAAGAGTTACATCAAATAGATCTCCAAGAGAATCAAGGAGAACTTTGTATTGAGATCCAAAGAGAGAGAAGAAGCCATCTAGCTAATAACTATGGACCCGAAGGTCTGAGGTAAACTACTCACACATCATCGGAGAGGCTATGGTGTTGATGTAGAAGTCCTCCGTGATCAATGCCCCCTCCGGCAGGACGCCGGAAAAGGCCCCAAGATGGGATCTCACGGGTACATAAGGTTGTGGCGGTGGAATTAGGTTTTCGTGGGCGCTTCTGATGGTTTGGGGGTATGTAGATATATATAGGAGGAAGAAGTAGGTCGGTGGAGCCACGAGGGGCCCACGAGGGTGGAGGGCGCGCCCTGGGGGGTAGGCGCGCCCCCTACCTCGTGGCTTCCTCGTATGTTACTTGACGTCCACTCCAAGTCCTCTGGATCACGTTTGTTCCAAAAATCACGTTCCCGAAGGTTTCATTCCATTTGGACTCCGTTTGATATTCTTTTTTTGCGAAACACTGAAATAGGCAAAAACAACAATTTGGGTTGGGCCTCCGGTTAATAGGTTAGTCCCAAAAATAATATAAAAGTGTATAATAAAGCCCTTTAAACATCCAAAACAGATTGTATAATAGCATGGAACAATCAAAAATTATAGATACGTTGGAGACGTATCAACCACCACAGCAAACAAGAATCAAGACCAGGCGCAACCCGCCTTGAGGTAGGGCCTCGTGAGTCCCGCGCTGGCTCACGAGTGCCTAGACACACCTCGACTAGCCCTGCCGTGCAAGCCACGTGTCAGGGCGGGGCTGTACACACCCCGGGGGCTCTCCGCAGTAGGGAGCCCCCTCCCACGTACTAGTGGAAGCACCATGCTCCGCGCTGGCCGTCGACACTGCCGAGGAGCGGCTATGCCCGTGCAAGTGCGGAAGCGCTATGCTCCGCACTAGTGATAAACAACTGAGGGCGGCCCCACGGCCGTATCAACTTCAGGGAGCCCTTGAGCTCAGTGTCCGGCCTCACCGCAACACCTCCCCTCGGGAGAGTTGCGTGAGCGGGCTGGGCACGGGGGCGGCGCTCGGGTCACGCCCAAGTGTACGCCACCCAACCAGGTCGCCTGGACCTCGTCGTCGCGCGTCCCTCCCGAGACGAGCCTCAGCGAGGGCAAAGGTATGAAGGTTATTTGCACGTCAAGGGGGACTCTTGAGCATCGCGACTCAGGAGCCTAACTCGTCGCGTAGCCCCTCACTCCTTGGTCTCGTCCTGGTCTCTGGACGACCCAACGGCGGCTGAGGTATGTGCGCGGCCGGGCTCTACCGACGTAGAACACTAAGGCTATCCTCGTGTCTCCTTCCTATAAGCTGTTTGCGCATCAAGGGGGACTCCTGTGCATCGCGACTCAGGAGCCTAACTGGTCACGTAGCCTCTCACCCCTTGGTCCCGTCCTGGTCTCCGGACGATCCAACAGCGGTTGTGGTATGCGCGGGGCCGGGCCCTGCCGACGTAGAACGTAAAGCAAATAGGGAGAAAATCGCAAAATCTCAAGAAAATATTACAAGACATATTGTTCTCACAATACCAAACGCAAGTTTAATGCCTTCATGAGGCATGATGCATGTTGCAGGAATAAAACAGGAAAGGAGCCGCAAGTCATCCCTGGACACCACCGACGCCCGCGAGAGGCGGTCCTCCCCTAATGATGTCGCTTTCATCTGGGCCACCGGCCGGAGCTGCAGGAGCAGTGGTGCCTCCGATCGAAGGCGCGGGAGCGAAGGCGCGGAACTTCTGCAGCAGGGCTTCCACCTGACCTTTCACGGCTGCGGCGGCGGCTGCGCAGTGTTCATCAGCCACAGGCTCTAACAGCTCATCAAGGCGAGCGGTAGGGTTGCGAAGATGGAGGTGGCTGAAGACACGCGTCAGCGTAGCTGAAGAAAGGACGCGAGCCTCTCCTTCTACCATGGGGCCGATGCCGTCCACGACTTCCTCGAGCGCCTCGACCAAGTAAGGAAGCAGCTGGGCGGGGCCGTCCTCGTCGGTGGTTAGCGCCTTCTCCAAGCCCTTCTCATAGAGTGTCTCCAGCGCCATGCGAGACCTCTCCTCGAGGAGCGCGAAGGCCGTGCGGTCCTCGGCCAGAACCTTCGCCTTCGCGTCAAGCTCGGCTTCCTCCGCCTTCACCTTCCGCTCCAGCTCTTCCAGTCGGCCGCGCTCAATGGCCTGCGCCTTCCGCGACTGCTCCAGCTCGACATCGCGACCCTTGACGGCGTCCTCCCAGGCCTTCATTTTCTCCTCCTCCGCCTGATGGTTGCAGGCTTCCTCTGCGCGTTCGTTGCGCAGGGTCTTCAGTTCGGCCTCCAGCGCCCGACAGCGACTCTTGGTGGCCTCGACGTCCTTCAGCACTGCCTCGCGAGCGGCCGCTGCCTGGGTGGCTACCGACTTCACCTTCTCAGAGGTCACCACGGCCTGGCTCAGGGCCACCCGAATAGATATGTCGGAACGGAGCCAGCCAGAAACCCGCTCCAGACGCCCAGCCACCAGGAGGGGGTCGGCGCCTTGAAGATCTTCTCGCAGCCGGGTCATCTCAAGAAGAGCGCGCTCCAAGACATCATGGGAGGTAGAAGGACCTGGGATCAGCGGCGCAGCAGCAGGAGGAGGAGAAGGTATTGTCACCATAGCCTGGGAGACTGGGGGCTCCTGAGCCTTGGAGGCTTCGGCAGCCGAGCCGGACACCGGCGCCTCCGGAGCCAGCGAGGCCACGGGGCTGACTCCTCCCGAGGATTCTCCCCCATGCCTCGCGAGGACGACCGGGCCGGAGAGACATGAGCGCCAACGCCGCCCTTCTCCACGGAGGGAGACACAGACGGAGCAGGTGGGTTGGTCCCGGGCGGCACCACCGCTTTCTCCTTCCTCTCTTCGCCGCAGGCGTCGGCCTAATCACGCAGCGGAGAAGCGTCAAGAATCAGCAGCATAATCAAGAACAAGATGGAGCACGAACACTTACTGGTCCACCGCGGTGTAGTCCACCTTCCTTTTGCTGAGCTTGAAGCCCAAGAGCCTCCCAGCCCGGGGCGCAGGCGCACAAGCCCCAGGAGCAGAAGAAGGGGCAGCAGGTGCGCCGAAAGCGGCTCCAGGCGGCGCCAGAACAGAAGCAGCATCCCGGGAGATCAGTGCCGATTGGCCCTCGTCAGGATTACGGGCGGCTCTCCCTTCTCCTGGCGGGCGTCAGCCTCGTCATCGTCAGGAAGGGTGCGGAGGATGTCAGCTTTGCTAAAGGGGGAGGTCTCCCCCATCCCTTAAGGGGTCTCCTCCGAGTCTTCCTCCTCCTCCTCTTCCTCTTCCTCCCTGCGGGACTCACCAGAAGACAGCTCCACCAGCGTCGGCGCCACAGGGGCCCCGGTAGGCGCCGGCGGCACCAGCCCGCGCCCGTCAAAGGTCGGCCTGGCGGCCACGACTTGCGCCCCATCCTTGCGGCGGAACAAGGGAGTGAAGACACTCGGCGGGTACTCCTGGTCGTCCCCGACCAGGAGGCGGAGAGCCACAGCCAGCTCACCGTCGGACAAGGCTTCCGGGCTCAGGCGAACCTTCTCCTTTTTGTCCCCAAGCTCCCACAAGGGGCGCGTACGCGCCTAAAGCGGGGCTACGCGCAGCATCAGGAATTCCCTCAGGAGCATGGCCCCTGTCACCTTTGCCGCCTTCGCATTGCCCAGCTTCAGGTCGGCGTTCATCTGCTCCAGCACCAACGTCACCCGCTCATCGGTGAGCTTCGCGCAAGACCACCCCTTGTCGGACTGGGGCATCTCCGTTGGCAGCATCAAGCGTGGGTGGACGCACTTGGCGTCCATCATGGCCCACTTACTCCTGAAGCCATCGGCCTTCTTCCCAGTCTTCGAGATCGAGTTGGCCTTGCCAGCCACGATGAAATTGGCATGCCCGAACGTGTGACCCTCGTTGATGCGGAGGAAGAAGAAGTGGCGCAGCAGAGCCACGGACGGCATCATGCCGAGGTACTCCTCGCAGTAGTAGGCGAAGATTGACAAGAGAAGGATAGAGTTGGGATGAAGATGTAGCGCCTGCAGCCCGTAGTGGCCAAGGACCTCATAGAAGAAGTCAGAGAAGGGGGGAACCAGCCGTGCGACGATGCTGCTCGTGAAGAAGGGGAAGAAGGTGCTTCCCTCGGGCTCCGGCACGTCAGAGCCGGCCTGAAGCTCAGTCTTCCCACTCTCGTTGCTTTCCCCCGCCATCAGCAAGCGCGTGGAGGCGAGGTTCTTCTCTGAGACATTGGGCGCGTCGAGAGCAGGCTCGTACCAAGCGGCGACGAGGCAGTCTTGACCTTCTGGGGCGCCATTGGTCACTGATGTGAAAGGGGAAGGGAGCAGATCTGGAGATTTCGGAAGCAGGGAGCAAGAAAGGGGATCTGGAGCAAGGCCAAAGGAAGCAATGAGGGAAAGCGCTGTCTACGCCAGCCTTTTGATAGTCGGGCAGTTACCGAGGCGGCGTGGGGAAGCGGAGACGCCCACGTCCAATCAACCGCCAGGTGTCGACCAAGGCCGCAGGCTGTTGGGACCCGCAGCGCTCCGCACTTGCCCTTTGGCTTTGCCTCGAAGCCAAGCCCGAGCGCGCCTTGGGCCCGGGGGTTGTCGGATGTGGGGTTCCAGCAAACCCTCAAGGTTCGAACACTGGGGTGCGCGCGAAGTCTTTCCCTCCTACCAATCTACGCCCAAGCTCGCTAAGGTCTCGCGGACGAACTCGACGAACTCGCAACACAGAAAGACACGAGATTTATACTGGTTCGGGCCACCGTTGTGGTGTAATACCCTACTCCAGTGTGGTGGTGGTGGATTGCCTCTAGGGCTGATGATGAACAGTACAAGGGAAGAACAGCCTCCTGAGGTTGAGGTGTTCTTGTGGCTAGGCTCTCGATCGGATTGGATCAAGCTAAGATGAGATGCGGTGAGACCAGCTCATCCCCTCTCTTTGGTGGCTAGCTCTACTTATATAGGCCCTGGTCCTCTTCCCAAATATTGAGCGGGAAGGGAGCCAACATCGGCGGGCAAATTTGAAGGGGGACAACTAGTACAAGCTATCCTGACAAAAGTGGTCTTCGCCTGCGAAAAGCTCTGGTGGTGACGCCCTCTTGGGCTCCACAATGACCTCCGTCTTGCCGTCCTCCTGGTCTTGGTCTTGTTGCACCAATATAGCAACCCTTGCCTGATGCCTCGGTACTCTTCGCCTGCGCTGACGTCCTTAGCACCAAAGAGGAAATAAGGAGGTTGCGCGCGCTGGCGCCCGCCTGGTTCCTGCCTGGTGTCGTTCGTCATGGCTCACGTCACGAGAGCCTCATGAGGTTTTGCCCCGCCTTGATATCTCCGCTCCTCGTGAGCCTGCCTGGCTAGGCTACTCCAGAACAGGTCTTACATCGTCCGCCTCGCGAGGCTTGGACCCTCGCGAGGGTCTTGGATGCCTTGTTGATGAAGATGGGTCGTACGGCCTGCTGGCTTAGCCACGCTGTGGGCTGCAGGCAGGCAAGTCTGGGACCCCCGTTCCCAGAACACCGACAGTAGCCCCCGGGCCCAAGGTGCGCTCGGGCTGGGCTTCGCGGCGAAGCCAAGGGTCAAGTTCGGAGCACTGCGGGCCCCAAAAGCCTGGGGCCTCGATTGACGCGTGGCAGTTGATTGGACGTGTGCATCTCCGCTTCCCCACGCTGCCTTTGAACCCGCCTAGCTATGCGGCCCCCGCGGTCTACACAGTTATTCCTCCGTCGTCTGCGCCTTGCTTCCCTAATCTCCCTGCTTCCTCGAGACTCTGTTTCTCTTCTCCAATCTGACTTGTGCTCCGCCTGCTCCATCGCCATGGCGCCGAAACAAGCTGAAAAGGGGAAGAGACCTCTATCTCGGCCTACTGCGCCTCCGTCCTTTGCGCCGGCGCTCGGCCAGTTTCGGGTGCTCAACGACAAGGCCATGGACAAGGTGCGCCCGATGCTTGCTTCCAGCTTCAACGCCATTCTCGCCCAATGTGGACCTTGCTCAGCAGCCAGGACCACATGAGGTTCCAGGAATCTGGGCTCCTCCTTGGGACGCGGCAAACAGTGCTCAAGGTCCTGACGGGTGTCCTCTTGCCAGCCGAACTGCCTAGGAAGAACTGTTTGCTGTACCGCTGCAAGAACAAGGATGAATTTGTAGAGAACATGCCTCCCTTTGATGAGTGGGGGCCATGGCCGATTGACCTGGTGGGGCCCCGTGAGAACCCCGTCGTCGTGGTTCCCTTCCTTGCCCCTGGTGCTGAGCTCGCCCCAAGCGACGGTGCAGGTGGGCGAGCTCCGGCGGAGGCCGGTGGCTCGAGTGCTGAGGAGCACGTGCCGAGTGGGGATCATGGGGCATCGTCCTCAGGAGCCTGCCACCCCCCTCCTGAGGCGTCGGTTGCTGAGGAGACGCAGCATGCGACTCTCGAGGCCAAGGCTCCAGGAGCCTCGGGAGGTCGTGGTGAAATGGTGCCCGGCTGTTTGCTGCAACCGGGCACCCCTGAAGATATCCTTCCGAGCTCTTCTTCGGCCCCGCTGCGCACCGGCCGTCACGTCCAGCGTTTCGGTCGTCTTTGTGTGGACTTCAAGGAGCTCCGCAAGAGGAAAGGATCCCCTAGCGGCAGCAACATCTTTGGACCGCTGAAGCGGAGGAAGTACATCGCCGTTGACATGTAAGTATCGTATCGCTGTGGCTCCTTGTGTGCTATTTTTCATTTCCTGGCGTCAGTTCTTCAGGGTTCCTTCCGTCAAGGTGGCAGCGCCTCCTGAGAAACGGCCTCCTCCTTCCTTGACTCCCCCATCGGCCTTGAGCGTTCATGGTCTGCTTATCGCCCCTAGAGCAGGGTCGGTTGGGGGAGCATCTCCGCCTTCGTGGCGCGCTGAGCCCGCAGCTTTGTCACTCCTCCCCCACGGTCTGGCGTGGAGCCTGGTGGGCGTGCCCAGGACCCCTCCTTTGCTCATAGACAGCAACTGGTTGGCTTCGATCTTTGGCTCCTCTTCATGTAGTGTGCCCCGATCAGCTCGGGCTTCTCGCGAGGACTGGCTGACGTCGGGTGCAGCGCCAGCCCCCAGCCCCCTGCCGGGAGGTGGGGCGCCACTTGGCGCCCCGCCCGCTGCCCCGGAGGTGGAGGACGAGGTGGGCCGAGCGTTCGAGCTCGAGCGCGGGCGGAGCGTAGTTCGTCACGAGCTCTTCCAAGAGGCGATGGGCACGATGAGTCGAGTGGGTGAAGAGCTCCCTGGTGTTGACTCGCGCCTTGAGGCTGAAGGTCTCCTGCTGGTGGAGGAGCAGCGCAAGCTGAAGGTGGCCGTCAACCTCGGCCGCTATCAGCGCGACCTTGAGAATGCGAAGGCCGAGGCGTCCCTCAAGATTGCCCATGAAGCGCGCTCGCGAGCCTTGGAAGAGGCTCGCGAGGCTGACTGTCGTCGCGAGGCTGCTGAGAAGCACGCGTGGGAGCTCCAGGCCTGGAGTGCGTCCCTTGAGCAACAGGTGGAGGCGCGCAGGGCCGCTCTTGCATCGCTAAGGGGGACGCCCGCGGAGGATGAGGAGGTACGGAAGCGCGGCGAGGCGCTGGCCCTGGAAGCCGTGGAGCGCGGCCTCGATTTTGGGCGACTGGAGATGAGGGAGCGTCAAGTTGCTCAAGCAGAAGATGCCATCAGGGCTCGCGAGGCCAGAGTCGAGGAGGAGGTCAATCTCCGGGTGGCCGAGGTTCGCGCAGACCTGGGGGGTAGGTACGACCTGAAGCTGAAGCCCGCGGGTACGGAGGATGAGGGCAGGGCCGCTACCCTCAGGCCCAGGTTGGACGAGTCTGAGAGGCGTGCGGAAGCCACGGCTGCCGCCTTGGTTACGGCGCGGACAGACTTGGCCTCCACCCGCGCCGAGTTGCATTCCCTCCGGAGGCGGTTGATGACGCAGAGGCCGTCGCGAGGCAAAACATGGAGGAAGTGCTCCAGCGACGAACGCTGGAGCGCGAGCATGCCCCTGTGCTTCAAGATCTCCGGAACAGGGCCAATATCGTCTTGGGCCATATTCGCGACGTGGAGGCGCCGGCCCCTCACTCGAATGATTATGCTAGCCACCTGACCTTCTTCACCGAGGTGGTGACACGCCTGGAGGCTCGATCTGCCAGAGCTCGCCAGCTTGTGGAGGAAAGGGGTCGTGGCCTGCTCGAGCGCGCTTTCTCCCATGTCTTCAGCCACCTCCTGGATGCCGACCCCAACTTTGATTTCGACGCCGCCATCGCCCCTGTACCCAGGGCTGTCCGGGGCGACCTAGCGCATTGGGTTGAGGACAATATGGACGCGTTGGTCAGGGCCTTCACTTCTGAGGATGACGCGGTGGTGGTCGTCGCAGACGAAGGCGATGTGGTTGACGACGGCGACGGGGGCGTCGCCGATGGTGGCGACGATGCCGATGAAGACGACGACGATGCGAGTGACGCATCCGCGGGTTACGCAGTGAGCGATATTTCAGGCTGATCCCTTGTTCTCCTGTCACTTCATCCTGCGCACAAACTCGGGCGTGGCCCTTAGAAAACTTGTAAGAGCATTTTGAGAGGGGGAGCCCCTCATGTAAGCAAATTGCAGTTTTACTTTCCTATGCGGTGTGAGTTTGTGTTCTCGCGGACTCGTGAATCCAGGTGCGAGTTTTCTGCCATGGTTTACCTTAGTCAGTGCCGGCTTTGAGCTGGGTCACGACACGTCGAGTTTCTGAGAACCCTGCGGAGCTCATCGACCCGTCAGAAGGGGCCCCACTAGAGGTGAGCACCAGTTGTAGTGCTAGCGCGCACTTGGCGTGCGCGCTCTGCGTTGTCCCGCTCGCGAGGAGCTCGTGAGGGGAAAGCGACGGACATGAGTCCCAGACAAAACGAGGTTCAGAAGGCAAGAAATTGCTTTGAACGAGAAAAGGCTCCCCCCGCGCGCATCAATAAAAATTCAACTTCAACTCAAATCCAGATCCAGAAAGCAAAGCTACTTCAACTCAAATCCAGATCCAGAAAGCAAAGCTACAGAGAAAGAGATCCAAAGCAAAAGGCCGCGTCCGGCACCTAGTCTAGTCTTCTGGTCTTCAAGTCTTCTCACCAGCATGGAGCTAAGTGCTGCCACTAGGCGTGGGAGGGAGCCCCAGGGCCTGAGGCCGGCGCTCCTGAGATTCCGGGGTGTGTACAGCCCCAACTCATTATTACGTGAGAGTGTCACGGGCGGCGAGCTTCACAGGCACTGGGCCTTCTTCATAGGTACCGGCCCTGCTTCATATCGCCAGACGAGGGCCACGCCTTTCGCCACCCTCGACCTCCTCTAAGCCGGCCGGTCACCAGGACAACACAAAGGAGGGAAAGAGGACGCCAGCGGTTCCCTCGGCGACCACAGGTCCTCTGCCGGGGGAAGGGTTGTCGAGGCCTCCCCAGCAGAGGGCCTACCTCCGGGTGTCGCCAGACGTCGCACGCCGCGGGGAGGAGCCTTGCTCCTGGCTCCCTCCCGGCGGCCCCCAGCGTGTCTCCCTAGTTGGAGTGGGTGCCGCCGTGCCAGGGTCGTCGATCGACGCTGCAACCTAGTTCATCTGCAGCCCATGGTTAGCGTAAGCCTGTTCCTGAGAGATTAGTGGTACCCTGTAGTTGCCGTTGCCGGCGCGATCGTTGTGGTTCTCCATTGGTTCTTGGAAGGCTTCGGCTCCTAGAGCCCCCTCTCCCCAATCTTCTCCAATGAATGAGTCGGGGTCGTCCTCTGGTGCGTACTCTTGGTCCATCATGCGGGGCACGTAGGCTTCCGGGGCCGTCACCCCGAACACCTCGCCATGGTGCCCCACGCTCCATGTTGCTTGGCCCAGGGTGGCGTCCTGAGGATGGTAGCGTGGCATCCGGCTGGGACCATGAAGGGCAACGCTTGCGCTCGTGCTTGTCGCGGGCGGCATGGGGGAGTCGGAGCCCCTTACGCCATTGGCCGTGCTGATGTTGATGAAGCCCCGGGCGTAGTTGATGGCGCGCGGGCGTGTTGAGGTTCACCGCGCGGCCTTGCAGTGGCCTGAGGGGAAGTCGATAGCAGAAGGGTGGTGCTCCCGACGCCGCTGCATCCAGCAGCTCGGCAACACGCTCCAGCAGCGTATCCCGGCCGCTCTCCATCAGCCTGCATCACAGCAACTCCCTTGCCACTGTGAGTGCTGCCCGCATGTTTTCTTGCTCCCGCCGTGAGTGCGGCACTGTTGCTGCGGCATGACTCGCCGCTCTTGCCGCAGCTCGTACTTGCCGCGGGGTGAGGGTGGATGACGCCTGGCCGCGCTGTCCGCGCCCGGCGGAGTTTGGCGGCGCTCACGCCGCCTGGAGTGCGGGGTCGAGATCTTCATGGGCAGGCGGCGCTGCCCGGGCTGGCCAAGCTGCCCAGCGATCGGAGCCGGCTCTTGAGTCGCCGGCCATCGTGGTTGTGGAGCGTCGACGAGCTGGTTGGTGGAGAAGAAGCTCTGGCGCACCCCCTACTTGGCGCGCCAAATGTCGGATGTGGGGTTCCGGCAAACCCTCAAGGTTCGAACACTGGGGTGCGCGCGAAGTCTTTCCCTCCTACCGATCTACGCCCAAGCTCGCTAAGGTCTCGCAGACGAACTCGACGAACTTGCAACACAGAAAGACGCGAGATTTATACTGGTTCGGGCCACCGTTGTGGTGTAATACCCTACTCCAGTGTGGTGGTGGTGGATTGCCTCTAGGGCTGATGATGAACAGTACAAGGGAAGAACAGCCTCCTAAGGTTGAGGTGTTCTTGTGGCTAGGCTCTCGATCGGATTGGATCAAGCTAAGATGAGATGCGGTGAGACCAGCTCATCCCCTCTCTTTGGTGGCTAGCTCTACTTATATAGGCCCTGGTCCTCTTCCCAAATATTGAGCGGGAAGGGAGCCAACATCGGCGGGCAAATTTGAAGGGGGACAGCTAGTACAAGCTATCCTGACAAAAGTGGTCTTCGCCTGCGAAAAGCTCTGGTGGTGACGCCGTCTTGGGCTCCACGATGACCTCCGTCTTGCCGTCCTCCTGGTCTTGGTCTCGTTGCACCAATATAGCAACCCTTGCCTGATGCCTCGGTACTCTTCGCCTGCGCTGGCCTCCTTAGCACCAAAGAGGAAATAAGGACGCTGCACGCGCTGGCGCCCGCCTGGTTCCCGCCTGGTGTCGTTCGTCATGGCTCACGTCACGAGAGCCTCATGAGGTTTTTCCCCGCCTTGATATCTCCGCTCCTCGTGAACCTGCCTGGGTAGGCTACTCCAAAACAGGTCTTGCGTCGTCCGCCTCGCGAGGCTTGGACCCTCGTGAGGGTCTTGGATGCCTTGTTGATGAAGATGGGTCGTACGGCCTGCTGGCTTAGCCACGCTGTGGGCCGCAGGCAGGCAAGTCTGGGGACCCCCGTTCCCAGAATGCTGACAGGGGCTACTGTCAGCGTTCTCGGAACGGGGGTCCCCAGACTTGCTTGCCTGCGGCCCATGGCGTGGCTCTGCGAGCGGGCAGGTACGGCCCATCTTCACTAACAAGCATTCGAGACCCTTGCGAGGGGCCACGCCTCACAAGGCGGACGACACAAGACCTCCTCGGGAGCGTCCTTACCAGGCTGGCTCGCGAGGGGCGGAGAGATCAAGGCAAGGCAAAGCTCGCGACGTTATCATGACGTGAGCCATGATGACCGAGACCAGGCGGGCGCCAGACGGGCGCCAGCGCGCGCAGTGTCCTTATTTCCTCTTTGGTGCTAAGGAGGCAAGTGCAGGCAAGGAGTACCGAGGCGTCAAGCAAAGGTTTCCATATCGGTGCAACGAGACCAAGACCAGCAGGACGGCAAGACGGAGGTCACCATGGAGCCCAAGACGACGTCACCACCAGAGCCTTTGCAGGCGAAGACTGCTTTTGTCAGGATAACTTGTAGTAGTTGTCCCCTTTCAAATTGGCAGTTGTGGCATCCCTTCCCGCTCAATATTTGGGGAGAGGATCAGGGCCTCTATAAATAGGATTAGCCACCACGGTAGGAGGTAACAGAGCCTCAGCCATCTCATCTTGGACTAGATCCAACCCATCCTCACACCCACCAAGCACAAGAACACCTCACCTTAGGAGGCTGTTCTTCCCCTTGTACTATTGTCACGACCGGTTTTTCAATAAAATAATTATTGAGAAACCAATCCCTGTTACGGACCAGCGAGGAAGAATTCCTTCTCACTGATAGACAATACATTGGTCACAGAAGAAAAATACCAGGAGTACTAAATATAATACAAAGTTGAGCAGAGGCTGCCCAACAATTTATTACAAGCACGCCGATAAAACAATACGGCGGATAGGGTGGAAAACTTCTAACTCACGATAATAACGGTGGTGGAAATATCATCGCGAAGCGAGTGACATGATTCCAGAATACTACAACTCTTCGAGCGTCGGAGTGAGGCTCGAGATGACTTATTGCGGGTGGCGGAAGCGTAAACGATACAAGTGACCAATATCCGGGATCGCGCAGGACTGACTGGGACTCCTCTAGGCGTCGGACGCGCTATCAAACTCTTCATCCAAGAGATCGCCTTCGTCAGCATCTGGCCAAATCAACAAGCCAGGTGAGTACTATGAAAGTACTCGCAAGACAGTTCGGACATAAGGTATAACAAATGCAAACATGAAGCACATGAATAAGTTAACCAGTGCGATCAGACACAGAGATAATAAATACTGGGTGCCAAGTGAGGGTCTGAATGACGCCTCGAGCGGAAACTGCAGAATAGTAATACTGGTGCCAAACGAGTGTCAGAAAGACTCCTCGAGCGGAAAATGCGGAATAATAATACAGGTGCCAAACGAGTGTCAGAAAGACTCCTCGAGCGGAAAATGCGGAATAATAATACAGGTGCCAAACGAGTGTCAGAAAGACTCCTCGAGCGGAAAATGCGGAATAATAATACAGGTGCCAAACGAGTGTCAGAAAGACTCCTCGAGCGGAAAATGCGGAATAATAATACAGGTGCCAAACGAGTGTCAGAAAGACTCCTCGAGCGGAAGATGCGGAACAATAATGCCACAGTCGGGCGTCGGGGCGACACCACATAAAGGGCTTATAACAGAAAGTAAAGACAGTGCATGCCGCAGTCGGACGTCTGCGCGACGTCACATAAAGGGCTTATATTGTAACACAACAATACAATAGTTCGGGAATATAATTTATCACAAGCACGAGACAAATATAATGTTAGTCCATCCACAGGAATAACAATGAAATTGAATTTACCACTTGAGCTTGTTCACCGGGGGCAAGTTTTCACACGGATAGATTTGGATATAAAGTCTACACTACTGATCATGGATACGATGATTTGGAAGGAATTGACTCTGCAGAGTTTGTACTTAACCACAGCCAACGGATTTCAGTAGTCACGGGGACTAGTTCCGTCTACGGTGTTCTGGAAGGAACACGTCTAACCAGTACACACCCAATTTAACCATCCGAAGCCAGGGATCACCCTTGGCAACATTCAGGAAAAACCCTGAGTCGGGGAGGCTACAACCTCGCGTAGCATGGGATCAAATTTCTATACACGCGCTATAAGGGGGTGCCCCCCCTCTCGGTCCCAACCGGAAACACCCATGCCCCCTGACCGAATGACTGGCTTTAATCCTAGGCCAAGGTACCATCATCCCGGCCTCTCTGTTTGGTGTGTACACGAAAAGAGGTTACCAACTTACTAAACCGTATCCTGGCAATGAGACATGCGGTAGCACGGAAAGGGGAAGGGATGATAACACGGCTCCAACCATGTTATCGTCGGGAAAGTCGGATGACACAAGGCTGGCATGCTACAACAGTACCACCTTGCTGCCCTTCATGTCACCACATGATTAGGCCACCTCTCACCAGAGGTCATCGCAACTTTGGAACATGCGGGAAAAGATCGATAACGTGGCTCCAACCACGTTAACATCGAAGAGAGTCGGATGACGCAAGGCTGGCATGCTACAACAGTACCACCTTGCTGCCCTTCATGTCACTACATGATTAGGCCACCTCTCATCAGAGGTCATCGCAACTTCGGAACAACCGGATCGTTGCCTTACAAGCAACGAGGTACTTATCGACACTCTCATGCCACGCACAAACTTTCACATGAACATGCAAAACATCTGCCATATCAAATGTTCAAACATGCTTGCCTGGTTCGGAGAAGTCGGAGTCTAGCTCGGCGAAGTTCGCGGCTCCGTCCCCTCTCCCGGAACCTACGGCAATCACGAAACGGGGTACTAACGTGAAAACCAACGCATGCACAGAAACTTGGCCAAATATTTTTCAAATAAATCCCATAAAAAACTAGACAAAATTTGGAGTTTGACAGAAAAAGAATCACTCAAAAATACCTTTTTATTAAAAAGTTATAAAGGTTTCTGTCCAGGGACCTTTCTGTAATGAAACAGAAAAGTTCCAGGGTTTTAACTGAGAAAACAGAAAACGGTTCGTTTGGAAATGCGCAAGCGCAAGGAGAAAACGTACTTCGCCCGAAGGCGTCAACAGAAAACGGTTCGGGGAAAATAAAACAGAGGCTGACACGCGGGGCCCGCATGTCAGGTTTGAAAGCTCGCCGGCGCCCGAAGACGGCGATGGACGCCGGCGTCGAACCACGGCGAGTTAGGGGAAACGGAGGGTACCAAGAGCTTCAGTGCCTTCTTCCACGTCGGTGGGTGGTGGACTCGTCCAACGGGGAGCACCACGTCGACGGCGACACTATCTCCGGCGGACGGCGGTTCGGGTGAGGTTGGGGAACTCCGATGGAGGGCTGCAAAGTACGAATTGAGGCGCGGGTCAGAACGGGTGATGCAAGGTGAAGCTACTGGCAAGAGAATGGAGGCTGCGGAGCACACACGGGGGCGAATCGGGCTGGATCCCGTGGCGGATCGCGGCGGCCGGAGTCGAGGAAGAAGACCTCCTCGGGGCTCTTCCAGTGGCTAGGCGTGCTCTAGGGGAAGTGTAGGGCTGGTGGGTGCTCGAGTTGAAGCTCGGGGCCCCTATTTATAGGCAGATCGACGGGGTGGCCGTGAACGGAGAATCTCCGGCGAGCGATTACGGCGGAGCAGTGGGTTGGCAGAGGGTTTGAGCGGTCGAGCAGCATCAGTGGATGTTACGGGACCCGTTTTGCAGCTAAACGGAGCTGGTCTTGGCGTAATGGCGTCTGCCCACGGTGAGGTGACCGCACGGGCTCAACGGCGGCAGAGAGCGCGCTCCGCGCCCTGGGGTTCACGACGAGAGCGGCAGCGCATTCGGGGGAGTGGACGGCCACGCGGCGGGCTCCGGTGGTTTGGACGGTGCTGGGTGGAGTCGGCGGCGCCGTGTCTCCCGCTGGCGCCCGCAAAGCCGCCGCCGGCGTCGGTCACGGGGCGGCGCACCTTCTGCTGCTCGTCGCCGACGCCCGCAAGATGCCAGGCACTCGTGCGGTGCAGGAACGAGAGGGCGAGGACGAGGAGCAAGGCGACGCGAGGGCACTGGCGAGATCGATGCCCGTCTCTGAAGAAAACGACAGTGAGCACTGACTGAACTCTGAAGTTAACTGAAACTTGACAGTGACCAAGCATTGCAGGTGTTCGACAGTAGGTTTTTGTAAAGAGATAAATTTTTCTGGAGCTGTAACTTGGTGAGATGATCACTCAGAGCACCCAGGAGCTGCATGAATTTACTTGGAATTTTTGGAGAAAGTTTTGAATGAATTTCACCAAATTTGGCAAATCTGGTCCAAACTTGCAGCTGATGTAGTTTGAAAATTTTGAACTGGAGACCAGTGGATCTTCATGGTTCTAGGTTGAGGGTTCAAAGGACTAGGAGGGGAAAAAGGTTTGGTGGCAAAAATCAAAACAGAAAAAGGAGTTCCTTTGTAAATCTCCAAGTGCTATAAGAGAGGATAGAAATTTATTTGAATAGAATTTGAATGGAAATGATCACATGGGGAGGTTCAACTTGCTGGATTTGATGCAAATCATGATCCAAAGGTGAGGGAAGGGTTAGGAGAGAGGATTTGCACTAATGCCATGGCAAGAAGGAATAGTTGAAAGTGGCAAAGGACTTTCCAAAAGCCATAGTGCAAATTCAAGAAAAGGTTTTCAAAAGTTACCCTCTCAAATGAAAAACATTTTGTCTTGAGCCCACATGAAGAGCAAGAACCCCCAAGGTCAAAGGCAGATCTTGGGTGAATCCAAATAAAATTTTTGCCATAAAAAAATATTTGAGAGTGAGAGTTCTCTTGAAGAAAATTTTTAAATCACTCCCTTTAAGTCAAATAAAAATCTTTTGAAAAATCCAATAAAAACTTGGGTGTCACAACACCTACCCCCTTAGGAAAAATCTCTTCCTCGAGATTTCTGCCGATCCTCAAATAGATATGGATACTCTGCTCGGAGGAAATCTTCCCTTTCCCAAGTGGCTTCATCGTCAGTGTGGTTGCTCCACTGGACCCTGAAAAATTTTGTCGTTTTCTGACGGGTCCTCCGTTCAGACTCTTCTAAAATCTTTACTGGCCTTTCTCTGTAGGTGAGATCTGGTTGCATATCAATGTCCTCATGAGGTACATGTTTCTCCGGGTTACTCACACATTTCCTCAACTGCGAGACGTGGAATACGTCATGGACGTCTGACAGCTCCTTGGGGAGGTCTAGTTGGTAGGCTACTGTGCCTCTTCGTGCCTTTACACAAAATGGTCCAATAAACCTTGGGGCTAGTTTCCCCTTTATTTTGAACTGTTGCAGACCCTTCATAGGAGATACTCGGAGGTATACGGAATCACCAGGCTCAAAGCTGACCTCACGATGCTTCTGATCATAGTAGCTCTTTTGTCGGCTCTGTGCTGTCTTGAGTCTGTCCCTGATTTGTTTTACTTTTTCCTCGGCCTCCTTAAGCATATCTGGGCCGAAGATACGGCTGTCACCTGTTTCTGACCAATTCAATGGGGTACGACACCTCCGTCCGTACAATGCTTCAAAGGGTGCCATTTTCAAGCTGGCTTGGTAACTGTTGTTGTATGCAAATTCGGCATACGACAAACTCTCTTCCCAACTGGATCCATAGGTGAGCACACAGGCTCTTAGCATATCCTCTAGGATTTGGTTTACACGCTCTGTTTGTCCATCTGTCTGAGGGTGGTATGCTGTACTGAAAGCCAGTTGTGTGCCCAGAGCTTGTTGTAGGTGTTCCCAAAATTTGGAGACGAATTGGGTGCCTCGGTCAGATATTATAGTCTTTGGGACTCCGTGCAAGCAAACTATACAGGAGAGATAGAGTTTTGCCAGTCTTTGTGTGGAGTAGGTAGTCTTCACAGGAATGAAGTGTGCAACCTTGGTTAGTCGGTCTGTGATGACCCAGATGGCGTCATTCCCACGCTGTGATCGGGGTAATCCGACAATGAAGTCCATTCCGATTTCATCCCATTTCCACTCCGGTATCTTGTTAGGCTGGAGTAGCCCTGCTGGCTTTTGGTGTTCGGCCTTGATGCGCTGACATGAATCGCAACAAGCAATGAATGTGGCTATATCTCTTTTCATACCGTGCCACCAAAATCTTTCCTGGATGTCTTTGTACATTTTGGTTCCTCCAGGATGTATCGAGTACGGAGCGGTGTGGCTCTCCGTCAAGATCTGTTGCTTGAGTTCCTCAATGTTAGGTACGCAAAGTCTGTCCCGGTACCATAATGTTCCTTCACTGTCCGTGACGAATTCTGAAGTCTTACTACGGTTCATTTTCTTCTTTATGCCTTCGATACTGGGATGTCCCTGTTGAGCCTTCTTGATTTGCTCCACTAGGGTGGGTTGTATCTCCAGGTTCGATATGGTGCCCTCAGAGACTAACATCATGTTGAGCCGAGTGAACTCTCGCTGAAACTCAGGCCTCAAGTTTTGCTGACCGTCACTGTCCGGGCTGGGGTTTCGGCTAAGGGCATCGGCCACTACATTTGCCTTCCCTGGGTGGTAGTGAATACCGACGTCATAGTCCTTGACCAGTTCCAACCAGCGTCGTTGGCGTAAATTCAGCTCTGGCTGTGTGAAAATATATTTGAGGCTCTTATGGTCCGTATATATTTCACAGGATTTCCCAACAGAAAGTGCCTCCACTCCTTGAGTGCATGTATAAGTGCTGCTAGTTCCAAGTCATGTGTTGGGTAATTTTCCTCATGTTTTCGCAGCTGTCTGGAGGCATATGCGACAACTTTGCCATCCTGCATTAGCACACATCCGAGACCTTTTCGGGATGCGTCACAATACACCTCAAAGCTCTTGTGTATGTCTGGTACGGTTAAGACTGGTGCGGTTGTTAGCTTCTTCTTGAGTTCTTGGAAGCTCTGCTCACATGCTTCCGTCCATACGAATTTCTTGTCCTTCTTGAGTAACTGTGTTATAGGTTTTGCCACAGTGGAGAATCCTTCAATAAATCTCCTGTAATATCCGGCCATTCCTAGGAAACTCCGCACATCTGTAACATTCGCGGGTGGCTTCCAGTCCAGTATGGCCTTGACTTTTTCTGGGTCTACGGCCACGCCTTCTTGGTTCAAAATATGGCCCAAGAAACCAACTTGTCTTAGCCAAAATTCGCATTTGCTAAATTTGGCGTACAACTGATGTTTCCTCAATTCTCCCAAAACAATTCTGAGGTGCTCAGCATGTTCTTCTGGTGTCCTTGAGTAAACCAGAATGTCGTCAATGAATACCACCACAAATTTGTCCATGAATTTCATGAATACTTTGTTCATGAGGTGGACGAAATATGCGGGGGCGTTTGTTAGTCCAAACGGCATCACCGTAAACTCGTATAACCCATATCTGGAAGTGAATGCTGTCTTGGGGATATCCTCTGTTCGTACCTTCAGTTGATGGTATCCTGATCTCAAATCAATCTTTGAAAATACTTTAGCTTGTGCGAGCTGGTCAAACAAACCATTTATCCGTGGCATCGGGTATTTGTTTTTGATGGTGACCATATTGAGGGCTCGATAGTCTATGCATAGTCTCAGTGTCCCATCCTTCTTCTTGGCGAACAATACGGGCGAACCCCATGGTGAGGAGCTGGCTCGTATAAATCCCTTGTCCAGTAATTCCTTTATCTGCTTCTTCAACTCCACCAATTCTGAGGGTGCCATTCTATACGGCTTCTTATAAATGGGAGCGGTGCCAGGTGCTAATTCAATGCTGAATTCGATCTCTCGGTCTGGTGGCATACCTGGTAGTTCTTCCGGGAACACATCAGGGAACTCGCATACCACTGGCACTTTTCTTAATTCTGCAATGTCCATCTTGTTCAGCTTTGGTTTCTGTGATCGTGGCCTTTTTTGAGCGGAAACTCTTATAGTCTTGCCGTGATGGTGAGTGAGAATCACTGTCCGATTGAAACAATCGATGAATCCTTTGTTGGTGGTTAACCAGTCCATTCCTAAAATGACATCCAGTCCTTTACTTTCCAACATGATGAGATTCGCGTGGAATGGTAGTCCTTCGAACTCAATGACCACTCCTTGGCAGTAACCCTGAGCAATTTGCTTATTTCCGGGGGACTTGATGATCATAGATTTTTCCAAGGGGAGTATCGGAAAACCATGTTGCGAAACAAAACTCTTCGAAACGAACGAATGGGAAGCTCCAGAATCAAACAAAACCGTGGCAGGTACTGTGTTGACAGGGAACGTACCGAGCACGATGTCTGGGGCATTCTGCGCTTCTTCCCTGGTCACATGGTTCAAGTGACCCTTCCTGTGGTTGTTGCTGGGATTGAAGTTGTTGCGCTTGGGGGCTGGATTGTTCCCACCATTGTTCGGCTTGGGTGCCGAGTCTCTTGGCTTCGGGCACTGTTTAGCATAATGCCCTTGTTGACCACAAGCATAGCAGGTGACCCCTGGACGGTATGTGAACTCCTTGTCTCTGGCATGGAATTGTCCGACGGGTCTTGGCTCAGTAGTCGTGGATCTCCTCGTGTCTGTCCTTGGGACCTCAGTCTTGCCTCGGTTGCTGCGGGCAAGAGTCGTCTTGTCCCTCTTCCGCTTGCGGATATCTTCCAGACTACGGCGCTCATTCTCCAGGGTGATGGCCTTGTCCACCAGCGTCTTAAAATCCGGAAAGGTGTGTACAATCAGTTGGCATCTTAATGCTGGTGCCAGGCCGTCCAGGAATTTTTCCATCTTCTTGTTTTCTGTCATGTGCTCGTCGTAGGCATAACGAGACAGTTGGGTAAACTGGCCGTTGTATTCTGTGACGGTCATGCCTCTTTGCTTCAGGTCATCAAACTCTCTCTTCTTGATCTTTAGGATGCTCCTGGGAATGTGTGCCCCACGGAAGCCTTCCTTGAATTCTTCCCAGGTGATGTTGTGTTCCCTGGGGCGCATGTGTAGGAAGTTTTCCCACCATGCTGCGGCTGCTCCAGTAAGGTAGTGTGGTGCATAAAGCACCTTCTCATGATCTGAGCATTGAGCGATAATCAGTTTCCTTTCAATCTCGCGAAGCCAATCATCGGCCTCCAGTGGCCTATCGGTGTGAGCAAAAGTTGAGGGGCGAGTCTTCTGCAACTCAGATAACTTGGAATGTGGCTGATAGGGTTCACGGTGATTTCCCATGCTTATGACATGGTTCATCATCTCCTGGTGCTGTTGCTGGCTTTGCTCGAAGAGACGGCACACTTGAGATAGTGCCGCTTCGCTGTCCTGATGGCTGGACTGACCCTGAGTGAAATTGTTGCTGGTCTGTGTTCCGTAAACCTCTTCTGGCTGATTGGGCATAGAGCGAGTCCAAGGGCGAGACATTTTTCCAGTCTGGGGTATCATCTACAAAACCCATGAGAAAAGCTGTGTAGCGCAGGAAAACCCTTGCAAAGGCAATAATCAAAAAGGCTTCAAGGTTTTCAAGAAACACAAATGATTTTTCACGGAGAAGAAGTGATTAACACAAATCTTACATGCGAAAGCAAGTACAAGATACAGCACTTAGGTTGTGCGTACACAATCCTGACATGTTATTAAAAACTAGCGTACTACTCCGGAAGGCAGCAAACACACCAATACAAACTAGCGTACAGATAAAAACAACACATCATACAAGCAGGCATAACACGCGGCTACTCGGTGCTCTCAGTCGGAGATGGTGAAGATCTCCTTCCCCTTGCCGATGGCAAGGCTCAGCGGTCCAGGAGAATCAACCTCCTCCTCTCTAGCTGGTTCCTGGCGTGCGACGCTGCGCTGCGGTGATGGTGCGGGGGCAACTGGTGGTAGAGCGCGTGCGGCAGGCGGTGCGGCTCTGACTGGAGTAGGAGCGATGACTCGGTCGAACTCCTCAGTGGTAGGCAGACGGCGAGCAGTGGCCAAAACGGCCGGTGCATACGAGGCTGAAGACGAGACGAATGTCAGAGGCGGCGCCGTGTGGAGAAGCTCCTTCCTGCTGGCAGGACCGCCCCGGACTAAGTCCATGCGGGCAGCCACATGATCATCTACGAGGTTGTCGAAAGACTCCTCCAGAGCCTTGAGATACTCCACAACCATCTCGATGGCTTCATCTCGCTCTCCCCGATGGCAGGCGAACGCATAGTGGCTGGTGTAAGGCACATGGCATGGGAGGTAGCGGTAGCGACGAGTCTTCATCGTAGGAAGGATGTCCCGAAGGCGAGCTATCGCCTCACGGGCAGCCATCTGCATGGCATGCCTCTCCGTAGGCATGGCCCTTCCCGTAAAACGGAAATGGCGAGCAGCAGATCGTCCTCCCTTGAATTGCACCACAGCCTGGTGCATAGACACGTCGTCACTGAGCTTGTGCTGATAGAGGGTGAACTCCGGGCGAGCTGCTGGCCCGATCGCGAGCTTGGTGATGGAGACGAGGAGCTTGACAAACCCCTCGGGCACGTTGGTGAACACTCGATTCTCACAGCCGCTGCCAGCCATCTACAAAAGTAGGCAAAAATTCTGAGTAGTCATGTCATAAATTTTATGATGACCAACAGAAAATAGCTACAATTGCAAAATGCTGAGGAAGCACTAAAGACGCTAATAACCGATTAGCGATCGCACCTAGTGGCTTCCTACAGTCAGCCTGGCTCTGATACCAAGCTTGTCACGACCGGTTTTTCAATAAAATAATTATTGAGAAACCAATCCCTGTTACGGACCAGCGAGGAAGAATTCCTTCTCACTGATAGACAATACATTGGTCACAGAAGAAAAATACCAGGAGTACTAAATATAATACAAAGTTGAGCAGAGGCTGCCCAACAATTTATTACAAGCACGCCGATAAAACAATACGGCGGATAGGGTGGAAAACTTCTAACTCACGATAATAACGGTGGTGGAAATATCATCGCGAAGCGAGTGACATGATTCCAGAATACTACAACTCTTCGAGCGTCGGAGTGAGGCTCGAGATGACTTATTGCGGGTGGCGGAACCGTAAACGATACAAGTGACCAATATCCGGGATCGCGCAGGACTGACTGGGACTCCTCTAGGCGTCGGACGCGCTATCAAACTCTTCATCCAAGAGATCGCCTTCGTCAGCATCTGGCCAAATCAACAAGCCAGGTGAGTACTATGAAAGTACTCGCAAGACAGTTCGGACATAAGGTATAACAAATGCAAACATGAAGCACATGAATAAGTTAACCAGTGCGATCAGACACAGAGATAATAAATACTGGGTGCCAAGCGAGGGTCTGAATGACGCCTCGAGCGGAAACTGCAGAATAGTAATACTGGTGCCAAACGAGTGTCAGAAAGACTCCTCGAGCGGAAAATGCGGAATAATAATACAGGTGCCAAACGAGTGTCAGAAAGACTCCTCGAGCGGAAAATGCGGAATAATAATACAGGTGCCAAACGAGTGTCAGAAAGACTCCTCGAGCGGAAAATGCGGAATAATAATACAGGTGCCAAACGAGTGTCAGAAAGACTCCTCGAGCGGAAGATGCGGAACAATAATGCCACAGTCAGGCGTCGGGGCGACACCACATAAAGGGCTTATAACAGAAAGTAAAGACAGTGCATGCCGCAGTCGGACGTCTGCGCGACGTCACATAAAGGGCTTATATTGTAACACAACAATACAATAGTTCGGGAATATAATTTATCACAAGCACGAGACAAATATAATGTTAGTCCATCCACAGGAATAACAATGAAATTGAATTTACCACTTGAGCTTGTTCACCGGGGGCAAGTTTTCACACGGATAGATTTGGATATAAAGTCTACACTACTGATCATGGATACGATGATTTGGAAGGAATTGACTCTGCAGAGTTTGTACTTAACCACAGCCAACGGATTTCAGTAGTCACGGGGACTAGTTCCGTCTACGGTGTTCTGGAAGGAACACGTCTAACCAGTACACACCCAATTTAACCATCCGAAGCCAGGGATCACCCTTGGCAACATTCAGGAAAAACCCTGAGTCGGGGAGGCTACAACCTCGCGTAGAATGGGATCAAATTTCTATACGCGCGCTATAAGGGGGTGCCCCCCCTCTCGGTCCCAACCGGAAACACCCATGCCCCCTGACCGAATGACTGGCTTTAATCCTGGGCCAAGGTACCATCATCCCGGCCTCTCTGTTTGGTGTGTACACGGAAAGAGGTTACCAACTTACTAAACCGTATCCTGGCAATGAGACATGCGGTAGCACGGAAAGGGGAAGGGATGATAACACGGCTCCAACCATGTTATCGTCGGGAAAGTCGGATGACACAAGGCTAGCATGCTACAACAGTACCACCTTGCTGCCCTTCATGTCACCACATGATTAGGCCACCTCTCACCAGAGGTCATCGCAACTTTGGAACATGCGGGAAAAGATCGATAACGTGGCTCCAACCACGTTAACGTCGAAGAGAGTCGGATGACGCAAGGCTGGCATGCTACAACAGTACCACCTTGCTGCCCTTCATGTCACTACATGATTAGGCCACCTCTCATCAGAGGTCATCGCAACTTCGGAACAACCGGATCGTTGCCTTACAAGCAACGAGGTACTTATCGACACTCTCATGCCACGCACAAACTTTCACATGAACATGCAAAACATCTGCCATATCAAATGTTCAAACATGCTTGCCTGGTTCGGAGAAGTCGGAGTCTAGCTCGGCGAAGTTCGCGGCTCCGTCCCCTCTCCCGGAACCTACGGCAATCACGAAACGGGGTACTAACGTGAAAACCAACGCATGCACAGAAACTTGGCCAAATATTTTTCAAATAAATCCCATGAAAAACTAGACAAAATTTGGAGTTTGACAGAAAAAGAATCACTCAAAAATACCTTTTTATTAAAAAGTTATAAAGGTTTCTGTCCAGGGACCTTTCTATAAGGAAACAGAAAAGTTCCAGGGTTTTAACTGAGAAAACAGAAAACGGTTCGTTTGGAAATGCGCAAGCGCAAGGAGAAAACGTACTTCGCTCGAAGGCGTCAACAGAAAACGGTTCGGGGAAACTAAAACAGAGGCTGACACGCGGGGCCCGCACGTCAGGTTTGAAAGCTCGCCGGCGCCCGAAGACGGCGATGGACGCCGGCGTCGAACCACGGCGAGTTAGGGGAAACGGAGGGTACCAAGAGCTTCAGTGCCTTCTTCCGCGTCGGTGGGTGGTGGACTCGTCCAACGGGGAGCACCACGTCGACGGCGACACTATCTCCGGCGGACGGCGGTTCGGGTGAGGTTGGGGAACTCCGATGGAGGGCTGCAAAGTACGAATTGAGGCGCGGGTCAGAACGGGTGATGCAAGGTGAAGCTACTGGCAAGAGAATGGAGGCTGCGGAGCACACACGGGGACGAATCGGGCTGGATCCCGTGGCGGATCGCGGCGGCCGGAGTCGATGAAGAAGACCTCCTCGGGGCTCTTCCAGTGGCTAGGCGTGCTCTAGGGGAAGTGTAGGGCTGGTGGGTGCTCGAGTTGAAGCTCGGGGCCCCTATTTATAGGCAGATCGACGGGGTGGCCGTGAACGGAGAATCTCCGGCGAGCGATTACGGCGGAGCAGTGGGTTGGCAGAGGGTTTGAGCGGTCGAGCAGCATCAGTGGATGTTACGGGACCCGTTTTGCAGCTAAACGGAGCTGGTCTTGGCGTAATGGCGTCTGCCCACGGTGAGGTGACCGCACGGGCTCAACGGCGGCAGAGAGCGCGCTCCGTGCCCTGGGGGTTCACGACAAGAGCAGCAGCGCATTCGGGGGAGTGGACGGCCACGCGGCGGGCTCCGGTGGTTTGGACGGTGCTGGGTGGAGTCGGCGGCGCCGTGTCTCCCGCTGGCGCCCGCAAAGCCGCCGCCGGCGTCGGTCACGGGGCGGCGCACCTTCTGCTGCTCGTTGCCGACGCCCGCAAGATGCCAGGCACTCGTGCGGTGCAGGAACGAGAGGGCGAGGACGAGGAGCAAGGCGACGCGAGGGCACTGGCGAGATCGATGCCCGTCTCTGAAGAAAACGACAGTGAGCACTGACTGAACTCTGAAGTTAACTGAAACTTGACAGTGACCAAGCATTGCAAGTGTTCGACAGTAGGTTTTGGTAAAGAGATAAATTTTTCTGGAGCTGTAACTTGGTGAGATGATCACTCAGAGCACCCAGGAGCTGTATGAATTTACTTGGAATTTTTGGAGAAAGTTTTGAATGAATTTCACCAAATTTGGCAAATCTGGTCCAAACTTGCAGCTGATGTAGTTTGAAAATTTTGAACTGGAGACCAGTGGATCTTCATGGTTCTAGGTTGAGGGTTCAAAGGACTAGGAGGGGAAAAAGGTTTGGTGGCAAAAATCAAAACAGAAAAAGGAGTTCCTTTGTAAATCTCCAAGTGCTATAAGAGAGGACAGAAATTTATTTGAATAGAATTTGAATGGAAATGATCACATGGGGAGGTTCAACTTGCTGGATTTGATGCAAATCATGATCCAAAGGTGAGGGAAGGGTTAGGAGAGAGGATTTGCACTAATGCCATGGCAAGAAGGAATAGTTGAAAGTGGCAAAGGACTTTCCAAAAGCCATAGTGCAAATTCAAGAAAAGGTTTTCAAAAGTTACCCTCTCAAATGAAAAACATTTTGTCTTGAGCCCACATGAAGAGCAAGAACCCCCAAGGTCAAAGGCAGATCTTGGGTGAATCCAAATAAAATTTTTTCCATAAAAAAAATATTTGAGAGTGAGAGTTCTCTTGAAGAAAATTTTTAAATCACTCCCTTTAAGTCAAATAAAAATCTTTTGAAAAATCCAATAAAAACTTGGGTGTCACAACTATTCATCCTTAGCCCAAGAGGCAATCCACCACACCACACTGGACTAGGGTATTACACCACAACGGTGGCCCGAACCATTATAAATCTTGTGTCCCTTGTGTTGCGAGTTTGTCGAGTTAGCCTAAGAGATCCCGGCGAGGCTGAGGGCGTGATTCATGCGCACCCCAGTGTTCAAACCTTGAGGGTTTTGCCGGAACCCGAGATCCAACAGGCATACCTGCAAGCTTAAATAATCCACAAACTTCATCCGCATAGATTAGGTGCAAATCGGGATGCAATGTTCCATCTCCTGTAAAAGGCTTAGCTAGCAGTTTCTCTATCATACCCGAAGGAATTCCAAAGTAAACATTTTCAGTAGGTTGAGGAGCAAATCTTTGCTCTACTGGTCGGGGTGAAGATACCCCGAACAAGCCCCTCAAAGGATTACTTTCCATAGTAAAAAGTGACAGTAAATTTCAGCACACTATATAAATTTTTTCCTTACCAAAGGCGCTTCACTCCCCGGCAACGGCGCCAGAAAAGAGTCTTGATGACCCACAAGTATAGGGGATCTATCGTAGTCCTTTTGATAAGTAAGAGTGTCGAAACCAACGAGGAGCAGAAGGAAATTACAAGCGGTTTTCAGTAAGGTATTCTCTGCAAGCACTGAAATTGTTGGTAAGCATCCCACTTATTGATAATTTGATATGTGGGTGGTCCGGTGCTTGGGTGCTGCCCTTCCTTGGATAAGCATCCCACTTATGATTAACCCCTATTGCAAGCATCCTCAACTACAAAAGAAGTATTAAGGTAAACCTAACCATAGCATGAAACATATGGATCCAAATCAGCCCCTTACGAAGCAACTCATAAACTAGGGTTTAAGCTTCTGTCACTCTGGCAACCCATCATCTACTTATTACTTCCCAATGCCTTCCTCTAGGCCCAAATAATGGTGAAGTGTCATGTAGTCAACGTTCACATAACACCACTAGAGGAAAGACAACATACATCTCATCAAAATATCGAACGAATACCAAATTCACATGACTACTTATAGCAAGACTTCTCCCATGTCCTCAGGAACAAACGTAACTACTCACAAATCATATTCATGTTCATAATCAGAGGGGTATTAATATGCATTAAGGATCTAAACATATGATCTTCCACCAGATAAACCAACTAGCATCAACTACAAGGAGTAATCAACACTACTAGCAATCCACAGGTACCAATGTGAGGTTTTGGAACATAGATTGGATACAAGAGATGAACTAGGGTTTGAGAGGTGATGGTGCCGGTGAAGATGTTGATGGAGATTTACCCCCTCCCGCTGAGAGGATCGATGGTGATGACGATGGTGATGATTTCCCCCTCCCGGAGGGATGTTTCCCCGGCAGAACAGCTCCGCCGGAGCCCTAGATTATTTCCGCCAAGGTTCCGCCTCGTGGCGGCGATGTTTCGTCCCGAAAGCTTGCTTATGATTTTTTTTTCCAGGGTAAAAGACGTCATATATCAGAAGATGGGCACTAGAGGCCTGCCAGGGGGCCCACGAGGCAGGGAGGCGCTCCCAGGGGGGTAGGGCGCGCCCCCCACCCTCGTGGCCAGGGTGTGGGCCCCCTCTGGTACTTTCTTCGCTCAGTATTTTTTATTAATTCCAAAAATGACTTCCGTGAAGTTTCAGGACTTTTGGAGCTGTGGAGAATAGGTCTCTAATATTTTCTCATTTTCTAGCCCAGAATTCCAGCTGTCGGCATTCTCCCTCTTCATACAAACCTTGTAAAATAAGAGAGAATAGGCATAAGTATTGTGACATAATGTTTAATAACAGCCCATAATGCAATAAATATCGATATAAAAGCATGATGCAAAATGGACGTATCAACACGCAGGATCCATCTAGGTGATGCATAGCGACGAGCGGGGAGAGTGTGTCCACGTACCCTCGTAGACCGAAAGCGGAAGCCTTTAGTAATGCGGTTGATGTAGTCGAACGTCTTCGCGATCCAAGTACCGAACGGACGGCACCTCCGCGATCTGCACGCGTTCAGCTCGGTGACGTCCCTTGTACTCTTGATCCAGCTGAGGCCTAGGGAGAGTTTCGTCAGCATGACGGCGTGGTGACGGTGATGATGAAGTTACCGACGCAGGACTTCGCCTAAGCTCTACAACAATATGACCGAGTTGGAAATCTGTGGAGGGGGGCACCGCATACGGCTAAGAAAACTGTCAACTTGTGTGTCCTAGGGTGCCCCCCTGCCCCCGTATATAAAGGAGCAAGGAGGAGGCCGGCCGGCCCTCATGGGGCGCGCCCCAAGTAGGATTCCTACTAGGAATACGATTCCTAGTAGGTTTGCAACAAGGGAAGAGAGAGGGGGAGGAAGGAGAGGGAGAGAGGGAGAGGGAAAGAGGGGGCGCCGCCCCCTCCTAGTCCAATTCGGACTCCTCAAGAGGGGCGCGCAGCCAGCCCTAAGGGCCCCTCACAAGGCCCATGTTGGCCCATTAGTTCCCCCGGCACTCCGATATTTATCCGGTGACCCCCGGAACTCATCCGGTGTCCGAATAACATCGACAAATATATCAATCTTTATGTCTCGACCATTTCGAGACTCCTCGTCATGTCCGTGATCACATCCGGGACTCCGAACTACCTTCGATACATCAAAACACATAAACTCATAATACCGATCATCATCGAACGTTAAGCATGCAGACCCTACGGGTTCGAGAACTATGTAGACATGACCGAGACTCATCTCCTGCCAATAACCAATAGCATAACCTAGATGCTCATATTGGTTCCTACATATTCTACGAAGATCTTTATCGGTCAAACCGCATAACAACATACATTGTTCCCTTTGTCATCGGTATGTTACTTGCCCGAGATTCGATCGTCTGTATCTCTGGCAAGATTGAACTAGGTATGAGATTTGCCGGTAACGAGATTGAACTAGGTATGATGATACCCACGATCGAATCTCGGGCAAGTAACATACCGATGACAAAGGGAACAACGTATGTTGTTATGCGGTTTGACCGATAAAGATCTTCGTAGAATATGTAGGAGCCAATATGAGCATCCAGGTTCCGCTACTGGTTATTGACCGGAGATGTGTCTCGGTCATGTCTACATAGTTCTCGAACCCGTAGGGTCCGCACGCTTAACATTCGATGACGATTGGTATTATGAGTTTATGTGATTTGATGTCCTGAAGGTTGTTCGGAGTCCCATATGAGATCACGGACATGACGAGGAGTCTCAAAATGGTCGAGACATAAAGATTCATATATTGGAAGGTTATGATCGGACACCGGAATGGTTCGGGTCGTATCGGATAAGTTACGGAGTACCGGGGGTTACCGGAACCCCCCCTGAAGTTATTGGGCCTCATGGGCCTAGTGGTGGAAGAGAGGAGGCAGGCCAAGGTGTGGCGCGCGCCCCCTAGCCCAAACCGAATTGGACTAGGGCTAGGGGGTCGGTCCCCCCTTTCCTTCTCTCCTCCCTCTCCTTCCCCCCTTCTCCTTGTGGAAGTAGGAAAGGGGGGCGAATCCTACTTGGAGTAGGACTCCCCCCCTTGGGCGCGCCTCCTCCTGGCCGGCCTTCTCCTCCCTCCCTCCTTTATATACGTGGGGAGGGGCACCCAAAGGCACAACAGACAATCTCTTAGCCGTGTGCGGTGCCCCCTCCATAGTTTAACACCTCGGTCATATCGTCGTAGTGCTTAGGTGAAGCCCTGCGCCGGTAACTTCATCATCACCGTCACCACGCCGTCGTGCTGACGGAACTCTCCCTCGGCCTCAGCTAGATCAAGATTTTGAGGGACATCACCGAGCTGAACGTGTGCAGATCGCGGAGGTGCCGTGCATTTGGCACTTGATCGGTTGGATCGCGAAGATGTTCGACTACATCATAAGCGTAGAACGACGGCCTTTTTCTTATAGAGTTCTCTGTCGTGAACCTTGTAGGCCTTCGAACGTCGGACAATGCGGTGAGCCTCATTCTGATCCTTAGGGAGTTCTCGCCTATTAAGGTAGGCCAAGAAGGGTTCGGTCCATGGGGCAATGATTGCCATGATGAGATGGGCTGACGGTGTTATATCGGTGGCTGAGCCCCCGATGATATCGGTGTGTTCGGAATCTAGGGTTGTAGTTGGATCCGGACTGGTGTTGCCACTCTCCCCTTGCCACACTACGGACGGCTTAAAAAGCCTTTCCAGAAAGATGTTAGGTGGGATGGGGTCTGCTACCTCTTGAGCATGCGTTGGTTTTCCCTTGAAGAGGAAAGGGTGATGCAACAAAGTAGCGTAAGTATTTCCCTTAGTTTTTGAGAACCAAGGTATCAATCCAGTAGGAGGCCACACGCAAGTCCCTCGTACCTACACAAACAAATAAGAACCTTGCAACCAACGCGATAAAGGGGTTGTCAATCCCTTCACGGCCACTTGCAAAAGTGAGATCTGATAGAGATGATAAGATAATATTTTTGGTATTTTTATGATAAAGATTGAAAGTAAAGATTGCAAAATAAACGGCGACAGAAATAGCTAGTTGACGGGAGATTAATATGATGGAAAATAGACCCAGGGGCCATAGGTTTCACTAGTGGCTTCTCTCAAGATAGCATAAGTATTACGGTGGGTGAACAAATTACTGTAGAGCAATTGATAGAAAAGTGCATAATTATGAGAATATCTAGGCATGATCATGTATATAGCCATCACGTCCGTAACAAGTAGACCGACTCCTACCTGCATCTACTACTATTACTCCACACATCGACCGCTATCCAGCATGCATCTAGAGTATTAAGTTCATAAGAACAGAGTAACGCATTAGGTAAGATGACATGATGTAGAGGGATAAACTCAAGCAATATGATATAAACCCCATCTTTTTATCCTCGATGGCAACAATACAATATGTGTCGTTTCCCTTTCTATCACTGGGATCGAGCAACGCAAGATTGAACCCAAAGCTAAGCACTTCTCCCATTGCAAGAAAGATCAATCTAGTAGGCCAAACCAAATTGATAATTCGAAGAGACTTGCAAAGATAACCAATCATACATAAAAGAATTCAGAGAAGATTCAAATATTGTTCATAGATAATCTTGATCATAAACCCACAATTCATTGGATCTCGACAAACACACCACAAAAAGAGTTACATCAAATAGATCTCCAAGAAGATCGAGGAGAACTTTGTATTGAGATCCAAAGAGAGAGAAGAAGCCATCTAGCTAGTAACTATGGACCCAAAGGTCTGTGGTAAACTACTCACACATCATCGGAGAGGCTATGGTGTTGAGGTAGAAGACCTCCGTGATCGATTCCCCCTCCGGCGGAGCGCCGGAAAAGGCCCCAAGATGGGATCTCACGAGTACAGAAGGTTGCGGTGGTGGAAATAGGGTTTCGTGGTGCTCCTGGATGGTTTCGAGGTACGTAGGTATATATAGGAGGAAGAAGTAGGTCGGTGGAGCCACGAGGGGCCCACGAGGGTGGGGGCGCGCCCAGGGGGGCAGGCGCGCCTCCCTGCCTCATGGCCTCCTCGGTTGTTTCTTGACATCCACTCCAAGTCCTTTGGATCACGTTTGTTCCAAAAATCACGCTCCCGAAGGTTTCATTCCGTTCGGACTCCGTTCGATATTCCTTTTCTGCGAAACACTGAAATAGGCAAAAAAAACAGCAATTTGCACTGGGCCTTGGGTTAGTAGATTAGTCCCAAAAATAATATAGAAGTGTATAAATACGCCCATTAACATCCAAAACAAAATATATTATAGCATGGAACAACAAAAAATTATAGATATGTTGGAGATGTATCAGGGTCGCGCTTGGCGCCGGACGTCCGCCGCTTGATTACTTCTCGAGCCACATGATGAAAATCGAGCCCCTCGAACCGAGCCGACATTTTGAGGACGGTGTTACGGTAAGCCGCCATCTTTGGATCTTTGGCATCGAAATCTCCATTTATTTGAGATATTGCGAGGTTTGAGTCCCCGCGCACTTCCAGGCGTTGTATGCCCATGGAGACGGCCATCCGAAGTCCATGTAATAAGGCCTCATATTCGGCTGCATTGTTGGAGTCTGTGTATAATATTTGGAGTACGTGATGAACTACGTCTCCAGTGGGGGACGTTAAGACAATGCCTGCCCCTAACCCTACCAACATTTTGGAACCATCGAAGTACATAACCCAGTTGGAATACGTGTCGTACTCTTTAGGGAGTTCGGCCTCTGTCCATTCGGCGATGAAGTTTGCCAGTACTTGCGATTTAATGGCTCGGCGTGGTTTGTATGTTATGTCGAATGGAAGGAGCTCAATGGCCCACTTAGCGATCCGGCCTGTGGCATCGCGGTTGTTTATTATGTCGCTGAGTGGTACCTCAGAAGCCACCGTAATCGAGCACTCTTGAAAGTAGTGTCACAGCTTCCGGGATGCCATGAAGACCGCGTATGCTATTTTTTTGTAATGAGGGTATCGGGATTTGCATGGTGTGAGGACAGTGGATACGTAGTATACTAGTTTCTGGAGCGGGAATTTGTGTCCGTCCTGCTCTCGCTCAACGACGAGCACGGCGCTCACCACTTGGTGTGTTGCCAATATGTATAATAGCATGGGTTCGCCGACGTTCGGCGCGGCCAGGATTGGGTTGCTCGCTAAAAGGGCCTTTATTTCCTCCAGTCCGGCTATTGCCGCGTCCGTCCATTCGAAGTGGTCGGTGCGTCAGAGAAGGCGGTAGAGTGGCAATGCTTTTTCTCCCAATCTGGAGATAAAGCGGCTTAAAGCTGCCACACATCCCGTGAGTTTTTGGACCTGTTTAAGGTCTATTGTCGTAGCCAATTGTGACAAAGCTCAGATTTTGGCTGGATTTGCCTCAATTCCTCTATTGGAAACGACGAAGCCCAGCAGTTTTCCGGCGGGGATGCCGATAACACACTTTTCCGGATTGAGCTTGATGTCGTATGTACAAAGGTTGTCAAATGTGAGACGTAAATCGTCTATTAGTGACTTGACGTGCCTGGTTTTGATGACGACGTCATCCACATATGCTTGAACTGTCTTGCCGATCTGTTTCTCCAGGCATGTTTGAATCATGCGTTGGTAGGTGGCGCCAACGTTTTTGAGCCTGAAAGGCATAGTGTTGAAGCAAAAAGGCCCATATGGGGTAATGAATGCCGTTGCGGCTTGGTCGGACTCCATCATCTTGATTTGATGGTATCCGGAGTATGCGTCGAGGAAACACAGTGAGTCGTGTCCTGCGGTTGCATCAATAATCCGATCGATGCGAGGGAGGGGGAAGGGATCGTTAGGGCAGGCCTTGTTGAGTTCTTTGAAATCGACGCATAGGCGCCAGGATTTATCCTTCTTTGGTACCATCACCAGGTTTGCTAGCCAGTCCGGGTGTTTTATTTCTTTGATGAATCCGGCCTCGAGTAACTTGGCTAGCTCCTCCCCCATGGCTTGTCGTTTGGATTCGGAAAAACGCCACAGTGTTTGCTTGACCGGTTTATGTCCCTTTAGTATATTGAGGCTGTGTTCAGCCAATCTGCGTGGGATTCCTGGCATATCAGAAGGGTGCCAGGCAAATATGTCCCAGTTCTCCCGCAGGGACTCTCGCAGTGCGGTGTCGACCGTTGGGTCGAGTTGTGCTCTGATGGGATCCGTCGGGTGGACTTGAAATTTGACTATTTCATCTGCTGGTTTGAAGGAGGTGGATTTGGGTCGTTTGCCTAGGATTACATCATCCGTATCCACCATAGAGCGCGGCGCGGTTAGCTCTTCGGCCGCGAGTATTTCAGACAATGCCTCGAGGGCCAGGGATGCGGTTTTATTTTCGGCGCGGAGTGCTATGTCCGGGTCACTGGCAAGAGTGATGATACCGTTTGGCCCGGGCATCTTGAGCTTCATGTACCCATAATGAGGTATAGCTTGGAAGCGTGTAAATGCGTCTCGCCCTAGTAGGGCGTGATATCCGCTGTTGAAAGGAGCCACTTGGAAGGTTATCTCTTCGGACCGATAATTCTCCGGTGTGCCGAATACCACGTCAAGCGTGATTTTTCCCACGCATCGCGCCTCCCGACTAGGAATGATTCCCCGGAAGGTCGTGCTACTTTGCTCGATGCGGCTCCTGTCAATT
Organism: Aegilops tauschii subsp. strangulata; assembly: GCF_002575655.3. Taxonomy (NCBI): domain Eukaryota; kingdom Viridiplantae; phylum Streptophyta; class Magnoliopsida; order Poales; family Poaceae; genus Aegilops; species Aegilops tauschii. Next base: position 465,242,324 of record NC_053041.3, read on the forward strand.
TCCATTTTATGGAGCATATCCTCGTAGATGAGGTTTAACCCGCTGCCGCCGTCCATGAGCACTTTGGTGAGCCGAAATCCATCCACAATTGGGTTAAGGACCAAGGTGGCTGGTGCTCGGACTGTCCGGAATTTTGGTTCATCACTGGCATTGAAAGTTATGGCCGTGTCGTTCCAAGGGTTTATTGCTGCGACTTGGTAGACTTCGGCGAGGTTGCGGAAAGCCCTTTTACACCAATTGTTTGAAGCGAAAGTCTCGAAGACTGTTAATGTGCTGGGGTCGTCATCTTCCGGGGAGGTTGCACTGGTGTATTTTTGGTGAGGATATCCTCGCCGCTCTTGGCCACTTGCCGGAGTATCCAACATGCTCTAAGGCTGTGGGTTGGTATGGTGTCTGGTGTTGCATGTATTTTGCATGGCCTATCGAGCCATCCTCCAGAATGGTTCCGCGCCCCGTGATGTGCTTAGATTTCTTTACTGTTGGATCTGGTGCACCGTGATGGTGCACCCTTTTTGCCCGGACGAAGGGTTGAGTGGAAACCGGTGGTTCCCAGAGAGCTGCCTGAGTTTTCCAGGCGCTTTCCATTGTGCAGTACTTCTGTATGATGGTTGCAAGTCAGCGAAGTGTAATACGCGACGGCGATTGATGGCGTTGAGGAGTCCTTCGTCCGTGCAATTATTGCAGAATGCTGAGATCGCGTCTTCATCGCGGCAATATTTAATCTTGTCTTTGCCAAGGAGGAATCTGGCCCAAAACTGATGGACTGTTTCCTGAGACTGCTGCCGTATGTGGCTGAGATCACGCCTATCTGGGTGGGTGGGTGGTTTTAAATCCGAACCCTGACCCAATTTGGAATCCGGAGTTTGAAGAACTTCCGAACTTAATAGCTCGGGCTCCGGGATATTAACTGATTTTTCAGGCCCGTCATCCGATTCTAGGTTCGGAGGGCAGGCTATGTTTTTCCGAAGGTAGGTGTCCGGCTCTTCGAACTCGGAAATCCCAACATAGTTCGTCCTCAATATAGAGGAAGATTTGTCGCCTTGCTCCTCAACTACCGCTATCTGGTGGGTGATCGGCGGAGATTTAATTTCTCTCTGGTCGGGTTTAAGCCCAATCCGATCGTAGTCTGTGGAGACCCCCAGGGAGGCGATGCGATATAGGAGCTTGTTCAAAGACGATAACTCAGCTGGATCCATCTGCTTGGACTATTCGGAGCTAACACGGAGGTGGTTTTTGATGACCCGAGAAGTCATCCTTGGCTTAACGGCCGTAGGGGCGGTCATGATGAAGCCGCCCAGCCGGAGGGTTTGTCCTGAGGTCAGGGCGCCTCCGGCGATGATACTGTCCTTGATAACAAGGCGAGCCATCAATCCTTCTTCGACGTCACAGCGGAACTCTCAGTGAAAGCACCAATGTCGGTGTCAAAACCGGCGGATCTCGGGTAGGGGGTCCCGAACTATGCGTCTAAGGTCGATGGTAACAGGAGACAGGGGACACGATGTTTACCCAGGTTCGGGCCCTCTCTATGGAGGTAATACCCTAATTCATGCTTGATTGATCTAGATGAATATGAGTATTACAAGAGTTGATCTACCTCGAGATCGTAATGGCTAAAACCCTAGAAGTCTAGCCTGTATGACTATGAGTATGATTCTTCGCCTCTACGGACTAAGCCCTCCGGTTTATATAGACACTGGAGGGGACTAGGGTTGTACAAAGTTGGTTACAGAGAAAGGAATCTTCATATCAGGATGCCAAGCTTGCCTTCCACGCCAAGGAGAGTCACATCCGGACACGGGTGAGAGTCTTCGGTCTTGTATCTTCACAGCCCATCAGTCCGGACCATGTCCAACAGGCCGGACGCCTGAGGACCCCTTAATCCAGGACTCCCTCAGCCGCCCCCCCCTTCCTTCTCCTCTCCTCCTCCTTCCTCCTTCTCCTAGTAGTAATAGGAAAAGGGGGGGCAAACCTACTTGGAGTAGGATTGCCCCCCCTTGGGCGCGCCTCCTCCTAGGCCGACCCTCTTCTCCTCTCCTCCTTATATAGAGGGGAAGGGTGAAGGAAATATGCCCTAGAGGCAATAATAAAGTTATTATTTATTTCCTTATTTCATGATAAATGTTTATTATTCATGCTAGAATTGTATTAACCGGAAACATAATACATGTGTGAATACATAGACAAACACAGTGTCACTAGTATGCCTCTACTTGACTAGCTCGTTGATCAAAGGTGGTCAAGTTTCCTAGCCATAGACATGAGTTGTCATTTGATTAACGGGATCACATCATTAGGAGAATGATGTGATTGACTTGACACATTCCGTTAGCTTAGCACTTGATCGTTTAGTATATTGCTATTGCTTTCTTCATGACTTATACATGTTCCTATGACTATGAGATTATGCAACTCCCGAATACCGGAAGAACACTTTGTGTGCTACCAAACGTCACAACATAACTGGGTGATTATAAAGGTGCTCTACAGGTGTCTCTGATGGTGTTTGTTGAGTTGGCATAGACCGAGATTAGGATTTGTCACTCCGATTGTCGGAGAGGTATCTCTGGGCCCTCTTGGTAATGCACATCACTATAAGCCTTGCAAGCAATGTGACTAATGAGTTAGTTGTGGGATGATGCATTACAGAACGAGTAAAGAGACTTGCCGGTAACGAGATTGAACTAGGTATTGAGATACCGACGATCGAATCTCGGGCAAGTAACGTACCGATGACAAAGGGAACAACATATGTTGTTATGCGGTTTGACCGATAAAGATCTTCGTAGAATATGTAGGAACCAATATGAGCATCCAGGTTCCGCTATTGGTTATTGACCGGAGACGTGTCTCGGTCATGTCTACATAGTTCTCGAACCCGTAGGGTCCGCACGCTTAAAGTTCTGTGACGATCGGTATTATGAGTTTATATATTTTTTATGTACCGAAGGTAGTTTGGAGTCCCGGATATGATCACGGACATGAGGAGGAGTCTCGAAATGGTCGAGACATAAAGATTGACATATTGGAAGCCTACATTTGGACATCGGAAGAGTTCCGGGTGAAATCGGGATTTTACCGAAGTGCCGGAGGGGTTACCGGAACCCCCCGGGGGTTAATGGGCCTAGTTGGGCCCTAGTGGAGAGAGAGAGGTGCCGGCCAGGGCAGGCCGCGCGCCCCCTCCCCCTCTGGTCCGAATTGGACTAGGAAGGGGGGCGCCCCCCATTCCTTCTCCTTCTCCCCCTTCCTTTCCCCCTCCTAGTAGGAGTAGGAAAGAGGGGAGTCCTACTCCTACTAGGAGGAGGACTCCTCCTCCTGGCGCACCCTACAGGGCCGGCCGGCCTCCCCCTTGCTCCTTTATATACGGGGGCAGGGGCACCCTATGACACAGAAGTTGATCATTGATCTCTCCCAGCCGTGTGCGGTGCCCCCCTCCACCATAATCCACCTCGGTCATATCGTAGCGGTGCTTAGTCGAAGCCCTGCGTCGATAGCTTCATCAACATCGTCACCACGCCATCGTGCTGACGAAACTCTCCCTCGAGCTCTACTGGATCGTGAGTTCGCAGGACGTCACCGATATGAACGTGTGCTGAATGCGGAGGTGCCGTACGTTCGGTACTGAGGATCGATCGATCGTGAAGACGTATGACTACATCAACCGCGTTGTCATAACGCTTCCGCTTAACGGTCTACGAGGGTATATGGACGACACTCTCCCCTCTCGTTGCTATGCATCACCATGATCTTGCGTGTGCGTAGGATTTTTTTTTTGAAATTACTACGTTCCCCAACAGTGGCATCCGAGCCAGGTTTATGCGTAGATGTTATATGCACGAGTAGAACACAAGTGAGTTGTGGGCGATACAAGTCATACTGCTTACCAGCATGTCATACTTTGGTTCGGTGGTACTGTTGGGTGAAGCGGCCCGGACTGACATTACGCGTACGCTTACGCGAGACTGGTTCTACCGACGTGCTTCGCACAGAGGTGGCTGGCGGGTGTCAGTTTCTCCAACTTTAGTTGAACCGAGTGTGACTACGCCCGGTCCTTGAGAAGGTTAAAACAGCACTAACTTGACGAACTATCGTTGTGGTTTTGATGCGTAGGTAAGAACGGTTCTTGCTCAGCCCGTAGCAGCCACGTAAAACTTGCAACAACAAAGTAGAGGACGTCAAACTTGTTTTTGCAGGGCATGTTGTGATGTGATATGGTCAAGGCATGATGCTATATTTATTGTATGAGATGATCATGTTTTGTAACGGAGTTATCGGCAACTGGCAGGAGCCATATGGTTGTCGCTTTATTGTATGCAATGTAATCGCCCTGTAATTGCTTTACTTTATCACTAAGCGGTAGCGATAGTCGTAGAAGCAATAGTTGGCGAGAAGACAACGATGATACGATGGAGGTCAAGGTGTCGCGCGGGTGACGATGGTGATCATGACGGTGCTTTGGAGATGGAGATCAAAGGCACAAGATGATGATGGCCATATCATATCACTTATATTGATTGCATGTGATGTTTATCCTTTATGCATCTTATTCTGCTTTGTTTGACGGTAGCATTATAAGATGATCTCTCACTAAATTTCAAGGTAAAAGTGTTCTCCCTGAGTATGCACCGTTGCCAAAGTTCGTCATGCCGAGACACCATGTGATGATCGGGTGTGATAAGCTCAACGTTCATCTACAACGGGTGTAAGACAGTTTTGCACACGCAGAATACTCGGGTTAAACTTGACGAGCCTAGCATATGCAGATATGGCCTCGGAACACTGAGACCGAAAGGTCGAACGTGAATCATATAGTAGATATGATCAACATAGTGATGTTCACCATTGAAAACTACTCCATCTCACGTGATGATCGGACATGGTTTAGTTGATATGGATCACGTGATCAATTAGATGATTAGAGGGATGTCTATCTAAGTGGGAGTTCTTAAGTAATATGATTAATTGAAATTTAATTTATCATGAACTTAATCAATAGCTCGCGATGTTGCACCCCGTTTATTTTGATATGTTCCTAGAGAAAAACTATGTTGAAAGATGTTAGTAAGAATGATGCGGATTGGATCGTGATCTGAGGATTATCATCATTGCTGCACAGAAGAATTATGTCCTTGATGCACCGCTAGGTGACGGACCTATTGTAGGAGCATATGCAGATGTTATGAACTTTTCGCAAAGCTCGGTATGATGACTACTTAATAGTTTAGTGCACCATGCTTTATGGCTTAGAACCGGGACTTCAAAAATGTTTTAACGCCACGGAGCATATAAGATGTTCCAAGAGTTGAAATTGGTATTTCATACTCATGCCCGTGTCAAGAGGTATGAGACCTCTGACAGTACTTTGCCTACAAGATGGAGGAGAATAGCTCAACTAGTGAGCATGTGCTCAGATTGTCTGGGTACTACAATCACTTGAATCAAGTGGGAGTTAATCTTCCAGATAAGATAGTGATTGACAAAGTTCTCTAGTCACTATCACCAAGTTACTAGAACTTTGTGATGAACTATAATATGCAAGGGGTAACAGAAACGATTCCCAAGCTCTTCGTGATGCTGAAATCGATGAAGGTAGATATCAAGAAAAGCATCAAGTGTTGATGGTTGACAAGACCACTAGTTTCAAGAAAAGGGCAAAGGAAAGAAGGGGAACTTTAAAAAGAACGGCAAGCAAGTTGCTGCTCCCGTGAAGAAGCCCAAAACTAGACCCAAGCCTAGAACTGAGTGCTTCTACTGCAAAGGATATGGTCACTGGAAGTGGAACTGCCCTAGATACTTGGCGGATAAGAAGGATGGAAAAGTGAACAAAGGTATATTGGATATACATGTTATTGATGTGTACTTTACTAGTGTTTATAGCAACCCGTCGGCATTTGATACTGGTTCAGTTGCTAAGAGTAGTAACTCGAAACGGGAGTTGCAGAATGAACAGGAACTAGTTAAGGGCGAGGTGACGATGTGTGTTGGAAGTAGTTCCAAGATTGATATGATCATCATCGCACACTCCCTATACTTTCGGGATTAGTGTTGAACCTAAATAAGTGTTATTTGGTGTTTGCGTTGAGCATGAATATGATTTGATCATGTTTATTGCAATACGGTTATTCATTTAAGTTAGAGAATAATTGTTGTTCTGTTTACATGAATAAAACCTTCTATGGTCATACACCCAATGAAAATGGTTTGTTGGATCTCGATCGTAGTGATACACATATTCATAATATTGAAGCCAAAAAGATGCAAAGTTAATAATGATAGTGCAACTTATTTGTGGCATTGCCGTTTAGGTCATATTGGTGTAAAGTGCATGAAGAAACTCCATGCTAATGGGATTTTGGAATCACTATGAATCACTTGATGCTTGCGAACCATGCCGTATGGGAAAGATGACTAAAACTCTGTTCTCCGAAACAATGGAGCGAGCAACTGACTTATTGGACATAATACATACTGATGTATGCGATCCGATGAGTGTTGAGGATCACAGCGGCTATCGTTATTTTCTGACCTTCACAGATGATTTGAGCAGATATGGGTATATCTACTTGATGAAACATAAGTCTGAAACATTTGAAAAGTTCATATAATTTCAGAGTGAAGTGGAAAATCATCGTAACAAGAAAATAAAGTTTCTACGATCTGATCTTAGAGGAGAATATTTGAGTTACGAGTTTGGTCTTCATTTGAAACAATGCGGAATAGTTTCGCAACTCACGCCACCTGGAACACCACAGTAATGGTGTGTCCGAACATCGTAACCGTACTTTATTAGATATGGTGCAATCTATGATGTCTCTTACTGATTTACCACTATCATTTTTGGGTTATACATTAGAGACAACTGCATTCACGTTAAATAGGGCACCATCTAAATCCGTTGAGATGATATGAATTGTGGTTTGGCAAGAAACCAAAGTTGTCGTTTCTTAAAGTTTGGGGTTGCGATGCTTATGTGAAAAAGTTTCATCCTGATAAGCTCAAACCCAAATCAGAGAAATGTGTCTTCATAGGATACCCAAAGGAGACAGTTGGGTACACCTTCTATCACAGATCCGAAGGCAAGACATTCGTTGCTAAGAATGGATCCTTTCTAGAGAAGGAGTTTCTCTCAAAAGAAGTGAGTGGGAGGAAAGTAGAACTTGATGAGGTAACTGTACCTGCTCCCTTATTGGAAAGTAGTTCATCACAGAAATCTGTTCCTGTGACTCCTACACCAATTAGTAAGAAAGCTAATGATGATGATCTCGTAACTTCAGATCAAGTTACTACCGAACCTCGTAGGTAAACCAGAGTGAGATCCGCACCAGAGTGGTACGGTAATCCTGTTCTGGAGGTCATGTTACTTGACCATGACGAACCTACGAACTATGAGGAAGCGATGATGAGCCCAGATTCCGCAAAATGGCTTGAGGCCATGAAATCTGAGATGGATCCATGTATGAGAACAAAGTGTGGACTTTGGTTGCTTGCCCGATGATCGGCAAGCCATAAAAATAAACGGATCTTCAAGAGGAAGACGGACGCTGATAGTAGTGTTACTTTCTACGAAGATAGACTTGTCGAATAAGGTTTTTGACAAAGTTCAAGGTGTTGACTACGATGAGATTTTCTCACTCGTAGCGATGCTTAAGCCTGTTCGAATCATGTTAGCAAATTGCCACATTTTATGAAATCTGGCAAATGGATGTCAAAACTACATACCTTAATGGAATTCTTAAAGAAGAGTTGTATATGATGCAACCAGAAGGTTTTGTCGATCCTAAAGGTGCTAACAAAATGTGTAAGCTCCAGCGATCCATCTATGGACTGGTGCAAGCATCTCGGAGTTGGAATATACGCTTTGATGAGTTGATCAAAGCATATAGTTTTACACAGACTTGTGGTGAAGCCTGTATTTACAAGAAAGTGAGTGGGATCACTACAGCCTTTCTGATAAGTATATGTGAATGACATATTGTCGATCAGAAATGATGTAGAATTTTCTATAAAGCATAAAGGAGTGTTTGAAAGGAGTTTTTCAAAGAAAGACCTCAGTGAAACTGCTTACATATTGAGCATCAAGATCTATAGAGATAGATCAAGACGCTTGATAAAAAAATTTCAATGAGTACATACCTTGACAAGTTTTTGAAGTAGTTCAAAATGGAATAGTCAAAGAAAGAGTTCTTGCCTATGTTCCAAGGTGTGAAGTTGAGTAAGACTCAAAGCCCGACCACAGCAGAAGATAGAGAGAGAATGAAAGTCATTCCCTATGCCCCAGCCATAGGTTCTATAAAGTATGCCATGCTATGTACCAGATGTATTGTATACCCTGCCCTGTTTTTGGCAAGTGAGTACAATTTTGATCTAGGAGTAGATCACTGGACAGCGGTCAAAAATTATCCTTATAAGACTAAGGAAATATTTCTCGGTTATGGAGGTGATAAAGAGTTCGTCGTAAAGAATTACGTCGATACAAGCTTTGACACCGATCTACATGACTCTAAGTCACAATCCGGACACATATTGAAAGTGGGAGCAATTAGCTAGAGTAGCTCCGTGCAGAGCATTGTAGACATAGAAATTTGCAAAATACATACGGATCTGAATGTGGCAGACCCATTTACTAAATTTCTCTCGCAAGCAAAACATGATCACACCTTAGTACTCTTTGGGTGTTAATCACATAGCGATGTGAACTAGATTATTGACTAGTAAACCTTTTGGGTGTTGGTCACATGACGATGTGAACTATGGGTGTTAATCACATGGTGATGTGAACTATTGATGTTAAATCACATGGCGATGTGATCTAGATTATTGACTCTAGTGCAAGTGGGAGACTAAAGGAAATATGCCCTAGAGGCAATAATAAAGTTATTATTTATTTCCTTATTTCATGATAAATGTTTATTATTCATGCTATAATTGTATTAACCAGAAACATAATACATGTGTGAATACATAGACAAACAGAGTGTCACTAGTATGCCTCTACTTGACTAGCTCGCTGATCAAAGATGGTTAAGTTTCCTAGCCATAGACATGAGTTGTCATTTGATTAACGGGATCACATCATTAGGAGAATGATGTGATTGACTTGGCCCATTCCGTTAGCTTAGCACTTGATCGTTTAGTATATTGCTATTGCTTTCTTCATGACTTATACATGTTCCTATGACTATGAGATTATGCAACTCCCAAATACCGGAAGAACACTTTGTGTGCTACCAAACGTCACAACGTAATTGGGTGATTATAAAGGTGCTCTACAGGTGTCTCTGATGGTGTTTGTTGAGTTTTCATAGATCGAGATTAGGATTTGTCACTCCGATTGTCGGAGAGGTATCTCTGGGCCGTCTCGGTAATAAACATCACTATAAGCCTTGCAAGCAATGTGACTAATGAGTTAGTTGTGGGATGATGCATTACAGAAGGAGTAAAGAGACTTGCCGGTAACGAGATTGAACTAGGTATTGAGATACCGACGATCGAATCTCGGGAAAGTAACGTACCGATGACAAAGGGAACAACGTATGTTGTTATGTGGTTTGACCGATAAAGATCTTCGTAGAATATGTAGGAACCAATATGAGCATCCAGGTTCCGCTATTGGTTATTGACCGGAGATGTTTCTCGGTCATGTCTACATAGTTATCAAACCCGTAGGGTCCGCACGCTTAAAGTTCTGTGACGATCGGTATTATGAGTTTTTATGTTTTTGATGTACCGAAGGTAGTTCAGAGTCCCGGATATGATCACGGACATGACGAGGAGTCTCGAAATGGTCGAGACATAAAGATTGATATATTGGAAGCCTACATTTTGACATCGGAAGAGTTTCGGGTGAAATCGGGATTTTACCGGAGTGCCGGAGGGGTTACCGGAACCCCCCAGGGGTTAATGGGCCTAGTTGGGCCCTAGTGGAGAGAGAGAGGGGGCCGGCTAGGGCAGGCCGCGCGCCCCTCCCCCTCTGGTCTGAATTGGACTAGGAAGGGGGGCGGCGCCCCCCTTTCCTTCTCCTTCTCTCCCTTCCTTGCCCCCTCCTAGTAGGAGTAGGAAAGAGGGGAGTCCTACTCCTACTAGGAGGAGGACTCCTGCTCCTGGCGCGCCCTACAGGGCCGGCCGGCCTCCCCCCTTGCTCCTTTATATACGGGGGCAGGGGGCACCCTAGGACACACAAGTTGATCATTGATCTCTCACTGCCGTGTGCGGTGCCCCCCTCCACCATAATCCACCTCGGTCATATCGTAGCGGAGCTTAGGCGAAGCCCTGCGTCGGTAGCTTCATCAACATCGTCACCACGCCGTCGTGCTGACGAAACTCTCCCTCGAGCTCTACTGGATCGTGAGTTCGCGGGACGTCGCCGAGCTGAACGTGTGCTGAACGCGGAGGTCTCGTACGTTCGGTACTGAGGATCGGTCGATCGTGAAGACGTACGACTACATCAACCGCGTTGTCATAACGCTTCCGCTTAACGGTCTACGAGGGTACGTGGACCACACTCTCCCCTCTCGTTGCTATGCATCACCATGATCTTGCGTGTGCGTAGGAATTTTTTTGAAATTACTATGTTCCCCAACAAAGGGGGCACCCCATAGACACACAAGTTGATGGTTTAGCCATGTGCGGTGCCCCCCTCCACAGATTTCCACCTCGGTCACATCGTTGCAGTGCTTAGGCGAAGCCTTGCGCTGGTAGCTTCATCATCACCGTCACCATGCCGTCGTGCTGACGAAACTCTCCCTCGACCTCAGCTGGATCTAGAGTTCGTGGGACATCACCGAGATGAACGTGTGCAGATCGCGGAGGTGCCGTACCTTCGGTGCTAGGATCAGTCGGACCATGAAGACGTACGACTACATCAACCGCGTTGTCATAACGCTTCCGCTTTCGGTCTATGAGGGTACGTGGACAACACTCTCCCCGCTCGTTGCTATGCATCACATAGATGGATCTTGCGTGTGCGTAGGAATTTTTTTTGAAATTACTGCGTTCCCCAAGAATGATCATGTTTTGTAACAGTTATCGGCAACTGGCAGGAGCCATATGGTTGTCGCTTTATTGTATGAAATGCAATCGCCATGTAATTGCTTTACTTTATCACTAAGCGGTAGCGATAGTCGTAGTAGCAATAGTTGGCGAGACGACAACGATGCTTCGATGGAGATCAAGGTGTCAAGCCGGTGACGATGGTGATCATGACGGTGCTTTGGAGATGGAGATCAAAAGGCACAAGATGATGATGGCCGTATCATATCACTTATATTGATTGCATGTGATGTTTATCCTTTATGCATCTTATTTTGCTTAGTACGGCGGTAGCATTATAAGATGATCTCTCACTAAATTTCAAGGTACAAGTGTTCTCCCTGAGTATGCACCGTTGCGACAGTTCGTCGTGCCGAGACACCACGTGATGATCGGGTGTGATAAGCTCTACGTTCACATACAACGGGTGCAAGCCAGTTTTGCACACGCAGAATACCCGGGTTAAACTTGACGAGCCTAGCATATGCAGATATGGCCTCGGAACACTAAGAGCGAAAGGTCGAGCGTGAATCATATAGTAGATGTGATCAACATAGTGATGTCCGCCATTGAAAACTACTCCATCTCACGTGATGATCGGACATGGTTTAGTTGATATGGATCACGTGATCACTTAGATGATTAGAGGGATGTCTATCTAAGTGGGAGTTCTTAAGTAATATGATTAATTGAACTTTAATTTATCATGAAGTTAGTACCTGATAGTATTTTGCATGTCTATGTTGTTGTAGATAAATGGCCCGTGCTACTGTTCCGTTGAATTTTAATGCGTTCCTAGAGAAAGCTAAGTTGAAAGATGATGGTAGCAACTACACGGACTGGGTCCGTAACTTGAGGATTATCCTCATTGCTGCACAGAAGAATTATGTCCTAGAAGCACCGCTGAGTGCCAAACTCGCTGCAGGAGCAACGCCGGACGTTATGAACGCCTGGCAGAGCAAAGCTGATGACTACTCGATAGTTCAGTGTGCCATGCTTTACGGCTTAGAACTGGGACTTCAACGACATTTTGAACGTCATGGAGCATATGAGATGTTCCAGGAGTTGAAGTTAATATTTCAAGCAAATGCCCGGATTGAGAGATATGAAGTCTCCAATAAGTTCTACAGCTACAAAATGGAGGAGAATAGTTCTGCCAGTGAACATATACTCAGAATGTCTGGGTACCACAATCACTTGACTCAGCTGGGATTTAATCTTCTGGTTGATAGTGTCATTGACAGAGTTCTTCAATCACTACCACCAAGCTACAAAAGCTTCGTGATGCACTATAATATGCAAGGGATGGATAAGACAATTCCCGAGCTCTTCGCGATGCCAAAGGCTGCGGAGGTAGAAATCAAGAAGGAGCATCAAGTGCTGATGGTCAAGTTTAAGAAGAAGAAGGGGAACTTCAAGAAGAATGGAAAGCAAGTTGCTGCTCAAGTGAAGAAGCCCAAGTCTGGACCTAAGCCTGAGACTGAGTGCTTCTACTGCAAAGGAACTGGTCACTAGAAGCGGAACTGCCCCAAGTATTTGGCGGATAAGAAGGATGGCAAAGTGAAAGGTATGTATACTTGATATACATGTTATTGATGTGTACCTTACTAATGCTCGTAGTAGCGCCTGGGTATTTGATACTGGTTCTGTTGCTCATATTTGCAACTCGAAACAGGGGCTACGGATTAAACAAAGATTGGCTAAGGATGAGGTGACAATGCGCGTGGGAAATGGTTCCAAAGTCGATGTGATCGCCGTCGGCACGCTACCTCTACATCTACCTTCAGGATTAGTTTTACACCTGAATAATTGTTATTTGGTGCAAGTGTTGAGCATGAACATTATATCTGGATCTTGTTTGATGCGAGACGGTTATTCATTTAAATCAGAGAATAATGGTTGTTCTACTTATATGAGTAATATCTTTTATGGTCATGCACCCTTGATGAGTGGTCTATTTTTATTGAATCTCGATAGTAGTGATACACATATTCATAGTATTGAAGCCAAAAGATATAAGTTTAATAATGATAGTGCAACTTATTTGTGGCACTGCCGTTTAGGTCATATTGGTGTAAAGCGCATGAAGAAACTCCATGCTGATGGGCTTTTGGAATCACTTGATGCTTGCGAACCATGCCTCATGGGCAAGATGACTAAGACTCCGTTCTTCGGAACAATGGAGCGAGCAACAGACTTGTTGGAAATAATACATACTCATGTATGCGGTCCGATGAGTGTTGATGCTCGCGGCGGGTATCGTTATTTTCTGACCATCACAAATGATTTGAGCAAATATGGGTGATGGCCCACAAGTATAGGGGATCTATCGTAGTCCTTTCGATAAGTAAGAGTGTCGAACCCAACGAGGAGCATAAGGAAATGATAAGCGGTTTTCAGCAAGGTATTCTCTACAAGCACTGAAATTATCGATAACAGATAGTTTTGTGATAAGGTAATTTGTAACGGGTAACAAGTAATGAAAGTAAACAAGGTGCAGCAAGATGGCCCAATCCTTTTTGTAGCAAAGGACAAGCCTGGACAAACTCTTATATAGAGAAAAGCGCTCCCGAGGACACATGGGAATTATCGTCAAGCTAGTTTTCATCACGCTCATATGATTCGCGTTCGTTACTTTGATAATTTGGTATGTGGGTGGACAGGTGCTTGGGTGCTGCCCTTTCTTGGACAAGCATCCCACTTATGATTAACCCCTATTACAAGCATCCGCAACTACAAAAGAAGTATTAAGGTAAACCTAACCATAGCATGAAACATATGGATCCAAATCAGCCCCTTACGAAGCAACGCATAAACTAGGGTGTAAGCTTCTGTCACTCTAGCAACCCATCATCTACTTATTACTTCCCAATGCCTTCCTCTAGTCCCAAATAATGGTGAAGTGTCATGTAGTCGACGTTCACATAACACCACTAGAGGAGAGACAACATACATCTCATCAAAATATTGAACGAATACCATATTCACATGACTACTTATAGCAAGACTTCTCCCATGTCCTCAGGAACAAACGTAACTACTCACAAAGCATATTCATGTTCATAATCAGAGGGGTATTAATATGCATAAAGGATCTGAACATATGATCTTCCACCAAATAAACCAACTAGCATCAACTACAAGGAGTAATCAACACTACTAGCAATCCACAGGTACCAATGTGAGGTTTTGGAACAAAGATTGGATACAAGAGATGAAGATTGACCCCCTCCCGATGAGAGGATCATTGGTGATGACGATGGCGATGATTTCCCCCTCCCGGAGGGTAGTTTCCCCAGCAGAACAGCTCTGCCGGAGCCCTAGATTGGTTCCGCCAAGGTTCCGCCTCGTGGCGGCGGAGTTTCTTCCCGAAAGCTTGCTTATGATTTTCCCAGGGTAAAAGACTTCATATAGCAGAAGATGGGCACCGGAGGCCTGCCAGGGGGCCCACGAGGCAGGGGCGCGCCCAGGGGGTAGGGCGCGCCCCCCACCCTCGTGGCCATGGTGTGGGCCCCCTCTGGTACTTTCTTCCCCCAGTATTTTTTATTAATTCCAAAAATGACTTCCATGAAGTTTCAGGACTTTTGGAGCTGTGCAGAATAGGTCTCTAAAATTTGCTCCTTTTCCAGCCCAGAATTCCAGCTGCCGGCATTCTCCCTCTTCATGTAAACCTTGTAAAATAAGAGAGAATAGGCATAGGTATTGTGACATAACGTGTAATAACAGCCCATAATGCGATAAATATCGATATAAAAGCATGATGCAAAATGGACGTATCAACTCCCCCAAGCTTAGACCTCGTTTGTCCTCAAGCGGAAGCCGATAACGATAAATATGTCCACATGTTTAGAGATAGAGGTGTCGATAAAATAAAATACGGACATGAGGGCATCATGATCATTCTTATAACAGCAACATATATGGATATTGTCATATGATTTCTTATGCTCAAGTAATAATCTATTCACAATGTCAAGTATGAATCAGAAACTTCATTGAGAACCAACAAACTATAATCTCAGTCATTGAAGCAATTGCAATTTATCATAACATCGGAAATAGTCTATGTAAGAGCTTTTCAGCAAGTCCACATACTCAACTATCATTTAGTCTTTCACAATTGCTAACACTCACGCAAAACTTATGGGTATGGAGTTTTAATCGGACACAGAGAAAGATAGGGGCTTATAGTGTTGCCTCCCAACCTTTTACCTCAAGGGTAATGTCAACAATAATAATTCATGCTAACTTACATCCAATTGGATATATATATATATATATATATATATATATATATACACACACATATATATATCAGGATCTTTCCAACATAAGGTGCTTGCCAAAGGATAAAATTAAAAAGGAAAGGTGAAGATCACCATGACTCTTGTAAAAGGTATAAGATAAAACTAAAAGATAGGCCCTTCGCAGAGGGAAGTAGAGGTTGTCATGTGCTTTTAGGGTTGGATGCACGAAATCTTAATGCAACATGACAAGATCGTATAAAGCTTATGTTCTCCACACTAATAAATCATACATATTTAGAAAGAAATTTTTATTGCACGCAACATGACAACTTACTTGAAGGATCTTACTCAATCCATAGGTAGATATGGTGGACTCTCATGGCAAAACTGGGTTTAAGGATATTCGGAACCACAAGTAGTATCTCTACTTGGTGCAAAGAATTTGGCTAGCATGAGGGAGAAAGGCAAGCTCAACATGTTGGATGATCCATGACAATATACTTTATTTTGGATATAAGAAAACATAACCCATTACGTTGTCTTCCTTGTCCAACATCAACTCTTTAGCATGTCATATTTTAATGAGTGCTCACAATCATAAAAGATGTCCAAGATAGTATATTTAGATGTGAAAACTTCTCTTTTTTTATTACTTCCTATTAATTGCAACGATGACCAAACTATGTTTGTCAACTCTCAACAACTTTTATTCATCATACTCTTTATATGTGAAGTCATTACTCTCCATAAGATCAATATGATCTCTTTACATCTTTTTATTTTTTCTTTTTCTTTTATTCCCTCACGATCATAGCAAGATAATCAAGCCCTTGACTCAACACTAATCTTTATTATATATATAGCTCACGGACTAGATTACACAAAAGGATCATAAAGCAAAACTCAAAACCAAATCATACTAAAACTTTATTCTACTAGATCAAGATATTACCAAAAGGATCGAGCTAAGAAAAACGGTAAAGATAGGAGTGTGATGGTGATACGATACCGGGGCACCTTTCCCAAGCTTGTCAGTTGCCAAGGGGAGTGCCCATACCCATGTGATTATATCTCTTTTGCCGGTGAAGGAGATGGAGTAGTTGATGATGTAGGCTTGTCGTCCCTCTTCCAAGGCATAGGCTCGCCATCATAGAAGGATGATCGAGTCTCCGGGATCCTTAATCTGCAGCCAAACTCATCCTCTTGAATCTATATTCATACTCACAGTTTTGGTTTTGCAGGTCATAGATCTGGGCTTGGAGGTGCTCGATTTTCTCATGAAGCTTGAAGATGGCCTCCCCAATGTCCTTGGCGTCCAGCTTGTGGTTGTTGGTGAACTCCGTGATTATTATGTGATTGGAGTCGAGTCCACGCTCCACCATCTCCTGACACTTGAAAACTTGTTGCTCCATTGCCTCGAGCCTTGCCTCCACGCTTCTGGTCCTCCTTGGTCCCTCAACATCGCGGATGTGCACCAACCCCTCAGGCATCTCAATGGTTTGAGGATGTTGCAGCACTTCCGCGAGGTAGGGGTTGATGACCTTCTCGAGGAACTTGTCCTTGGGGGCACTTGGAGACGTCATGGTGATCTAGATCTGTCAGAAAAACAACTCGCAACAAAAACAGAGGATATTTGTGTGGTACGGTGGTCAAAACCTTCGGGAGATTATATAATGAATTTTTACCGACCAAAAGAAGTATCGTGCAAGAAAACGGAGTCCGGTGAGCACACGAGGTGCCCACGAGGCAGGGGGCGCGCCCAGGGGGTAGGGCGCGCCCTCCACCCTCGCGGACGCCTCGTATCCTTCCCGGACTACTTCTTATTTTCCTATTTTCTTAAATATTCCAAAACGGAGAAAAATTGCCATTAGAACTATTTTGGGGTCGGTTTACTTACCGTACCACATACCTATTCCTTTTCAGAGTCTGAAACGTTCTGGAAAGTGTCCCTTATGTATTCCTCCGGGGTTACGGTTTCAATGACATTAGTTTCAACATTTATAGGATTACCTGAGATATAATGTTTGATTCTTTGACCGTTCACCACCTTCGGATTTGTGCCTTCGAACTTGTTGATTTTTATGGCACCAGAACGATAGACCTCCTCGATAACGTAAGGACCTTCCCATTTAGAGAGAAGTTTTCCTGCAAAAAATCTTAAACGAGAGTTGAATAGCAACACATAATCACCTACATTAAACTCACGCTTTTGTATCCTTTTGTCATGCCATCTTTTGACTTTTTCTTTAAACAGTTTGGCATTCTCATAGGCCTGGGTTCTCCATTCATCAAGTGAGCTAATGTCAAATAGCCTCTTCTCACCAGCAAGTTTGAAATCATAACTGAGCTCCTTAATGGCCCAATATGCCTTATGTTCTAGTTCGAGAGGTAAGTGCATGCTTTTCCATAAACCATTTTATACCGAGACATACCCATAGGATTTTTGTATGCAGTTCTATAGGCCCATAATGCATCATCAAGTTTCTTGGACCAATTCTTTCTAGATCTATTAACAGTCTTTTGCAAAATTAATTTGAGCTCTCTATTACTCAATTCTACTTGACCACTAGACTGCGGGTGATATGGAGATGCAATTCTATGATTAACATCATACTTAGCAAGCATTTTACGAAAAGCACCATGAATAAAATGTGAACCACCATCAGTCATTAAATATCTAGGGACTCCACACCTCGGGAAAATAACTTCTTTAAGCATCTTAATAGAGGTGTTATGATCAGCACTACTAGTTGGAATAGCTTCTACCCACTTAGTAACGTAATCAACAGCAACTAAAATATGTGTATACCCATTAGAGGAAGGAAACAGTCCCATGTAATCAAAGCCCCAAACATCAAATGGTTCAATAATGAGTGAATAATTCATAGGCATTTCTTGACGTCTACTAATATTACCAATTCTTTGACATTCATCACAAGATAGGACAAACTTACGGGCATCTTTGAAGAGAGTAGGCCAATAAAAACCGGATTGCAATACCTTATGCGCAGTTCTATCTCCAGCATGGTGTCCTCCATAAGCTTTGGAGTGACACTTGCGTACGATCTGTTCCTGTTCATGCTCAGGTATACAACGTCTAATAACACCATCTACTCCTTCTTTATAAAGATGTGGGTCATCCCAGAAGTAATGTCTTAAATCATAGAAAAACTTTTTCTTTTGCTGGTATGTGAAACTAGGTGGTATAAATTTAGCAACAATGTAATTAGCATAATCAGCATACCATGGAGCAGTGCGAGAAGCATTTATGACAGCCAATTGTTCATCAGGAAAGCTATCATCAATAGGTAGTGGGTCATCAAGAACATTCTCTAACCTAGACAAGTTGTCTGCAACGGGGTTCTCAGCTCCCTTTCTATCAATAATATGCAAATCAAATTCTTGTAGCAGGAGAACCCATCTAATAAGTCTAGGTTTAGCATCTTTCTTTTCCATAAGATATTTAATAGCAGCATGATCAGTGTGAACAGTTACTTTGGAATCAACAATATAAGGTCGGACCTTATCACAAGCAAATACAACCGCTAAAATTTCCTTTTCGGTAGTAGCATAATTCCTCTAGGCACTGTCTAGAGTTTTACTAGCATATTGGATAACATTTAATTTCTTATCAACTCTTTGTCCTAGAACAGCACCTACAGCATAATCACTAGCATCACACATAATTTCAAAGGGTAAATTCCAATCAGGTGGCTGAACAATAGGTGCAGAAATCAATGCTTTCTTAAGTATTTCAAATGCTTCTACACAATCATCATCAAAGACAAAAGGAATATCTTTTTGTAAGAGATTAGTCAGAGGCCTAGAAATTTTTGAGAAGTCCTTAATGAATCTCCTATAAAAACCGGCATGACCAAGGAAACTTCTTATACCTTTAATTTCCTTTGGACACTGCATCTTTTCAATAGCATCAACTTTAGCTTTGTCAACTTCTATACCTCTTTCAGAAATTTTATGCCCCAAGACAATACCTTCATTAACCATAAAGTGGCACTTCTCCCAATTCAAGACAAGGTTAGTTTCTTCACATCTCTGCAAAACTCGATCAAGGTTGCTCAAGCAATCATCAAAAGAAGTTCCATATACGGAGAAATCATCCATGAAAACCTCAACAATCTTTTCACAAAAATCAGAGAATATAGCCATCATGCATCTTTAAAAGGTAGCAGGTGCATTACATAAACCAAAAGGCATACGTCTATAAGAAAAGGTACCGAAAGGGCAAGTAAAAGTGTTCTTTTCTTGATCCTCTTTGGACACAGGTATTTGGGAGAAACCAGAATAACCATCTAGAAAGCAAAAATGTGTATGTTTGGATAGTCTTTCTAGCATTCGATCAATAAAAGGTAAAGGGTAATGATCCTTTTTAGTAGCTTTATTTAGTTTGCGGAAATTAATTACCATTCTATAACCTGTAATAACTCTTTGTGGGATCAATTCATCTTTATCATTAGGAACAACAGTAATACCTCCCTTCTTGGGGACACAATGAACAGGACTTACCCACTGACTATCAGCAACGGGATAAATTATACCTGCCTCCAGAAGCGTTAGTATTTCTTTCCTTACCACTTCGTTCATCTTAGGATTTAACCGTCGTTGGTGATCAACAACTAGTTTAGCGTCTTTCTCCAATTTTATTTAGTGCTGGCATAGAGTGGGACTAATGCCCTTAAGATCATCAAGAGTATATCCAATAGCAGCACGGTGCTTCTTCAGAGTTTTCAATAATTTATTTTCTTCATGCTCTGAAAGGTTAGCACTAATAATAACAGGATATATCTTATTTTCATCAAGATAAGCATATTTAAGAGTGTCAGGTAATGGTTTAAGCTCAAACACGGGATCACCCTTGGGTGGAGGAGGATCCCCTAGGATTTCAACAGGCAAGTTGTGTTTCAAAATAGGTCCCTGTTTAAAGAATACTTCATCTATTCCCTTCTTTCATTCATA
Source organism: Aegilops tauschii subsp. strangulata (assembly GCF_002575655.3). Classification (NCBI taxonomy): domain Eukaryota; kingdom Viridiplantae; phylum Streptophyta; class Magnoliopsida; order Poales; family Poaceae; genus Aegilops; species Aegilops tauschii. The sequence goes on from NC_053041.3 coordinate 465,262,570, forward strand.
AACATATCATTTTCATGGTCTAGCAAATATTGTTCTAAAGGATCATTAGGAGGCACGGCAATAGAAGCAAGACCAAGAAATTTCATCTTTACTAGGCAATTCCTCGTCACGGGGTTGTCTACAAAATTTAGCAAAATTAAACTCATGAGACATATCTGTAATGCCCGGATAATCAAGCTACAGTAATTCCCCGCTAATCATGCCACGTCACCTCGGTTACTGTTGTTAACCGTGGGATGATCCAAAACCGTTTCAAAATTCAAATTTAAATTAATGCCGACAGAAAAGGTTTTTCAAAAATTGAAACAAAATGTTCGGTGGGTGCCAAATATTACAAGGGTAATTATACTAAAGAAAACATATTTTTATAAAATGCCTAAATGCGTTTAAATGAATTAAAACAGAAAAGAAAATAAATAAATAAAAATAAAATACAAAAGAAAACAGAACAAACAAAAAAAAAGAAAAGGAGAAGGCCCCTGCCCCACTTGGGCTTCGGCGCACCCGAGCCAGCTGGCCCAGCAGGCCAGCCCACCTCCCCCGGTCGCCTCCCTCCTCCCTGTTCACCCGACCCAGCGACCGCGCTCGCCGGTCGCCGCCGAACCCTCTCGCCGTCCCCGTCGGCGAAGGGATAAGGGCGACGCCCTGCACCCCCTGGCCCCCTGCCCCCACTCCCCCTCGACGCCCCTCCCGCCCAGATCCACTTCTCCTCCCTCTTCGATGCCCTTCCCCACCTCGCCCGAACGCCACCGCCGCCATGCCTCCGGCCTAGCCACGGCCACGTGCCCACCTCGTCGCCCCACGGTGTCTCCAAGGACCGCCGTCGTCCACTCTGTCGTCCACGCCCGGACGCAGGAGCCGAAAGTCCCTCGCCGTTCGCCCCAGCCTTCTTCTTCCTCCTCGAACCACCGCCGCCTCGCCAACAACTCCGGCAGCCGCGCGTCTTCCCCGGGCCTTCTCAGCAACGGTGGTGAGCTTCCGCTTCTCCTCTCCCTCGCTGTCCGCTCGCCCGCGCCCCCGAGCTAGCCTCGCCACCGCGTCCGAGAGCTCGCCGTTGCAGTTCGCCTCGCCGTCGCGGCCTCGGTCCCCTGAGCTCGAAAGCGAGCTCGGCCCCATGCTCCTGGGGCTCCAAGGGCCCCGTAGAGCAGATCCGCGCCGCTCACCGTACCCCCTAGCGTCGTTCCACCCGTGCCCGACCTCCGACCTCCGCCGTTGAGGTCGCCGCCGTCGAGGCACCCCCGCTTCGACCGTGCCGTAGCCCCCGAACGACGCGGCTTCGCCTCCGCTTTCGAATGCGCTATAGCACGGGCCAAACGGTGCCCCGTAGCCCGTTTCCGGCGAGATCCGAGCCGCGCCGCCGCGTTTGGCATCGCCGGCGTTGAGCCGCCAGCTGCGCTGAGCTGGCACACCTGGGGCCACCCCCTGGGTCACTGCCAGTGGGCCCCCTGGCCACCTGTTGACCAGTTGACCTGGTCAACTGGGCTGACTGGGCAGGCCCCAGCCACTGACGTGCGGGCCCCACCACTTAATCCGGTAATTAAAACATTTTAATAATTAAAACTAATTAGTTTAGATGATTAGACAATGACAGGTGGGGTCCAGTAGTTAATTAATCTAATTTTAGTTAGTTTAATCTTCTGTTAGTCCACTGTCTATGACAGGTAGGACCCACCTGTCTGGTTTGACTGGTCAGCCGACCTGTTGACCTGCTGATGTCAGCATTACCTCATGCTGACATCATAATTCATTTTTGCTAAATTCAAATAATTCCAGAAATTCGAATAATCTTTGAAAATTCATATCTTTTAAACCGTAACTCGGATGAAAATGTTTTCTACATGAAAGTTGCTCAGAACGACGAGACGAATCCGGTACGTAGTCCGTTCGTCCACCACACCTCCCTAACCTATCGAGCTCGCAACTTTCCCCCTCCGGTCCATCTGTCCGAAAACGCAAAACATCGGGAATACTTTCCCGGATGTTCCCCCCCTTCGCCGGTACCACCTACTGTCGCGTTAGGACACACCTCGCACTGCTCATTGTCATGTCACGCATCGTCATGTTTATGTTTGCATTGTATTTACTGTTTCTTCCCCCTCTTCTCTCCGGTAGACTACGAGGCCGACACTGCTGCTGCCCAGTTCGACTACGGAGTTGACGGCCCCTCCTACTTGCTAGAGCAACCAGGCAAGCCCCCCCCCCCCTTGATCACCAGATATCGCCTATTCTTCTCTATACTGCTTGCATTAGAGTAGTGTAGCATGTTACTGCTTTCCGATATCCTATCCTGATGCATAGCCTATCCTTGCTACTACTGTTGTTACCTTTACCTGCAATCCTACATGCTTAGTATAGGATGCTAGTTTTCCATCAGTGGCCCTACATTCTTGTCCGTCTGCTGTGCTATACTATCGGGCCGTGATCACCTAGGCGGTGATCACGGGTATATACTTATATACTATATACATGACACATGTGATGACTAAAGTCGGGTCGGCTTGTAGGAGTACCCGCGAGTGGATCTTTGTGGCGGAGCGACAGGGCAGGTTGAGACCGCCTAGGTGAGAGGTGGGCCTGCCCTGGTCGGCGTTCGCGGTTACTTAACACGCTTAACGAGATCTTGGTATTTGATCTGAGTCTGGCCATTTGGTCTATACGCACTAACCATCTACGTGGGAGTAGTTATGGGTATCCCGACGTCGTGGTATCAGCCGAAGCTCTTTTGACGTCAGCAACTGAGTGGCGCGCGCCGCATTGGACCGTAAGCTCGCGCTTGTATTAAGGGGGCTAGGTCTGCTTCCGGCCGCGTACGCAACGTGCAGGTGTGCATAGGGCGATGGGCCCAGACCCCTGCGCGCATAGGTTTAGACCGGCGTGCTGACCTCTCTGTAGTGCCTAGGTGGGGCTGCGACGTGTTGATCTTACAAGGCCGGGCATGACCCAGAAAAGTGTGTCCGGCCAAATGGGATCGAGCGTGTTGGGTTATGTGGTGCACCCCTGCAGGGAAGTTTATCTATTCGAATAGCCGTGTCCCTCGGTAAAAGGACGACCCGGAGTTGTACCTTGACCTTATGACAACTAGAACTGGATACTGAATAAAATACACCCTTCCAAGTGCCAGATACAACCCGGTGATCGCTCTCTAACCGGGCGACGAGGAGGGGATCGCCGGGTAGGATTATGCTATGCGATGCTACTTGGAGGACTTCAATCTACTCTCTTCTACATGCTGCAAGATGGAGATGACCAGAAGCGTAGTCTTCGACAGGACTAGCTATCCCCCTTTTATTCTGGCATTCTGCAGTTTAGTCCACTGATATGCCCCTTTACACATATACCCATGCATATGTAGTGTAGCTCCTTGATTGCGAGTACTTTGGATGAGTACTCACGGTTGCCTCTCTCCCTCTTTTCCCCCTTTTCCCTTCTATCTGGTTGTCGCAACCAGATGTTGGAGTCCAGGAGCCAGACGCCACCGTCGACGACGACACCTACGACACTGGAGGTGCCTACTACTACGTGCAGGCCGCTGACGACGACCAGGAGTAGTTACGAGGATCCCAGGCAGGAGGCCTGTGCCTCGTTCGATCTGTATCCTAGTTTGTGCTAGCCTTCATAAGGCAACTTGTTTAACTTATGTCTGTACTCAGATATTGTTGCTTCCGCTGACTCGTCTATGATCGAGCACTTGTATTCGAGCCCTCGAGGCCCCTGGCTTGTATTATGATGCTTGTATGACTTATTTATGTTTTAGAGTTGTGTTGTGATATCTTCCCGTGAGTCCCTGATCTTGATCGTACACATTTGCGTGCATGACTAGTGTACGGTCAAATCGGGGGCGTCACATATCCCCCAAACCAATAGTAACAACATCCTTTTTGCAGTCTATCCTATCATTAACAGTATTCAAGAAGGGTCTACCAAATATAATGGGACAAAAGTTATCTTGTGGGGAACCAAGAACAAGAAAATCAGCAGGATATTTAACTTTCCCACACAAGACTTCAACATCTCTAACAATCCCAACTGGTGAAATAATATCTCTATTGGCAAGCATAATTGTAACATCAATTTCTTCTATCTCAGCAAGTGCAATATGATGCATAATTTGTTTATATAAGGAATGAGGTATTGCACTTGCACTAGCACCCATATCACATAAGCCATGATAACAATGATCTCCTATTTTAACAGAAATAACAGGCATGCCTACAACGGGTCTATGTTTATTTTTAGTATCAGGTCTAGCAATTCTAGTAGTTTCCTCACAGAAGTAAATAACATGCCCATCAATATTATCGGCCACGAGATCTTTAACCATAGCAATACTAGGTTCAACTTTAATTTGCTCAGGGGGTTTGGGTGTCTTAATATTACTTTTGTTGACTACAGTTGAAGCTTTAGCATGATCCTTTATTCTAACAGGGAAAGGTGGTTTCTCAATATAAGCAGTAGGAACAATAGGATCATTATAAGTGATAGTCTTTTCTTCAACTTTAATGGGTGCAACCACTTTTACTTCAATGGGAGGATTATATTTAAACCACTTCTCCTGAGGAAGATCAACATGAGTAGCAAATGATTCACAGAAAGAAGCTACTATCTCAGAGTCAAGTCCATATTTAGTGGTGAATTCACGGAAAACATCGGTATCCATAAAAGATTTAACACAATCAAACTTAGGTGTTATACCTGACTCCTTACCTTCGCCGAAATCCCACTCTTCAGAGTTGTGTTTAATTCTTTCCAATAAATCCCATTTGAATTCAATAGTCTTCATCATAAAAGAGCCAGTACAAGAAGTATCGAGCATGGAGCGATTATTGAGAGAAAGCCGAGCATAAATTTTTTGAATAATCATTTCTCTTGAGAGCTCATGATTGGGGCATGAATATAACATTGACTTAAGCCTCCCCCAAGCTTGAGCGGTGCTTTCTCCTTCGCGAGGCCAAAAATTATATATATATAATTATGATCATGATGAACAAGATGCATAGGATAAAACTTCTGATGAAATTCCAATTTCAATCTGTTGTAGTTCCATGATCCCATATCATCACATAGCCTAAACCATGTCAATGCCTCTCCCTTCAAAGATAAAGGGAAGACCTTCTTCTTGATAACATCCTCGGGCATACCTGCAAGCTTAAATAATCCACAAACTTCATCCACATAGATTAGGTGCAAATCGGGATGTAATTGTTGGAGATCGTTGCAGAAATTAAAAAATTTCTACGCATCACCAAGAACAATCTATGGAGTCTTCTAGCAATGAGAGGGAAAAGAGTGCATCTACATACCCTTGTAGATCGCGAGCGGAAGCTTTCAAGTGAACGGGGTTGATGGAGTCGTACTCGTCGTGATCCAAATCACCGATGACCGAGCGCCGAACGGACGGCACCTCCGCGTTCAACATACATAAGGTTGGGAAGACGTCTCCTCCTTCTTGATCCAGCAAGGGGGAGGGAGAGGTTGATGGAGATCCAGCAGCACGACGGCGTGGTGGTGGAAGCAGCGGGGATCTCGGCAGGGCTTCGCCAAGCTCAGCGAGAGGGAGAGGTGTCACGGGAGGGAGAGGGAGGCGCCAGGGGCTTGGGTGCGGCTGACCTCCCTCCCCCCCCTCTTTATATAGGGCCCCTGGGGAGGCGCCAGCCCTAGAAGATCCAATCTCCAAGGGGGGGCGGCGGCCAAGGGGGTGGCTTGCCCCCCAAGCCAAGTGGGGCGCCTCCCACCCCTAGGGTTTCCAACCCTAGGCGCAGGGGGAGGCCCAAGGGGGGTGCACCAGCCCAACAGGGGCTGGTTCCCCTCCCACTTCAGCCCATGGGGCCCTCCGAGATAGGTGGCCCCACCCGGTGGACCCCCCGGGACCCTTCCGGTGGTCCCGGTACAATACCGGTGACCCCCGAAACTTTCCCGGTGGCCGAAACTGGACTTCCTATATACAATTCTTCACCTCCGGACCATTCCGGAACTCCTCGTGACGTCCGGGATCTCATCCGGGACTCCGAACAACTTTCAGATTTCCGCATACTAATATCTCTACAACCCTAGCGTCACCGAACCTTAAGTGTGTAGACCCTACGGGTTCGGGAGACATGCAGACATGACCGAGACGACTCTCCGGTCAATAACCAACAGCGGGATCTGGATACCCATGTTGGCTCCCACATGTTCCACGATGATCTCATCGGATGAACCACGATGTCGAGGATTCAATCAATCCCGTATACAATTCCCTTTGTCAATCGGTACGTTACTTGCCCGAGATTCGATCGTCGGTATCCCAATACCTTGTTCAATCTCGTTACCGGCAAGTCACTTTACTCGTACCGTAATGCATGATCCCGTGACCAAACACTTGGTCACATTGAGCTCATTATGATGATGCATTGCCAAGTGGGCCCAGAGATACCTCTCCATCATACGGAGTGACAAATCCCAGTCTCGATTCGTGCCAACCCAACAGACACTTTCGGAGATACCCGTAGTGCGCCTTTATAGCCACCCAGTTACGTTGTGACGTTTGGCACACCCAAAGCACTCCTATGGTATCCGGGAGTTGCACAATCTCATGGTCTAAGGAAATGATACTTGACATTTGGAAAAGCTCTAGCAAACGAACTACACGATCTTGTGCTATGCTTAGGATTGGGTCTTGTCCATCACATCATTCTCCTAATGATGTGATCCCGTTATCAATGACATCCAATGTCCATAGTCAGGAAACCATGACTACCTGTTGATCAACGAGCTAGTCAACTAGAGGCTCACTAGGGACATGTTGTGGTCTATGTATTCACACATGTATTACGATTTCCGGATAACACAATTATAGCATGAACAATAGACAATTATCATGAACAAGGAAATATAATAATAACCATTTTATTATTGCCTCTAGGGCATATTTCCAACAGTCTCCCACTTGCAATAGAGTCAATAATCTAGTTACATTGTGATGAATCGAACACCCATAGAGTTCTGGTGTTGATCATGTTTTGCTCTAGGGAGAGGTTTAGTCAACGGATCTGCTACATTCAGGTCCGTATGTACTTTACAAATATCTATGTCTCCATTTTGAACATTTTCACGAATGGAGTTGAAGCGACGCTTGATATGCCTGGTCTTCCTGTGAAACCTGGGCTCCTTGGCAAGGGCAATAGCTCTAGTGTTGTCACAGAAGAGAGTCATCGGGCCCGACGCATTGGCAATAACTCCTAGGTCGGTAATGAACTCCTTCACCCAGATTGCTTCTTGTGCTGCCTCTGAGGCCGCCATGTATTCCGCTTCACATGTAGATCCCGCCACAACACTTTGCTTGCGACTGCACCAGCTTACGCCCCACCATTCAAAATATACATGTATCCGGTTTGTGACTTAGAGTCATCCAGATCTGTGTCGAAGCTAGCATCGACGTAACCCTTTACGACGAGCTCTTCATCACCTCCATAAACGAGAAACATATCCTTAGTCCTCTTCAGGTACTTCAGGATATTCTTGACCGCTGTCCAGTGTTCCATGCCGGGATTACTTTGGTACCTTCCTACCAAACTTACGGCAAGGTTTACATCAGGTCTGGTACACAGCATGGCATACATAATAGACCCTATGGCCGAGGCATAGGGGACGACACTCATCTTTTCTCTATCTTCTGCCGTGGTCGGGCATTGAGCCGTGCTCAATTGCACACCTTGCAATACAGGCAAGAACCCCTTCTTGGACTGATCCAAATTGAACTTCTTCAATATCTTTTCAAGGTACGTACTTTGTGAAAGACCAATGAGGCGTCTTGATCTATCTCTATAGATCTTGATGCCTAATATATAAGCAGCTTCTCCAAGGTCCTTCATTGAAAAACACTTGTTCAAGTAGGCCTTTATGCTTCCCAAGAATTCTATATCATTTCCCATCAACAGTATGTCATCCACATATAATATGAGAAATGCTACAGAGCTCCCACTCACTTTCTTGTAAACACAGGCTTCTCCATAAGTCTGTGTAAACCCAAACGCTTTGATCATCTCATCAAATCGAATGTTCCAACTCCGAGATGCTTGCACCAGCCCATAGATGGAGCGCTGGAGCTTGCATACCTTATTAGCATTCTTAGGATCGACAAAACCTTCCGGCTGCATCATATACAATTCTTCCTTAAGAAAGCCGTTAAGGAATGCCGTTTTGACGTCCATTTGCCATATCTCATAATCATAGAATGCGGCAATTGCTAACATGATTCGGACGGACTTCAGCTTTGCTACGGGTGAGAAAGTCTCATCGTAGTCAACCCCTTGAACTTGTCGATAACCCTTAGCGACAAGTCGAGCCTTATAGATGGTCACATTACCATCCGCATCTGTCTTCTTCTTAAAGATCCATTTATTTTCTATGGCTCGCCGATCATCGAGCAAGTCAGTCAAAGTCCATACTTCGTTTTCATGCATGGATCCTATCTCGGATTTCATGGCTTCTAGCCATTTGTCGGAATCTGGGCCCGCCATTGCTTCTTCATAGTTTGAAGGTTCACCGTTGTCTAACAACATGATTTCCAGGACAGGGTTGCCATACCACTCTGGTGTGGAACGTGTCCTCGTGGACCTACGAAGTTCAGTAGTAACTTGATCCGAAGTACCTTGATCATCATCATTAGCTTCCTCTCTAGTCAGTGCAGGCACCACAGGAACATCTTCCTGAGCTGCGCTACTTTCCGGTTCAAGAGGTAGTACTTCATCAAGTTCCACTCTCCTCCCACTTACTTCTTTAGAGAGAAACTCTTTCTCCAGAAAGGACCCGTTCTTGGCAACAAAGATCTTGCCTTCGGATCTGAGGTAGAAGGTATACCCAATGGTTTCCTTAGGGTATCCTATGAAGACGCATTTTTCCGACTTGGGTTCGAGCTTTTCAGGTTGAAGTTTATTGACATAAGCATCGCATCCCCAAACTTTTAGAAACGATAGCTTAGGTTTCTTCCCAGACCATAATTCATACGGTGTCGTCTCAACGGATTTCGACGGAGCCCTATTTAAAGTGAATGCGGCAGTCTCTAAAGCATAGCCCCAAAATGAGAGTAGTAGATCGGTAAGAGACATCATAGATCGCACCATATCCAATAGAGTGCGATTACGACGTTCGGACACACCATTTCGCTGAGGTGTTCCAGGCGGCGTGAGTTGTGAAACTATTCCACATTTCCTTAAGTGTGTGCCAAATTCGTGACTCAAATATTCCCTTCCACGATCTGATCGTAAGAATTTTATTTTCCTGTCACGTTGATTCTCAACCTCACTCTGAAATTCCTTTAACTTTTCAAAGGTCTCAGACTTGTGTTTCATTAGGTAGACATACCCATATCTACTCAAGTCATCAGTGAGAGTGAGAACATAACGATAGCCACCGCGAGCCTCAACACTCATTGGACCGCACACATCAGTATGTATGATTTCCAATAAGTTGGTTGCTCGCTCCATTGTTCTGGAGAACGGAGTCTTGGTCATCTTACCCATGAGGCATGGTTCGCACGTGTCAAATGATTCGTAATCAAGAGACTCTAAAAGTCCATCAGCATGGAGCTTCTTCATGCGCTTGACACCAATGTGACCAAGACGGCAGTGCCACAAGTATGTGGGACTATCATTATCAACCTTACATCTTTTGGTACTCACACTATGAATATGTGTAACACTACGTTCGGGATTCATTAAGAATAAACCATTAACTAGCGGGGCATGACCATAAAACATATCTCTCATATAAATAGAACAACCATTATTCTCGGATTTAAATGAGTAGCCATCTCGAATTAAACGAGATCCTGATACAATGTTCATGCTCAAAGCTGGCACTAAATAACAATTATTGAGGTTTAAAACTAATCATGTAGGTAAATGTAGAGGTAGCGTGCCGACGGCGATCACATCGACCTTGGAACCATTCCCGACGCGCATCGTCACCTCGTCCTTTGCCAGTCTCCGTTTATTTCGCAGCTCCTACTTTGAGTTACAAATATGAGCAACCGCACCGATATCAAATACCCAGGAGCTACTACGAGTGCTGGTAAGGTACACATCAATAACATGTATATCACATATACCTTTGGTGTTGCCGGCCTTCTTGTCCGCTAAGTACTTGGGGCAGTTCCGCTTCCAGTGACCACTTCCCTTGCAATAAAAGCACTTAGTCTCAGGCTTGGGTCCATTCTTTGGCTTCTTCCCGGCAACTGGCTTACCGGGCGCGGCAACTCCCTTGCCGTCCTTCTTGAAGTTCTTCTTACCCTTGCCTTTCTTGAACTTAGTGGTTTTATTCACCATCAACACTTGATGTTCCTTTTTGATCTCCACCTCCGCTGATTTCAGCATTGAATATACCTCAGGAATGGTCTTTTCCATCCCCTGCATATTGAAGTTCATCACAAAGCTCTTGTAGCTCGGTGGAAGCGACTGAAGGATTCTTTCAATGACCGCGTCATGTGGGAGATTAACTCCCAGCTGAGTCAAGCGGTTGTGTAACCCAGACATTTTGAGTATGTGCTCACTGACAGAACTATTTTCCTCCATCTTACAACTGAAGAACTTGTCGGAGACTTCATATCTCTCGACCCGGGCATGAGCTTGGAAAACCATTTTCAGCTCTTCGAACATCTCATATGCTCCGTGTTGCTCAAAACGCTTTTGGAGCCCCGGTTCTAAGCTGTAAAGCATGCCGCACTGAACGAGGGAGTAATCATCAGCACGCTGCTGCCAAGCGTTCATAACGTCTTGGTTCTCTGGGATGGGTGTGTCACCTAGCGGTGCTTCTAGGACATAATCTTTCTTGGCAGTTATGAGGATGATCCTCAGGTTCCGGACCCAGTCCGTATAGTTGCTGCCATCATCTTTCAGCTTGGTTTTCTCTAGGAACGCGTTGAAGTTGAGGGCAACATTAGCGTGGGCCATTTGATCTACAAGACATATTGTAAAGATTTTAGACTAAGTTCATGATAATTAAGTTCATCTAATAAAATTATTCAATGAACTCCCACTCAGATAGACATCCCTCTAGTCATCTAAGTGAAACATGATCCGAGTCAACTAGGCCGTGTCCGATCATCACGTGAGACGGACTAGTCAACATCGGTGAACATCTTCATGTTGATCGTATCTTCTATACGACTCATGCTCGACCTTTCGGTCTTCCGTGTTCTGAGGCCATGTCTGTACATGCTAGGCTCGTCAAGTCAACCTAAGTGTATTGCGTGTGTAAATCTGGCTTACACCCGTTGTATTCGAACGTTAGAATCTATCACACCCGATCATCACGTGGTGCTTCGAAACAACGAACCTTCGCAACGGTGCACAGTTAGGGGGAACACTTTCTTGAAATTATTGCGAGGGATCATCTTATTTAAGCTACCGTCATTCTAAGCAAATAAGATGTAAAACATGATAAACATCACATGAAATCAAATAGTGACATGATATGGCCAGTATCATTTTGCTCCTTTTGATCTCCATCTTCGGGGCGCCATGATCATCGTCGTCACCGGCATGACACCATGATCTCCATCATCATGATCTCCATCATCGTGTCTTCATGAAGTTGTCTCGTCATTTATTTCTTCTACTACTATGGCTAACGGTTTAGCAATAAAGTAAAGTAATTTACATGACGTTATATGTTGACACGCAGGTCATAAATAAATTAAGACAACTCCTATGGCTCCTACCGGTTGTCATGCTGATTGACATGCAAGTCGTGATTCCTATTACAAGAACATGATCAATCTCATACATCACATATATCATTCATCACATCCTTTTGGCCATATCACATCACATGGCATGTGCTACAAAAACAAGTTAGACGTCCTCTAATTGTTGTTGCAAGTTTTTACGTGGCTGCTATAGGTTTCTTAGCAAGAACGTTTCTTACCTACGCCAAAACCACAACGTGATATGCCAATTTCTATTTACCCTTCATAAGGACCCTTTTCATCGAATCCGATCCAACTAAAATGGGAGAGACAGACACCCGCTAGCCACCTTATGCAACTAGTGCATGTCAGTCGGTGGAACCTGTCTCACGTAAGCGTACGTGTAAGGTCGGTCCAGGCCGCTTCATCCCACGATGCCGCCGAAACAAGATAAGACTAGTAGTGGCAAGAAAATTGACAACATCTACGCCCACAACAAGTTTGTGTTCTACTCGTGCATAGAAACTACGCATAGACCTAGCTCATGATGCCACTGTTGGAGATCGTTGCAGAAATTAAAAAATTTCTATGCATCACCAAGAACAATCTATGGAGTCTTCTAGCAACGAGAGGGAAAAGAGTGCATCTACATACCCTTGTAGATCGCGAGCGGAAGCGTTCAAGTGAACGGGGTTGATGGAGTCGTACTCGTCGTGATCCAAATCACCGATGACCGAGCGCCGAACGGACGGCACCTCCGCGTTCAACACACGTACGGTTGGGAAGACGTCTCCTCCTTCTTCATCCAGCAAGGGGGAGGGAGAGGTTGATGGAGATCCAGCAGCACGACGGCGTGGTGGTGGAAGCAGCGGGGATCTCGGCAGGGCTTCGCCAAGCTCAGCGAGAGGGAGAGGTGTCACGGGAGGGAGAGGGAGGCGCCAGGGGCTTGGGTGCGGCTGCCCTCCCTCGCCCCTCTTTATATAGGGCCCCTGGGGGGCGCCGGCCCTAGGAGATCCAATCTCCAGGGGGGGTGGCGGCCAAGGGGGTGGCTTGCCCCCCAAGCCAAGTGGGGCGCCCCCCACACTACTAGAAAAAGGCTTACTAGTGGCGCACCAGTTTTGCCTACTAATGGCGCACTACTGGTGCGCCACTAGCACCACGCCACTAGAATATTTTAGTAATGGCGCACCACGGGTGCGCCATTAGTATCCCACAGGTGCGCCATTAGTAACTGGTATACTAATGGCGCACCAGATGGAAGTGCGCCATTAGTAACATTTTTAAAAAAAATCATTTTTTCTTAATCTCAGGTCACTATTTCACATATGAGATATCCAACCCATATATATACAACAAGCATCCATATAACAATCATATCCAACACACAAGTTTCATCATATATACATACATAGCCAACACATAGTTCCATCGTTACATATTACAAAAGTTTCACATTGTTCATCCAACACCGTTATCCATCCAACACCATATTACAAAAGTTTCACATAGTTCAGTTCTCATTGTTCTTCTCCTTCTCCTTCCTCAGCCTGATGCGCCAAGAGCGGCGAGGCGGTGGAGGCAGCTGTGGGATGTAGTCTTCTACCACAATTAGCGTGGTCATGTCGCCCAGCTGTGGGATCGCCGGCGCCACCACCGGTGCGTGGTCATTGTCAGGCACCACCACCATCGCGAGGCCACCTTCAGGCAGGACGGGCACGACCATCGCTAGGTCATCCTCAGCCACCACCATCTCTTGCCCATGGTCAGCCACCACCATCTCTTGCCCATGGTCAGCCACCACCATCTCTTGCCCTTGGTCAGCCACCACCAGCGCTAGGTCATCCTCAGCCTGATGCCCATCGTCATCCTGCAGCTCCTCATCCCCACTCTGCTCCTCTTCTCCCCCACTCCAGTCCGGATCATCCTTCTTGCTGTCTTTGCTGCTGCCAGAATCGCTGCTGCTTTCACTAAAGCCAGAATCGCTGCTGCTTTGGCTGTAGCCAGTGTCGCTGCTGCTGCTCCCATTGCCTGTCCAAATGCAACAATGGCCGTTAACAATCGATGTGAGACAAAGCCAAATGTAGAGGAATAAGAAGAGGCAGAACGCACTGGCATCTTCGTCGTCAGCGTAGCGCATGCGACACATAGTCGTGTTGAAAACCTTCACGATGAGCATTGTGGCGTCATCGTCGTACCTGAAGAGAAGAAAGTACCCGGTCCGCAGGTCGTAGGCACTGTAGAACTTCTCCCAGCCACGGCACAGGTACATGTGGCCCTCCTCGATCACCAACTCCACGTCCCACAGCCTGCGAACCCCGCCGTCGGCCTGTTGGAGCTTCACATTATGTGGCGGATCTTCACCCAGCATGTTCATAAAAGTGTCAGGCAGCCTCTGCAATTTGGGACAAGGAGTGATGTAGCAAACAACAGAGTTATCATAATGAGATGGGTGAAGGGGAGATCTCTCGTTTTATATACCTGCCTCGTGGCTGATACTGAAGTCCCAAGTATGACACTGAAGAACTCGAAAGCATCCAACTCGTACTCCGGTGAGGCAGAGCGGCGGTGGCTGCTTCCCCCCATCTCTGATAAGCAGCAGAAGAGACCAATTAGTACCCTTACAACATCACATTGCAAATAGATGAATTGTGTAGGTATGCATGGATTTAAGATTATTTGTTCAAAGCCAATTTGTCAATGATTAATATGATATCTCAATTTCCACCAAATAATACATTTGTTATACACCACATTTTCTTTTCCTTTGGAAAAGAAAAAAGCACACTGCATTCAAGTGAATGTATCTTTTATTGCAAAGCCACAACTTAGCAATAGATTCAAAGTTAACGATTGGCACCTAGAAAAGCATTTCAACATCTTCACAGATTTTACTAGCTACAATACATTCAAAAAATAAATGATATACAGTTTGTATCTCTTTGCAATGAACACACTCTAGGGGTTTTGCCATCCCCCTTTTCCTTAGATTGTCACAAGTCATGATTTTGTTCTGGGAGAACATCCAAATGAAACCTTATACCCTAGGGGGCATCTACTGCTACTGCTACTGCTTGCCTCTGCTGCTATTGAATATTTATAATTAACTGAAATTGTTCCTTTAATTACAAGTAAATGCAACTTTTCCATTAATTAAAACTAAACTATTCCTTCGTGATATTCTCTCTTCATCTACCCCTGGCTACTTTCTCTCTTCTCTTCTTCAGTTAATTAAATGAATTTTACTGATGTTGTTGTTAACTGAATTTTACTGATGTTGTTGTTGACTTGCTGTTAATGAACAGTGGCTAAAGATATATAAAACTCCATTGCAAATGTGCCATGTCAATACAACAACTCTTAGAAGTGAAGAACAGGTTCTCCAAAATGAGTAGAAAGGGAGCATGCTGACATCTATACAAGCCAATAATGATTTACTACTCAATGGAACAGGGTAAGATAAACACCAGTCAATAAATTTACTACATCAAAAGGAGTAAAACTCAACAATGCAGCACTATCTCTGAACCTAACCTTTGTTTAGTATGGGTATGACAAATCAATGAGTTGGTCATCACAATGTCAAATGCCATTGGAAGACAAGAAATCAGGTCATCACATAACAACAATTGGATGGCCTCGTGAACAACCAAGACATCCTTGAATGGCTGCCAAGTTACTGCTAGCAGGCTCAAAAGTCAAGTAAACTGAAGATTGACCTTCTGAAGGTCTAAGTATGGCTGTGCTGTCAGGTTACTACTAGCAGCAACATGGAGTAGACTTGATGATAACTATTGCACAAATATGTAAGAAAGGAGCAAGTGCATCTACTTATTGGAACAAGCCTGACAGTGGGAAAGCTATAAACTTATAATGACCGCGTTCAGATAAAAGATTGCAACCAAGCAAATCTGGAAAATGTATTATCAACTATAAAATATGGGTTGCAAACCAAACAACTAAGCATACTTTGTCAGATGATAACTATTGCAAACCAAACAAGTAAGCAGAGCACATGTATATACCTGTATCACTGTCTTGGAGCCAACAAACGCCTCAATTTTTCTCCAACCGCGATCGAACCTGTTACGCAGAAACACAAACAGAGAGATACATGTAACTAACGAGGACAGACAGACAAGGTAACAAGAACTCCACAGCTCAATTAAGCCTATACATGTAACTAACGAGGACCATGTCATTATCATGGTAGTCCACTATATATTTTTATGACAAAATACATCATTATCAGGGCACATTATGGCCATTTTCTTACATGATGCCAAGCTAATGACTGACATCTGTTCTTGGCAAATGATGAGTCTCTGGTGCCCCTTGCAAATTGTTGATGCCACATTGTACTTGTACCCCATATGTTTAACCCCAAACACAAAAACATCACCACAAGGACTGAGATAAAAACTAATACTATCATGTACTTGAAGAAACCCTGTTCTTTTCTCTTTCCGTTTTGAACCTGACACACACTGCATCATCACATATTTTCCTAGAAATTCAGTACAGCATGTTGGGGGTGAGGGGCATCACCTCGAATCACCTAGAGGACGCCGGCGGGGAGAGAAACCTAGGGGGGGAGGAGGGGAGGAGAGAGGAGGAATCACCTAGAGGACGCCGGCGTCGAGGAGGCTGCGGGCGGCGATCCGGAGGAAGGGGCCCGTGATGTCGTCGGCGTCCTTGGCCGCCTTCTTGACCTTCCGAGCAGAAGAAGGCACGGGTGGTGAGAGGAGGAGGAGGAGAAGCTAGGGGGATGGGGGAAGGGAGGGAGGGGACGTACGTGCTGGGGCGGGGCGGCGAAGGAGCGGCGGGCGCGGGGGCGGCGGCGCGAGGGAGCTGCCGTGTTGGGGGCGGCGGGGGTGGAGTCCGGCGGGGGTCGGGGCGGCGGCGACGAGGCAGCGCAAGACCACAGCGGCGGACGACGTGCAGGCGCGGCGGACGGAGGGGGCGGAGCAAGGGGGCGGCAGCGTATGGTTGGGGTCGAGTGGGGGATCTGGCGAGGGAGGGAGGGAGGCCACAGTGCGAGGGGAACAAGTACGTCGATTCTAATGGCGCACCTCCCCCTGGTGCGCCATAAGTACGTCGATTCTAATGGCGCACCTCCCCCTGGTGCGCCATTAGAATTTTGTTTTACTTACTAGCCCGACTGGTCAGGTTATATTCCACCTAACCCTATCTCCATCAGAACACGCCCACTAGCCCGATTGGTCAGCACGCAGCACACACACTAGGAGGTCCTGGGTTCGATTCCCAGGCTCCCCAATTTTTGTTTTTATGCATTTAAAATGCTGTTTGATATTTATTTGTGTTTAAATATGTTCAAACTTGTTTAAATCATAACAGTAATATTTTTTTATAAAAACAGTAATGATTTTTGAAAAAATATCATCAAATTTGTTATTTGAAAATATAATCAAATTTGCTTTTTTTCAAATTTAGTTGCATTCATTTGTGACGGTGGAGCGGGCCGGGTAGGGTGCGGGGGAGAGGGTGCGGGGGGTCGTCGGCGACGGCCGGTGGAGCGGGGGAGGGTGCGGTGGGTCATCGGCGATGGTGGAGTGGGGGAGGGTGCGGGCCGGGGGTCGGCGGCGGCGGCCGATGGAGCGGGGGAGGGAAATATTCTTTCTCTCCGAAACCACCTGCCCCGCGAGATATCCGAAACCGAGATAGTCGTGCACCGTCGTGAGCAGTGCGGCTCTCATAGGGAAATATTCTTTCTCTGCGGCGTCCCACGTATCAACCAACTGCCCCAGGTGCGCCATTAGTAGTTTTGCAAAAAAGTAAAAAATAAAAAAATATTGTAGTGGCGCACTATGTTGCTGGTGCGCCATTACTAGTTACAACTAGTAATGGCGCACTATGTCCTGGTGCGCCATTAGTATGTCTGGCAAAATAAAAAAATAAAATTTGTTACTAATGGCGCACCGTGTGTCTGGTGCGCCATTAGTGTATTTCACACTAATGGCGCACCAGCACATGGTGCGCCACTCCTACATAGCAATGGCGCACCACATGTATTGTGCGCCATTAGTGGCCATTCCATCTATAGCCCTTTTCCTAGTAGTGCCACCCCTAGGGTTTCCAACCCTAGGCACAGGGGAGGCCCAAGGGGGCGCACCAGCCCAACAGGGGCTGGTTCCCCTCCCACTTCAGCCCATGGGGCCCTCCGGGATAGGTGGCCCCACCCGGTGGACCCCCCGGGACCCTTCCGGTGGTCCCGGTACAATACCGGTGACCCCCGAAACTTTCCCGGTGGCCGAAACTGGACTTCCTATATAGAATTCTTCACCTCCGGACCATTCCGGAACTCCTCGTGATGTCCGGGATCTCATCCGGGACTCCGAACAACTTTGGGATTTCCGCATACTAATATCTCTACAACCCTAGCGTCACCGAACCTTAAGTGTGTAGACCCTACGGGTTCGGGAGACATGCAGACATGACCGAGACGACTCTCCGGTCAATAACCAACAGCGGGATCTGGATACCCATGTTGTCTCCCACATGTTCCACGATGATCTCATCGGATGAACCATGATGTCGAGTATTCAATCAATCCCGTATACAATTCCCTTTGTCAATCGGTACGTTACTTGCCCGTGATTCGATCGTCGGTATCCCAATACCTTGTTCAATCTCGTTACCGGCAAGTCACTTTACTCGTACCGTAATGCATGATCCCGTGACCAAACACTTGGTCACATTGAGCTCATTATGATGATGCATTACCGAGTGGGCCCAGAGATACCTCTCCGTCATACGGAGTGACAAATCCCAGTCTCGATTCGTGCCAACCCAATAGACACTTTCGGAGATACCCGTAGTGCGCCTTTATAGCCACCCAGTTACGTTGTGACGTTTGGCACACCCAAAGCACTCATATGGTATCCGGGAGTTGCACAATCTCATGGTCTAAGGAAATGATACTTGACATTTGGAAAAGCTCTAGCAAACGAACTACACGATCTTGTGCTATGCTTAGGATTGGGTCTTGTCCATCACATCATTCTCCTAATGATGTGATTCCGTTATCAATGACATCCAATGTCCATAGTCAGGAAACCATGACTACCTGTTGATCAACGAGCTAGTCAACTAGAGGCTCACTAGGGACATGTTGTGGTCTATGTATTCACACATGTATTACGATTTCCGGATAGCACAATTATAGCATGAACAATAGAAAACTATCATGAACAAGGAAATATAATAATAACCATTTTATTATTGCCGCTAGGGCATATTTCCAACAGTAATGTTCCATCTCCTGTAAAAGGATTAGCTAGCAGTTTCTCTATCATACCCGAAGGAATTTCAAAGTAAACATTTTCAGTAGGTTCAGTAGGTTGAGGAGAAACTCTTTGCTCTACTGGTCGGGGTGAAGATACCCTGAACAAGCCCCTCAAAGGATTCTGTTCCATAGTAACAAGTGACAGTAAATTTCAGCACACTATATAAATTTTTCCTTACCAAATTCCACCTACCAAAGGCGCTTCACTACCCCGGCAACGACGCCAGAAAAGAGTCTTGATGACCCACAAGTATAGGGGATCTATCATAGTCCTTTCGATAAGTAAGAGTGTCGAACCCAACGAGGAGCAGAAGGAAATGATAAGCGGTTTTCAGCGAGGTATTCTCTACGAGCACTGAAATTATCGGTAACAGATAGTTTTGTGATCAGGTAATTTGTAAAGGGTAACAAGTATTGAAAGTAAACAAGGTGCAGCAAGATGTCCCAATACTTTTTGTAGAAAAGGACAAGCCTGGACAAACTCTTATATAGAGAAAAGCGCTCCCGAGGACACATGGGAATTATCGTCAAGCTAGTTTTCATCACGCTCATATGATTCGCGTTTGTTACTTTGATAATTTGGTACGTGGGTGGACCGGTGCTTGGGTGCTGCCCTTTCTTGGACAAGCATCCCACTTATGATTAACCCCTATTGCAAGCATCCGCAACTACAAAAGAAGTATTAAGGTAAACCTAACCATAGCATGGAACATATGGATCCAAATCAGCCCCTTACGAAGCAACGCATAAACTAGGGTGTAAGCTTCTGTCACTCTAGCAACCCATCATCTACTTATTACTTCCCAATGCCTTCCTCTAGGCCCAAATAATGGTGAAGTGTCATGTAGTCGACGTTCACATAACACCACTAGAGGAGAGACAACATACATCTCATCAAAATATCGAACGAATACCATATTCACATGACTACTTATAGCAAGACTTCTCCCATGTCCTCAGGAACAAACGTAACTACTCACAAAGCATATTCATGTTCATAATCATAGGGTATTAATATGCATAAAGGATCTAAACATATGATCTTCCACCAAATAAACCAACTAGCATCAACTACAAGGAGTAATTAACACTACTAGCAACCCACACGTACCAATCTGAGGCTTTGGGACAAAGATTGGACACGAGATGAACTAGGGTTTGAGAGGAGATGGTGTTGGTGAAGATGTTGATGAAGATTGACCCCCTCCCGATGAGAGGATCGTTGGTGATGACGATGGTGATGATTTCCCCCTCCCGGAGGGAAGTTTCCCTGGCAGAACAGCTCTGCCGGAGCCCTAGATTGGTTCCGCCAAGGTTCCGCCTCGTGGCGGCAGAGTTTCTTCCCGAAAGCTTGCTTATGATTTTTTCCAGGGTAAAAGACTTCATATAGCAGAAGATGGGCACCGGAGGCCTGCCAGGGGGCCCACGAGGCAGGGGCGCGCCCAGGGGGGTAGGGCGCGCCCCCCACCCTCGTGGCCAGGGTGTGGGCCCCCTCTGGTACTTTCTTCGCTCAGTATTTTTTATTAATTCCAAAAATGACTTCCGTGAAGTTTCAGGACTTTTGGAGCTGTGCAGAATAGGTCTCTAATATTTGCTCCTTTTCCAGCCCAGAATTCCAGCTGCCGGCATTCTCCCTCTTCATGTAAACTTTGTAAAATAAGAGAGAATAGGCATAAGTATTGTGACATAACATGTAATAACAGCCCATAATGCGATAAATATCGATATAAAAGCATGATGCAAAATGGACGTATCAATGGGTATATCTACTTGATGAAACATAAGTTTGAAACATTGGAAAAGTTCAAAGAATTCCAGAGTGAAGTGGAAAATCATCGTAACAAGAAAATAAAGTTTCTACGATTTGATCGTGGAGGAGAATATTTGAGTTACGAGTTTGGTCTTCATTTGAAACAATGCGGAATAGTTTCGCAACTCACGCCGCCCAAAACACCACGGCGTAATGGTGTGTCCGAACATTATAACCGCACTTTATAAGATATGGTGCGATCTATGATGTCTCTTACTGATTTACCGCTATCATTTTGGGGTTATGCTTTAGAGATGGCTGCATTCCCGTTAAATAGGGCACCATCTAAATCCGTTGAGACGACACCATATGAACTGTGGTTTGGCAAGAAACCCAAGTTGTCGTTTCTTCAAGTTTGGGGTTGCGATGCTTATGTGAAAAAGCTTCAACCTGATAAGCTCGAACCCAAATCGGAGAAATGTGTCTTCAAAGGATACCCAAAGGAGACTGTTGGGTACACCTCCTATCACAGATCCGAAGGCAAGATATTCGTTGCTAAGAATGGATCCTTTCTAGAGAAGGAGTTTCTCTCGAAAGAAGTGAGTGGGAGGAAAGTAGAACTTGATGAGATAATTGTACCTGGTCCCTTATTGGAAAGTAGTTTATCACAAAAATCAGTTCCAGTGATTCCTACACCAATTAGTGAGGAAGCTAATGATGATGATCATGAAACTTCTGATCAAGTTACTACCGAATCTTGTAGGTCAACCAGAGTAAGATCCGCACCAGAGTGGTACGGTAATCCTGTTCTGGAAGTCATGTTACTTGACCATAAGGAACCTACAAACTATGAGGAAGCAATGATGAGCCCAGATTTCGCAAAATGGCTTGAGGCCATGAAATCTGAGATGGGATCCATGTATGAGAACAAAGTATGGACTTTGGTTGACTTGCCCAATGATCGGCAAGCCATAGAGAATAAATGGATCGTCAAGAAGAAGACTGACGCTGACGGTAATGTTACTATCTAGAAAGCTCGACTTGTTGCAAAAGGTTTTCGACAAGTTCAAGGAGTTGACTACGATGAGACTTTCTCACCCGTAGCGATGCTTAAGTCCGTCTGAATCATGTTAGCAATTGCCGCATTTTATGATTATGAAATTTGGCAAATGGGTGTCAAAACGGCATTCCTTAATGGATATCTTAAAGAAGAGTTGTATATGATGCAACCAGAAGGTTTTGTCGATCCAAAAGGTGCTAACAAAGTGTGCAAGCTCCAGTGATCCATTTATGGACTGGTGCAAGCATCTCGGAGTTAGAATATACGCTTTGATAGTGTGATCAAAGCATATAGTTTTATACAGACTTTTGGAGAAGCCTGTATTTACAAGAAAGTGAGCAGGAGCTCTGTAGCATTTCTGATATTATATGTGGATGACATATTGTTGATCGGAAATTGTAAGTGCATCTAGTGCCCCTTAGTGATTTTCGTGTATTGAAGACTTATAGTTTAAGGGACTCATGCGTTTGTGAGTGTACACAGGTCTATAAGTCCATGAAGAGTTTGATATTTATAGACAAATTCGACCCCTAAAAATGAATGTCTTCATTTGAAGACTTTGGATTTCTGAAGACCTTCTGAAGACTTTGAAAGTGAAGAAATTGGTGTGACCGTGAAGACTTGATATTCATGCGAGGAACATGAAGCGTGAAGACTTTTGTTTTCGTAGTTTCATTTTCTCTTTCTTGAGTCATAGGAAACACCGTACTGTCAAAGGGGGTCGAGGAAATACTAAGGAAAAGTTTCCAAGTGATGCTCATCTCAAAATCCTATACCTACCAATCCCTTCGAGTGAAGCCATTGGAAATCTCATGCAGCTCAGTCAATTTCTTCAGTGACAGAGACGAAGTTCTTTTGGTCTCTAAGGAATTTGTTCTGACTAAGGAGTTAGGAATTCGCCAGTGCGGATTGCCTACAAGTGAGGAACATGATAGCCCTGAGGAATTTGAGCCTCAAATTTCCGACCGTTGTTTTGATATGCGCCAGCTATCCCAAAATATCTACCCACCTAACGGTCATATCATTGAAGGGCATTTATGTATTATTATGTTGGGCTGCTCCCTAGGCTATAAATAGCCGCCCCCTACAACCACTAGCTGGTTGGCTGCTCCGAGAGAAACTGACACTTGTCATTTGGGAGCATCCCATCCTTCGAGGACTTTGAGCGAAAATCATCAAGTGAGGAAAACCCAAACCCAAACACCTACAAACCCAAAGTGATTGAGCATCACTGAAGAGATTGATCCTGCGTGGATCCGACGCTTGTTACCTTTGAAGATGTGCATCTTCTAGACGGTTAGGCGTCATGGTCTGAGCATCCAAGATGAAATTGTGGATCGCCGAGTGACCGAGTTTGTGAAGGTTTGGAAGTCACCTGAAGACTTACCATGAGTGATTGGGCGAGGTCTATGTGACCTTAGCTCAAGGAGAATACGGTGAGGACTGTGTGTCCTCAGGTTTGAATACCTAGCCGCTCCAACCAAACGTACAACTGTCACAGCAGTTGGAACTGGTCTACCAAATCATTGTCTTCACCAAGCCTACTGGTTCTATTTCCTCAACTCTTCCTTTCCTCATTACTGTGTTGTGTGCTTGTTCATATCTGTTCGAAGACTTTCTCAAATTCCTCAGTTCAATTTCTTCAGCCTGTTTGTCTTCATCCTGTTTATCCTGTGTTTACGCTTTCTGTACTCTGTGCTTGTTTCCATTTCATCATGATGACCATGCTTATGTCCTGTTATGTTTGCATCTGAGTACTTATTCCGCTGCAAGTAGTTCTTCACTTAGGAATTTCCTCACCCTGAAGTTCATCAGTGAAGAATTCATAAAAAAACACCTATTCACCCCCCTCTAGTCGATATAATGCACTTTCAATTGGTATCAGAGCCAAGTTCTCCCTTGTTCTGTGTGATTTTGGTTTAACCGCCTGGAGTTTTAGTTATGTCGACCGCAGGAATGAAGACTGTATCATGCCCCATCTTTGACGGTCATGATTATCCCAAGTGGGAGGCTATGATGAAGAAGCGACTCATGGCAATGTACCGTCACTGAGTTTGGTTTTACCGATCTGTGCAAGATGGTGGAAGCTGATGACATTCGCAAGTACACTCTTCTCAACCTCACGGCGAAGGACATCATCTGCTCCTGTCTGTCTCAAAATCAGTTCAGGAACATTATGCATCTCAGCCATGCAAAGCTCATCTGGGACCGACTCTCTGAGGTCTATGAAGGTCATAGATCTGACCGTGATCCCTGGTTTGAGGATTTCATGGTATCACGCAAGGCTATGACTTTTGAGCCAGAATCATCATCCTCTGCACCATGCCTTATGGCAAAAGGTGCCAAGGTAACTGAATGCTACCTATCTGAGTCCAGTGATGATGAATCTGGTGATGAATTTGGACCCAGCTAT
This sequence comes from Aegilops tauschii subsp. strangulata, assembly GCF_002575655.3. NCBI lineage: Eukaryota > Viridiplantae > Streptophyta > Magnoliopsida > Poales > Poaceae > Aegilops > Aegilops tauschii. The sequence continues at coordinate 465,286,761 of NC_053041.3, forward strand.
ACCAAACTTGCTTCCCTTGCCACTAAACAACAAAGATCTTTGGAAAAAGTTCAAAACATGTTGGATAAGAGCGATGATATGTTGGGTGAAGAAATGGATCAGTCGAAAGCTTTGGCTGAATGTCTTCAGAGACTTCAGACTAAGTTTGATAATCTTCAAAGTCATCATGACACTCTCTTATCTGATCATGAGAAGCTTTCTTTTGAATTTCTTCAAAGAAAGCTAGATCTTGAGAAGCTAAGAGAGAGTTATGAAGATCTTCAGAAGGAGCATGATTCATTACTTGCTCAACAAATCAGCGATGCTCAGGAAGAATTCATTCCTCCATGTTTGAAGTGTATTGAATGTGAATCTGCTAATTCTTCACCTGAATGTTCAAATGCTTCTACTGCTACAAATTCTTCACCTGTCTCTGCTATCACTAATTCCTCATATGAGGATATTGCTAGTATCACTGACGATGCAGGGCTGAAGGAATCGTATATGATAGGCATGTACAAAAGCCTCAAAGGGCATCAGGCTCTTTGTGATGTGCTTAAAAAGCAGATCCTCAATAGGAACCCTAGGAAAGAGGGTATTGCCTTTGAGAGGAAACTCAACGCTGATTGAACATACTGGAAACCTGAGCAGTACCCCAAAACCTCATGGGTTGCTGCAAAGGGACCTCCAGTAGATCCATCTACTTTATCTGGCTTTACATGTGAATCTCCTCATTCTACTGATGAGTCATTTGACTCAAACTATAAGCTATTCAAAAATCAGAATGGTGAAGTATTTGCTAGATATGTTGGCACTAACCGCAGGAACGGTTCTCCTATGAAGAAAATTTGGGTTCCCAAAAGGTTCCTTGAAAATCTTCAGGTGAATGTCATCATGACATCACCTGTGAAGAATAGGAACCCCAGATCGAATTCTTCACGTGGATCAAATTCCTCAAAAGGATCAAAGTCCTCATATGAACATCATCGTGCTAACACTTCTGTTTCGCAGGGAAGAACTAAGGGCTATGAATATGAGCATTATTCCTCTAACCATTATGTTCATAAGTCCTCGAAGAATTTCTCTGCTTATTCATATGCTTACCCTAACTCCTCTTATGTGAAACGAAGTGGACTGGCTTCTATGCCACCTTTCTCTTATGGAGCTCGCAGAATGATGAACTCTTTGCCACCCCTTCAGATGTGGGTGGTGAAGAAAAGGAACTAATTTCTTATGCAGGGACAGGTCTCCAGATGAGCATAAATGTTTGAAGAATTTGCTGGAGACCTGAATATGCTTGAAAGGACGCAAGCTAATCATGAAGAAATGAATATTCATTTCTCACGTCCTCATTTTGTTTTATCTGTTCCATTGCTTGATGAAATTGATCTGATGAATTGATGTCATATTCTTCACTGATGAAGTATATGAGTTCGTAAGCTGCACTAATTCATCTGCAGGACGATCTACCCAAAGCCACTGAGTGGGTCCTCGATAGTGGATGTACAAATCACATGACTGGTGACAAGAATCTGTTGGTGGACGATCCCTTATCTCCATCACATCTGAAGCATATCACCTACGCTGACAAAGGAAAAAAGCAAGGTATTGGGTCTAGGTAAGGTTGCGATCTCAAAGGATCGACACATGGACAAAGTCATGCTTGTCGAGTCCTTAGGATTCAACCTCATGTCAGTCTCAATGCTTTGTGATCTTGATATGGTTGTTGTCTTTGGCAAGTACCATTGTGTTGTGATCATGGAAGCTGACCATTCCAAAGTCTTCGAAGGCTTTAGGAGAGGAGATCTGTATATTGTTGATTTCTTTACAGGACCACAACCAGCTATATGTCTACTTGCAAAAGCTTCAAAAGGCTGGCTATGGCATCGACGACTAGGTCATGCTGGCATGAGGAACTTGCACACGCTCGCGAAGAAGAAGCATGTCATTGGCATTGAGAATTTCAAAGTCCTCAAGGATCACTTGTGCGGAGCCTGTCAAGATGGAAAGATGACCAAGGCCAAGCATCCAGCGAAGACTATCATGACTACCACTCGACCATTTGAATTGCTTCACATGGATCTCTTTGGTCCTAACCATTATTCTGCATTCACTAATGAAGCATCTCTATATGGCTTTCTTATTGTTGATGATTACTCTCGTTACACATGGGTGCATATTGTCACTTACAAACGTGAAGTGCATGAAGTCTTCAAACGATTTTCCTCGAGGGCTTCAACCAACTTTGGTGTGAAGATAAAGCACATGAGAAGTGACAATGGAACTGAGTTCAAGAATACTGGTCTTGATGACTATCTTGATGAACTCGGTATTACTCATGAGTTGTCTGCTCCTTATACTCCTCAGCAAAATGGCGTCATGGAGCACAAGAACAGGACTCTTATTGAGATGGCTCGCACTATGCTTGAAGAATACAAGACGCCTCGTCATTTCTGGATTGAGGCAATTGATACTGCGTGTCACATCATCAACAGGGTATATCTTCACAAATTCTTCAAGAAGACTGCATATGAACTCCTCACTGACAAGAAACCCAATGTGAGTTATTTCAAAGTCTTTAGTGCCAAATGTTGGATTAGAGATCCTCATCACAATTCTAAATTTGCACCGAAAGCACATGAAGGTTTTATGCTTGGTTACGGAAAGGACTCGCACACCTACAGAGTCTTAAACAACGTTCACCACAAAGTTGTTGAAACTGTAGATGTGCGGTTTGATGAAACTAATGGCTCGCAAAGAGAGCACCTACCTCCTGTGCTAGATGAAAAATCACCTGAGGAAACTATCAAGTTCAAGGCTACTGAGGATGTCATTCCTACCGAAGAATCTGCTGAAAAAGTCATTCCAGAACATGAAGAACATCATGCTGATGCATTTGAGGAAAATGGTGCTGAAGAAAATGTTGATCCAATTCCTCGACGACAACCCGCTCATCCTCGCGTTACAAATGAAGTGCAGATTGAGAAAATCATCAGCGACATCAATGCACCAGGTCCTCTCACACGCTCAAAAGCTTCACATTTATCTAACTTTTGTGGGCACTTTGCTTTTGTCTCTATCACAGAGCCCACTAAGGTAGATGAAGCATTTCTGGAGCCTGAGTGGATTCAAGCTATGCAAGAGGAATTACATCAATTCGAGCTCAACAATGTCTGGGAACTGGTCAAACGTCCAGATCCTCGCAAGCACAATATCATTGGCACAAAGTGGATCTACCGCAACAAGCAAGATGAAAATGGCCTTGTTGTGAAGAATAAGGCACGGCTTGTAGCTCAAGGCTACACACAGGTTGAAGGAATTGATTTCGATGAAACTTTTGCACCTGTTGCTAGACTTGAGGCTATTCGCATATTACTTGCTTATGCTAACCATCATAATATCATCTTATATCAAATGGAAGTGAAAATTGCATTCCTCAATGGTAAGCTTGAGGAAGAAGCATATGTTGCTCAACCCCCAGGTTTTGAAGATCCAAAGCATCCTGACAAAGTCTTCAGACTCAATAAGGCCCTCTATGGCCTCAAGCAGGCCCCTCGGTCGTGGTATGATACTTTGAAGGAATTCCTCATGAAGAAAGGCTTCAAACCCGGTTCACTTGACCCAACTCTTTTCACCAAAACTTATGATGATGAATTATTCGTGTGCCAAATATATGTTGATGATATTATCTTTGGCTGTACTGACCAACGTTGTAGTGATGAATTTGCCTATATGATGAGTGAAGAATATCAAATGTCTATGATGGGAGAATTGAAATTCTTCTTAGGTCTTCAAATTCGTCAACAGAGCAATGGCATATTCATATCTCAGGAGAAATACCTCAAGGATGTATTGAGGAAATTCGGCATGCAAGATTGCAAAGGCGTCAAAATCCCTATGCCCACAAATGGCCATCTATGCACTGATGAAAATGATATTGACTTCGATCAAAAGGTATACCGCTCCATGATTGGCTCTTTATTGTATTTATGTGCATCTAGGCCAGATATTATGCTTAGTGTTTGCATGTGTGCCCGCTTTCAAGCTACACCAAAGGAATCACACCATAAGGCTGTGAAGCATATTCTTCGATATCTAGCTCACACACCAACACTTGGATTATGGTATCCCAAGGGCTCGACTTTTGATCTCATTGGATATTCAGACTCTGACTATGTTGGTGATTGTGTGGACCGCAAGTCAACATCAGGCACATGCCATTTCCTCGGACGATCCTTGGTCTGTTGGTCCTCGAAGAAATAGAACTGCGTATCACTGTCTACTGCTGAAGCTGAGTACATTGTTGCTGGTTCTTGCTGTGCTCAATTGCTATGGATGAAGCAAACCCTCAAGGACTACGGCGTCAACATGAAGAGTGTGCCTCTCTACTGTGACAATGAGAGTGCCATCAAGATTGCTCATAACCCAGTTCAGCACTCAAAGACAAAGCACATTCAGATTTGTCATCATTTTCTTCGTGATCATGTGTTGAAGGGAGACATCTCTATCGAGCATGTGAAGACTAAAGAATAGCTAGCCGATATCTTCACAAAGCCCTTGGATGAGAAGAGATTTAGCAAGTTGCAGTGTGAGCTAAATATCCTAGAATCTTTGAATGTCCTTTGAAAAGGACACACATCCTAACACTTATGCAAAATTGATGACTTAGATGTGCAACACACGAAGTAACATTTTTCTTCAATCAATGAAGACTAACACCCTAAGTGTGAAGAAATTAACGAAGAATTTGATTCTCAGAGCCCTATGACAATTGTACGCGGTGTCTGAAATCATCGTTCTTATACGGTGGGTCACGCCACCAATAAAAGTTGAATATCTTCAATTTGAGTTTTTCTTCATTTTTGAAATTCCTCAGTTGTTCAATTTCTTCAACTTTGCATTGTCTTCACTCTTTTCGTTGTTGTTCTTCATTGGCTATATATATATATATATATATATATATATATATATATATATATATATATATATATGAGTTTAAGTCCTCTACAACATTCACTTATTGCTAATTCTTCAAGTTGCCTTTTTCTGCTAAGTGAATGTGATCGGACCCTTCCCCCTCTATGCTAAACTCAACCCAGTTTGTTCACAAATTCTTCATGTGTGTTCTAATTGAAACCCGTTCAAAATCTTCACTGCGTCCTTGTCAGCTGAAGAATTTGCGAACGAAACATTAAAATTATCTTATCTGAATTTTTGGCTTTTGCCGCTCAAATCGTTCCACATTCCACGATGGATTTATCTATTCACCCACGATCTCACATGATCGCCACCTCTCAGTACGTGGGTGACACATGTCACGTGAATGAGAAGGGTCAGGGGCACATTCGTCCACGGGCGAGCAGTTTTTCACCTCGACTATAAATACCCCTCCCCTCCTCACTTGGTCTTTACTCCGCTCGATCTCACTCCCTCGCTTGAGCTCTCAAAACCTATCGCCGCCACTACTTCCATCATCGCCGGTGAGGAAGAGCTTCGCTGCCTCGACCTCTTCGTCGTCGTACTCGCGTCGGCCGCGGATTTCTTCACTCCTCCGCCGTCATAGCTGTCTTCCTCTGCCAAGCTAGGGCGTGGAAGATCTGAACCGACGAGCTTCAAATCTACTATTCACAGTTCGTCGTGTTCTTCGTCAAGGGTAATTAAAAGTTACTTTTACTGCGCTTGTTGATTCTGATGTTTTCTACAAAATCTTCAAAAGGTGTTTATTCTTCAAATCTTCACACACTAAACACCTCACACAACATCTGTTCTTGATCTGTTTCCCTAAGCAACATTTTTCTTCAAGATTCCTCAATTGTGTGGATTTTCAATCTGTACAACTCTGGAACCTAAGTCAAAGAAAGCTTAGTGAAATTCCTCAAGACTCATTCGGTCAAGTTCCTCAAACTTGTTCTTTTTGCAAAAACTTCTAAGAACGCATATGACCTCTTCAATTTCCTCGCAGCTATATTCTGTTCATAAGTACACATGTCTGCTACTGAATCACTAGGTTCTCATCAACTTAACTCATTTGCAGTGTTCCTCGAAGAAAAGTTGCACACCTCATCTGAGAACTCAATAGTTCAAAATCCTCAGCTGAAGAAAATGGCTGACAGCAAGAAACCTCAGAAGGGAGGAAAGAAACATGAAGTCAACACTACGTTTGAGATCCCTGATGACATCTATGCAGGGTACTGCACACCCCCTGAGGAAACAAAGAATGAGTGCAAAGTGCGCATTCAGAAGATTGAGAGGAGATGGGCTAGAGAATGGAGGGATTACAGATATGTAACTCCCAAGTATATGAAGAAATTCGCAGTACACCCTCCATGCCCAAGACCTTCCTTGGCACCAGGCCAAGTTGCTGATCCCTCAAGCATCAGAAGAGGTGAAGAATTTCCAAAGGAATGGGCCAGGCGTCAAGCCAAGCTAGCCAAAGTGGCAAAAGAAGCAGTGAAGAAATTCCATGAAGATTCTGCTGTTGTTGCTGTTGAGGCCTCTGCTAGCAAGCCTAAGAAGGCCCTGCCCAAGAAGCCTGCACACAAGCCCATGGCTTCTGCACCAATGTCCTCACAGCCAAGCTCATCTGCAATGCCCTCACAGCCCAGCTCAGAAAAGTCCTCACGGCCAATTCCTCAAGCTGCTCCAGCTCCTCAAGTTGCAAAGTCCTCAGCTCCTCCTTCCAAATCCTCTGCACCTGTGCATCTCGCCTCATGCCAAAGGACAACAGGCATCTCTATTGCCTCAAGAGCCTCTGCAAGTTCTTCAGCTCCTCCGCATTCCTCAACTGGCCCCACTCTACTGAAGACTAAGGCCACTGCTAGACGAGGCACTAGACCAAGTCCTCACAAGAAACAGGTCGCCTTCCAAGTACCGTCTGATGAAGACGAAGCTGATGACGAGGAACTTGCTGAAATCATCAGAGATAGACAGCAAAGGGCCGCTAGAGCCAAAGGCACAAATGTACCTCTGCTTTTGGATCCAAAGCCGATCCTTGACTTCATTGATCTCTGGCACAAGGACCCCAACACTCCTATGTCTGACTTCAATCTTACACATGGTCAAAGTCATGTGCTTACCGCCTTCATAGGCGAAGAAAAATGGAAATTCGAGAAGGCCAGGCAGTTGAAGAAAGCGCAGTACAAAAAGGAGTGCTTGCTGAAGAAGAATGTTGTCAAAATGACATCTGATGAACTTGTCTCTCTGCAATCAGTGATCAAGAATCTCAGTGATGAATTTGATCGCTACTATGCTGACTGGCTTGGAGCCAAAGTCAGATTCGTTAACTTGACCAAGGGATTCACCTCAAAAGTTGCAGCCCCAACGCAACAAGAAATTCCTCAGGCTGAGGCATCTGCTCAGCCTACTGAAGAACATGCCAGCACCGCTGATGAAAATCAGGCTGCTGATGAAACTGCTAGTACCAGGGCTGATGACTGCATTCCAGCCGCTGATGAAACTGCCAGGGCAACCACCAGTGTTGAGCTTGAAGAAATAGTCAGGCCAGCTAAAGCATCAACCGCTGTGCCTGAAGAAACTGACCATGCCAGGGCAACTGCATCAGTTGTGCCTGAAGAAAATGAACCAATTTCCTCTGCTCCTCCTGCACCTACACCAAGTCATATTCTTCCTTCTGCATCAGAAGTTAAGAAGACCAAGGCTGCGGAGCGTGCAGCAGTGAAGAAAAGGAAAGCATCAACTTCATCATAATCTTCAGCTCCGAAGAAGATGAAGAAAATGACAAGCTCTTTTGAGAATCCTATTGATGTCGTTCCAGTCTCATGCATGCCATCAAAGGAACTCGTTCCTTTTGGTGAAGACTATGAGATCCCAAGCGGATCTGATGAAGATGTTCCTTCTGCTGCTTCTTCAGAGCAGTTGGACTATGAAATTGAAGTGGATACAATCCCTTCAACCCTAGTTGTCTCATCGCCCGTGCCTCAGTTCACAGCTAAAGAGGCAGGCGTTCAAGAAGTAAGTGAAGAAGATGAGGATGTGGACATTGGGAGCACAACACCAGTGATGAATGATGACTTTTGGGAAAGTCGGTGTTAAAATAGGTCTAGCGTGTCATGTACACGTACTTTGTACGTATGTAATTGTATATGCTGATTGTTATATATAGAGACGTGGAGAGGCTTTGCCCCACGGGAAACCCTAAACCCTATTCTCAAACTTGGTTTTAGAGCCTACCCTAGCCGCTGCCGCCCCTCCTCCCACCGCCGCCGCCGCAGTTCTTCACGGCTGCCGTGATGTCCACCGCGCCGGCACCCACGATGACTCCCTCCTCCGCGCTCATGCTCACCACCCTCTTCGTGCCCGCCCCGATCGCCCCCGTCATCGCCCCACCCGCCGCGTTGGCTCCCACCCCCGTCCTTCCGCCCATCGCGGTCTCGCTCGACCGCAGCAACTTAATGCTATGGAGGGCCCTTGCCCTTCCCAACTTCGCCGGAGTTCGCCTCCACGGCTTCCTCGACGGCTCGGCCGAGGCGTCGGCGCGGACCGTGATGACAGGCACTGGCGAGGCCGCCCGCACCGTGTCCAACCCAGAGTATGAGCAGTGGTGGACGCTGGATCAGAAGGTTCTTGGGCATCTCCTAGGTTCGATGAATGTGGAGATCTCTGTGCAGCTCATCGGCTACAGGACGGCGGCCACTGCCTGGACGGCCGTCCACACCATGTTCACCGCCGAGAACAGCGCCGGCGTGCGTAACCTCCGGCGCCAGATCCAGGCGCTGCGGAAGGGAGATTGCCCCGCCGGCGAGTACATGCAGAAGGTCAAGGCCCTCGCTGATGCGATGGCCGCCGCCGGCTCTCCTCTTCGCGATGATGAGATCATCGACTACATGCTGACCGGGCTCGGCTCGGCGTTCAACCCCATCACTGCTTCGATGAACTTTGTGGGCGTACCTATCACGTTTCCCGCGTTCTACTCCAGTGTTCTTCACTACGAGGCCCTTCAGCAGCAGCAGTCGGGACTTGAGGATTGGCAGTCCTCCGCCAGTGCTACGTCCCGGCCGGTCTACCACAACAACTCCGGCGGCGCCCCCGACTCTGGCCGCCCGAGCGGCGGCCGTCCCTCCGCTGGCTCTCTCCAGCCTGGCTCGGGAGGCTGCGGCACCACCAGGGCAACCCTCCTGGCCACAACAACAACAACGGCGGCAACAGCCGCAACGGAAGAGGTAACCGGGGTGGCCGCAACCGGCGCTGGCGTCCCTGCTGCCAGATATGCAAGAACTGGGGTCACGAGGCCGGTGACTGTCGCGGCCGCTATGATCATGCCCACCGCTCCGCCAACTCCGCATCGACATCCTCCTCCCATGAGCCGCTGCACTGGATCCTAGACACTGGTGCGATGGACCACCTGACGAATGATCTCGACCGTCTACACTTCCACGAGCGCTATGACGGGAAGGATCAAGTGCAAGTAGCAAATGTTGCAGGTTTGTCTATTTCTCATATTGGTCGTTCGACTATACCCGGTTCATCTCTCCGTTTACGCAATATTCTTCGTCTTCCACATATTCATCAACATCTTCTCTCCGTTTATCGTCTCGTCCTTGATAATGATGTTTTTGTGGAATTTCATCGTTTCTTTTTCCTTGTTAAGGACACGGCCATGAAGAAAATGCTTCTTCACGGTAGATGTCATGGCGGACTCTACCCCATCCCGTTTAGTCGTGCGTCGTCCTCCTCCAACTGCCAAGCGTCTCTCAGCATCAAGACCACCCCGTCCCAGTGGCACCAGCGTCTCGGTCATCCTTCGAATAATATTGTTCAAAACATTGTTAGGAATAATGATTTAGTGTGTTCTTCTGAACGTCAGACTTCCGTGTGTGATGCTTGTCAGCGTGCTAAAAGTCGACAATTGCCTTATAATTTATCACATCATGTTTCCACTATGCCTCTTGAGTTAATTCATTCTGATGTTTGGGGGCCTGCTATTGCCTCTTCTGGAGGCTATAAGTATTATGTGAGCTTTGTTGACGATTATTCTCGCTTCTCTTGGATTTATCTCCTTACGCACAAGTCTGACATTGAGCAAGTTTTTTATGCCTTTCAGGCTCATGTTGAGCGTCTCCTCCACACTAAAATCATAGCTGTTCAGTCAGACTGGGGTGGTGAGTATCACCGACTGCACCAGTATTTCCAACGCACTGGAATCTCTCATCGTGTGTCTTGCCCGCACACCTCTCAGCAAAACGGCATTGCTGAACGCAAACACCGTCACCTTGTCGAAACAGGTCTTGCCTTGCTGGCTCATTCTTCTCTCCCATTGCATTTTTGGGATGAAGCATTCCTTACGGCGTGCTACCTTATTAATCGCATGCCTACACCTGTTCTTCAACAAGATACACCCATCTATCGTCTCCTTAAGGTACACCCCGATTACAAGTTTCTTCGCACTTATGGTTGCGCCTGCTGGCCTAGTTTGCGCAAATATAATGCACACAAGCTTGCTTTCCGTTCCACCATGTGTGTTTTCTTGGGCTATAGTCCGATGCATAAGGATACAAGTGTCTTGATCGTTCTACGGGACGTATCTACATCTCTCGTGACGTCGTTTTCGACGAGTCTGTTTTTCCCTATGCAACTCCTGGGGTCACCGTCGATGTCTCTTCTTTGGCTGATGTTCTCTCTTTTCCTACCATTGAACCGGTTACGGGTGACCATATGCGCAAATACGACTTGTCCTATTTGTCTACTGACACGCCTGTTTCAGGCCTTGTTACTGTTGTGGAGGATCCTACGGCGGCTCCATCCTCGGCGATTGACGCGCATGGCGCATGCACGCCCTCTGCCTGCCGCCCCCATGTGGCCACCGCGCCGCACTCCCTGGCGATCGACGTGCATGGGACATGCACGCCCCCCCCCCCCCGCTCCTCGGCTCCCGCGTCACCCGGCCTGGCCGGCCCGTCGGTGGCCGGCCCATCGGCTGCCTCATCGCCTAGCCCGTCTGATGCCACCTCGTCCAGCTCGGTCAGCCTGTCTTCGGCCCCGGCCGCTTCGCCCGGCCCTTCGGTGGCCTCCCTACCACGTACTGACGCGTCGTCGCCTGCCCCGGTGCTCGAGGATGCTGCTCCATCATCGCCACCGCAGCTCGCGTCGCCTTCTGTCGAGGGAAGCCCTACTCCCTCGACCGCGACGCCTCCAGCTGCTCCTGCACACACCATGGTTATGCGCACCCGCGATCATACTCGTCGTGCCCTTGTTCCTACTGATGGGACCATCCGCTATGATCCCCGTCGCCGCGCGTTTCATGCGGTGCCTGTCTCTCATCGTGATGCTCTCCGTGAGACTGCCTGGCGTACCGCGATGATTGATGAGCTTGCTGCCCTTCACCATAACAAGACATGGGTTCTTGTGCCACGGCCGCGCGGAGTCAATGTTGTTGGGAGCAAGTGGATTTTCAAGACCAAGCACCATCTAGATGGCTCCGTTGATAAGTACAAAGCTCGACTGGTCACTCGTGGTTTCACCCAACAGCTTGGCATTGATTATGGTGATACGTTCAGTCCGGTTGTCAAGCCGGCCACCGTTCGACTGGTTCTTGCCTTGGCTGTGTCTCGCGGTTGGAGTCTTCGGCAGATTGATGTCAGCAATGCTTTCCTTCATGGTTATCTCTCCGAGGACGTCTATATGCAGCAGCCACCTGGCTTTGAGGACGCTCGTTTTCCCTCGCATGTGTGCAAGCTTCAGCGTGCTCTTTATGGACTCAAACAGTCTCCTCGTGCATGGTATGCTCGGCTCAGTACCCGTCTTCTCGAGTTGGGTTTCGTCTCCTCCAAAGCAGATACCTCTATGTTTTTCTTCCGCTATCGTGATGTTCAGATCTATATGCTTGTATATGTGGATGACATTGTCATTGTCGGATCTTCTCCACGTGCGGTTGATGGTCTTGTTCATGCCCACGCGGCCAGTTTTCCTATCAAGGACCTTGGGCCGTTGGAGTATTTTCTTGGTCTGGAAGCGTCATACAATTCAGGGGGATGACATTGACTCAACGGAAGTATGCCTTGGATCTTTTGCATCGTTTGAGCATGGAGAATTGTAAGCCTACTTCCACACTGTTGTCCACTTCCGATCAGCTTGCACGAGTATCTGGACAGCCTCTCAGTACCGATGATTCTTTCCGGTATCGCAGTGTTGTTGGTGGGTTGCAGTATTTAACACTCACTCGCCCGGATATTTCATTTGCAGTGAACAAGGTGTGCCAGTTTCTCTCACAACCCACTGATGTTCATTGGGAAGTTGTTAAGCGGATTTTACGCTATGTCAAAGGAACATTGCACACAGGGCTGAAGTTTCACAAGGTTGTCTCTACTAGCATTAGTATCTTCACTGATGCAGATTGGGCAGGATGTCCGGATGATCGTCGATCAACTGGAGGTTTCACCATATTTGTTGGACCTAACCTCATTTCCTGGAGTTTGAAGAAACAACCAACAGTGTCGAGATCGAGCACAGAGGCCGAGTACAAAGCCTTGGCGAATGGAGCTGCTGAAGCCATCTGGGTAGAGTCACTACTCAAAGAGCTTGGAGTGTCTCAGCAGCATGTTCCGGTTCTATGGTGTGATAACTTAGGGGCCACATATCTGACTGCCAACCCAGTTTTTCATGCGCGTACCAAGCACATCGAGATTGATTTCCACTTTGTGCGCGAGCGTGTTGCTTCTAGAGCTCTTGAAGTCAGGTTCATTTCTTCTAACGATCAGTTGGCTGATGTGTTTACTAAACTAGCCACTAGATAGATGCTAGACCGTTTTAGTACAAATCTAAACCTTGTACAAAGTAGAAGTTTAGATTGAGGGGGAGTGTTAAAATAGGTCTAGCGTGTCGTGTACACGTACTTTGTACGTATGTAATTGTATATGTTGATTGTTATATATAGAAAGACGTGGACAGGCTTTGCCCCACGGGAAACCCTAAACCCTATTCTCAAACTATCACCACCCCAATTCTCCTTTGTTCACTCCTCTGCAACAAATTCCTCAGTCCCCAGCGCATACTAAAGTTCAAATGGGCTCTGAAGAACCTCGCACCACTCCATCCATTCATGAAGAAATTCCAGCCACTAGTGCTGATGAACAAGCTGCTAAAGAATTGAAGAACTAGGCTGCAACTAAAGAACAAACTGAAATTCCTCAGCCTGTGGTTCCTGAGACTGCGATTCCTGATGTTGTGATGCAATTGACTGACACTCCTCAGCCCAAGCCAAAGGATCCCTTCTCCAAAAAGCAAAACTTCAAGGCTGATGATTTCTTTCACGAGCATGTGTTCTTCACGAAGTACAACCCATATGACTCTGCTCGTCTTAGAAGGAAGCGTTTCTAGACTGCCAGCCATTCTATTCTTCGCTGCTTTTCAACAAGGACAAAGTCTTCGACCATGAGCATATTCCTCATGTGGACATGGAATCACTGCCGTGCTTCGCCCCAGTCCTTAGCGTTCTTCACGATGCTGGACTACTCAACTTTTGCACTGACATTTGCGATTGGAATGAAGAACTAATTCTTCAATTCTATGCAATGCTGCACATCACAGGAGATGCTACAGATGTGAACTCGTGGGTGTTGGACTGGATGACAGAAAATACTCATTTCAAAGCACCGGCCTCTGAATTGCTTCATGCCCTGCCTGTCAGTCCTCCCCTTGAAGGTGCTCGTTGTATATACCATGAACCTGAGCGTACAGATCACTACATGTAAGTGTTGATGAAGCCACTGAAGCCCGGCCAAGCCCCAAGGACCAAATTCCTCGTGAAGGAATTGCTGTATGTGCCATGGACTGTCTATCGCATTCTGACAAAGACATTGAGTCCAATCAAAGGCCACGACTCTAATGAAGAAGAGGTCGTTGGCATCATGAATAATCTGCTTTTCAACATCATTCATGGCGTTCCTGTCAACTACCATGATTTCTTCATGAGGACTCTGCCCAATGTTGCATTATCTCCATTTGAGTTGAAGCCTTACGCTCCCTGGATTATGAGATTCCTCAGAACAAGGTCTTCACTCAACTACAAGGCTGACACACTCAACCATGGCAGCTACTTGCCCCCCATTGAAGTCCTCAAATGGACATTTTTCCTCAGCTGATGAAAAGGGCAAGGCCACTGCTGTTATTGATGAAGGCATTCGTTCATTGGATGGTCAAGTCCGCAAAGCTGCATCTTACTCCACCAATGATAACTCTGCCACTCATGACTCTACCGCCAATGCCTCAAAGCAAAATCCTCAAGGCACAACTCCAAGGGTGATGACTGATCGTGAGCTTCTCCTCAGTCTTCACCAGAAGGTCGATCACAACCACAAATGGGTTAAGCGTCAGTTTGGGTCTATTCTTCACAACATGACTGCTACACACAATGCAGTGAAGAAAAACCGCTACTACCTCCATGAAGTCTTCGGTCACACCTGGGTTGTTCTGTCTTATCTGTATGGTGAAGAAGATTTGAAGCAAATGGGTCTCAAGCAGGACTTTGACTGGTCTCAACCTCCAGCGAAGAAATTCAAGAAAGTCAAAGTTCCCTCCTTGGTGGCCAGCTCATATTCTTCATCACGCGACACGGATGAGCATGAAGATTTGGACGACACTGCGGCAGGCCCTACCTCAACAACCGACCCCAACAACGTTGGCGCTCCTCCATCAACATGATATTCTTCAGGGGCGTTAGTCCTCATTTTTCGATCCTTTTGGTCATTTGATGACAAAGGGGGAGAAATTTGAGTTAGTCTTCAAGCGGGTCTATATATGGGCGTTTTTTTGCTAAGTTACAACTCTCGTTCTTTTGAAGATTTTGCTGGATCGAGTTGTAAACTTAAACCCGATGGTGGTCTGATACTTCTGTTGTGTTCTTCTGCATGCTTATTCCTCTTATATGTTAATGCACGCATGCTGAATTACATCAGTCACCATATTTCATCATGCATTTCAAATTTTTCATATCATATGTTAAATGCGTGTATGAATTACAAGATATAGGGGGAGATCTCCATGATTCTACTCTTCAAGTGTGCATTGCTTCAAAAGCAAATTCCTCACTATGCACATCTTCAGGGGGAGTTCTTCTATATCTTGCAATCAAACTCCTCAATATTAATATTTACACTTCATATGTTTTATCCCCGTTGAGAACTTAACCTATATTGTCATCAATCAACAAAAAGGGGGAGACCGTAAGTGCATCTAGTGCCCCTTAGTGATTTTCGTGTATTGAAGACTTATAGGTGAAGGGACTGATGCATTTGTGAGTGTACACAGGTCTATAAGTCCATGAGGAGTTTGATATTTACAGAGAAAGTTGGCCCCTAAAAATGAATGTCTTCATTTGAAGACTTTGGATTTCTGAAGACCTTATGAAGACTCTGAAAGTGAAGAAATTGGTGTGACCATGAAGACTTGATATTCATGCGAGGAACATGAAGCGTGAAGACTTTTGTTTTCGTAGTTTCATTTTCTCTTTCTTGAGTCATAGGAAACACCGTACTGTCAAAGGGGGTCGAGGAAATACTAAGGAAAAGTTTTCAAGTGATGCTCATCTCAAAATCCTATACCTACCAATCCCTTCGAGTGAAGCCATTGGAAATCTCATGCAGCTCGGTCAATTCCTTCAGTGACAGAGATGAATTTCTTCTGGTCTCTGAGGATTTTGTTCTAACTGAGGAGTTAGGAATTCGCGAGTGCGGATTGTCTACAAGTGAGGAACATGATAGCCCTGAGGAATTTGAGCCTCAAATTTCCGATTGTTGCTGTGCTATGAGGCAGGTGTCCCAAAATATCTACCCACCTAACGGTCATATCATTGAAGGGAATTTATGTCTTATCATGTCAGGCTGCTCCCTAGGCTATAAATAGCCGCCCCCTACAACCACTAGCTGGTTGGCTGCTCCGAGAGAAACTGACACTTGTCATTGAGCATCCCATCCTCCGAGGACTTTGAGCGAAAATCATCAAGTGAGGAAAACCCAAACCCAAACACCTACAAACCCAAAGTGGTTGAGCATCACTGAAGAGATTGATCCTGCGTGGATCCGACGCTTGTTACCTTTGAAGACTGTGCATCTTCCAGATGGTTAGGCGTCATGGTCTGAGCATCCAAGATGAAATTGTGGATCGCCGAGTGACCGAGTTTGTGAAGGTTTGGAAGTCACCTGAAGATTTACCACGAGTGATTGGGCGAGGTCTGTGTGACCTTAGCTCAAGGAGAATACGATGAGGACTGTGTGTCCTCAGGTTTAAATACCTAGCCGCTCCAACCAGACATACAACTCTCACAGCAGTTGGAACTGGTCTACCAAATCATTGTCTTCACCAAGCCTACTGGTTCTATTTCCTCAACTCTTCATTTCCTCATTATTGTGTTGTGTGCTTGTTCATATCTGTTCGAAGACTTTGACTGAAGACTTTCTCAAATTCCACAGTTTAATTTCTTTAGTCTGTTTGTCTTCATCATGTTTATCCTGTGTTTACGCTTTCTGTACTCTGTGCTTGTTTTCATTTCATCATGATGACCATGATTACGTTCTGTTATGTTTGCATCTGAGTACTTATTCCGCTGCAAGTAGTTCTTCGCTTAGGAATTTCCTCACCCTGAAGTTCCTCGGTGAAGAATTCATAAAAATCGCCTATTCACCCCCACTCTAGTCAATATAACGCACTTTCAGAAATGATATTGAATTTCTGAATGGCATAAAAGGATACTTGAATAAGAATTTTTCAATGAAAGACTTCGGTGAAGCTGCTTATATATTGGGCAACAAGATCTATAGAGATAGATCAAGACGCTTAATTAGACTTTCACAAAGCACATACCTTGATAAAGTTTTGAAGAAGTTCAAAATGGATCAAGCAAAGAAAGGGTTCTTGCCTGTGTTACAAGGTGTGAAGTTGAGTCAGCTCAATGCCCGACCACTGCAGAAGATAGAGAGAAAATGAAAGTCAATGCTTCAGCCATAGGTTCTATCATGTATGCAATGATGTGTACCAGACCTGATGTGTGCCTTACTATCAGTTTAGCAGGGAGGTACCAAAGTAATCCAGGAGTGGATCACTGGACAGCGGTCAAGAACATCCTGAAATACCTGAAAAGGACTAAGGATATGTTTCTCGTTTATGGAGGTGACAAAGAGCTCGTCGTAAATGGTTACGTCGATGCAAGCTTTGACACTGATCCAGATGACTCTAAGTCACAAACCGATACGTATTTATATTAAATGGAGGAGCCATAAGTTGGTGCAGTTCCAAGCAGAGCGTCGTGGTGGGATCTACGTGTGAAGCGGAGTACATAGCTGCTTCGGAAGCAGCAAATGAAGGAGTTCATATCCGATCTAGGTGTCATACCTAGTGCATCGGGTCCAATGAAAATCTTTTGTGATAATACTGGTGCAATTGCTTTGGCAAAGGAATCCAGATTTCACAAGAGAACCAAGCACATCAAGAGACGCTTCAATTCCATCCGCGATCAAGTCATGGAGGGAGACATAGAGATTTGCAAGATACATACGGATCTGAATGTTGCAGACCCGTTGACTAAGCCTCTTTCACGAGCAAAACATGATCAGCACCAAGACTCCGTTGGTGTTAGAATCATTACTGTGTAATCCAGATTATTGATTCTAGTGCAAGTGGGAGACTGAAGGAAATATGCCCTAGAGGCAATAATAAAGTTGTTATTTATATATTTCCTTACATCATGATAAATGTTTATTATTCATGCTAGAATTTTATTAACCGGAAACTTAGTACATGTGTGAATACATAGACAAACATAGTGTCAATAGTATGCCTCTACTTGACTAGCTCGTTAATCAAAGATGGTTAAGTTTCCTAGCCATGGACAAGAGTTGTCATTTGATGAACTCACATCATTGGAGAATGATGTGATTGACTTGACCCATCCGTTAGCTTAGCACTATGATCGTTTAGTTTATTGCTAATGCTTTCTTCGTAACTTATACATATTCCTATGACTATGAGATTATGCAACTCCCGAATACCGGAGGAACACTTAGTGTGCTATCAAACGTCACAACGTAATTGGGTGATTATAAAGATGCTCTACAGGTGTCTCCGATGGTGTTTGTTCAGTTGGCATAGATCGAGATTAGGATTTGTCACTCCGATTGTCGGAGAGGTATCTCTGGGCCCTCTCGGTAATGCACATCACTATAAGCCTTGCAAGCAATGTCACTAATGAGTTAGTTGCGGGATGATGCATTATAGAACGAGTAAAGAGACTTGACAGTAACGAGATTGAACTAGGTATGATGATACTAATGATCGAATCTCGGGCAAGTAACATACCGATGACAAAGGGAACAACGTATGTTGTTATGCGGTTTGACCAATAAAGATCTTCGTAGAATATGTAGGAGCCAATATGAGCATCCAGGTTCCATTATTGGTTATTGACCGGAGATGTGTCTCGGTCATGTCTACATAGTTCTCGAACCCGTAGGGTCCGCACGCTTAACGTTCGATGACGATTGGTATTATGAGTTTATGTGATTTGATGTACCGAAGGTTGTTCGGAGTCCCGGATGAGATCACGGGCATGAGAGGAGTCTCGAAATGGTAGAGACATAAAGATTCATATATTGGAAGGTTATATTCGGACACCGAATGGTTCGGGTCGTATCGGATAAGTTACGGAGTACCGGGGGTTACCGGAACCCCCCCGGGAAGTTATTGGGCCTCATGGGCCTAGTGATGGAAGAGAGGAGGCAGGCCAAGGTGTGGCGCGCACCCCCTCCCCCCTAGCCCAAACCGAATTGGACTAGGGCTAGGGGGGCCGACCCCCCTTTCCTTCTCTCCTCCCTCTCCTCCCCCCCCCCTTTCCTTGTGGAAGTAGGAAAGGGGGGCGAATCCTACTTGGAGTAGGACTCCCCCCCCTTGGGCGCGCCTCCTCCTGGCCGGCCTCCTCCTCCCTCCCTCCTTTATATACGTGGGGAGGGGGGCACCCAAAGGCACAACAGACAATCTCTTAGCCGTGTGCGGTGCCCCCTCCACAGTTTAACACCTCGGTCATATCGTCATAGTGCTTAGGCGAAGCCTTGCGCCGGTAACTTCATCATCACCGTCACTGTCATCGTGCTGACGGAACTCTCCCTCGGCCTCAGCAGGATCAAGAGTTCGACTACATCAACCGCGTTACCAAACGCTTCCGCTTTCGGTCTACGAGGGTACGTGAACACACTCTCCCCGCTCGTTGCTATGCTTCTCCTAGATAGACCTTGCGTGATCGTAGGAATTTTTTTGAAATACTACGTTCCCCAACAATTTTATTTCACACATACAAGATATCATAATACTTCCATCAATCCCTCCAGCAAATACATCGGGTTGCAGGCTTGTGCCCCAACCCATGACCTTACGGAACTACTCACACATAAGGCTCAGATCGCAAGAAGAAATCATTGAAGAACACATCATGAAGATTGAGTGATTAATATTATGTCTTGCAATAGTTGCTGGATGCGATACACGATTACAAGGTATGGCTAACTAGGATGAATGCTGCGTGACGGTGGTGAAGACAACTATGGTGATGGAGATGAAAAATGACAGTGGCTAGGGTTACTGTGGATGACGAAGATGGAGGTCTCGGAGATGTTCGGTTACGTTTCTGATGTTGGCCCCTTTATAAAAGTTGGATTGGTGGATAAAAGGGCGCTACTGACAGTCCAACGTATCGCCCTTCTGACATAACTTTTTTGATTTTTCTTGCGTATCGCGCTCCTAGATAGAGACTCCTTTGAAAAAGTCATATCCTAAGCATCGATGCCGAAGGTACATGGGGTGTTTGTTTGCGAACACCCCATGTACATTTTCGCCAAGGATGATCTAAGCATCGCAACCATACAGAGAGATCCATCACCTCACTTGAATTTTCTTTTAAGACACGCGTGCATACGGGTGAGAGCCCAGTAAAGATAAGAGTTAGTCTGATACTACCTCTGTCCTGATTTATTGGTCCTCTTCGCATTTTGGCCAAATTTTGACCTCAGATTTAACTAACAAAATATTAATACATGTAACCAAAAATACTATCATTGGAAACTATGTTTAAATACGAATTCGATGATATAATTTTTGATGACATGCAATATTTTTTTAGTTAAATTTATGATCAAAATTTAGCACAAAATGTTAAGGGGACCAATAAACCGGGACAAAGGTAGTAGGTAGCAAGATGCCTAACCAGACAGGCTCACTCACTGTTCACATTTATTCGTTAGAAAACACCGCCCATCTTTATTTCTGAACCCAACAACCATTCATATCAGTTTTATTTGGAGTAGTTAAACATTTATTTAAGTACACGAGACAATATTACTATCGGTTCAGCATAAGGTCGTGGCAGTAACTTGTGTTAGAATTAATGGGCTAGGCCCATAGCAATTTATGAAATCTCAAAGCCCATGTGTAAAATGGCAAGTGGTGGTGCTAAGTTTAGTCCCACCTTGGAAGTTGAAGAAGAGTTGGACCTCTTTATATAGTGGGTTCTCTCCACCACTCTAAGTGGTGTGTGAGAAGAGAAAGGGAAAACCACACGCGCGCGCTCGCTCGCCTCGCCTCGCCTGGCCTGGCCGGGCCGGGCCGGGCCGTGCCGTGCCGTGCCGTGCCGTGGCGTGGCGTGGCGTGGCGAGGCGGCGCGTACATGCGACATGCGCGTGAATGGTCCGCCGAAATCCGGTCCGTCTCCTTGCAGGAGCGCAGCTTCCTTTTGCCGTTTTATTTTTATGTCTTGGCAGACAAGTTTTTGATTTCTTGTCCGGTAAGTATACGAATTAGAAACCGAGTCGGTTTGGGATTGTGGTCGCGACACAATACCGCCTCTTGAACCGATTCGGTTTTATGGATAGCAAGCCTTCTCCAACACCTTATGATCCCAGCGTGACACTCAGAAAGAACAAGAAAGAAACGAGAGATCAATTAAGATACTCTCAAATTGTCGGTTCACTCATGTACTTAGCTAGCGCTACAAGACCAGATATCTCTTTTGCTGTGAGCAAACTGAGTAGGTTCATGTCCAACCCGGGTGATGATCATTGGCATGCACTAGAAAGGGTCTTGTGCTATCTGAGAGGTACTATGAGTTACGGAATTACTTATTCAGGGCATCCTGCTGTGCTAGAAGGATATAGTGATTCAAATTGGATCTCCGATGTTGATGTACTTTACGCAACAAGTGGGTATGTATTTACTCATGGTGGTGGCGCAGTGTCATGGAGGTCTTGCAAGCAAACCATATTGACGAGGTCAACTATGGAAGCAGAATTAACTGCTTTGGACACAGCTACTGTTGAGGCAGAATGGCTGCGTGAGCTCTTGATGGACTTGCCAGTTGTTGAAAAACCTGTACCGGCTATTCTTATGAATTGTGATAACCAAACGGTTATCGCTAAAGTGAACAATTCTAAAGATAATGCAAAGTCATCAAGACACGTGAAAAGACATTTGAAGTCTGTCAGGAAGTTGAGAAACTCCGGAGTAATAACTGTTACGTATATACAAACAGACAAAAACCTGGCAGATCCCTTTACAAAGGGACTATCACGAAATGTGATAGATATTGCATCGAGGGAGATGGGTATGAGACCCATAGATGTTACACCATAGTAGTAACCCAACCTTTGTGATCGGAGATCCCGTGAATTAGGATCTGGGAAGAACAAGCTATTGGTTAACTGAGGAGAGTAATAACTTATGATCGTCTCCAAGTGAAGATGCAAAACTCTCAGAGCTGTAAGGCTCAGATCTGTAAGGCAGGTTGGCAACATGCCTTAATGTGGTTCTATTGGCTATAATTAGCAAAGATGCTGTCCTACAGAGCAGTCTTGAAAGAACACACCTATATGAGTTCTGACTGTAAACGTCGCAGTCTATGAGATTTGGGTGATCTCTAGTAAGCTCACGAAGAGACCAGGGAGTATGACGTATAAGCTCCAAACCGCGGGGTAGCCTACTGGCGGTCAGGTACTGGTTAAGACTTTGAGTGAAACCTGTTCACACAAAACTAGCAATTCAAGGCATAGTCCATTGTCAAGTTGTGAATGGATGTAGCTTAAAGTTCTAGGCAGAAGTTCAACTTAACAGTCTCTGCTGAAACACTGGTATATTAAACAAGTGATGAGAGAAGGCAAATCTCTAAATGGGTATTTGAGATCTGGTGGGGGATTGTTAGAATTAATGGGCTAGGCCCATAGCAATTTCTGAAATCTCAAAGCCCATGTGTAAAATGGCAAGTGGTGGTGCTAAGTTTAGTCCCACCTTGGAAGTTGAAGAAGAGTTGGACCTCTTTATATAGTGGGTTCTCTCCATCACTCTAAGTGGTGTGTGAGAAGAGAAAGGGAAAACCACACGCGCGCGCTCGCTCGCCTCGCCTCGCCTGGCCGGGCCGGGCCGGGCCGGGCCGTGGCGTGGCGTGGCGTGGCGTGGCGAGGCGGCGCGTACATGCGACATGCGCGTGAATGGTCCGCCGAAATCCGGTCCGTCTCCTTGCAGGAGCGCAGCTTCCTTTTGCCGTTTTATTTTTATGTCTTGGCAGACAAGTTTTTGATTTCTTGTCCGGTAAGTATACGAATTAGAAACCGAGTCGGTTTGGGATTGTGGTCGCGACACAATACCGCCTCTGGTCCTAATATATATACAGCTACCGGCTTCGGCCAGAGACACACCGAAAAACACCTAGGGTTTTGCCTCATCTCACAACTTGCGCCACCATCGTAGTCTACTCCATCCCAAACGCCGGCGTGCATCGGCGCGTGGGAGAGCAGGTCTCCGGAACCGTTCGTCTTTGCGATCCTGCACCGGGAGAGGACGAATTAGGTTTTTGGGAAGCGCTGTGCGCGACTACTCAAATTCGTCATCACGGGTCGTCTTCCGTCCAAGTCGGGCGGTGCTACTCATCGTCATATTCATCGCCGTCAGCAGCAGATCGTCGCCAACATCGTCATCAACACTGTCGCACCCATAATAGCTAACGATCAGTACGTCCAACATCCTCTGTTCATGTCTGTTTCTACAGCTATTGTTATGTGTTTGCTGCTGTTATGCATGTCTTGCTGTTCTTCTAGTTTGCTAGATTATTGCATGCTAGTATCTCTTCTAGTCATGAATTATTTACTGGAATTAATCATGAACTTGCCTAATATTCCAACAACTTGTACTGCTATAACTAGATGAAGGCATGCATCCAGGCGGTGCAATCCGTCCATTGTTCGGGACAGGTGTTTGTGCGGGTATCAGGGCTGAACACCTGGTGGGCACCTGTACAAGCTGCCGCACCGACGACCGGTGTAGGGGTCACCAGGCGGAACTGTAACTGTTGGCCGGTTAGGGTCGTGAGCTCCACCTGGAAGGAAAAAACAAGCATCCATGGATATTCAGTTGCAAGTAACTACTCCTACTAAATTTCAGAAGGCTAGTATAAAAACCTTTTTTCAAGTACGTAGCTAGGAGACTGAGAGGATGGAATGAATAGTTTGTAAGCACTAACCACTGATCCCTGGGCGGGCTCCATGGCAAACGGGGCCGCTCATGAGCACGGCGGAGATGACGAACAGGACGATCTGGAGGAGCACCAGGAAACGGGCAGCTCTGGCGAAGGACCCCATCCGATGGTCGATGGAGCTCGTGTGGGCTGGCTTACTAGCTTGTGTGAGCTCGTGTGAGTTTGCGCTGGGTGTGTCCTGCTGTTTACCGGAGGGTGGTATTTATAGACGGACATGATCCTGATGGAGAGAAAAAAATATCACAGTGGCCACTGGCCCCTCAATTTCCACTAAGGCCTCCTTTGGTTTAGAGGAATTTTATAAGAATTTCATAGGATAGGATTTCTATAGGAAAAATTCCTTTAGAGCCTTTTGGTTTGTAGGAATGGAATCCTATTCTTATGGAGGAATTCTTTCTATCCTCCACATTTCATAGGAAAATAAACATTAGCCTAGACACAATGGGAAAAATCGTATGACGTGAATCAAAGGGCATCTCCTTTCCTATTCCTACTCATAAAATTTGAGATACATGTCATCTCATTTTCTATGACTTTCCTATTCCTACGATTTTCCTACCCTATGAACCAAAGAAGACCTAACTTTTTTACAGGCATCAAAATTTCTAGCACATACTCCCTCCGTTCGGAATTACTTGTCGCAGAAATGGATGTATCTAGACGTATTTTAGTTCTAGATACATCCGAGATAAGTAATTCCAAACGAGGGAGTAGTCCGAGCGAGAGATGGGGCGTGCACTGTGCACATGAGTGGTAGACTGTGCGTAGGTGCATGTCGCTGCTGAAGATCAAACGCACTCGTCCTGGTGGGCACTGGGCAGAAGCCATGGCTGGGTTTTCTCCGGTTAGTCAAGGCTGGTGCCTGGTGACACCTTGGCCGTGGAAGAAAAAGTGATCAACGACCAGCGAACCAACAGGGCCACGATGACGACTCCCGGTAAACCAACCGGGTCTCCGGTCGTCTTATGTGCCATACCAAGGAAAATATCCAATCGCCGGCGTCGCCTCAGGTTGTCACACTACAGCCTAGCTCTTTTCTTTAGGCCCTTCACAATTCCCAGTGCTTCAAGGTGTATAGATACTAAGGACGCCACATAGGTAAAAGGTGATGTGACAAAGCAATTAAAGAGAAGAGAGAGCATTATGGTCATCCAGGAAGAAACGGTGCTAAGCACGCGAACCTATGTAATAAGACTACCAACCAATACATATATAAGAGAGTTTAATTATTAAACAATTTCATGAGGGAAGCTTAGCTACCAAAGCTAAGCACCTATGCATTGTAAAGACTAATTAGTAAGCTTGTAAATATTCTTAGCACCTCATCTAAGCACTCATGCACGGAAAGAGGCCTTAGCGATAAACAGTACAACATAGTGTGCTACTTTAATTCGCTAGGCTTAGTAGGGGCTTAAGCTCTCACGATTAATTGGGGTTTATAATTTGAGATTTTTCCTGGTGCTTTTGATTTGGTCATGATGGGTCCCTTTGGTCACTGCACGGATTGTTTTTTTTGGTCACTGCATGATATTTCGGATAGACTAGGCGTTCGGTCTAACCGAACCAATCATTTCGCCTCTTCAAGTAATAAAGAAATTTGGCTCCTTCATATATGCGATGACTGATCGGTTACTCCACAAATGCAAAACTGATAGTTTTTTGCACTGAGAGGAGTGATATTTTCCGGGAGGTACAAATCAAGAGTCAAATCTTGAGCAAGAAACGATGGAACATACAAGCAGAAATGAAGCGAGGGCAGAAATTGTAGGAGGAAGGAACCATTGCCAGAAATCGTTGCTGGCGGCCGTCGGCCGCTATGCGAGTGCTACGAATGTCATCTTCGACCATGAAGGTAGCCATGAACGTCGCGCGTGAAAGCCGTGCAAAAAACTTCACTCCGCGGCCGAGCTCCTTGTCAAGCCGATGCCTCTTCACGTTGCTCCAACCATCGGCAGCCGCAGCCGCGGCCGTTGTCGCCCGCCTCCACCATGAACTTCGCCCGTCACGGTGCGCCCGAGCTCAAGCTGCATCCGTCGTGCCGGGGGAGCACTGGCGTTCGCATCCACCATGAGTTCCTGCGTCCGTGCCGTCGTATGACGGTGTTGCTGCTCGCTGTTCGGTGCCGGCGTGTTGCTGCTCACTGCTCGTATCCGTCGTGAGTTTTCGCATCCGACGACGACGTGCAGTGAGTTTCTGCAACAAGGTCTCTGTTGCAGAAAAAAAGTAAGAAAACCTCTGTTGCAAAAAGAATTCCAATGAGACCTCAGTTACAAAATAATAATTAAATTATAATAAGATCTTTGTTGAAAAAAAAAGACTGTAATAAGACCTTATGTTACAAAAAATACATGTAACTTGACCTATGTTGCAAAATTTTATGTTTCTGCAACACGACATGCATTGCAGTGATAGGAGATGGCACCGCTAAATTCATCAGATTTGATGGCTCGCGAGGTCACGGATCTTTTAAAATGATTCGTCAGCAGACGTGTAGTAGGGCCCAAAACTTATAGGGATGCAAGTTATTAAGAGCATCTCCAACAGCCGCGCTAAACAAGCGTCGCGCCGCAAATTTGGCCATTTTAGCGCGCGCAACCCGCCGGGCGTCTCCAGCGGGCGCGCAATAACCGCGCGCGTGGTATAAAGAGTTGGGCGCGCTGTCTGATTCGCTATCTCGCGCGGTGTATTTGGGGCGCCCGCTTCCGCGCGCGGCACACTCGAGCGCTCGCGCCGCACTCTCTCCTCTCCGCCTCCTACGCCCCACGCGCGCCGGCGCCGGCGAACTGCACCCCATGGACGCACGCGCCAGCACCCCGCTCACCCCATCCTATAGCCGCGACCCGTCCACCGTCGCCGCCGCCGCAAACCCTAGCGCGGGGGGCGTTGGCCTCGCCTCCGCCGGAGCTCCTCCGACCACCGGCCTCGCGCGCGGCCTCTTCATGCCGCCGCGGATGACCTCGGCGGCGGGTGGCATCGCGCCGGCGCCGGCCCGAGCCGCCGCGCCCCCCTTGAAGCTCCCCAATGTGGCGCGGCCGAAGAAGGGCAAGGCATCGGCGAAGAAGAACAAAGCGGCGGACGGCTCCGGCACCTCGAAGGCGAGGAGGAAGAAGCTTGCAGGGCGTGTGACGGGCGCGGCGGCTACCGAAGCGCCGGCGAGCTCACTCGTTGAGCCGGCGGCCGACGCGCACAACGTGTTCGACGAAATGCCCCCAAGGTAAAAAAAAATTCAACGTTTCTTTTCTTGTTATTTTTTGAATGCATTCATATAGATAGCTTATTCGCATTGTTCAAAAAACTTTGTAGTTGAGGGAGTCCTGGATTAGGGGGTCCTCGGACTGCCGGACTATATACTTTGGTCGGACTGTTGGACTATGAAGATACAAGATTAAAGATTTCGTCCCGTGTCCAGACGGGACTCTCCTTTGCGTGAAGGCAAGCTTGGCAATTCGGATATGTAGATCTCCTCCCTTGTAACCGACACTGTGTAGCCCTAGCCCCCTCCGGTGTCTATATAAACCGGAGGGTTTAGTCCGTAGGACAACAGTAATCATAATCATAGGCTAGCTTCTAGGGTTTAGCCTCTACGATCTCGTGGTAGATCAACTCTTGTAATACTCATATCATCAAGATCAATCAAGCAGGAAGTAGGGTATTACCTCCATCGAGAGGGCCCGAACCTGGGTAAACATTGTGTCCACCGCCTCCTGTTACCATCCGCCTTAGACGCACAGTTCGGGACCCCCTACCCGAGATCCGCCGGTTTTGACACCGACATTGGTGCTTTCATTAAGAGTTCCACTGTGCCATCACGATAAGGTTTGATGGCTCGCCTTGTCGTCAAGGACAACATTACCTCTGGGGGAGCCCTGGCTGCAGGCCAAACTCTCCGACTGGGCGGCTTCGTCATGACCGCCCGTTCGGCCGTCGCGCCGAGATGACTTCTCAGGTCATCAAAAATAGCCTCCACGTCGGCTCGGAATTCGCCGAGCAGATGGACCCAATGGAGCTCTCTTCTTTGAACGAGCTCTTGGATCGCATCGCCGCCCTGGGAGTCGCTACGGACTATGATCGGATCGGGCTCAAACCCGACCAAAGGGAGATTAACTCTCCGCCGGTCACCCATCAGAAAGCGGTGGTGGAGGAGCAATGTAGTGATTCTTCCTCTGTTTTGAGGACGAACTATGTCCAGATTCCCGAGCTCTCTGAGCCGGATACCCGTCTACGGGAGGACATGGCCCAAGCTTCAAACTTAGAATCAGGCATGGGGCCAGAACTATTGGGCAACATCCCGGAGCCCGAACTTCCAAGCTCGGAAACTCCTCCGCCCCTGGGTTCCAGATCGGGTCAGGGTTTGGACCTAAATCTACCCGCCCACCCAGACATAAGTGATCTTTCCCACATTAGACAAGAGCCCCAAGAGACAGTACACCACTATTGGGCCAGATTCCTCCTTGTAATGAACAAGGTCAAGGACTGTCGCGAGGAAGACGCAATTTCATTGTTTTGCAAAAATTGCAGGGACAAGGGAATTCTCAACGCCTTAACTCGCCGTGACATAGCACACTTCGCTAACTTGGCGGCCATAGTACAGAAGTACTGTGCGATGGAAAGCGCCTGGAAAACCCAAACAAAATTCTGGGATCCTCTGGCTCTCACTAGATCCCCCGTCCGAACTAAAAGGGTATACTCTCGTAAGTCACCCGATCCAATCACAAAGAAACCAAAGCCCACTACAAGGCGTGGAACTATATTGGAGGGACGGCTCAATGGGCCATGCAAAATTCACAGCACACCTGATACCATGCCAACACACAGCCTTAGGGCATGTTGGATACTCCGGCAGGTGGCCAAGAGCGGTGAGGATCTCCTCATCAACAATACTGCAGAGCACCGTCCCGTGGAAAATAAAAATATAGTATTGACAGTCTTTGAGACCTTCGCCTCAAACAATAGGCGCAAGCGAGCACTCCGCAGCCTTGCCGAAGTCTGCCACGTCGCAGTAATAAATCCATGGAACGACACGGCTATAACCTTCAATGCCAGTGACGAGCCTCAATTCCGAACAGCCCGAGCACCAGCCGCTTTGGTCCTTAGTCCAATTGTGGACGGCTTCCGGCCTACTAAAATGCTCATGGACGGCGGCAGCGGATTAAACCTCATCTACAAGGAGACTCTTAGCAAAATGGAAATAGACAAGAGCCGCATTGAGCAAAGCAACACGACCTTCAGAGGAATCATCCCCAGTCGGGAGGCACGATGTGCGGGAAAAATCACACTAGATGTGGTATTCGGCACGCCGGAGAATTATAGGTCCGAAGAGATCACATTCCAAGTGGCCCCGTTCAGTAGCGGATACCACGCCCTTTTAGGGCGGGAGGCATTCACGATCTTCCAAGTTATACCCCATTACGGGTACATGAAGCTCAAAATGCCCGGGCCCAAGGGAATCATCACTCTAGCTAGTGATCCGGACATAGCACTCTGCGCCGAAAATAAAACCGCCGCACTAGCCCTCGAGGCGTTATCCGAAGCCCTTGCGGCCGAAGAACTAACTGCGCTGCGCTCCACAGTGGACAGGGACGACGTGATACTCGACAAAAGACCCAAGTCCACCTCTTTTAAACCAGCGGACGAAATAGTCAAATTCCAGGTCCACCCAATGGACCCTACAAAAACAGCATCCATCGGGGCACAGCTGGACCCCACAACAGACACCGCATTGCGGGAGTTCTTGCGTGAAAATTGGGACATATTCGCCTGGCATCCTTCAGACATGCCAGGAATCCCACGCAGGCTGGCCGAGCACAGCCTTAACATTCTAAAGGGGTTCAAGCCGGTCAAGCAGACTCTCCGGCGTTTCTCCGAGCCTAAGCGACAAGCCATGGGAGAGGAGCTAGCCAAGTTACTTGAGGCCGGATTCATCAGAGAAATAAAACATCCGGACTGGCTAGCAAACCTGGTGATGGTACCAAAGAAGGACAAATCCTGGCGCCTATGTGTCGATTTCAATGACCTTAACAAGGCTTGCCCCAAGGATCCCTTCCCCCTCCCCCGCATCGACCAAATTATCGACGCTACCGCAGGACACGATTCATTGTGTTTCCTCGACGCATACTCCGGATACCATCAAATTAAGATGGCGGAGTCCGATCAAGTCTCAACGGCATTTATCACCCCATACGGCCCCTTCTGTTTTAACACCATGCCTTTCGGGCTCAAAAACGCCGGTGCAACCTATCAACGCATGATTCAGACATGCTTGGAAACACAGATCGACAAAACAGTGGAGGCATACGTAGACGATGTGGTCATTAAAACCAGACACGTCGAATCCTTAATAGACGACTTGAGGCTCACGTTCGACAATCTCCGAACATACGACATCAAGCTCAATCCGGAAAAATGCGTCTTCGGCGTGCCCGCCGGAAAGCTCTTAGGCTTCATCGTCTCCAATAGAGGAATTGAAGCAAATCCGGCTAAAATCCGAGCTCTATCACAGTTGGCTATCCCAACAGACCTCAAGCAAATCCAGAAACTAACTGGATGTGTGGCTGCCTTAAGCCGCTTTATCTCCCGATTAGGAGAAAAGGCACTACCTCTTTATCGCCTTCTTCGACGCACCGAACACTTCGAGTGGACGGATGCGGCCACGGCCGGATTGGAAGAAATAAAAGTCGTTTTGGCCACCAACCCAATCTTGGCCGCGCCAAATGTCGGCGAACCAATGTTGTTATATATAGCGGCAACACACCAAGTTGTAAGCGCAGTGCTCGTCGTCGAACGAGAGACGGACGGACATAAGTTCCTGCTTCAAAAGCCGGTATACTATGTATCCACTGTCCTCACTCCATGCAAATCACGGTACCCACATTATCAAAAGATAGCATACACGGTCTTCATGGCATCCCGGAAACTACGACACTACTTTCAAGAGTGTTCAATTACGGTGGCCTCTGAAGTACCACTCAACGACATAATAAACAACCGCGATGCCACGGGCCGGATTGCTAAATGGGCTATTGAGCTCCTCCCGGTCGACATAATATACAAACCACGGCGTGCCATTAAGTCACAAGTACTGGCTGATTTCGTCGCCGAATGCACTTTGACGGCTCTAAAATGCTGGCTGGTCTGGGGGCTGGTGTCATCCTGACATCCCCCACCGGAGATACAGTCCAATACGTACTCCAAATACTATACACAGACTCCAACAACGCATCAGAATATGAGGCCCTGTTACATGGTCTCCGGATGGCAGTCTCCATGGGCATTCAACGCCTGGAGGTGCGTGGGGATTCGAACCTCGCAATATCTCAAATAAATGGAGACTTCGACGCCAAGGATCCGAAAATGGCGGCTTACCGCAACGCCGTCCTCAAGATGTCAGCTCGGTTCGAGGGGCTCAAATTCCACCATGTGGTCCGGTAAAACAACCAAGCGGCGGATATCCTCGCCCGCATCGGCGCTAAGCGTGACACTGTCCCACCTAATATCTTCTTGGAAAGGCTGTTTAAGCCATCCGTGGTATGGGAAGGAGAGACCGGTAACAATAGTCCAGACCCGGCCACAATGCCAGATCCCGAACACTCTGACGTAATCGGAGGCTCTGCCACCGAAATAACACCTTCGGCCCACGTGATTATGGCTGTCATCGCCCCGTGGACAGAACCCTTCTTGGCTTACCTAACTAGGCAAGAACTCCCCGAGGACCCAAATGAGGCACGTTGCATTGTGCGGCGGTCTAAAGCCTACAAGGTCCACGAGGGAGAGCTTTATAAGAAAAGCGCTACCGGAGTACTTCAAAGGTGCATCTCCGAAGAGGAAGGACGGCAACTATTGGCAGAAATTCATGCTGGACTTGGCGGCCATCACGCCGCAGCACGGGCCCTTGTAAGCAAGGCCTTCCGTACAGGCTTTTACTGGCCGACGGCCCGAGAAGACGCACAGGACCTCGTCCAACGTTGCGTCGGTTGCCAGCTTTTTGCAAACCAAAGCCATATGCCACCTACCGCTCTCCAAACAATCCCCATTACTTGGCCCTTCGCGGTCTGGGGGCTGGATATGGTCGGACCCCTTAAAGGAGGAAGCCATAAGAAAAATTACCTATTGGTCATGGTGAATAAATTCACCAAATGGATAGAAGCCAAACCAGTTAAAACGGCAGAATCCGGACCGGTGATAGACTTCATATCCGGGGTTGTACACCGTTACGGCGTCCCCCATAGCATCATCACCGATAACGGCTCAAACTTTACAGCCGACGAGGTAAGAACTTGGTGCGGCAACATGGGCATTAAGCTTTATTATGCCTTCGTCTATCACCCCCAAACAAACGGTCAGGTCGAAAGGGCAAATGGTCTTATCATGAGCGGCATTAAACCCAGATTAGTGCGATCCTTAAAGGAATCAGATACGCACTGGGTAGAGGATCTCGACTTCGTACTATGGGGGCTGCGGACCACGCCGAATCGCACTACCGGATACACACCGTTTTTCATGGTGTACGGCGCAGAGGCGATACTGCCCTGCGACATCATTCATGACTCACCTCGAGTGCGCATGTACGAAGAGAAAGAAGCCGAGCTTGATCGGAAGGACAGTTTGGACGCCCTGGAGGAGGAGCGTGACGTGGCAAAAGCCCGTTCCGCATTCTATCAGCAACAGGCTCGACGGTATCAAAGCAGAGAAGTACGGGCCAAAACTTATAATGTTGGCGAACTAGTTCTACGCCTACCAGAGAAGAAAAAGAACAAACTCGAGCCCAAATGGGAAGGTCCCTTCATTATTGACAAAGTTCTGACCAGTGGAGCGTACCGTCTGCGGGATGCATCGGACAATCGACTCGAGCAAAACCCATGGAACGCGGCCAGACTCCGAAGGTTTTACGCCTAGTGCCGGACTCTCTGTTCGTCTCCTTACCTTCGTCAATTTTTTATATATATCCGTTATCTGTCTTTTCTTTCTTTCTTTTCTCTTTTTTTACCGTCCTTAAAAGGTTAAAATGTGTCTTGGCTACACAATCTTGACGCGCTAGGCGTGCTCATTATACCTGGGGGCTTCTTATACAGAAGCTTAATATAACTATGTTCCGGGCTCTATGCCCCTGCACATGTGTTACTTTTCCACATGTACCTTTTTTCGCCATTATATGCATCGATATGACTTAAGTTTTGGCCAAACTGGGTTGCCTGGCTCTTGTGTTTATGCCCTACGTTCCCGTTAATTCGGCTAGGGCATAAGGGGAGCACCTCTGCGATTGTTACTGCCGGGTCAGCCGGATGTGTACCTCAGACTGGGTGAAGCCGAAAGCTAGCGTTCTTAAGGGAATATTCGGTCGGTGAACAAAAGATGACTTTTACTTATTGTAATACATGCCCCCAGATGTTTATATCCTGCGTCTCTTTTCGCAGTCCGGACATGCACATTAATGCATGCGTACCCAGGGAAAGGAACCCTTAACGGAACTATTCTCCCTGGAAGATGTTTCTTACTATCCATGTAATATAACATAGCTAGATGGGTACTTGTCTGTTCAAGCACTTATGACCCCTACGCCTGGTTTCCACGCGTACCCCAGTTTTTACATAACTGAGCGGGTATTCGGATACACTCCAGACTGTCGGGTCCGGAGGTCGAAGCGAAAAGGTCCGCCATGACAAATGATTTACAATCCGGCTAGGGACAATATATGTCAATTGAAGTACACAGTCACTTAGACTGACTAAATTCTTCTTCTATACCATCCAACAGGCTGTCTAGCCTACAATCCTGTTGGGAATACTTTGCGGCTAATTTCACCTGGTCATACACCAAACTGACGGGATTTCTTTCCCATCAGACCCCACAGGTCCAACTTCGGCCATATGGTTCGGGTCAGCCTTGGTATATCGAGTCTTCACCATGGCCCAGGCTTCCCTCGCACCTTGTCGGCAGGCAGATATCTTCCATAATCGAAAGCGCCGCCGCGCTCCCTTGAGCATCTCTACGAGCTCCCCCATGCCTCCTGGCAGGGAGGCGGATGGCCACAAGGCCTGGGCAATGCCCTGCATCACCTGCCGAACTTGTTCGTGCAGTTGTGAGAGCTCGGGCAGAAGATCACCTGCAGACCCGGGCATCTCTTCTGCGGGACGACCCGTCAGCATACCTACAGATATAACTCCGTTAGCCGGTTTCTTCGCCGAACTCTATAAAAGTTCGTTTAAGCACTTACTAAAAATGCCGCGTCGAAGCCTCTTATTCTCCTTTACGGAGTCAGCAAGCTGGGACGAACATCTTTCAGTTCAACACTCAGCCGGATATTGGCATCTTGGAGATCGTTTTTCTCCCGCCTAACCTGCTTAAGCACGCGCTCGCCAGCCTTTGACTGTCGTTGAGCATGTTGCTCATCCCCTCGCACGACCTCTGGATTCATTTCGGGATCATCTGCAGAATCTATTGTTAGATTTGCATTCATGCTGGTACATGTCATTCTTTTTGATAGAAACAAGTGTTACCAGAGGGGGCCTTCTCGGACTCCTTCATCGCGGCAACTGCGGCCCGTAGCTGGGCTTTGCACTCCTCCAGCTCTTGAGACAACTGGGTATTCTTCTCCGTAAGAACCTACACAAATAATGATCCTTAAATTAGTTGTGTCAACTGTTTCAAGTCTCAGGGGCTACTGATATGCATAATTATCAAATTTTCTTACCCGTATATCCTTTACATACTGGTTTGTGGCTCTGACAAGACCATTTTGAGCAGCTCGGATGTACGCGTCTCCTGAATTGAAGGCATCAAACGCCTCTTGAGAGAAACAAGCGTCACGGAGTACGGCCCGGCGACGCCTGTGATTCATGGCTCTCTCCACTTCGGAATTTGTAGCGGACAGCCTATCCACATCCTCTGTAGGAGGAACATCCGGCGTTGTCCTCACATTGCCATCTGCCTCTGGGTCCGGCTTTGAAGCCCGACTAGTGGAGGCATGGCCGGCAGGCTCTCCGGATACAGTCCGGCGAGCATTTTTTCTGCCAGGATCCATGGACGTTATTATATTTTAAAGACGACAACCACGGACACTACAAAAAAAATACACTTCCGTGATGATACGTGTTTGTCGCAGTAGGTCGCGTTTTTTGTCATGCATGTACATCCATGACAAATTTATGACAGAATCAAGATAGTCATACCTGTGCTGTCGTATAAGTGTTCCATGACATTACCAAAATTATCATCACGGAAGTGTCCACTTCCATGACGATAAATCGCGCGTCACAGAAGTGCTTTCGTCAAGGGTGACCGACACGTGGCATCCACCGTAACGGAATGCCGTTAAGCTATCGGGTCGGGTTTTGTATCCGATAACCCGTTAACAGCCCCGGCCAATGTGGATTTTCCACGTGTGAAATCATCATTGGTTGGAGGAAACACGTGTCGGCTCATCGTTGGGACAGATGTCATCCACTCATTGGACAGAAGGCGCCTATGATACGTCGACACGTGGCACGGCCCAACAGAGGCCCATTCCTGTGAAAAGGCCGGCCCGTTTGACTTGGTCAAAAGGTGGCGGGACGGCCCATGGAAAGCCTGTTAACGGCCTGTTCGCATATAGCCCATTTACAGCCCGCTAACCCAAGGCCCGTTACGCCCTATCCGAATTAGGCCCAGTAGCGTCATCTGGGCCATCCAATATGATTCCAGCCCGTTTTCACTTCTGGCCCATGTATGGCCCATGCCGTCTTTCGGCCCATATGAGGCCCTATGTAACTCTTGGCCTATTAACGGCCCGTGGTGAAACTGGCCCGTAATGAACAGTGTATCACTTTACACCCATTAACGGCCCGTGGTGAAACTGGCCCGTAATGAACAGTGTATCACTTTATACCCATTAACGGCCCGTTATTCCGTTGTGCCGTTTCCAGCCCATGTTATCTTTCGGCCTTCTCAGAGCCCATTTATTCTTGGGCTCATTTCCAGCATTTGTTTACTTACGGCCCGTTACTATCATTTTCTGCTTGTGGGCCAAATTCAGCCCGTGGTTACAGTCGGCCCGTTTGTGGTTTGTTAATACGTTGGGCCGTTTTCATAGCGTCATCAAATACGGCCTATTAACGATGGCCCGTTATGGTCGGCCCATGAACGGACGATTCCAACTCTAGCCCGTTTACGGCCATAATGCGGCCTGTTATTGGCCCATGTTTGGCCAATCGATCATACGGCCCGTATAAGGCCCATTGATGATACGGCCCATAGAAGGCCCATTGTTTCTACGGCCCGTAGAAGGCCTACTGTTTCTACGGCCCGTAGAAGGCTCACTGTTTCTACGGCCCGTAGGAGGCCCAGTGTCACTACAGTAAATATTAGCCCATGGTTATTGTGGCCTAGTTTTAAAAAATAGGTTATTGCAGCCACTAGCAAACCGCGGAAAAAGAACTGCACTGACTACAAGCAAACAAATAAACAAGACAACAAGGAAATAAATAAGCAAGCAACTTATGCTAGGCTATCACGGCTATTACACATATTACATCCACTGGGCATCAAAGTTCGCCACCAGTGCAAATATAGGGAACAAAGCAGCATATAAACGCCGCAGCAAAACAAGTCCAGAACTGAAACCACTTCAGAAGAGTTCAAGAAACAATATCTTGGGTACCCATAATGCTAGCAAGATGCTTAGCAAGCTTATTAACTTTCTCTTGTTTGGTGCTTAAATCCTCCAGCGCTTGCTGTTGCATAAGAAAGTATGCATCTGAATTCTGCAGGGACTTCCTCGGTCCTTTGGCTTCTTGCCGCAGCACAGCTGACTGATGCCTTTTAGCTTGTAGCTGAGACTGAAGAAGCCGAAGTGCTTCAGGCAGCGAGTTCAAAGAGCTTGTGCCAGCGGTACTGGCCAGTAACTCGAACACTACATCAACGCAGGACTGTGGGGTTTTCTCAATGTCTACAAGATCGTTTTTATCACCTTTCTTGGAGACCAACAGGGTTGTCTCACTATCTTGAACCTTATCTGCATTACTTTCTCTACCATTGCATAGTGGGGTGCTCTTCTCCAATATTCTGTTTGCATACTACAAGAGAAACAAGCAGACACATCACAGGTTTAGCTTGTAGTATACGAAACTCATTTTGGTAAACCGGTTCAGTAGTAAGGTGGACAGGATAACAGCATGAAACAAACATATATCTATGTACTATGGTCATTGTATTGTCCATATCATTCTAGTTTATGTTCCCTAATCAAGATAGAGACACAGTTCAACTCATATATTTTTAAGATACAGCAGCATATACAGAATATAAGTGTGAGAAACTACACAACATTGGCAGCACTTGTAATGTGCATCACATGAGAACATAACTGTTTATACAACTTAAACTGAAATCAACATAGAGCAACAAGTTAGAACAACAA
The DNA here is from genome assembly GCF_002575655.3 of Aegilops tauschii subsp. strangulata. Lineage (NCBI taxonomy): Eukaryota > Viridiplantae > Streptophyta > Magnoliopsida > Poales > Poaceae > Aegilops > Aegilops tauschii. The sequence goes on from NC_053041.3 coordinate 465,323,645, forward strand.
TCCAGTTAAAGAAATAGGTTTAAAACATACATGTTGCGCCATTGGAGTTTCAATTGGATCCTTCAATTCGAAAGTAGTTGGTATGAGTAAATACAGTGATGCAACAGCAAAGGAGTATGGACCATAGCTACGGAATCTGACCTAAGAACAATTGCTCTTCTGCTTTAAACATGGAGTTTGGGTTAGCTGTGGTGGTCTTCGTGCTTTGGGCACTGCAGTAGCTTTACAAACTGCTCATCTGGGGGTACTCTGTGGTGGACATGGTGCTTTGTCAACTATAGGTGGGTTACTATCCGCTGGGGTTGCGGTTAGATGGGTTGTAGCTGGTTCTCTGCCCAACGGTGTAAGTGTGCAATCTGGAAGAGTCTCGATTATGTGTGGTGGGGCTAGTTTGTGGGCCAGTACAACCATGGTTCTATTTGCATCGACGGGTAGCACTGTCTTTTGTGAAGAACGGGTTTTTGCTCCCTTAGATACTGCCATCACCCCCTCCAATTCAAATGGCTGATAAACAAGAAAAGAAATTGAACGTACAGACATTGTATGATAGACAGATGTGGTAATTCACATATATGTTGTCTAACCAAACAGGACAGCATGACACAATTTCACATATATGATGCCTAACTAAACAGGATAGCATGACACAGTTTCAGATATATGATGGATAACTTAACAGGATATAATGGCATAATTCAACATATGATGAGTACCTAAACAGGATGACATGACAAAACTATATGATGTCTTTCTAAAATAGGTTGGGATGAAATAATTCACATACATGTTGTCTAAGTATACAGGATGGCATGATATAATTGACATAATTGATTCATATACTAAGCAGCTGGCACTCGCATGTATGATCTCTAAACTAAGCAGATAGAATTCAATATTGTGCATATTATGTCTAAACTAAGCAATGCAAGACACCATATGCATCATATGAGAAATATAAACATTGCAACTTAGAGCATACACCTCAGGTGGGATATAGGAGTGGTCATCTGTCTCTGAATCCTCCTCTGAGGTGCTCCCTGTAACCATCGAGATATATGCTTCAACAGGTACCATTGCCTGCTCTGAAGACCTTGTTTTCACTCCAGATTTTTCCATAATCGGCTCAAATGGCTGATACACATGAAGAGTAGTTCAATATACACAGATTGTCGACAAATGGAATACGTAATGAAAAAAAAGATGGCATGAGATAATTCACATATATGATGCCTGGCTCCATGGCGGTGCATAATTCACATATATGATAACTGGCTGAAAAACATGGCATTGCATAATTCACATATCTGATATAGAAAGCAAACAGGAGGCATTCACACAAAGCATGTCTAATCTAAGCAGATGGCATGGCAATGCAAGACACCATATGCATGATATGAGCAATATAACCCAGCCAAGTTAGAGCATGCACCTCGGGGGGGGATACGACTGGTCATCTCTCTCTGAATCCTCCTCTGAGGAGCTATCTGTAACCAGCAAGAAATCTGCATCGACAGGTAGCACTGACTGCTCAGAAGACCTTGTTTTCACTCCAGATTTTCCCATGACCGACTCAAATGGCTGATGCACAGGAAGAGTAGATGAATGTATAAACATTGTTGACAAATGGAATACATTATGGAAAAAATATGGCATAATACAATTCACATATACGATGACTGGCTAAACAGGATGGCATTGCATGATTCACGTATATGATGCCTGGCTAAAGAAGATGGCATTGCATAATTCCCATATACTCCCTCCGTTCCTAAATATTTGTCTTTTTAGAGATTTCAAATGGACTACCACATACGGATGTATATAGACATATTTTAGAGTGTAGATTCACTCATTTTGTTCTGTATGTAGTCACTTGTTGAAATCTCTAAAAAGACAAATATTTAGGAATGGTGGGAGTATGATATAGAAACCAAACAGGTGGCATTCACACAAAGCAAATCTAAACTAAGCTGATGACATATAAGATGTATAATGTAAGCAATGCAAAGCGCCATATGCATGATATGACCAACATCAGCATGCCAGGTTAGAGCAAACACCTCAGGTGGTAAATAGGCGTGGTCGGCTCCTTCTGAATCTCCATCTGAACAGTTATCTTCCTCTGGAATACAATCTGGAAATGCAGGAGGGGGGGCACTTCGCCCACCATGGTCTTCTCTTTTTCTCTACATGTTCAGTACGATTGTGTACAATATCTAACATGCATAAAAAAATAGTTAGATTTTGTAAGGCCTAAGGGGTGCATGCAAAAATCAAGACTGATGGTAGCAAACGAGTGGATGGATCCAAAACTAATGATAGCAGGTAGATTATAGCTTCAGTTTAAAAAGATAGACAATGGATCATCTATTGTTTGTTGCCCACCCAACATGAACCACATAGAAGACCCCAGATGAACCAGATAGTAGACAGATACTATTCGTTGCTGGCTCGATATGAGACCCATGGGCAATTCAAAACTCAAGATTGAACGATAAAGTAGCAGGTAATAATAACCGATGTATAACATAAGCAAACACGAAAGACTGCGACCTCTCTTCCAGAATTGTGTAGTCCTCAGGTTCATCTGCTCAGTCGATGATGGTAATGCAGTTGGCGTGGCTGCCGGCAACGGGGAAGATGATCTGAGGCGGCGAAAGGAAGTCTGCAGGGGGGATCTCTGCTGCAGTGAACGCTTCTGTCGATGGTGCACCTCAGGTGGGGTGGATGACAGCACGGCAGGAGCAGGACATAACACACAGAGTTTTCTTTGACGCCTATCTGAAAATGAAGTAAATCTGTAAGGGCTCCTTAGAATTGGAGGATTCTATAAACGCAGGGACAGGAAAAACATAGGAATAGGATAGGAATGCACGTGCAAAACAGAGCATTTGGAAACATAGGATTTCAGTCAACCTGGGTGTTTGGCTCACATGAATTGGAAGAACAGAGGAATGGAGAAACAAAGTGATGCGACGAGTGTACAACCTCTTTGGCATAGCCTTGTGGACCTCAGCATCATTGGGTTGGACGTGGGGGATGGTGATGATGCTGGTGTGACTGTCGGAGGCGGGGAAGAAGATCCGAGGCCTCTAGAAACGGCGCCGAGGGTACTGCTCTGCTGTGATGGACGGTTCCGTCGTTGGAGCAGCTCCGCTAAGGTGTACGGCAACGAGGCTGAAGCATGACAAGACAGACAACGTTAATCTGAAGTGGGACCCTAATATCATCTGCAATAGATGATGTAAAATACATCACCAAAAAGTGCTAGATGTAAAACACATCAGCCGCGCCACGGCCGCTCCAACAAATGCTGTAAGTACTGTTCACTCTGAACTTAACTGAAGAAAATGAACTTCACAATCGAAACTGAATTTTACTGTCGAAACTGATTGAACTAGTAACAGAGCATTGCAATAGATGTTTAGGGCGTTCGAGCATTAGTAGCAGAGAAGCAGTGATCTAAATCAGCAGACGCTCGAGCAGGGAACACACTAGCAGAGAGCAAGTCGTGCAGTAGCACCGCGAGCGAGTGCTAAAGCAGCAACTCCTGTAGCTGCCGGAGGTCGTGCAGCAGCAGCGCAAGCGAGAGCAAGAGCAGAGCAGCAGCACGAACGAAAGCAGGAGCAGTGCGGCAGCGCGACCGACAGCAAGAACAGAGCCGCGGCTGCAGCTAGTGCCGTTGTGGAAGTCGCCACCGAGGAAGCAACGACATGGGGGAGAGACGTCGTGGATGATGTGGCCGGCGACGGCGCCGTCGATGGAGACACGCCATGTCTGCTCGGTATCGAGCACCGGCAACCCCGTGAGATCGAATAAAAGATAAAATGCAGCGGTGAGTGCAGAACCTCCTTGTTGGCGCTGAGTTGGCCTCGGCTTCATCGGAGGAATTGGTGAGGTTGTTGTGGTTCCGGTGGGGCAGGTGAAGACGGCGCTGTGGGGATTGAGGTGGCGCGATAGACGAGGCGAACGTCGGGGCAGCTCCTTGGAGGTGGAGGATGGGGCGGCTGATCCGGCGGGACGACGAGATCGACAACGGATCCTCATCCGGTGTGGTGGATGAGGGACGGCGAGCTGTTGCGGTGGACGACGTAGTCGGGGAAGAGTCTCCGACTGGGCGGCGGTCGGGAGGCCGACGGAGGAGCGTGGGGTTTCGCGGGTTTTGGCGGCCTCGGAGTACGAATGGGGGGGCGAAGGAGGAGGGAGGAGCCAAGCTTAGGGACACGCTTGTCTGAAATGTAGGGTAAGTTACCAGCGTACCCCCACCGGTTTTGACACCGCGACGTGGAGCTTCATTTCCGGCTGAGGGGTAGAAGGGGGATTTCGCGTGTCTGGGCTGCGGGAGCGATTTCGAATGAGGAGGGAGTTCTCGCGCGCGTCCAAATTTTGGGATAACAAGGCGCGGCGCGGGTTGAAGAAACGGGAGTTTCAAAGCAGGTGAGACAAAAGATACTCGAGCTTGAAAATTTCGGGATAACAAGGTGCGGATTCCTTGTTCGGCAGAACAAACTTAACGTGTAAAAAAACAATTCATACAAGACACAAGAGAGTCATGTCCCCTTTTAATATATTGTTATAGATGCCACTGAAAAAACTACAAGAAAAATGTAAAAAATATGGGAGAACAAGATTACCCTGCACAGTACCAAATCGATTCGCACTTCCCTCAACAACAACAAAAAACAAATCAATTCCCACCAAAGAAAGAGTAATGTCCCTTTTTATATGATTACGGATGCCATGATCTCGAATTTCAATATTTGAATCCACGTTATGTTGAATTCAAATATATCGTTAGGTGACCTTGCGGTTTATAATTGACGTAGTCGTACATTTTGATCTTCCATCATATATGAACATTTTACTCCACCATGTGAACATATATATTGTCGTCTACCATATGGACTAAATTTGAATCAATTTTCCTTATTTGAATACGATTGTTGTCAAGTTATACGATAATTTAAATATTATCTTGATAACAAAAAACATACATATAGCAGTAATCATATTTCACTATGAACTACATGTACCATACGCTCTCCAATTCAAATATTTGTATCCATTTTATGTTGAATTCAAATCATAGTACATTATTGGTCTAGGTAGCGAGATGTTTGGGATAATCTAAACCCTGTTTTCATACGTATAATTTTTGGCTGAATTGGGACAAGTTTTGGTATAAGCCTCTTGCAAAACCGGAGATTCTCTCAACAATATACGAGAGGGAACGTGTCACCTTTGTGTGCGAAACAATATACGCTGCCTCCCCCCTGATTTTATTTACAGAGGCAACATAGAACTATATGAGTGCCCTGTTAAATTTTGGAATTATTTCGGGTTCATTTGGCCTTTTTATACATTAATTGAGTTTCTGGACTTTTAATATGCATAATCTAAATATGAATTGCATGCACATGCTCCGGTGCACCAAAGTGGGTTGAAAAATCACATGTGTGTCCTTGGTTGAATTTCTAGGTCCCATGGAAGAAATGAGAATGAAATTCAAACATCTGGGCGTCATGACTCGGCCGAGAACATCGAGAAACTTTGATTTTAAATTCATGTAAATCCAAAACTCGCCTGGAAATCATGAAACTTGGCATGGTGTCATGTCATGGCACTAACATGCTGTGGTAAAAAATTGGGCCGATTTGGAAGCTCGTGGTTCTAAGAGGGAACGTGCCACCTTTGAGTGTGAAACGATATATGCTGCCCCCCCCCCTTGAGTTTCTTAACAAAGGCAACATAGAACTACATTAGTGCCCTGTTAAATTTTGGAATTATTCCGGGTTCGTTTGTCGTTTTTTATACATTAATTGAGTTTCTGGTCATTTAATGTGCATAAGTCAAATTTGAACTACAAGCACATGCTCTCATGCACCAAAGTTGGTTCAAAATTCACATTTGTGTCCTCGGGTGAATTTCTAGGTCCCATGCAAGAAATGAGAATAAAATTAAAACATCTGGGCATCGTGGCTCGGCCAAGAACATTGAGAAACTTGGTTTTAAAATTCTTGTAAATCCAAAGCACGTCTGAAAATCATGAAACTTGGCATGGATGTCATGTCATGGATGTCATGTCATGGTACTACCATGTTGTGGTAAAAAAAATTGGCCGAATAGGAACAGATTTTGGTATAAGCTTCTTGCAAACCGAAGCTTCTCTCAAGAAGGCTCGTGGTTCTGAGAGGGAACATGCCACCTTTGAGTGCGAAACGATATACGTTCTCCCCCTTGAGTTTATTTACAAAGGCAACATAGAACTACATGAGTGCCCTGTTAAATTTTGGAATTATTCCGGCTTCGTTTGGCCTTATTTACACATTAATTGAGTTTTTGGTCATTTAATGTGCATAATTCAAATTTGAACTACAAGCACATGCTCCCGTGCACCAAAGTTGGTTGAAAAATCACATTTGTGTCCTCGGGTGAATTTCTACTCCCTCCTTCCATCTATATAGGTCCTAATGCGTTTTTCGAGGCTAACTTTTACCAAACGTTAGAGCAATAATATATGACATGCAACTTACACAAAGCATACCTTCAAATTTGTATGTCAAAGGAGCTTCCAATAATATAATTTTCATAGTATACATCTCATGTGCTATTAATCTTGTCAATAGTCAAAGGCTGTCTTGAAAAACACATTAGGCCCTATATAGATGGAAGGAGGGAGTAGGTCCCATGCAAAAAATGAGAATAAAATTCAAACATCTGGGCATCGTGGCTCGGTCGAGAACATTGAGAAACTTGGTTTTAAAATCATGAAACTTGGCATGGTGTCATGTCATGGTAGTACCATGCCGTGGTAAAAAAAATTGGCCGAATAGGAACAAATTTTCGTATAAGCTTCTTGCAAATCGGAGCTTCTCTCAAGAAGGCTCGTGGTTCCGGGAGGGAACGTGTCACCTTTGTGTGCATAATTCAAATTTGAAATACAAGCACATGTCCAGTGCACCAAAGTTGGTTGAAAAATCACATGTGTGTCATCTGGTAAATTTCTCGGTTCCATGCAAGAAATGGGAATGAAATTCAAAATTCTGGGCGTCGTGGCTGGGTTGGAAACATTGAGAAATTTAGTTTTTTAATTCCTGTAAATCCAAAACACGCATGAAAATAATGAAACTTGGCTTGGTGCCATGACATGGCACCAACATGTTGTGGTAAATTTGCAGTCTGATTTGCGAAGGCGCACACATTAACAATCAACAAAGTCATTTTGGAACAAGTGTTGTCACGTTACAATCGGAAACACAAGTATTATTGAAACCGTGGGTGTTCTACTTACTAGTACCATTTACGTGCCGCCACGCGTCCCTATTTTTTATTAGCTAGGAGGCGCCGTGTAGGGTAGCTATTTGAGTACGAGAGGCGTGCGATCAGACCCCTACGTGTGCTTATCGGGAGGAGAGCCCTTTGACCTCCATCTGTCGTCCACACCTCTCCCAAGGTCTCCATTAATGGCGCTTGAGCCTCTATTTAATGGCGTGGCTATGTCTCACTCGACTGAGATTTAAGAGAGAAAAAAGAAAATCTGAAAGCACGGATCTTGATGTAAGATCCGACGGACCTATATAGCATCTACTGCGACTTATAGCAAGACTGATGAATATATAAGGACGATTATTTTTTTTATCAAAGAAGGGCTTGCCCCTTCCGATTTTCATTACTAAAAACCACCACAATTCACAAGAAGTTCAGCACAACTGGTTCAGAAACCACAATTCAAGGGGCGGAGGCACAAGGGGCAGTGGAGCACGGTGAGGTCCATCGAGACCTTAGAGAGCTCCATCGTCGGGTCTTGTTCGGTCTGCATGATCTCGCCCTCCTCGTGCACAACCATCTCTCGACTTGGGTCGGGGTATTACAAAGCTTTACCGTCACATATTTATACTACTTCAAGGTGCATTAAATCAACATATGCAAGTATCAAAAGGAGAGTCACGGCATGCATGCATGCGTTGTAATTAATTCATCGGTAAACGCAAATTATTGAAATATATCGAGTGTAGTGCTTTGATGTGTCGCGTCAACTCGTACATCAACGAGAAGTTTGATTATCCTCTCCCTCGCGGACTTAACTGCACCTGCCTTTGGCTGTATGACAGGTTGGCCACACACCTGTCGGGCCCACCTGTCATACACGCAAAGGCAGGAGCGTCCCTCCCTCGCCCATGAGCGTGGTGGCTGGCAAGACTAGGAGAAGCTTTTGCTACACGCTCTCCCTCCCGCACGCGGTGGACATGCAGCAGTTCAATCGGTGTCAGATGGCCAGAAGCGTACTGTAGTACTCCTCCAGTGCAGTAGTACTCCATCATTGTTCGACTTTCCGAAGAGGCGAAGATCCAAGCGCAGCCCGGACGCTCGTGTGGCAGTTTCATGTGTAGAGTAGTCCAGGATAGCGTGTACCGTGCCTGTAAGCTTAAAATCGTTGGGGTCGGCTCCATGCTATGTGGCCGTCTCGAAGTTTTTTTTTTTAAAAATAGTCTTCTGGCCCTACCTGACACCCTGGTGATTGTATTTTGCACACTCATCTGATCAAGACAGGAATATATATTTTAATTTGTTTTTTTCAAAAAGGGGGGACTCCCTGGCCTCTGCATCAGAACGATGCATACGGCCACATATATTTTAATTTGTGGTGGGTAAATGTTAGAGGTTGCAGCAAATATATTGTACACTGCGGGTCTTTCAGCCAAGTTTAGAGGCAAGCATGTGGGGCCAGTGCTATGATATGTCGCGTCAACTCGTACAACGAGGAGAAGCTTGATTTTACTACACGCCTTCTCCCTCACCCATGCGCGCGGTTGCTCGCAAACGAGGACAGGCTTTTGCTTAGTAGTACTTCTACAACAAGCTATCCGTCCCGCTCGCGGTGGACGGACATGCAGCAGTGGATTCGACACTGTAGAAGCAGTAGTAGTAACATCATTGTTCGTCTTCTCGAAGAGGCGAAGAGCCAAGCGCAAACCGAACGTTGCAGTTGTGAACATTGGAGCACGCATATAGCCAGGCTCTTGCATGAGACAAAATTGCTATGTGAGCCCACTATTGTACTAGTACGTACAACTACTTGCTAGTATAGCCCTGTAAACCAGAAAGGAGTATTTGCCCTTCTAGAGATTTCAACAAGTGACTAGACTACACCGAGACGGAGTACATATGGAGCAAAATGAGTGAATCTACACCGTAAATAAATATGTACTAGTTCTATCGTTTTCCTCTCCGAGGTGCACAATATTGAGTATACTGACTAGTCTCTTTTTGACACGCATTTATGTTTTTTTTACAGAGTATAGACGCAAGCGCTCATATACACGCGCATACACTCACCCCTATGAACGCACACACGCACGGCACTATCATCTTGAAATTTACGAAGTCACCATAGGCACCTCGTCGTCGACAATGTAGGAAAATTATGAGGGGGGTCTCTCCAACAGTGTTCCTTGGCTCGCACCTAGCATCACGGTGGTCGAACTTGGAGTCATTCATCTGGTACACGTGGCATCTCAGATCTGGACACAAGGTTACGCGACCTCTCACTTCCTCCGCCATTTGAAGCGGCGCGCCGGTGGAGGGCTAGCATACTCCAATATTAGGTTGGCTCTATGTGATGTGGCAACTTCATATACTAACCGGATGCTGGCTATACTCCCTCTGTAAATAAATACATGGTGTATTGTTTTATTCCTATTGGCGAGGTAACTTAATGTCTTTTTGCTACTTAATAGGATTACATGCAATGAACTAACCACCGCATGTGATGTTTGGTAGTCTCAAGTCATTGAAAGCATGCACGGGCACGGAGGGGGACGCAGCTTCATTGACTTACTGCACCTGCCTTTGGGTGTATGACACGTGGGTCCAACGGGTGGCTGGCCAACCTGTCATACAGCCAAAGGCAGGTGCAGTAGAGGGGCGAGGAGTAGATGGCCAACACGCACGTGAATTCAACGCAGTCTGCACTTCTCATATAAAGGCTCCCGCCAGTCCAATCTACGAAATCCTACGCACCTACGCACCTAAGGGCAAGAGTGATCACTCCAATCGCAAGATCAGTTGACTAGAAGCTAGACCCATGGAGGCGATGAGCGCGAGCATCAGCCAGCTGTGCCAGATGGTCCACGACGCCGGCCTGCATCCTGGCACCGAGGAATGTCTCCAGGTAGTGCTTGAGGCCGCCAGGGCGAGGGGCCGCTTGGACGACAGCTTTGTCTCCTTGTTTGACGAGGTCCTCGTCGGCTTCCTCGACAAGTTCACCGTCGTCAAGAAGCTCGCAGACGACCTTGACGTACGCCTCCAGCCCACGCGCCCAGGCTCTGCGATGCCTGCCACCCTCAACAGCCTCTATGGTAACAACCTCTTCGACGCACTGGTGGCCCTGCGACTGCCCGCCGTCGCGCCGGAGAATGTCCACCTCGAGGTCGCGCTCGCCACGCAGCGCCTGGCGCAACAAGACACCATCGACATAATCACCCACGCCTACGCGCAAATCGTCCACAAGGACTACTACATGCAAGAGGAGGACGATAGGACGCTGGCCTTCTTGGACCGCAGGGCAACCTTGGACGGCATTGTTTAGAAGCACGTTGAGCTTGCCGCCAACGCCGCTGCTCCTCACACGTCGGTTGGTGACCCGGTGCACTAGGGCGTGAGGATGTCGTTGATGGATCCGTATGTATCTTTAGGGTTGTTTGGTTTCTAGCCACATTTTGCCACACTTTGCCACACATCACCTCAGGCAAGTTTGACCAAGTTAGGTGCGTGTTTGGTTCTAGCCACACCTAAGGCAAGATTTTTTTATGAGAAGTGAACCCCACATGTTATAGACACAAAAAATGTGGCAAGATTTCCTTAGGCAAGCCAAAGTGTGGCTAACAATGTGAGCAACTCAAGTTAGGCAAATGTGGCAAGTGTGGCAAAAATAATGTGGCAATATATGGCAACCATAGTCACAATCCAAACAGCCCCTTTATCTTTCCGTCAAATCCATGTTGTAGTATATGGTACTACTAGTAATTACCTTACCTTTCGCATCAACTTCATAATTTTCCTACGTACTCCATGCATGAACCGTGCCAGAACCAAACTTCTCATTACTCTAGGGAAAATCGTTATTTCTATCTATCGATCGCCCCATGGAGCAGAACCAAATTTTACAAGTTACAAGTTCAAAAGGAAAAGCCTGCTGTGTTCGCGTCGCACCCCCACACGGTTTGTCCGGCACGCCGCTCAAGGGGGAATGCGTGCTGTGTTGCATTTTCACTTACAAGTGGGACCGCAGTTGAGCAAACCGACTATCGGCAAACCCCCGCCCCGCCCACCGTGCGATGGCTGAGAAAACAGGAGGGAGAAGAGATGGCTGTAGCTAGCACGGACTCCAAGAAAATTGGTGTCGGATGGGACTCGTGTGGGTGGCGTGTGCCGTACTGCTAAACATGAATGCTAGTTATGGCCCATGCCACCCCACTATATCGAGGTGCTGGTTACTCCACTATATCGAGTACGTAGAACAAATTTCCTGGAGTCCGTGCTCGGCCCTCCTCTATCTCTCTTCTCAGCCAGCCAGCAGATGCGCGGAGCCCATCGTCTGTTTTCTCATATGCAGTCCCACATGTCAGTGAAAACGCAAGAGGACCCACTGAACCTGCACATCTTTCACCTCGACGTGCTGGTGATGAAAAACAAATCCAATAAAGATCTTCGGTGGCCGCTTTTGGAGTTACTCAAGAGTAGTAAGATTCTATTTACAGTTTAACCCAAGATGCACATCACGTGGCTTCACCTACCACTCTATTTTCTTGCATGACACGACCTGGATGCTGGATGTCCCACGTGTCGGCAAAAGGAGGAAGAACTCGACCAAATCTTCGGTTGTGCTCTCGGATTATACTAGTTGTGCTAACTTAAAATTTTATTGTGTAGAATGGATGCAAGTTTTGGTATTGGGAAGAAGAGTACAATGATATATTGATAGAGCACAATTTAGTAGATGTTCTAGCACTTTTAGCTAGCATAGAGGCTAGAGATGAGACTAGTGCACTTGTTGATGGAATAGAGGCTAGACACGTCTACTTCTTTACACTCGAAGAAGAAAGAAGCACGCAAGATCGAGCCTCCGCAAATCAACAATGAATGCATCGAGAAGGCACTAATCCAACTTACAGGAGCAGTTATGGAAGTTGGATATCTTCTAAAATGTATTCTTGTGGTTCTTGTTTTCTTTGGTCTTGCTTTTCTAGTCAAAATTTTGGTGATGTATTTCCATGTACCAAAAAATCAATGATGAAAAAAAGATATGTGTTTGCAAAGAAAAATGTACACGGCCGGGATGCGGTCGCGCGTTCGACGCACGACCACCGCATCCGAGAAATGGCCCGGACACGACCCCATTGCCCTACCCAAATGGACAGAATCCGGGCAAAACAGAGATCCATTTGGGGTCGTGCGTTGGAGTTGGCCTTACAAGTGGGACCGCAGTTGAGGAAACCGACTATCGGCAAACCCCCACCTCGCCCGCCGCGCGATGGCTGAGTTAGAGAAACGACTAGGTTGAAGAGATTGTTGTAGCACGGACTCCAAGAAATATGGTGTCAGATGGAAGTCGTGCTGGTGGTGTGTGCCGTACTCCTGGACGTGAATGCTTGTTCTGGCCCATGCCACCCTACTACTCCTAGTACTACTTATAGTAGTAGTATCGAGGATTCGAGGTGCTAGTTACGTACAGCGAACACATTAACATATGGCCCACCTCACACTGTGGCCAAATTTCCTGGAGTCTGTGCTAGGTTAAAAAGTGTTCTTTGTGAGGATGGGTGGCTAGTCTCAAGTTTAAAAAATGTTGTATTACGTACGTAGACGTAGAGATAGTGCAGCATGTGAAGCTAGTACAAATAGTGTACTATTGTTGATTGGCCTCATCCGATAACCTGTTGCAATGCACGTACAATTATGTATTCGGAAAATTTGTTTTTGCCTCGTCGCAGCACCCACTCAGAGAAGCGACTCAATAGCCATTCATAAATTTAGTAAGTTTATCATAGGCATATCATTTTATTACATAGAACAGGTCATCAACCCACAACAACAACGAGGATAGATTATAAATACTAAAGTTTTCATCACACAACAAATAACAAGCAATGAAATGAACTTCAACTCAGCCAATCCTCGGCGTTGGAAACGCTTGCTTTGAACCACAAGTGATTCTCTGGGAAGGGCCAGCTATTGTAAATCTCGAGGCCAACGCAGGACTGATCATCTAGGCTGAAGCGGCCTACTATATCATGGCCGGGGTAGGTAACCACCAAAATGTCCGACGTATAGATACAGTTGCTTCTCATAAATGGTAGTAACGTTGTGTCAACAGCAGCTGGATCGGCTTTCACCATCATTGGATAGTTTTGTCCAAGGAAGAGCGAGTTTACTCCAAGAGTAATAATAAATAACTTTCATGTGTCCCATCAACTCGCAGAACGACGAGAAGCTTGCTTACTACGCCTTCTCCCTCGCCAACGCGTGCGCGGTTGCTCGCAGCACGAGGAGAAACTTTTGCTTACAAGCGGTGGACATGCAGCAGTTCATTTGGTGTCAGATTGCCAGGAGTACTACTGTAGTACCATCATTATTGTTCGACTTCCGGAAGAGGAGAAGAGCCAAGCGCAAGGTCACCTACTAACCTAGTACAGTACTACTATAGCCAAAGCTGGTCCACCTTTTTAGAGCATGGTTAATAAATATAGGCGGCTCTTGCAGCGGCACATCATTTAGAGCAAGTAATCTCTTCGTAGGAACAAAGGAAGTGAAACAAAAGTTGGAGTGGATGCTAGATTGCCAATTAAAAGATGATTACATAGGAAAAAATCCTATAGCATTCTATCCTATGAATCAAACGACCAATGTAGGAAAATTATGAGGGGGGGTCTCTCCAACAGTGTTCCTGGGCTCGCACCTAACATCACGGTGGTCGAACTTGGAGTCATTCATCTGGTACACGTGGCATCTCAGATCTGGACACAAGGTGACGCGACCTCTCACTTCCTCCGCCATTTGAAGCGGCGCGCCGGTGGAGGGCTAGCATACTCCAATATTAGGTTGGCTCTATGTGATGTGGCAACTTCATATACTAACCGGATGCTGGCTATACTACTACGGTACTCACACTCCAAGAAGTGACTCGAAAACCATTCATAAATTGAGTCTATGACATGCATTCACAACTGAAATGTACCATTCATTAAATACAACAAGTCATCAACACACAACGACAACGAGGATACATGTTGGATTATAGATTATTTCCAACAAAACATTCTAGCAAATACTAAAGTTTTCATCACACAACAAATAACAAGCAATGAAATGAACTTCAACTCAACCAATCCTCGGTGTTGGAAACGCTTGCTTTGAACCATAGGTGCTCTGGGAAGGGCCAGCTATTGTCAATATCGAGAGCAACGCAGGACTGATCATCCAGGCTGAAGCAGCATATATCAGGACTAGGGTAGGGAACCACCGAAATGTCCGAGGTATAGATACAGTTGCTTCTCATAAATGGTAGTAACGTTGTGTCAACAGCAGCTGGATCGCCTTTCACCATCATGGGATAGTTTGGTCCAAGGAAGAGCGAGTTTGTTCCAAGACTATCAATACTGAACCAGGGAGAAGGTGTTTGCGCTAGCACACTAGTATCCATCCTGAATACCATGCAACGGGTGTTGGAATAGGTCAGGAGAGGGCGACCATGGGAGACAACACCTGCTTCCTCAGTAGTAACAGTCTGAGTGCACTGTATACAGACAAGAAGAGGTGATCCATTGGAATTAGTTGCCAGGCGCCACTGAGTATATAAGTTCTGCTCCTCCTCATGCTCGTGATCATCACCATCATCATCTCCCCCTTGCTTATAAAAAATTTCAAGTATAGGTGGTGGAATGTTCACAGGACCTTGGAAACACAAGAAGAAGGTTAATTAGTAAAGGGAAACTTGCTAACCTGCATGCATGTGGATGAAACAATTATAATTACGGTGGAAGACAAACGTACCGAAACTACGAGGATCCCATGCAAAAACAGTGCCACGAGTGGTGGCAGCAAACACAAGATCCTCGTATTCAATTGCATCATAGTACACATCCGTGTATAGAAACTGATTTTTGAGCAATATCCATCTAGTCGAACCACGAAGGACGGCAACAAGCTTGTCGAAGATAGCAACAACTTGATAGTTCTTGTAATTCCAAGAGCGGTTGGGAACTCAACAAATTGCTATCTTCAGTAGACGACAGTCACCATGATCGTATTTGAACGTACGTAGATCATCTGTGTGCTCAACCTCAGGGCACTCGGAGATTTTTGGAAGTGGAATCCGCTGACGAGTGTACACATTCACAAGTTCCCACTCGCAATTGTACCCAATATAAACAACCCAATCTCCATTTGTGCCAGCCCAGGACTTACCCTTAAGCGATGGCATCTTGACATCACACGTATCATTATCAAGCGGCATCAACTTGCACAAGGCGAGGCCTCTGTCGTCCACGCCCATGCGAACAGGCTTATAGCGAAGAAGATAAGGGAGATCAAGCCGCTCCTGGACCCTTGTGTTCCTTCTAATGATGTTATTAGTTGAGTCGAGAATGGGCTTGAACGAACCTGCCATGCTAGCCGAGGTGATGACGTCGCACCGATCAATGAGTTCCCCCACCACGTCATCTTTCAGATCGGGGCAAGAATAACGGGGTCGTTTCCGGCTTGTTCCCTCCATGGAGAAGACGATCGAACAATGGCAGAAGGAAGGGTGAAGGCAAATGGAGGAGGGAGGAAGAGCGTGCGACAGCAGTTCCAAATCGAGAGGGAAAGGCGAAGAGTCGGTGGACGGTTGCCAGTTTGCCACGGTACACGAAGAGGCGCCCCGGCCTACACGTCCTTTCGGAAATTGTACAAAAGGACTCGCCGTCGTCTCACTGACATGTTGGAATGGGACCGCATGTCAACGAAACATCGTCTGTAATTTCTCGTGGCAAATGCGATCTGGTCGCGTTGGCCCGAGGTGCCGCATTATTTCTCGACTTTATTTTTTTAATGGCGTGCCGTTCAGTTTTGAAGCACGACTAACTGGTACTGTTTGCAGAGAAAATATAAACTACTCTACCACTACTCCACCTCTAGTACTAGTAGTATAAAAAAGATATATAGGCTGGAGCTTCAGAGCTTTCTTGCTAAGGGCTGCCCACTTGCTTCTCACACTATCACCCTCTCTCCAGATCTAAAAAAGACGGCCTCTCTCTCCCTCCTCACTGGTGGTCACAGATCCGCCGGGGAAGAAAAGGACGTGCAGTGTTGACGCACTCGTCGTCGGCAAGCGAGGTCACGCACTGACGACAAGGCCGTCCTCTCAGACCTAGCGCCCGCGTGGGATGGCCTCCGTCCCCAAGCTCACTGTCGTAGTGCGTGTGGAGGACGATGACCACGAGCGAAGCCACTTCCCACCGACCCTCAGGTATGCTACCTCTTTTTGAACCATACCCTTGTTCTATTGCCCCATCTGCCATGTCGCTGCATGTGGATCTTTTTCCACTCCACCATCTTCTCAATTTGCTATCCTCTGCTCTGCTGGTCACGCAGACGAAAACCTTAATTTGCACTATTAAAGGAAACCCTACTTCATGCAGACTAATCCATGTCTGGGTTGAATAAGGAAAGGAAGGGAGACTGTACTATCCAAGAGAGTAGGCATCGAACCCGCATCTAGGTTGAGGAGGGGAAAATCAGTAGCTAAGGAATGAGTCTCGTGTCTCTTGGTTGAAGAAGGGTAGAAAGGCATGACAACGCAATAGAGAATGACCAGGTCGATCGGTTTGTTGTCCTCACATAGGAAAAAGGTGGCTAAACATAACAAAAATGGGACGTAATCCACATATGCTGCCTGGATATTTGTTGCTCTGGGCAACCATCCTCCCTCACCACTCTATGCGTCCGTGGAGGTACATCGTACTGGTGCGCCCACTGTCCGAATGGGCCTCGCATGCTCTTAGTCTAACTTTTTTGCTGTTAGTATAACGCCAGCAGTCAAGTCAAGCAATGCTACTGCTAAAGTGATGCCACATTTAACTAATGCCGCACTCAGTCTAATGCCACCGATAAATTTAAGCAATGCCATTTAATGTCACTGGATTATTTCAGGGTTAGCTGTTGATTGTGGATGTATTAAAGATTTTTCAACTAAGGCATTCTAATGATGTTGCACAGCCAGTATACCAACGATGAAACTTGTTACTACCTTCAGATTTTTGCACTGTTAATGCTTATAGATTACATACCTCACTTTCATGAGATAAGTTAATTTTTTGTACAGTGTCACCAAAATGCCAAGGCGCTGATGTCATTTTATTTTGGTTAAACTGCACAAAAAATTATGAAGACAAGAGGAAAGGTTAAGAGTGGGCACCTCCTCCTCCGGCTGTTCTCTTGATTCGTTCGATCAAGTTTTTATGTTTGATCGATTATCAAGATTGGGATAGCAATTTTTAAGGTCCCCCCGAGTTCGAAATGATATTTACCTTGGAGGTACATGGTTTGCAATTTTTTATACTGTCATTAGTTAATAATGCTAGTTACCTTCAGACTTTTGTATTTGGTTTAATGCTCATGCACAGCTAGTATACCAATGCTGAAACGTGTTACCTTTACATTTTGTATTGTTAATTATTATAGAAATCTTCCAGTGCCAGAGTTTATTGAAATCTGTTCAGTAAAACCATTGTACTGTACCCTGTAATAAAATAACTACTCTACTGTTGCACTAGCCACTGGATTAGTGTATATTTGTAGTATTCGAAATTTCGAATGGTGTTGCATTAGCGTATGGACATAAATAAAGGGTGGCAAGCTTTCCCAGATATGTGCTCAAGAAAACTACTACCTGTTTTTCTAAATACTAGTAGACGTTTGGGTACTTTAAACTGAACCGCAAAAACCTCTTATATTAAGAAACAGAGGGTGTAGAGTTCACTCAAATTATCCCGGTAAAGCTAGTCACACCTTTGTTAAAATTAATGTTCATTATGTTATCGGAGGAGGTCTGTAAGTTTGTCTCTAATGCCTGTCGACTACATACCTGACATCATGATGTAATGTTAAGTCATTTCCTTTTGTACAGTGTCACTGAATTGTCAAGGCGGTGATGACATTTTATTTTAGTTGAACTGCACAAAATATGCTTAAAAGAAGAGGAAAGGTCAGAAATCGATCATTCTTTCAGAAAGAACTATATATGCCTTTCTGACATCAACCTCTGTTGCCTTATTTATTCCTTCAAAAAGGTGGTTAGAAACAGTCTTGCTACCTTTTCCCATTAAGAAATTGGAATGCTTATATTTGTGAGTCTATGCTTCAACTAGTGCCACTTTTATAGTAATCACACTTTCAATATCTATGCAAACAGGGATGCTCGAGTTTAGTGGAACTGCACAAAAAGTCCAACTGGTTCAACATTAGGAGCATGTTTTCTCCCAAACCTTTATATCCAATTGGTGGCACTATGAGCTGTTCATTAAGAAGGTACATGGTTTGCTACTATCTTGCTACTCTTTTTGTACTGTCATTAGATAGTAATACTAGTGGTTTGCATGTGAATTTATTGGCAGGGTGGACCTGCATTGGAGGTGCAGGACATGATTCAATGACTGGATGCTCAATTTCGGTTGTATCGATTTCACCTCTTCCATCACTGCGAACATGGATATCCTTGGTCTGATGAAGAATAGGCGCTATATTTCTGCTCTGAACAAGCAAATCAATTCAGTATGAAATTGTCTAGGGCAAAACATGACTGTATCAAATTGTCCAGTGCAAAACATGACAGATCTAAGCGGAAGAGACATGTTTAAACCGAAAATACAAGGTGGGGTATATGTTTACTAGCTGCTTGATATTTGTGCAGACAGAGATGTCTGCCCGTTGCTATTTAGCAAACACACAAAGTGACCGCAATTTTGGTTGAACTGCACAAGAGAATAGTATAGTCACTGCATGCAGTGCCATTTGAAAATAGACACAGAAAGATTGGATAGTCACTTCATGGACTGCAGAAAAGTAGTACTGTACTATTTATTGGCCAACACTAGGTGCTTCATTGCTTTGGTCTGATTATACAATGGGCATCATTTTGCCTAAGTTAAAGTTTGTATTCCGAAAATAGTCTCGTCGTGTGATCAAGAGAAGACCAAATCATATTGCAGTGGATGTTCCTCCATCATGTGTGGTTCATTCCCATGGTTCCAGCTGTTGGTGAAACCACTTACGTTTGCAAGAGGAATTGTAGACTTCACAAACAAATTTGTCATTCAGTATGTACTGAATGTTGGCCAAGAGAAGCATCCATGTTAGTAGGAAGAACATATGTTTTTTCTAGATCTTTGCTTTTGGAGCTACATATTTGTATATGATCTGTGAATCATTGAGATGCATTAACATGTTGATCTTATGTATGGGAATCGTACTAGTTGGTTCTAGTTGTGGCTGATCTTTGCTTTTGGAGCTACATATTTGTATATGATCTGTGAATCATTGAGATGCATTAACAGTTCCTTATATCTGTTCGCTCAGTGTTTACAAGTTACCGATCGATCACTAGCTAGCCTACTAATGCGCTCCTGGCTGTTTTAGTTGCGACGCAAGATCCGAAGTGGCAGTTTTTTGAATAGGAATGCCTACCTCTGAAGAAACTGACAAGCTGCTCTGAAGAAAATGCCATGCGAATCTGAAGAAACTGCTAGCAAAAACGTTCGCAAATGCCTTATCTCCCAGCTAAAGTTCATAAATTAATGCCCTCGGCTGCGACTCGTTGCATGCTGCTCCGCGTACTGGCTGCGAGCGATTTTGAGTGACCGCATGTAGCCGGCCGTAATTAAGGCAACTAACTGATGTGAAAAAAGATGCGCTTTAATTGTTGCGGGCCTTTTAAATCCGTGGAATCATTATTGACAAGGAGGGAGATGATTCAAGTGCACTCGTTTGACCGTAAGGCCGGCGTGCGACCCAGCACGGACGGGACGGGACGACACAGTCAGAATTTCAGTTTCTCTAGTTTTCCACGGCAAGCTGGCGCGCTAAGCCATGCCTGCTTCATTATGCATTGAATTCCGATGACCGTCGCGCTACCTTCCGCTTATAAGTACTGTTTCTCGGCGTTCTATGGTGGCACCGTGACCCAACTCACCCTATCCTCATAAGCCCCCACCGGCCCGACGTTGCTCGCCACCTATCCTCGCTCTCGCCACGTCCGCCATGCCCCCGCCCGTCCGCGATAGGCGTGGCCGGAGGCGGTCACCGCCGGAACTAGTGTTCGGTTTTTCACCGGAAGGCAGACGGAGGGAGGAGGCATTCTATCGGTCTTTAGATGGCAATGCGGAGATCGAGGACTTGTTGGAGCGCGACCGCCTGGCGGAGGAGCAGGAGTTGTTGGAGCGCGACCGCTTGGCGGATGAGCATCGTATCACCGATTTGCGCCGCCAGCGGGACATGGAGCAGCAGCGCACCGACGCTCTGAGTCGCGAGCAGAGCGCCCGCACGTGGGCCGACTACGTGGAGGCCGGCGCCCGGCAAATAGCCCTGGAGGCTGTCGGGCACGCACGCGTTCGCGACACCGATTTTTACTACCAGCTCGTCAAGTGGGTTTCCCGCTTAGAAGCCGAAGCTTCGGTGGACCACGCCGGCATGGAAAGGGCCAACGCGCGCGAGCAACGCGCCCTATCGCACCTCTGGCAAGTCCGAGGCGAGGCGGAGGACGCCGGTGCCGGCGTTTAGCGTGTACCGTAGATGGCGGCCGGCATCGTCTAGTTAGCTAAGAGTAAGCTAGTACTTGTACGCTACTAGAGTATTAGTGGAAGTAGATAGTTAACTTGGCTATGATGGTTGTCAACGTGGAAGTTCAGTACTCTATATGTGGATCAGACCTGTTACTTTGCTCTGAATGTTGAACTTTCCGTTTGAACATATGGAATGGGTTGTTATTTTTTTAAATGGGTTGTATTTGTCCTCCACGGGTTTAGAGGCTGACTTGTGGGCCTACCAAGTTGACGCGTACACAACCAGGAGATGATTGTATGTGGAGAGGATGACAGCAGGGACCCGCCAAGGTCATGGCAGTACGCAAGCAAAGTGCCTCCTTATTTCAATCCAATAAAAAATGGCTCCTCGTAATGGATTTCTGACATCTGGGTCCCATGCCATTGTCAACGTAGTCAATAAACGAGAGAGTTGCACAACGAGCGGCTGACATCAGGGACCCAGCAGCTCGCCCAGTTATTTTTGTTTTGGGTTAATTTGATAAATGCCAATCCAAATCTGGTGTTTCTAAGAAATGCAATTGCAATTTCCAAACTTTGAAAAATGCCATTTCATGCCATCCCCAGTGGCATTTTTCGAAGTCTGGAGTGGCGTTTTTCAAAGTTTGCAAATTGCAGTGGCGTTTTCCAAAGTTTGCAAAAATTGCAGTGGCATTTTTCAAAGTTTGGAAATTGCAGTGGCATTTTTATGAATCGCCATATTTGTTGTGGCATTTATCTAATTTGTTTTTGAGACGGAAGCAGGATGTCAACTGGGCTGTGCGGGGCACTCTGGCGTGTCTAGACAGCCTTCTCTTTTATGTTTACCACAGACCAGCCCAGTAGTTTTTTTCTTTCTGAAAATGGCTAGCCCAGTTTTTTTGTGATTTGCCAAGTAAGTCGCTTTGTCTGGCCTATTGGGCTGCAAATCTTTCAAGACGAGGAGAGCTTCATTCGGCTGGGCGAGAAAATGGCCTATCAGTAATGAGAAATGGGTTGTACATTTTTAAAACACATCAAGCTGGCAATTACTTTCAAATTTCTTTTTTTCATTTCAAGATTTTAAATTGCATTAATTTTTATGCGTGGACAATTTTTTGGATTTTATATTGATATACATTTATTTTTAAAATCAGTTTGAATGTGACTCGAAATTTTGGGATTAAAAACAGTTCGGACCGCACCGAAATATGCAACATTTCGTATAATTTTTTAACCGTGGCCACAATATGGGCTGTAATGCTAACAAAAAGAATATGGGCTCCAAAAAAAACCTTCAGAATTAGCAAATGGGCTGTAAATTATTAGAAATAATGGCAGATGGGTTGTATGCTGTTTTCCACAGATTTGAGGCTTTCCTAAAAAAAAGGTTGACGCACAAGTAGTGACTGTTGGATGTCCATCCAACGGCCGTCGTGCTTCTTCAATCTCTGCTCTTCCTGCTCCAGCCGCTCAAACAAGCGCCGGCGGGACTGCTTGCTCCCTCCTCCCCGCGGCCGGCTGTCCTACCGCGCAGGCTTCACCGCCCCACCGTACTTCTATCGCTGGCCTAGCCATCCCTTTACTCACCCACACCTGTTGTTATTCTCCGGCGACGGCAGACGAACCAGTAAACCCTCGTATAGTCGTACTCCCCTCCGCGTGGGAAACAACTACCGAGTCTTCCCTGCCCCCGTGTCGTTCCCTTCCTAGGCCTCGTCGTCGTCCACTGCCCTGGTGCTCCCGGCGCGGCCTGGTCAACGTGGTCAACGACCGACATGTATCTGAAGTGGACTGTACGTGGAGAGGCTGACAGCTGGGTCCACGGCCGCACGCAAGGAAATGCCTCCTTATTACGCGCAAAATAATGATTCCTCCACCTGACATCTGGGACCCACCGAAAGGACCTCTGTATTTCGTGAAAAAAACATTACCGCCGCTGACAACTCGGACCCACCAGCTATATCTTCGCACGCAAGAAACTGCGTCCTTATTACGCACAAAAAAATGAGTACTCCCCCTGCTAGCTGGGACCCAGTATAGTGGCAGGCTGACTTGTGGGCCTACTAAGTTGACGGGGACGGATGGCTTTGTCAACTTAGTCAATATGCACGATTCTAGCTCCAGTGACCGTATGATGTCCATCCAACGGTTGTAGTGCTTCTTCAACCTCTGGTCTTGTTGCTCCAGCCGCCCAAAGCAGCGCCGGTCGTGCCGCATGCTCCTGCCTCCTGTGGCCAGCTGTGCTGCCGCGGAGAACTCACCGCCCCTACTATTCCCACCGCTGGCCAGGCCCTGCGGCGACGGCAGCCTCACACCGCAGCCGAACCAATGAACCCTCGTACGGGCTTCCACTGCCGCGTCTTCCCCGGCTCCGCGTCATCCCCTTCCTAGGCCTCGCCGTCGTCCACCGCCCTGGTGCTCTCGGCGCGGCGTGGTCAACGTGGTCAAGGGACGGCTTCCATCGGACGTGGACTGTACATGGTGAGGCTGACAGCTGGGTCCACAGCCGCAGCAAGGAAGTGCCTCCTTATTACGCGGAAAATAATTATTCCTCCACCTGACAGCGGGGACCCACCGGACGGGCCACTGTATTTCGCGAAAAAAACGTTCCCCCCTGACTGCGGGGACCCACCAGCTACATCTTCGCACGCAAGGAAGTGCGTCCGGGCAAAAAAAAAAACGATTCACCCCCTGACCGCTGGGACCCACCAGCTACATCTTCGTAGGCAAGGAAGTGCCTGACAGTCGGGACCCACCTGGTCGAAGCGTACGTAGCATTGTCATTCTGGTCGCGAACGTGTACGTACATACTGGTCGATGTAGAGGCGCGCACGTGTCGTAGTAGAGGCGCGCACGTAGCATGTACACGTACGTACAACGGCCAGTGTGCAAGAAAGAAAATACGGCCACGTACGTACATAGGGGCAGGGTCTCGAACGCCTACTCGCGCATACGTACGGCCAGGACTCGTGTACATGGCTGGGTCGGAACGGAGAAACAACGTCGTCGTCGTGTTCATGGGGAGCCAACCGGCTGGGTCGGAACGGAATGCGTCGTCGTGTTCATCGTGGTAGATCAACTCTTGTAATACTCACATCATCAAGATCAATCAAGCAGGAAGTAGGGTATTACCTCCATCGAGAGGGCCCGAACCTGGGTAAACATTGTGTCCCCTGCCTCCTGTTACCATCCACCTTAGACGCACAGTTCGGGACCCCCTACCCGAGATCCGCCGGTTTTGACACCGACAGTAATCTCAACGATGATGCATACATGTCAACTATGGGTGTTGGCTCCAACAATTCGCATTGGTCTCAAACCAATGACATGCAGTTCGAAGACCACAAGTTCGAGGTGGACGAGGAGGGTGAGGGCATTGTCGACGCGCCGAAAGGAAGAGCGGGCAATTACACCAACGCCGATGGCATCTTACTATGCAATACTTGGTTGCAAGTGTCGAGGGATCCATCCGTTGGAGGTGATCAAAGTAGAGATGCTTATTGGGGGCGGATGAAAGAACACTATGATGTTCACAGCATGAGTGGAATTGACCGCTCCGAGAGATCACTTCGGTCCCGGTGGTCGACAATCAACTCGGATTGTCAAAGGTGGGCGGCTTGTCAAAAGGCGGTTGACAAGTTGAACCCAAGTGGCACAAATGAGGACGATAGAGTAAGTGGCATTTCATACATGTTCATCATACTTGTTGTTGGTGTTCGAAGTGCTAACTTGCTTTGTTTTAATGTAGTACCACATTGCACAAAACTTGTTCAAAGAAGAGGAGAGGAAAACCAAGAGGGGGAAGATCAAGAAAGGAAGGGTCTTCACCTTGCCTCATTGCTATAACGTGTTGAAGGATGATGAGAAATGGAAGAAGCGTGAAGATTTGGATGATTTGCATTTGAGCAACAAACGCAAGCGAACAATTGAGTTGAATGATGATGATGATGATGAGGAGGATGATGCATCAAGTGATGACGGCAAGAGAACCCCCACCCAACTCGGTTTCATACTCGAAGCCAAAACGACCGGATGGGTGCAAGAAAGACGTAAAAGAAAAGAAGAAGAGGAAAGGAGACGATGAGCTCAAAAATGCTATGGAAGCTATTGTGAAGGCAAGAAAAGAAGCCAACGAGGTGAGGAAAATGGCAAGGAACCAAGATGTCGCGGCCGAGGAGAGGAGGGTGGCGGCCGAGGAGAGGAAGGTGGCTTTGGAGGAGAGGAAGGTGAGCAATGAGGAGCGAACAAGATTGTTGGAATGGGAGAAGCATTTGTTCTTCTTGGACACATCTAACCTCAATGAGGCGCAAAAGGAGTTTGTCAAACTTTCACGTGAAGAAGTCTTGATCCAAAAAAGAGCCATGGTTCGTGCAATGGGTGGCGGTGGCCTCGGCGCCATGGGTGGCGGTGGCCTCGGCGCCATGGGTGGCATGGGTGGCTTCGGAGGTTCCGTGGGCGGTTTCGATGCCATGGGAGGCATGGGTGGCTTTGGAGCACCCCCCGACGCTATGGCCGCCATGGGAGGCATGGGTGCACCTCCGGCCGCCATGGGCGGAATGTCTTTCGATGTGCCTCCTCACACACATTCCCATGAAGGTGCCGTTGAAGATCTTGCCAACACCGTCGGAGCTTCACGTGATGCGGTGCGCGATGAGGAGAGAGAGAGAGGAAGAATCATCTTCGGAGGAGGCAGAATCGTCTTCCGAAGATGAGGACGAAGACAAGGAGGAGGATTGATGTGTCTTTCGTTTGTGTCTTGAACTTGGTTTGCATTTTGAACTTGGTTGGATGAACTTGTGGGCATGATTTTGAACTTGTGGGCATGAACTTTTATTTATCAACTTGTTTGTGTGAAAATTTATACGTCATATTCATTGCATTTTGAATGTTTTCAAATCCATTTTGTGACCAAAATGTCATATATGCAATGCCCCGGCGAGTCGCGCGCGCTGCATTTTTTGCGCGCTGCATTTTAACGCGGCTGTTGGAGCCAGCGCTAGCGGCCGCGTAAAACCAGGCGAACGGGACGCGGTAAACTAGTTTTTAGCGCGCGGCGCGTAGCGCGGCTGTTGGAGATGCTCTAAGGATTTGATAGTGTGCTTTTTTTAACATCTGATTTTTTAGAAAGAAAAGGGGTGAATCTGCCAGAAGTTGCTCCTAGGGGATGTGCGACAAGTCCATTTGCCTTTCAAATTTCAGAACCACGGCGTCCGCTTTTCGGTTTAGGAAACCCTAAACCCTAGCCCCCTCTCCCCACTCCCATGGCGCCGCCGTCGCAACTGGTGCTCGCGGCCTCCTCCACCGACGCCGGCGTGGCCGCGTGGGACCTCCGCACGGGGGCCGAGGCCATCCGCCACCGCCCCTGCGCCTCCCGGCCACGTGCCATCGCTGCCGTCGCCGGCCGCTTCCTCGCCGCCGCCCAGGTCGCCGCCGGCAACTCCGCCCCCATCCACTACTACCACTGGGACAAGGTAAGCAGTCTTCCCAAACTGGACTTCATTTACTTGAACTCGAAACCCTAGGCTGAGCTTGTGTTCTCGGTTCCTATTGCAGCCCCAGGTGGCTGTGAAGAGCTTCCCCGCCGAGCCAATCCGCGCGCTCATTGCTGACCCGGAGGGGAACTATCTCATCGGCGGCGGTGTGTCCGGTGACATATTCTTTTGGGAGGTGAGGGGATTGTGGTTTCTAGGTGGTGTGGTGGAACTGTTACTGAAAAGCTGCTCCAGCTTGCACCTGTTAATTTTTGTGTGTTTCTGTGTGTAGGTGGCTAGTGGAGAGCTGCTTGTCCGATGGCATGCTCACTATCGTGATGTTAGGTGCCTTGCCCTCTATGACATGTTGCTTGTCTCGGCATCCGAGGATGGGAGCATCAAAGTTTGGGATCTTCTCACGTATGTAGTCTGATGAGGGTAAAAGTTACGCAAACTATTTTGTATTTTCTTTGACCGGGTTAGTTGGTGTTGATTGCAGGATGCTTGATGAGCAATCAAGGTTTGAGGCAAAGACGCCATACCTATACAACTTTAATCAGCACACACTTCCTGTAACTGATATTGCTTGTTTTCATGGAGCAATTGCTGTGTCATCTTCAGAGGACCGCACATGTAAAGTGTGTGCTCGATTTATTTTTTTCCTTTTTAGTTGTGGGATAATGAAGGATCTCAATGCTCATATATTTGTTATCTTTCCCCAGATATGGAGTCTATCAGAGGGCAGGATGCTGAGAAGTATTTCATTTCCTGCTATCATTGATTCTGTCGAAATTGACCCAAGAAGTCATATTTTCTATGCTGGTGGTAGAGATGGAAAGATATATGTTACTGCTATGGGTGTTGATGTCTCCTCTCAGGGCCGTGATGATACGTCTATTCTCGGTATTCTGGATGACCACAGGTTTGCTTACTGTCCTTGCTTTTCCTCAGTGTGTCTCTTTTATCATGTGATGTAAGTAGCTCCAATATGTAGATCACAAGTTCTCTTATGTCATCTATGCAGCTTATTTTGTTCTGGTTAAAAACTTGTCCTGTTTGCTTGTGCTGTAACTTGGCTTGAAATCTGAATTTGCGGTTTCACTCTCATGAATGCAGCTTATTTTGTTGTTCTTGTTGTTGTACTTTGCTTCATTTTTTTTTATGCTATAGTTTTATGCCCTAGTATTACTGAAGCACAATCGACATGCCTAAAATGTGTAAGTGTGTTGTATGCAAATATGCTTAACAATATCTGCCTGTTCCTTTTGATATCAACTATATATCAGAGTAAGCAATATTAACTTGTGGGAAGTTAGTTCACCTCGGTATCAGTACTGTGCAGAAGATGGCTAGATGGCATGCCGTGAAGGGGATTGAGCTGTTAAAAGGGGAGATGCACTTGATCATAGTGAGAGGACTAGAAGGGTTGACAAACAATATGTAGATGACAGATCTATTTGAGGCTTGTCTTTGACGAATTACATGCCAGTAGCTATGAGGACTCGACCATAGTACTTGTAACTTAACTCACTTGTCCTTGCGTTGACCTAGTGACTTACGAACCTCTACACCTCTACTAGATGTGAAGTAGGTCTGAAAAATACACCAATTGAACTCTTCTTCTGGCTGCTATATCCGAGTTGCAGGAGGACTGTCGCTGCCCCACGGGCTGCACATCCTTCCTGTTGCTGCTGCCCATGTTTTAGTCTGCTGGTGCACTTCTGGCTAGAAGCTGGGAAAAGTGAGGCGATAAGCTGCTTGGTCCATGAACTTGGAAGTTGTAAACAAAAATGTTTGAATGGTCTCTTGATCAAGGAGAGCATGACCTGTTTACTGGTACCAGATTTGGTGTTGCTGTGCTATGCTCGGGCGCCTGGGAGCAATAAAGAAATGTGCATTACTTTATTCACTTCCAGTCGATTATTGCTTGAACTTATATTATTTTATTTGACCAATACTTCATAGCTCATCATATATAGTTTAGTTTACCGTTTACTGGAGATATGTGTACTTTGGTTAGCAGTGCAAGATAAATTAAGATCTCAACAAATACTTCTGCTGTTTAGTTTGAGTCGCTCCATTACAAATATTATGTTATTTGTGTTGCAAGATTTATTCAGTTGATCCTGGTGATTTGTGTAATTTGTTCAGCAAGGCGGTAACGAGCTTAACATCAAGTACAGATGGCCTTCTACTAGTCTCTGGTTCGGAGGATGGTAATGTTCGGGTTTGGGATACGAGAAGTCAGCAAGTAACCCGAAAATTCAAACACTCTCAAGGTTCATAGTTTATTTCCACACTTTAACCTTGCTCTTCTGACCTTATAGAAAATGTGAAAGTTTGAACCTGTTGATAAGTATTCTGCATTATCGTGGACTACGGAGTTGTTGTTTTTGTGTGTGAGAGAAGTTGATGGTTGTGGCCTTGCTTAATTGTGACTAGTAGAAACACTCCTGTTGGAAAAAGCAAACAAGATCTGGTATTCAATGCTGGCACCTTCAGTAGATTGACATGAAAGTCTAGCTTGTTGCCTTTCTTACCTGTAACATGCTTAATGGTGACTAGAAAGTAGAAACATTCCTATTAGAAAAGCAAATGAAATGGTATTAAATGTCTGCACCTTCAATAGATTGACACAAGTCTAGTTTGTTGCCTTTCTAGCATTGGTTATATGTTTACCGTCATTAATTCCATTAAAGATGTATATCTAAAACGTTTGAAGTTTGCATTGTCTGCACCCTGCTCTTACTGGTGCACAGGGATAATTTACCCATGGACAACTGATGTAAGCATTATGGCTAACAACTTTGATTTGCATGATTACTCACCAGTCACCATGGAGAAAACTTGAGCATATTTAATTTAAGGCAGTTACTAAAAGATACGAGGGAAAATTTGTATTTTGATACTTCCTGTTTGTAGTGCCATAACGAGTTAATCTTCTGTAGTATCACGGCAGACCCAAAGCCAAGTCCTACCTTTTCCTAAACGTTGATGGCAAGTGTTCAACTGTTCATTTGATATGTGTGATAGTTTGTAATTCATGCTGGAACATGTTATTCTACGCACGGCGGAACCATTGAATTTTTGTTGTGCACAATAGCCTCAGTAACAAGGGATATGCTATAACAGCACAGCAAGCTGGTGCAACTGATTGTTGTGTAGCAAGGGTATGGTGGAGAACTGTTGTTTCTGCAATTAATTTCCTTGCGATGTCTGATAAGTAAGAACCCAAACGGAGGAAAGCAGTGAGCGATTAATCAGCAGGGAGTAACAGGTGGCTAACTGACACTATTTTGCGATTACCAGAGTGACTTTCACCATTCATTTACTTGAACTAGTTGAATGCCCGTACGTTGCCACGGGACAATATAGAGATGCTAGACCGAGTGAAATGATAAAAGAAATATGAATGCATATGTCAAGCAATGTATGCCTCTGGTTTACTATTGTGCCGTGCCAAATATTGATGTTGTTCTTCGGTTTTCACTTTCCGCAACAACCAAGTACCACCCACTCCTTCCCCATGGAACATCTGCTTTCGGCCTCATTTCGTGAGAGAAAGTTACTCCCTCCAATCCATATAAATTGACACTACTTTAGTACAATTTTAGTATAAAGTTGTACAACGCAACTGGTATAAATGTACGCAATTAACCTCTTGAGAGTGAACAAAATGAACGCCCCTTGACAACTCAACTGATGCAATGCAACTGTTTAGGTGCTTTGGTGCTTTGTTTTTCTTTATAGTCATAACTTTTTCAAATGTGGAGCACTGAAGCCAATCACCCTTTTGTTCGAGGTTCTTCACTCGTGATGAAGTATCGTATATTTCGTGGTACACTCACGTTTGTTCTGTGAACCTGTTGAATTGATTGTCATACTGTAATGTTTTATCATGCAATTTGGCAATGCATTTAATTTCTGAATCATGCCTAGGGAAAATAGTCTTCTGAGATTTTGATAAAAGTCCCATCTCACAGGTCCAGTAACTAATGTTCTCATAGTAACACCCAAAAGATTAAATCTGCCACCTTTACAACCATTGCGGAAAGTGTGCGCAGCAAGTGGCGAAGTTGTACCACGAGCTGTAATTCTGCCCAACCCTGACAAGGATGTTCATATTGCTGGAAATCTCAGCTCTAACCTTCTAGAGCAGCTCTTGGATGCACAACAGGTCAGCTGATTTCATATTCCTTTACATTTGGTGTAACACATTTATTAACCTTCCATTTTCATGTTCTTTTCTGTTATATCTTATTACTGTTATATTTTGATCTAGCAGCACGGCAGCTCTAGGTTATTTGATTCTGGGGTAAGCACTCTCAATGGCGTACCAAACCAGCAGGGGACAGAATGGAGAAGTAAATACCTAGAGTTGCAGGATCTTTTTGTGCATGAGGTTCTTGGTGATATGCCATCTTAATGGACATATGATACCACAAGACTGGATATTATGTGCCACTGTCAGTTAGGTGAGAACTGCATAATATTTTCTTCTGTTGTTTAGTTAGAATGGAGAATGGCGAAAGGCAACTCTGTATCAGTGCTGACCTTGAGCTTAAAAGAGGCCAGACGGCCATATTTCCTCATAGTGATCGATGATTTTTGTTGCCCTATTTCTACACTTGTGGATTTATGTAGCTTAAGAAATTTTTCGATATTGAAACTCATTTGTGAAGTTCTTGCCGGAATCATATTGCTGCACCATATTTATGTTTTCTCTTCTCTGGCTATTTGTTGTCCATGGCAATTTATGTTTCTGGATCGTTGTGCAGGAGGTTTGTGGTGAAGAACTGTTCAACAAATGATTTGGTGTTCAACTAGCAAACCTGGGAAATCCATGGATGCCAAAGATGACTTCCTTATAACAAGGAAACTCGTACCTTTCAATGCGTCCATATGTCAATTGACATGTGGCAGAGCCGTATCAGAAATAGTAGGAAAAACTCTAAACGGAGCAAGGTGGGACATCTTAAACTGTAATTCAACTGAGTAAACAGAAATGAAGAAATTTTCGCTTATCGTGGGGTACTGCTTCTTTGGTGGGCTAATATTTGTATGGTCGTCAATTATGTAGCGGGAGGATCTCCTCGCTGGGCTGTGAAGCTCAAAAAGTACCCTGCGTATAATTACAACTTGAATATGCTAATAGTCTTATAAACAAATGCCTAAATGATAACGCCCACACGTGTGTCACTTATCAACATGACCCAAATGCAATGCCGTTTGATCTATTTGCATGAATATTAGCAGCAGTTGCCATCTCCTTGTCCATTTGCACGAATATTGTAGCAGTTGCCATCTCCTCGTCCGAACGAACACACGACGCTCGCCCAAACGTGTAGGTGGAACTGCTCTTCGCCACATGACGCTCGCACAGTAAAGGATGACAACAATAGTTATGCATATGTGATAACTTGTTAATCACACAGGACAATTATGGTTGACAATACATGACAACTATGGTTTGACCACACGTGGCAACTCTAATAGTTACACATGGCAAATATATTTAATGATACATGGCAATAAAGTTGATCACACATGACAACTACGATAATTAGACATAGCAACCATAGTTAATTACACATAGCAACTAAAGTTAATTATACGCATTCAAGCTCATGGGGTGGGAGGCATAGGGTCGTGTGGGCCGTTGTAGCTGGGCCCGAATATATGGGCAATTTTAATGTTCGTCCACACAGGCCCATGTGGGTTGGCTTCGGATACGACCGAACGAGTCGTATGATTAGATGTCTATTGTATCACACATGTGACAGCTATGGGTGTCCTCATGTATGTCCTATCACATTTAGGTGGTATTCGAGAATCGACAATTTCGTCCGTTGAGTCCTAAAAAGAACTCCTTCGGCAAGACGTCGCGCAGCAGGTTCATACGTATTTTCAGTGGTTGAGTTCGACCATCGGGGCTGGTAAGAAACGTCTTTTTTTTTTGCGGGTAGGTAAGAAACGCCTCTGCCGAATCAAACTTCACTTGTTTATTCTCAGAGAGTATATTCGTTTCCTGATCACCAAACTGTATGTTAGCACCAGCTGTTAAAGCATGGCTGTCGATGGGATGATAAAAACATGAAGAAAAAGTCTTGAAGAAACGGTCTTGCGCAAAGTTTTAAGGTTAGCATGCCAGTAACAGCATCTTGGAGGAAACGACGGCAGTCTAAACTAAATAAGGTCGGCCTGCTTCTTCTATTGGTATACCTTAATCTGTTGAAATATGCTAAGCGTAATGAATAAGGTTGCCATCCCCGAGCTAGCTTGCAAGTCACAACCACATTGACATTTTCTTCGCAAGATAATGTTACGGAATAGATTCAGCTACTATTACTTTTCTTCAGCTCATCAACAATCATATTTGCCTTTTTCAGCAGGATAATGCCTGCTCGTCCCTCAAGGATAAAATGGTCAACTGCATTTCCAGTTTCAGAAATGCTTTCATGTGAAAAATATACCAATCATCTCTTAAGTGGTAGGAAATACCTTTTGCCGGGATGTGACACCATTTTTCCTATGATCCTGGCCGGGAACGACCTTTCCTGGTGTGCCAAACGGTGCCACGGTTATAACTGATCGGGATCGAAGAGTATAGGGTACAGATTTCAGGGATTCAAAGGTGAGGGTTTGATTCTGACGAGCCGTATCAGTTCAAGGTTTATTTCACACTTCACTCGAAAAAGAATGCTATCTCGCAGCCGGCTGTTGACCGACACATACGCCGTGCAAATTTCAGCGATCATGTGTACAACGTCAGGATGCAGGCGCACGCGCGTCTGTCGGCGCACATAGAAATGTAGTGGTACTACTCCTAATCTGCAGACGCTTTAACGATTACAGCGTAGACAGACGCGTCCGGGCGCCTGCATGTCCAGTACAACGTCGACACGAACGTACCCACGTCGGTGCGAGGACAAGTATGAAAGCTGGCCGCGACGGGTTCCCCTGGCCTTTAGGAAATACAATATACAGTACGAATATTTGTACGGTCAAATGACAATAAGACTTGTGCGAAAAAATATTAAAAAAGTGACAAGAAGACTCTTGGCAAGAAAGACAAAAGAGTGACAAGAAGACTCTTGGCAAGAAAGTGACAAGAATCTCTCATCAGTTGGCTTGACAATTTGCAGAAAAAATAAAGGTTCGCGGAACGAGGAAATCAGCGGAGTCTCATAGACACATCGGCCAATCAATCGACAGCTGCGGCTGCTATTTTGGCTATGTTTCTTACCAGCCCCGACGATCCAGCTTGTTGGAAGCAGCTTTGCCGTGTTGTACTCATGTTGGAAGAAGAGTGATCAAGTTGCAAAAATAGACGCGTCGACTACAAGAGCGACTCGTTTCCACCCGCGTCCTCCGACGGATCTGCGGGTTCCCTCCCCCTCCGCCGGCCGCTCCGGCTGCAGGAAGGTGGGGGAACCCCGGATCTTCGTTTTGGAGTGTTCTTAGGGAATGGAGACGCGTCGACTACAAGAGCGACTCATTTTCACCCGCGTCCTCCGACGGATCTATGGGTTCCCTCCCCCTCCGCCGGCCGCTCCGGCTGCAGGAGGGTGGGGGGAACCCCGGATCTTCGTTTTGGAGTGTTCTTAGGGAATGGAGACGCGTCGACTACAAAAGCGACTCATTTTCATCCGCGTCCTTCAACGGATCTGTGGGTTCCCTCCCCCTCCGCCGGCCGCTCCGGCTGCAGGAGGGGGCGATGTTTGCGTTTTGTTCTTCGAGCTATTGCCTCCTCCCGACGATGGCTTCTGCGGCGGTGCCGGTTGGTTCGAAGAGGTAGATTCGTGCCGTTTCCCATGGAGCGGCGATTCTGGTGTCCTGTCCGTTTGGGCCTTGGATTGAAGACTTCCGGCCTGTCAATTTGTCCGGTTGCTGCTGCATCCAAGGGTAAGCTGGCTCCAGGAGGGAGCGGTGGCAAACGGTAGGGACGACGCACCCTCTTACGACAGCGGTGTTTGTGGTGGGTTGGTTTTCAGGGATCCGGTTGTAAATTCTTTCTTTGCGGAGGCGCGTTGTATCACTGGACTTCTCTTATTTAGTACTGCCCGGTTTTGCCCCCGATCATTAAACCCGGTAGGAAATTACGCTTTGTAGAAGTGTATACGATTCCGTACTGCCCGGTTTTGCCCCCGATCATTAAACCCTTTTTGCGACCATGACATCTCAACAGACAAAACATCCACACGGAAAGCAATTAGCAGGTGCATCACCACTTATATTTTGGAGTATATATAGTCTGACATGTGTTCCTCCTTCCTCTACGCTCCAAACCGGTTGGCTCCCCACCCCAGCGGACGGCACTACAGCCTCATTTTTTACATAAAGAGAAGTACTATTATCTTCTTGTTTGCCACAATAAAATGAATCAACCACAGACATCACAGTTGCATGCACATAAGTACGTAAAAGAGACTTTGGGCGAACACCAAAGGTCTAAAATAGGTAAATTAAAGCAACAGACCAACAGCGTGAGGAAGTGCACGGTCACGATGCTACTAAATGGAGGAGTGCTCGATTTTTTTAAAAAAAATGGAGGAGTGCTCGGCATAGCACACAACAGAAGCTGAAGTTAATGGCGCTTTTTACATGACTTTCTCGAGCCACAGTTTAAGAGTCGTTGGCGTGGTTCTATTTTTTTTTTAAATGAGGCAATTTTTTGTCATTTTTATTGATTAAAAAGAAGACATTTTCTCGGTTAATTAGAGGAAAACAAGGCGAAAACCTTGATTACAACCCCCACGGGGCACACACGGACAACTTGGCCACAGACGCTAAACAATCGATCGAAGCCTCGAGGACATAGCAGCTCAGATTATTAGATGAACACTAAATAATTGTCATGGCGGCTCGGGTCTCATTTCCGTAGGATATCTTCAAATGTCCACGGTCGTTGGGAGGTGGCTCGGGCAAACCCTATGGGGGCGGGCGACCGATGAACTGTGGCGACGGGCTCGACCATTCGCCGTTTGGGGGGGGGGGGTGTGTGATAGGCCCTGTTTCAAACTAGTGTTATAGCGGTTGGCGTCGCCATGCGGCTGGACCGGTACAACTTGACAGGGGATATCTACAGTAGACCGGGAGCTTGACGTTCGCGCGTTTTCTATGACGTGCCGCGTGCCCATCGTGTGTGGCATCATGGGGCGGTTGGTTAGATACAGAAGTGGCCGGTTGGGTTGGGCAGGGATAACTCGAGCTTTAGTAGCAGCGGCCAAATTCACGGCGCAGGTATAGCGGCTTCTTAATGACTATGGTGGTGCTATTCAACAAGAAGACATCTCAATCCATTCCGTCGCGTCACTCCCTCCTCTTATCATGGTCGGTGGTAGAGGGAATCTCCTCCTCGAGAGGCGGTAGGATCGTGACTCAGTCGAGCACACACTTCATTTGTGCATGGTTGCACGGATTTCCGAGAGAGACGCGCGACCACCTCTGGTTAGGCATGTAGGCGAACAATGTTCACGCTTGCGCATTTGTGCACATGATAATAATTAAAACACACACCAATATTAAAGCAATCCGAATTAGTGTGTTCTTCGGCCACATAGACTGATGCGGACTTGCAGACGTTGTCCGCCTGCATCCCTATGTCCGGTGGACGCATGGCCGTTCCCCGCAGAGTACTGAATGGTGCAACTACCATAATATCTATCTACAAGATGGTCCTTCGAACACTGCCTCATGTCCGAGGGCACTCTTGTTTTGTCCTTCATTGGTAAGACTCAACAACAACGAACTTACTTCATTACCTTATTAAAGGTGTCATATCTATGTTGATTATCTTGGCACAAAGGATGAAAATTCTTGTATTGGCCACCTCCAGCCGGATGTGGAGACATTGACGTGAGTGTGTTATCCCTTCTTGAAGTCATTTTTGCATGAGAAGTCAGACTTAATTGTAGGTGTTTTTTTAATCTTGTAAATGGGTTGGTCTATGTCTCCTACTCTACATGTTGATGACATTGGCCTCGTTGTGCAGCGCCAACTTTAATAAAATATGGTTGTGTGCATATGAGGATGTAGAGGCAAGAAGGTTTGTCCTCCCCTTTCGATTTTTTCTCCATTATGGCTAATGTCATCAAGTTTTTCCACGGGGAACATATCCAACCTTACATTGGGAATATGACTCACATCATCGAGGATCAACCTATGACATGTGTTAGTTTCAATGCATTTAGTGCCCTTGCCAACCATCGTTGACACATCATTGTTTTCCATCCTCACGGAGCCAACAATGCCACTAGTGTAAGATGTGAAGTACTCTTAGTATGATGCGATGTGAAATGATGCACATGAATTCAACTCATGTCATCATCACGAACAACACCATAGCATTCTTCATCTTCAATTACTAAGTACTCACTTGCTACTTGTGAGTTGCGTTGGGATTTCCTCAAAGTGGAGAAGATGAAGCAGTACAGTAGAGATAAGTATTTTCCTCATTTAAGAACCAAGGTTATCAATCCAGTAGGAGAACCACGCAGAACCTCGTTAGCAGTACCTACACACACAAAAGCAAATACTTGCACCCAACGCGATCAAGGGGGTTGCAATCCCCTCGGCGGTTATTTGTAAGGATAAAATCTTGCAGTGATAGATAGATAAAATAAAACACATAAAAGATAATGGTGATAAAAATGCAATAAGATATTTTTGCATATGATAAAAGTAGACCCAGGGGCCATAGTTTTCACTAGAGGCTTCTCTCTCGAACAAAAAGCATACGATGGGTAAACAAATTATTGTTGGACAATTGATAGAAAAGCGCATAGTTATGACGATATTCAAGGCAATGATCATGTATATAGGCATCACGTCCGAGAAAACTAGACCGACTCCTGCATGCATCTACTACTATTACTCCACCCATCGACCGCTATCCAGCATGCATCTAGAGTATTAAGTTAATAAAAATGGAGTAACGCCTTAAGTAAGATGACATGATGTAGACAAAGTAAATCCAACCAATATGAATAAACCCCCTCGTTTCCCTCTTAATGGCAACAATACAAATACGTCTCTTGTCCCCTACTTTGTCACTGGGATATAGAGCACCGCAAGATTGAACCCATTACAAAGCACCTCTCCCATTGCAGGATATATGAATCTAATTGGCCAAACCAAATGGATAGATCGGAGAGAAATACAAGACTATAATAATCATGCATAAGCAAATTTAGAAAAGACTAAAATATTTCTCATGAATAATCTGATCATAAACCCACTTCATCAGATCCCAACAAACACACCATAAAAGAAGATTACATCGAATAGAACTCCAAGAACATCGAGGAGAACATTGTATTGAAGATCAAAGAGAGAGAATAAACCATCTAGCTACTAGCTATGGACCCGTAGGCCTGTTGTAAACTACTCACGCATCATCGGTAGGGCAGCAATGATGATGTAGAAGCCCTCCGTGATCGATTCCCCTCTGACAGAGTACCAGAAAAGGCCTCCAGATGGGATCGCGGAAGAACATAGACTTGCGGCGACGGAAAAAGTGTTTTGGGTGGCTCTCTATTGGTTTCCCGATTCTAGAGAATTCATAGAGGTGGAATTAGGTCAGACGGAGCCACGAGGGGCCCACAAGGCATCAGGGCGCACCTACCCTTTGGACGCGCCCTGTTGCCTTGCCGTCTCCTCGTTTGCTTTCTGGTCTCCTCCTGAAGCTTCTAGGGTCTCTCTTGTCCAGAAAAAATCGTCAAAAAGTTTCCTAGCGTTTGGACTTCGTTTGGTACTGATTTCCTGGAAAACCAAAAACAGGCAAAAAAAACAGCAACTGGCACTAGGTTAATAGGTTAGTCCTAAAAAATGATATATAATTGCATATAAAACATACAAGATTGATACTATAACAGCGTGGAACAATAAAAATTTAGAGATACGTTGGAGACGTATCAAGCATCCCCAAGCTTAATTCCCTCTCGTCCTCGAGTAGGTAAATGATAAAAACAAATTTTTTGATGTGGAATGCTACTTGACATGTCTATCATGTAATCTCTTTTAGGGTGTGAATATTAAGATTCGAATGATTAAACACAATACTCTATAATTTGATATAAAGACATCAATACTCAGGCATACTAACAAACAATCACGCCTCTCAAAATAAAAATGCTAAAGAAAGTTATCCCTACAAAATCATACAATCTTGTCATGCTCCATCTTCTTAACACAAAGTATTTATGATGCACAACCCTGATGACAAGCCGAGCAATTGGTTCATAATTTTTAACATGCTTCAGCTTTTTCAACTCCCACGCAATACATGAGCGCAAGCCATGGATATAGCACTATGGGTGGAATAGAATGCAGTGGTAGAGATTAATAAGGGGAAGTCAAAAAGGAAGAAAGTCTCACATTGACGAGGCTAACCAGTGGGCTATGGATATGCCCATCAATTGATGTCAATGCAAGGAGTAGAGATTTCCATGAACTGATGCACTAAGACAACATGGAAACTAAGTGGGTGTGCATTCGACTTGCTTGCTCATGAAGACCTCGTGCATTTAAGGAAGCCCATCATCGGAATATACAAGCCAAGTTCTATAGTGAAAAATTCCCACTAGTATATGGAAGTGACTACATAAGAGACTCTCTATATTAAAAACATGGTGCTACTTTGAAACACAAGTGTGGAAAAGGATGGCAACATTGCTGATATGCAAAACGGAGCTCGGGCTCAGATGAGCTCTTTATCTAGGCCCTCAGTATGCTTCCAGATTCGTGCTCATCAGTGTATATAGTAGTGTATATGAGGTGCATTTTTGCTTTTTTATGTTTTAAAAGTCTTACGCCTGGCACACGCGAGTCTGATCTGACAGCAATAGCGTCATTGCAACACTGCACCGAGTCAGTAGGTCGCATTGATTCACGAGCTTCATGGGCATGCACCTCTTTTATTTCTGTCAGATGTAACATTGGTTCACTAATTAAGAAAATAAACTGCATGTTTAGTACTGCAAATTAAGGACTAACTTGCATGCCACTATCTCAGCAGTAGTGGAAGCACAAATTAGCAGTAACCGATTATCCTCAATTAGCACGTAACATGATTAGCATTGCTCGATCACAGAAACAAAGAAGAATTTCATGATTCCACCGATGAAGTACTAACAAACTTTAACCAGCAATAGAACGGCAATTAGCATTACTAACTGTTATCTCGCCTCTCGTCGGAAATAAAAAAGAATCAACAGACATGCTTACGAAGCGCACAGCCTGCAACTAGAGCGTGCGTTAACGACAGCGATACGCCAAGCTCGACGCTGGCCGCCGGGTGCCAAAAAAGGCACCTTATTTGCCTACTCGTGCACGCTGATGCATGCGTTCGCCAGTGATGTCGTTGAGCCTGGTCGTCTAGAACCTGGTTGCTTGCGTTGGCCGACGCCGGCGAGGCAGGATCGAACAGTCCCAAGCATCAGACTGGACGGTGATGCAAGATCCATGTGCATGTTAAGTTGGGACCCTCCATGGTCTTCTCCATCTCGGATGCCAAGCTCATAGAACATCAAGTCCGCAGTGTGAACTCGGGAGGGGCTAGCCGGAACCGCGAGATGCTTTGCATGGCTATGGCATGCGGCCGCTTGCTGCCGGCGGCAAGGATTAACGAGAGCCTCATAGTCACAGGTGACAGGACAAGAAGAGAGAGAATTGATCGAGAAACTGCTAGCTTCTCACATCAATGCCTGAGAAATAAAGATGAGAGAGACGACGGAGTAACTGAAAAGAGAGAGAGAGAGAGCGAACAATCATATTTGCTCACGTACACGGTTCGTATTTCCTCTCAAAACTAGAAAGTGGCACAGATCACAAGACTACTCTATGGTCCAGATAAAGAGCTCAGCTGAGCTCGGGAGCCAAAACGCTGCTTCCGGCAACATTGCCCCTTCTCTCTTTTTTTCTCATTTTTTGATGGGCACTTTTTTACCTCTTTTTCTCATTTTTTATTTCCTCACTGGGATAATGCTCTAATAATAATGAATAATGATGATCATCACACTTCTATTTACTTACAACTCAAAATTACAACTTGATACTAGAACAACATATGACTTTATATGAATGCCCCTGGTAGTGTACCATGATGTGCAATGAACGGTGGCTGAGCCATAAATACTATGTCAACAATATGATCATGCAAAGCAACATGACAATGATGATGTGTGTCATATAAACGGAACAGTGGAAGTTGCATGGCAATATATCTCGGACTGGCTATGGAAATGCCATAATAGGTAGGTATGGTGGCTGTTTTGAGGAAGATATAAGGAGGATTATGTGTGATAGAGTGTATCATATCACGGGGTTTGGATGCACTGGCGAAGTTTGCATCAACTCTCGAGGTGAGAAAGGACAATGTACAGTACCAAAGAGGCTAGCAAATTGCGAAAAGGTGAGAGTGCGTATAATCCATGGACTCACATTAGTTATAAAGAACTCATATACTTATTGCGAAAGTTTATTAGCCCTCAAAGCAAAGTGCTACTATGCATGCCCCTAAGGGGATAGATTGGTAGGAAAAGGCCATCACTCGTCCCCGACCACCACTCATAAGGAAGACAATCAATAATAAATCATGCTCCAACTTCTTAGCATAACTAGAGACCATACGTGCATGCTTCGGGAATCACAAACCTTAACACTAATATTCTTACTAAAGCAAAAACATTCACTAGTACATCCCACATATTACCATCTTAATATCGCAAAACTATTGCAAGGAATCAAACTTATCATATTAAGTGATCTACACGAACGTTTTATTATATCCCTCTTGAATGCCTATCATATTAGGACCAATTTCGTAACCCGTGCATATTGTGATTACTTTATCAAACTCTCAAAATGATATATGTGAAGCATGAGAGTGCAACTATTTCTTTACAATATAACCACTGTCGTGCTCTAAAAAATATAAGTGAAGCACTATAGCAATTGCCTAGCTCAAAAGATATAAGTGAAGCACATAGAGTATTCTAACAAATCACGAATGAGAGCGTGTCCCTCTCAAAAGGTGTGTCCAGAAAAAGATGATTGTGACAAACTAAAAAGAAAATAAAGCAAATACCACTATAATACACGACGCTCCAAGCAAAACTCATATCATGTGATGAATACAAATATAGCTCCATGTAATTTACCGATGGTTGATAGACGAAAGAGGGGATGCCTTCCGGGGCATCCCCAAGCTTAGATGCTTGGGTATCCTTGAATATTACCTTGGGGTACCTTGGGCATCCCCAAGCTTAGAGTCTTGCCACTCCTTATTCCTTCATCCATTGCAGTCTCACTTAAAATTTGAAAACTTCAGCACACAAAACTCAACAGAAACCTCGTGAGATCCGTTATTATAACAATCAAATCACAAACTTTAGGTACTGTTATGAACCCATTCATATTTTATTATTTCATAACACCTACTTCATTCCAACTTATCCATGACTTATACCCGCCGATACAATCCTTAGATTCATCAAAACAAGCAAACTATGCAATGAAAACAGAATCTGTCTAAAACAAAATTGTCTGTAGTAATCTGAATGATGACTATACTTCTGTAACTCCAAAAATTCTGAAAAATTAGGAAAAGTGGGAAATTTGTATATAAATAATGTGTAAAAATTCAAATCAAAATCTCGTTCCAGTGATTTTTGGATTTTTCTTGACTGAGCGCAAAAGTTTCTGTTTTTTCATCGAATCAAATCAACTATCAACCAAATCATCACAAAGGCTTTACTTGGCACAAACACTAATGAGACCACAAAAACACAACCATAGCAGTAGCATAATTGTGTGTACACTCAATAAACATAATGATAA
The DNA here is from genome assembly GCF_002575655.3 of Aegilops tauschii subsp. strangulata. Lineage (NCBI taxonomy): Eukaryota > Viridiplantae > Streptophyta > Magnoliopsida > Poales > Poaceae > Aegilops > Aegilops tauschii. The sequence continues at coordinate 465,365,772 of NC_053041.3, forward strand.
CTATTGGGTTGTCTCCCGACAAGCTCTTTCTTTATAGCCATTAAGATAGGCTTGAGATGTTATTGATGCTCACTTGAAAGATAATAATTGAAACATAATGAGAGCATCATGTAGCTTGTGAAAAACACATTTAAGTCTAACATACTTCCTATGCATAGGCATTTTATAAGCAAACAAATTATCAAGATAACAAATATCTAGCATATGCAAGGAAGAAGAATAAAACATTGACGATCTCAACATAACGAGAGGTAATTTAGTAACATGAAAATTTCTAGAAAATGTTTTCCTCTCTCATAATAGTTAAATGTAGGATCATAATCAAATTCAACAATATAGCTATCACATAAAATATTCTCTTCATGATCAACATGCATAAAAGTCTTATAATCTTCCAAGATAGTGGGATTAACATTAAGTAAAGTCATGACCTCTCCAAACCCACTTCCATAAAAAATTTCATATGATTGAACACTCCGCGAATATGTGAGATTCTTTTTACCTAAAGTTGACACTCTTCCAAACCCACTTTCAATATTATTGCAAACATTATTATCAATAGCATATTCATCTTGAGGCTTAAATGTAACATCCCAAATTTTCAATTTGGAATGTTATACATAGATCATCATTGCATATCATAATTTTATTGCATTTCTGACAAATCCTCGATAAATCCTAAGCAACTCAAGGACCCTCGGAGAGAGTTGGGGATTTTCTCGAATTTTTCATATTTGATTTTCATCAAATAATAAAACGAGGATTTTGGTTTTAATTATTTTCTCTCCGGAAAAATATTTCATTTAAAATTTAATGAGAGGAGAAAATATGACTTCTCCAAAACAATTGAAATATTGGAGGAAAAATATTAAAATCATTTATTGGATTTTATTTGCAATTTTAATTGCATTAAAAAAAATTGCACGTTTTCAAAACTGCATTTTTGTGTCAAAAAAATGTTCACCCTGTTCTAATTATTTTAACTAGACGGGGAAAATTTGTTTTATCTTTTTTGGATTTTTATTTATTTTTCTATGAATATTTCTCGGCGGAATGTTAAAAAAAAAAATTCGCGCCGCGCCCGACCGGGCCGAGGCCCTGCCGAGCCGCCGGCCCATCCCCGCGTCTCCTCCGCGCGCACGCCGCCGCCGTGTCCGGCTCGGACGCCGCCGCCGCCGCCTTTCCCCTCCTCCAAGCAGGCCCCCTCCTTATATACCGCCGCCCCCCTTGACCCCGTACCCGCCGACCCCGCCCTGAGCCGAGCCCGCCGGAGCCGGAGCCCCGCCTCCCGAAGGCCGCCGCCGTTCGCCGCCGCACGCCGCCGTTCACCGCCCCCTCGCCACCCCAAGCCCCGCCGCACTCCGCCGCACCTCGCCGCCCCCTCGCCGGACCCCGCCGGAGCCCGCCGACCCCGCCGGAGCCCGCCGACCCCGCCGGAGCCCGTCCCGACGAGGTATCGCCCCGATGCCGTTTGCCGGTTTTTTGAAAAAAAAACCGTTTGTTTTAAAAAAAACAAACCCTAGATCGGTTTATTTTCTTCGGTTTTATTATTTAGTGAACGTTCACCGACCCGTTCGTTTCAACGAACGTGTTCGTCGGATTTTCTCTGTTAACGAACGTCCGTTCTTTAACCGTTCGTCAGTTTTTCTTTTTCGTCGGATTTTTCCTGATTATTTCAGATCTCGATTTCTGATCGGATCTTCGTTTTCGTTAACTTTTCGCTCGTTTATCGGAATCAGGCGATTCAAGCGCATAGAGTTTCGTCTCGAAATTGTCTTTCCGTTTAACCTACTCAAACAAGTTTTTGCTACTGTAAAATTTGACCTAGATCCAGATTAGTAAACGAAGCTTGTTTCTTTCGTCGTTTGACTTTCGTTGCTTCGTTCGAGTTGATTCTTTTTGCAAACCGGAGTTCTTAAGTTGAACTTTCTGGTTGGATCTTTCATTCGAGTTTTACCTGTGCATTAGATGAGTACTTATTGTTTGCTTGTTTGTTTGCGATAGAGTACCCGGAGTGCGCCGCTTGTTACTTCGAATCGCTAGGTTTCGCGGATCATCAGCAAGGCAAGTAACACTTTGATCATACCTTCCATACCCAGTTTTTATTGCATTAGATCTATTCCTCAAACATTGCATGATTAGGATCTAATTAAACTGTGGGAATTGGGAAGTAGTTGAGGTAGTACCTATTGCCCTGTTTATTATCAAACCCTTGGGAGTTACTTCCACGTTGCTATTATATTGCCATGCTATGCTCGTAGACGTGGATTGGGTTTTGAGAGATATTCATGACAGATGTGAGATTGTTAATAATGGTTTACTTAAGGTGGCAACTAAAACTCACATCTGGGTGGATTGAGGTACCTGGGTATTCCAGGATTGCCTGTTTTTCTTTTGGACCGCCACCCAGGTTCAAAGGGATCATAAGATTATTCACGCTAGAAACTTCCGTGTGCAACCGCAAGCTATTATGGGCTCTAGCATAGTTGATTAAGTTGTGTGAACTCTTACAGTGGTAGACTAGCAGATGTAGGGGAAAGTAGGTGTAACTGTCTACCCATACGTAAGGTGCAAGCACTTCTGAAAGACTGTGTCTCGGTCATCCGTTTCTCAAACATCATGTAGTGCGAGAATCAAGCAGAGGCGATCGAGTCTTGTGGGGAAAAGTGCACAAACCTCTGCAGAGTGTACAAACTAATCATGGTTAGCCGTGTCCCCGGTTATGGACAACTTGAGTATCTAGTACTTGGATTATCATGCGAATCTCATCATGTTACTTTAATTAATTTTGTTGGGTTTAATGATGTTACTTAATTGGGATTGAGATGCTGTCAACCATCTCAATGTTCAACAACCACCATGATAGTTAAATAAAATTTATTCCTTTGCAGTAGGAAAAATTGGCTTTTCACAAAACTGTAACCATAGAGCTTTCCACCAGCCATATATGCATGTAGTATAGCATTATTATGTTCATTATTCTCTATATGTTACATGGTCAGCATATTCCATGTGCTGACCCGTTTCGGGCTGCAACGTTTCCTGTTGCAGACTTTTCAGACGACGAGTAAGGTGCCTTAGGTCGTGGTCTTATACTCAGTGATGCCGTTGGAGTTGATGGACTCACTTATCTTCCAAGTCTTCCGCTGTTATCGTATTTAGATGGCCTTAAGCCATATTTATCATACTTATTTCTCTTCGGAGATATTCGATGTAATAAGTGTGTGATTGCTACTCTGTTATAAATCCTCCATTTGTACTGTGCGTGTCAGCATTACTGATCCAGGGATGACACTGGTGCACAGCAGCACAGACCATTTGAGGTCTGGTCGCTACAAACGGTGGTATCAGAGCACACGTTGACTGTAGGACACGACCACTAAGCTTAAGCCCTAGAACACTTCTCTCTTCTCATTTCTGACCCCTCTCCACTCTCTATTCTTTTAGGAATGGCGGATGCAAGGAGCAAGTTCATGCAACCAGATGAAGACACGCCTTTTGGACGACACTTGAAGGAAGTCACTAAGTACTTGAACATAGGAATACCAAGCATCACCGGAACCTACAACGCCACATTACCCGAAGAGGAGAGCTGGAAGATTCAAGTTCACATTCCAGGAAGGACGTTTGTGCCAGTTACTGAACCCATAAGATTGGTTTTCGAAGCATCAACCTGGAGTTTAGGGAAGAGCATGGCCGCCCACATCGCTATGGGACGCATTGGAGAAGTCTACCACAAGGAGCTTAAGGATACCATTTATTAGATTTGTGGACGCCGAGACGAGCAATGGGAGATGATCAGAACCAGGAAGGATGGATCAATTGCAGCTTTCATCCAGGAGCAAAACCAACATATTCGTCGCCAGGAGAACCAGATGTGCTCAGACAAGGAAGAACTGAAGAAGGCATTGACAAAGATCAAGGAGCTGGAGGAAGAACTCAAAGCTACACGCGATGATTATTTGGAGGAAATCGTCGCACTAGTAGGGAAGAATGACGACCTGGAGAAGAAGATTGGAGTATTCAGGGGAAATCCAGTGCCAAAAGCAGAAGATGATGAATGCACTTGCCCGAACAACTACATCATCATCGACGACACTGACTTGGAACCAAGTGAAGATGACTTTGTTGATGAAGCTGGAGCAGACATCATGGAGTCTTCAACTGATCAGAATTTCTAGTAGACCACCAAATCAGTAGTAGTTTTCCCCCATTTAATAGTATAGTTCGAGCACTTTGTAACGCTAGTTAGATCGATTGTATGCTTTGTTTGAATTGGTTGAGTGATATTGATTGTATTTGTCTCATGAGCATATGGGTAGTGTTTTCCCTCTAGACCTAAATTCTATTCTTAATTCTCATCTTTTCTAACCCATTAGATGCCTCCGAGACGTGACACCGGATTTGTCTTCCCACCAGAGATCACTCAGTTGATTCAGCAACAGAATGCCCTGATGCAAGTGTTAGTGCAGAACCAAGGCAACAACAACAACAACAACCCACCGCCACCACCACCTGTTGATCACTTAGCCCGTTTCTTGAGGCTAAACCCGCCGGTGTTCTCCAGTAGCACCGAGCCGATTGTTGCAGATGATTGGCTCCGCAAAGTTGGAAGGGAGTTGACCACTGCAGGATGCACAGATGCGGAAAAAGTGCATTTTGCCGCACATCAACTTGATGGACCCGCAGCATCGTGGTGGGAGAATTACACAGCCACACACCCTATTGACACTGTCACATGGGACCAGTTTCAGCAAGCTTTCCGTACAGCCCATGTTTCAGCAGGAGCTATGGTTATGAAGAAGCGTGAGTTTTGCAACCTACGCCAAGGAGGACGCACCGTAGGCCAGTATGTGGAGGATTTCAGTAAGTTAGCATGTTATGCACCAGATGACGTTGCTACACATGCAGCCAAGCAGGAGAAATTTTTGGAAGGACTGAATGATGAACTGAGTATGCAGTTGATGGTAGCAACCTTCAACAACTACCAGGAGTTGGTAGATAGAGCTCTCATGATTGAAGGGAAGCAACAGCAGATTGAAAACCGTAAGAGGAAGTATGGACAAGGGAAGTATAACTCTGGAGCTCAGCAAAAGCCACGTTTTTGCCCCGAAACCGGGAGGACAGTTTCAGCATACCCATGGAGGAGGTAGTTCGCACAATCATAATGGCTCCAAGAATGGTAATGGGAATGGAGGAAGCAATGGACAGAACCGCACCAACCCATCTACCCCAGCCAAGAGGGACCTGAGCCAAGTCACTTGCTTTAAGTGCCAGAAGACTGGTCATTATGCCAATGAATGTCCTGAAGCCCAGAACAGAAATGGCAATGGAAGCTCTGGGAAGAAGCCGAACCCGTTCAACAAAGGACACGTGTAGCGACCAGACCTCAAATGGTCTGTGCTGCTGTGCACCAGTGTCATCCCTGGATCAGTAATGCTGACACGCACAGTACAAATGGGGGATTTATAACAGAGTAGCAATCACACACTTATTACATCGAATATCTCCAAAGAGAATAAGTATGATAAATATGGCTTAAGGCCATCTAAAAACGATAACAGCGAAAGACTTGGAAGATAAGTGAGTCCATCAACTCCAGTGGCATCACTGAGTATAAGACCACGACCTAAGGCACCTTACTCGTCGTCTGAAAAGTCTGCAACATGAAACGTTGCAGCCCGAAAACGGGTCAGCACATGGAATATGCTGGCAATGTAACACATAGAGAAATAATGAACAGTAATAATACTATACTACATGCATATAAGGCTGGTGGAAAGCTCTATGGTTAAAGTTTTTGCGGAAAGCCAATTTTTCCCTACTGCAAAGGAATAAATTTTATTTAACTATCATGGTGGTTGTTAAACATTGAGATGGTTGACAGCATCTCAATCCCAATTAGGTGTCATCAATAACCCAACAAAATTAATTAAAAGTAACATGGTGATGAGATTCACATGATAATCCAGGTACTAGATACTCAAATTGTCCATAACCGGGGACACGGCTAACCATGATTAGTTTGTACACTCTGCAGAGGTTTGTGCACTTTTCCCCACAAGACTCGATCGCCTCCGCTTGATTCTCGCACTACATGATGTTTGAGAAACGGATGATCGAGACACAGTCTTTCAGAAGTGTTTGCACCTTACGTATGGGTAGACAGTTACACCTACTTTCCCCTACATCTGCTAGTCTACCACTGTAAGAGTTCACACAACTTAGTCAACTATGCTAGAGCCCATAATAGCTTGTGGCTGCACACGGAAGTTTCTAGCATGAATAATCTCATGATCCCTTTGAACCTGGGTGGCGGTCCAAAAGAAAAACAGGCAATCCTGGAATACCCAGGTACCTCAATCCACCCAGATGTGAGTTTTAGTTGCCACCTTAAGTAAACCATTATTAACAATCTCACATCTATCATGAATATCACTCAAACCCAATCCACGTCTACGAGCATAGCATGGCAATATAATAGCAAACGTAGAAGTAACTCCCAAGGGTTTGATAAAAGAACAGGTAATAGGTACTACCTCAACTACTTCCCAATACCCACAATTTAATTAGATCCTAATCATGCAATGTTTGTGGAATAGATCTAATGCAATAAAAACTGGGTATGGAAGGTATATGATCAAAGTGTTACTTGCCTTGCTGATGATCCGCGAAACCTAGCGATTCGAAGTAACAAGCGGCACACTCCGGGTACTCTATCGCAAACAAACAAGCAAACAATAAGTACTCATCTAATGCACAGGTAAAACTCGAATGAAAGATCCAACCAGAAAGTTCAACTTAAGAACTCCGGTTTGCAAAAAGAATCAACTCGAACGAAGCAACGAAAGTCAAACGGCGAAAGAAACAAACTTCGTTTACTAATCTGGATCTAGGTCAAATTTTACAGTAGCAAAAACTTGTTTGAGTAGGTTAAACGGAAAGAGAATTTCAAGACGAAACTCTAGGCGCTTGAATCGCCTGATTCCGATAAACGAGCAAAAAATTAAACAGAAACGAAGATTCGATCAGAAATCGAGATCTGAGATAATCGCGGAAAAATCCGATGAAAAAGAAAAACGGACGAACGGTTAAAGAACGGACGTTCGTTAACAGAGAAAATCCGACGAACACGTTCGTCAAAACGAACGGGTCGGTGAACATTCACAAAATAACAAAACCGAAGAAATAAACCGATATAGGTTTTTTTTAAAATGAACGGTTTTTTTAAACAAAACCGGCAACGACGGCGAGGTATACCTCGTCGGGGCAGGGCTCCGGCGAGGGCGGCGGGGTGCGGCGGGGTGCGGCGGGGCTCAGGGGGCTCGGGGGTGGCGAGGGGCGGCTCCGGCGGCGGGGTTCGGCGAGCGGCGGCGGCCTTCGGGCTCCGGCGGCGGGGTGCGGGGCGGGTGCGGGGCGGCGGCGGGGTGAGAGGGAGGGGGCGGCGGCGGGGTTTATAAAGAGGGGGGGGGGGGAGGGGTGCTTGGAGGAGGGGGCAAGGCGCGGCGGCGGGGTGTCCGTGGCGGACACGGCGGCGGCGTCCGGCGTGCTCGCGGAGGAGAACGCGGAGATGGGCCGGCGGCTCGGCTGGGCCTCGGCCCGGTCGGGCGCGGCGCGAATATTTTTTTTTGAAAAAGTTCCGCCGAAAAATTCGTAGAAAAATAAATAAAATCCAAAAAAGATAAAACAAATTTTCCCCGTCTAGTTAGAATATTTAGAACAGGTTGAACATTTTTTTACACAAAAATAAATTTTTGAAAACATGCAATATTTTTTTAATGCAATTAAAATTGCAAATAAAATCCGAATAAAATCCAATAGATGATTTTAACATTTTTCCTCCAATATTTCAATTGTTTTGGAGAAGTCATATTTTCTCCTCTCATTTATTTTTAATGAAATATTTTTCCGGAGAGAAAAATAATTAAAACCAAAATCCTCGTTTTATTATTTGATGAAAATCAAATATGAAAATTCGAGAAAATCCCCAACTCTCTCCGAGGGTCCTTGAGTTGCTTAGGATTTATCGAGGATTTGTCGAAATGCAATAAAATATGATATGCAATGATGATCTATGTATAATATACCAAATTGAAAATTTGGGATGTTACAACACGTGAACCACGTGAGCGTGGAGGAGGTTGAAGCACAGCCTGATGCAGTAATAGGTAAGTTTTTGGTTAAGTCATTTACTGCAATCGTTCTTTTCGATACTGGTGCATCGCATTCATACATATCAAGGGGATTTGTGGATAAGTTTAACAGTTCTCAGAACACCTATGTTAGTAACCTCGCCAGGAGCAGAGTATATGGCAAGCCAAGGATGTTTTCAGATGCCATTGGCCATTGGTAGGCATGTTTTCCCCTCAGACCTAATAATTTTGGAGTCGCAAGGTTTGGATGTGATTTTGGGAATGGATTGGCTATCGATGTATGGAGGGAACATCGATTGCGCCAGCAAGTCGATTTTGCTTACCACCCCAGAAGGAAAAAGGATTAAGTATGTATCCCGGCATATGCCAAAGAGGACTCAAGTGAATTCCTTATCAGGAGTTGTACAGGAGGAAGTACCAGTGGTGAAGGATTATCCGGATGTATTTCCAGAAGAGTTGCCAGGCATGCCACCGGATAGAGACATTGAGTTCTTGATTGAACTTTTGCCAGGCACAGGGCCAATATCTAAGAGACCGTACAGGATGCCTGCAAAAGCTTTGGAGGAAATTAAGAAGCAGATCAAGGAGTTACTGGATAAAGGCTATATTCGCCCAAGTTCGTCACCTTGGGGATCACCAGTACTTCTAGTGGAGAAGAAAGATGGATCGTTGAGGATGGTTGTTGATTATCGTGGATTGAATGAAGTGACCATCAAAAACAAGTACCCACTGCCGATGATCAATGATTTGTTTGACCGATTACAAGGAGCTAAAGTATTTTCCAAGATCGATCTACGATCAGGATACCATCAGTTAAAGATTCGAGAGCAGGATATACCTAAGACGGCTTTTACCACCAGATATGGACTGTATGAGTATACCGTTATGTCATTTGGTCTGACTAACGCACCTGCCTATTTCATGAACCTGATGAACAAAGTGTTTATGGAGTATTTGGACAAGTTCGTCGTGGTGTTCATTGATGATATTTTAGTCTTTTCCAAGAATGAGGAAGAGCATGAGGAGCATTTGCGATTGGTACTGGAGAAGCTCAGAGAACATCAGTTATATGCCAAGTTCAGCAAATGTGAATTTTGGCTGAAGGAAGTTGGATTCCTCGGACATGTTATTTCTGGAGAAGGAGTAGCAGTAGACCCTGCCAAGGTTGACACAGTGACAAGTTGGGAATCACCCACGTCAGTTGGAGAAATCCGGAGTTTTCTTGGACTTGCAGGATACTACCGGAGGTTCATCGAGAATTTCTCAAAGATTGCTAAGCCCATGACTGAGCTATTGAAGAAGGACACCAAATTCAATTGGACTGAGGATTGTGAAGCTAGTTTTCAAGAATTAAAGAAACGATTGGTTACATCACCAGTGTTGATTCTGCCAGATCAACGCAAGGATTATGAAGTTTATTGCGACGCTTCTCGTCGAGGACTTGGAGTAGTGCTTATGCAGGAAGGAAGAGTTGTGTCATATGCTTCACGACAACTTAAACCCCATGAGAAGAATTATGCTACGCATGATTTGGAGTTAGCAGCCGTGGTGCATGCGTTGAAGACATGGAGACATTTTCTCATCGGAAACCATTGTGAGGTATACACGGATCACAAGAGTTTGAAATATGTTTTCACGCAGAAGGAGTTAAATCTCAGACAGAGGAGATGGTTGGAGCTTATTAAGGACTATGATATGAGATTGCATTATCACCCAGGAAAGGCTAACGTAGTAGCAGACGCGTTGAGCCGCAAGAGTCATGTCAACACCCTCATGACAGGAGAGTTACCTCAGGAGTTAGCCGAGGACCTTCGCGAGCTATGTCTGGAGATAGTCCCAAGAGGCTATTTAGCGACACTGGAGATTCAGTCTACCTTGATGGAAAGGATCAGAGAAGCTCAGAAGACAGACAAGGAGATTGACGAGATAAAGGAGAAGATGAGCAAAGGAAAAGCCAAGGGATTTCGTGAGGATGAGCACGATACTTTATGGTTTGAGGACCGCGTTTATGTGCCCAATGATCCGGAGATCAGGAAGTTGATTTTACAAGAAGCCCATGATTCACCGTACTCGATTCACCCAGGGAATACCAAGATGTATTTGGATTTGAAGAATACTTTCTGGTGGACCGGAATGAAGAAGGATATTGCGGAGTATGTAGCAGTTTGTGATGTATGTCAGAGAGTGAAGGCAGAGCATCAGAAGCCAGCAGGATTGCTACAACCATTGCCGATACCCGAATGGAAGTGGGATAAAATAGGCATGGATTTTATCATGGGATTGCCCAGGACTCGTTCAGGCTATGACTCAATATGGGTTGTAGTCGACCGTTTGACGAAAGTGGCTCATTTCCTTCCAGTGAAGACCACTTACACCAGTGCTAAGTTGGCAAAGATATACATGACCAGGATCGTATGTTTGCATGGAGTTCCGAGGACCATTGTATCAGATAGAGGAACCCAGTTTACCTCGAAGTTTTGGAAGCAGTTACATGAAACAATGGGAACCAGGCTAGAATTTAGTACAGCCTTTCACCCACAGACAGATGGACAGACCGAGAGAGTCAATCAGATTTTGGAAGACATGTTGAGAGCTTGTGCACTAGATTATGGATCTAGTTGGGACGACAATTTGCCATATGCGGAGTTTTCCTACAACAACAGTTATCAAACCAGTTTGAAGATGGCCCCTTACGAAGCTTTGTACGGAAGAAGGTGTAGAACACCGTTGTTATGGGACGAGGTTGGAGACCGTCAGTTGTTTGGACCAGATTTGATTAAGGAGTCTGAACAGAAAGTGAGGCTGATTCGCGATAGGCTCAAGGTAGCCCAGTCCAAGCAGAAGAGTTATGCTGATTCTAAACGAAAGGAGACAGTTTATGAATCCGGAGACCGAGTGTATCTTCGAGTATCACCACTTCGAGGAGTGAAGCGCTTTGGAGTTAAGGGAAAGCTAGCGCCTCGTTTTATCGGACCATACAGAGTTTTGGAACGTATGGGAGAAGTTGCCTACAAGCTGGAATTGCCCGAAGGATTGTCTGAAGTTCATGATGTATTCCACGTTTCCCAGTTGAAGAAGTGCCACACAGAGATGGCTGAGATACCGCTGAGAGATACAGTGCCGCTGGAATCGATTCAGCTGGAAAGTGATTTGACCTATGAGGAGAAACCAGTTAAGATTCTTGAGTATGCCAGCCGAGTCACCCGCACTAAGGTTATCAAGTTTTGCAAAGTCCAGTGGAGTCACCACACGGAAGAAGAAGCCACCTGGGAGCGAGAGGAAGATCTACGGAAGGACCACTCCCACCTGTTTTCTAGCCAACCCGAATCTCGCGGGCGAGATTCATCTTAAGGGGGGTAGGTTTGTAACATCCCAAATTTTCAATTTGGAATGTTATACATAGATCATCATTGCATATCATAATTTTATTGCATTTCTGACAAATACTCGATAAATCCTAAGCAACTCAAGGACCCTCGGAGAGAGTTGGGGATTTTCTCGAATTTTTCATATTTGATTTTCATCAAATAATAAAACGAGGATTTTGGTTTTAATTATTTTCTCTCCGGAAAAATATTTCATTTAAAATTTAATGAGAGGAGAAAATATGACTTCTCCAAAACAATTGAAATATTGGAGGAAAAATATTAAAATCATTTATTGGATTTTATTCGGATTTTATTTGCAATTTTAATTGCATTAAAAAAATTTGCACGTTTTCAAAACTGCATTTTTGTGTCAAAAAATGTTCACCCTGTTCTAATTATTTTAACTAGACGGGGAAAATTTGTTTTATCTTTTTTGGATTTTTATTTATTTTTCTATGAATTTTTCTCGGCGGAATGTTTTAAAAAAATAATTCGCGCCGCGCCCGACTGGGCCGAGGCCCAGCCGAGCCGCCGGCCCATCCCCGCGTCTCCTCCGCGCGCACGCCGCCCGCCGCCGCCGTGTCCGGCTCGGACGCCGCCGCCGCCTTTCCCCTCCTCCAAGCAGGCCCCCCTCCTTATATACCGCCGCCGCCCCCTTCATCCCGTACCCGCCGACCCGGCCCCGAGCCGAGCCCGCCGGAGCCGGAGCCCCGCCGCCCGAAGGCCGCCGCCGTTCGCCGCCGCACGCCGCCGTTCGCCGCCCCCTCGCCACCCCAAGCCCCGCCGCACTCCGCCGCCCCCTCGCCGGACCCCGCTGACCCCGCCGGAGCCCGTCCCGACGAGGTATCGCCCCGATGCCGTTTGCCGGTTTTCTGAAAAAAAACCATTCGTTTTTAAAAAAAACCCTAGATCGGTTTATTTTCTTCGGTTTTATTATTTAGTGAACGTTCACCGACCCGTTCGTTTCAACGAACGTGTTCGTCGGATTTTCTCTGTTAACGAACGTCCGTTCTTTAACCGTTCGTCAGTTTTTCTTTTTCGTCAGATTTTTCCTGATTATTTCAGATCTCGATTTCTGATCGGATCTTCGTTTTCGTTAACTTTTTGCTCGTTTATCGGAATCAGGTGATTCAAGCGCCTAGAGTTTCGTCTCGAAATTCTCTTTCCGTTTAACCTACTCACACAAGTTTTTGCTACTGTAAAATTTGACCTAGATCCAGATTAGTAAACGAAGCTTGTTTCTTTCGTCGTTTGACTTTCGTTGCTTCGTTCGAGTTGATTCTTTTTGCAAACCGGAGTTCTTAAGTTGAACTTTCTGGTTGGATCTTTCATTCGAGTTTTACCTGTGCATTAGATGAGTACTTATTGTTTGCTTGTTTGTTTGCGATAGAGTACCCGGAGTGCGCCGCTTGTTACTTCGAATCGCTAGGTTTCGCGGATCATCAGCAAGGCAAGTAACACTTTGAGCATACCTTCCATACCCAGTTTTTATTGCATTAGATCTATTCCTCAAACATTGCATGATTAGGATCTAATTAAACTGTTGGAATTGGGAAGTAGTTGAGGTAGTACCTATTGCCCTGTTTATTATCAAACCCTTGGGAGTTACTTCCACGTTGCTATTATATTGCCATGCTATGCTCGTAGACGTGGATTGGGTTTTGAGAGATATTCATGACAGATGTGAGATTGTTAATAATGGTTTACTTAAGGTGGCAACTAAAACTCACATCTGGGTGGATCGAGGTACCTGGGTATTCCAGGATTGCCTGTTTTTCTTTTGGACCGCCACCCAGGTTCAAAGGGATCATAAGATTATTCATGCTAGAAACTTCCGTGTGCAGCCGCAAGCTATTATGGGCTCTAGCATAGTTGATTAAGTTGTGTGAACTCTTACAGTGGTAGACTAGCAGATGTAGGGGAAAGTAGGTGTAACTGTCTACCCATACGTAAGGTGCAAGCACTTCTGAAAGACTGTGTCTCGGTCATCCGTTTGTCAAACATCATGTAGTGCGAGAATCAAGCGGAGGCGATCGAGTCTTGTGGGGAAAAGTGCACAAACCTCTGCAGAGTGTACAAACTAATCATGGTTAGCCGTGTCCCCGGTTATGGACAACTTGAGTATCTAGTACTTGGATTATCATGTGAATCTCATCATGTTACTTTAATTAATTTTGTTGGGTTTAATGATGTTACTTAATTGGGATTGAGATGCTGTCAACCATCTCAATGTTCAACAACCACCATGATAGTTAAATAAAATTTATTCCTTTGCAGTAGGGAAAAATTGGCTTTTCGCAAAACTGTAACCATAGAGCTTTCCACCAGCCATATATGCATGTAGTATAGCATTATTATGTTCATTATTCTCTATGTGTTACATTGCCAGCATATTCCATGTGCTGACCCGTTTCGGGCTGCAACGTTTCCTGTTGCAGACTTTTCAGATGACGAGTAAGGTGCCTTAGGTCGTGGTCTTATACTCAGTGATGCCGTTGGAGTTGATGGACTCACTTATCTTCCAAGTCTTCCGCTGTTATCGTATTTAGATGGCCTTAAGCCATATTTATCATACTTATTTCTCTTCGGAGATATTCGATGTAATAAGTGTGTGATTGCTACTCTGTTATAAATCCTCCATTTGTACTGTGCGTGTCAGCACTACTGATCCAGGGATGACACTGGTGCACAGCAGCACAGACCATTTGAGGTCTGGTCGCTACATTAAATAAATTTTCAAGATCATAAGAAGCATCATCACCATGCTTCATGTAAGATGGTAATTAGAACATAAGCATCATGTAAGATGGTAATTAAGGATCAAGAAATAACCATGCTTCAAATGCATTAAGAAGCAGTCGAGGTTTCACACCGCTACCTATTTACATCATACACTCTGACTGGAAGCAACTTCTTACATCGACCAATAAAACAATGATATCTAAGTAGCCAAGAGCCTCTATATATCAATATATCTATCACCTATACTATATGACTATATTTATTGTTGTTCCCCTCCCTTGTAGATCCTTCTTATCTAAGTTTTGTAGCTCCTTCCCTTAAAAAACAAAATTCCAGTCCCTTCATTTTATGTATTTAACTTTTTTGGTAAAAAAAATTAGTTTGTTTATGCATACAATTATTCTTAAAAATGTTCTGCTTCTAGAATTGTCCTAAGACACATTTGATCCAGCTTGGCACTGACACACAAAGACGATGCCTGTTATTAATGTTTTGTCCTGGGTTAGCTCTTGGTGTGGCCAATTTTGTCTGCCTTATTTATGATGAAAAATTCACAAAATAACTTAAGCAATATCTTTAGTATTTCGGGTCACTAGACCTCTTCCATCTTGATACCAATTTTCAATTATTATCTTACACATGGTCAAAATGTATTTGTTCATTGTAAATATTATTGATTTTGAATGTGCCTCTTGAATTAACTACTTGTGTTGGTACAATACAATTTAGTGTATTGAATCAGTAGGTTTGTAAAATCACTAAGTAGGAGCAGAAGAACAATAGTGGTCACAAGATGGACTTTCAACTTTCACAGTATAAGATTGATGTGTAGAACAATTAAAGTTTCAACCTTTTGGACGAAGGTGCATACATCTACTTTTGTGGTTTGAAAGGATTGATGTCAGGGATTATGTATACTTTCAAGAAGTTAGTTTATATAAAAATGATAGCTGGGATCGGAAGGTATCATAGCTCAAGAAGAATAATCAATGTCATGTTGAGGTTTATTATGATTTGAATGCTTGTCTGCCTACGATTGCTCTGTTGTGAGACAATGCCAAGTAAGGGTTTAAATCACACATCGAATGATTCTTGTGATGATGTAAAATTATTAGAGATTATTTTGAGAGAGCCATAAAATCATTTATGTAATTTATAAGCTTCCATGCGAAATGAAGCATGTAACTCCTACATGAAACGCACCACGACTGAAGCTTCGAGATTATGTTGTCATTTTGATAGTTATGTAAATTCAACCTATCTGATAGATGCATCACCATAGAAAAGGGTGATATTAATGCAATGGCAATATAAAATTGAAATATATTTGCCCCAACAAGATACTGTGTTTTCTATTCATGTTTGCACATGTCTTCTCATGAATGTCATATACATGACTCTGTTAGTCTTTACTTGGTCTAGTTCAAATTTTGTAAATCGTCTATGTTACTTCTTTGTCGGGATGGAAGGGGGCGCCATAGCGTGCGCCTGTATGTTATACTAGTATGCGTTGAAATATATGGAGTATGAGTCAGTTCAACTTCACCGACTAAACATAAGATGGGTCATGAGTGCTTTCGGCACGTAGCTAGGACAAGTACTAGGCGCTTTCAGTCGTTGTCAGGGGGATTTCGTGGCGATGTCCAAGATTTAGGGAATTTATGAAGGCAAGGCACACTAGAAGATCTAGGTACATGATTTCACCTGGTGGAGGTTTTACCCTGGTTCAGGACCCTGTTCTAGGGGTAACATCCTACTCCTGCCTGGATGTTTTCTCTTGTGTGAGCCGAGTGATTACAAAGAATTTGTCTAGCATATAGACTTGAGTTTACTTGCCTATGCCTCGCGCCCTTCCCACCTTATATACCCCGATGAAAAGGTGGATTTACAAGGGCTGTTATGAGCCATGTTGTAATAATGACCATCATAGTGGTAGTCACTCGCGGAATTATCACGTCGCCAGAAGAGACGCCTTGGTGGTGTTGTGGGTAATGTTCGTGTTGATTGACAATGTCTTAGTCCAGTTGGATTGACGCTGCGGTGTTTTCGCCGGATGGGCTTCATGATGTCTAGCCAGATGGGCTTTATCAATAGCACCATTAGATATTCTCCTGATGAATACTAGGGCCATGGACCATGCCGGGCCCAATCCTTGTCATGGCCTGTTGGGGAACGCAGTATTTCAAAAAATTTACCTACGATCACGCAAGATCTATCTATGTGATGCATAGCAACGAGCGGGAGAGTGTGTCCACGTACCCTCGTAGATCGAAAGCGGAAGCGTGAAGTAATGCGGTTGATGTAGTCGAACATCTTCGCGATCCAACCGATCAAGTACCGAAAGCACGACACCTCCGCGATCTGCACACGTTCAGCTCGGTGACGTCCCTCGAACTCTTGAGGGAGATTTTTGTTAGCACGACGGCGTGATGACGGTGATGATCAAGTTACCGACGCAGGGCTTCGCCTAAGCACTACAACGATATGACCGAGGTGGAAATCTGTGGAGGGGGGCACCGCACACGGCTAAACAATCAACTTGTGTGTCTATGGGGTGCCCCTCCCCCGTATATAAAGGAGTGGAGCAGGGGGAGGGCCGGCCTCATGGGGCACACCCAAGGGGGAGATTCCTACTCCTAGTAGGAGTAGGTTTCCCCCTTCCCTAGTTGGAGTAGGAGAAGAAGGAAGAGGAAGAGGGAGAGAAGGAAAGGGGGGCCAGCCCCCCAAACCCTACCCCAATTCGGATTGGGCCTGGGGGGGGGGGGGCGGGGGGGGGCACACCTGTCCGCCTCTTCCTCTCTTCCACCATGGCCCATGAAGGCCCATTAACTCGCCGGGGGGGTTCCGGTAACCCCCCGGTACTCCGGAAAATGCACGAACCTATCCGAAACCTTTCCGGTGTCCAAACATAGCCTTCCAATATATCAATCTTTATATCTCAACCATTTCGAGATTCCTCGTCATGTCTGTGATCACATCCGGGACTCCGAACAACCTTCGGTACATCAAAACACATAAACTCGTAATACCGATCGTCATCGAATGTTAAGCGTGCGGACCCTACGGGTTAGAGAACTATGTAGACATGACCGAGACTCATCTCCGGTGAATAACCAATAGCGGAACCTGGATGCTCATATTGGCTCCCACATATTCTACAAAGATCTTTATCGGTCAAACCGCATAACAACATACGTTGTTCCCTTTGTCATCGGTATCTTACTTGCCCGAGATTCGATCATCGGTATCACCATACCTAGTTCAATCTCGTTACCAGCAAGTCTCTTTACTCGTTCCGTAATGCATCATCCTGCAACTAACTCATTAGTCACATTGATTGCAAGGCTTATAGTGATGTGCATTACCGAGAGGGCCCAGAGATACCTCTCCGACAATCGGAGTGACAAATCCTAATCTCGATCTATGCCAACTCAACAAACACCATAGGAGACACCTGTAGAGAACCTTTATAACCACCTAGTTACATTGTGACGTTTGGTAGCACACTAAGTGTTCCTCCGGTATTCGGGAGTTGCATAATCTCATAGTCATAGGAACATGTATAAGTCATGAAGAAAGCAATAGCAACATACTAAATGATCAAGTGCTAGGCTAACGGAGTGGGTCAAGTCAATCAAATCATTCTCTAATGATGTGATCCCGTTAATCAAATGACAACTCATGTCTATGGCTAGGAAACTTAACCATCTTTGATTAACGAGCTAGTCAAGTAGAGGCATACTAGTGACACTCTATTTGTCTATGTATTCACACATGTACTAAGTTTCCGGTTAATACAATTCTAGCATGAATAATAAAAAATTATCATGATATAAGGAAATATAAAGAACAACTTTATTATTGCCTCTAGGGCATATTTCCTTCAGTCTCCAACTTGCACTAGAGTCAATAATCTAGTTCACATCGCCATGTGATTTAACACCAATAGTTCACATCGTCATGTGATTTAACACTCTATAGTTCACATCACCATGTGACCAACACCCAAAGGGTTTACTAGAGTTAATAATCTAGTTCACATCGCCATGTGATTAACACCCAAAGAGTACTAAGGTGTGATCATGTTTTGCTTGTGAGAGAGGTTTAGTCAATGGGTCTGCCACATTCAAATCCATATGTATTTTGCAAATTTCTATGTCTACAATGCTCTGCACGGAGCTACTCTAGCTAAATGTTCCCACTTTGAATATGTATCCAGATCGAGACTCAGAGTCATCCAGATCAGTGTCAAAGCTTGCATCGACGTAACTCTTTACGACGAACTCTTTATCACCTCCATAACCGAGAAATATTTCCTTAGTCCTCTAAGGATAATTTTGACCAATGTCCAGTGATCTACTCCTAGATCACTATTGTACTCCCTTGCCAAACTCAGGGCAGGGTATACAATAGGTCTGGTACACAGCATGGCATACTTTATAGAACCTATGGCTGAGGCATAGGGAATGACTTTCATTCTCTCTCTATCTTCTGCCGTGGTCGGGCTTTCAGTCTTACTCAACTTCACACCTTGCAACACAGGCAAGGACTCCTTCTTTGACTGTTCCATTTTGAACTACTTCAAAAACTTGTCAAGGTATGTACTCATTGAAAAAACTTATCAAGAGTCTTGATCTATCTCTATAGATCTTGATGCTCAATATGTAAGCAGCTTCACCGAGGTCTTTCTTTAAAAAACTCCTTTCAAACACTCCTTTATGCTTTCCAGAAAATTCTACATCATTTCCGATCAACAATATGTCATTCACATATACTTATCAGAAAGGCTGTAGTGCTCCCACTCACTGTCTTGTAAATATAGGCTTCACCACGAGTCTGTATAAAACTATATGCTTTGATCAACTCATCAAAGCGTATATTCCAACTCCGAGATGCTTGCACCAGTCCATAGATGGATCGCTGGAGCTTGCACACTTTGTTAGCACCTTTAGGATCGACAAAACCTTCTGGTTGCATCATATTGATACGTCTCCAACGTATCTATAATTTTTGATTGTTCCATGCTATATTATATTCTATTTTGGACATTATTGGGCTTTATTATACACTTTTATATTATTTTTGGGACTAACCTATTAACCGGAGGCCCAGCCCAGAATTGCTGTTTTTTTGCCTATTTCAGAGTTTCGCAGAAAAAGAACATCAAACGGAGTCCAAACGGAATGAAACCTTCGGGAACGTGATTTTCGGAACGAACGTGATCCAGAGAACTTGGACCCTATGTCAAGACATCATCCAGGAAGCCACGAGGTAGGGGGGCGCGCCTACCCCGCTGGGCGCGCCCTCCACCCTCATGGTCCCCCTGTTGCTCCACTAACGCACTTCTTCCTCCTATATATACCTATGTACCCCCAAACTACCAGATACGGAGCCAAAAACCTAATTCCACCGCCGCAACCTTCTGTACCCGTGAGATCCCATCATGGGGCCTTTTCCGGAGCTCCGCCGGAGGGGGCATCGATCACAGAGGGCTTCTACATCAACACCATAGCCTCTCCGATGATGTGTGAGTAGTTTACCTCAGACCTTCGGGTCCATAGTTATTAGCTAGATGGCTTCTTCTCTCTTTTTGGATCTCAATACAATGTTCTGCCCCTCTCTTTTGGAGATCTATTCGATGTAATCTTCTTTTGCGGTGTGTTTGTTGAGACCGATGAATTGTGGGTTTATGATCAAGTTTATCTATGAACAATATTTGAATCTCCTTTGAATTCTTTTATGTATGATTGGTTATCTTCGCAAGTCTCTTCGAATTATCAGTTTGGTTTGGCCTACTAGATTGATCTTTCTTGCAATGGGATAAGTGCTTAGCTTTGGGTTCAATCTTGCGGTGTCCTTTCCCAGTGATAGTAAGGGCAGCAAGGCACGTATAGTATTGTTGCCATCGAGGATAACAAGATGGGGTTTATATCATATTGCATGAGTTTATCCCTCTACATCATGTCATCTTCCTTAAAGCATTACTCTATTCTTATGAACTTAATACTCTAGATGCATGCTGGATAGCGGTCGATGTGTGGAGTAATAGTAGTAGATGCAGGCAGGAGTCGGTCTACTTGTCTCGGACGTGATGCCTATATACATGATCATACCTAGATATTCTCATAACTATGCTCAATTCTGTCAATTGCTCAACAATAATTTGTTCACCCACCGTAATACTTATGCTCTTGAGAGAAGCCACTAGTGAAACCTATGGCCCCCGGGTCTATTTTCCATCATATTAATCTTCCAACAACAAGCTATTCCCATTGCCTTTTATTTTGCTTTTATTTTACTTTGCATCTTTATCACAAAAATACCAAAAATATTATCTTATCATATCTATCAGATCTCACTCTCGTAAGTGACCATGAAGGGATTGACAACCCCTTTATTGCATTGGTTGCGAGGATTTATTTGTTTGTGTAGGTGCGAGGGACTTGTGCGTGGCCTCCTACTGGATTGATACCTTGGTTTTCTCAAAAACTGAGGGAAATACTTACGCTACTTTGCTGCATCACCCTTTCCTCTTCAAGGGAAAACCAACGCAGTGCTCAAGAGGTAGCAAGAAGGATTTCTGGCGCCGTTGCTGGGGAGTCTACACAAAAGTCAACATACCAAGTTCCCATCACAAACCCTTATCCCCTGCATTTACATTATTTGCCATTTGCCTCTCGTTTTCCTCTCCCCCACTTCAACCTTGCCGTTTTATTCGCCCTCTCTTTTCCGTCCTCCTCTTTTCTGTTTGCCTCTTTTTGCCCGTCTCTTGTTTGCTCGTGTGTTGGATTGCTTGTTTGTCACGATGGCTCAAGATAATACTATTGTGTGACTTCACCAATACCAACAACAATGATTTCCTTAGCACTCCGATTGCTCCTCTTACCGATACTGAATCTTGTGAAATTAATGCTGCTTTGTTGAATCTTGTCATGAAAGATCAATTCGCCGGCCTTCCTAGTGAAGATGCCGCTTCCCATCTAAATAGCTTCGTTGATTTGTGTGATATGCAAAAGAAGAAAGATATAGATAATGATATTGTTAAACTGAAGCTATTTCCCTTTTCGCTTAGAGATCGTGCTAAAGCTTGGTTTTCATCTTTGCCTAAAAATAGTATTGATTCTTGGAATAAGTGCAAAGATGCTTTTATCTCTAAATATTTTCCTCCCGCTAAGATCATCTCTCTTAGAAAGGATATTATGAATTTTAAGCAACTTGATCATGAACATGTTGCACAAGCTTGGGAGAGGATGAAATTAATGATACGTAATTGCCCTACGCATGGTTTGAATTTGTGGATGATTATACAAAAAATTTATGCCGGATTGAATTTTGCTTATAGAAATCTTTTAGATTCGGCCGCGG
Source organism: Aegilops tauschii subsp. strangulata (assembly GCF_002575655.3). NCBI lineage: Eukaryota > Viridiplantae > Streptophyta > Magnoliopsida > Poales > Poaceae > Aegilops > Aegilops tauschii. The sequence goes on from NC_053041.3 coordinate 465,387,400, forward strand.
GGGGCACTTTCATGGAAATCACTTTAGGAGAAGCTACTAAACTCCTAGATAATATTATGGTTAATTATTCTCAATGGCACACTAAAAGATCTACTAGTAAAAAGTGCATGCGATAGAAGAAATTAATGTTTTGAGTGGAAAGATGGATGAACTTATGAAATTATTTGCTACTAAGAGTGTTTCTTCTGATCCTAATGATATGCCTTTGTCTACTTTGATTGAGAATAATAATGAATCTATGGATGTGAATTTTGTTGGTAGGAATAATTTTGGTAACAACGCGTATAGAGGAAACTTTAATCCTAGGCCGTATCCTAGTAATTCCTCTAATAATTATGGTAATTCCTACAACAACTCTTATGGAAATTTTAATAATATGCCCTCTGAATTTGAGACAAGTGTTAAGGAGTTTATGAATTCGCAAAAGAATTTCAATGCTTTGCTTGAAGAAAAATTGCTCAAAGTTGATGAATTGGCTAGGAACATTGATAGAATTTATCTTGATGTTGGTTCTTTGAGACTTAGATCTATTCCACCTAAGCATGATATCAATGAGTCTCTCAAAGCCATGAGAATTTCCATTGATGAGTGCAAAGAAAGAACCGCTAGGATGCGCGCTAAGAAAGATTGCTTTGTAAAACCGTGTTCTTCCAGTTTCTATGAAAATAAAGATGAAGATCTAAAAGTTATTGATGTGTCCCCTATTAAATCTTTGTTTTGAAATATGAATCTTGATAATGATGGGACTGAATATGATCCACCTTTACCTAGAAGGCGTTCCAAAAATTCTGAGTTTTTAGATCTTGATGCTAAAATTAATAAAAGTGGGATTGAAGAGATCAAAACATTAGATATTAATGAACCCACTATTTTGGATTTCAAGGAATTTAATTATGATAATTGCTCTTTGATAGATTGTATTTCCTTGTTGCAATCCGTGCTAAATTCTCCACATGCTTATACTCAACATAAAGCTTTTACCAAACATATCGTTGATGCTTTGATGCAATCTTATGAAGAAAAACTTGAGTTGGAAGTTTCTATCCCTAGAAAACTTTATGATGAGTGGGAACCTACTATTAAAATTAAAATTAAAGATCATGAATGCTATGCTTTGTGTGATTTGGGTGCTAGTGTCTCCACGATTCCAAAGACTTTGTGTGATTTGTTAGGTTTCCGTGATTTTGATGATTGCTCTCTAAATTTGCACCTTGCGGATTCCACTATTAAGAAACCTATGGGAAGAATTAATGTTGTTCTTATTGTTGCAAATAGGAACTATGTGCCCGTAGATTTTATTGTTCTTGATATAGATTGCAATCCTTCATGTCCTATTATTCTTGGTAGACCTTTCCTTAGAATGATTGGTGCAATTATTGATATGAAGGAAGGGAATATTAGATTCCAATTTCTGTTAAGGAAAGGCATGGAACACTTCCCTAGAAAGAAAATAAAATTACCTTATGAATCAATTATGAGAGCCACTTATGGATTGCCTACCAAATATGGCAATACCTAGATCTATCCTTGCTATTATGCCTAGCTAGGGGCGTTAAACGATAGCGCTTGTTGGGAGGCAACCCAATTTTTATTTTTAGTTTTTTGCTTTTTGCTTCTGTTTAGGAATAAATCTTAGATCTAGCCTCTGGTTAGATGTCTTTTTATGTTTTAATTAGTATTTGTGCCAAGTTTAACCTATAGGATCTTCTTGGATGATAGTTATTTGATCTTGCAGAAAATTCCAAAAACTTTCTGTTCATGAAAATAATAGTTAAAAATCACCAGAACGTGATAAAATATTGATTCCAATTGCTGCTGATCAATAAACAAATTGTCTAGGTCGTCCTATTTTATCTGAATTTTTTAAGTTCCAGAAGTTTGCGTTAGTTACAGATTACTACAGACTGTTCTGTTTTTGACAAATTCTGTTTTTCGTGTGTTGTTTGCTTATTTTGATGAATCTATGGCTAGTAAAATAGTTTATAAACCATAGAGAAGTTGGAATACGGTAGGTTTAACACCAATATAAATAAAGAATTAGTTCATTACAGTACCTTGAAGTGGTCTTTTGTTTTCTTTCGCTAACGGAGCTCACGAGATTTTCTGCTGAGTTTTGTGTTGTGAAGTTTTCAAGTTTTGGGTGAAAGGTTTGATGGATTATGGAACAAGGAGTGGCAAGAGCCTAATCTTGGGGATGCCCATGGCACCCCCAAGATAATCTAAGGACACCTAAAAGCCAAAGCTTGGGGATGCCCCGGAAGGCATCCCCTCTTTCGTCTACTTCCATAGGTAACTTTACTTGGAGCTATATTTTTATTCACCACATGACATGTGTTTTGCTTGGAGCGTCTTGTATGATTTGAGTCTTTGATTTTTAGTTTACCACAATCATCTTTGATGTACACACCTTTTGAGAGAGACACACATGATTCGGAAATTATTAGAATACTCTATGTGCTTCACTTATATCTTTTGAATTATATAGTTTTTACTCTATGTGCTTCACTTATATCTTTTGAGTTATATAGTTTTTGCTCTAGTGATTCACTTATATCTTTTAGAGCACAGTGGTGGATTTGTTTTATAGAAACTATTGTTCTCTCATGCTTCACTTAGATTATTTTGAGAGTCCTACAAAACAGCATGGTAATTTGCTTAATGATAATAGGCATCCAATTAAAAAAACATTCTTATGAGTGTGTTGAATACTATGAGAAGTTAGATACTAGATAATTGTTTTGAGACATGAAGATGGTGATATTAGAGTCATGCTAGTTGAGTAGTTTTGAATTTGAGAAATACTTTTGTTAAAGTTTGTGATTCCCGTAGCATGCACGTATGGTGAACCGTTATGTGATGAAATCGGAGCATGATTTATTTATTGATTGTCTTCCTTATGAGTGGCGGTCGGGGACGAGCGATGTTATTTTCCTACCAATCTATCCTCCTAGGAGCATGCGTGTAATACTTTGCTTTGATAACTTGTAGATTTTTGCAATAAGTATATGAGTTCTTTATGACTAATGTTGAGTCCATGGATTATACACACTTTTCTCCCTTCCACCATTGCTAGCCTCTCTAATACCGCGCACTTTTCGTCGGTATCATACACCCACCATATACCTTCCTCAAAACAGCCACCATACCTACCTATCATGGCATTTCCATAGCCATTCCGAGATATACTGCCATGCAACTTCCACCGTTCCATTTACTATGACACGCTCCATCATTGTCATATTGCTTTGCATGATCATGTAGTTGACATTGTATTTGTTGCAAAGCCACTGTTCATAATTCTTTCATACATGTCGCTCTTGATTCATTGCATATCCCGGTACACCGCCGGAGGCATTCACATAGAGTCATATTTTGTTCTAGTGTTGAGTTGTAATTGTTGAGTTGTAAGTAAATAAAAGTGTGATGATCATCATTTTTAGAGCATTGTCCCAAGTGAGGAAAGGATGATGGAGACTATGATTCCCCCACAAGTCGGGATGAGACTCCGAACGAAAAAGAAAAAAAAAAGAAAAAAAGAGGCCATAAAAAAAGAGAAAAGGCCCAAAAAAAATGAGAGAAAAAGAGAGAAGGGACAATGTTACTATCCTTTTACCACACATGTGCTTCAAAGTAGCACCATGATCTTCATGATAGAAAGAGTCTCCTATGTTGTCACTTTCATATACTAGTGGGAAATTTTCATTATAGAACTTGGCTTGTATATTCCAATGATGGGCTTCCTCAAAATGCCCTAGGTCTCCGTGAGCAAGCGAGTTGGATGCACACCCACTTAGTTTCTTTTGTTGAGCTTTCATATACTTATAGCTCTAGTGCATCCGTTGCATGGCAATCCCTACTCACTCACATTGATATCTATTAATGGCATCTCCATAGCCAGTTGATACGCCTAGTTGATGTGAGACTATCTTCTCATTTTTGTCTTCTCCACAACCACCATTCTATTCCACATATAGTGCTATGTCCATGGCTCACGCTCATGTATTGCGTGAAGATTGAAAAAGTTTGAGAACATAAAGTATGAAACAATTGCTTGGCTTGTCATCGGGGTTGTGCATGATTTAAATACTTTGTGTGGTGAAGATAGAGCATAGCCAGACTATATGATTTTGTAGGGATAACTTTCTTTGGCCATGTTATTTTGAGAAGACATAATTGCTTAGTTAGTATGCTTGAAGTATTATTATTTTTATGTCAATATTGAACTTTTATGTTGAATCTTTCAGATCTGAATATTCATACCACAATTAAGAAGAATTACATTGAAATTATGCCAAGTAGCATTCCACATAAAAAATTCTGTTTTTATCATTTACCAACTCGAGGACGAGCAGGAATTAAGCTTGGGGATGCTTGATACGTCTCCAACGTATCTATAATTTTTGATTGTTCCATGCTATATTATATTATGTTTTGGACATTATTGGGCTTTATTATACACTTTTATATTATTTTTGGGACTAACCTATTAACCGGAGGCCCAGCCCAGAATTGCTGTTTTTTTGCCTATTTCAGAGTTTCGCAGAAAAAGAATATCAAACGTAGTCCAAACGGAATGAAACCTTCGGGAACGTGATTTTCGGAACGAACGTGATCCAGAGGACTTGGACCCTATGTCAAGACATCAACCAGGAGGGCACGAGGTAGGGGGCGCGCCTACCCCCTGGGCGCGCCCTCCACCCTCGTGGGCCCAACGTTGCTCCACCGACGTACTTCTTCCTACTATATATACCTACGTACCTCCAAACTACCAGATACAGAGCCAAAAACCTAATTCCACCGCCGCAACCTTCTGTACCCGTGAGATCCCATCTTGGGGCCTTTTCCGGAGCTCCGCCGGAGGGGGCATCGATCACGGAGGGCTTCTACATCAACACCATAGCCTCTCCAATGATGTGTGAGTAGTTTACCTCAGACCTTCGGGTCCATAGTTATTAGCTAGATGGCTTCTTCTCTCTTTTTGGATCTCGATACAATGTTCTCCCCCTCTCTTGTGGAGATCTATTCGATGTAATCTTCTTTTGTGGTGTGTTTGTTGAGACCGATGAATTGTGGGTTTATGATCAAGTTTATCTATGAACAATATTTGAATCTCCTCTGAATTCTGTTATGTATGATTGGTTATCTTTGCAAGTCTCTTTGAATTATCAGTTTGGTTTGGCCTACTAGATTGATCTTTCTTGCAATGGGAGAAGTGCTTAGCTTTGGGTTCAATCTTGCGGTGTCCTTTCCCAGTGACAGCAGGGGCAGCAAGGCACGTATAGTATTGTTGCCATCGAGGATAACAAGATGGGGTTTATATCATATTGCATGAGTTTATCCCTCTACATCATGTCATCTTGCTTAAAGCGTTACTCTGTTCTTATGAACTTAATACTCTAGATGCATGCTGGATAGCGGTCGACGTGTGGAGTAATAGTAGTAGATCCAGGCAGGAGTCGGTCTACTTGTCTCGGACGTGATGCCTATATACATGATCATACCTAGATATTCTCATAACTATGCTCAATTCTGTCAATTGCTCAACAGTAATTTGTTCACCCATCGTAATACTTATGCTCTTGAGAGAAGCCACTAGTGAAACCTATGGCCCCCGGGTCTATTTTCCATCATATTAATCTTCCAACAACAAGCTATTTCCATTGCCTTTTATTTTGCTTTTATTTTACTTTGCATCTTTATCATAAAAATACCAAAAATATTATCTTATCATATCTATCAGATCTCACTCTCGTAAGTGACCGTGAAGGGATTGACAACCCCTTTATTGCGTTGGTTGCGAGGATTTATTTGTTTGTGTAGGTGCGAGGGACTTGTGCGTGGCCTCCTACTGGATTGATACCTTGGTTCTCAAAAACTGAGGGAAATACTTACGCTACTTTGCTGCATCACCTTTCCTCTTCAAGGGAAAACCAACGCAGTGCTCAAGAGGTAGCACATATACAACTCTTCTTTAAGATATCCATTAAGGAATACAGTTTTGACATCCATTTGCCAAATTTCATAATCATAAAATGCGGCAATTGCTAACATGATTTAGACAGACTTAAGCGTCGCTACGGGTGAGAAGGTCTCATCGTAGTCAACTCCTTGAACTTGTCGAAAAACATTTTTGACAATTCGAGCTTTGTAGATAGTAATACTACCATCATCGTCCGTCTACCTCTTGAAGATCCATTTATTCTCAATGGCTCGCCGATCATCGGGCAAGTTAATCAAAGTCCATACTTTGTTCTCATACATGGATCCTATCTCAGATTTCATGGCCTTAAGCCATTTCGCGGAATCTGGGCTCATCATCGCTTCCTCATTGTTCGTAGGTTCGTCATGGTCAAGTAACATGACCTCCAGAACAGGATTACTGTACCACTCTGGTGCGGATCTTACTCTGGTTAACCTACGAGGTTCGGTAGTAACTTGTTCTGAAGTTACATGATCATCATCATTAGCTTCCTCACTAATTGGTGTAGGAATCACAGGAACTGATTTCTGTGATGAACTACTTTCCAATAAGGGAGCAGGTAGAGTTACCTCATCAAGTTCTACTTTCCTCCCACTCACTTCTTTCGAGAGAAACTCCTTCTCTAGAAAGGATCCATTCTTGGCAACGAATATCTTGCCTTCAGATCTGTGATAGAAGGTGTACCCAACAGTCTCCTTTGGGTATCTTATGAAGAGACATTTCTCCGATTTGGGTTCAAGCTTACCAAGTTGAAGCTTTTTCACATAAGCATCGCAGCCCCAAACTTTAAGAAATGACAGCTTAGGTTTCTTGCCAAACCACAGTTCATATGGTGTCGTCTCAACGGTTTTATATGGTGCCCTTTTTAACGTGAATGCAACTGTCTTTAATGCATAACCCCAAAACGATAGCGGTAAATTGGTAAGAGACATCATAGATCGTACCATATCTGATAAAGTACGGTTATGCGTTCGGACACACCATTACGCTGTGGTGTTCTGATACGTCTCCAACGTATCTATAATTTTATATTGTTCCATGCTATATTATATTCTGTTTTGGACATTATTGGGCATTATTATACACTTTTATATTATTTTTGGGACTAACCTATTAACCGGAGGCCCAGCCCAGAATTGCTATTTTTTTTGCCTATTTCAGAGTTTCGCAGAAAAAGAATATCAAACGGAGTCCAAACGGAATGAAACCTTCGGGAACGTGATTTTCAGAACGAACGTGATCCAGAGGACTTAGACCCTATGTCAAGACATCAACCAGGAGGGCACGAGGTAGGGGGGCACGCCTACCCCCCTGGGCGCGCCCTCCACCCTCGTGGGCCCCACGTTGCTCCACCGACGTACTTCTTCCTCCTATATATACCTACGTACCCCCAAACTACCAGATACGGAGCCAAAAACCTAATTCCACCACCGCAACCTTCTGTACCCGTGAGATCCCATCTTGGGGCCTTTTCCGGAGCTCCGCCGGAGGGGGCATCGATCATGGAGGGCTTCTACATCAACACCATAGCCTCTCCGATGATGTGTGAGTAGTTTACCTCAGACCTTCGGGTCCATAGTTATTAGCTAGATGGCTTCTTCTCTCTTTTTGGATCTCAATACAATGTTCTCCCCCTCTCTTGTGGAGGTCTAATCGATGTAATCTTCTTTTGCGGTATGTTTGTTGATACCGATGAATTGTGGGTTTATGATCAAGTTTATCTATGAACAATATTTGAATCTTCTCTGAATTCTTTTATGTATGATTGGTTATCTTTGCAAGTCTCTTCGAATTATCAGTTTGGTTTGGCCTACTAGATTGATCTTTCTTGCAATGGGAGAAGTGCTTAGCTTTGGGTTCAATCTTGCGGTGTCCTTTCCCAGTGACAGTAGGGGCAGCAAGGCACGTATTGTATTGTTGTCATCGAGGATAACAAGATGGGGTTTATATCATATTGCATGAGTTTATCCCTCTACATCATGTCATCTTGCTTAAAGCGTTACTCTGTTCTTATGAACTTAATACTCTAGATGCATGCTGGATAGCGGTCGATGTGTGGAGTAATAGTAGTAGATGCAGGCAGGAGTCGGTCTAGTTGTTTTGGACGTGATGCCTATATACATGATCATACCTAGATATTCTCATAACTATGCTCAATTCTGTCAATTGCTCAACAGTAATTTGTTCACCCACCGTAATACTTATGCTCTCGAGAGAAGCCACTAGTGAAACCTATGGCCCCCGGGTCTATTTTCCATCATATTAATCTTCCAACACTTAGTTATTTATATTGCCTTTTATTTTACTTTGCATCTTTATTATAAAAATACCAAAAATATTATCTTATCATATCTATCAGATCTCACTCTCGTAAGTGACCGTGAAGGGATTGACAACCCCTTTATTGCGTTGGTTGCGAGGATTTATTTGTTTGTGTAGATGTGAGGGACTTGTGCGTGGCCTCCTACTGGATTGATACCTTGGTTCTCAAAAACTGAGGGAAATACTTACGCTACTTTACTGCATCACCCTTTCCTCTTCAAGGGAAAACCAATGCAGTGCTCAAGAGGTAGCAAGAAGGATTTTTGGCACCGTTGCCGGGGAGTCTACGCAAAAGTCAACATACCAAGTACCCATCACAAACCCTTATCTCCCGCATTACATTATTTGCCATTTGCCTCTCATTTTCCTCTCCCCCACTTCACCCTTGCCGTTTTATTCGCCCTCTCTTTTCCTTTCGCCTCTTTTTCGTTTGCTTGTCGTTATGGCTAGTCCCCTATCTTCTCCGTTGTCTCCTGAGAATGAAGTTCTTAATTTTAAGCAAAGGGAGGGAGAAAATCTAAAAGATGCTTGGTATAGAATTTGCAATGCTCAAAATAGATCTACCAGGAAGCAATCTACTTCTGTTCTTCTCCGAAATTTTTATGTAGGCGCTACTCCTTGGTACAGATATATCCTTGATACCATTACCGGAGGGAATTTCTTGGGTAGCCACACTTTTGATTCTTATAATGCTATGATAGATTTGTTTGGCTCACCACCTCTTTTGGTTAATGAAACTATGTTAACTTTGGAGCATGTAATGCAAAGACTTGAAATTATTGAAAATAATGTTGCTACCATAGAGTTAATTGGAAATTTGGATAAAAAGATCCACAACAAGATTACCCAATATGGATCTAAATTAGGAGTCACTTTGAAAAATATTAAGGAGAAGGAAGCCATAGTTAATGAAAGAATAAATCATGATTCCACTAGAATCGATAAACTTGAGGGTATCATTACCAACTTGGGAACCGCCTTTTCTTCCATAAAGAATCCTCCAAGTCCTCCAACTAAAATTGTCAAGCTTATGTATGTTCCTAAAAATAAGGGTGAATCCTCTAGCAAGGAAACTGCGGATCTCAAATCTATAAGTATTGATCCCAATATTTTTGCTATCATTAAGGAACCATTTGCTACGCATGAATTTTTCGATTTTGTGCCTAGAAGTTTGATAACTAAAAAAAATAAAGAAACTCCTAAGGATGGTAGATGTCTCATTGAAGGATTGCCTACCAAAGATGGCAATACCTAGATCTATCCTTGCTTTTATGCCTAGCTAGGGGCGTTAAACGATAGCGCTTGTTGGGAGGCAACCCAATTTTATTTTTAGTTTTTTGCTTTTTGCTTCTGTTTAGGAATACATCTTTGATCTAGCCTCTGGTTATATTTGTTTTTATGTTTTAATTAGTGTTTGTGCCAAGTTTAACCTATAGGATCTTCTTGGATGATAGTTATTTGATCTTGCTGAAAATTCCAGAAACTTTCTGTTCACGAAAATAATTGTTAAAAATCACCAGAACGTGATAAAATATTGATTCCAATTTCTGCTGATCAAAAAACAAATTGTCTAGGTCTTCCTATTTTGGCTGAATTTTTGGAGTTCCAGAAGTTTGCGTTAGTTACAGATTACTACAGACTGTTCTGTTTTTGACAGATTCTGTTTTTCGTGTGTTGTTTGCTTATTTTGATGAATCTATGGCTAGTAAAATAGTTTTAAACCATAGAGAAGTTGGAATACAGTAGGTTTAACACCAATATAAATAAATAATGAGTTCTTTACAGCACCTTGAAGTGGTGTTTTGTTTTCTTTCGCTAACGGAGCTCACGAGATTTTCTGTCAAGTTTTGTGTTGTGAAGTTTTCAAGTTTTGGGTAAAATATTTGATGGATTATGGAACAAGGAGTGGCAATAGCCTAAGCTTGGGGATGCCCATGGCACCCCAAGATAATCTAAGCACACCTAAAAGCCAAAGCTTGGGGATGCTCTGGAAGGCATCCCCTCTTTCGTCTACTTCCATCGGTAACTTTACTTGGAGCTATATTTTTATTCAGCACATGATATGTGTTTTGCTTGGAGCGTCTTGTCTTATTTGAGTCTTTATTTGTTAGTTTGCCACAATCATCCTTGCTGTACACACCTTTTGAGAGAGACACACATTATTCGGAAATTGTTAGAATACTCTATGTGCTTCACTTATATCTTTTGAGTTATATAGTTTTTGCTCTAGTGCTTCACTTATATCTTTTAGAGCACGGTGGTGGTTTTGTTTTATAGAAACTATTGTTCTCTCATGCTTCACTTAGATTATTTTGAGAGTCCTACAAAACAGCGTGGTAATTTGCTTTAATTATGATAGGCATTCGAGATTAATATTTTTTTTCTTATGAGTGTGTTGAATACTATGAGAAGTTTGATACTTGATAATTGTTTTGAGATATGAAGATGGTGATATTAGAGTCATGCTAGTTGAGTAGTTTTGAATTTGAGAAATACTTGTGTTAAAGTTTGTGATTCCCGTAGCATGCACGTATGGTGAACCGTTATGTGATGAAGTCAGAGCATGATTTATTTATTGATTGTCTTCCTTATGAGTGGCGTTCGGGGACGAGCGATGGTCTTTTCCTACCAATCTATCCCCCTAGGAGCATGCGCGTAATACTTTGCTTTGACAACTTGTAGATTTTTGCAATAAGTATATGAGTTATTTATGACTAATGTTGAGTCCATGGATTATACACACTTTTCTTCCTTCCACCATTGCTAGCCTCTCTAATACCGTGCACTTTTTGCCGGTATCATACACCCACCATATGCCTTCCTCAAAACAGCCTCCATATCTACCTACCGTGGCATTTCCATAGCCATTCCGAGATATATTGCAATGCAACTTACCACCGTTCCGTTTACTATGACACGCTCCATCGTTGTCATATTGCTTTGCATGATCATGTAGTTGACATTGTATTTGTGGCAAAGCTACCGTTCATAATTCTTTCATACATGTCACTCTTGATTCATTGCATATCCCGGTACACCGCCGGAGGCATTCACATAGAGACATATTTTGTTCTAAGTATTGAGTTGTAATTCATGAGTTGTAAGTAAATAAAAATGTGTTGATCATCATTTTTTAGAGCATTGTCCCAAGTGAGGAAAGGATGATGGAGACTATGATTCCCCCACAAGTCGGGATGAGACTCCGGACTAAATAAAAAAAAGAGGCCATAAAAAAAAGAAAAGGCCCAAATAAAAAAATGAGAGAAAAAGAGAGAAGGGACAATGTTACTATCCTTTTACCACACTTGTGCGTCAAAGTAGCACAATGATCTTCATGATAGAGAGTCTCCTATGATATCACTTTCTTATACTAGTGGGAATTTTTCATTATAGAACTTGGCTTGTATATTCCAATGATGGGCTTCCTCAAAATGCCCTAGGTCTTCGTGAGCAAGCGAGTTGGATGCACACCCACTTAGTTCCTTTTGTTGAGCTTTCATATATACTTATAGCTCTAGTGCATCCGTTGCATGGCAATCCCTACTCACTCACATTGATATCTATTAATGGGCATCTCCATAGCCCGTTGATATGCCTAGTTGATGTGAGACTATCTTCTCCTTTTTGTCTTTTCCGCAACCACCATTCTATTCCACATATAGTGCTATGTCCATGGCTCACGCTCATGTATTGCGGGAAGATTGAAAAAGTTTGAGAACGTCAAAAGTATGAAACAATTGCTTGGCTTGTCATCGGGGTTGTGCATGATTTAAATACTTTGTGTGGTGAAGATAGAGCATAGCCAGACTATATGATTTTGTAGGGATAACTTTCTTTGGCCATGTTATTTTGAGAAGACATAATTTCTTAGTTAGTATGCTTGAAGTATTATTATTTTTATGTCAATATTAAACTTTTGTCTTGAATCTTTCGGATCTGAATATTCATACCACAATTAAGATAATTACATTGAAATTATGCCAACTAGCATTCCACATCAAAAATTCTGTTTTTATCATTTACCTAATCGAGGACGAGCAGGAATTAAGCTTGGGGATGCTTGATACGTCTCCAACGTATCTATAATTTTTGATTGTTCCATGCTATATTATATTATGTTTTGGACATTATTGGGCTTTATTATACACTTTTATATTATTTTTGGGACTAACCTATTAACCGGAGGCCCAGCCCAGAATTGCTGTTTTTGCCTATTTCGGAGTTTCGCAGAAAAAGAATATCAAACGGAGTCCAAACGGAATGAAACCTTCGGGAACGTGATTTTCGGAACGAACGTGATCCAGAGGACTTGGACCCTATGTCAAGACATCAACCAGGAGGGCACGAGGTAGGAGGGCGCGCCTACCCCCTGGGCGCGCCCTCCACCCTCGTGGGCCCCTTGTTGCTCCACAGACGTACTTATTCCTCCTATATATACCTACGTACCCCCAAACTACCAGATACAGTGCCAAAAACCTAATTCCACCGCCGCAACCTTCTGTACCCATGAGATCCCATCTTGGGGCCTTTTCCGGAGCTCCGCCGGAGGGGGCATCGATCACAGAGGGCTTCTACATCAACACCATAGCCTCTCCGATGATGTGTGAGTAGTTTACCTCAGACCTCCGGGTCCATAGTTATTAGCTAGATGGCTTCTTCTCTCTTTTTGGATCTCAATACAATGTTCTCCCCTTCTCTTGTAGATATCTATTCGATGTAATCTTCTTTTGCGTTGTGTTTGTTCAGACCGAGGAATTGTGGGTTTATGATCAAGTTTATCTATGAACAATATTTGAATCTTCTCTGAATTCTTTTGTATATGATTGGTTATCTTTGCAAGTCTCTTCGAATTATCAGTTTGGTTTGGCCTACTAGATTGATGTTTCTCGCAATGGGAGAAGTGCTTAGCTTCGCGTTCAATCTTGCGGTGTCCTTTCCCGGTGACAGTAGGGGCAGCAAGGCACGTATTGTATTGTTGCCGTCGAGGATAACAAGATGGGGTTTATATCATATTGCATGAGTTTATCCCTCTACATCATGTCATCTTGCTTAAAGCGTTACTCTGATCTTATGAACTTAATACTCTAGATGCATGCTGGATAGCGGTCGATGTGTGGAGTAATAGTAGTAGATGCAGGTAGGAGTCGGTCTACTTGTTTTAGACGTGATGCCTATATACATGATCATACCTAGATATTCTCATAACTATGGTCAATTCTGTCAATTGCTCAACAGTAATTTGTTCACCCACCGTAATACTTATGCTCTCGAGAGAAGCCACTAGTGAAACCTATGGCCCCCGTGTATATTTTCCATCATATTAATCTTCCAACACTTAGTTTTATTTTAATTTGCATCTTTATTATAAAAATACCAAAAATATTACCTTATCATATCTATCAGATCTCACTCTCGTAAGTGACCGTGAAGGGATTGACAACCCCTTTATTGCGTTGGTTGCGAGGATTTATTTGTTTGTGTAGGTGCGAGGGACTTGTGCGTGGCCTCCTACTGGATGGATACCTTGGTTCTAAAAAACTGAGGGAAATACTTATGCTACTTTACTGCATCACCTTTCCTCTTCAAGGGAAAACCAACGTAGTGCTCAAGAGGTAGCATGTTCCAGGTGGCATGAGTTGCGAAACTATTCCACATTGTTTCAACGGTAGACCAAACTCGTAATTCAAATATTCGTCTCCGCGATCATATCGTAGAAACTTTATTTTCTTGTTACGATGATTTTCCACTTCACTCTAAAATTCTTTGAACTTTTCAAATGTTTCAGACTTATGTTTCATCAAGTATATATATATACCCATATATTCTCTAATCATCTATGAAGGTCAGAAAATAACGATACCCGCCGCGAGCCTCAACACTCATTTGACCGCATACATCAGTATGTATTATTTCAAGTTAGTCAGTTGCTCGCTCCATTGTTCTGGAGAATGGAGTCTTAGTCATCTTGCCCATGAGGCATGGTTCGCAAGCATCAAGTGATTCATAATCAAGTGAATCCAAAAGCCCATGAACATGGAGTTTCTTCACGCGCTTTACACCAATATGACCTAAACGGCAGTGCCACAAATAAGTTGCACTATCATTATTAACTTTGCATCTTTTGGCTTCAATATTATGAATATGTGTATCACTACGATCGAGATTCAATAAACCATTGAGTGTATGACCATAGAAGGTTTTATTCATGTAAATAGAACAACAATTATTCTTTGATTTAAATGAATAACCGTACTGCAATAAACATGATCCAATCATATTCATGCTCAACGCAAACACCAAATAACATTTATTTTAGGTTCAACACTAATCCCGAAGGTAAAGGGATTGTGCGATGGTGATCTTATCAACCTTGGAATCACTTCCAACACACATCATCACCTCGCCCTTAACTAGTCTCTGTTTATTTTGCAACTCCCGTTTCGAGTTACTACTCTTAGCAACTGAACCAGTATCAAATACCCAGGGGTTACTATGAACACTAGTAAAGTACGCATCAATAACATGTATATCATATATACTTTTGTTCACTTTGCCATCCTTCTTATCCGCCAAATTTCTAGGGCAGTTCCACTTAGAGTGACCATTTCCTTTGCAGTAGAAGCACTCAGTTTCACGCTTGGGTCTAGCTTTGGGCTTCTTCATGGGAGTGACAACTTGCTTGCCATTCTTCTTGAAGTTCCCTTTCTTTCCCTTGCCCTTTTACTTTAAACTAGTGGTCTTGTCAACCATCAACACTTGATGCTTTTTCTTGATTTCTACCTTCGTCGATTTTAGCATCGCGAAGAGCTTGGGAATTGTTTTCATTATCCCTTGCATATTATAGTTCATCACCAAGTTCTAGTAACTTGGTGATAGTGACTAGAGAAGTCTGTCAATCACTATCTTATCTGGAAGATTAACTCCCACTTGATTCAATTGTTTGTAGTACTCAGACATTCTGAGCACATGCTCACTAGCCGAGCTATTCTCCTCCATCTTGTAGGCAAAGTACTTGTCAGAGGTTTCATACCTCTTAACACGGGCATGAGTCTGAAATGCAAATTTCAACTCTTGGAACATCTCATATGCTCCATGTCGTTCAAAACATTTTTAAGTCCTGGTTCTAAGCCGTGAAGCATGGTGCACTAAACTATCAAGTAGTCATCATACCGAGCTTGCCAAACGTTCATAACGTCTGCATCTGCTCCTGCGATAGGTCTGTCACCTAGTGGCGCATCAAGGAAATAATTATTTTGTGCAACAATGAGGATAATCCTCAGATCACGGACCAAGTCCGCATCATTGCTACTATCATTTTTCAACTTATTTTTCTCTAGGAACATATCGAAAATAAACAGGGAGCAACATCGCGAGCTATTGATCTACAACATAGATATGCTAATACTACCAGGACTAAGTTCATGATAAATTAAAGTTCAATTAATCATATTACTTAAGAACTCCCACTTAGATAGGCATCCCTCTAGTCATCTAAGTGATCACGTGATCCAAATCAACTAAACCATGTCCGATCATCACGTGAGATGGAGTAGTTTTCAATGGTGAACATCGCTATGTTGATCATATCTACTATATGATTCACACTCGACCTTTCGGTCTCAGTGTTCCGAGGCCATATCTGCATATGCTAGGCTCGTCAAGTTTAACCTGAGTATTTTGCATGTGCAAAACTGGCTTGCACCCGTTGAATGTGAACGTAGAGCTTATCACACCCGATCATCACGTGGTGTCTCAGCACGATGAACTGTCACAACGGTGCATACTCAGGGAGAACACTTATACCTGGAAATTTAAAGAGAGATCATCTTATAATGCTACCGCTGAACTAAACAAAATAAGATGCATAAAGGATAAACATCACATGCAATCAATATAAGTGATATGATATGGCCATCATCATCTTGTGCCTTTGATCTCCATCTCCAAAGCACCGTCATGATCACCATTGTCACCGGCTTGACACCTTGATCTCCATCGAAGCATCATTGTCGTCTCGCCAACTATTGCTTCTACGACTATCGCTACCGCTTAGTGATAAAGTAAAGCAATTACATGGCGATTGCATTTCATACAATAAAGCGACAACCATAAGGCTCCTCCTAGTTGCCGATAACTTTTACAAAACATGATTATCTGATACAATAATTTATATATCATCACGTCTTGACCATATCACATCTCAACATGCCCTGCAAAAATAAGTTAGACGTCCTCTACTTTGTTGTTGCAAGTTTTACGTGGCTGCTACGGGCTTAGCAAGAACCGTTCTTACCTACGCATCAAAACCACAACGATTTTTCGTCAAGTGTGTTGTTTTAACCTTCAACAAGGACCGGGCGTAGTCACACTCGATTCAACTAAAGTTGGAGAAAAAGACACCCACTAACCACCTGTGTGCGAAGCACGGCGATAGAACCAGTATCATGAACGCGGTCATGTAATGTCGGTCTGGGCCGCTTCATCCAACAATACCGCCGAATCAAAGTATGACATGCTAGTAAGCAGTATGACTATTATCACCCACAACTCTTTGTGTTCTACTCGTGCATATAAAATCTACGCATAAACCTGGCTCTGATACCACTGTTGGGAAACGCAGTATTTCAAAAAATTTACCTACGATCACGCAAGATCTATCTATGTGATGCATAGCAATGAGCGGGAGAGTGTGTCCATGTACCCTCGTAGACCGAAAGCGGAAGTGTTGGGGATATTACCACTGGGCGTAAACCGGCCAGGAGAGACCGGGTTAACCCCATAAGTAGTTCATCTGTATATGAAGTCCATGAAGACAGACGGTGACGCTTCATGAAGGCCCAGGGCCCAAAGCCGGTTTAAGGCCTGTAGACATAAACCGACATTGATATGTAAACTTGTGTTGTAAGATAGAAGTAGCAGAGACCGAGCCAGACACGATTATGAGCCGGCCTCGGGATTCTGTAAACCGACGGGCGTCAACCCATGTATATAAGGGGACGACCCGGCGATGGTTCAGGGACAACAGACAAAAACTCGAGACTCAGGCAAAGCGTATTCGCTCCCTAGTCATCGAAACCCCCATCAATTCCATCACAACTAGACATAGGCTTTTACCTTCATCGTAAGGGTACGAACTAGTATAAAACTCTCTTGCGTCCCTTGTCCGCTTTAACCCCTTTAAGCTAACCCGTAGCGATGGCTCCACGACTAAGTCCTTTCTCTAGGACATCTGCCATGACAAAACCACAACAGGAAGCGTTAAGTAACGCGGTTGATGTAGTCGAACGTCTTCGCGATCCAACCGATCAAGTACCGAACGCACGACACCTCCGCGATCTGCACACGTTCAGCTCGGTGACGTCCCTCGAACTCTTGATCCAGCTGAGGCCGAGGTAGAGTTTCGTCAGCACGACGGCGTGATGACGGTGATGATGAAGTTACCGACGCAGGGCTTCGCCTAAGCACTACAACGATATGACCGAGGTGGAAATCTATGGAGGGAGGCACCGCACACGGCTAAACAATCAACTTGTGTATCTATGGGGTGCCCCCTCCCCCGTATATAAAGGAGTGGAGGAGGGCGAGGGCCGGCCTCATGGGGCACGCCCAAGGGGGGATTCCTACTCCTAGTAGGAGTAGGTTTCCCCCCATCCCTAGTTGGAGTAGGAGAAGAAGGAAGAGGAAGAGGGAGAGAAGGAAAGGGGGGCGGCCCCCCAAACCCTACCCCAATTCGGATTGGGCCTAGGGGGGCGTGAGCCACACCTGGCCGCCTCCTCCTCTCTTCCACCATGGCCCATGAAGGCCCATTAATCCCCCCCCCGGGGGGGGGGGTTTCCGGTAACCCCCTGGTACTCCGGAAAATGCCCGAACCTATCTGAAACCTTTCCGGTGTCCAAACATTGTCTTCCAATATATCAATCTTTATGTCTCGACCATTTCGAGATTCCTCATCATGTTCGTGATCACATCCGGGACTCCGAACAACCTTCACTACATCAAAACGCATAAACTCATAATACCGATCATCATCGAACATTAAGCGTGCGGACCCTACGGGTTCGAGAACTATGTAGACATGACCGAGACTCATCTCCGGTAAATAACAAATAGCGGACCCTGGATGCTCATATTGGCTCCCACATATTCTACGAAGATCTTTATCGGTGAAACCGCATAACAACATACGTTGTTCCCTTTGTCATCGGTATGTTACTTGCCCGAGATTCGATCGTCGGTATCATCATACCTAGTTCAATCTCGTTACCGGCAAGTCTCTTTACTCGTTCCGTAATGCATCATCCCGCAACTAACTCATTAGTCACATTTCTTGCAAGGCTTATAGTGATGTGCATTACAGAGAGGGCCCAGAGATACCTCTCCGACAATTGGAGTGACAAATCCTAATCTCGATCTATGCCAACTCAACAAACACCATCGGAGACACCTGTAGAGCATCTTTATAATCACCCAGTTACGTTGTGACGTTTGATAGCACACTAAGTGTTCCTCCGGTATCCGGGAGTTGCATAATCTCATAGTCATAGGAACATGTATAAGTCATGAAGAAAGCAATAGCAACAAACTAAACGATCATAGTGCTAAGCTAACGGATGGGTCATGACAATCACATCATTCTCTAATGATGTGATCCCGTTAATCAAATGACAACTCATGTCTATGGCTAGGAAACTTAACCATCTTTGATTTACGAGCTAGTCAAGTAGAGGCATACTAGTGACACTCTGTTGTCTATGTATTCACACATGTACTAAGTTTCCGGTTAATACAATTCTAGCATGAATAATAAACATTTATCATGATATAAGGAACTATAAATAATAATTTTATTATTGCCTCTAGGGCATATTTCCTTCATGGCCTACCTTGGGGGATCCCGTCGCCAGTCGCTTTCCACAAAACTGCGACAAAAAGATCAATATAAAGAGTCACCAAATTTTAGCTTGGAAAACCCATAAAAATTGGGTAAAAACCATCGTCCAAAGCCACCCAAAGTTTATTTCACTAGTATTAAATGAGAGATACATAAATTTTTTCTGGGGACAACACGAGGCGACCATACATCAAGACCTCGGTATTTTGGATAAAGATAACTAAATTTGGAATGCCAAGAGCTAGGTGTTGAAGCAATATCACGAAAGAATGTGGAACCACAACTTAAAAGAGAAAATGTGGTGGATCCAAACTTTTCAACTCTGGGCAGGAACTATGTTTGCATGATAGCAAGCTTCATGTTCAATCTTTTCCTCTTTTGTTTTCTTATCTAAGGGAGGCTAATCTGGATTTTTCATCACTTTATTTGGTGGCTACTAGATGGGATGTTAAACATACCCTTCTCTCATGTGCAAAGTACAAAATGCCCGTATATAGGTCATGAACATTAATGGGGTGGTGGACAGTTACACTTGTGTTGTCTAAAAGGCTCCAAAAATCATCTCCGAACAGTCCATGTGAGGAGGATATTCTCACACAAATATTCACACACAGAGGAATATCATGCATCATAACAAACTTGGGAATGTGTGTGATCTCTACGACGCAACTTTATTCTTGTAGACACGTGTTGGGTCTTCAAGCGCAGAGTTTTGTAGGACAGTAGCAATTTTCCCTCAAGTTTATCAATCCATGGGAGGCGTAGGATGAAGATAGTCTCTCTCAAATGACCCTACAACCAAATACAAGAAATCTCTTGTGTCCCCAACACACCCAATACAATGGCAAATTGTATAGGTGCACTAGTTCGGCGAAGAGATGGTGATAAAAGTGTAATGTTGATGGTAGAAATATATTTTTATAATCTGAATAAATAAAAATAGCAAGGTAAAAAATAGAAAACGGGCACAAAAACGGTATTGGAATGCTTGAAAATGAGGCCGAGGGTCCGTACTTTCACTAGTGCAACCTCTCAACAATGCTAATATAATTGGATCATATAACCATCCCTCAAAGTGCGATGAAGAATCGCTCCAAAGTTCCTATCTAGTGGAGAACAAAAGAATAAATTGTTTGTAGGGTACAAAACCACCTCAAAGCTATTCTTTTCGTTCGATCTATTCAAGAGTTCGTACTAAAATAACACAAAGCTATTCTTCCCGTTCGATCTATCCTAGAGTTCGTACTAAAATAACACCAAAGCAAATTCATATTAATAATACTCAATCCAACACAAAGAACTTCAAAGAGTGCCCCAAGATTTCTACCGGAGAAACAAAGACAAGAACGTTCATCAACCCCTATGCATAGATTACCCCAATGTCACCTCGGGAATCCACGAGTTGAGTGCCAAAACATATATCAAGTGAATCAATACGATACCCCATTGTCACCACGAGTATTCAATTGCAAGACATATATCAAGTGTTCTCAAAATCATAAACGTATTCAATCCGATAACAACGAAATCTCAAAGGGAAAACTCAATTCATCACAACAAGGTAGAGAGGTGAAAACACCATATGATCTGACTATATTAACAAAGCCCGCGATACATCAAGATTGTGACATCTCAAAAACACAAGAGAGAGAGAGAGAGATTAAACACATAGCTACTGGTACAAACCCTCAGCCCCGAGGGTGGACTACTCCCTCCTCATCGTGGTGGCCGCCGGGATGATGAAGATGGCCACCGGTGATGATCTCCCCCTCCGGCAGGGTGCCGAAATGGGGTCTAGATTGGATCTTATGGATATAGAGGCCTTGCGGCGGCCGAACTTCTGATCTAGGGCTACCCCCAGGGTTTTTGGAATATTTGGTGATTTATAGTGCAAAGAGGGGGTGCGGGAGGCCACCGAGGTGGGCACAACCCACCAGGGCGCACCTGGGGGCCCAGGCGCGCCCTGGTGGGTTGTGCCCCTCTCGGGGCAACCCCCCAGGTGCAGCTCTGGCCCATTGGGTGTCTTCTGGTCCATAAAAATCCACAAAAAGTTTCGCGGTGTTTGGACTTCGTTTGATATTGATTTCCTGCGATGTAAAAGCATGCAAAAAACAGCAACTGGCACTTGGCACTATGTCAATAGGTTAGTACCAAAAAATGATAAAAATGACTATAAAATGATTATAAAACATCCAAGAATGATAATATAACATCATGGAACAATAAAAAATTATAGATACGTTGGAGATGTATTAGCATCCCCAAGCTTAATTCTTGCTCGTCCTCGAGTAGGTAAATGATAAAAACAGAATTTTTGATGTGGAATGCTGCCTATCACGTCATCTCATATTCTTTTCTTTCTAGCATGGACATTTGGACTTTTATATGGTTCAAAGCAATAGTCTAGTTTTGACATGAGGACTTAAATACTCAAGCATATCAACAAGCAACAATGTCTTTCAAAATATCAACGCTAAAATAAGTTATCCCTAGCCCATCATGCTCAATCATTGATCTATTCATGAAACACACTCGCATATTAGCTACACCCAATGCTCAAGTACGATCATAGTGCCTCCTAGTTGGTGCTTTATAAGAGAAGATGGAGACTCAAATTAAATATAAAAATTGCATAAAGTAAAAGAAAGGCCCTTCGCGGAGGGAAGTAATGATTTGTAGAGGTGCCGGAGCTCAAAGCAAAAATTGAGAGATAAAAACATTTTGAGAGGCATACTTTTCCCACCAACGAAAACGACTTAGAGATCCCAACACTTTCCATGCTAGGTATATCATAGGCGGTTCCCAAACAGAAAATAAAGTTTATTCCTATTTCCACCATACTTTCACTTTCCATGGCTAACCGTATCCACGGGTGCCCTCCATACCAACACTTTCAAAGGAATTTATTATTTGACAACATAAAGTAAATTAATTTTTCATTTCGGGACTGGGCATCCCTAATACCTTTGCCTTAGTCTCGTGCAATGACAAGTGAATAAACACTCATCGTGAGAATAACACATCTAGCATGGAAAATATTGGACACCCCTCACCGCCTCGCGAGCGGTACGAGCACACAAAAGAGAAATTTATTTTGAAAATTAGAGATGGCACATACAAATTTGCTTAGAACGGCAAAAGAATACCGCATATAGGTAGGTATAGTGGACTCATGTGAAAAAACTGGTTTAAAGGATTTTGGATGCACAACTAGTGATCATACTTAGTGCAAAATGAAGGCTAGCAAAAGATTGAGAAGCGACCAACCAAGAAACAAATAATCTCATAAGCGGGCATTAAGCATAACTAACACGAATAATGCATCACAAGTAGGATATAATTTCATTGCATGACTATTGACTTTCGTGCTTGCATAGGGAATCACAAACCTTAACACCAATATTCTTACTAAAGCATAATTACTCATCAACATGACTCACATGTCACATCATCATATCTCAAAACTATTACAAGGAATCAAGTTTATTTTGTCCAATGATCTTCATGAATTTTTTATTATATCCTTCTTGGATATCTATCACTTTGGGACTAATTTTCATGTGTTGCTTTTGATAAGCACAAACAAATATAAGTGAAGATCATGAGCATAATGTTTGTTTCTCTCAAATTAATTTAAGTGAATCAAGAGAGAATTTCTTCAAAAATACTAAAGCACACCGTGCTCAAAAAGATATAAGTGAAGCACTAGAGCAATTCCATAGAAAAGAGCTTCGTGACAGGATGTAAGTGCCACTTACCTAGCCTCCCTGGCAACTATTTGAGGACTCTATTTTATTTAAAAACTTTCAGTTCTAAGTATTTTATTAAGACATCAAGGAAAAAAAAAAGACAAACGAAGAATAGCACAACTTATGTGAAGAAGCAAAAACTTTGGCTCAACCGATACTAACCGATAATTGTTAAAGAAAAAAGGTGGGATGCCTACCGGGGCATCCCCAAGCTTAGATGCTTGAGACTTCCTGAAATATTATCTTGGGATGCCTTGGGCATCCCCAAGCTTGAGATTTTGTGTCTCCTTAATTCCTTTTATATCACGGTTTCCCTAAATATTAAAAACTTCATCCACACAAAACTCATCAAGAACTCATGAGATAAGTTAATATGAACCAATGCAAAAACCTTATCATTCTCTACTGTAGCAAATCACTAAAATTATAATTTAGCATTGCATACTAAATGCCTCTGCGTATTTAATATCCTATCCTCAAATAGAATCATTAAACAAGCAAACATATGCAAACAATGCAAACATAACAACAATCTGCCAAAACAGGACAGTCTGTAAGAATGCAAGAGGATCCATACTTATTCAACTTAAAAAATTCTGAAAATTTAACACACTATAGAAAAATTATCAGAGCTTATTTTGCAAAAAGTTTCAACATTTAATCACATTCTGGCTTTTCTAGCGAATTTTTGGCAACATCGATAAACTTTCTGTTTTCAAACAGCAACATGTAGACTTACAAAATAAGCATGACAAAGGCTATACTTGACATTTTTATTGAAGTAAAAGATGCAAAATATTATTCTAAATAGCAGCAAGCAAATAAAAACAAAATAAAATGACGCTCCAAGAAAAACTCATATCATGTGGCGAATGAAAACATAGCACCAAGTGAGATTACCGATAATGTTGGTGACGAAAGAGGGGATGCCTTCCTGGGCATCCCCAAGCTTAGTTGCTTGGATCTTCCTTGAATATTAACTTGGGGTGCCTTGGGCATTGATACGTCTCCAACGTATCTACTTTTCCTAATGCTTGTTCTCTTGTTTTGGACTCTAATTTGCATGATTTGAATGAAACTAACCCCGGACTGACGTTGTTTTCAGCAGAACTACCATGGTGGGGTGCCTCGGGCATTGATACGTCTCCAACGTATCTACTTTTCCTAATGCTTTTTCTCTTGTTTTGGACTCTAATTTGCATGATTTGAATGAAACTAACCCCGGACTGACGTTCTTTTCAGCAGAACTACCATGGTGTTGTTTTTGTGCAGAAATAAAAGTTCTCGGAATGGAACGAAAATTTGCGAGGATTTTTTATACAATAAATAAGAATTTCTAGAGCCAAGACCTACCGGAGGGGGGCACCTGGGTAGGCACAACCCACCAGGGCGCCCCCCTCCTGGCGTGCCCAGGTGGGTTGTCCCCACCTAGTGGCCCCGCAGACCCTGAAACCGACGCTATAAAATCCTATTTTTCCAGAAATAAATCAGGGAGAAAGAATTATCGTGATCCACGAGACGGAGCCGCCGTCACCTCCTGTTCTTCATCGGGAGGCCAGATCTGGAGTCCGTTTGGGGCTCCGGAGAGGGGGGTCTTTGTTCTTCATCATCACCAAACCTTCTCCATCGCCAATTCCATGATGCTCCCCACCGGGAGTGAGTAATTCCTTCGTAGGCTCGCTGGTCGGTGAGGAGTTGGATGACATTCATCATGTAATCGAGTTAGTTTTATTAGGGCTTGATCCCTAGTATCCACTATGTTCTAAGATTGATGTTGCTATGACTTTGCTATACTTAATGCTTGTCACTTTGGGCCCGGGTGCCATGAACTCAGATCTGAACCGTTTATGTTATCATCATTATATCCATGTTCTAGATCAAATCTTGCAAGTTATAGTCACCTACTACGTGTTATGACCCGGCATCCCCGGAGTGACAATAGTCGGGACCACCCCCGGTGATGACCGTAGTTTGAGGAGTTCATGTATTCACTATGTGTTAATGCTTTATTCTGGTTCTCTATTAAAAGGAGGCCTTAATATCCCTTAGTTTCCAATATGGACCCTGCTGCCGCGGGAGGGTAGGACAAAAGATGTCATGCAAGTTCTTTCCATAAGCACGTATGACTATTTGCGGAATACATGTCTACATTATATTGATGAACTGGAGCTAGTGCTGTATCGCCCTAGGTTATAACTGTCTCATGATGAATATCATCCAACAAGTCACCGATCCAATGCCTACGAATCTATCTTATATTGTTCTTGCTAAGTTACTATTTCTATCGTTACCGTTGCACTTGCTACAAAAATACTGCTATCACTGTTACTGTTACCGTTGCTGCTGTTACTGCTATCAAAACTATCATATTACTTTGCTACTGATTACTTGCTGCAGATAATTAATCTCCAGGTGTGGTTGAATTGACAACTCAGCTGCTAGTACCTTCAAATATTCTTTGGCTTCCGTTGTGTCAAATCTATAAATTTGGGTTGAATACTCTACCCTCGAAAACTGTTGCGATCCCCTATACTTGTGGGTTATCAAGACCTTTTTCTAGCATCGTTGCCGGGGAGCATAGCTATATTTGTTGAGTCACTTGGGATTATTATCAATTTATCACTATGAAGAATCTGAAGGATGCTAAGACTAAGATTTATCCCTCAAAGACGAGGGGAGGTAAGGAACTGCCATCCAGTTATGCTTTAGATTCAACTTTTGTTATAAGTAAACGTGCAACACCACATGCTATTAATTCTAATATGTCGCAAGTTATTGATGATGCTACTTCTACTCTGAATGATGCTTATGATGATGCTAGTACCTTGCTTGATAATGATGTGCCACTTGGTGAATTTCTTGATGAACAAATTGCTAGAGTAATACAACATGATGTTGTTGAATCTGATGATAAGCTTGAAACTGAAACTCCTGAAACACCTGGTAGGACTAGCCTTCCTAGATATAAATTGCCTATGGTACCGAAAGGTTATGTTATGAATGAGAAGACAACTAGAGATATTCTTGCTTGTAAGGATAGAGATGATCTAGAGAAATTATGATGCAAGTATAAAGAAAAGTCTCTGAACGCTAGAATGAAATATGATCCTAAGTTTGCTACGTCACCTATCTTTATTGATGATAAGGATTATGAATTCTCTGTCGACCCAGAGTTAATTACTTTCGTTGAATCTGATCCTTTCCATGGTTATGAAACTGAAACTGTTGTGGCACATCTTACTAAGTTGAATGACATAGCCACCCTTTTTACTCATGATGAGAAAACTTGCTATTAATTTATTCTCAAATTATTTCCGTTCTCATTAAAGGGTGATGCTAAAGCTTGGTACAATACTCTTGCTCCTCATTGTGTGCGTAGTCCCCAGGATATGATTTATTACTTCTCTGAAAAATATTTCCCTGCTCATAAGAAAAAGCTGCTTTACATGAAATATTTAACTTTGTGCAAACTAAAGAAGAGAGTCTCCTACAAGCTTGGGGGAGGCTTTGCCAGCTACTTAATGCTTTGCCTAATCATCCTCTTAGGAAGAATGAAATACTTGATATCTTCTATAATGGACTAACCGATGCTTCTAGGGACTTCCTAAATAGTTGTGCTGGTTGTGTTTTCAGGGAACGAACTGTTGGGCAAGCTGAAGAATTATTGAATAACATATTGAAAAATTATGATGATTGGACTCTTCCTGAACCACCGGCTAAACCCACTCCGAAGAAGAGGGATATATTATATCTCAGTCCTGAAGATATGCAAGAGGCAAAGAAATATATGAAGGAAAAAGGTATTAAAGCTGAGGATGTTAAAAATTTAGCTCCTATTGAAGAAATACATGGGCTTAATACACCACCACTGCCTAAGGTGGTAGAGGTAAATTCTCTAATGAAGTTCAATGATAATGACAATCCTCACAATATGCACCCTAGACAATGCCTTTATGAGTTTGAAAACTATATTAGAAAACAAGATCACTTCAATGCAAATGTTATGAAACAATTGAAATACAATTCTGATATGATTGCTCGCTTGAGTGACTTGTTATTTAGAATCTCAAATGATGTTATAGGTGTTGGAAAGCATGCTTCTATGGTTCAAACCCAGTTAGAACAAGTTGCTAAATCTCAAAGAGAATTGCTTGATGAAATGAATAATAATATGTTGGGGAACGCAGTAATTTCAAAAAATTTCCTACGCACACGCAAGATCTATCATGGTGATGCATAGCAACGAGAGGGGAGAGTGATGTCTACGTACCCTCGTAGACCGAAAGCGGAAGCGTCAAGTGACGCGGTTGATGTAGTCGAACGTCTTCGCGATCCAACCGATCCTAGTACCGAAAGTACGACACCTCCGTGATCTGCACACGTTCAGCTTGGTGACGTCCTACGAACTCTCGATCCAGCTGAGTGTCGAGGGAGAGCTTCGTTAGCACGACGGCGTGATGACAGTGTTGATGAAGTTACCGACGCAGGGCTTCGCCTAAGCACTACAACGATATGACCGAGGTGGAATATGTGGAGGGGGCACCGCACACGGCTAAGACAATGATCAACTTGTGTGTCTATGGGGTGCCCCCTCCCCCGTATATAAAGGAGGGGAGGAGGGGGCCAGCCGGCCCTCATGGTGCGCCCCAAGGTGGGATTCCTACTCCTACTAGGAGTAGGTTTCCCCCCTTTCCTAGTCACAGTAGGAGGGGGAAGGAAGGGGGAGAGGAGAAGAGGGAAAGGGGGGCCGGCCCCCCTCCCAATTCGGATTGGGCTTGGGGGGGGGGGGGCGCCCCACCTCTTGGCCGCCTCCTCTCTCTCCCACTAAAGCCCATGTAGGCCCATATAGCCACCAGGGGGTTCCGGTAACCCCCCGGTACTCCGGTATATGCCCGAACTCATCCGAAACCTTTTCGGTGTCCAAACATAACCTTCCAATATATCAATCTTCATGTCTCGACCATTTCGAGATTCCTCGTCATGTCCGTGGTCACATCCGGGACTCCGAACAACCTTCGGTACATCAAAACACATAAACTCATAATACCGATCGTCACAGAACTTTAAGCGTGCGGACCCTACGGGTTCGAGAACTATGTAGACATGACCGAGACACGTCTCCGGTCAATAACCAATAGTGGAACCTGGATGTTCATATTGGCTCCCACATATTCTACAAAGATCTTTATCGGTCAAACCGCATAACAACATGCGTTCTTCCCTTTGTCATCGGTATGTTACTTGCGCGAGATTCGATCGTCGGTATCTCAATACCTAGTTCAATCTCGTTATCGGCAATTCTCTTTACTCGTTCCGTAATGCATCATCCTGCAACTAACTCATTAGTCACATTGCTTGTAAGGCTTATAGTGATGTGCATTACCGCAGGGCCCAGAGATACCTCGCCGACAATCGGAGTGACAAATCCTAATCTCGATCTATGCCAACTCAACAAACACCATCGGAGACACCTATAGAGCACCTATATAATCACCCAGTTACGTTGTGACGTTTGGTAGCACACTAAGTGCTCCTCCAGTATTCGGGAGTTGCATAATCTCATAGTCATAGGAACATGTATAAGTCATGAAGAAAGCAATAGCAACATACTAAACGGTCAAGTGCTAAGCGAATGGAATGGATCGAGTCAATCACATCATTCTCTAATGATGTGATCCCGTTAATCAAATGACAACTCATGTGTATGGCTAGGAAACTTAACCATCTTTGATTCAACGAGCTAGTCAAGTAGAGGCATACTAGTGACACTCTGTTTGTCTATGTATTCACACATGTACTGAGTTTCCGGTTAATACAATTCTAGCATGAATAATAAACATTTATCATGATATAAGGAAATATAAATAACAACTTTATTATTGCCTCTAGGGCATATTTCCTTCAGTCTCCCACTTGCACTAGAGTCAATAATCTAGATTACACAGTAATGATTCTAACACCCATGGAGTCTTGGTGCTGATCATGTTTTGCTCGTGAGAGAGGGTTAGTCAATGGGTCTGCAACATTCAGATCCGTATGTATCTTGCAAATCTCTATGTCTCCCTCCTTGACTTGATCGGATGGAATTGAAGCGTCTCTTGATGTGCTTGGTTCTCTTGTGAAATCTGGATTCCTTTGCCAAGGCAATTGCACCAGTATTGTCACAAAAGATTTTCATTGGACCCAATGCACTAGGTACAACACCTAGATCGGATATGAACTCCTTCATCCAGACTCCTTCATTGGCTGCTTCCGAAGTAGCTATGTACTCCGCTTCACACGTAGATCCCGCCATGACGCTTTGCTTAGAACTGCACCAACTGACAGCTCCACCGTTCAATATAAGCATGTATCCGGTTTGTGACTTTGAGTCATCCGGATCAGTGTTAAAGCTTGCATCGACGTAACCATTTACAACGAGCTCTTTGTCACCTCCATAAACGAGAAACATATCCTTAGTCCTTTTCAGGTATTTCAGGATGTTCTTGACCGCTATCCAGTGATCCACTCCTGGATTACTTTGGTACCTCCCTACTAAAATAATAGCAAGGCGCACATCAGGTCTGGTACACAGCATTGCATACGTGATAGAACCTATGGCTGAAGCATAGGGAATGACTTTCATTTTCTATCTATCTTCTGCAGTGGTCGGGCATTGAGTCTGACTCAACTTCACACCTTGTAACACAGGCAAGAACCCTTTCTTTGCTTGATCCATTTTGAACTTCTTCAAAACTTTGTCAAGGTACTTTGTGAAAGTCCAATTAAGCGTCTTGATCTACCTCTATAGATCTTAATGCCCAATATATAAGCAGCTTCACCGAGGTCTTTCATTGAAAAACTCTTGTTCAAGTATCCTTTTATGCTATCCAGAAATTCTATATCATTTCCAATCAGCAATATGTCATCCACATATAATATTAGAAATGCTACAGAGCTCCCACTCACTTTCTTGTAAATACAGGCTTTTCCAAAAGTCTGTATAAAACCATATGCTTTGATCACACTATCAAAACGTTTATTCCAACTCCGAGATGCTTGCACCAGTCCATAGATGGATCGCTGGAGCTTGCACACTTTGTTAGCATCCTTTGGATCGATAAAACATTCATGTTGCATCATATACAACTCTTCTTCCAGAAATCCATTCTGGAATGCAGTCTTTACATCCATTTGCCAAATTTCATAATCATAAAATGCAGGAATTGCTAACATGATTCGGATGGACTTAAGCATCGCTACGGGTGAGAAGGTCTCATCGTAGTCAACTCCTTGAACTTGTCAAAAACCTTTCGCAACAAGTCGAGCTTTGTAGACAGTAACATTACCATCAGCGTCAGTCTTCCTCTTGAAGATCCATTTATTCTCGATGGCTTGCCGATCATCGGGCAAGTCAACCAAAGTCCACACTTTGTTCTCATACATGGATCCCATCTCAGATTTCATGGCCTCAAGCCATTTCGCGGAATCTGGGCTCATCATCGCTTCCTCATAGTTCGTAGGTTCGTCATGGTCAAGTAACATGACCTCCAGAACTGGATTACCGTACCACTCTGGTGCGGATCTTACTCTAGTTGACCTACGAGGTTCGGTAGTAACTTGATCTGAAGTTATATGATCGTCATCATTTGCTTCCTCGCTAATTGGTGTAGGAGTCACAGGAACAGATTACTGTGATGAACTACTTTCCAATAAGGGAGCAGGTACAGTTACCTCATCAAGTTCTACTTTCCTCCCACTCACTTCTTTCGACAGAAACTCCTTCTCTAGAAAGGATCCATTCAGACCAACGAATGTCTTGCCTTCGGATATGTGATAGAAGGTGTACCCAACAGTTTCCTTTGGGTATCCTATGAAGACACATTTCTCCGATTTGGGTTTGAGTTTATCAGGTTGAAGCTTTTTCACATAAGCATCGCAGCCCCAAACTTTCAGAAATGACAACTTGGGTTTCTTGCCAAACCACAGTTCATAAGGTGTCGCCTCAACGGATTTAGATGGTGCCCTATTTAACGTGAATGCAGCCGTCTCTAAAGCATAACCCAAAACGAGAGCGGTAAATCAGTAAGAGACATCATAGATCGCACCATATCTAGTAAAGTACGATTACGACGTTCGGACACACCATTGCGTTGTGGTGTTCCTGGTGGCGTGAGTTGCGAAACTATTCCACATTGTTTCAAATGAAGATCAAACTCGTAACTCAAATATTCCCCTCCACGATCAGATCGTAGAAACTTTATTTTCTTGTTATGATGATTTTCCACTTCACTCTGAAATTCTTTGAACTTTTCAAATGTTTCAGACTTATGCTTCATCAAGTAGATATACCCATATCTACTCAAATCATCTGTGAAGGTGAGAAAATAATGATACCCACCGCGAGCCTCAATATTCATTGGACCACATACATCAATATGTATGATTTCCAACAAATCTGTTGCTCGCTCCATTGTTCCGGAGAACGGTGTTTTAGTCATCTTGCCCATGAGGCATGGTTCGCAAGTACCAAGTGATTCATAATCAAGTGATTCCAAAAGTTCATCAGAATGGAGTTTCTTCATGCGCTTTATACCAATATGACCCAAACGGCAGTACCACAAATAAGTTGCACTATCATTATCAACTCTGCATCTTTTGGCTGCAATATTATGAATATGTGTGTCACTACTATCGAGATTCAACAAAAATAGACCACTCTTCTAGGGTGCATGACCATAAAACATATTACTCACATAAATAGAACAACCATTATTCTCTGATTTAAATGAATAACCGTCTCGCATCAAACAAGATCCAGATATAATGTTCATGCTTAACACTGGCACCAAATAACAATTATTCAGGTCTAAAACTTATCCCGAAGGTGGATGTAGAGGTAGCGTGCCGACGGCGATCACATCGACTTTGGAACCATTTACCACGCGCATCGTCACCTCGTCCTTAGCCAATCTTCGCTTAATCCGTAGTCCCTGTTTCGAGTTGCAAATATTTGCAACAGAACCAGTATCAAATACCTAGGCACTACTGCGAGCATTAGTAAGGTACACATCAATAACATGTATATCACATATACCTTTGTTCACCTTGCCATCCTTCTTATCCGCCAAATACTTGGGGCAGTTCCGCTTCCAGTGACGAGTCCATTTGCAGTAGAAGCACTTAGTCTCAGGCTTAGGTCCAGACTTGGGCTTCTTCACTTGAGCAGCAACTTGCTTTCCGTTCTTCTTGAAGTTCCCCTTCTTCCTTTTACCCTTTTTCTTGAAAATGGTGGTCTTGTTGACCATCAACACTTGATGCTCCTTCTTGATTTCTACCTCCGCAGCCTTTAGCATTGCAAAGAGCTCGGGAATTGTCTTATCCATCCCTTGCATGTTATAGTTCATCACAAAGCTCTTGTAGCTTGGTGGCAGTGATTGAAGAATTCTGTCAATGACACTATCATCAGGAAGATCAACTCCCAGTTGAATCAAGTGATTGTTATACCCAAACATTTTGAGTATATGTTCACTGATAGAACTATTCTCCTCCATTTTACAGCTGTAGAACTTATTGGAGACTTCATATCTCTCAATCCGGGCATTTGCTTGAAATATTAACTTCAACTCCTGGAACATCTCATATGCTCCATGACGTTCAAAACGTTGTTGAAGTCCCGGTTCTAAGCCGTAAAGCATGGCACACTGAATTATCGAGTAGTCATCAGCTTTGCTCTGCCAGACGTTCATAACATCTGGCGTTGCTCCTGTAGCGGGTTTGGCACCTAGCGGTGCTTCCAGGACGTAATTCTTCTGTGTAGCAATGAGGATAATCCTCAAATTACGGACCCAGTCCATGTAGTTGCTACCATCATCTTTCAACTTAGCTTTCTCTAGGAACGCATTAAAACTCAACGGAACAACAGCACGGGCCATCTATCTACAAGAACATAGACATGAAAAATACTATCAGGTACTAAGTTCATGATAAATTAAAGTTCTATTAATCAAATTACTTAAGAACTCCCACTTAGATAGACATCCCTCTAATGGTCTAAGTGATCACGTGATCCAAATCAACTAAACCATGTCCGATTATCACGTGAGATGGAGTAGTTTTCAATGGTGAACATCACTATGTTGATCATATCTACTATATGATTCACGCTCGACCTTTCGGTCTCAGTGTTCCGAGGCTGTATCTGCACATGCTAGACTCGTCAAGTTTAACCCGAGTATTCTGCGTGTACAAAACTGGCTTGCACCCATTGTATGTGAACGTAGAGCTTATCACACCCGATCATCACGTGGTGTCTCGGCACGACGAACTTTCGCAATGGTGCATACTCAGGGAGAACACTTGTACCTTGAAATTTAGTGAGAGATCATCTTATAATGCAACCGCTGAACTAAGCAAAATAAGATGAATAAAGGATAAACATCACATGCAATCAATATAAGTGATATGATATGGCTATCATCATCTTGTGCCTTTGATCTCCATCTCCAAAGCACCGTCATGATCACCATCGTCACCGTCTTGACACCTTGATCTCCATCGAAGCATTGTTGTCATCTCGCCAACTATTGCTTCTACGACTATCGCTACCTCCTAGTGATAAAGTAAAGCAATTACATGGCGATTGCATTTCATACAATAAAGCGACAACCATATGGCTCGTGCCAGTTGCCGGTAACTCTACAACAAAACATGATCATCTCATACAATAAAATTTATCATCATGTCTTGACCATATCACATCACAACATGCCCTACAAAAACAAGTTAGACGTCCTCTACTTTTTTGTTGCAAGTTTTACGTGGCCGCTACGGGCTGAGCAAGAACCGTTCTTACCTACACATCAAAACCACAATGATTTTTCATCAAGTATGTGCTGTTTTAACCTTCAACAAGGACCGGGCGTAGCCACACTCGATTCAACTAAAGTTGGAGAAACTGACACCCGCCAGCTGATGGGGAACGTAGTAATTTCAAAAATTTCCTACGCACACACAGGATCATGGTGACGCATAGCAACGAGAGGGGAGAATGTTGTCCATGTACCCTCGTAGACCGAAAGCGGAAGCGATAGCACAACGCGGTTTATGTAGTCGTACGTCTTCACGATCCGACCGATCCAAGTACCGAACGTACGGCACCTCCGAGTTCAGCACACGTCCTCGATGATGTCCCGCGAACTCCGATCCAGCAGAGCTTCACAGGTGAGTTCCATCAGCACGACGGCGTGATGACGGTGATGATGTTGCTACCGACACAGGGCTTCGCCTAAGCACCGCTACGATATGATCGAGGTGGAATATGGTGGAGGGGGGCACCGCACACGGCTAAGAGATCAAGAGATCAATTGTTGTGTCTATGGGGTGCCCCCTAGCCACGTATATAAAGGAGTGGAGGAGGGGGAGAGGGTCGGCCTCTATGGCGCGCCCTGGAGGAGTCCTACTCCCACCGGGAGTAGGATTCCTCTCCTTCCAAGTAGTAGGAGTAGGAGACAAGGAAGGGGAAGAGGGAAGAGAAGGAAGGAGGGGGCGCCGCCCCTCCCCCTAGTCCAATTCGTGACTAGTCATTGGGGGGGGGCGGCCTGCCTCTCTCTCTCCCCTAAAGCCCAATAAGGTCCATATACTTCTTCCCCCGAATTCCCGTAACTCCCCGGTACTCCGAAAAATACCCGAACCACTCGGAACCTTTCCGATATCCGAATATAGTCGTCCAATATATCGATGTTTACGTCTCGACCATTTAGAGACTCCTCGTCATGTCCCCGGTCTCATCCGGGACTCCGAACTACCTTCGGTACATCAAATCACATAAACTCATAATACAAATCATCACCGAACGTTAAGCGTGCGGACCCTACGGGTTCGAGAACTATGTAGACATGACCGAGACACGTCACCGGTCAATAACCAATAGCGGAACCTGGATGCTCATATTGGCTCCCACATATTCTACGAAGATCTTTATCGGTCAAACCGCATAACAACATACGTTGTTCCCTTTGTCATCAGTATGTTACTTGCCCGAGATTCGATCGTCGGTATCTCAATACCTAGTTCAATCGCGTTACCGGCAAGTCTCTTTACTCGTTCCGTAATACATCATCCCGCAACTAACTCATTAGTTACAATGCTTGCAAGGCTTATAGTGATGTGCATTACCGAGTGGGCCCAGAGATACCTCTCCGACAATCGGAGTGACAAATCCTATTCTCGAGTCATAGGAACATGTATAAGTCATGAAGAAAGCAATAGCAACAAACTAAACGATCAAGTGCTAAGCTAACGGAATGGGTCAAGTCAATCACATCATTCTCCTAATGATGTGATCTCGTTAATCAAATGATAACTCATGTCTATGGCTAGGAAACATAACCATCTTTGATCAACGAGCTAGTCAAGTAGAGGCATACTAGTGACACTCTGTTTGTCTATGTATTCACACATGTATTACGTTTCCGGTTAATACAATTCTAGCATGAATAATAAACATTTATCATGAGAATAAGGAAATAAATAATAACTTTATTATTGCCTCTAGGGCATATTTCCTTCAGTCTCCCACTTGCACTAGAGTCAATAATCTAGTTCACATCGCCATGTGATTTAACACCAATAGTTCACATCCACCATGTGATTAACACCGATAGTTCACATCGTCATGTGACCAACACCCAAAGGGTTTACTAGAGTCAATAATCTAGTTCACATCGCTATGTGATTAACACCCAAAGAGTACTAAGGTGTGATCATGTTTTGCTTGTGAGAGAAGTTTAGTCAACGGGTCTGCCATATTCAGATCCGTATGTATTTTGCAAATTTCTATGTCAACAATGCTCTGCACGGAGCTACTCTAGCTAATTGCTCCCACTTTCAATATGTATCCAGATTGAGACTTAGAGTCATCTGGATCAGTGTCAAAACTTGCATCGACGTAACCCTTTACGACGAACCTTTTGTCACCTCCATAATCGAGAAACATATCCTTATTCCACTAAGGATAATTTTGACCGCTGTTCAGTGATCTACTCCTAGATCACTATTGTACTCCCTTGCTAAAATTAGTGTAGGGTATACAATAGATCTGGTACACAGCATGACATACTTTATAGAACCTATGGCTGAGGCATAGGGAATGACTTTCATTCTCTTTCTATCTTCTGCCGTGGTCGGGCTTTGAGTCTTACTCAATTTGACACCATGTAACACAGGCAAGAACTCTTTCTTTGACTGTTCCATTTTGAACTACTTCAAAATCTTGTCAAGGTATGTACTTATTGAAAAAACTTATCAAGCGTCTTGATCTATCTCTATAGATCTTGATGCGCAATATGTAAGCAGCTTCACCGAGGTCTTTCTTTGAAAAAACTCCTTTCAAATACTCCTTTATGCTTTCCAGAAAATTCTACATCATTTCCGATCAACAATATGTCATTCACATATACTTATCAGAAAGGCTGTAGTGCTCCCACTCACCTTCTTGTAAATACAGGCTTCACCGCAAGTCTGTATAAAACTATATGCTTTGATCACACTATCAAAACGTACATTCCAACTCCGAGATGCTTGCACCAGTCCATAAATGGATCACTGGTGCTTACACACTTTGTTAGCATCTTTTGGATATACAAAACCTTCTGGTTGCATCATATACAACTCTTCTTTAAGAAATCCATTAAGGAATGCAGTTTTGACATCCATTTGCCAAATTTCATAAAATGCGGCAATTGCTAACATGATTCGGACAGACTTAAGCATCGCTATGAGTGAGAAAATCTCATCATAGTCAACACCTTGAACTTTGTCAAAACCTTTTTCGACAAGTCTAGCTTTGTAGAGAGGAACACTACCATCAGCGTCCGTCTTCCTTTTGAAGATCCATTTATTTTCTATTGTTTGCCGATCATCGGGCAAGTCAACCAAAGTACACACTTTGTTCTCACACATGGATCCCATCTCAGATTTCATGGCCTCAAGCCATTTCGCGGAATCTGGGCTCATCATCGCTTCCTCATAGTTCGTAGGTCCGTCATGGTCAAGTAACATGACCTGCAGAACAGGATTACCATACCACTCTTGGTGCGGATCTTACTCTGGTTGACCTATGAGGTTCGGTAGTAACTTGATCTGAAGTTACTTGATCATCATCATTAGCTTCCTCACTAATTGGTGTAGGAGTCACAGGAACAAATTTCTGTGATGAACTACTTTCCAATAAGGGAGCAGGTACAAATACCTCATCAAGTTCTACTTTCCTCCCACTCACTTCTTTCGTGAGAAACTCCTTCTCTAGAAAGGATCCATTATAAGCAACGAATATCTTGCCTTCGGATCTGTGATAGAAGGTATACCCAACTGTCTCCTTTGGGTATCCTATGAAGACATATTTCTCCGATTTGGGTTTAAGCTTATCTGGATGAAACTTTTTCACATAAGCATTGCAACCCCAAATTTTAAGGATCGACAACTTTTGGTTTCTTGCCAAACCAAAGTTCATATGGTGTCATCTCAACGGATTTAGATGGTGCCCTATTTAACGTGAATGCAGCTGTCTCTAATGCATAACCCCAAAACGATAGTGGTAAATCGGTAAGAGACATCATAGATTGCACTATATCCAATAAAGTACGGCTATGGCATTCGGACACACCATTACGCTGTGGTGTTCCAGGTGGCATGAGTTTGTGAAACTATTCCACATTGTTTTAATTGAAGACCAAACTCGTAATTCAAATATTCGCCTCTGTGATCAGATCGTAGAAACCTTATTTTCTTGTTATGATGATTTTCCACTTCACTCTGAATTTTTTTGAACTTTTCAAATGTTTCAGACTTATGTTTCTTTAAGTAGATATACCCATATCTGCTCAAATCATCTGTGAAGGTCAGAAAATAACGATACCTGCCGCGAGCCTCAACACTCATCGGATCGCATACATCAGTATGTATTATTTCCAATAAGTCAGTTGCTTGCTCCATTGTTCCGGAGAACGGAGTCTTAGTCATCTTGCCCATAAGGCATGGTTCGCAAGCATCAAGTGATTCATAATCAAGTGATTCTAAAATCCCATCAGCATGGAGTTTCTTCATGCGCTTTACACCAATATGACCTAAACGGCAGTGCCACAAATAAGGTGCACTATCATTATTAACTTTGCATCTTTTGGCTTCAATATTATGAATATGTGTATCACTACGATCGAGATCCAACAAACCATTTTCATTGGGTGTATGACCATAGAAGGTTTTATTCATGTAAACAGAACAATAATTATTCTCTAACTTAAATGAATAACTGTATTGCAATAAACATGATCAAATCATATTCATGCTCAACGCAAACACCAAATAACACTTATTTAGGTTCAACACTAATCTCGAAAGTATAGGGAGTGTGCGATGTTGATCATATCAATCTTGGAACCACTTCCAACACACATCGTCACTTCACCTTTAACTAGTCTCTATTCATTCTGCAACTCCCGTTTTGAGTTACTACTTTTAGCAACTGAACCAGTATCAAATACCGAGGGGTTGCTATAAACACTAGTAAAGTACACATCAATAACATGTATATCAAATATACTTATGTTCACTTTGCCATCCTTCTTATCCGCCAATTACTTGGGGCAGTTCCGCTTCCAGTGACCAGTCCCTTTGGAGTAGATGCACTTAGTCTCAGGCTTAGGTCCAGACTTGGGCTTCTTCACTCGAGCAGCGACTTGCTTGCCGTTCTTATTGAAGTTCCCCTTCTTCCATTTGCCCCTTTTCTTGAAACTAGTGGTCTTGTTAATCATCAACACTTGATGCTCTTTCTTGATTTCTACCTTCATCGATTTCATCATCATGAAAAGCTCGGGAATCGTTTTCGTCATCCCTTGCATACTATAGTTCATCACAAAGTTCTACTAACTTGGTGATGGTGACTAGATAATTCTGTCAATCACTATTTTATCTGGAAGATTAACTCCAACTTAATTCAAGCGATTGTAGTACACAGACAATCTGAGCACATGCTCACTGCTTGAGCTATTCTCCTCCATCTTTTAGCTATAGAACTTGTTGGAGACTTCATATCTCTCAACTCGGGTATTTGTTTGAAATATTAACTTCAACTCCTAGAACATCTCATATGGTCCATGACGTTCAAAACGTCTTTGAAGTCCCGATTCTAAGCCGTTAAGCATGGTGCACTAAACTATCAAGTAGTCATCATATTGAGCTAGCCAAACGTTCATAACGTCTGCATCTGCTCCTGCAATAGGTTTGTCACATAGCGGTGAATCAAGGACATAATTCTTCTGTGCAGCAATGAAGATAATCCTCAGATCACGGATCCAATCTGCATCATTGCTACTAACATTTTTCAACATAGTTTTTCTCTAGGAACACAATAAACGGGGAGCAACATCGCGAGCTATTGATCTACAACATAGATATGCTAATACTACCAGGACTAAGTTCATGATAAATTAAAGTTCAATTAATCATATTACTTAAGAACTCCCACTTAGATAGACATCCCTCTAATCATCTAAGTGATCACGTGATCCAAATAAACTAAACCATGTCGGATCATCGCGTGAGATGGAGTAGTTTTCAATGGTGAACATCACTATGTTGATCATATCTTCTATATGATTCACGCTCGACCTCTCGGTCTCAGTGTTCCGAGGCCATATCTGCATATGCTAGGCTCGTCAAGTTTAACCTGAGTATTCCGCGTGTGCAAAACTTTCTTGCACCCGTTGTATTTGAACGTAGAGCTTATCACACCCGATCATCACGTGGTGTCTCAGCACGAAGAACTTTCGCAACGGTGCATACTCAGGGAGAACACTTATACCTTGAAATTTAGTGAGAGATCATCTTATAAAGCTACCGCCGAACTAAGCAAAATAAGATGTATAAAAGATAAACATCACATGCAATCATAATATGTGACATGATATGGCCATCATCATCTTGTGCCTTTGATCTCCATCTCCAAAGCATCGCCATGATCTCCATCGTCACTGGCATGACACCATGATCTCCATCATCTTGATCTATATCAATGTGTCGTCACATGGTCGTCTTGCCAACTATTGCTCTTGCAACTATTGCTATCGCATAGCGATAAAGTAAAGCAATTATTTGGCGCTTGCATCTTATGCAATAGAGACACAACCATAAGGCTTTTGCCAGTTGCCGATAACTTCAACAAAACATGATCATCTCATATAACAACTTATATCTCATCACGTCTTGACCATATCACATCACAACATGCCCTGCAAAAACAAGTTAGACGTCCTCTACTTTGTTGTTGCAAGTTTTACGTGGCTGCTACAGGCTGAGCAAGAACCGTTCTTACCTACGCATCAAAACCACAACGATAGTTCGTCAAGTTAGTGCTGTTTTAACCTTCTCAAGGACCGGGCGTAGCCACACTCGCTTCAACTAAAGTTGGAGAAACTGACACCCGCCAGCCACCTGTGTGCAAAGCACGTCGGTAGAACCAGTCTCGCGTAAGCGTACGCGTAATGTCGGTCCGGGCCGCTTCATCGAACAATACCGCCGAACCAAAGTATGACATGCTGGTAAGCAGTATGACTTGTATCGTCCACAACTCACTTGTGTTCTACTCGTGCATATAGCATCTACGCATAAAACCAGGCTCGGATACCACTGATGGGGAACGTAGTAATTTGAAAAATTTCCTACGCACACACAGGATCATGGTGATGCATAGCAACGAGAGGGGAGAATGTTGTCCATGTACCCTCGTAGACCGAAAGCGGAAGCGATAGCACAACGCGGTTTATGTAGTCGTACGTCTTCACGATCCGACCGATCCAAGTACCGAACGTACGGCACCTCCGAGTTCAGCACACGTTCAACTCGATGACGTCCCGCGAACTCCGATCCAGCAGAGCTTCACGGGTGAGTTCCATCAGCATGACAGCGTGATGACGGTGATGATGTTGCTACCGACGCAGGGCTTCGCCTAAGCACCGCTACGATATGATCGAGGTGGAATATGGTGGAGGTGGGCACCGCATACGGCTAAGAGATCAAGAGATCAATTATTGTGTCTATGGGGTGCCCCCTGGCCACGTATATAAAGGAGTGGAGGAGGGGGAGAGGGCCGGCCTCTATGGCGCGCCCTGGAGGAGTCCTACTCCCACCGGGAGTAGGATTCCTCTCCTTCCAAGTAGTAGGAGTAGGAGACAAGGAAGAGGAAGAGGGAAGAGAAGGAAGGAGGGGGCGCCGCCCGTCCCCCTAGTCCAATTCGGACTAGTCATTGGGGGGGGGGCGCGGCCTGCCTCTCTCTCTCCCCTAAAGCCCAATAAGGCCCATATACTTCTTCCCCCGTATTCCCGTAACTCCCCGGTACTCCGAAAAATAGCCGAACCACTCGGAACCTTTTCGATGTCCGAATATAGACGTCCAATATATCGATATTTATGTCTCGACCATTTCGAGACTCCTCGTAATGTCCTCGATCTCATCCGGGACTCCGAACTACCTTCGGTACATCAAATCACATAAACTCATAATACAAATCATCACCGAACGTTAAGCGTGCGGACCCTACGGGTTCGAGAACTATTTAGACATGACCGAGACACGTCTCCGGTCAATAACTAATAGCGGAACCTGGATGCTCATATTGGCTCCCACATATTCTACGAAGATCTTTATCGGTCAAACCGCATAACAACATACGTTGTTCCCTTTGTCATCGGTATGTTACTTGCCCGAGATTCGATGGTCGGTATCTCAATACCTAGTTCAATCTCGTTACCGGCAAGTCTCTTTACTCGTTCCGTAATACATCATCCCGCAACTAACTCATTAGTTACAATGCTTGCAAGGCTTATAGTGATGTGCATTACCGAGTGGGCCCAGAGATACCTCTCCGACAATCGGAGTGACAAATCCTAATCTCGAAATACGCCAACCCAACAAGTACCTTTGGAGACACCTGTAGAGCACCTTTATAATCACCCAGTTACATTGTAACGTTTGGTAGCACACAAAGTGTTCCTCTGATAAACGGGAGTTGCATAATCTCATAGTTATAGGAGCATGTATAAGTCATGAAGAAAGCAATAGCAACATACTAAACGATCAAGTGCTAAGCTAACGGAATGGGTCA
Organism: Aegilops tauschii subsp. strangulata; assembly: GCF_002575655.3. Lineage (NCBI taxonomy): Eukaryota > Viridiplantae > Streptophyta > Magnoliopsida > Poales > Poaceae > Aegilops > Aegilops tauschii. The sequence goes on from NC_053041.3 coordinate 465,429,480, forward strand.
AGTCAATCACATCATTCTCCTAATGATGTGATCTCGTTAATCAAATGACAACTCATGTCTATGGCTAGGAAATATAACCATCTTTGATCAACGAGCTAGTCAAGTAGAGGCATACTAGTGACACTCTGTTTGTCTATGTATTCACACATGTATTACGTTTCCGGTTAATACAATTATAGCATTAATAATAAACATTTATCATGAGAATAAGGAAATAAATAATAACTTTATTATTGCCTCTAGGGCATATTTCCTTCAGTCTCCCACTTGCACTAGAGTCAATAATCTAGTTCACATCGCCATGTGATTTAACACCAATAGTTCACATCACCATGTGATTAACACCCATAGTTCACATCGTCATGTGACCAACACCCAAAGGGTTTACTAGAGTCAATAATCTAGTTCACATCGCTATGTGATTAACACCCAAAGAGTACTAAGGTGTGATCATGTTTTGCTTGTGAGAGAAGTTTAGTCAACGGGTCTGCCATATTCAGATCCGTATGTATTTTGCAAATTTCTATGTCAACAATGCTCTGCACGGAGCTACTCTAGCTAATTGCTCCCACTTTCAATATGTATCCAGATTGAGACTTAGAGTCATCTGGATGAGTGTCAAAACTAGCATCGACGTAACCCTTTACGAGAACCTTTTGTCACCTCCATAATCGAGAAACATATCCTTATTCCACTAAGGATAATTTTGACCGCTGTTCAGTGATCTACTCCTAGATCACTATTGTACTCCCTTGCTAAAATTAGTGTAGGGTACACAGCATGACATACTTTATAGAACCTATGGCTGAGGCATAGGGAATGACTTTCATTCTCTTTCTATCTTCTGCCGTGGTCGGGCTTTGAGTCTTACTCAATTTCACACCTTGTTACACAGGCAAGAACTCTTTCTTTGACTGTTCCATTTTGAACTACTTCAAAATCTTGTCAAGGTATGTACTCATTGAAAAAACTTATCAAGCGTCTTGATCTATCTCTATAGATCTTGATGCTCAATATGTAAGCAGCTTCACCGAGGTCTTTCTTTGAAAAAAACTCCTTTCAAATACTCCTTTATGCTTTCCAGAAAATTCTACATCATTTCCGATCAACAATATGTCATTCACATATACTTATCAGAAAGTATGTAGTGCTCCCACTCACCTTCTTGTAAATACAGGCTTCACCGCAAGTCTGTATAAAACTATATGCTTTGATCACACTATCAAAACATACATTCCAACTCCGAGATGCTTGCACCAGTCCATAAATGGATCACTGGTGCTTACACACTTTGTTAGCATCTTTTTGATTGACAAAACCTTCTGGTTGCATCATATACAACTCTTCTTTAAGAAATCCATTAAGGAATGCAGTTTTGACATCCAATTGCCAAATTTCATAAAAATGCGGCAATTGCTAACATGATTCGGACAGACTTAAGCATCGTTATGAGTGAGAAAATCTCATCATAGTCAACACCTTGAACTTTGTCAAAACCTTTTTCGACAAGTCTAGCTTTGTAGATAGTAACACTACTATCAGCGTCCGTCTTCCTCTTGAAGATCCATTTATTTTCTATGGCTTGCCGATCATCGGGCAAGTCAACCAAAGTCCACACTTTGTTCTCATACATGGATCCCATCTCATATTTCATGGCCTCAAGCCATTCCGCGGAATCTGGGCTCATCATAGCTTCCTCATAGTTCGTAGGTTCGTCATGGTCAAGTAACATGACCTCCAGAACAGGATTACCGTAGCACTCTTGGTGCGGATCTTACTCTGGTTGACCTATGAGGTTTGGTAGTAACTTGATCTGAAGTTACATGATCATCATCATTAGCTTCCTCACTTATTGGTGTAGGAGTCACAGGAACAAATTTATGTGATGAACTACTTTCCAATAAGCGAGCAGGTACAGTTACCTCATCAAGTTCTACTTTCCTCCCACTCACTTCTTTCACGAGAAACTCCTTCTCTAGAAAGGATCCATTATAAGCAACGAATATCTTGCCTTCGGATCTGTGACAGAAGGTGTACCCAACTGTCTCCTTTGGGTATCCTATGAAGACATATTTCTCCGATTTGGGTTTGAGCTTATCAGGATGTAACTTTTTCACATAAGCATTGCAACCCCAAATTTTAAGAAACGACAACTTTTGGTTTCTTGCCAAACCAAAGTTCATATGGTGTCATCTCAACAGATTTAGATGGTGCCTTATTTAACGTGAATGCAGCTGTCTCTAATGCATAACCCCAAAACGATAGTGGTAAATTGGTAAGAGACATCATAGATTGCACTATATCCAATAAAGTACGGTTATGACATTCGGACACACCATTACACTGTGGTGTTCCAGGTGGCATGAGTTTGTGAAACTATTCCACATTGTTTTAATTGAAGACCAAACTCATACCTCAAATATTCGCCTCTGGGATCAGATCATGGAAACTTTATTTTCTTGTTACGATTATTTTCCACTTCACTCTGAAATTTTTTGAACTTTTCAAATGTTTCAAGCTTATGTTTCATTAAGTAGATATACCCATATCTGCTCAAATCATCTATGAAGGTCAGAAAATAACAATACCCGCCGCGAGCCTCAACACTCACCGGATCGCATACATCAGTATGTACTATTTCCAATAAGTCAGTTGCTCGCTCCATTGTTCCGGAGAACGGAGTCTTAGTCATCTTGGCCATAAGGCATGGTCCGATCCTAGTATCGAAAGTACGGCACCTCTGTGATCTGCACACGTTCAGCTCGGTGACGTCCCATGAACTCTCGATCCAGCTGAGTGTCGAGGGAGAGCTTTGTCAGCACGACGGCGTGATGACGGTGTTGATGAAGTTACCGACGCAGGGCTTCGCCTAAGCACTACAATGATATGACCGAGGTGGAATATGTTGAGGGGGGCACCGCACATGGCTAAGACAATGATCAACATGTGTGTCTATGGGGTGCCCCCTGTCGGTGTCAAAACCGGCGGATCTCGGGTAGGGGGTCCCGAACTGTGCGTCTAAGGTCGATGGTAACAGGAGACGGGGGACACAATGTTTACCCAGGTTTGGGCCCTCTCTATGGAGGTAATACCCTACTTCCTGCTTGATTGATCTTAATGAATATGAGTATTACAAGAGTTGATCTACCACGAGATCGTAATGGCTAAACCCTAAAAGTCTAGCCTGTATGACTATGGTAATGAGTATTGCCCCTCCTCCGGACTAAGCCCCTCCTATTTATATAGACACCGGGAGGATCTAGGGTTACACAAGGTTGGTTACAGAGAAAGGAATCTACACATTTGATCGCCAAACTTGCCTTCCACGCCAAGGAGAGTCCCATCTGGACATGGGTAGAATCTTCAGTCTTTGTATCTTCACGGCCCATCAGTCCGGCCCATGGCTAACAGGCCGGACGCCCGAGGACCCCTGATGTCTACCACGCAACCTTCTCCTTGTAGACGTTTTTGGGCCTCCAAGTGCAGAGGTTTGTAGGACAGTAGCAAATTTCCCTCAAGTGGATGACCTAAGGTTTATCAATCCGTGGGAGGTGTAGGATGAATATGGTCCCTCTCAAACAACCCTGCAACCAAATAACAAAGAGTCTCTTGTGTCCCCAACACACCCAATACAATGGTAAGTTGTATAGGTGCACTAGTTCGGCGAAGAGATGGTGATACAAGTGCAATATGGATGATAGATATAGATTTTTGTAATCTGAAAATATAAAAATAGCAAGGTAACTATTGATAAAAGTGAGCACAAACGGTATTGCAATGCGCTGAAACAAGGCCTAGGGTTCATACTTTCACTACTGCAAGTTCTCTCAACAATAATAACATAATTGGATCATATAACTATCCCTCAACATGCAACAAAGAGTCACTCCAAAGTCACTAATAGCGGAGAACAAACGAAGAGATTATTGTAGGGTACGAAACCACCTCAAAGTTATTCTTTCTGATCGATCTATTCAAGAGTTCGTACTAGAATAACACCTTAAGACACAAATCAACCAAAACCCTAATGTCACCTAGATACTCCAATGTCACCACAAGTATCCGTGGGTATGATTATACGATATGCATCACACAATCTCAGATTCATCTATTCAACCAACACATAGAACTTCAAAGAGTGCTCCAAAGTTTCTACCGGAGAGTCAAGACGAAAACGTGTGCCAACCCCTATGCATAAGTTCACAATGTTACGGAACCCGCAAGTTGATCACCAAAACATAAATCAAGTAGATCACGTGAATATCCCATTGTCACCACAGATAAGCACATGCAAGACATACGTAAAGTGTTCTCAAATCCTTAAAGACTCAATCCGATAAGATAACTTCAAAGGGAAAACTCAATCCATTACAAGAGAGTAGCGGGGGAGAAACATAATAAGATCCAACTATAATAGCAAAGCTCGCGATACATCAAGATCGTGCCAAATCAAGAACACGAAAGAGAGAGAGAGAGAGAGAGAGAGAGAGCAAACACAAGCTACTCGTACATACCGTCAGCCCCGAGGGTGAACTACTCCCTCCTCATCATGGAGAGCACCGAGATGATGAAGATGGCCACCGATGAGGGATCCCCCCTCCGGCAGGGTGCCGGAACAGGGTCCCGATTGGTTTTTGGTGGCTACAGAGGCTTGCGGCGGCGGAACTCCCGATCTATTCTGTTCCCCGATGTTTTTAGGGTATATGGATATATATAGGCGAAAGAAGTCGGTCACGGGAGCCACGAGGGGCCCATGAGGGTGGGGGCGCGCCCACGGGGGTAGGGCGCGCCTCCCTGCCTCATGGCTTCCTCGAAGCTTCCCTGACGTCTACTCCAAGTCTCCTGGATTGCTTCCGTTCCAAAAATAACTCCCCCGAAGGATTCATTCCGTTTGGACTCCGTTTGATATTCCTTTTCTTCGAAACACTGAAATAGGCAAGAAAACAACAATTTGGGTTGGGCCTCCGGTTAATAGGTTAGTCCCAAAAATAATATAGAAGTGTTTAGCAAAGCCCATAAACATCCAAAACGGATAATATAATAGCATGAATACTTCATAAATTATAGATACGTTGGAGACGTATCAGCATCCCCAAGCTTAATTCCTGCTCGTCCTCGAGTAGGTAAATGATAAAAGAAATAATTTATGAAGTGTAAATGCTAGCAGGTGCACAAGTTTGATCAATGATAATTTCAATCACCATTTCTAGCATCATTATATATCATAACAGTAGCTCATATCATAAAGCTTCTCATGATCAAGTAACAAGCTATTCACATGTTAAAGTATAGATCATAAACTTTCTTGAAAACTAAAAAACTGTGTTATTAGTGATCAAACAATTACAATTCATCTTATTTTCAGGAAGAGTCTATGTTGGGCGCGCCTCCCTGCCTCATGGCTTCCTCGAAGCTTCCCTGACGTCTACTCCAAGTCTCCTGGATTGCTTCCATTCCAAAAATAACTCCCCCGAAGGATTCATTCCGTTTGGACTCCGTTTGATATTCCTTTTCTTCGAAACACTGAAATAGGCAAGAAAACAACAATTTGGGTTGGGCCTCCGGTTAATAGGTTAGTCCCAAAAATAATATAGAAGTGTTTAGCAAAGCCCATAAACATCCAAAACGGATAATATAATAGCATGAATACTTCATAAATTATAGATACGTTGGAGACGTATCAGCATCCCCAAGCTTAATTCCTGCTCGTCCTCGAGTAGGTAAATGATAAAAGAAATAATTTATGAAGTGTAAATGCTAGCAGGTGCACAAGTTTGATCAATGATAATTTCAATCACCTTTTCTAGCATCATTATATATCATAACAGTAGCTCATATCATAAAGCTTCTCATGATCAAGTAACAAGCTATTCACATGTTAAAGTATAGATCATAAACTTTCTTGAAAACTAAAAAACTGTGTTATTAGTGATCAAACAATTACAATTCATCTTATTTTCAGGAAGAGTCTATGTCAGAGCTTTGATTTAGCAAATCCCACATACTCAACTATCATATAGTCTTCCATGATTGCTACCACTCAAAGCATATTTTTAGAACAAATAGCATCCATCGAGCACAGAGAAAGATAGGGGCTTAATGTTTCGCCTCCCAACTTATTTATCATATAGATAATTGTCAACAGTAATAATTCATGATCAAATATATTTGAATGGCCATATATGCTTAGATCTTTCTCCACCACATGATGCTTGCCAACTAAAAAGTAGGTTGGAATGAGAAGGAATACTATTGACTCTTGCATAAAAGTAAAAGATAGGCCCTTCGCAGAGGGAAGCAGGGATTTGCAGAGGTGCCAGAGCTCGAAGCTAAAATAGAGATGAAAATAATTTTGAGAGGTATGCTTTCATTGTCAACATAACGACCAAGAGTTCCCAATATCTTCCATACTAGATACATTATAGGCAGTTCCCAAACATAAAGGTACATATTTTACTCCCCCTCCACCAACAATCACACTCCACGGCTTGTCCGAAACAAAGGGTGCCGTCCAACTATCAACAATCCTGGGGGAGCTTGTTTAAATTATTTGCGATTTTTTTCTTTGATCTTTTGATCATAGGACTGGGCATCCCAGTTACCAGCCATTTTCTCGTGAATGATGAGCGGAGTCCACTCATCGTGAGAATAACCCACCTAGCATGGAAGATACTGACAGCCCCTAATCGCTACATGAGCGATTCGGGCATACAAAACAGATTATTATTTGTAGGTTTAGAGTTTGGCACATGCAAATTTACTTGGAACGGCAGGTAAATATCGCATATAGGTAGATATGGTGGACGCTCATGGAAGAAACTTGGTTCAAGGAATTTGGATGCACAAGCAGTATTCCCGCTTAGTACAGATATTTTGGCTAGCAAAAGATTCTAAAAAGCAAGCACCACATGTTAGAGGATCCATAACAATATAACTTCTATACAAATATACCCAAGCATAACTCATTATGTTGTCTTCCTTGTCCAACTTCAACTAATTTGCTCAGGTTTGAAAATAGTTAATGGGGCTCACAATCATAGAAGATGTCCAAGATAGTATATTTATATGTGAAATCTCTCTTCCTTCAATATTCTTCCATGAATTGTTCAAGTGACCAATACAATGTTTGATAACCTTCAAAAAAATTACCACCTCTACTTCTTATATCTGAAGTCATTACTCCCCATGGGATAAGCATATGAAACATATATAATTTCAGATATATGACATTCAAATCATTCAACTATTTACTCATAGGATATAAGTGAAGCACACGAGTAAATGACAAACTACTCTAAAAAGATATAAGTGAAGATCAATGAGTAGTTAAAGAATTATGTAGCTTTGTGAAGACTCTCTCTCATTTAAGAATTTCAGATCTTGGGATATTATTCAAAAAGCAAGCAAAACAAAATAAAACGACATTTCAAGGATAGCACTCATCATGTGAAGAAGCAAAAACTTAGGCTCAACCGATACTAACCGATAATTGATGAAGAAGAAAGGTGGGATGCCTACCGGGGCATCCCCAAGCTTAGATGCTTGAGACTTCTTGAAATATTATCTTGGGGTGCCTTGGGCATCCCCAAGCTTGAGCTTTTGTGTGTCCTTAATTCCTCTCATATCACGGTTTCCTAAATCTCGAAAACTTCATCCACACCAAACTCAACAAGAACTCGTGAGATAAGTTAGTATAAACCAATGCAAAAAACCTTATCATTTTCTACTGTAACAAATCACTAAAATTATTATTCAACATTGCATACTAAATGCCTCTGCATATTTAATACTCCTATCCTCAAATAGAATCATTAAACAAGCAAACATATGCAAAAAATGCAAACATAACAGCAATTTGCCAAAACAGTACAGTCTGTAAAGAATGCAAGATTCATCATACTTCCCCAACTCCAAACATTATGAAATTCTACCACACTGTATAAAAATTATCAGAGCTTATTATTCAAAAAGTTTCAACATTTTATCATATTCTGGCTTTTCTAGGGAATTTTTTGCAACAGTGATAAACTTTTTGTTTTGAAACAGCAACATGTATAGTTGCAAAATAAGCATGGTAAAGGCTATCCTTGACATTTTTATTGAAAATAGAGATGCACAACATTATTCTAAATAACAGCAAGCAAATACTAACAAAATAAAATGATGCTCCAAGCAAAACACAAATCATGTGGTGAATAAAAATATATCTCCAAGTAAAGTTACCGATGAACGAAGACGAAAGAGGGGATGCCATCCGGGGCATCCCCAAGCTTAGGCTCTTGGTTGTCCTTGAATATTACCTTGGGGTGCCTTGTTCATCCCCAAGCTTAGGATCTTGCCACTCCTTATTCCATATTACATCGAATCTTTACCCAAAACTTGAAAAAACTTCACAACACAAAACTTAACAGAAAACTCGTAAGCTCCGTTAGTATAAGAAAATAAATCACCACTTAGGTACTGTTGTGAACTCATTCTAAATTCACATTGGTGTAATATATACTGTATTCCAACTTCTCTATGGTTCATACCCTCCGATACTACTCATAGATTCATCAAAATAAGCAAACAACACATAGAAAACAGAATCTGTCAAAAACAGAACAGTCTGTAGTAATCTGTATAAAACGTATACTTCTGGAACTCCAAAAATTCTTAAATAAATTGGTTGACCTGAGGAATTTGTCTATTAATCTTCTGCAAAAAGAATCAACTTAAAATCACTCTTCTGTAAAAAATGACAGCTAAACTCGTGAGCGCAAAGTTTCTGTTTTTTACATCAAGATCACATTAACTTCCACCCAAGTCTTCCCAAAGGTTCTACTTGGCACTTTATTGAAACAAAAGCTATAAAACATGATTACTACAGAATCTTAATCATGTGAACACACAAAAACAGTAGGGGTAAATATTGGGTTGTCTCCCAACAAGCGCTTTTCTTTAATGCCTTTCTAGCTAGGCATGATGATTTCAATGATGCTCACATAAAAGATAAGAATTGAAACATAAAGAGAGCATCATGAAGAATATGACTAGCAAATTTAAGTCTAACCCACTTCCTATGCATAGGGATTTTGTGAGCAAACAACTTATGGGAACAATAATCAACTAGCATAGGAAGGCAAAACAAGCATAACTTTAAAACTTTAAGCACATAGAGAGGAAACTTGATATTATTGCAATTCCTACAAGCATATATTACTCCCTCATAATAATTTTCAGTAGCATCATGAATGAATTTAACCATATAACCAGCACATAAAGCATTCTTTTCATGATCTACTTGCATAAATTTTTTACTACTCTCCACGTAAGCAAATTTATTCTCATCAATAGTAGTGGGAGCAAACTCAACAAAATAACTATCATGTGAAGCATAATCCAATTGAAAATTAAGATCATGATGACAAGTTTCATGGTTATATTTATTCTTTATAGCATACGTGTCATCACAATAATCATCATAAATAGGAGGCATGCTTTCATCATAATAAATTTGCTCATCAAAACTTGGGGGACTAAACATATCATCTTCATCAAACATAGCTTCCCCAAGCTTGTGGCTTTGCATATCATTAGCATCATGGGTATTCAAAGAATTCATACTAACAACATTGCAATCATGCTCATCATTCAAATATTTTATGCCAAGCATTCTACGTAATTCTTCTTCTAGTACTTGAGCACAATTTTCCATCCCATCATTTTCACGAAAGACATTAAAAAGATGAAGCATATGAGGCAACCTTAATTCCATTTTTTTTGTAGTTTTCTTTTATAAACTAAACTAGTGATAAAACAAGAAACTAAAAGATTCGATTGCAAGATCTAAAGATATACCTTCAAGCACTCACCTCCCCGGCAACGGCGCCAGAAAAGAGATTGATGTCTACTACGCAACCTTCTCCTTGTAGACGTTGTTGGGCCTCCAAGTGCAGAGGTTTGTAGGACAGTAGCAAATTTCCCTCAAGTGGATGACCTAAGGTTTATCAATCCATGGGAGGTGTAGGATGAAGATGGTCCCTCTCAAACAACCCTGCAACCAAATAACAAAGAGTCTCTTGTGTCCCCAACACACCCAATACAATGGTAAATTGTATAGGTGCACTAGTTCGGCGAAGAGATGGTGATACAAGTGCAATATGGATGATAGATATAGGTTTTTGTAATCTGAAAATATAAAAACAGCAAGGTAACTATTGATAAAAGTGAGCACAAACGGTATTGCAATGCGTTGAAACAAGGCCTAGGGTTCATACTTTCACTAGTGCAAGTTCTCTCAACAATAATAACATAATTGGATCATATAACTATCCCTCAACATGCAACAAAGAGTCACTCCAAAGTCACTAATAGCGGAGAACAAACGAAGAGATTATTGTAGGGTACGAAACCACCTCAAAGTTATTCTTTCTGATCGGTCTATTCAAGAGTTCGTACTAGAATAACAGCTTAAGACACAAATCAACCAAAACCCTAATGTCACCTAGATACTCCAATGTCACCACAAGTATCCGTGGGTATGATTATACGATATGCATCACACAATCTCAGATTCATCTATTCAACCAACACATAGAACTTCAAAGAGTGCCCCAAAGTTTCTACCGGAGAGTCAAGACGAAAACGTGTGCCAACCCCTATGCATAAGTTCATAATGTTACGGAACCCGCAAGTTGATCACCAAAACATACATCAAGTAGATCACGTGAATATCCCATTGTCACCACAGATAAGCAGATGCAAGACATACATAAAGTGTTCTCAAATCCTTAAAGATTCAATCCGATAAGATAACTTCAAAGGGAAAACTCAATCTGTCGTGGAATTATCACGGCAGATGTCCTCGTGCAAGGACTTAGTCGTGGAGCCATCGCAGCTAGGAAGCTTAAAGGGGTTAAACGGGACAAGGAACACGAGGGTTATACTAGTTCGGCCCCTTACGGTGAAGGTAAAAGCCTACGTCCAGTCGAGGTGGTATTGATTAGGGTTTCGATGACCAGGGAGCTTAATTGCTATGCCTGGCTCTCGACGAGATCTTACTTGTCCTTAAACCGCCGCCGGGTCGTCCCTTTATATAGAGAGGTTGACGCCCAGCGGCTCTCAGAGTCCCGGCCGGCTCATAAGAGTGTCCGGCTCGGACTCTCAACTATTCTTGCCTTACACTACAAGTCTTGCCATACGGCGGTTTATCACTACGGGCCTTAAGCCATCTCCGGGTCTTAGGCCCATCATTGACCCGCCGTCTTCGAGCTCGGTACTGGGCTTCGCGTGATGACCATTATGAGTAACCCGTCCCCTCCTGGCGGGTGACTCTAAGGGTTATATCCTCAACATTAGGCCCCAGATTGATTTGAACCGGTTCATGTCAATCTTCAATTCTTTTGAGAGAAAAGATCTTCCGGTTTACGGTCGTGCGAAGGTTATAACCCGCCGTGACGTCATCTTATGGATTCCTGGTAACCCACCATGACGTCATCTTCCATTAAGTCCATTTTTTATCCCACCATATCCTCAACGGATCTTATCTTTAAAGGCCATCCCAAAAATCGAGGCGTTTTTGTGGTGAGATAATCACGCCGTGGCCTCCTCGTTTCTCGCGCCCACTTATGAGCCTCACCTTATAAATAGCCTGGCCCATGAGGCTCCAGTTACTTGTCGCCTCCATCGTCTTCCTCCTCTCGCCACTGTACTGTCGCTCGAGCTCCACCGCCGCCGCCGCCGCGGGTCTCCTCGTCTTGACCGACTCAGGCCGCTGCATCAACCTGACGTGACCAGAGAAACGGCGGCGACCTCCGCAACTCTCCAGCACCCGTAAGCCCTTGCCACTCCATAAAGCAGATCCGCATTAGGGTTCTTTGCCGTTCTTCCCGTGTTCGTCGCCGTTCGTCGCGAGCTCTTGTTAGATTCCATTATTACCACCTTTTCTTGATCTTTAGACTGTACAGAACTGCTGCGGTAGCTGTTTCACGCCCGTTCCCAATGTACATAGATCCCCTTTCATTGCATAAAGGCTCCGTTCAAACCCTTGAACTTTTTCTGTGTCTGTTCTAGGTCTAGAAATTTTTCCTTTAGCCAACCGTTTGATCCAAAATAATTACTGCGATCTGTGAAAATTGTTTTCACCACACTTAGTCAAAAATTGCATCTGCTGAGCTATGGCGGCTCACATTTCTGTCTTAAAAGAAGCCACATGCTGTAAAATTTCTGGCTCATTTATGATAAAGCTGTAGACAATTTGAATTACTCACGATACCTTCAGCGGCTTAGATAACCCGATGCACTTAACCATATGTCATTAGGCCCCTCTCATAAGCCGCCATTTGAGTATTAAATTGTAGACGTCCGCCGGCTTATAATTGAACTGGACATTTTCCTTTTGTCATAGGTTTCATCTTTCACAATGCCTCCCAAAGCTCCCAAGGCACCCATCACGTGCAACTGGATGATATCCAATGTCACCGACGACACTCTAGCTGATTTCGTAAAGAAGGGTTACTTGCCCAAGAAGGAAATCATGTCTTATCGTGCCCCTGACCCGTCGGAGGAAAGACCTCAACCAAGAGATGGTGAGGTGGTGATATTTGCTGATCACATGAGCCGGGGCTTCGCACCGCCCGGCTCAAAATTCTTTAGAGAGGTTCTGAACTTCTTTGATCTGCGGCCGCAAGACATAGGACCCAATTCCCTGTCAAATATATGCAACTTCCAAGTATTCTGCGAAGTCTATCTTGGAGAAGAACCCAGCCTGCTCCTCTTTAGAGAGCTATTTTATCTGAACCGCCAGAATGAGTGCGCCAACGGGCCGAGCCTGGAACTTGGTGGAATCTCCATTCAACGCCGGAGAGACTGCCTCTTTCCTTATGCTGAGCCGCCAAGCCATCCAAAGGACTGGAACCAGATGTGGTTTTATTGCCAGGACACTTCTCCGGCTGACGAGAGCCCTCTGCCCGGCTTTCGTGCCCTGCGTCTGGAGCCAAATCACCCTTTGCTAGACAAACTCTCTCAAGCTGAGCGTCAACCTCTGATCCCCACCATCAATAAGATCAAGGCTCTCCTAGGTAACGGCCTCAACGGCATTGATCTGGTCCGGGTTTGGATCTCTTGGCGGGTGATCCCCTTGAGCCGCCGCCCCGGCTTAATGTGTGCTTACACTGGCCGGAAGGATGACCCTCTGCGGCACAGCCCCAACGATCTTCCTGAGGACGTTGTGGACGACATGACCAAGTCTCTCCTGAATGAGAGCTTAGCCGAGTGTGGGAGAACCGTCCTGAACCCCTTCTGCCAAGCTAACCCGGCTCCGGCGGTAAACCACTTGACCTGAACACCTTGGTTTTCTTTTTAATAGTTTCCATCTGGACCTTAAGAGATCTTTGCTGTATGTTTCAGGCTAATGACAAGTTCTGGAAGGTCAAATATGACCATGAAGCGGCCAAAAAAGCCAGGAAGGCTAAGAAAGCCGCCAGGAGAGCCGCTCCCCGCAAGAAGGGAAGCAGGCCTACTGCCTCAGAGCTGCTCCAGCTAAGTGACAGCTCCGAGTCAGAGGTAACCCCTGAATCTGTAGGCTCTTGTTTTGTTTCTGGTTTATTCCTATCCACCTTATCGATACTGATCATCAGCAGGATGACACCGGAGAAAGTAACCCTGTCACTGAAGAGGTAACGACACTTTCCTCCGACTCGGAGCCCTTGCCAAGGCTGAAAGTCCGAAGAGTAACCCGGAAAGTAAGATTTTCACATCCTTTAGCTTATCAAGATCCTCAATTTCTTTTGAAGCAACAGATTCATGAGAGCCGGCGGCACACCCGGACCAACAAGGATGCAGACCTCTCCTCCGGCTTACCTGAAGCATCAAGGAAGCGCCGGACCGAGGTTATCTCCAACTTATATCCTTTTCATCCTTTGGCGGGCGTTACTCGTCAACCGCTCAATTCTTCTGATTCAAATTATCAGGAAACTTCACCTTCCTTTGGTGATTCTATGCAATCTAACCTGCCGGCTTTCAAGACCGCACCGGGTAACGATGATCATCTTGTGTTGTGCTTATCTTTACTCATGCTTTTGTACTAACCTTTTGTCCTTTCAGCGCCCAGGCAAAGCTCAGCAAGAGGGCGAAGAAGAATAAACCGGTCGAAGAGCCGGTCTTGACTGAGCCGGAAGTTTCAGCTCAAGAGCCGCCAGCTGCCTCTGCTCCTGATGCCACCGCTCCAACCGACGAGCCAATCATAGAGACTTCTACCAATCCGGACATCTCCAGCCCGGCTTAGCCGGCCGATGACCCGGACGTGGTAATCACCCGGACGGAGTTTGTCGAGCCGGGGAGACCCACTGCGCTGGCTAAGTGCTCTGCCAAGGAAGAGTTGCTAGAGCGCCGCAGGGCCAAGCTGGACATCACCAACTACGCTAACTTGAGCATTGGAGATCTCATCTCCGGCTATGTCAATCAGGTGCACAACAGCCGGGACCTGGAGATTGACATGGTGAAGCAGATACAGCAGAAGTCTGAGGTACCACTCTCTTGCTTACTGCATAGTCATCTTTACCATACTAGCCCCCAAGTCTACTACTTATGATAGAATATGTTGTAGACTTAACTTCCGGCTTACTTTCATGAACCGGCAATTTGTAGATAGAACCTTTCAGCATACATTAGCCCCCAAGTGCCAAGTGTCTTTGATTGGAAAGTGCTTGGGACTTTAAAGTTGTATAATAATTATTCATGCTATAACCCAGAAATTGTACAGGCTGCTTGCAAGAAATTTGAGGCTGATATCTCTGAGCTGAAGAACCGCCTGAAGACTCAGGAAACTGAGACCCGGAAGGCCAATGCTAAATTTGAGTCCAGTGTTGCTGCTCAAGAGAAGCTGAAGAAGAAGTTTGAAACCGAAGGGAAGACTTGGGCCGAAGAGAAGGCTGCTCTGGTCAGCCGGGCCGAACAGGCGGAGGCGGCTCTGACGGAGAGAACCGCCGAACTCTCCGGCTTAAAGCGCCATGTGTCACAGATGGTCGCCGCAATCTTCGGTAAGTCATGCTGCAGACTTTCAACAAGTTTACATTCTCTATGTCTCATAAGTCCCATCATTGCGAGCGGCTTACCTGACGTTGTAAAACAGGTCCCAAAAGCGCCAACCTCAATCAAAATGTGCTGACCAAGCTGAAGGCCGTGTACACTTTGGTGGAGCAACTCTACACCGGGTCACAGCGCGCCTTGGCCGTTGTGGCCCTGTCCAATGAGGTTCCGACTCACCTGGCGGACGTACTTTGCCGGCTTGCCGTTCTTCCTCAGCGTTTCCAAGAGCTGCGACGGGCCTCTGCAAGAGCCGGAGCCATAGCTGCTCTGAGCCGGGCCAAGGCTTTCCTTCCGGAGCTAGACCTGGCTGACATCGCACTTGGATACCCCAGCCTGAAGGAAGACGGCACCCCCTTCGACCAAAAAGACTTTGCCGCCTGTGTGAAGATCGTGCGCCCGGTGGTCACCCTGATTGGGAATGACACCGACCTTACCAAGTACCAGCCGGGCTACGACGCAGAGAATCATAGGATCCCCACTCCGCGTTATGAAGCCATCAGCTTGGTCCCGCCGACTCGTAAGCACACCTTTGCCCCAAAAATTGACCCGGCCGGGTTAATTGACGAGGAGGCTCAATTTGAAGCTTTGAGCGGCATTGACTGGAAATTGTCAACCTTCCAGGTCATGGGAACAGCCGGAGGAGCGGAGAGGGATGAGCCGGAAGCTTCGACCCAGCAAGCATCTTGACTCTTAGGCGGCCCACGGTTACGCCTTTAAAACAATGCTTCACCTTTTGGACTCGGGGAGTCTTGTAATAGAGTAGGACAAACATGTTAACCTTGTCGTGCCATCGTGCACATGTTGAATGCTTAGCTCCATTGAAGTTGCTTCCTTATATTCCTCCGGGTCATAATTGATCATCCTGCATAGAAGAAACAAGTCACAAGTCTCTAGGCGGCTTACCGCACTGAGAACCATAGACCTCACATATATAACCCGGGATATGAATTAAAAATCACCAAAGACTAGCCCTCAATTATATCTTCGATGTAACCATAATGGCATACTTACGAGCCTTCAAGCATAGTTCCGGCTTATGTAACCCGAATAATGAGGTGAAGATCTCAACTCCGGTTTACCAGCGTCAAGAATACTTACTGGATGTTATCAACATTGTGAATCAAAAATAAGTCGGCAAAGGAAAAACCGCCCTTGCACACTGTTGATGTGACCCACAGAGCTTGTTGTAAGTCAGAAGATCAAAAACTTAGGGGCTTTCGGTTCGAATACGACCAGAGAACCATCCCAAACGGGTTAAGCTAAGATTCGAATGCGATCATATAGCCCCCAGTGGCTTTGGCGATGCCAATCAAGAGGGTACCGACAGCTATGCTCTCTTTGGTTCGAATACGATCCATGTTTGAATAGGAAGCCCCCAATTGACTTTAAGAGTTGTTTAACGACGCTGATTCGAATACGATCCACGTCGGTTCCCAAAGGGGGTTGAGCTATGATTCAAATATGATCAAAGAAAACTCCCCAATGAGCTCGGCACTTTGCCAATCAAGTGGGTATCGACAGCTATGTTCTCTTTGGTTCGAATACGACCTATGTTTGAACAGGAAGCCCCCAGGTGATTATATTGCGTACGGCTAGATTCGAATACGATCATAAGCCGGATCCACCTCCAAGTGACCATGTGATGGTGTAATGGAAACAACGCTTTTACCTTTGGAGGAGAAAAGGACAAAGGTCCTGCTTTATTATTTAACATAATATATACATGGCTATAGAGATAGGTACATTATGAGAGCCGGTGGCTCAAGTGTAATAAGGCCGAAGCTGAGCTATGTTCCACGGCCGACGGGTCTCCTCCTCCGACTTGCGTGAATCTTTATGCTCCCGAACGTCAATAAGGTAGTATGACCCGTTGTGCAAGTTCTTGCTGACCACAAAGGGCCCTTCCCAAGGCGGGGATAGCTTGTGTACATCTGTTTGATCTTGGATGAGCCGGAGCACCAGGTCACCTTCCTGGAAGACCCGGGACTTAACCCGGCGGCTGTGATAACGGCGCAGGTCTTGTTGGTAAATCGCTGAGCGAGCTGCTGCCACGTCACGCTGTTCGTCCAACAGGTCAAGAGCATCTTGGCGCGCCTGTTCATTATCCGCCTCAACATAAGCCGCCACTCGAGGCGAGTCATGACGGATGTCACTGGGGAGGACTGCCTCCGCTCCATAAACCATAAAGAAGGGCGTGTAACCCGTAGACCTGTTAGGAGTAGTATTGATGCTCCATAACACGGAGGGTAGCTCCTCCACCCAACAACAAGGCGTCCGCTGCAAAGGGACTAAAAGCCGGGGCTTAATGCCCTTCAAGATCTCCTGATTAGCTCTCTCAGCTTGACCATTGGATTGAGGATGAGCCACGGATGAAACATCAAGTCGAATATGCTCCCATTGATAGAACTCCTCCATGGCGCCTTTAGACAGATTGGTACCATTGTCAGTTATAATGATGTGTGGAAAGCCAAAGCAAAATATCACCCTTTTCATGAACTGAACCGCCGTGGCTGCGTCACACTTGCTAACTGGCTCTGCTTCAACCCACTTTGTGAATTTGTCAACTGCCACCAAGAGGTGGGTCTTCTTATCCTTGGACCTTTTAAAAGGCCCAACCATATCAAGGCCCCAGACCGCAAATGGCCAAGTAATTGGAATCATCCTCAGCTCCTGAGCCGGCACATGAGCCCGTCGCGAGAACCTCTGGCAACCATCACATTTACTGACCAAGTCCTCCGCATCAGCATGAGCCGTCAGCCAATAAAAACCATGACGAAAAGCCTTGGCCACAAGGGATTTTGAGCCGGCATGATGGCCACAATCCCCTTCGTGAATCTCACGCAAGATTGCTTCACCCTCCTCAGGGGAAGCACAACGCTGGAACGCTCCCGTAACACTGCGGTGATGCATCTCACCATCGATAACAACCATTGACTTAGACCGCCGGGTTATTTGTCTGGCCAAAGTTTCATCCTCAGGCAAATCTCCCCGGGTCATGTAAGCCAAGTATGGCACCGTCCAGTCCGGGGTGATGTGGAGAGCCGCCACCAACTGTGCCTCCGGGTCAGGGACAGCCAAGTCTTCCTCTGTAGGTACCTTAACAGAAGGGTTATGCAGGATGTCCAAGAAAGTATTAGGCGGCACCGGTTTTTGCTGAGAGCCTAGCCGGCTTAATGCATCAGCTGCCTCGTTCTTCCTGTGATCGATGTGCTCTACTTGGTAACCCTGAAAGTGTCCAGCAATGGTATCAACTTCACGGCGATAAGCCGCCATGAGAGGGTCCTTGGAATCCCACTTGCCTGATACTTGTTGAGCCACTAGATCTGAGTCGCCGAAGCACCTTACTTGGCTCAAGCTCATCTCCTTAGCCATCCGAAGACCATGGAGCAAGGCTTCGTACTCAGCCGCATTGTTAGTACAAGGAAACATCAACCGTAGCACATAGTGAAACTTGTCACCTTTAGGGGAAGCCTATACAACTCCAGCCCCTGAGCCTTCCAATTGCCTACACCCATCAAAGTGAATAGTCCAATATGTATTATCCGGCTTTTCTTCAGGCACCTGTAGCTCTGTCCAATTGTTGATGAAATCCACCAAAGCTTGAGATTTAACAGCAGTGCGTGGTACGTATTTCAGACCATGAGGCCCAAGTTCTATAGCCCACTTAGCCACTCTCCCTGAGGCTTCTCTGTTTTGGATGATATCTCCAAGGGGAGCAGAGCTAACCACCGTAATGGGGTGACCCTGAAAATAGTGCTTAAGCTTCCGGTTTGCCATGAACACACCATAAACAAGCTTCTGCCAATGTGGATACCGCTGTTTGGACTCGATGAGCACTTCACTGACGTAATAAACCGGGCGCTGAACCGGATATTCCTTACCCTCTTCCTTGCGCTCCACCACCACAGCCACACTGACGGCTCGTGTGTTGGCAGCTACATACAGTAATAAGGGCTCCTTGTCAACCGGGGCAGCAAGGACTGGGGGCTCAGCCAGCTGTCTCTTCAAATCCTCAAAAGCAGCATTAGCAGCATCATTCTAGATAAAGTCATCATTTTTCTTCATCAACTGGTACAGTGGCATGGCCTTCTCACCCAAACGGCTTATAAACCGGCTTAAAGCAGCGATACGACCCGCCAGGCGCTGGACGTCGTTTATACACGCCGGCCTAGCCAGAGAGGTGATTGCCTTGATCTTCTCTGGGTTAGCTTCAATGCCTCTATGAGAAACCAGAAAACCCAAGAGCTTGCCTGCAGGAACACCAAAAACACACTTGGCCGGGTTAAGCATCATCTTGTAGACCCGGAGATTATTAAAGGTTTCCCTCAGATCATCTATCAAGGTTTCCTTCTCCCTGGATTTAACCACAATATCATCCACATAGGCATGAACATTGCGCCCAATCTGGTTATGAAGACAGTTCTGCACGCAACGCTGATAAGTCGCCTGTGCACTCTTGAGTCCAAAAGGCATAGACACATAACAGAAGGCTCCAAAGGGAGTGATGAACGCCGTCTTCTCCTGATTCTTAACTGCCATTTTAATCTGATGGTATCCAGAATAAGCATCCAAGAAACTTAAGCGCTCGCAACCCGCCGTAGCATCAATGATTTGATCAATACGGGGAAGGGCAAAAGGATCAGCCGGACACGCCTTGTTTAAGTCCGTGTAGTCCACACACATCCGCCAGGTGCCATTCTTCTTGAGCACGAGCACCGGGTTAGCTAACCATTCTGGATGAAAGACTTCGACAATAAACCCGGCCGCCAAGAGCCGGGCCACCTCCTCACCAATGGCCTTCCGCCTTTCTTCATTAAACCGCCGAAGGAATTGCCTAACCGGCTTAAATTTCGGATCAATATTGAGAGTGTGCTCAGCGAGTTCTCTAGGTACACCTAGCATGTCAGAAGGTTTCCATGCAAAGATGTCCCTGTTCTCACGGATGAACTCAATGAGCGCGCTTTCCTATTTCGGATCCAAATTGGCACTGATGCTAAACTGCTGAGATGAGTCACCTGGAACGAAATCAACAAGTTTAGTCTCATCAGCTGACTTAAATTTCATTGCCAGCTCATGCTCCGTGGTCGGCTTTTTCAGAGATGTCATATCTGTTGGGTCAACATTATCCTTGTAAAACTTCAGCTCCTCTGTTGCACAAACAGATTCTGCATAAGCTGCATCACCTTCCTCACACTCCAAGGCTATCTTTCGGCTACCATGAACCGTAATGGTCCCATTGTGACCCGGCATCTTGAGCTGTAAGTATATGTAACACGGCCGTGCCATGAACTTGGCGTAAGCCGGCCGCCCAAATATGGCATGATACGGACTTCTTATCTTGACCACCTCAAAGGTCAATTTTTCCACCCTGTAGTTGTACTCATCTCCAAAGGCCACTTCCAATTCGATCTTACCAACTGGATAAGCCGACTTACCAGGCACCACGCCATGGAAAACAGTATTGGACTGGCTGAGGTTCTTATCAATCAACCCCATACGACGGAAGGTCTCATAATAGAGGATGTTGATGCTGCTGCCTCCGTCCATGAGCACCTTAGTGAACTTATATCCTCCCACCTGAGGAGCCACCACCAGGGCCAAGTGACCCGGATTATCAACCCGGGGAGGGTGATCCTCCCTACTCCACACAATAGGCTGCTCAGACCATCTTAAATAGCGTGGAACCGCCGGCTCAACAGCATTCACAGCCCTCTTGTGAAGCTTCTGATCTCGCTTACACAGACTGGTGGTAAACACATGGTACTGTCCACCATTGAGCTGCTTTGGATTGGTCTGGTATCCCCCCTGTTGCTGTTGATGACCCTGGCCGGACTGCTGATTAAAGCCCCCTTGAACATTCTGAGGATTGGAATTTGAGCCGCCGCCCGGGCCATGAAAGCCGCCGCCGCCCGGGCCATTGTTGCCATTAAAAGCGTTGGAGTTCTTAAAGGCCTTCATGATTGCACAATCTTTTTCCATAGATGAGTAGCTGGCTTCTCCCTGGAGCCATGCCTTGGACAAGGCTCATTCAACAACTGCTCAAGCATTGGGCCTGAACCGCCGGCTCGGGGATGTGGCCTCCCTTTACGTCGCTGGTTGTTACCCTGTGAGCTGGCATTGGCCACAAACTCCATGCCGCCATCAGCCTTACGCTTGTTACCTCCTTGATTTGCCGGGTTATGCTAAGGACCCTTGCCATTGCCATTCTTCTTTCCCTTCCCTGTCCTTTCATCATCTGACGCGGGGTCCTTGGTACTATCAGAGTCGGCGTACTTGACGAGAGCCGCCATCAGCGTACCCATATCAGTGCAGTCGCGCTTGAGCCGCCTGAGCTTCATCTTCAGGGGCAGGAAACGACAATTCTGCTCCAACATCAAGACTGCAGAGCCGGCATCCATCTTATCAGATGAATGTATTATCTCTTTGACCTGGCGAACCCAATGTGTCGTAGACTCACCCTCCTGTTGTTTACAGTTAGTCAAATCCACAATTGACATAGACTGCCTACAGGTATCTTTGAAGTTTTGGATGAACCGGGCTTTCAGCTCAGCCCAAGACCCGATAGAATTCGGTGGCAGCCCTTTCAACCAAGTGCGGGCAGTCCCATCTAACATCATGGTGAAGTACTTGGCCATCGCCGCTTCGCTGACCTCCAGCAATTCCATGGCCATCTCGTAACTCTCAATCCAGGCTCCGGGTTGTAAATCAGCCGTGTAATTAGGCACCTTCCTAGGCCCTTTGAAGTCCTTGGGTAGACGTTCATTTCGGAGAGCCGGCACTAAACAAGGGACACCCCCAGTCCTCGTAGGGATACCCACGTCGACGGAAGCCGTCGGATAAGCCGGGGGTGTCTGGTAAGCCGTCAACTGAGGCACCTGCTCCGCCTCTTGCCGTGCTCTATCTTGGTCCGTTGCGTGAAAGGCTCCGTTATGAGCCGGGCCATGGCCAGGTGGCAAGTCATGGCGTCGGACGTTACTTGAGCCGGTCGCTGAAACCATGTGTTTGCTATAACTCGGGCTCCGGCCCGGACGAGGGGTTGAATGGATCCTGTCCCGGCTGTAAGAGTACGCCTCTTGCTGCGCCAGAGCTGTCTGAAGGAGCTCCCTGACCCGGCGGGTTTCAACTGCCGTTGGAGAGTCGCCATCAATTGGGAGAGCCGCCAGCCGTGCCGCCGCGGCGACCATGTTTTCCAACGGGTTGGCATAATGACCCGGCGGTATTGGCACGTACTGAGGCGGGGCAGGGTTCACCCGGGGCGGTCCCATTACTTGGGGCTGAATTGGTGTCCCAGCCCCGGGCACTATGATCTCCGGCGGGTTACTAGACCCTGCACCTGGCGTGTTGAAGAGGTTTCGAGGATCGTAAACCGGAGGGAGTCAAGATTGGGCCTTTTGATGCCTCCTTCTCATGACCTCATTGGATGCGTTTTGATCCATCGTGAGCCGGAATGACTGTGCCTGAATCAGCTGAGTCTGGGCATCGAGAGCCGCCCTCTCTGCAGCCATCCTGATCCCCTCCGCCGCCAGATCCTCCTTGGCATTTGCTAGATCCAATTTTAACTGTGCCACCTCCGCGTCATGTTGAACTTGATCCACCGGAGCTACCGTAGCGGTCAACAGGACCATCATCTTATCTGTAAGATCCATCAGCACCTGAGCCGGCGAAGGCACCGGGCTTCCTGACCCGGAGGCGGGGTTTTGAACAGGTTGCGCGCCGGCCATGAAGATTCCAACCCGGCTCGGCGGTTCAAAGGGGTCCGGAATGCTGTCGCCATCGGAACAACCCCTGAGCCTGCCATCTTGAAGTTGATACAACGAGTTTGACTCATCCGTAGACGACTCGCCGTCAGAGCCGGCGGCCGTCTCATCACCAGATCCAGGCCCTTCAGAGAGTCCTCCATGAACACATCCCACAAAAGCATGCTTCAAGGCAGGTAGAGCCCGGGCGGGTCGTGCACGCTGAGCCGTCTCGATGAGACCGGCGCAGAGATCCGGCTCAGGGCCCGGCTCACCAATCTTGCCAATGAAGACATGAATTCCGCCGAAGGGGACCCGGTACCCGTACTCAATTGAGCCGGCGTCGGGGCCCCAGTTTGTATCGTCGATGTAGAGCTTGCCACGACGACTCTTGGTCATCCGGCCCACAGCGTATCCCTTGAGCCCTTCGAAGCTGCCCTTCAAGAACTCAAATCCACCGTGCGCTGGCCCCACGGTGGGTGCCAACTGTCCTGGAATTGTCATGGCAGATGTCCTCTTGCAAGGACTTAGTCGTGGAGCCATCGCAGCTAGGAAGCTTAAAGGGGTTAAACGAGACAAGGAACACGAGGGTTATACTGGTTCGGCCCCTTACGGTGAAGGTAAAAGCCTACGTCCAGTCGAGGTGGTATTGATTAGGGTTTCGTTGATCAGGGAGCTTAATTGCTATTCCTGGCTCTCGACGAGATCTTACTTGTCCTTAAACCGCCACCGGGTCGTCCCTTTATATAGAGAGGTTGACGCCCAGCGGCTCTCAGAGTCCCAGCCGGCTCATAAGAGTGTCCGGCTCAGACTCTCAACTATTCTTGCCTTACACTACAAGTCTTGCCATACGGCGGTTTATCACTACGGGCCTTAAGCCATCTCCGGGTCTTAGGCCCATCATTGACCCGCCGTCTTCGAGCTCGGTACTGGGCTTCGCGTGATGACCATTATGAGTAACCCGGCCCCTCCTGGCGGGTGACTCTAAGGGTTATATCCTCAACACAATCCATTACAAGAGAGTAGCAGGGGAGAAACATAATAAGATCCAACTATAATAGCAAAGCTCGCGATACATCAAGATCGTGCCAAATCAAGAACACGAAAGAGAGAGAGAGAGCAAACACATAGCTACTCGTACATACCGTCAGCCCCGAGGGTGAACTACTCCCTCCTCATCATGGAGAGCACCGAGATGATGAAGATGGCCACCGATGAGGGATCCCCCCTCCGGCAGGGTGCCGGAACAGGGTCCCGATTGGTTTTTGGTGGCTACAGAGGCTTGCGGCGGCGGAACTCCCGATCTATTCGGTTCCCCGATGTTTTTAGGGTATATGGATATATATAGGCGAAAGAAGTCGGTCACGGGAGCCACGAGGGGCCCATGAGGGTGGGGGCGCGCCCAGGGGGGTAGGGCGCGCCTCCCTGCCTCATGGCTTCCTCGAAGCTTCCCTGACGTCTACTCCAAGTCTCCTGGATTGCTTCCGTTCCAAAAATAACTCCCCCAAAGGATTCATTCCGTTTGGACTCTGTTTGATATTCCTTTTCTTCGAAACACTGAAATAGGCAAGAAAACAACAATTTGGGCTGGGCCTCCGGTTAATAGGTTAGTCCCAAAAATAATATAGAAGTGTTTAGTAAAGCCCATAAGCATCCAAAACGGATAATATAATAGCATGAATACTTCATAAATTATAGATACGTTGGAGACGTATCAGCATCCCCAAGCTTAATTCCTGCTCGTCCTCGAGTAGGTAAATGATAAAAGAAATAATTTATGAAGTGTAAATGCTAGCAGGTGCACAAGTTTGATCAATGATAATTTCAGTCACCTTTTCTAGCATCATTATATATCATAACAGTAGCTCATATCATAAAGCTTCTCATGATCAAGTAACAAGCTATTCACATGTTAAAGTATAGATCATAAACTTTCTTGAAAACTAACAAACTGTGTTATTAGTGATCAAACAATTACAATT
Organism: Aegilops tauschii subsp. strangulata; assembly: GCF_002575655.3. Lineage (NCBI taxonomy): Eukaryota > Viridiplantae > Streptophyta > Magnoliopsida > Poales > Poaceae > Aegilops > Aegilops tauschii. The sequence continues at coordinate 465,454,267 of NC_053041.3, forward strand.
CATCTTATTTTTAGGAAGAGTCTATGTCAGAGCTTTGATTTAGCAAATCCCACATACTCAACTATCATATAGTCTTCCATGATTGCTACCACTCAAAGCATATTTTTAGAACAAATAGCATCCATCGAGCACAGAGAAAGATAGGGGCTTAATGTTTCGCCTCCCAACTTATTTATCATATAGATAATTGTCAACAGTAATAATTCATGATCAAATATATTTGAATGGCCATATATGCTTAGATCTTTCTCCACCACGTGATGCTTGCCAACTAAAAATTAGGTTGGAATGAGAAGGAATACTATTGACTCTTGCATAAAAGTAAAAGATAGGCCCTTCGCAGAGGGAAGCAGGGATTTGCAGAGGTGCCAGAGCTCGAAGCTAAAATAGAGATGAAAATAATTTTGAGAGGTATGCTTTCATTGTCAACATAACGACCAAGAGTTCCCAATATCTTCCATACTAGATACATTATAGGCAGTTCCCAAACAGAAAGGTACATATTTTACTCCCCCTCCACCAACAATCACACTCCACGGCTTGTCCGAAACAAAGGGTGTCGTCCAACTATCAACAATCCTGGGGGAGCTTGTTTAAATTATTTGCGATTTTTTTCTTTGATCTTTTGATCATAGGACTGGGCATCCCAGTTACCAGCCATTTTCTCGTGAATGATGAGCGGAGTCCACTCATCGTGAGAATAACCCACCTAGCATGGAAGATACTGACAGCCCCTAATCGCTACATGAGCGATTCGGGCATACAAAACAGATTATTATTTGTAGGTTTAGAGTTTGGCACATGCAAATTTACTTGGAACGGCAGGTAAATATCGCATATAGGTAGATATGGTGGACGCTCATGGAAGAAACTTGGTTCAAGGAATTTGGATGCACAAGCAGTATTCCCGCTTAGTACAGATATTTTGGCTAGCAAAAGATTCTAAAAAGCAAGCACCACATGTTAGAGGATCCATAACAATATAACTTCTATACAAATATACCCAAGCATAACTCATTATGTTGTCTTCCTTGTCCAACTTCAACTAATTTGCTCAGGTTTGAAAATAGTTAATGGGGCTCACAATCATAGAAGATGTCCAAGATAGTATATTTATATGTGAAATCTCTCTTCCTTCAATATTCTTTCATGAATTGTTCAAGTGACCAATACAATGTTTGATAACCTTCAAAAAAATTACCACCTCTACTTCTTATATCTGAAGTCATTACTCCCCATGGGATAAGCATATGAAACATATATAATTTCAGATATATGACATTCAAATCATTCAACTATTTACTCATAGGATATAAGTGAAGCACACGAGTAAATGACAAACTACTCTAAAAAGATATAAGTGAAGATCAATGAGTAGTTAAAGAATTATGTAGCTTTGTGAAGACTCTTTCTCATTTAAGAATTTCAGATCTTGGGATATTATTCAAAAAGCAAGCAAAACAAAATAAAACGACATTTCAAGGATAGCACTCATCATGTGAAGAAGCAAAAACTTAGGCTCAACCGATACTAACCGATAATTGATGAAGAAGAAAGGTGGGATGCCTACCGGGGCATCCCCAAGCTTAGATGCTTGAGACTTCATGAAATAATATCTTGGGGTGCCTTGGGCATCCCCAAGCTTGAGCTTTTGTGTCTCCTTAATTCCTCTCATATCACGGTTTCCTAAATCTCGAAAGCTTCATCCACACCAAACTCAACAAGAACTCGTGAGATAAGTTAGTATAAACCAATGCAAAAAACGTTATCATTTTCTACTGTAACAAATCACTAAAATTATTATTCAACATTGCATACTAAATGCCTCTGCATATTTAATACTCCTATCCTCAAATAGAATCATTAAACAAGCAAACATATGCAAAAAATGCAAACATAACAGCAATTTGCCAAAACAGTACAGTCTGTAAAGAATGCAAGATTCATCATACTTCCCCAACTCCAAACATTATGAAATTCTACCACACTGTATAAAAATTATCAGAGCTTATTATTCAAAAAGTTTCAACATTTTATCATATTCTGGCTTTTCTAGGGAATTTTTTGCAACAGTGATAAACTTTTTGTTTTGAAACAGCAACATGTATAGTTGCAAAATAAGCATGGTAAAGGCTATCCTTGACATTTTTATTGAAAATAGAGATGCACAACATTATTATAAATAACAGCAGGAAAATACTAACAAAATAAAATGATGCTCCAAGCAAAACACAAATCATGTCGTGAATAAAAATATAGCTCCAAGTAAAGTTACCGATGAACGAAGACGAAAGAGGGGATGCCATCCGGGGCATCCCCAAGCTTAGGCTCTTGGTTGTCCTTGAATATTACCTTGGGGTGCCTTGGTCATCCCCATGCTTAGGATCTTGCCACTCCTTATTCCATATTACATCGAATCTTTACCCAAAACTTGAAAAAACTTCACAACACAAAACTTAACAGAAAACTCGTAAGCTCCGTTAGTATAAGAAAATAAATCACCACTTAGGTACTGTTGTGAACTCATTCTCAATTCATATTGGTGTAATATATACTGTATTCCAACTTCTCTATGGTTCATACCCTCCGATACTACTCATAGATTCATCAAAATAAGCAAACAACACATAGAAAACAGAATCTGTCAAAAACAGAACAGTCTGTAGTAATCTGTATAAAACCTATACTTCTGGAACTCCAAAAATTCTTAAATAAATTGTTGGACTTGAGGAATTTGTCTATTAATCTTCTTCAAAAAGAATCAACTTAAAATCACTCTTCTGTAAAACATTACAGCTAAACTCGTGAGCGCAAAGTTTCTGTTTTTTACAGCAAGATCACATTAACTTCCACCCAAGTCTTCCCAAAGGTTCTACTTGGCACTTTATTGAAACAAAAGCTATAAAACATGATTACTACAGTAGCTTAATCATGTGAACACAAAAAAACAGTAGGGGTAAATATTGGGTTGTCTCCCAACAAGCGCTTTTCTTTAATGCCTTTCTAGCTAGGCATGATGATCTCAATGATGCTCACATAAAAGATAAGAATTGAAACATAAAGAGAGCATCATGAAGAATATGACTAGCAAATTTAAGTCTAACCCACTTCCTATGCATAGGGATTTTGTGAGAAAACAACTTATGGGAACAATAATCAACTAGCATAGGAAGGCAAAACAAGCATAACTTTAAAACTTTAAGCACATAGAGAGGAAACTTGATATTATTGCAATTCCTACAAGCATATATTACTCCTTCATAATAATTTTCAGTAGCATCATGAATGAATTTAACCATATAACCAGCACATAAAGCATTCTTTTCATGATCTACTTGCATAAAATTTTTACTACTCTCCACGTAAGCAAATTTATTCTCATCAATAGTAGTGGGAGCAAACTCAACAAAATAACTATCATGTGAAGCATAATCCAATTGAAAATTGAGATCATGATGACAAGTTTCATGGTTATATTTATTCTTTATAGCATACGTGTCATCACAATAATCATCATAAATAGGAGGCATGCTTTCATCATAATAAATTTGCTCATCAAAACTTGGGGGACTAAACATATCATCTTCATCAAACATAGCTTCCCCAAGCTTGTGGCTTTGCATATCATTAGTATCATGGGTATTCAAAGAATTCATACTAACAACATTGCAATCATGCTCATCATTCAAATATTTTATGCCAAGCATTCTACGTAATTCTTCTTCTAGTACTTGAGAACAATTTTCCATCCCATCATTTTCACGAAAGACATTAAAAAGATGAAGCATATGAGGCAACCTTAATTCCATTTTTTTGTAGTTTTCTTTTATAAACTAAACTAGTGATAAAACAAGAAACTAAAAGATTCGATTGCAAGATCTAAAGATATACCTTCAAGCACTCACCTCCCCGGCAACGGCGCCAGAAAAGAGATTGATGTCTACTACGCAGCCTTCTCCTTGTAGACGTTGTTGGGCCTCCAAGTGCAGAGGTTTGTAGGACAGTAGCAAATTTCCCTCAAGTGGATGACCTAAGGTTTATCAATCCATGGGAGGTGTAGGATGAAGATGGTCCCTCTCAGACAACCCTGCAACCAAATAACAAAGAGTCTCTTGTGTCCCCAACACACCCAATACAATGGTAAATTGTATAGGTGCACTAGTTCGGCGAAGAGATGGTGATACAAGTGCAATATGGATGATAGATATAGGTTTTTGTAATCTGAAAATATAAAAACAGCAAGGTAACTATTGATAAAAGTGAGCACAAACGGTATTGCAATGCGTTGAAACAAGGCCTAGGGTTCATACTTTCACTAGTGCAAGTTCTCTCAACAATAATAACATAATTGGATCATATAACTATCCCTCAACATGCAACAAAGAGTCACTCCAAAGTCACTAATAGCGGAGAACAAACGAAGAGATTATTGTAGGGTACGAAACCACCTCAAAGTTATTCTTTCTGATCGATCTATTCAAGAGTTCGTACTAGAATAACACCTTAAGACACAAATCAACCAAAACCCTAATGTCACCTAGATACTCCAATGTCACCACAAGTATCCGTGGGTATGATTATACGATATGCATCACACAATCTCAGATTCATCTATTCAACCAACACATAGAACTTCAAAGAGTGCCCCAAAGTTTCTACCGGAGAGTCAAGACGAAAACGTGTGCCAACCCCTATGCATAAGTTCACAATGTTACGGAACCCGCAAGTTGATCACCAAAACATACATCAAGTAGATCACGTGAATATCCCATAAGCACGTGCAAGACATACATAAAGTGTTCTCAAATCCTTAAAGACTCAACCCGATAAGATAACTTCAAAGGGAAAACTCAATCCATTACAAGAGAATAGAGGGGGAGAAACATCATAAGATTCAACTATAATAGCAAAGCTCGCGATACATCAAGATCGTGCCAAATCAAGAACACGAGAGAGAGAGAGAGAGAGAGAGAGAGAGAGAGAAATCAAACACATAACTACTGGTACATACCCTCAGCCCCGAGGGTGAACTACTCCCTCCTCGTCATGGAGAGCGCCGGGGTGATGAAGATGGCCACCAATGAGGGATCCCCCCTCCGGCAGGGTGCCGGAACAGGGTCCCGATTGGTTTTTGGTGGCTACAGAGGCTTGCGGGCGCGGAACTCCCGATCTATTCTGTTCCCCGATGTTTTTAGGGTATATGGATATATATAGGTGAAAGAAGTCGGTCAGGGGAGCCACGAGGGGCCCACGAGGGTGGGGCGCGCGCCCAGGGGGGTAGGGCGCGCCTCCCTGCCCCGTGGCTTCCTCGAAGCTTCCCTGACGTCTACTCCAAGTCTCCTGGATTGCTTCCGTTCCAAAAATAACTCTCCCGAAGGTTTCATTCCGTTTGGACTCCGTTTGATATTCCTTTTCTTTGAAACACTGAAATAGGCAAGAAAACAGCAATTTGGGCTGGGCCTCCGGTTAATAGGTTAGTCCCAAAAATAATATAAAAGTGTTTAGTAAAGCCCATAAACATCCAAAATGGATAATATAATAGCATGAATACTTCATAAATTACAGATATGTTGGAGACGTATCAACCCCTTAGTCCAGGACTCCCTCAGTAGCCCCTGAACCAGGCTTCAATGACGAGGTGTCCGGCGCGCAGATTGTCTTCGGCATTGCAAGGCGGGTTCCTCCTTCTGAACCCCAAAATAGTCTTCAGACGCAATGATCGTGTCCGGACCTGTAACACACATACCACACGCAACCGCAGAGAGTATAATATTCCACGAGTCCAATCCGCTGACAACTTTTTTGCAACATGACATCACGTCTGCCCGGTCATTATTTTGAACCGTTTTCATCTGCCGTTCTGTGTTTCGAGATGCGGTTTCTACTGGCACGTCTTGTCAAAGCAGAGATTGTGTCCCCTTATTGCAGGATCCTCATCAATACGGGTGTGGGTAATCCAATCGTGCCGTTTACACAGCCCTTGGGAACAGGCGAGTTTTAAGGCGAGTGGGGAGGCGTTCGATATTCACTGCCTTTATAAAGAGATAAGGATTCCCTTTCTTCACCCACGCCTTCTTTCTTCCTCTGCCCTCCCATCCTTGAGCTCCAGCACCCAAGCTCTCAACTTTTCAGCCTCAAGCAAACACTCAACCATGTCCGGATCCGGAGGGCAAGGCAAGTGGATGGTCTCCTCCATCAAGGAGAAGGACATCACCCAGCTTCGGGCGGCCGGGTATCTGGCGAAAGGAATCGCCCACCGTCTGCCAACTAAGGGGCAAATCATCCCCACCCCGAAGCCTACTGAGAGGGTGGTTTTCCTCCCTCACTTTGTCCGCGGATTGGGGTTTCCACTTCACCCCTTCGTCCGCGGACTGATGTTCTATTACGGGCTAGATTTCCATGATCTGGCCCTGAACTCCTTCCTCAACATCTCGGCATTTATTGTCATGTGCGAGGCCTTCCTCCGCATCCAACCGCACTTCGGATTATGGCTCAAGGTCTTCAACGTCAAGCTGAAGGTGGTGGATGGTCAGCACGCGGAGTGCGGAGGCGCCATGGTGAGCAAGATGCCCAACGTCACATGGCCTAAGGGCACTTTTGTGGAGACTGTCAAAGAGTGGCAGAAGCAGTGGTTCCACATCACAGAGCCACGCGGCACCACTTGGGCGGTGGCTCCCGAATTCAAATCGGGTGCTCCAATGCGACTCACCTCCTGGATAGAGAAGGGCCCCAACTGGTCTTCGTCGGACGAACTGATAGCGCTGCAAACGCGCATTCAGAGCATGGTGGATAAAAACATCAAGCTTTTCGACGTGATCCAGGTGATGCTGGTTCGCCGGATTCTCCCCTGCCAAAGCCGAAGCTTCCCTTTATGGGAATTCTATCCAGAGAAGCACCAGACCCTGGAGAGGCTCTTCGGAACTACTCACGAAGATGCCTGGAAGTTGCTCTTCAAGGGCAACGAGAAGCCACCGGTCATAGATTCGGACTGCAGGCACGATCATACCCATCCCGCCAATGCGGTAAGTCCATCCCCTTTCGCGGCGCACCTTCTACTTGCTAGTTCAAGGAGGATGCCTAATCTTTACTACATATTTTTCAGGTATGGACGGAGAGAGCGGAGTGAATTCAGTGTTCGGCTCCGCTGCCCGAAGAGCCGATCATCCCGCTCCTGGCGAAGGTGCTGGTTCCTGCGCCCTATCAGCCGCCGGAGAAGAAGGGGGCCAAAGGTGGCCCCCGTCGCAAGGGTGCTTCGGACGTGACGTCCGAAGACGAAGAGACCCATTCCTCCGCCGCTGAGGACGACGAGGAGGAGGAGGAGGAGGAAAGCAACCCTCCCCTGATGGGGGAAAGAGGAAGAGGGCGGCCTCCACAAGTTTGGAGGCAAGGACGTCCTCCCTTGCGGATACCACCACGTGGGATGTTGACAGCAGTCCGGAGCGATGCCCCCAGACCAAGCCCCAAGCCGCATCGTAAGTGCTAAAAAACTTGTGTATGTCCTCATAACCAGCACTTCTTCTTCATGGTATTTATCATGTCAATTTATGCTATTGCAGCACGGCCCACGACAGTTCTGAACGGTCCTCAACAGGAGGTTCGCTGGATTCCAAGGCGATGGCCAGCGAGTCACCGCCGGCCGCTGACTCTCCCAAGGCCAAGGATGACACCGAGGTGCTATCCCGAAGGACCTCTCCAGGCCGGGGAGGAGCTCAGGAGGCTGTCAAGGAGGCGCCAAAGGGCGAAACCTCCACTGCCGGACGCATGTGGGAGCAGATCCCCATGGAAACTGGCGACGAGGGTCGTATTCAGTTCGGCCCTCAGCCGAATACGATTTCAGAGACTAATACGGTCCCGGAATCCGGTATGCAACCTTCTTCGAAAGAAGGAGGTATGCCCATTCCGCCGGTGACCCCTGTCCAACCAAGGGCACCGGATAATCTGCTGGAAGCGCTACGAGGCGCTTTCATTGTGGATGAGCACCGTACCCTTATGGGTACGGTGATTGAGAGGGTTCAGTCCGCCAAGAGCGGACTAACCTAAGCCTGCAGCAGTCTGCTGACAGGTTTTGAGGTAAGCGACGCCAAAAGAAAAATCCCAATATAGACAGTAGCCCCTGAGACACTGTTCGGTGTTCGGAAAGAAAGGCCAGACAGAGGATCTATCCATTTATTGTAGGAAACTAACTAAATATGTCTTATATTAATACGTAGGCGTCGCTGCTGGCCGCGGCCTCACACACTGCCGAAGTCTCCGAACTGAAGCAGAGACTGGAGCGGGCCGAGGAGGAGCTCGGCCAGGTGAGGAGGGAGCTCTGTCGGCGTTCTGGGAACGGGGGTCCCCAGACTTGCCTGCCTGCGGCCCACAGCGTGGCTGAGCTAGCAGGCCGTACGGCCCATCTTCATCAACAAGGCATCCAAGACCCTCGCGAGGGTCCAAGCCTCGCGAGGCGGACGACGCAAGACCTCCTCTGGAGTAGCCTAGCTAGGCAGGCTCACGAGGAGCGGAGATATCAAGGCGGGGCAAAACCTCATGAGATCCTCATGACGTGAGCCATGACGCATTACACCAGGCGGGCGCCAGCGCGCGCAGCGTCCTTATTTCCTCTTTGGTGCTAAGGAAGCCAGCGCAGGCGAAGAGTACCGAGGCATCAGGCAAAGGTTGCTATATTGGTGCAATGAGACCAAGACCAGGAGGACGGCAAGACGGAGGTCATCGTGGAGTCCAAGACGGCGTCACCACCAGAGCTTTTCGCAGGCGAAGACCACTTTTGTCAGGATAGCTTGTACTAGCTGTCCCCCTTCAAATTTGCCCGCCGTTGTTGGCTCCCTTCCCACTCAATATTTGGGAAGAGGACCAGGGCCTCTATAAATAGGTCTAGCCACCACAGTAGGGGGACGGGATCATCTTATCTTGATCCAACCCGATCGAGAGCCTAGCCACAAGAACACCTCAACCTCAGGAGGCTGTTCTTCCCTTGTACTGTTCATCATCAGCCCAAGAGGCAATCCACCACCACCACACTGGAGTAGGGTATTACACCACAATGGTGGCCCGAACCAGTATAAACCTCGTGTCTTTTTGTGTTGCGAGTTCGTCCGTGAGTTCTTAGCGAGCTAGGGCGTAGATCGGTAGGAGGGAAAGACTTTGCGTGTACCCCAGTGTTCGAACCTTAAGGGTTTGCCGAAACCCCATGTCCAACAAGCGCCAGGAGAAGCAAGGTATGTAATGACCCGCTATATATTCGGAAAGAATAAATGATATATATATTAACAGAAGTGTCATGATATGTATAGGAGCGACGACCGAGGTCGAGGCCCTAAAAAAGGCCCTGGCCGAAGCCGTGGGGAGAGCTGTCAAGGAGCAAGCTGCCCGTAAGAAGCTCAAGGCCAGGCTTAACGAGGTTCAGCAGGAGCTCCAGGATGCTGTTAAAAAATGTGAGACCTTGGAGGGTGATGTTTCAGCTTGAGACACCGAACTCGCCAAGGCTCGCCAAATCGCAGAAGAGGCCCGGGTTGAAGCCCAGGGCGCCCTCCAGGATATCCAGGAGGCCAAGAAGATCGCAGTGGGTAAGGCGTTTAGTATGCAAAGCAAGTATGTAAAGAAGAAGTATTTCTTACTAACCCGGATTCGGAGTTCCCCAGGGGCGTTTGCGGATTTGCCGCGCAGCGTGTCAGACGCTGCAGAATTCTACCAAGTCAAAGAAGGGGGCTTGACGGAGAAGTTGTTCTGGTCGCAATACCTCGCGCCAGAACATCCAGTGCCCTTCACCGATCAGCTAAAACAGCTGGTCGAGCTGCACAGGGTGGCCGAACTGGCCATGAAGGATTTGATAATCCGGCTGTGGCCTGCCGAAACTATACCCAGCAGCTACTTCGGCCTCGTGAAGCGGCTGGTGAATGTCTGTCCTCGGCTGGACGTCATCAAGTGGTCCGTCTGCATCGAGGGCGCGCGCCTGGCCTTCGCCTATGTCAAGGTGTGGTGGGCGAAGATGGACGCCGTCAAGCTGGCGACCGAGGGGCCGCCTGAGGGCAAGGAACATCGCACGCCCGAGCGATATTTTGGAGACGTCCTGGAGGGGTCCCGCATTGTGGCGACCCAATGTGCGCAAGACATTATCTTTGAATGAATACATTCGTGTTGTCTCTGCCTTGTATGATAAAACTCAGCCGTTATGAAATATAATGCTTGTGTTTATTTTAAGATTTTTACCTCTTGTGCGGCCGTTTTATTAAATCGGAGAGTTGGCCAGTCGTCGGCTTCAGCCCCCATGTAGGAAGTACAGGGGTGTTCGGTTGGCGCCAAAACACACTTGATCCAAATATTTTTGGTCCGTTAAGGAGGTGTTAGCGCTGCGAACCAGGCAATCAGACTATGGGGCTTTATCACCCTCACTTAGCCATAGGAGTTTGACAGATAAAAATTTAGGCACAGCCCCTAGTGTCCGTGAGTCCGAACTTGGGATGCTATAAACACCTGATCGGGTAAAAACCGATCCCTCGCTAAATGCGGGAAAAAACTGTAACGATTTGTAACCTCTCGAACAGCGGACCGGCTCACGCCACAACACCTTACAGTCAGTTTTCGGCTTTCTCTACTGAGGTGCTCATCCGGATAAACCAGGACACAATCGCAGTAGTTCTCCCTTTACTACCCTAGCCGATATAGCGGAACGTAAGGTAGTAAGCACAGGGGCCGGGCAACCCAACTATTGACCAAAGACATGATTCGGAGCCGATCCATATAATGCTAAAAATCGGGGTGCCAAACTATACTATAAAAAAAAGTGTTCGGACTTTGTTGCCGTATTGCGGGGCGCTATAAAGCCCCTGGTAAATGTGAAACATACCAGAGTGTATGGGTGCTATCTGATAAGGTTATCAATGGAAAAAGGAAAACAAAAAGAGAGCAAAGGTAATTAGCTGGGGCCCTAAAATTTGGGCCGCAAAATTATTTCCATTTAAAATCTAATTAATACGCCAAGGCGCATGGATACAAATGGTGCGATAAGCAACAAGCTATTTAAGATGCCAAAACCAAGGGAGAGCAGCGTGTGGGTCCTGAAAACAGGTAGAGTGGTCGTGAAAGAAACCACCTAGAGATTCCCCCGTGCATCTGTGCTTCTTGCCGTCTTGGTGTATTTATCCTTTGACAGGACCAGTTATCAGACCGTCAGGGAGGGCCTGTGGATAAGAAACCTGAAAAGGAGAAAAAGGAGATAGTGAAAGTATATGTGTCCGGGAGCGGTCGAGCCGTACCGTGGATCACAAGGTATGTATGCCTCCGTCTATGCCCATGGTATTTTGAGTGCATAGTTACGTACGCGCGGTACGAATGCCGTTACTTGAATGGGGCTGGGACGGATGCCAATTTGCTAGTCGAGCTCTTGACGAGCTGAGTTGTCCTACTGCAGAATAGTTCGGACCCTCTTAGTAGTGTCTGGGAGCTCGGCCACCGAATTAAGGTTCTGCTTGAAAAGGCTGCTCTGTACTTCTGCTGCTAGGGCAGCTGTGTGCTCCTCGGTACGGAGGGAGCGTTCCGTGTTTCCATTGACTGTTATGGCGCCGTGTGGACCGGGCATCTTGAGCTTGAGATAAGCATAGTGTGGCATCGTGTTGAACCGAGCAAATGCGGTTCGTCCAAGCAGTGCGTGGTAGCCGCTGCGAAAAGGGACGATATCGAAGATCAACTCTTCGCTTTGGAAGTTGTCCGGAGATCCGAAGACAACCTCTAGAGTAATTGAGCCCGTGCAGCGGGCCTCTACACCTGGTATGAATCCTTTGAATGTGCTCTCTGTGGGCTTGATCCGTGATGGGTTAATGCCCATTTTGCACACTGTATCCTGATAGAGCAGGTTCAGGCTGCTGCTGCCGTCCATAAGGACTCGCGTCAGGTGGAATCCGTCAATTATTGGGTCAAGACCAGTGCGGCGGAACCGCCATGACGGATACTGGTCGGATGATCCCGTCGATCAAAAGTGATCGGGCATGACTGGCTCTCTCGCATAGACGTCCTTGAGCGCGCGCTTGCGCTCCCTCTTGGGGATGTGTGTAGCATATATCATGTTCACCGTTTTGACCTGGGGGGCTTCTTTTGTCCCCCTGTGTTCGATTGCCGGGGCTCCTCATCATCGTCCTCGCTTTGCGATCCCTTTTCTTTGTTCTCGGTATTTAACTTGCCGGCCTGTTTAAAAACCCAACAATCTCTGTTGGTATGATTGGCTGGTTTGTCAGGGGTGCCGTGGATTTGGCACGGACGATCGAGTATGTGGCCCAAGCTGGATGGTCCCTGATTGTTCCTTTTATATGGCTTCTTCCGCTGACCGGACTTGGAGCCACTGAATCCGGTGTTGACTGTCGTGTCATCGGTGTTGTCACCATTACTTCGGCGTTTGTGTCTATTGCGTCAGAGCTTGCCGTTGCTATTTTTACCCTCGGAGGTGCCTATTTCACTTGCTGTATTTTTGCTACGGGCCAGCCAACTATCTTCACCCGCACAGAAGCGGGTCATGAGTGCCGTGAGGGCTGCCATGGATTTTGGCTTTTCCTGGCCAAGGTGGCGGGCGAGCCATTCGTCATGGATGCTATGTTTAAAGCCCGCTAGGGCTTCGGCATCCGGACAGTCGATGATTTGGTTCTTTTTAGTTAGGAACCTAGTCCAGAATTTCCTGGCTGACTCTCTAGGCTGTTGGACTATGTGACTTAAGTCATCGGCGTCTCGTGGCCGGACGTAAGTACCTTGGAAGTTGTCAAGGAAAGCTTCTTCCAAGTCCTCCCAGCAGCTAATAGAATTTTCAGGCAGACTGTTTAGCCAGTGCCGAGCTGGCCCTTTGAGTTTTAGTGGGAGGTATTTGATGGCGTGAAGATCATCCCCGCGGGCCATGTGGATGTGGAGAATAAAATCCTCAATCCATACCGCGGGATCGGTTGTTCCATCGTATGATTCGATGTTTACGGGTTTGAACCCTTCTGGGAATTCATGATCCATTACTTCGTCAGTGAAGCAAAGAGGGTGTCCAGCGCCTCTATATCGGGCCGCATCGCGACGTAACTCCGATGGAGTCCGTCTGCAGTTTTCGGCCCGGGCGTGGCTAGGTTTGTCACGTCCGAATAGATAGCCGTCCTCGCATGTCAAGGCACGTCCTCGCGATCCGTAGATCGATCTTGTATGTCCTACTCTGCTGTACAGGTCTTGACAAAGGTCATATGTATGACCCCGAGCTATCTTATCCCTGCCTTTACGGCGAGGTGGGACAGTCTGGTTTTCGGCTCGAGTTGCCATTTTATCCCGACCGCACATTGGTCGGTCAGCCGCATTGCGCGATGATGGTACGGGCTCCAACGCCTCGTCATCGAACTGAGGTAGCAATTTGCGCTTCGGGTAACTTTTGGTTGGGCGTTTAAGGCCGTATTCCTCGGCCGCCAGGACATCGGTCCATCTGTCATTGAGCAGGTTTTGATCAGCTTGAAGCTGCTGCTACTTCTTTTTCAGGCTCCTCGCAGTGGCTATTAGCTGAAGCTTAAAGCGCTCCTGCTCGAGAGGTTCCTCAGGCACGACGAAATCTTCGTTGCCGAGGCTCACCTCTTCCTCGGAGTACGGATGGTAACTACCGTCCTCCGAGTCTTCTTCTATGGCCTGTTCATCAGGGCTAACTTGCCCATCTTCCCGATTGTCTTGTTCGGCAATTTGTTCGTCGGGGTCTTCTGTGTCTTCGGCACCATCCGGAGTGTTATCGTCTCCTGTGCCGGTGTTGCTGTCCTTATTGCGGCGCGATTTAGAGCGGCGCCGCTGACAACGACGCTTTGGTTGTGTTTTAGGAGGGTCATCCTTCGCCGGGTTCTCCTTGTCGTCGCCGCTATTATCTTTTGGTGCATCCAGCATGTATACGTCATATGAGGAAGTGGTCGTCCATCGTTCGGTGAACGACGGGTTTTGGGCTTCCTCTTCTCCGGCATCGTCGTCCATACCGTCGATGTCTTCGGAGTCGTAGTCAAGCGTGTCTGTTAAGTCTTCGACAGTGGCTATGAAGTGGGCGGTGGGTGGGAAACGAAATTCTCCTTCATCAGCCTCCAGTTTAGACCGGATATAATTCGGCTGAGAGTCATCCGCTAGGGATAGATTCTTTAACGAGTTTAGCACATCGCCAAAAGGCGAGTGTTGGAAGATGTCTGCGGCGCTGAATTCGAAGATCGATAATTGGTCAAGTTCGGTGTCCGCGGACGCACACGGTTCGGAACTTATGGCTGGAAATGAGTCCGGAGTTCCACTGATACAGATATCGCGTGAGGTTAAGCCTATGTGCGGCTCCAACGCCGCGGATTCTGTGGCCTCCATGGCGGGGTTGAGCTTCCCGTCCTTGGATGGCACGATCTGCTCCGGATCTAGGGCCGGAGCAGTTACAGGAGCTATCTCCCGGATGTGGTCCGATGACAGATTTAGGTCATGTTCATCGAGGTGACAAGGAGCGGCCACCGCGGTCTCGAATCCGTCGAAGATCAAATCTCCACGGATGTCCGTGACGTAGTTCAAGTTTCCAAATCTGACCTGATGGCCAGGGGCGTAGCTATCGATCTGCTCCAGATGGCCAAGCGAGTCGGCCCGCAGTGTGAAGCCGCCGAATACGAAGATCTATCCGGGGAGAAAGGTCTCCCCTTGGACAGCATCGTTGTAGATGATCGAAGGAGCCATCGAACCTTTTGGGGACGGCACAGTGGAACTCTCAATGAAAGCACCAATGTCGGTGTCAAAACTGGCGGATCTCGGGTAGGGGGTCCCGAACTGTGCGTCTAAGGTCGATGGTAACTGGAGACGGGGGACACAATGTTTACCCAGGTTCGGGCCCTCTCTATGGAGGTAATACCCTACTTCCTGCTTGATTGATCTTGATGAATATGAGTATTACAAGAGTTGATCTACCACGAGATCGTAATGGCTAAACCCTAAAAGTCTAGCATGTATGACTATGGTAATGAGTATTGCCCCTCCTCCGGACTAAGCCCCTCCGGTTTATATAGACACTTGGAGGATCTAGGGTTACACAAGGTCGGTTACAGAGAAAGGAATCTACATATTTGATCGCCAAGCTTGCCTTCAACGCCAAGGAGAGTCCCATCCGGACACGGGTAGAGTCTTCAGTCTTTGTATCTTCACGGCCCATCAGTCCGGCCCATGGCTAACAGGCCGGACGCCCGAGGACCCCTTAGTCCAGGACTCCCTCACCCCTCCCCCGTATATAAACGAGGGGAGGAGGGGGCCGGCCGGCCCTCATGGTGCGCCCCAAGGGGGGATTCCTACTCCTACTAGGAGTAGGTTTCCCCCCTTTCCTAGTCACAATAGGAGGGGGAAGGAAGGGGGAGAGGAGAAGAAGGAAAGGGGGTCGGCCCCCCTCCCAATTCAGATTGGGCTTGGGGGCACGCCCCCACCTCTTGGCCACCTCCTCTCTCTCCCACTAAAGCCCATGTAGGCCCATATAGCCCCCGGGGGGTTCCGGTAACCCCCCGGTACTCCAGTATATGCCCGAACTCATCCAAAACCTTTCCGGTGTCCAAACATAACCTTCCAATATATCAATCTTCATGTCTCGACCATTTCGAGACTCCTCGTCATGTCCGTGATCACATCCGGAACTCCGAACAACCTTTGGTACATCAAAATACATAAACTCATAATACCGATCGTCACAGAACTTTAAGCGTGCGGACCCTACGGGTTTGAGAACTATGTAGACATGACCGAGACACGTCTCCGGTCAAAAACCAATAGCGGAACCTGGATCTTCATATTGGCTCCCACATATTCTACAAAGATCTTTATCGGTCAAACCGCATAACAACATACGTTGTTCCCTTTGTCATCGGTATGTTACTTGCCCGAGATTCGATCGTCGGTATCTCAATACCTAGTTCAATCTCGTTACTGGCAAGTCTCTTTACTCGTTCCGTAATGCATCATCCCGTAACTAACTCATTAGTCACATTGCTTGCAAGTCTTATAGTGATGTGCATTACCGAGAGGGCCCAGAGATACCTCTCCGACAATCGGAGTGACAAATCCTAATCTCGATCTATGCCAACTCAACAAACACCATCGGAGACCCCTGTAGAACACCTTTATAATCACCCAGTTACGTTGTGACATTTGGTAGCACACTAAGTGTTCCTCCGGTATTCGGGAGTTGCATAATCTCATAGTCATAGGAACATGTATAAGTCATGAAGAAAGCAATAGCAATAAACTAAACGATCATAGTGCTAAGCTAACGGATGGGTCATGTCAATCACATCATTCTCTAATGATGTGATCCCATTCATCAAATGACAACTCATGTCTATGGCTAGGAAACTTAACCATCTTTGATCAACGAGCTAGTCAAGTAGAGGCATACTAGTGACACTCTGTTTGTCTATGTATTCACACATGTACTAAGTTTCCGGTTAATACAATTCTAGCATGAATAAAAAACATTTATCATGATATAAGGAAATATAAATAACAACTTTATTATTTCCTCTAGGGCATATTTCCTTCATAATATACATGACTTTACTGTTAGAGTTGCAACTAGAGGAGGTAAAATGACTCAGGAACCACTTTATCCTGAGGGACACCCAAAAAGAATTGAACAAGACTCACAAAGAAATAACACTAGTCCACCTAGTCCTTCTAGAAAGAAAAAGAAGAAGAAAAATGATAGGACTTTGCATGCTTCTAGTGAATGCTACCTCTTGAGCACTGCGTTGGTTTTCCCTTGAAGAGGAAAGGGTGATGCAGCAAAGTAGCGTAAGTATTTCCCTCAATTTTAGAGAACCAAGGTATCAATCCAGTAGGAGGCTACGCGTGAGTCCCTTGCACCTACACAAAACAAATAAATCCTCGCAACCAACGCGATAAGGGGTTGTCAATCCCTTCACGGCCACTTGCGAGAGTGAGATCTGATAGATATGATAGGATAATATTTTTGGTATTTTTATGATAAAGATGCAAAGTAAAATAAAAGCGAAGTAAAAGGCAAAGGAAATAACTAAGTGTTGGAAGATTAACATGATGAAGATAGACCCGGGGGGCATAGGTTTCACTAGTGGCTTCTCTCATGAGCATAAGTACTTTACGGTGGGTGAACGAATTACAGTTGAGCAATTGACAGAATTGAGCATAGTTATGAGAATATCTAGGTATGATCATGTATATAGGCATCATGTCCGAGACAAGTAGACCGACTCCTGCCTGCATCTACTACTATTACTCCACTCATCGACCGCTATCCAGCACGCATCTAGAGTATTAAGTTCATGAAAACAGAGTAACGCTTTAAGCAAGATGACATGATGTAGAGGGATAAATTCATGCAATATGATAAAAAAAAACCCCATCTTGTTATCCTCGATGGCAACAATACAATACGTGCCTTGCTGCCCCTACTGTCACTGGGAAAGGTCACCGCAAGATTGAACCCAAAGCTAAGCACTTCTCCCATTGCAAGAAAGATCAATCTAGTAGGCCAAACCAAACTAATAATTCGAAGAGACTTGCAAAGATAACCAATCATACATAAAAGAATTAAGAGAAGATTCAAATATTGTTCATAGATAAACTTGATCATAAACCCACAATTCATCGGTCTCAACAAACACACCGCAAAGGAAGATTACATCAAATAGATCTCCACGAGAGAGGGGGAGAACATTGTATTGTGATCCAAAAAGAGAGAAGAAGCCATCTAGCTAATAACTATGGACCCGAAGGTCTAAGGTAAACTACTCAAACTTCATCGGAGGGGCTATGGTGATGATGTAGAAGCCCTCCGTGATCGATGCCCCCTCCGGCGGAGCTCTAGAACAGGCCCCAAGATGGGATCTCGTGGGTACAGAAGGTTGCGGCGGTGGAATTAGGTTTTTGGCTCCGTATCTGATCGTTTGGGGGTACGTAGGTATATATAGGAGGAAGGAGTACGTCGGTGGAGCAACAGGGGGCCCACGAGGGTGGAGGGCGCGCCCCTACCTCGTGGCCTCCTCTTTTGTTTCTTGACATAAGGTCCAAGTCTCCTGGATCTTGTTCGTTCCAAAAATCACGTTCCCGAAGGCTTCATTCCGTTTGGACTCCGTTTGTTATTCTTTTTCTGTGAAACTCTGAAATAGGCAAAAAACAGCAATTCTGGGCTGGGCCTCCGGTTAATAGGTTAGTCCCAAAAATAATATAAAAGTGAATAATAAAGCCCAATAATGTCCAAAACAGTAGATAATATAGCATGGAGCAATCAAAAATTATAGATACATTGGAGACGTATCAAGCATCCCCAAGCTTAATTCCTGCTCGTCCTCGAGTAGGTAAATGATAAAAACAGAATTTTTGATGCGGAGTGCTACTTGGCATAATTTCAATGTAATTCTTCTTAGTTGTGGTATGAAAATTCAGATCCGAAAGATTCAAGACAAAAGTTTAATATTAACATAAAAATAATAATACTTCAAGCATACTAACAAAGCAATTATGTCTTCTCAAAATAAGATGGCCAAAGAAATTTATCCCTACAAAATCATATAGTCTGGCTATGCTCTATCTTCACCACACAAAGTATTTAAATCATGCACAACCCCGATGACAAGCCAAGCAATTGTTTCATACTTTTGACATTCTCAAACTTTTTCAATCTTCACGCAATACATGTGCGTGAGCCATGGACATAGCACTATATGTGGAATAGAATGGTTGTTGTGGAGAAGACAAAAAGGGAGAAGATAGTCTCACATCAACTAGGCGTATCAACGGGCTATGGAGATGCCCATCAATAGATATCAATGTGAATGAGTAGGTATTGCCATGCAACGTATGCACTAGAGCTATAAGTATATGAAAGCTCAACAAAAGAAACTAAGTGGGTGTGCATCCAACTCGCTTGCTCACGAAGACCTAGGGCATTTTGAGGAAGCCCATCATTGGAATATACAAGCCAAGTTCTATAATGAAAAATTCCCACTAGTATATGAACGTGACAAAATGAGAGACTCTCTATCATGAAGATCATGGTGCTACTTTGAAGCACAAGTGTGGTAAAAGGATAGTAACATTGTCCCTTCTCTCTTTTTCTCTCATTTTTTTATTTGGGCCTTTTCTTCTTTCTTTTTATGGCCTCTTTTTTTCGTCCGGAGTCTCATCCTGACTTGTGGGGGAATCATAGTCTCCATCATCCTTTTCCTCACTTGGGACAATGCTCTAAAAATGAAGATCATCACACTTTTATTTTCTTACAACTCAACAATTACAACTCGATACTTAGAACAAAATATGACTCTATATGAATGCCTCTGGTGGTGTACCGGGATATGCAATGAATCAAGAGTGACATGTATGAAAGAATTATGAACGGTGGCTTTGCCACAAATACGATGTCAACTACATGGTCATGCAAAGCAATATGACAATGATGGAGCGTGTCATAATAAACGGAACGGTGCAAAGTTGCATGGAAATACATCTCGGAATGGCTATGGAAATGCCATGATAGGTAGGTGTGGTGGCTGTTTTGAGGAAGGTTTATGGTGGGTGAATGATACCGGCGAAAAGTGTGCGGTATTAGAGAGGCTAGCAACGGTGCAAGGAAGAAAGTGCGTATAATCCATGGACTCAACATTAGTCATAAAGAACTCATATACTTATTGCAAAAATCTACAAGTTATCAAAGCAAAGTATTACGCGCATGCTCCTAGGGGGATAGATTGGTAGGAAAATACCATCGCTCGTCCCCGACCGCCACTCATAAGGAAGACAATCAATAAATAAATTTTGCTTCGACTTCATCACATAACGGTTCACCATACGTGCATGCTACGGGAATCACAAACTTTAGCACAAGTATCTCTCAAATTCACAACAACTCAACTAGCATGACTCTAATATCACCATCTTTATATCTCAAAACAATTATCAAGCATCAAACTTTTCTTAGTATTCAACACACTCATAAGAAAGTTTTTACTAATCTTGAATACCAAGCATATTAGGATTATTTAAGCAAATTACCATGCTATTTAAGACCCTAAAAATAATCTAAGTGAAGCATGAGAGATCAATAGTTTCTATAAAACAAATCCACCACCGTGCTCTACAAGATATAAGTGAAGCACTAGAGCAAAAACTATATAACTCAAAAGATATAAGCGAAGCACATAGAATATTCTAACAAATTCCAAATCATGTATGGCTCTCTCAAAAGGTGTGTACAGCAAGGATAATTGTGGTAAACTAAAAAGCAAAGACTCAAACCATACAAGACGCTCCAAGCAAAAGACATATCATGTGGTGAATAAAAATATAGCTCCAAGTAAAGTTACCGGTGGAAGTAGACGAAAGAGGGGATGCCTTCCGGGGCATCCCCAAGCTTTGGCTTTTTGGTGTCCTTATATAATCTTGGGGGTGCCATGGGCATACCCAAGCTTAGGCTCTTGCCACTCCTTGTTCCATAATCCATCTAATCTTTCACCCAAAACTTGAAAACTTCACAACACAAAACTCAACAGAAAATCTCGTGAGCTCCGTTAGCGAAAGAAAACAAAAGACCACTTCAAGGTACTGTAATGAACTCATTCTTTATTTATATTGGTGTTAAAACTACTGTATTCCAACTTCTCTATTGTTTATAAACTATTTTACTAGCCATAGATTCATCAAAATAAGCAAACAACACACGAAAAACAGAATCTGTCAAAAACAGAACAGTCTGTAGTAATCTGTAACTAACGCAAACTTCTGGAACTCCAAAAAATCAGCCAAAATAGGACGACCTACACAATTCGTTTATTGAGCAGAAGCAATTGTAATCAGTATTTTATTATGTTCTGGTGATTTTAGACAATTATTTTCGTGAACAGAAAGTTTCTGGAAATTACAGCAAGATCAAATAACTATCATCCAAGAAGATCCTATAGGTCTAACTTGGCACAAACACTAATTAAAACATAAAAACACATCTAACCAGAGGCTAGAACAAATATTTATTCCTAAACAGAAGCAAAAAGCAAAAAAATAAAAATAAAATTGGGTTGCCTCCCAACAAGCGCTATCGTTTAACGCCCCTAGCTAGGCATTGATAATTTCGATGATGCTCACATGAAAGACAAGAATTGAAGCACAAAGAGAGCACCATAAAACACGTGACAAACACATCTAAGTCTAACATACTTCCTATGCATAGGCATCTTATAGGCAAACAATTTATCATAGGAACCAAAAACTAGCATATGCAAGGAAGTGGAAAGAAACAATAGCAATCTCAACATAACGAGAGGTAATTTATTATCATGAAAATTTCTACGACCATATTTTCCTCTCTCATAATAATTACATGTGGGATCATAAGAAAATTCAACAAAATAGCTATCACATAAAATATTTTCAACACGATCCACATGCATGCAAAGTTGACACTCTTCCGAAATAGTGGGATTAACATTAACTAAAGTCATGACCTCTCCAAACCCACTCTTATCAAAAATTTCATAAGATTGAATATTCTCCAAATATGTGGGATCTAAAGTTGACACTCTTCCAAACCCACTTTCAATATTATTGCAAACAATATTATCAATCTCATATTCATCACGGGGATTAAATAAATTTTCAAGATCATAAGAAAAATCACCCCAATCATGATCATTTTAACAAATAGTGGACATAGCAAAACTAGCATCCCCAAGCTTAGGGTTTTGCATATTATTAGCACAATTGACATCAAGATAATTTATAGCAACATCATTGCAATCGTGATTTTCATCGAAGGAGCTACCAAGTATGGGTGTAATAGCAACGATCTCATGTTTAACATATGGAACTATAGCAAATTCATCTTTATAAATATTGGCATCATGGCCACCAGAATAGCAAGCATCGTGTTCATCAAGGGATATTTCAATCAAATCAACGGAATCATCATTATCTATAGATTCATGCATATCATTATTTTCTTCCAAAGAAACGGTCATTCTTTTAATAAATTCTTGGACATAGACATTATGAGCAAAGTTTTCATTGCAATAATTAAGTATGACGGAATTTTCAGATTTGTTGAGAGTAAAATCATACTTTTCAATCAAAGAAGCAACTTCATGAGCACCCTTAAAAACGACAAATTCTTCAATTTGTTTGATATCATAGTAACTATAAACACCCTTTGCATAAGAAGATAAGATTTCATTATCATTGAACTCACATAGGTAGGGAAGGTGTTTTTTAGGGTTCTTAGAGCAACAAGTAAAATCACACATTTCACAAAGATTCCAAGCATAACATAGCAAACTATTTATATGATACCATAAGAGCTTCCCTTTTTCAGACAAACGATGACGCACAAAATGAGCATGCTCATCTAAAGATTTCCCATCAACTAGGCTAGTTGGGGTTTCAGCACGAGCGCATAAGGATCGAAGATGATCCAAGTAGAACACTTTAAGTGGATCCATATCAATAGATATTCAGCAAGCGAAGATGCAAGCATATAGAAGGCACAAGGAAACACAAACAAAGATACATACGGGAAGAAGGCGAATGAAAAAGAGAGGGCGAACAAAATGGCAAGGGTGAAGTGGGGGAGAGGACATGAGAGGCAAATGGCAAATAATGTAATGCGGGAGATAAGGGTTTGTGATGGGTACTTGGTATGTTGACTTTTGCGTAGACCTCCCCGGCAACGGCGCCAGAAATCCTTCTTGCTACCTCTTGAGCACTGCTTTGGTTTTCCCTTGAAGAGGAAAGGGTGATGCAGCAAAGTAGCGTAAGTATTTCCCTCAGTTTTTGAGAACCAAGGTATCAATCCAGTAGGAGGCTACGCGCGAGTCCCTTGCACCTACACAAAACAAATAAATCCTCGCAACCAACGCGATAAGGGGTTGTCAATCCCTTCACGGCCACTTGCGAGAGTGAGATCTGATAGATATGATAGGATAATATTTTTGGTATTTTTATGATAAAGATGCAAAGTAAAATAAAAGCAAAGTCAAAGGCAAAGGAAATAACTAAGTGTTGGAAGATTAATATGATGAAGATAGACCCGGGGGCCATAGGTTTCACTAGTGGCTTCTCTCATGAGCATAAGTATTTTACGGTGGGTGAACGAATTACTGTTGAGCAATTGACAGAATTGAGCATAATTATGAGAATATCTAGGTATGATCATGTATATAGGCATCACGTCCGAGACAAGTAGACCGACTCCTGCCTACATCTACTACTATTACTCCACTCATCGACCGCTATCCAGCATGCATCTAGAGTATTAAGTTCATGAAAATAGAGTAACGCTTTAAGCAAGATGACATGATGTAGAGGGATAAATTCATGCAATATGATAAAAAAAACCCATCTTGTTATCCTCGATGGCAACAATACAATACGTGCCTTGCTGCCCCTACTGTCACTGGGAAAGGACACCGCAAGATTGAACCCAAAGCTAAGCACTTCTCCAATTGCAAGAAATATCAATCTAGTAGGCCAAACCAAACTGATAATTCAAAGAGACTTGCAAAGATAACCAATCATACATAAAAGAATTCAGAGAAGATTCAAATATTGTTCATAGATAAACTTGATCATAAACCCACAATTCATCGGTCTCAACAAACACACCGCAAAGTAAGATTACATCGAATAGATCTCCACGAGAGAGGGGGAGAACATTGTATTGAGATCCAAAAAGAGAGAAGAAGCCATCTAACTAATAACTATGGACCCGAAGGTCTGAGGTCAACTACTCACACTTCATCGGAGGGGCTATGGTGATGATGTAGAAGCCCTCCGTGATTGATGCCCCCTCCGGCGGAGCTTCGGAACAGGCCCCAAGATGGGATCTCGTGGGTACAGAAGGTTGCGGCAGTGGAATTAGGTTTTTGGCTCCGTATCTGATCGTTTGGGGGTACGTAGGTATATATAGGAGGAAGGAGTACATTGGTGGAGCAACAAGGGCCCCACAAGGGTGGAGGGCGCGCCCTAGGGGGGTAGGCGCGCCCCCCTACCTCGTGGCCTCCTCTTTTGTTTCTTGACGTAGGGTCCAAGTCTCCTGGATCTTGTTCGTTCCAAAAATCACGTTCCCGAAGGTTTCATTCCGTTTGGACTCCGTTTGATATTCTTTTTCTGCGAAACTCTGAAATAGGCAAAAAAAACAACAATTCTGGGCTGGGCCTCCGGTGAATAGGTTAGTCCCAAAAATAATATAAAAGTGAATAATAAATCCCAATAATGTCCAAAACAGTAGATAATATAGCATGGAGCAATCAAAAATTATAGATACGTTGGAGACGTATCAGTGAACCTGAAATAGAGAAACCTCCTGTTAATGATAATGAAACTTCTATCTCAGATGCTGAAACTCGGTCTGGTAATGAACATCCACCTAGTGATAATGAAAAAGACAATGCTGATGTTCATGAAGATACTCAACCAAACAATGAAAAAGAACCAGATAATGATGTTGAGACAGAACTACCTGTTGATCTTGATAACCCACAACCTAAGAATAAAAGGTATTACAAAAGTGACTTTGTGGCAAGAAAACACAGTAAAGAAAGAGAACCATGGGTTCAAAAACCTATGCCTTTTCCACCCAAGTCAACTAAAAAGAAAGATGATGAAGAATTTGAACGCTTTGCTGAAATGCTGAGGCCAGTATTTTTGCGTACTCGCTTGACTGATATCTTGAAAATGCCTCCTTATGCAAAGTATATGAAAGACATCATCACTAATAAGAGAGAAATATCGGAAGTTGAAATCTTCACTATGCTTTCTAATTATACTTTTAAAGATGGAGTACCTAAAAAACTTGGAGATCTGGGAATACCAACTATACCTTGCTCTATAAAAAAGAATTATGTGAAAACTGCTTTGTGTGATTTAGGAGCTGGTGTTAGTGTTATGTATTTCTCTTTATATAAAAGACTTGACTTGAATAAACTCACACCTACTGAAATATCCTTGCAAATGGCTGACAAATCAACTACCATACCTATCGGTATTTGTGAGGATGTGTCCGTTGTTGTTGTTGTTGCTGATGTTACTATTTTGACTAACTTTGTTAGACTTGAGATGCCCGAGGACGACAACATGTCGATTATCCTTGGTAGACCCTTCTTGAATACTGCAGGGGCTATTATTGATTGCAATAAAATCAAGATCACTTTCATATCAATGGTAATGAGCATACGGTGCACTTCCCAAAGAAACAATTCCAAGTGAATGGTATTAATGTTATTGAAAAATCTCCGACAATCACTATTGGAAGTTTTCAAATACCTCTGCCTAATGTCAAAAATAAATATGAAATGCTTATTGTTGGGGACATTCATATCCCTGTTGAGGTAACTTAGTGATTTACAAAAGTTCTTCGGTTCCATGCTAATCGAAAGTGGTTGTTAATAAGACTTGATCAACCTTATTATGAATCATTTTTGAGAGGTATGAAGTTGATGAATTTAGTAAGCACTACCTTCTGTCCCTAGCTTTTGTTTTCTGTTTTATTAGTTAAATAAAATAAAATGCCATATTTTGTCTGTTTTCTGAATTTCCCGTGCAATAAAAAAATGACCCGAAAATAAAAGTTCTCAAAATGCTCTGAAAATTTAATACGAATTTTTCTGAATATTTAAGAATTTCTGGTGCAAATAATTTCAGAGGGAGGTGCACCAGGTGGGCATAACCCACCTTGGCGCGCCAGGACCCCCACGCGCACCCTGGTGGGTTGTGGTCCCCATGTGGGCCCCCTCACTTATCTCTTCATCCCACATCATCACTTACCTCCAGAAAAAAATCTCCATTGCTCTCTCTCCCGTGTTCTTGCTCTCAAACCCGCGGATTTTGATCTCTTTGCTCGAAGCTCCATTTTTGAAACTGTTTTGGGGGATTGTTGCTGGGTATGTGACTCCGCCGTTTGCCAATTAGTTTTTTTAGTGGTTTATATTTTGAATAATTAGCTACTCTTGGTGCTACTATAGATGAGCTTGCATGTTGAATTCTTAGAGTTCTAAGTAGTTTGAATGCTTGCTATGGTCTCTATGTATCCCTATGAGTAGTTGCTATCAATTTTGTGAAGTTTCGTTGAGAAAATTTTGTGGACTAAAAATTTCAGGATTTTTGTTCATAGGAAAAGGATGAATATCTTTAGGAAGTTTGCTTCTAAGAAGAACTCCAAGGGTGTTATTGGGGAATCGTCTGACAGTGATCTCCATCCTCAGAGGTTGGCGGAGGTGCGGCCGTGCGAATGGCTGCACACCCAGTTCATGGAAGAGGTTGGAATCCTTCAGGAGTTCACACAATATGCTGCTAATGCCAGCCTCACCGACTTCATCGCAGATGAGTGTGAATAGCATCAAATCCTCACAAACATCTTTGTTCAAAGTTTTAGTTTCCTCTCTAGGAATAATCCTCCTGAAGTGCGGTTTGATTTATATGCTAAAAACTATCAGATACCACTTACTGAATTTTGTAACATATGCATGATCCCTTCTTATGGGAGCTTAGCCGAGCCTAGGCCGGCTGAGTTTGAGGCCTTTTATCGCACCTTAACAGTGGTAGATGAGAGAGGGGTGTCAGCTACCACTGCCGCTGGCTTGCATTTTCCTGCTGTTCATTACTTTGCTCTTTTCATTACAAAATGCTTGCTTGCTAGAGAGAAGGTGGGTGCACTCAGTTCACCAGACCTTGCTGTTTTATGTCATGCATTAGAGGGCGACAACACTTATAGCTTGGGAGCTATTTTGGCTTGTCGCCTCCATATAAATAAATCCAAGGGTAAAATACATGGTGGGATTTTTGCTACTCGTTTTGCGGCTCACTTTAATGTTGAGATACGCCCTCATGACTACCCCCTGACCAAGGTTTACCTAGACCGCACAGCCATGGATCACCACCATTTCACTGATAACAACTCTCCTGGCATTCCAATTCCTTATAACCTGGTTTTTAGCATTAAAACTCGTGATATTATTCCATTGCCTGCTCCTGCTTTATTTGATCCTGTTGCCAGGGGCGGATATAGGATTATGCTAGCGGACATCATCGCCTACCGGAACGCTCAGGCTGGTGCGGAGGCAGAGGAGGAGCCTCAGCAGTGGGATGAGTGGACACCCGCTCCTCAGTACGCCAACTACTTTCCAGGCTATTGACTGCTTACCAAGGTAGGCCAAAAGCCTAAGCTTGGGGGAGTACGTGTTTCTCACCGACATTACATTCATGTTCACACATATCATTCCATTTGTCGTTACTCACACTTTTTCATTGTATCATCCATGTTAAATTTTATTTTCTTGCTTTCTTCTTGTGTGTTTGAAAAACTTTAGAAAAACCAAAAAAATTAGTTATAATTAGTTTACTTTCTATGCATGCTTAGTAGTAGCACTATAAAGAAAACCCAAAAAGATTTCCTTGTTCTTCTTTTGCCTGTTGGGAGCTTTCCCGTGTAAATAGTTTTTCTTGTTTTTGTTTTTTCCCTTTTTATTTGCTTGTTCAAGAAAACCAAAAACTCCAAAAATATTTCAGTGTGTTTCTCTGAATTTCTTTTGTTTTTATTTCGAGTCTTACCGAGGAGAAGACCACGATGAAAATGTTGAGTGGCTCTCATATGAATAAATGTTAATCTAATAAAGAGCCCATTTTACCTTGTCTTCTCCTGTTGAATAAAATGTTTGCAGATTCTAGCTTAGTCAACGGCACTCTTGCACTATTATTATTTTCATATCGTTCGGTCGTGCAAGTGAAAGGCAATAATGACGATATTCGATGAACTGGCCATGGTAGAGAGAAATGGGTATGAACTCGACTTGTTCTGTTTGTGTAAATATTTTTAACATAGTATCCATGATTCAACCCATTATGATTAAACATGTTTGCAATGACAATTAGAGATTATAGTTTCTCATGCCATGCATAAGTAGCTAGGAGTGGATAATGACTTATCTTGGATATCAACATTGCGTTAAAATGATTGTGATGTAGTATGATGATATGGTATACTCCTCTGAATGTTCGAGTGGCTTGACTTGGCACATGTTCATGCATGTAGTTGAATCAAAACCAACATAGCCTCTATGATATTTATGTTCATGGTGTTCATATCCTACTCATGCTAGTGTCCAATGTTACTTATGCATAATGCATGTTTATGACCGTTTTGCTCTCTAGTTGGCCGCTTCTCAATCTATTTGCTAGCCTTCGCCTGTACTAAGTGGGAATTCTGCTTGTACATCAAAAACCTTGAACCCAAAGTTATTCCAGATGAGTCCACCATACCTACCTATATGCGGTATTACCCTGTCGTCCTAAGTAAATTTGCATGTACCACCTCTAAAAACTTCAAATAAATATCCTTTTTTGTGTGCCTGGATCGTTCATGGAATGACAGGAGGTGGTCGGTATCTTCCATGCTAAGCGGGTTATTCTCAGGTCGAGTGTTCATTCACTCGCCATCGCACGAGAAAAGGGCAGTAATAGGGATGCCCAGTCCCAAACTGCAAACAGAAAAAGCTTACAAATAATCAAACAAAAACTCCCGATGGAGTAAACCTTTACTTTTATCGCTTGGGAACCGCCACTAGCGTGCTTAGCATGGAAGATGTTGATAACTGATGGTCGTGAAGTAAATGAGAAGGGTGCATGTCTCAAAATATCATTTACCTCTGTTTTAGAAACTTGAGCTCTGGCACCTCTGCAAATCGCTGCTTCCCTATGCGAAGGGACTATCTATTTATTTTTATGTTGTGTCATCACCTTCTAAAACAAGAGCCAGAACCTGAGAGCACGACTGTCATGACTTATGCATTGTGTGTAGCTAATGTTGGGTGCATCATGACTGGATCTTTTCTACCATGAATTACAATGTTTAGTCGTTGCTTGAACTTTGGACGTGCTCTACATTTATGTTTTGCGGTCTCAGAAAGGGCTAGCAAGATACCACTATTGTCATATTATATCATGGTTATTTTGACAACGTGTTGCTGTTTGAGATATATTATTAGTGCTCACTAGCTGATTATGTCATTGATATGAGTTAATATAATCTTTAAGAGTTATTGTCGGCATGGTTAGTTATAATGTTGGCTGAAAACCTGGGTGTTTTTTAAGTTTATTTATGCAAACAAGAGCAAAAGAGTTCGTAAAAGTTTTTCTTTTTCACTTTCAGTTTATCAACTGAATTGCTTGAGGACAAGCAAAGGTTTAACCTTGGGGGAGTTGATACGTCTCCAACGTATCTACTTTTCCTAACGCTTTTCCTCTTGTTTTGGACTCTAATTTGCTTGATTTGAATGAAACTAACCCCGGACTGACGCTGTTTTCAGCAGAACTACCATGGTGTTGTTTTTGTGCAGAAATAAAAGTTCTCGGAATGGAACGAAACTTTGTGAGGTTTTTTTATACAATAAATAATAATTTTTGAAGCCAAGACCTACCGGAGAGGGGCACCTGGGTGGGCACAACGCACCAGGGCATGCCCCCCTCCTGGCGTCCAGGTGGGTGGTCCCCACCTGGTGGCCCGCAGACCCTCAAACTGACGCTATAAAATCCTATTTTTCCAAAAAAAATCAAGGAGAAAGAATTATTGCGATCCACAAGAAGGAGCCGCTGTCACCTCCTGTTCTTCATCGGGAGGCCAGATCTGGAGTCCGGTTGGGGCTCCGGAGAGGGGGATCTTCGTTCTTCATCATCACCAACACTTCTCCATCGCCAATTCCATGATGCTCCCCACCGGGAGTGAGTAATTCCTTCGTAGGCTCGCTGTGTAACATCCCAAATTTTCAATTTGGAATGTTATACATAGATCATCATTGCATATCATGTTTTATTGCATTTTGACAAATCCTCGATAAATCCTAAGCAACTCAAGGACCCTCGGAGAGAGTTGGGGATTTTCTCGAATTTTTATATTTGATTTTCGCCAAATTATAAAACGAGGATTTTGGTTTTAATTATTTTCTCTCCGGAAAAATATTTCATTTTAAAAATAAACGAGAGGAGAAAATATGACTTCTCCAAAACAATTGAAATACTGGAGGAAAAATGTTAAAATCATTTATTGGAATTATTTGGATTTTATTTGCTATTTTTATTGCATTAAAAATATTGCATGTTTTTCAAAATATTTATTTTGTGTTAAAAAAATGTTCACCCTATTCTAGATTTTCTAACTAGACGGGAAAAATTTATTTTATATTTTTCTGATTTTTAATTTATTTTTCTGTGAATTATTTTCCGCGGAACTTATATAAAAAAAGGACGCGCGCGCCCGCTGGGCCGAGCCCAGGCCGCCGGCCCACCCCCGCGCCCCTCTCCTCTCCCCGCACAACGCCGCTGTCGCCGTGTCCATGGCGGACACGGGAAGCCCCGCCGCCGCACCTTGCCCCCTCCCCCAAGCTGCTGCCCCCCCTCCTATTTATACCCCCCCTCTCTCTCTCCTCTCATCAAGTCGCCGCCGGAAGCCCGCGTCGCCGCCGCCGCCGTTCGTCGCCGGAGCCGCCGCCTCGCGCCCCCCCTCCCGAGCCCCGAGCGCCGGAGCCCCGCCGGAGCACTGCCCGACGAGGTACTGCCTCGTTGCCCCGTTCGTCGTTGCCGGTTTTTGTTAAAAAAAACCCTAGATCGGTTTTTTTCGGTTTTGTTATTTTGCGAGCGTTCACCGAACCGTTCGTTTCGACGAACGCGTTCGTCGGTTTTTCTCTGTTAACGAACGTCCGTTCTTTAACCGTTCATCCGTTTTTTTTCGTCAGATTTTCCGCTATTTTTTCTCAGATTCGATTTCTGATCGAATCTTCGTTTCTGTTTAACTTTTCGCTCGTTTATCGGAATCAGGCAATTCAAGCGCCTAGAGTTTCGTCTCGAAATTCTCTTTCCGTTTAACCTACTCAAAGAAGTTTTTGCTACAGTAAAATTTGACCTAGATCTAGATTAGTAAACGAAGCTTCTTTCTTTCGTCGTTTGACTTTCGTTGCTTCGTTCGAGTTGATTCTTTTTGTAAACCGGAGTTCTTAAGTTGAACTTTCTGGTTGGATCTTTCATTCGAGTTTTACCTGTGCATTAGATGAGTACTGATTGTATGCTTGTTTGTTTGCGATAGAGTACCCGGAGTGTGCCGCTTGTTACTTCGAATCGCTAGGTTTTGCGGATCATCAGCAAGGCAAGTAACACTTTGATCATATTCTTTCCATACCCAGTTTTACTGCATTAGATCTATTCCTCAAACATTGCATGACTAGGATCTAATTAAATTGTGGGTATTGGGAAGTAGTTGAGGTAGAACCTATTACCTGTTTTATTATCAAACCCTTGGGAGTTACTTCTACGTTTGCTATTATTATTGCCATGCTATGCTCGTAGACGTGGATTGGGTTTGAGAGATTTTCATGACAGATATGAGATTGTTAATTAATGGTTTACTTAAGGTGGCAACTAAAACTCACATCTGGGTGAATTGAGGTACCTGGGTATTCCAGGATTGCCTGTTTTTCTTTTGGACCGCCACCCAGGTTCAAAGGGATCATAAGATTATTCATGCTAGAAACTTCCGTGTGCAGCCGCAAGCTATTATGGGCTCTAGCATAGTTGATTAAGTTGTGTGAACTCTTACAGTGGTAGACTAGCAGATGTAGGGGAAAGTAGGTGTAACTGTCTACCCATACGTAAGGTGTAAACACTTCTGAAAGACTGTGTCTTGGTCATCCGTTACTCAAACACCATGTAGTGCGAGTAATCCAACGGAGGAGATCAAGTCTTGTGGGGAAAAGTGCACAAACCTCTGCAGAGTGTATAAACTAATCATGGTTAGCCGTGTCCCCGGTTATGGACAACTTGAGTATCTAGTACCTGGATTATCATGTGAATCTCATCACTATGTTACTTCTAATTAATTTTGTTGGGTTATTGATGACATTTAATTGGGATTGAGATGCTGTCAACCATCTCAATGTTTCACAACCACCATGATAGTTAAATAAAATTTATTCCTTTGAAGTAGGATAAAATTGGCTTTTCGCAAAACTGTAACCATAGAGCTTTCCATCAGCCATATATGCATGTAGTATAGCATTGTTATTGTTCATTATTCTATATGTGTTACATTGCCAGCATATCCTATGTGCTGACCCGTTTTCGGGCTGCAACGTTTCATGTTGCAGACTTTTCAGACGACGAGTAAAGTGCCTTAGGTCGTGGTCTTATACTCAGTGATGCCGCTGGAGTTGATGGACTCACTTATCTTCCAAGTCTTCCGCTGTTATCGTTGTTAGATGGCCTTAAGCCATGTTTATCATACTTATTCTCTTTGGAGATATTCGATGTAATAAGTGTGTGATTGCTACTCTGTTATAAATCCTCCATTTGTACTGTGCGTGTCAGCATTACTGATCCAGGGATGACACTGGTGCACAGCAGCACAGACCATTTGAGGTCTGGTCGCTACAAAGTTGGTATCAGAGCACACGCTGACTGTAGGACACGACCACTAAGCTTAAGCCCTAGAAAGCTTCTCTCTTCTCATTTCTGACCCCTCTCCTTTTTCTACTCTTTTAGGAATGGCGAATGCAAGGAGCAAGTTCATGCAACCAGATGAAGACACGCCGTTTGGTCGACACTTGAAGGAAGTCACCAAGTACTTGAACATAGGAATACCAAGCATCACCGGAACCTACAACGCCACATTACCCGAAGAGGAGAGCTGGAAGATTCAAGTTATCATTCCAGGAAGGACATTTGTGCCAGTTACTGAACCCATAAGATTGGTTTTCGAAGCACCAACTTGGAGTTTAGGGAAGAGCATGGCCGCACACATCGCCATGGGACGCATTGGAGAAGTCTGTCACCAGGAGCTTAAGGATACAATTTACCAAATTTGTGGACGCCGAGACGCGCAATGGGAGATGATCAGAACCAAGAAGGATGGATCAATTGCAGCTTTCATCCAGGAGCAGAACCAACATATTCGTCGCCAGGAGAACCAGATGTGCACGGACAAGGAAGAACTGAAGAAGGCGTTAACGAAGATCAAGGAGCTCCAAGAAGAACTCAAGGCTACACGCGAAGATTATTTGGAGGAAATCAACGCACTAGTAGGGAAGAATGATGACTTGGAGAAGAAGGTTGGAATATTCATGGGAAATCCAGTGCCAAAAGCAGAAGTCGACGAATGCACTTGTCCGGATAACTACATCATCATCGACGACACCGACTCGGAACCAAGTGAAGACGACTGGGTTGATGAAGCTGGAGCATACATCATGGAGTCTTCAACGGATCAGAATTTCTAGTAGACCACCATATCAGTAGTAGTTTTCCCCCATTTAATAGTATAGTTCAAGCACTTTGTAAACGCTAGTTAGATCGATTGTTTTGCCTTGTTTGAATTGATTGAGTGATATTGATTGTATTTGTCTCATGAGCATATGGGTAGTGTTTTCTCTCTAGACCTCATTCTATTCTTAACTCTCATCTTTTCTAAACCTATCAGATGCCTCCGAGACGCGACACCGGATTTGTTTTACCGCCAGAGATCACCCAGTTGATTCAGCAACAGAATGCCCTGATGCAAGTGTTAGTGCAGAACCAAGGCAACAACAACAACAACAACCCACCGCCACCACCACCTGTTGATCACTTAGCCCGTTTCTTAAGGCTAAACCCGCCGGTGTTTTCCAGTAGCACCGAGCCGATTGTTGCAGATGATTGGCTCCGCAAAGTTGGAAGGGAGTTGACCACTGCAGGATGCACAGATGCGGAAAGAGTGCGTTTTGCCGCACATCAGCTTGATGGACCCGCAGCATCATGGTGGGAGAATTATACAGCCACACACCCTATTGACACTGTCACATGGGACCAGTTTCAGCAAGCTTTCCGTACAGCTCATGTTTCAGCAGGAGCTATGGCTATGAAGAAGCGTGAGTTTCGCAACCTACGCCAAGGAGGACGCACCGTAGGCCAGTATGTGGAGGAATTCAGTAAGTTAGCACGTTATGCACCAGATGACGTTGCTACAGATGCAGCCAAGCAGGAGAAGTTTTTGGAAGGACTGAATGATGAACTGAGTATGCAGTTGATGGTAGCAACCTTCAACAACTACCAGGAGCTGGTAGATAGAGCTCTCATGATTGAAGGGAAGCAACAGCAGATTGAAAACCGTAAGAGGAAGTATGAACAAGGGAAGTATAACTCAGGAGCTCAGCAGAAGCCTCGATTTACCCCGAAGCCGGGAGGACAGTTTCAGCATACCCATGGAGGAGGTAGTTCGCACAACCATAATGCCACCAAAAATGGTAATGGGAATGGAGGAGGCAATGGACAGAACCGCACCAACCCATCTACCCCAGCCAAGAGGGACCTGAGCCAAGTCACTTGTTTCAAGTGCCAGAAGAAGGGACATTATGCCAATGAATGTCCTGAAGCCCAAAATGGAAATGGCAATGGAAGCTCTAGGAAGAAGCTGAACCCGTTCAACAAAGGACACGTGAACCACGTGAGCGTGGAGGAGGTTGAAGCTCAACCTGATGCAGTAATAGGTAAGTTCTTGGTTAAGTCATTTACTGCAACCGTTCTTTTCGATACTGGTGCATCGCATTCATACATATCAAGGGGATTTGTGAATAAGTTTAAGATGTCCACCAAAGTTCTCAGAAACCCTATGTTAGTAACCTCGCCAGGAGCAGAGTATATGGCCACCCAAGGATGTTTTCAGATACCATTGGCCATTGGTAGGCATGTTTTCCCCTCAGACCTCATAGTTTTGGAATCGCAAGGTTTGGATGTGATTTTGGGAATGGATTGGCTATCGTTGTATGGAGGAAACATCGATTGTGCTAGCAAGACAATTATGCTTACCACCCCGGAAGGGAAAAGGAACAAGTATGTATCCCGGCATATGCCGAAGAGGACTCAAGTAAATTCCTTATCAGGAGTTGTACAGGAGGAAGTACCAGTGGTGAAGGATTATCCGGATGTATTTCCAGAAGAGTTGCCAGGCATGCCACCAGATAGAGACATTGAGTTCTTGATTGAACTTTTGCCAGGCACAGGGCCAATATCTAAGAGACCGTACAGGATGCCCGCAAAGGATTTGGAGGAAATTAAGAAGCAGATCAAGGAGTTACTGGATAAAGGCTATATTCGCCCAAGTTCATCACCTTGGGGATCACCAGTACTTCTAGTGGAGAAGAAAGATGGATCGCTGAGGATGGTTGTTGATTACCGAGGATTGAATGAAGTGACCATCAAAAACAAGTACCCACTGCCGATGATCAATGATTTGTTTGACCGTTTACAAGGAGCTAAGTATTTTCCAAGATCGATCTACGATCAGGATACCATCAGTTAAAGATTCGAGAGCAGGATATACCCAAGACGGCATTTACCACCAGATATGGATTGTATGAGTATACCGTTATGTCATTTGGTCTGACTAACGCACCTGCCTATTTCATGAACCTGATGAACAAAGTGTTTATGGAGTTTTTGGATAAGTTCGTCGTGGTGTTCATTGATGATATTTTAATCTTTTCCAAGGATGAGGAAGAGCATGAGGAGCATTTACGATTGGTACTTGAGAAGCTCAGAGAACACCAGTT
Organism: Aegilops tauschii subsp. strangulata; assembly: GCF_002575655.3. Taxonomy (NCBI): domain Eukaryota; kingdom Viridiplantae; phylum Streptophyta; class Magnoliopsida; order Poales; family Poaceae; genus Aegilops; species Aegilops tauschii. The sequence goes on from NC_053041.3 coordinate 465,489,834, forward strand.
ATATGCCAAGTTCAGCAAGTGTGAATTTTGGCTGAAGGAAGTTGGATTCCTTGGACATGTTATTTCTGGAGAAGGAATAGCAGTTGACCCTGCCAAGGTTGACACAGTGACAAGTTGGGAATCACCCACGACAGTTGGAGAAATCCGGAGTTTTCTTGGACTTGCAGGATACTACCGGAGATTCATCGAGAATTTCTCGAAGATTGCTAAGCCCATGACTGAGCTATTGAAGAAGGACACCAAATTCAATTGGACTGAGGAATGTGAAGCTAGTTTCCAGGAGTTGAAGAAACGATTGGTTACCTCACCAGTGTTGATTCTGCCAGATCAACGCAAGGATTATGAAGTTTATTGCGACGCTTCTCGACGAGGACTTGGAGCAGTGCTTATGCAGGAAGGAAGAGTTGTGTCATATGCTTCACGACAACTTAAACCCCATGAGAAGAATTATGCTACGCATGATTTGGAATTAGCAGCCGTGGTGCATGCATTGAAGACATGGAGACATTTTCTCATCGGAAACCATTGTGAGGTGTACACGGATCACAAGAGTTTGAAGTATGTTTTCACGCAGGAGTTAAATCTCAGACAGAGGAGATGGCTGGAGCTCATTAAAGATTATGATATGAGATTGCATTATCACCCTGGAAAGGCTAACGTAGTAGCAGACGCGTTGAGCCACAAGAGTCATGTCAACACCCTTGTGACAGGAGAGATACCTCAGGAGTTAGCCGAGGACCTTCGCGAGCTATGTTTGGAGATAGTCCCAAGAGGCTATTTAGCAACATTGGAGATTCAATCTACCTTGATGGAAAGGATCAGAGAAGCTCAGAAGACAGACAAGGAGATTGAAGAGATAAAGGAGAAGATGAGCAAAGGAAAAGCCAAGGGATTTCGTGAGGATGAGCACGATACCTTATGGTTTGAGGACCGAGTATATGTACCAAATGATCCGGAGATCAGGAAGTTGATTTTGCAAGAAGCTCATGATTCACCGTACTCGATTCACCCAGGGAATACCAAGATGTATTTGGATTTCAAGAATACTTTCTGGTGGACCAGAATGAAGAAGGATATTGCAGAGTATGTAGCAGTTTGTGATGTGTGTCAGAGAGTGAAGGCAGAGCATCAGAAGCCAGCATGATTGCTACAACCATTGCCGATACCCTAATGGAAGTGGGATAAAATAGGCATGGATTTTATCACAGGATTACCCAGGACTCGTTCAGGCTATGACTCGATATGGGTTGTAGTCGACCGTTTGACGAAAGTGGCTCATTTCATTCCAGTGAAGACCACTTACACCAGTGCTAAGTTGGCAAAGATATACATGACCAGGATCGTATGTTTGCATGGAGTTCCGAGGACCATTGTATCAGACAGAGGAACCCAATTTACCTCGAAGTTTTGGAAGCAGTTACATGAAACATTGGGAACCAGGCTGGAATTTAGTTCGGCTTTCCACCCACAGACAGATGGACAGACCGAGAGAGTCAACCAGATTTTGGAGGACATGTTGAGAGCATGTGCACTAAATTACGGATCCAGTTGGGACGACAATTTGCCATATGCAGAGTTTTCTTATAACAACAGTTATCAAACCAGTTTGAAGATGGCCCCTTTCGAAGCTTTGTACGGAAGGAGGTGTAGAACACCGTTGTTATGGGACGAAGTTGGAGACCGTCAGTTGTTTGGACCAGATTTGATTAAGGAGTCTGAACAGAAAGTAAGGTTGATTCGCGATAGGCTCAAGGTAGCCCAGTCCAGACAGAAGAGTTATGCTGATTCTAAACGAAAGGAGACAGTTCACGAAGTCGGAGACAGAGTGTATCTTCGAGTATCACCACTTCGAGGAGTGAAGCGCTTTGGAGTTAAGGGAAAGTTAGCGCCCCGTTTTATCGGACCATACAGAGTTGTGGAACGTATGGGAGAGGTTGCTTACAAGCTGGAATTGCCCGAAGGATTGTCTGGAGTACATGATGTATTTCATGTTTCTCAGCTGAAGAAGTGCAACGCAGAGATGGCTGAGATACCGCTGAGAGATACTGTGCCACTGGAAGCGATTCAGCTGGAAAGTGATTTGACCTATGAGGAGAAACCAGTTAAGATTCTCGAGTATGCCAGCCGAGTTACCCGCAGCAAGGTTATCAAGTTTTGCAAAGTTCAGTGGAGTCACCACACGGAGGATGAAGCCACCTGGGAGCGAGAGGAAGATCTACGGAAGGACCACTCCCACCTGTTTTCTAGCCAACCCGAATCTCGAGGGCGAGATTCATCTTAAGGGGGGTAGGTTTGTAACATCCCAAATTTTCAATTTGGAATGTTATACATAGATCATCATTGCATATCATGTTTTATTGCATTTTGACAAATCCTCGATAAATCCTAAGCAACTCAAGGACCCTCGGAGAGAGTTGGGGATTTTCTCGAATTTTTATATTTGATTTTCGTCAAATTATAAAACGAGGATTTTGGTTTTAATTATTTTCTCTCCGGAAAAATATTTCATTTTAAAAATAAACGAGAGGAGAAAATATGACTTCTCCAAAACAATTGAAATACTGGAGGAAAAATGTTAAAATCATTTATTGGAATTATTTGGATTTTATTTGCTATTTTTATTGCATTAAAAATATTGCATGTTTTTCAAAATATTTATTTTGTGTTAAAAAATGTTCACCCTATTCTAGATTTTCTAACTAGACGGGGAAAATTTATTTTATATTTTTCTGATTTTTATTTATTTTTCTGTGAATTATTTTCCGCGAAACTTATAAAAAAAAAGGACGCGCGCGCCCGCTGGGCCGAGCCCAGGCCGCCGGCCCACCCCCGCGCCCCTCTCCTCTCCCCGCACGACGCCGCCGTCGCCGTGTCCATGGCGGACACGGGAAGCCCCGCCGCCGCACCTTGCCCCCTCCCCCAAGCTGCTGCCCCCCCCTCCTATTATACCCCCCCCCCCTCTCTCTCCTCTCATCAAGTCGCCGCCGCCGCCGGAAGCCCGCGTCGCCGGAGCCGCCGCCTCGCGCCCCCCCCCCCCCCGAGCCCCCTCGCCGCCCCTTGCACCCCCCGAGCCCCGAGCGCCGGAGCCCCGCGGGAGCACTGCCCGACGAGGTACTGCCTCGTTGCCCCGTTCGTCGTTGCCGGTTTTTGTTATAAAAAAAACCCTAGATCGGTTTTTTCGGTTTTGTTATTTTGCGAGCGTTCACCGAACCGTTCGTTTCGACGAACGCGTTCGTCGGTTTTTCTCTGTTAACGAACGTCCGTTCTTTAACCGTTCATCCTTTTTCTTTTTCGTCGGATTTTCCGCTATTTTTTCTCAGATTCGATTTCTGATCGAATCTTCGTTTCTGTTTAACTTTTCGCTCGTTTATCGGAATCAGGCGATTCAAGCTCCTAGAGTTTCGTCTCGAAATTCTCTTTCCGTTTAACCTACTCAAACAAGTTTTTGCTACAGTAAAATTTGACCTAGATCCAGATTAGTAAACGAAGCTTCTTTCTTTCGCCGTTTGACTTTCGTTGCTTCGTTCGAGTTGATTCTTTTTGTAAACCGGAGTTCTTAAGATGAACTTTCTGGTTGGATCTTTCATTCGAGTTTTACCTGTGCATTAGATGAGTACTGATTGTATGCTTGTTTGTTTGCGATAGAGTACCCGGAGTGTGCCGCTTGTTACTTCGAATCGCTAGGTTTTGCGGATCATCAGCAAGGCAAGTAACACTTTGATCATATTCTTTCCATACCCAGTTTTACTGCATTAGATCTATTCCTCAAACATTGCATGACTAGGATCTAATTAAATTGTGGGTATTGGGAAGTAGTTGAGGTAGAACCTATTACCTGTTTTATTATCAAACCCTTGGGAGTTACTTCTACGTTTGCTATTATTATTGCCATGCTATGCTCGTAGACGTGGATTGGGTTTGAGAGATTTTCATGACAGATGTGAGATTGTTAATTAATGGTTTACTTAAGGTGGCAACTAAAACTCACATCTGGGTGGATTGAGGTACCTGGGTATTCCAGGATTGCCTGTTTTTCTTTTGGACCGCCACCCAGGTTCAAAGGGATCATAAGATTATTCATGCTAGAAACTTCCGTGTGCAGCCGCAAGCTATTATGGGCTCTAGCATAGTTGATTAAGTTGTGTGAACTCTTACAGTGGTAGACTAGCAGATGTAGGGGAAAGTAGGTGTAACTGTCTACCCATACGTAAGGTGTAAACACTTCTGAAAGACTGTGTGTTGGTCATCCGTTACTCAAACACCATGTAGTGCGAGTAATCCAACGGAGGAGATCAAGTCTTGTGGGGAAAAGTACACAAACCTCTGCAGACTGTATAAACTAATCATGGTTAGCGGTGTCCCCGGTTATGGACAACTTGAGTATCTAGTACCTGGATTATCATGTGAATCTCATCACTATGTTACTTCTAATTAATTTTGTTGGGTTATTGATGACATTTAATTGGGATTGGATGCTGTCAACCATCTCAATGTTTCACAACCACCATGATAGTTAAATAAAATTTATTCCTTTGAAGTAGGATAAAATTGGCTTTTCGCAAAACTGTAACCATAGAGCTTTCCATCAGCCATATATGCATGTAGTATAGCATTGTTATTGTTCATTATTCTCTATGTGTTACATTGCCAGCATATCCTATGTGCTGACCCGTTTTCGGGCTGCAACGTTTCATGTTGCAGACTTTTCAGACGACGAGTAAAGTGCCTTAGGTCGTGGTCTTATACTCAGTGATGCCGCTGGAGTTGATGGACTCACTTATCTTCCAAGTCTTCCCCTGTTATCGTTGTTAGATGGCCTTAAGCCATGTTTATCATACTTATTCTCTTTGGAGATATTCGATGTAATAAGTGTGTGATTGCTACTCTGTTATAAATCCTCCATTTGTACTGTGCGTGTCAGCATTACTGATCCAGGGATGACACTGGTGCACAGCAGCACAGACCATTTGAGGTCTGGTCGCTACACGCTGGTCGGTGAGGAGTTGGATGAGATTCATCATGTAATCGAGTTAGTTTTGTTAGGGCTTGATCCCTAGTATCCACTATGTTCTAAGATTGATGTTGCTATGACTTTGCTTGTCACTTTGGGCCCGGGTGCCATGAACTCAGATCTGAACCGTTTATGTTATCATCATTATATCCATGTTCTAGATCCGATCTTGCAAGTTATAGTCACCTACTACATGTTATGATCCGGCAACCCCGGAGTGACAATAGTCGGGACCACCCCCGGTGATGACCGTAGTTTGAGGAGTTCATGTATTCACTATGTGTTAATGCTTTGTTACGGTTCTCTATTAAAAGGAGGCCTTAATATCCCTTAGTTTCCAATATGGACCCCGCTGCCACGAGAGGGTAGGACAAAAGATGGCATGCAAGTTCTTTCCATAAGCACGTATGACTATTTACGGAATACATGCCTACATTATATTGATGAACTGGAGCTAGTGCCGTATCGCCCTAGGTTATAACTGTCTCATGATGAATATCCTCCAACAAGTCATCGATCCAATGCCTACGAATTTATCTTATACTGTTCTTGCCAAGTTACTATTGCTATCTTTACCGTTGCACTTGCTACAAAAATATTGCTATCACTGTTACTGTTACCGTTGTTGCTGTTACTGCTATCAAAACTATCATATTACTTTGCTACTGATTACTTGATGTAGATAATTAATCTCCAGGTGTGGTTGAATTGACAACTCAGCTGCTAATACCTTCAAATATTCTTTGGCTCCCCTTATGTCGAATCTATAAATTTGGGTTGAATACTCTACCCTCGAAAACTGTTGCGATCCCCTATACTTGTGGGTTATCAGGCATCCCCAAGCTTAGGTTCTTGTCACTCCTTATTCTCCTCATATCGATATCTCACCCAAAATTTGAAAACTTCAATCACACAAAACTTAACGGAACTTCATGAGATAGGCTAGTATGATAAAGAGCAAACGTTTCACTTTGGTACTATCAAAGACAATATTCATAATTGTTCTCACACAATGGATACTATCATATCATTTCCACAATTTATATTGAGCAATATAAGCCATACAAACTAGGAAACAAGCAAACTATGCATTGAAAATAGAATCTGTCAAAAACAGAACAGTCTGTAGTAATCTGTACTCCAGCCATACTTCTGCTACTCCAAAAATTCTGAAAAATTAGGACAAGGTAGGGAATTTGTATATCTATCACCTGTAAACAATTCAAATCAAAATCACGTTCCAGTGAATTTTCAAAATTCCTAGACTGAGCGCAAAAGGTTCTATTTTTTGACAGAATCAAGTCAACTATCATCCACACTATCCCAAAGGCTTTACTTGGAACTTTATTGAAACAAAAGCTATAAAACATGATTACTATAGTAGCTCAATCATGTGAACACACAAAAACAGTAGGTAAAAGTGTTGGTTTGTCTCCCAACAAGAGCTTTTCTTTAATGCCTTTTAGCTAGGCATGATGATTTCAATGATGCTTACGTAAAAGATAAGAATTGAAACATAATAAGAGCATCATGAATCACATGGCAAGCACATTTAAGTCTAACTCACTTCCTATGCATAGGTATTTTGTGAGCAAACAACTTTTGGGTGGAAGAATCAACTAGCATAGGAAGGCAAAACAAGTGCAACTTTAAGATTTTCAACACATAGAGAGAAAACTTGATATTATTGCAATACCTACAAGCATATGTTCCTCTCTCATAATAATTTTCAGTAGCATCATGAATGAATTCAACAATACAACTATCGCATAAAGCATTCTTTTCATGATCCAAAAGCATAGAAGATTTATTACTCTCTCCACATAAGCAAATTTATTCTCATTCATAGTAGTGGGAGCAAACTCAACAAAATAACTATCATGGGATTGAAAATTGAAATCATGATGACAAGTTTCATGGTTATCATTATTCTCTATAGCATACATGTCATCACCGTAATCATCATAGATAGCAACTTTGTTATCATAGTCAATTGAAACCTCATCCAAAATGGTGATTCATCACTAAATAAGGTCATGACCTCTCCAAATCCACTTTCATCATTATAATCATCATAAATAGGAGGCATGCAATCATTATAACAAATTTGCACATCAAATCTTGGGGGCCTAAAAATATCATCTTCATCAAACATAGCATCCCCAAGATTATGGCTTTGCATATCATTAGTATCATGGATATTCAAAGAATTCATACTAACAACATTGCAATCATGCTCATTATTCAAATATTTTGTGCCAAAAATTTTATTGACTTCTTCTTCTAACAATTGAGCACAATTTTCCAATCCATCATTTTCAAGAAAGATATTATAAAGATGATCAATAATATGATGCAACCTCAATTCCATTTTTATGTAGTTTTTTTATAAACCAAACAAGTGATAAAACAAGAAACTAAAAGATTCAATTGCAAGATCTAAAGATATACCTTCATGCACTCACCTCCCCAGCAACGGCGCCAGAAAAGAGCTTGATGTCTACTACGCAACTTTATTCTTGTAGACACGGGTTGGGCCTCCAAGCGCAGACTTCTGTAGGACAGTAGCAATTTTCCTTCAAGTGGATGACCTAAGATTTATCAATCCATGGGAGGCGTAGGATGAAGATAGTCTCTCTCAAACGACCCTGCAACCAAATACAAGAAATCTCTTGTGTCCCCAACACACTCGATACAATGGCAAATTGTATAGGTGCACTAGTTCGGCGAAGAGATGGTGATAAAAGTGTAATATAGATGGTAGAAATATATTTTTATAATCTGAATAAATAAAAACAGCAAGGTAAAAAATAGTAAACGGGCACAAAAACGGTATTGCAATGCTTGAAAATGAGGCCTAGGGTCCGTACTTTCACTAGTGCAACCTCTCAACAATGCTAATATAATTGGATCATATAACCATCCCTCAAAGTGCGATGAAGAATCACTCCAAAGTTCCTATCTAGCGGAGAACATAAGAATAAATTGTTTGTAGGGTACGAAACCACCTCAAAGCTATTCTTTCTGTTCGATCTATTCAAGAGTTCGTACTAAAATAACACAAAGCTATTATTTCCGTTCGATCTATCCTAGAGTTTGTACTAAAATAACATCAAAGCAAATTCATATTCATAATACTCAATCCAACACAAAGAACTTCAAAGAGTGCCCCAAGATTTCTACCGGAGAAACAAAGACAAGAACGTGCATCAACCCCTATGCATAGATTACCCCAATGTCACCTCGAGAATCCGCGAGTTGAGTGCCAAAACATATATCAAGTGAATCAATACAACACCCCATTGTCACCACGAGTATTCAATTGCAAGACATATATCAAGTGTTCTCAAATCCATAAAAGTATTCAATCCGTTAACAACGAAATCTCAAAGGGAAAAACTCAATTCATCACAACCAGATAGAGAGGGGAAAACACCATATGATCCGACTATATTAACAAAGCCCATGATACATCAAGATCGTGACATCTCAAGAACACGAGAGAGAGAGAGAGAGATTAAACACATAGCTACTGGTACAATCCCTCAGCTCCGAGGGTGGACTACTCCCTCCTCATCGTGGTGGCCGCCGAGATGATGAAGATGGCCACCGGTGATGATCTCCCCCTCCGGCAGGGTGCCGGAACGGGGTCTAGATCGGATCTCGTGGATACAGAGGCCTTGCGGCGGCGGAACTTCTGATCTAGGGCTACCCCTAGGGTTTTTGGAATATTTGGTGATGTATAGTGCAAAGAGGGGGTGCGGGAGGCCACCGAGGTGGGCACAACCCACCAGGGCGTGCCAGGGGGCCCAGGCACGCCCTGGTGGGTTGTGCCCCCCTCGGGGCACCCCCCAGGTGCAACTCTGGCCCATTGGGTGTCTTCTGGTCCATCAAAAATCCACAAAAAGTTTTGCGGTGTTTGGACTGCGTTTGATATTGATTTCCTGCGATCTAAAAAACATGCAAAAAATAGCAACTGGCACTTGACACTATGTGAAAGATCGTGGATGTCGCCTAGAGGGGGGGTGAATAGGCGATTTAAAATAATTACGGTTTAGGCTTGAACAAATGCGGAATAAACCTAGCGGTTAATTTGACAAGCACAAAACCTACAACAACTAGACTCACCTATGTGCACCAACAACTTATGCTAAGCAAGATAAACAACTAAGTGATAGCAAGATATATGACAAGAAACAATATGGCTATCACAAAGTAAAGTGCATAAGTAAAGGGTTCGGGTAAGAGATAACCGAGGCACGTGGAGACGACGATGTATCCCGAAGTTCACACCCTTGCGGATGCTAATCTCCGTTTGGAGCAGTGTGGAGGCACAATGCTCCCCAAGAAGCCACTAGGGCCACCGTAATCTCCTCACGCCCTCGCACAATGCAAGATGCCGTGATTCCACTAAGGGACCCTTGAGGGCGGTCACCAAACCCGTACAAATGGCAACCCTTGGGGGCGGTCACCGAACCCGTACACTTTGGCAACCCTTGGGGGCGGTCACCGATACCCGTCAAATTGCTCGGGGCGATCTCCACAAGCTAATTGGAGACCCCGACGCTTGCCCGGAGCTTTACACCACAATGATTGAGCTCCGAACACCACCAACCGTCTAGGGCGCCCAAGTACCCAAGAGGAACAAGCTCAAGGGCACCAAGCACCCAAGAGTAATAAGCTTCTCAACTTGTAACTTCCACGTATCACCGTGGAGAACTCAAACCGATGCACGAAATGCAATGGCAAGGGCACACGGAGTGCCCAAGTCCTTCTCTCTCAAATCCCACCGAAGCAACTAATGCTAGGGAGGAAAAAGAGAGGAAGAACAAGAAGGAGAACACCAAGAACTCCAAGATCTAGATCCAATGGGTTCCCCTCACATAGAGGAGAAAGTGATTGGTGGAAATGTGGATCTAGATCTCCTCTCTCTTTTCCCTCAAAAACTAGCAAGAATCCATGGAGGGATTGAGAGTTCGCAAGCTCGAAGAAGGTCAACAATGGGGGAAGAACACGAGCTCAAAGGATAAGGTTCATTGGGGAAGAAGACCCCCTTTTATAGGAGGGGGAAAATCCAACCGTTACCCCCCAAAACAGCCCCGCAGAGGGCGGTACTACCACAGGAGGCAGCGGTACTACCGCTCCCCCGGGCGGTACTACCGTGGAGTCTGGAGGGCAGGAGAGAGACAGACCCGAGCGGTACTGCTGCAGTGGTTGGGCGGTACTACCGCTCGTGAGCGGTACTGCCGCCCTACTGCCGCTGCGAAGTACCACACTATCCGACACGAAAAATGACCCCTCGAGTCGACGCGGTAGGGGCCTGGTACCGTAGCGGTACTACTGCTGAGGACCCACCAGCGGTACTACCGCTGCGGAGCGGTACTACTGCTTGTGACCCCTAAGCAGTACTACCGCTGGGTACCGCGGTACTACCGCTAGGACCATCCTAAAGCCACTTCCACGAAAACAAGTATACTCCTCGGGAAACCAAAACTGCCGTAACTTCTGCATATGAGCTCCGAATTGAGCAAACTCAAGCTTGTTGGATACAAGACGACGAGTAGCATCAAAACAGCGACTGGTTATAGTAAGAAGAGGCAGGGAAGGTATGCCAACAAAATAGAGGAGTGAAACCTCCAACCGAGAAGAACCGGCATAACCTTCCAACATCGAAAACATCATAGAAGATGCGAGTGAACTCCGCTTTCGATGAACTCGAGCTTGTCATCAATATGACCATAAGCTCCAAAACTCACAAAGAGAAAACCCAAACAAGAACCAAGAAAGATGATGCAAGGATGCAATGGTTTGAGCTCTCTACGAATGATACGATCAAGCTACTCATCGAGAGCCCCCCTTGATAGTACGGCAATCGATCCTATAACCCGGTCTCCCAACTACCATCATGAGACCGGTAAAATAGAAAACCTATCAAGGGCAAACCTTTGCCTTGCACATGGTCCACTTGAGCTAGATGATGACGATCTTGACTCCCTCAAGTTGGACCACCTTTCTTGGTTGCGTTGGCTCGATGAAGACTAGTTGATTGCTCCCCCATACTCCACTATGGGTGAGCCACTCTTCCGCACATCTTCACAAGTCCATTGTCACCACAATGGACGGCAAGCTTCAAGCATTTGATCTCTTCATGATGCTTCACTTGAACTTGCACACCGCAACATCTTCACAAGTCCATTGCCACCACAATGGACGGCAAGCTTCAAGCATTTGATCTCTTCATGATGCTTCACTTGAACTTGCACACCGCAACCTAACACCACAAAGAACTCTCACGAAGATCATGGGTTAATACACAAAGCGTAATTGACAATGCTTACCACACCATGGGATCGCTTGATCCCTCTCGGTACATCTTCTACGCTTTGTGAGTTGATCAAGTTGATTCACTCTTGACTTAGTCTTGATCAACCTTGAATCTTTTCAACTCTCTTCATTTGGATGATGTCTTGAAGATATACATGAATGATCACACAATCTTCTTCTCCAAGACATGCTTGCAATAAGCTCAACTCTCACATGACCAATCTTTGGATAATTCCTGAATAACACCTTGGTCACCACATAAACTCCTTAAAACCAACACATGAACTTCAAGAAATGCCTATGGACAAATCCTTTAAATATAACTCAAGGCAACCATTAGTCCATAGAGATTGTCATCAATTACCAAAACCAAACATGGGGGCACCGCATGTTCTTTCACTATGTCAATAGGTTAGTACCAAAAAATAATATAAAATGACTATAAAATAATTATAAAACATCCAAGAATGATAATATAACTGCATGGAACAATAAAAAATTATAGATACGTTGGAGACCTATCAGTGTGTAACTCCCCTAGGAGACCGAAATATTGATTAGGGTATGATCACAATTTATTTGATTCAAAGGATTTTCATAGGAATTTAGGATTATAATCCTTAGGATTTTTTCCCTATATTGATTGTTTGATTCATAGGATTGAGTCCTATTGAATTTTTTCCTAAGGATTTCTTTGTACTACTTTCCATAGGATTTCTAGCATCCACTCAAACCTTTTTGAAAAAATCCTTTGTTTTTCCTATGATGCAATTAAACAACTAAAATCTTGTAGGATTGAGATGACCATGCCATTCCAATCATATGTTTGTTCTATTCCCGCATTTTAGAATCCTGTGAAACAAAGAGGGCATTAGGCAATTGATTAGGTGCAACACACAGTTAGGTTGTTATAAAAATAACACACACGGATCATGTCATGCTTGTTAACACGTACGGTGGGTAGAATGCTAGCTACCGAAGGCAACACTACAACCTGTCTTCAACATGCTTAACACATCACCTATTCTTTTTCTTCTTCTTCTTTTCAGAGTGTATATATATAGAATCTTAACATGTGTTCCTCTGAGCTCCAAACTACTACTCACCACAGTCCGCATCCAACGGACGACACAATACAAAATGAGGGGAAATAAAATAAAAATATCTAGAAAATTTGGAGAATAAGCTCCTTGCATCTTCTAACTAGTGAAATTTTATAAGTAAACATATGTGTGGTGATCTCAGCAAAAATAAATAAAGATATGTGCTAAAAAGGGCCTTTTAGAACACTGTTTATTTCTTTGCCTAGATTGCCACACATGTATTTTCATTGCCAAAATTAGAGTGCAATTAGAACATGAACATGTTTGCTGCGAAAAACAATTAGATTTTTTGTTAGTTTACTATATTTCTTCAATTCACTGTTCATACGGGTGTATATGAGTCTAAGCTCAAAATTTAATTTCTGACTGTAGTCTCATTTTACCGCTCCAACTATCTCAAAACCAATGAACAATAATAGACTGTAGGCACATTTCTTCACATAAATAACCCCCTTCTCGGAATTAACCGTAGATACACACATTTCAGCTACAATTAATTCCAAACGGAGGTTATATTGCATTTTTTGCCGCAACAAGATAAATCAACTGACCTCACAGCTACATGCACATAAGCACAAAACCATATAGTACTCTTTAAGTCACCTTACAAAAATCAAATAATCTCAAAACACTTAGGGACGGTGCATTAACTCTCACTTCGTTTATTGTTTCTTGATATATCAACCAATAAGAGATATGGGTCATGCATGCTTTCAATGACATATCAACCAAACATGACATGCAGTGGTTAGTTCATTACATGCAATTTTATTAATTAGCAAATAAACATTAAATTCTCGCGTTTTCTCCTTATTCTTGGTCACGGTGCACAACCTAAGATGACGGAGGGAGTACTACGAATTATTGTGAAGTATTGCAAACACCATTAAAGCGACTTTAGTCGGACACTGAGGCCCCTTCCAATGCATTGATGCTAAGGTGGGAGTGCTAAATGCATTAAAAAGCTTAGCAACTACTTTCCCCAATGCGTTGGTGCTTAACTTTTGTAGCTAAGCCTTCCTCATTTAATGTTTGAACACCAAAACACCTTCATGCATGGGCACTAATCTGCGCCGGCGCACCGGCCCAACCGTTCGGCCGGTCGCGTCAGGGCCGTTGGATTTGACCCACGTGGGCCATTGGATCTGGTGGAAAAAAAGGGTTTGCCCCGCAGCTTCTTTTTCCTCTCGCTGGAATCACATCTCCCGCTCGGTGCGCGTATCCTCTCCCCTCCGGTGACTGACCTCGTCGCCAATCCCCACCCCCGTCGGCCGTCCTCTTCGCCGGTCCCCATCCTCGCCGGCCGTCCTCGTCCGCCGCCGAGCTCGCTCGAGTTTTGCAGCACCTCCCCGCTTGCATCTTGCGTGCTTCCTTCGGTTCCAGCTCCGGACACAATCATTGCAGTCCCCCGACAAAGCTGGTTCCAGCATCTCAGCGCCGCCGCCGGCGGCGGCCAATACCACCCCCTTCTCGCTGGATGCAGCTCCAAAACACGCCCTGGCCAGTTGCAGGTCCTGCCGATGCCGGTTCCAGCATTGCAACCGCTGCTTCCAACAAAACAAATCCCACAAATCACAGACTCTCCATCAAATTTGATTGTAGCAAAAGAAACAGCCGGTTCCAGCAACAAATTACTCCGGTTCCAGCAAAAATCCCACAAACATCAAAATCTAACAAATTTGATTGTAGCAAAAGAAACACCCGGCTCCAGCAAAAATTCCACTAACATCAAACTCCAACAAATTTGATTGTAGCAAAAGAAACAGCCGGTTCCAGCAACAAATTACTTTGGTTCCAGCAAAATTCCCACAAATCATAAACTCTAACAAATTTGATTGTAGCAAAAGAAACACCCGGTTCCAGCAACAAATTACTCTGGTTCCAGCAAAAAAATCCACAAACATCAAAATCCAACAAATTTGATTGTAGCAAAAGAAACAGCCGGTTCCAGCAACAATTTAGTCTGGTTCCAGCATAAATCCCACAAACATCAGATCCAACAAAAATTGATTGTAGCAAAAAGAACAGGAGGTTCCAGCAACAAAAAAGTCCCGTTCCAGCAAAAAACAACACGTTGCCGGAGAGCTCGCTGCCCACGCTCGCAGCACCCCCCGCATCGCCTCTCGTCGGCACCGCACGCACGCACAGCTGTCGTCGCCCGTCGCTCCATCACCTCGGGCATCCAGCCCCCTCTACTGACACGCGAAGCGGGAGAGTGGGTTGGGCACGGCTTGTAACGAGAGAAAAAGGATGAGTTCGCCGAAGAAAGCCGCCGACAGGATTGGTTGGGAAGCGCCTAGAAGCTTCGCGCGGGCGGGGCGCGGAGGTGGTGGTCATCGGTGGTGCCGCTAGCCGGAGGTGCGGTTTGAGGAGAAGAGAGATGCTCAGCTCACGAAGAAATGAATGGCGGGGAAACTTCGCGTGCGTACAGAGGATAGCGCTTCGCGTCCAAAAGGATAAGGCAGCGCGTGTCCAGCGTGCATGTGAGTCGCACGATCGAGAACGATCATGCGGCGCACGTCGGACCGGCCGAGTCGTTAGCCGGTCGACCGGCCGCAAACATTACCCTTCATGCATTGGTTGATAGTCATTTTGCATAGGTCCACGCGTTTAGCATCGTTTCCTTCTGGGGTCATCATAATGCTCTCTCTCCTCTTTAGTTATTCTGCCACATCACTTTTTTGTCTATGTGGCATCTTTAGCATCGGTACACCTTGAAGCATTGGGAGGGGCATGAAGTAGCTGAAAGGGAAAAGTCTAAAATAAACCTTGAACTTATAGACGAAAGTTAAATTGAACCCTGAACTCTCAATGCCTGAAATCAGCACACTGAACTCTCTGATCCCGGTCTATTTTGAACCTTGAGAGGATTTAGCTGGTATTCGCTGAATTGGGCCGGCCTATTAGTAGTTGCTCGCGCTGCTCTGGTTTTCTTTATTTTTTAATTTTGTTTCTGTTTGTTTTTTCTTTCTTTTTTCATTCGTTTTATTTTGTATTTTCTTTAATGTACTTTGTTCTTTTTCTATTTTTCTTTATTCATTATACTTTTCTTTTTTTCTTCATATTGTTTTTCGCTTTTATTCTGTTTCTTTATTGGTAACTGGTTTTCTTTTTTATACAAGTCTAATTATTATCAGTACCCTATGCACATTTTTAGCGCAGACATAAAATGTCTTTTGGTACACTTTCGACATTTTCCAAATACATTACGTACATTTTTTAAAATACATGTTTTCCATTATTTTTTGAATACACAGTAATATTTTTCCAGATACACGTTATACATTTTCTTAACGACAATAAATTCATAAACTACATGGACATTTTAAAATTTGTATGCATTTTTTCAAACATTTTTAAAATTGTATGCATTTTTTTCAAACACATGTCACATATAGTCTTTTAAGGGTATGACACATTTTTCTACATCATGCAAACATTTATTTTACATTGTATATACTTTTTTAAAAATGTCGCAAGCACAGTTTTTGAATCACACGAATATTATTTTATGTTGTACATTTTTTATTGAAATGCCACATACATTTATCTAAACTCGTGATATTTTTTAGATGTCACAAACATTTTCTTTACACATTTGTTCAGGTTTCAATTTTTGTTCCCAGTTTTACAATTTTCAAAAAGTGTTCGCACTTTCAAATTTTCTTCAGGTTTCAAAAATATTTATGTTTCAAAAAGTGTTTGCTTTTTAAAAAAATTGTTGTTTTCTTAAAGTATTCAGGATTTTCAAAAAGTGCTCCCACTTTATAAAATGTCCGGACATTTCCAAAATTGTTTATGTTTTCTTAAATACATCGGGCCTTTATTATATTAGTTGTGCGTATTTTTGGCTAGCGGTATGAGCTCAATTCAGCCAGGTCCCAAGTTCGATTCAGCCCGAGACGTTTTTGTTACTTGGCGCTTTAATGAACAGAAGACTTTTTACGTCGCGCGCCTTAAGGAAAATAAAAAAAAACTCCCTTCGTGCCTGATGGGCCGGCCCAGTTGAGTGCACATCCAACAATCCCGGGATTTAACATGCCACGTCGACAATCCCTGTTTGGAAACTCACTCAAAGTTGGAAATGGACCGGGATCTGAGAGTTCGGTGTGCTGATTTCCGGGATTTGAAGTTTGGGGTTCGATTTAGCTTTCGTCTACAAGTTCAAGGCTTATTTTAGACTTTTTCCTAGCTGAAATAAAGCAAATGTCAGGCAGCTTGAGGAAGTGCACGGTCACGAGGCTACAGAATTAATGGAGGAGTACGCGGCATATCACACAACAGAATACGCACTTGCACCTCGGTGCACAACCGCACATACACAGGAGCTGAAGTTATTTCCGCAATCATGCGCGTCCGTATCGTCCCGTCACCGCCAATTGATTTGATTACGAGTGATCCTTGATGACGTCACAGTAGGTCCCCTGCAGCTCAACCACCAGCTTCAGCAACGCGACACGTGAGGTGCCACCGTCGCTCACCGCTGACCTCGCCGCCTTCTGAGCCCAGGCCGCTTTCGCTCGCATTTTCTGCCCGTCCGCGTCGCCGGCGTCCATCAGCCTCCTTACCTTGCGCTCCACCTCCGCCCTGTCCACCACGGCTCCCACGCCTCCGGCGGCCGTTATCCTGACCCCGGCGCCGATGATGTGCGTGACGTGGTGCGCGTTCAGGTGCTGCTCGGCCATCTGTGGCCACGCCAGGACGGGCTTCCCCGCCGCCAGGCTCTCCATCACCGAGTTCCACCCGCAGTGGCTCACGAACCCTCCCACCGCGGGGTGAGCTAGCACACTCCTCTGGGGGATCCACCCGCGGACGATCCTTCCGTGCGGCCCCGCGTCCACCGGCGGCGACCACGTGCCGGACCGGACGGCCCAGAGGAAGGGGTGGCCGGACTGCACCAGCCCGCGCGCCAGCTCGTCGAGCTGCTCGTCGGAGACATGGGCCTGCGTGCCGAACGACACGTAGATCACCGACTCCGACCGCTCCGCCATCTCGTCGAGCCAGGCGAGGCACCCCTCGGGGTCCTGCTCCCCCACGCGCTCCGGCACGTCGCCGGCGGCGAGAAACAGAGGGCCTACCAGCCAGGCTCGCGCGTCCGGCTGGTAGAACGAGATGAAGGCCGATACGTAGTCCTCATCCAACATGGCGAAGCTGTTGACCAGGACGCCCCAGCTGCGCGCGTCGGACTCGCCGATGTCATCGATAAGGAACCGAGTCACTGGATCCTCGGCGTCCCTGATCTTGGCGATCGTGTCCGGGACATCCGCCGCCGTGATCCTTACGTGTTCCGGCATACGGGACAAGTGGAAACTGGCGCCGGACGGCGGCGGGCTCGTGATGAGCGACTTGCAGGCTGCCATCGAGAAGCAGGACATGCCGTGGAACACGATGCGGCGGACGCCTGCGTCGGCCGCGACGCGGTGCGTGAACCCGAGGAAGAAGTCGGAGACGAGCACGAGCGGCGGGGCCGGGAGCGACGCCATGAGCTCCGCGAAGGGCTCCCGCAGGAGCGCCGTGGCGCGCAGGAACGTCGGGTAGAGGTCCGGGCCAGGCAGGGTGTCCGTGGACTCCACGCCGGATGGTAGCGGCGGCAGCGACGGGAACGGGAGAACGGCGAGGCGCACCGACGCCGGGAGGCGGCTGCGGGCGAAGGCGAGGTTGGCGGGCGTGACGACCACGGTGATGCGGAGGTTCTTTTGGTGCTCGGTGAGCGCCGTGGCGAAGTGAAGCAGTGGGAGGGTGTGGCCCTTGGCCATGAACGGGAACACGACCACGTGGTCGCGGCCGGCCTGGTTGCCCGTGCCGTTCGCGGCATGGGTGGGCGCAGCGGCACCGTCGGTGGTGGCGGTGATGGCCATGGCAGGGCGTTGCCGCGTATGGTTTGGTTCTGACTTGTGAAGGGTGAAGTCTATGGTGAGGTGTTGAGCTCCTATATATAAGAGAAACACAATGCTCGGATCGTCTGTATCCTTTTGTGCTATACTACTATATATTTTTAGATATGCGGAATCAATGCTCTTCTGGAAATGATATCTGTATTATTGCAGACACTTTATTTTTCCAAGTTCAGTTTCGGTGCATACACTTGTCAGGTGGTCTGAATTCAATTATACAATCTTGTCAATATACAGCGTCTTAGAGGTCGGAAAGTTAAGGTTGAGCGCACCTGTCTATCCAGCTATCTCAAATTTTCAGAAATCGCGTAACAGCAACGGTTCATTGCCAGAGTGCTACCGGTTCGTTATGGCAATAGCAACGTCGTTATCGAATAGCAATGCTTCATTACCAGAGTACTAGTGTTGCAATAGAGTCAATTTCAGTTCGCATGGGGCCAGTTTCTTCCTGCCACCCTACTCATTGCTTCTTTTCATGGCTCTGTGCAAGTGTGCATGATGAGACAATGCACTTCTCTTTGCGTACACCTTTCACGTAGGAGTTAATTATACACCTACAATACATGAATTTGCGTGGTGGGTACAGATTCATACACAAAGTTGAAAAATGATACAAACGGACCACTGAAGTATAATTTGGGGTATATGCAACTGAACGGCCATCTTCGCGAGAATCAAAATGCTTCAACTGGCTCTATTGTCCAAAGCTGAGCAAAGATCATCGCCTGGCACCTCATGAGAGACAGACACCTAGGCCAGGATGATCGATGTCTGCTCACGCTGCCAAACTCACACCAATTCTTGAGTGCATATGTTTGCAATACACCCAATTTCTCGATTTGGACTGACGCCTATAATAAATGTTAAAAATATAGTTAGTAACTTGACTCTTTGGGCCTATCGGCTGCTAAAACCCCGATTGTAAGGTGGTCACCACGTCTTCGTGTGACTATTTCTTCTTGTGTTTAACCTCGCCTATATAATCTTTTTGCAGTTTGGCTAATGATATTTAAGTAGCAAAACTCCCACTTCAAAAAATACTGCCCCCTTTCAAGTAAGCACAACATAGTATATTTCAGAAACATATATATACTTGGGGGATGCTAACACTTTTCATTATTTTTTGCCATAAACATGTATATGTAGCAAATTATTTTTCCAAAATGTCTCCATTTTGGATCCGTAAAAATAATGGCAAAGACTAGTAGTCTTATCCTATACACCTAAATAGTTTATCCCCAGTACTTCTATTATCTTAACATGCACCGATGCCGCATCATCAAAGGCCCATCACAACATGCATGAGAATTATTTTTTCATTATTAGTAGATCTTCACTAATTCTATTTTATTTTAACATGCACACATGTCACTTCATCAAAGACCCACCCAACATGCATGGGAAAAATTTCAATGATTATACTACTATCTATATTCAATAAATATTTTCAACTACACAAAAATCCAATGCAATATATAATATGTATTTTTTGTTTTTTCATATATTATTAATTCAGGTGTTTCATATAACCAAATCTTATTGAAATATATTGCAACATATTCCCGCCGCAACACGCGGGGTATCATCTACTATACCCAAATAGTTCATCTCCACTACCTCTATTATCTTAACATGCACACATGTCACCTAATCAAAGGCCCACCATAACATGCATGAGAAAAAAGTTTTCATTATTAGTTGATCCCGTGCACACATCTAATCTCAACACACATGCCACCTTATCAAAGGTCCACTCAACATGCATGCACAAAAGTTTTTCATTATATTATGTCACTTATGTACAAATATTTTTTGACTACACAATAATCAAATATAATATATAATATTTAGTTTTAGTTCATATATTGTTAATTCAACTATGCATGTTTCATGCAATCAAATCAATGAAATATATTGCGGTAGATTGCTGCAGCAATGCGTGGGGTATTCTCTAGTTAGCATAACAAGTATGCAAGGGGGGAAGTTGTACAATTCACGGAGGAAATCTTGGCACAGATTTTTCATGGTAGTTATAGATAGAACAATCTTTATGTTGCTTGACAAATTTCCTAAAAATTCACACGTGCACGTGACCAAGTATTGTATGTAAACTTCATTTGTGGTGCAAAAGACGTGCATTCCATTCCCCTATCTAAAAATGTCCACCAAAAGGGACTTGGACTTTTGGAACATGGTTCTATGGGAACCCCTTATGACTAGCAAATTAAAAAGAACTACGGAAAATTAAGAAAATCTGTTTTTTTGGTAACATATGTAATCCATCGGTATACTCGCATATGAAGTTTCACGAAAAATGGCGTCCACGGTATTCTGGAAAAAATGACAACATTGAAGCTAAAAAAGCACGGTTTGAATGAATAGTAAGATCCCAGTTGTATTTTCTTTACTAAGAATACCACGAGTGTCATTCCGTCACGAAACATCACACGCGAGTAGAATGGTTGACCAAGTTTGGTACCCCCAAAATTCAGATTTTTTTTAATTTTTCTATTAGTTTCCCTGATTTTCCTATTCACGTGGGTATGTGTGGTGATTCACTTTTGTATTTTCAACAAAAAATTTATTATTCTATCTAAGTAATAGTCTTTTATTGTGAAGAACGCATACAAATACTACCTTCATCCCAAAATAAGTGACTCAACTTTGTGCCAAGTTAGTACAAAGTTGAGTCACTTATTTTGGGACGGAGGAAATATATTTTTCCACAGAAATTTGGAGGCACATACTATAGGACCATAGGTACATGACTGCAAATTTTCATTATTTTTTGAAGCTTACCCGAACACCTTTTAAATTTTCTTAAAGTAAAAGGTGGAAGCGAGCTGGTAGCGCAAAATCCACTATTTTAATTACAAACTCATCTTACATAAGTATGTTGGCAAAAAAAAATACAGGACTGTGAAATATCTTACGAAAGGGTTACTTATGTTGTTCAACATTCAACTAACAGTTTAAGAAGCGACATGGCACACTGATTTTTTTTTTCTAATGCCACACCAGGACAAAACAACACGAATGTCAACGAACAAGTTGCTCAATGGATAGAGGAGATACGTGTGGTTACATCCAAAACCGAGCCGGGAGCATCCGGACATGAAAAGAAAAACCAACTGTATTTGTGCACACAGCCTATTGATTAAGGGCGCTGCTAGGCATAAGACCACTGATTTCAGGAGAAAATCAGTCGGCTCGTCAGCCGTTCGATCCCCACAGACGTTGGATTGGTCTTTCTTACACAGCGCATGCCGCAGCTTCGTCCTCCTCCTGTGGCAAAAATTCCCCACGCTCTTGATCCTCTTCCACACACACGGGAGCCCTGGCTACGGCGGCGAGCTCCGGCAAGACATCCCAACCAGGCTCGCAGTGCCATGTTCAGCCTTGTAGCAACGCCGCTACCGCCGGCACCAGAACCGCCGCCGCGGGCGGCCGGGGAGCCGGCCCCTTGCAACACCCTCGGTGCCTCCCCTGCAGCACCGCCACCGCTCATGGCAGCACCGCCACCGGCGAAACTCCATTGTAGCACTGGTGACCCTCCGGCGAAGCTCCATTGAAGCATTCGACGGCCTCGACGGAGCTTCATTGCAACGCCGACGACCGACCGGCGAAGCTCCATTGGCAGCGACGGGTGCTGCGACGTAGCGCATGGTGAAGATGGCGGAAGTTGAGAATCTAATATGCAGCGCCGGCCATGGCGGATGCTGCGGTGCAACGTTGGCAGCGATGGGTGCTGCGACGCAGCACGACGTCCATGGCAGAAACTCCCAGACAGCGCGCGACGACGGCGAAAGCTGCGATGCAGCACTGGCGGCCATGGAGGATGCTCCGAAGAAACGTTGCCGGAGACAGGTGGTGCGACGCAGCGCGAGATGCAGCACGGGATGTGCGGTGCAGCGCCGTCGCCTACGGCGGGTGCTGCGATGCAGCTCGACGGCGACGGGAGCTGCGGTGCAAGGCAACAGCGGATTGCAACGGCAATGGGTGACGAAGGGAATGAGATGCGTGTGTGGTCGAGATGTTTCGACCAGAGGAAGCAGGAAGAGGCTAAGAGCAACGTGGGTCCCATAAAGGACACGTGGAAGGCGCATGAGGCGGCTTGAAGGAGACGTGGGATCAGTCGATTTAAAAGGAGTGTTTTCCATTGATTAATTGCATCTGTGTTGTGACATCAAATCCCTGTAGGCTATGGCGACTCTTTAGCCCCCCTGTGTGGCTGTCTCTGCTCAATTTAGCTACTTTTCAGTCAGCTGAGTTTTCACTTTTGCGTCAGTCAATTTCTTGTCCGTTGGATAGTGCTATGGGATGCGTCATATTTCAGTTTATTCCCGTTTTAGATTTGGGCCAAGTAGTATCGACTAACCCGTCAGTCAAATCGATTTCTGCTCGGCTCGTGCTCCTCGCGGGGCGCCCGTTAAGCTGCCCGGCCCGTTTGGATGGAACGCAGACCGTCGCTGTTCTTCTCGTCTTACCCCTTCCTCCTTGGTTTCTGTCAGTCACTTCCCCCTCCCCCTCTCCGCCCCAGTCTCTCTTGGTCTCTGTCTTCTCCTCTTCCTGCCCCAAGCTAGGGTTCGTGGAGTTTCTTGCTAGATCTGCTCCCTCTGTGAATACTTCTTCTTTTGCTTTTTGTTTTTGCTGGATCTGCTCCCTCTGCGAATACTACTTCTTTTGCTTTTTGTTTCTGCTAGATCTGCTCATTTTCACTTTGTTTGTGCTTACTAAGGTGCTTCTCTATGGTTCACTATGGTGTTTGCAGGATTTACCAATCGGGGGAGTTTCGTTGATGACGGATTGCCGTTGCTCCATCTCCTCTTTTTCAGGTATTCTTCCTTATTGAATCTTATTATTGTATTGTTTCTTGTACTAGTTAGAGGAGTCCTGTTAGTTTTTTTGTTTTTTATGCTTTACTTAGGGTTTTCTTGTTTTTTGTGTTTGATGTGCAGTGATTTGTTTTACTGTTTGGTTTTAGGGTTTGAACAGGTTGATTCAGTGAGTCTTGTATGTCTCTAAAGATTCAATCCTTTTTGTGCATATTGTTATTCTGATGCGGATTCTAGGTCATCTGCTTTCTAATAAATCTGCTTTCTAATAAACCTTTTAGGTTTGATTCTATTTACTTTATGCCTATTTTATGTTTGATAGTCAGTTTATTATGTTTTATGTTATATTAAGTGTGTGTCTGGTCACTATTGAGTCCAATTGATGTTTTTAGGTGTATTGCATTTTTCGTATATGTCCATGGTGTTGATACACTTTTGCTTTTTTGAGGTATCTGTGCAAGTTTAGATACATAGAGATGCAATTTGTTCAGATTTAGTCAAGATTATGGAGGTTCTTTATGTAATTTATCTTCTTTTAAGTTACCCATCTAGACTAGGAATTCATTTCTTTGAGATAGTTAGATTGTAAGCTTTTATATTTTTATAGTTAATGTAGGTTGTTCAACTTGTTTTATGCCCTGCTGGGTAATTACATAAAAAATCCTTTTTATTTACCATGTGTTTCTTTTTTATTGTGTAGGCATGGTTTGCCCTGTTTGTCGTTGTCCAGGTGCTCCTTGCGTACCATTTCTGCGAGCGGATGAAGTCCCTGAAGTTTTCGATGTTGTCGTTGACGAGGATTGCTTCAGAAGGATGGTGAGTTGTCTTTATCTTTTCTTATATTTATCTCTTCTTTTTATTTATCAGTATGTGTGTATGTGTTTACTTAGGTATTGCTTTCCTTGATTGCTGATATGAAACCTATGTACCTTTTCATGTTGTCCCTGTGTGCTATGATCAACTCATGCAAGTATCGCTGTGTGCATGTTTTCATGTCTCATACAGTGAGGTAGTCTGCATTTTAATCTTTGATTTTTCTTGTATATATCATGAAGGTTCATATGAAAGTTGATGTTATGAACTGTGCGCAAGTTTAGTATCATGAACATGCAACTTTTTAATAACAGTCTTTGAATTGTACGAATTAGGTTTATGAACTAGGTTCCAGTTGATATTGATGATTGCATGTTAGTACAGTTAAAATTTTGCGTAGGTTGAAATACTTTGCACATATTTATCTTTGTTCTCTATTAAATATTAATGTTGCTGTTGTAAAATGTGTGCAGGCTTAGTATCATGAACCTGCAATTATTTATTTATTTTTTGAATTTTTGAAGTATGTGTTTGTTGTAGTTATAGCTGTACTGTTTTTTAAAATTCACTATTGATCAATTCATTCAAGATTAGTTATGCTTATAACAAATTTGTTGATTTGTTCTTGTTTTTATCCAGTGCATGCCCTGCAATGTGAGAGATTTCCCCATCTTTTTGTTGCTCTGTTTCAAACTCTGATTCATCACTCCTACTTGTGCCATTTGAATCTGTTGTTTCTGCATGATCAGGTCCTTGCAGTTCTCCCCGATTGCTTTGTGCTAATTCTTATTTTTGAGTGGTCAACAAGTCTTGCTCAACAACTGTATCAAAATTGTTCCAACTCTGCTCTAATAGCTGCAATTCTGAACGCTCATGATTTCCACCGAAATGACCACAACTCACTGTATTTTGTTCCAGGTAATCTTCCTCTGCATCACTTTCATTCTGTTCACTACTGAATTCTAGGTAATCTTCGTTTGGATCAGTTTCATTTTCATCACTGTTGCATTCAGAATTATAGTCATGTGCTTCATCTCCTTCATCATCTTCTTCTTCTTCAACCCGTTGGGTGCTTGTAATTGGATTTTGATGCTACAAATTAATTCATGTCATGAAGTTGTACTATAATATTTAACTTATTGCAACTTGTACAATATAGGTTTTAGCAATAGCACATACCTAAGCATTTATGCTTGTTGTCAATAGCGAAGTGAAACTTGTTATAGGGATTGCCATGTTGTCACTCTGAGGATGACTCACCACAGTCATCTGTTGCATGAGTTCTGTGTACGATTGTACGGCTCCTTGAGGTGCTAGAAGCTCACTAATCATTTGAGAACTTTGCTTTCCATACTGAACGTCTAATAATTCCTGCATGAATAATTCAGAAATGTTTCAATACCGTGTATCCATTTTTGTTTGATTTTGTGCATTTTGGTTTACTATACTTCACCTCTTTACTTAATTCTTGGAGTTTTCTTGTGTAGTGTTGCTGTTCTTGTACCCCATAGCTTTGTCCAAGTAGTGCGCCCTATAATGAAAGTTTCAACAGAGGTTAGTTTTTTCGGTTCATATAATTATATAAAAATTTGAAATATAATAAACTAACCTCATGAGTTACATTAATTTAATTTCTAACCAACTGTACATGTTCATCCACTTCATCTGAATTTTTCAGCACCTGCACATTTTTTTAAACAAATTTATTTGTATTCTTTTTTTGCTTGAAAATGCCAGATTGGAAAGAAATGCCAGCTAGTAAATTTTTAACCTTTTATTTTGCTTACCGTGTTATCTTGTTGTATATCCATATTGTCTGTCTTTGTTGTCGATTATCTTGTGCAAATTTACGTGCCTGAAAATGCAAATTCAATATTGTTCATGAGCATGTTCCTAGAGCTGTCAAAAATAAGTTCAACCTCTATTGCTTGCTCGTAAATTATGAGAACTTTCATATACATATGTTTCATATGCAGATGTTTCATATCTAAAGTATGACAACTTCTTTTAGGCTTCCATGTTGTAGCATGATACCATAGTTTTACCAATGCTCTTTTATGTTGCTTCTAATTCCTAGGTTTAAAATGCTAGGTTCTAAATGTGTACTTTCTGATTTCTGGGAGGTGTTCTGCATAAACTGTAGTTCAACCACCTGGTGAAAATGCTAGGTTCTAAATGTGTACTTTCTGATTTCTGGGAGGTGTTCTGCATAAACTCTAGTTGAACCACCTGGTGAAAATGCTAGGTTCTAATTGTGTAGTTTCTGATTTCTGTGAGGTATTTCGCATAAACTGTAGTTCAACCACCTAGTGAAAATGCTAGATTATAATTGTGCTACTTTCTGATATCTGGGAGCTGTTTTGCATAAACTGTAGTTCAAACTGCTTCTAGTTCCTAGGTCGAAATGTAATGTTGCTTTATATGTATCTGTGCAAATTTTCCTTTATGTCCTTGCAAGTTCAGTTTGTTTTTCAAGTACATTCCAGTAAGTTCTTTCTTCATGAAACATTATAATGCATCTGATTATTTCAGTGAACTTAATGTTGTGGTTTCATGGTATTGTCAGGTCAACACATGAGATACAACAGGAATATGGACCCTATAATTAAAGGAAAAGGGGGTGTGTGGTCAGATTAAATTTTACCTTGCAATTACCAGAAGCAGCTTGTTCTCCAGGTTTCTTTCTCTTTTTTGCTTTTCCTTTAGACAGATCTGCGATTTGGGAATGCGATGAACACTCATCCATTTTTTATTGTTCTGGTGTTGTAGAAATAAGGGCGATCGGAGAAGAATCTGTTTCTAAGGAGGAAATTTTAGGACAAGATCTACATAGAGGTGACACGAATGCAACAAAAACTGAGGTCACCAGCAGCGTCCGTGGCGGCGGCTGGGAGGTAGGAGGTCGGGGAAGAAATAGGATGGAAGAAGACCTAGTGATCTCAGTGTTAGGTGGATCGTTTTGTTTTGAGCAGAGTGGGTTGCTTAGCGGGTCCAGGCCGGTTTTGCGTTTGGGCTTAACAAAAGGCAGAAACAGATAACATAATTTTCTTCAATCACACCTAAAAAAATCTTCAATCTGTTTGCCTGTTGGGCTGATTTCGACTGACCTTAATTCTGGTTCAGTCAGTTTTCATTTGTTTCCTTTTGCATCGTTTGTTTCGTACCAATCAACTGACCACTTTTCTGGGTTAGTCGATTGATCTGTAGCCGCTCCCGTCTCTGCTCGTTGCCTTCTTTGAAGCATAGAGGATCGCAGCTACTCTCTTCATTTGGAAATACTTGTCGGAGAAATGAATGTATCTAGATGTATTTTAATTCTAGACACATCCATTTTCATCCATTTATGCGACAAGTAATTTCGGACGGAAGGAGTACTAGATAAGAAGCTAGCACACATTATATCATTTTTTTGGTACAGAGATTCATTACCTCAAAATCAGATGTGTAATATAATGGGATGATAACATAATTAAAGATGTCAATATCGGCTTTGCTAAATCTTGCATACGCATCAGATATATTTTTCTATAACACACTGAATGTGCAAATTTTTGTAATCATGTCAATCTGAAAAGAAAAAAAATCCATTCTGCCGTGTACCGCTCACAGTCTCCATTGCTTGAAGTGTTGTGTGGAAATACACAGAAAGCGGAATATACACTGCTAAATCTGCATACTTGGCCTAATTTTTTTTGCATCATCCGCTCACCCATGAAGCTTGTGGTGTGGAAGGCCTGGCCCCCTTCCAAGGTCAATTTTTTCGCGTGATTGGCCATGAAAAAAAGGGTATGGACTGTTGACCGTTTGGCTAACCAGGGGTGGCCTAATTGTGGGTTTTGTTCTCTTTGCAAGTGTGTGCAAGATTCCATCGACCACCTCCTCTTCAGATGCCGGTACACTACTAGACTTTGGAAAATGATAAAACATTGGCTCCAGCTCGAAAGCATCAACACTTCCACTTGGCACTTGGCATGATCAACCAAAGAGTGGTGGCAGGGGCGAATCTACGTGCATGCTTGTGGGGGCGAATGCCCCCACTCGTTTTTCGAGCCGACTAATACTAGGCCTAGTATATGGGGCGTTGCCCCTACTAAGCCCAAGGTATTTGCCCCCACTTCTTTATTTTCTGCTGTATGTTCAAAGCCCAGCAGCCCGTCTAGAGAGAATACAATCAGGCCTCGTGCATACAATTCGGTCAGGTGGTTCTTAATTCGCCTAAGAAAAGGTGGTTCTCAATCGCTGGAATAGAAACGTACAGCATTCAGATCTACGGGAGTTTCACACGCGTTTATGGCCTGTGTGACCGCCTTGACCAGCCGAAGCCGCCGCGCCGCCGACTGCGGCTGTAGGCTGCGCATACGTGACATCCCCCCGGCGATCAGCCTCGATCCGCGCTGCACACGCCGGCCGGCCGGCTCGCCATCCCCACTGAAGAAGCTGTACTGATTAATCATTCAATCAAGGTAAGCCCTAAGTTTAGTTCTCTTACTAGTATATCCTGATTTCCATGTTAAAAAAGGTAACGAACTGTATCAAATATCCATGTGTATAAATTATAGTGTACAAATTATTAATTAGATTGATTGAATCTAGCTTTCTACCAATAAGTTTGAGCATCTGGGAGTAGAATAAAATCTATAGTAAAATTTGGTCTTTTAACGTTCAACTATTTGATATTGACAGGCAAGCTAATGTACCAATTTTTCGCAAAATCCATGGAAATAGTTGATCTGAACAAG
This sequence comes from Aegilops tauschii subsp. strangulata, assembly GCF_002575655.3. NCBI lineage: Eukaryota > Viridiplantae > Streptophyta > Magnoliopsida > Poales > Poaceae > Aegilops > Aegilops tauschii. The sequence goes on from NC_053041.3 coordinate 465,518,553, forward strand.
CTTACTCAGGATCCATCGAAAAGGAAGATACTTACAGATTTTAGTGTCAAATAGCATGAGGAGATTTGGAAAAATCGTCGCTGGATGAAACGGAAGGAGGTAATGTGCTCAAGCTTATTTTTTTATCTATCAATGTTTACATTCCTTCTATATTTAAACATGTTTCCTTTCCCCGCAAATTGAAGGCTAAAAAGGAACGTAGGAACAAAAGAAATCGACATATTCATGTTTCACAATTTATTCTTTCGTAAGTGGTGGTTTACTTTTACTTTTGGCAATCAACTTGTCATAATTATGTGTGTGCTGACATTATCTTATAAAGAAATATATGATTTTGATTCTTATGGACTATATGTATGCTTGTGCGCTTGATTTTTAAAAGATTTAGGCACTAGTTTGTATACATGTTTCTGGAAAAAAATTGTGTACATCTTTGCCCCCTCTCGGTTTTCATCCTGGCTCCGCCCCTGAGTGGTGGATCGGGCTCTCCGACTCTACCATATCGAATATGAAGGCCATGGCTACCCTCTCCATGCTCACCTCTTGGACAATCTGGAATAAAAGGAACACTCACATCTCCCAACTCAAGAGTGCCCCACCGACGGTTCTACTAGCTAACATCAAGATTGAGGCTTAAACTTGGGTCACCGCGGGTGCAAAGAAGTTGAGATCCATCATGCCACGAGAGTAGGCCTTTTATAGCAGTGTCGTAACACGATGGGCGTTGTAACACAAACATTGAACTTCTTCTTTCCCTCTTAATTAATAAATGACGCGAGACTTTCAAAAAAATTGCTTGGAGTGGCATGTGCAGATTTATTTGTACTTTCTCTATAAAATAATAAAATAATATAAGACCATTTAGATCACTAAAATAGTGATCTGAAAATACGAACTAGTGGCTTACCAAGTTGACCGGTTTGGGATGTTTCTCAAAAAGTGAAAATTTAAGAGAATACGCAGAGAATGTGAGAAGAGCGCTGCTACACGCGACAAATTCTGGACGACTTTGGCGTGATGCAGCACATAGCACCGTTTAATCCTTCATCGTGCGGAGTTCGGCCGGCAACTGTCATGCTCACAGTAGTTTCGATGTGAGAATTCCCGCTAACCTGTTGTCGAGTTCTCTCTTTTTTTTTTTTGCGGGGACCTGTTGTCGAGTTCGACAGCTCCAAGAACGAACTGGAACGCATCTCATGGAAAAGATAGTAAAAAAGAAAAGACGAACGCATTGGAAGAGGTTGATGTAACTGATTTAAGTAATGCTTGTCAGGAACTCGAGATGCTAGCTCGAGAGTTGACATGCCGTCGCTCGTGGGCGGCTATGATAAGACAAATACTATGTTCAACAGTGGAAGGGTGAGCAAGATGTAACTAGGACAAACTAATCACAAGAGTCAGCAGAAATATAACATCTGTTGTACACAGTACGATGCTTGTGAGCAAGATGCAATTTGCACAAATTAATCAGGGGAGTCAACGGGAGTATGTGCTAATCTGTTGTACTCCCTCCGTTCCGAATTATTTGTCGCACGTATGAATGTATTTAGATGTATTTTAGTTCTAGATACATTCATTCCAGCGACGAGTAATTTAAAACGGAGGGAGTACATATGATGCTCCATCACGGACATCGTGTGAATTATTAGCAACCACTGGACATCATCTCTCTATCATTTTAATACAGTACTCCCACTGTAACCTTTTATAAGATGTTTCTAGAGTCCCTGTCAGTGTTAAAACTGTCTTACATTACGTCACCGAAGGGGTACTTATCATTTTTGTTATTGTTCAGTGCCTGTTTTTCTTTTTTCTTCTGTCGGTTTTCTTTCTGCTGGTTTGACCTTGATGTTAAACCGGGGAGAGGACACGCGCCGGGCGGCCGGAGGCAGGTAGTTAACAAATCCTGAGTTCACTGATTAATTACAGCCTCCTTTCTTTAGGCGACTGATTAATTACAGCTAGTTCAATCTGTGTGCGTTTGTGTGTGCACGGGCCACGTGCGTGTGTATGCGTGTGTGTATGGACATGGGAATGCAATTTACTTTAAAGCTTACAAATCTTATATACTTCCTCTGTAAATAAATATAAAATCTTTCTCAAAAGATAAATGCCACATATGTGGCACGAAGCACGCTGACCCTGACTTTTTTAAACTAAAGTTGTCATTAAAAAAAACAAACACACAAAAAAACTGGAACTTGTCATCCAAAAAGAATTGCACAACTAAAATTGTCATCCTCACGTCACTAAATTTGCCATTAAAAATATTCAGAGTTGCATATATTCGTGTAATGCGTGTGACACTAGTGTTCAAATTTTTTAGATCACTAAAGCAGTTGGTCATCACTATCTTAGTTATCTCAACATGCACACATATCATCTCACCAAACATGCCACATCATCATCCCATTAATTGTTTCTTTTAACATGTATGAAAAATGTTACTCCCTCCGTTCCTAAATATAAATCTTTTTAGAAACTTCAATAAAGACTACATACAGATTTATATAGACATATTTTAGAGTGAAGATCCATTCATTTTACTTCGTATGTAGTCCTCATTGGAATCTCTAAAAAGACTTATATTTACGAATGAAGGTGTATTTATATTTTCTCTCAACATACACACGTCTTAACTCTCCACACATGCCACATCATCAGTCACACTAATTATATTTCTCTCGACATGCATGAGAAATACTACTTATATTCTACATATATTCACAACTACTCCCTCCGTCGTAAAATATGTGTCGTTGATTTAGTACTAAATCAACGACATTTATTTTGGAACGAAGGGAGTATGTACTAATTAAATACAATTTATCATATCTGTTTTAAATTTCATCAAAAAATATTGCAAGAAATCTCCGCAACAACGCGCGGGGTAATTATCTACTCCCTCCGTTCCTAAATATTTGTTTTTCTAGAGATTTCAACAAATTACTACATACGGAGCAAAATGAATGAATCTACACTCTAAAATATATCTATATACATTCGTATGTGGTAGTCCATTTGAAATCTTAAAAAAAACAAATATTTAAGAACAGAAGGAGTAGTTAAAAGTAAATAACGTGCTACCAGGAAGAAGATAGCCACGGTTCTGGACGCAGTCACGCAGCAGCATTGCCCAATGCACATTACCTAGTGCTGCTAGGTAATAATAGCTAGTTCAATCCTACGGCCGTGCTGGGCTGCTATAGCTATCGCGCTGACGCATTACATAGTGCAAAGGTATGCACATTGTATCGATATTCTCTGATTCCAATATACTACATGCTGATGCATACCAAGGGTTTACGAAATTGCTTTACAAACGACACTTCCCGCACGATCAGCGAACGACGCGTGGACTGGACACTCGCTGTCGATGACACGCGCTATCCAAACCTCGCCGTCGTCCTGATCCACACGTGATCACTGATTTGACTTCGTGTCTTCATCCTACAGCATATGACCATCACAGTCCGTTCCGGCAGTCCCTTGATCAGCGTGCCCATCCAAAAACATCATTTTAATGTATATGCTTACTAAAGTAGTGATCTAAAACTTTATGAAGGACAAACCAACCATTTGGCTGCCACCTAGGCTAAAATGCTAACATTTTCTGAGAAAAGGCCAACATGTCAATTGGGCCGCTACCATGCTATAGTAATAAAAAATTAATATTTGTTAAATGCATGGTCAACATTTTTATACACATTTTAAACATTTTGTAATTGCTTGATTAACATTTTTCAAATACAAGATTAATATTTTTGAAATACATGATCAATATTTTCTCTATACACATTTTAGCATTTTCAAATTCTTGATTAACATTTTTCAAATATAAGATTAACATTTTTTAATACATGGTCAATAATTTTTCAATATGCATTTAACTTTTTCAAATGCTTGATTAAGATTTTTCAAATACTATTTTAACATTTTTTTTCAAATGCTTGATTATCATTTTCTAAGACATGATCAACTTTTTCACACACATTATATGCAAGATTTTTTTTGTTTTTCTTTGGTTCCTTATCAGTTTTCACTGTTTTCCATTCTTTTTGCACTTCTTTCTCCGGTTTCTTTTTTGTTTTCTATTTTATTTGGTTTCTTTTCCTTCTGTTTCAGTTTCCATTGTTTCTTTTTTATTTCTTTGTTCCTTTTGGGTCTCATTCTACATTTTTTGTATACATCAAGAACATTTTTGTAAATTCGCCTATATTGTCTCAACATATCCGGTCCCAAGCCCGGATAAAGGAGAAGGGTTGTGATAGGCTTGGCGAGCCAACGTAAAAACTCAACCACTCTTATGGAGATGACACCCAAAAGATTTTCGTTGGGGCACCACATAGGAACCCGGGTGTGGTGTCAAATGGGCAAGGGCCGGTCCGTCACCCTCCCGGTGGCGCGCCGTATCTTGATATGGATACGGTGTCAAATGAGCGAGGATCTGGTCGTCGCATCCTTAGTGGCGCGCTACATCGGCGCCCGGATGTAGTGGAAAATGAGCAAGGGTCTTCGCATTTGATTTGACGAGTGCGAAGGGTAAGGAAGCTAGCCAAGCCTAGGAGGATTCTCTTAGGTAGCTGGAACGTAGGGTCTCTGACAGGGAAGCTTCGTAAACTAGTTGATGCAGCGGTGAGAAGAGGTGTTGATATCCTTTGCGTCCAAGAAAACAAATTGAGGGGTCAAAAAGCGAAGGAGGTGGAGGATACCGGCTTCAAGCTGTGGTACACGGGGACGGCTACAAACAGAAATGACGTAGGCATCTTGATCAACCAGAGCCTTAAGTATGGAGTGGTAGACGTCAAGAGATGTGGGGACTGGATTATCCTGGTCAAGCTGGTAGTTGGGGACTTAGTTGTCAATGTTGTCAGCGCGTATGCACCGCAAGTAGGCCACAATGAGAACACTAAGAGGGAGTTCTAGGAAGGCCCGGAGGACATGGTTAGAGCAACTCTAGCAGACCCCACAAAAATACGACCCGCAAAACGCGTTTGCGGGTTCACGAAGATCGCTTTTGCGGGTCAAAAACATACGCGGCCGAGCAGAACCCGTATCTAAACCTGCATAATTTGAAAAAATACTTTCGCGGGAGAAATTGCACAAACATAGTTCATCACATACTACATTGTTCATCGCATACTACATAGTTCATCACAAACTACAAGCATAGTTATACTACATACTACGTTAAACTAGTACTAGGGGGTCGGATCTGACGGCGGCGAGGTCGCGGAAACTGGACGACACCGTGGAGGAGCCGGACGCTCAATCCTCCTCGCCGGAGCTGCAGAGATCGACGTACTTCTTCGCCTGCTAAGCGTGGATGCGGCGCCACTCGTCAGCCTTCTCGTTGGCGGCGACGTTGTTGGCGACCGCCTGCCGCCACTCGAGGGCTTCGAGCTCCTCGGCGTGGCGCCGGAGCTCCTCCTCCTCGCGCACGCTCCACTCGGCGATGACGGCAGCGACGGCGTCGAACTCCGCGGCATTGTCCTCGGGCCCGACGACTCCGCGGCGGCCGAGCGGAGCGGGCTCTTCGGGCTCCTCCTTCACCGGCCGAGCGAACGGCGCCGGCGGCTCCGGCTCCTCCTCCTCGTCTGACCACTCGCTCTTCACGGGGAGGAAGCCCGCGGCGGAGGAGGAGGATCCGGCGTACGAAGAACGCGCGGAGGAGAACGACGCGCGCCGGCGGTCGTACTCCACCGTCTCGCGGCGGTCGAAGCTCGCCGGCGGCGAAAGCCCGCGGTTGGTCCACTTCCGAGCGCCGCGCTTCCTCGCGCCGTCGGACCGGACGCGCCGCTCGCACTCCGGGTCCCTCTCACGGCCGGATCTGCTGCCGGAGCCGCATCCGGAGCTCCACATTCAGCCCCACATGGCGGCTGGAGGCGGGGCGGAGGGTCGCCGACGGCGAGAAATTGGGAGAGGAGAAAGGGGAATCAGGTGGCTCGCGGCGGCGGGGGGATAGGGTTTGGACCCGCACTTATAGTGCTCGGGGCGTGCGGTTTGCGGGCTGCGGTAAAAAAAATTGCGGGCCGGGCGAGTATGCGGGCTCTGTTCTGGCCGGAAAATTGGCCCGAGCCCGCATACTCGCCGGAATTTTTGCGGGCCGGGCATTTTGCGCGGTCTGCTAGAGTTGCTCTTAGGAGTGTACCGATTGGCGAGAATCTCTTCATAGGAGGAGACCTCAATGGCCACGTGGGTACATCTAACACATGTTTTGAAGCGCTGCATGGGGGCTTTGGCTATGGCATCAGGAATCAAGAAGGAGAAGATATCTTAAGCTTTGCTCTAGCCTAAGACATGATCGTAGCTGACATCCTCTTTAAAAAGAGAGAATCAAATTTGGTGACTTTTAGTAGTAGCCAACACTCTAGCCAGATTAATTTCATCCTCTCGAGAAGAGAAGATAGGCGTGTGTGCCTAGATTGTAAGGTGATACCTAGAGAGAGTGTTGTCCCTCAACATAAGCTGATGGTTGATGACTTCCGCTTTCAGATTCATGTCCAGCGGGATAAGCATGTCAAAGTCACTAGAACGAAGTGGTGGAAACTCAAGGGGGAGGTAGCTCAGGCGTTTAAGGAGAGGGTCATTAAGGAGGGCCCTTAGGAGGAAGGAGGGAATGTGGACAATGTGTGGATGAAGATGGTGACTTGCATTCGTAAGGTGGCCTTGGAGGAGTTTGCAGTGTATAGGGGAAGGAGAAGCGAAGTTAAGGATACCTGGTGGAGGAATGATGATGTCCAGAAGGCGATTAAGGCGAAGAAAGATTGTTTCAGACGCCTATACCTGGATAGGAGTGCAGACAACATAGAGAAGTACAAGATGGAGAAGAAGGCCGCAAAGTGAGCTGTCAGTGAAACAAGGGGTCGGGCATATGAGGACCTCTACCAACAGTCAGGCACAAAGAAAGGCGAAAGGGACATCTATAAGATGGCCAATATCCGCAAGAGGAAGGCGAGGAATGTTGTCCAAGTCAAATCCATCAAGGACGGAGCAGACCAACTCCTAATGAAGGACAAGGAGATTAAGCATAGATGGCGATAGTACTTCGACAAGCTGTTCAATGGGGAGAATGAGAGTTCTACCATTGAATTGGACGACTCCTTTGATGATACCAGCATGCGTTTTGTGTGGCGAATCCAGGAGTCCGAGGTCAAGGAGGCTTTAAAAAGGATGAAATGAGGCAAGGTAATGGGCCCTGATTGTATCCCCATTGAGGTGCGGAAAGGCCTCAGGGACATAGCGATAGTATGGCTAACCAAGCTTTTTAACCTCATTTTTTGGGGAAACAAGATGCCAGAAGAATGGAGACAGAGTATATTAGTACCAATTCTCAAGAACAAGGGGGATGTTCAAAGTTGTACTAATTTCCGTGGAATTAAGCTGATGAGCCATACAATGAAGCTATGGGAGAGAGTCATTGAGCACCGCTTAAGAAGAATGACAAGCGTGACCAAAAATCAGTTTTTCATGCCTGGGAGGTCGACTGTGGAAGCCATTTTCTTGGTACGATAAATTATGGAGAGATACAAGTAGCAAAAGAAGGACTTGCATATGGTGTTCATTGACTTGGAGAAGGCCTATGATAAGATACCGCGGAATGTCATGTGGTGCGCCTTGGAGAAACACAAAGTCCCAGCAAAGTACGTTACCCTCATCAAGGATATGTACGATAATGTTGTGACAAGTGTTCGAACAAGTGATGTCGACACTGATGACTTTCCGATTAAGATAGGACTGCATCAGGGGTCAGCTTTGAGCCCTTATCTTCTTCCCTTGGTGATGGATGAGGTCACAAGGGATATACAAGAAGATATCCCATGGTGTATGCTCTTTGCGGATGATGTGGTGCTAGTTGACGATAGTCGGACGGGGTTAAATAGGAAGTTAGAGTTATGGAGATAAATCTTGTAATCGAAAGGGTTTAGGCTTACTAGAACTAAAACTGAGTACATGATGTGCGGTTTCAGTACTACTAGGCGCGAGGAGGAGGAGGTTAAGCTTGATGGGTGATACGTCTCCGCCGTATCTACTTTTCCAAACTCTTTTGCCCTTGTTTGGACTCTAACTTGCATGATTTGAATGGAACTAACCCGACCTAACGCTGTTTTCAGCAGAATTGCCATGGTGTTATTTTTGTGCAGAGTAAAAAGTTCTCGGAATGATCTGAAACTTCACGGAGATAACTTTTGGAATTAATAAAAATTATTGGCGAAAGAATCAACCGAAGGGGGCCTGTCGTGGTTCTAAGACTGACAGTAGAATGGGGGTAGGTATGAAGAGGCAAGATCCCAGCTATGGTGAGATTGTACACACAAGGTTTACGAGTTCAGGCCCTTCACGGTGGAAGTAATAGCCCTACGTCTCGGTGCTCGGGAGCTCGATCGATTGGAATATGCGTGAAAGTTACAGGGGGTGTGAACCCCTATGCCAGAGGAGGGGGGTGGCTTATATAGAGTGCGCCATGGACCCCTCCAGCCCTCTGTTACACAGGGTTTAAGGTACATAAAGATAGGGCTTTACTGATAACGCCAGTAATAAAGATACATGAATGGCCATTAAGTCTATAGGGTAACGCCCGACCGTTGCCATACAGAGTGGCTTTAGATCTTCTATCCATCGAGTGATTCTTGTTACGGTCGAGTGATTCTTGTTCTGGTCTTCCGAGTGGAGTGATTCTTGGTCGAGTGGATGATGATATCCCTTGAATGCTTCTGACTTTAGAGTGATGTCCTTGGGGAGGGTGTCTAGGTCAGGCCTATGACCCTACCCTAGGTACATATCGTCATCAGTAGCCCCCGAATGGTTCAGGGTTTGAGTGGAAAAAGAAGTGAAAGTTGGTCCCGACTCAGTTATACGCTGCGAAAGCGTTTTCCTTAGACTGATGAGCCACGTGACAACTTTGGCCGAGTGACAACTTTGATTTCATTTTCAGTCGCCTTGATCCATTCTAAAGTAGTCAAGTGAACTTTCGCTGAAAAGCTTCGAGTGTTGGTATGGAAAAAATCTTCAGTCTGACAGATTGCTCTGCTGCTCCTGGATCTTGCGGGATTCGAAATTTTGGGAAGCGCGCGGGACGGAGGAGGCCGTAGTAATCGGGATGGATTAGGCAGGGATGCCTCGATCTCCGCGCCACCTTTTTCGCCACGTACCGAGCGAGCGACAGTTGCGGGATTTGACAGGATTGCCCGGGCCTAGCCGTCAGTCACTCGGAAATGACTCCATATAAGACGCTGGGTTGGGGAATTTTGTATAGTGCGCCCCAATTTCTCCTTCTTCCTCCTCTGCTTCTCCACCGCTACCGCTTCCGCTCTCGACGCCGCCACCCGCCCGTGCGCCTCTTGTTGCGATGTTGAAGGACAAGACGGTGGCGCTGGAGTGTGCAAAGAGGGGGCCGGCGAAGGGGAAAGGGAAGAAGACCGGCAGGAGCGGGTCATCGTCGAGATCCGGCTTGCCGCGCGGCTGGGTTCAGGGCGACTGGATCCAGTCCACCATCGAGCTAGACGACTTGCAAGATCTGGCCAAGAGCGGGCTGATCGAGCATGGTTCCTGGAGGCTCCCGGGGGATGAAACCGAGCCGCAGCCTCAGGAGGGTGAGTGCGTCTTACTCGCCACTCACATTGACCGTGGATTTTCTCTGCCTCCGCATCCTTTTTTCCGTGCCTTTCTGAACTTCTTCGGAGCTCAACCCCACCATTTCTCCCCCAACACTATCACGTACCTTGCTGCCTTCGTCTCTTTGTGTGAGAATTTCTTGGGCTGCCGACCGCACTGGGGTCTGTTCAAGCACATCTTCACATGTCGCTCGCAGACTGTGAAAAAAGCTAGCCCGAGTGATGAGAAAACCCAGGTGATCCAAATGTGTGGGGGTTTAGGTATCCAGATGAGGGGGAAGAGCGCTTTTCCCGCAATGACTCTCCATGACTCGGTTAGGGTGGCAGTCGACTTGGTTTTATTGCAAAGACAAGTCGACCCCTGGTCATTCGACTGGTCTCCCTCCCTTTTCCTTAGAGCGAGTCCAGAAACCCACTACCTTGAAAGTGACTCCAGGAGAGAAGGTGGAGGTGGCCATGTTGATGGAACGAGTAGTTCAGCAGATCCATGAGGGTGTGACTGGTATGGATCTGCTCGAGGTATTCCTCAGTCGACGTATCCAGCCTCTCCAAGCTCATGACCACTCCATGTGGATGTACTCGGGAATTGAAGATTCCACTTGGATCCATCCGGAGGACGTTGATGATAAGACGGTGGCACAATGGGTGCAAGGCATCACAGGAAACAAGGATAACCCCAGGGGGGTCCCGAAGAGTTTTACCATTCGACACCAATAACCAACCAGACCAGGTCTATTCTTTATTTCCGAGTGTTTTTCATTCTGACTTGTAGTTGTTTATTGAGTTGACCATCCTTTGTTTACCTCTTTTGCTTCGCAGATCTACACAGAGACATACTTGATGCCGAACGGGGAGCAAGAGCAGTACCAGGAAGGAGAAGAAAGCGGAGGCGAAAGCATGGATTGGCAGTCTGATGGAGGAGAAGAGGAGGAGGAAAGCGAGGACTCGAGCAGTGGCGAAGAAGTCGAGTCACCACCTCGCAATGAAAGGCGTTCCAAGAATAAGAATGACCCAGCAAGTGTCTGTGGCAAAGTAGCTCCACCGACTGGACAGACTTCCAAGCGCACTCGGACCTCTTCCCCTGCGCCAAGTGAGAAGGCTTCAAAACAGCCCAAAGTTGTAGCATCGAAGTCTCGGAAGACCCTGCCCAAGATCAAGATCGATGTTCCCATCGCTTCTGCGTAAGTGTCTTGTCCTCATTTTTTGCTGAAGGGCCTGTGCTATCGACTCTCTTCTTGATTTAACCGAGTGAATCTTGAAACTTTGCAGTGCTGCTACCTCTGGGACTTCTGCTTACAGAGACGGTGACAGAGAAATGGGACACGCGGTCACTTCCAACCCAAGTATGACTTTTGCAATCTTGTCTTTGTTTTCTCACCCGTTTTGCCGGTCGACTGAATTCCGGCAACTGATTCTTTTGCAGCTCCTCCCAATGTCATTGATCTTCCAGACGACAACGAGGATGTGCTGTTGAGGCCCATGGGGAGGAGAAGCAGGAAGGCATCAACTGGCAAGGCGCCTCAGTTGATGCTAGTGATGGAGCCGGTGCTGCAGGAGACCGGCGATGCCAACTGAGCTTCTGTGACTTTTGCCGTACCATTGTCGAGTGCCCAGCCTTCATCGTTGACTGCACAGATTCCAGCCGATCCTTCTTCACTCTTCACTGCGCATCACGTCCCAGAGGACCAAGTCGGTGCTGCCAGGGAGGCTATACGCCAGGCCGGCATCATGATGGAGCAGATGAAGGTGGTTCGGGAGGCTAGTCAAGCTGCTTACGACGCCAGCTCAGCTCTCCAGAGCAACGTCCAGGTTGGTTGATTGTCGACTGATCTTTTAGCTTGTCGCTTGTTCTGTTAGGATATGCTACCTAAAAACTTTCCTTGTACATCTTTTCGTCAGTCTGCATTTTGCATTTGTACACCCACTGGGTGTTTTAACTTACTGCTAAATAGTTTTGCTTCTTGGGTCGACTAGGTTGTGTCGACCGAGTCTTTGAACTAGTGGGGGAACGCTGAGTGCACCCACTGGGTGTAGTCCCCGAGAGTGTAGTCGACTACGGGCAGTCGGCTATGGTCTGAAAATCAGAACTTTCTCACTCAGCCTGAGCGGAGCACGTCGAGTAGAAACTGGACCAGTGGGGGGATGCTGAGTGCACCCACTGGGTGTAGTCCTCGAGACTACTGTTGGATGTTTGATTCGACAGTAGTCTTAGAACTTGTGGAATTTATCACTCTATTGTTCTGAAGTAACCAATCTTTTCATCTGTCGACTGGCTGTCCTTTGATTACAGAAATCCTGTGAACTTGGAGCTCGCTTTGCTGACCTGGAGCAGAAGCAGATTCAGCTCAATCTCGATCTGGAGCTAGCCAATACAAACTTGCAGAAGGCCAAGGACGAAGCCGCTGGTACGAAAAACTTGTCGACTGATTCATTTCTGAATCGGGTGTTATTTGCTTTTTCTGAATCAAGCGTTATTTCTTTCAGAAACAATGAACCAGGCTCTGGCGAAGAAGGATCCGGACCTTGCAGCCGGGCAGAAAGCAGCCGAAGAGAAAACTGCACTCGCCGACCAGAAGCTGGCTTCAGTCGGCAAACTGGAGGAAGAGAACGCCATGCTGAAAACTGCCCTTGATGAAGCAAACAAGGAAGCGACTCGTCTAAAGAAGGACAAGAGGGCCATGACCGACAAGGTGGAAGACATCGTCCGCAAGAGAGATGACTTGGAGAACTATCTGGGAGGACTTGCCAAGAAGTTATTCGTTATGCTTGAAGGTGCCTTCCTTTGTCCGACTGACTTGTTGATGTTGATTCGATATATAGCCGTTGACTCATCGTTGTGTTGTGTGTGCAGAATTTTGCCAGAACTTCGAGGAAGAGACTGGCCGGATTGAGATGGGCTTGGACCCCATCCTCTCTCCTGTTAAGGACGAAGCTGCCATGAACGTGCTTCGACTGGAATCTCGTGTTGCTGGTGTTGTCGACTACCTTGCTCGGCTGAAAGTTGCGGTGTCGCAAATGGACACAACGCTCTTGCCAGGGGAGACTCTCCAAAATGACCTCGAGTCTCTGATGACTCGACTCAATGAGGTCCCTGGTCGAGTGCAGGAATGGAAGAAGTCTTCTGCTCGATGCGGTGCTGACGTGGCTCTGTCTCTGGTTCGTGTCCACTGCAAGGAAGCGCGAGAACAGAAACTAGCGGCGATCAAGGTTGCCAATACCAAAGAGCACGACTTCCGATCCTTCATGGAAACCTTCATTGCTGCTGCCACTCGGATTGCTGACGGAATTGACCTGGACGAGTTCGTCGAGCCTGCTAGCCCTCCTCCTACGGAGTGAACAAACTTTATGCCTTGCCTTAAATTTGCCTCGGAATGCCGAGTGATTTTGTAACCGTTAAAATCCTTCGGGCCTGACACCCGAGTACTTTAATCCATGGTCTGGAATCTTAGGATTTATCTGAACTTGGCTTATCTCTGAATATGCTCGTGTCTGCCTTCGAGTGGAACTTGTTCCTTCACTCGGAATAGTCTTTGTACTTGTGATGCAGCTCCGAGGAGAAGGTAACAGTCGACCTGCACCTCATCGTCCTTGCGGATCAGGATGGAGCGCACATTGTACTTATGGCGCAGCTCTGAGGAGAAGGTCGCAGTCGACCTGCACCTCGTCGTCCTTGCGGATCAGGATGGAGCGCACATTGTACTTGTGGCGCAGCTCTGAGGAGAAGGTCTCAGTCGACCTACACCTCATCGTCTTTGCGGATCGGGATGGAGCACACATTGTACTTATGCCGCAGCTCTGAGGAGAAGATCGGTCCTCACTCGAAACGTGTTTTAGACTTAGGCGAATACTAGACTGCAGCTAAGCCCCCTAGGGAGAGGGTTGCTCTTCACTCGGTGGGATTTTTTAAACTTAGGCGAGTACTGGACTGCAGCTAAGCCCCCGAGTTAGAGGCGTGCTCACCACTCGGTAGGATTTTTTAAACTTAGGCGAGTACTGGACTACAGCAAAGCCCTCGAGCGAGAGGGTTGCTCACCACTCGGTGGGATTTTTTAAACTTAGGCGAGTACTGGACTGCAGCTAAGCCCCCGAGTGAGAGGCTTGCTCACCACTCGGTAGGATTTTCTAAACTTAGGCGAGTACTGGACTGCAGCTAAGCCCCCGAGTGAGAGGCTTGCTCACCACCCGGTAGGATTTTTTAAACTTAGGCGAGTACTGGATTGCAGCTAAGCCCCCGAGTGAGAGGCTTGCTCACCACTCGGTAGGATTTTTTAAACTTAGGCGAGTACTGGACTGCAGCTAAGCCCCCGAGTGAGAGGGTTGCTCACCACTCGGTGGGATTTTTTAGACTTAGGCGAGTACTGGACTGTAGCTAAGCCCCCGAGCAAGAGGGTTGCTCACCACTCAGTGGGATTTTTAAAACTTAGGCGAGTACTGGACTGCAGCTAAGCCCCCGAGTGAGAGGCTTGCTCACCACTCGGTAGGATTTTTTAAACTTATGCGAGTACTGGACTGCAGCTAAGCCCCCAAGTGAGAGGCTTGATCACCACTCGGTGGGATTTTTTAGACTTAGGCGAGTACTAGACTGCAGCTAAGCCCCCGAGTGAGAGGCTTGCTCACCACTCGGTAGGATTTTTTAAACTTAGGCGAGTACTGGACTGCAACTAAGCCCCCGAGTGAGAGGCTTTCTCACCACTCAGTAGGAGTTTTTAAACTTAGGCGAGTACTGGACTGCAGCTAAGCCCCCGAGTGAGAGGCTTGCTCACCACTCGGTAGGATTTTTTAAACTTAGGCGAGTACTGGACTGCAGCTAAGCCCCCGAGTGAGAGGCTTGCTCACCACTCGGTGGGATTTTTTAGACTTAGGCGAGTACTGGACTGTAGCTAAGCCCCCGAGCAAGAGGGTTGCTCACCACTCAGTGGGATTTTTAAAACTTAGGCGAGTACTGGACTGCAGCTAAGCCCCAGAGTGAGAGGCTTGCTCACCACTCGGTAGGATTTTTTAAACTTAGGCGAGTACTGGACTGCAGCTAAGCCCCCGAGTGAGAGGCTTGCTCACCACTTGGTGGGATTTTTTAGACTTAGGCGAGTACTGGACTGTAGCTAAGCCCCCGAGCGAGAGGGTTGCTCACCACTCGGTGGGATTTTTTAAACTTAGGCGAGTACTGGACTACAGCTAAGCCCCCGAGTGAGAGGCTTGCTCACCACTCGATAGGATTTTTAAACTTAGGCGAGTACTGGACTGCAGCTAAGCCCCCGAGTGAGAGGCTTGCTCACCACTCGGTAGGATTTTTAAACTTAGGCGAGTACTGGACTGCAGCTAAGCCCCCGAGTGAGAGGCTTGCTCACCACTCGGTAGGATTTTTTAAACTTAGGCGAGTACTGGACTGCAGCTAAGCCCCCGAGTGAGAGGCTTGCTCACCACTCGATAGGATTTTTCAAACTTAGGCAAAACGGGTTCGCAGCTAAGCCCCCGAGTGAGAGGCTTGCTCACCACTCGGCAGGATTTTCTTTTTTGGAACTTAGGCGAAGCGGATTCACAGCTAAGACACCCACTAGGGGATTTAGAACACATAAAAAGGAAACACCAATCATTTAAGAGACTGAAAAACTGTGTCTTTGATAATCAAACTAGGAGGTATTTCTTATTAGATCTCAACAGTCTGAATGCTTAAGTATAAAAGGGGCGGAGCAGCTCCACATTCCAAGCGCGTGGCTCGTCTTTATTGTGCTTGACATTGTAGAGGCGATATGCTCCACTGTGGAGCACTTTGGTGATGATGAAGGGGCCTTCCCAAGCAGGAGCGAGCTTGTGTGGTCGCTGCTGATCCACTCGAAGAACCAAGTCTCCCTCTTGAAGTGCTCGACCTCTCACGTTTCTGGCGTGGAACCGACGCAAGTCTTGCTGATAAATGGTCGACCGGGTCAACCATCTCTCTTTCCTCTTCCAGGAGATCAACTGCATCTTGCCGAGCCTGTTCTGCTTCATCTTCTGAGAAAAGTTCGACTCGGGGTGCATTGTGAAGCAAGTCACTCGGAAGCACAGCTTCAGCCCCATAGACTAAGAAGAATGGAGTTCGACCAGTCGACTGATTAGGAGTTGTCCTCAATCCCCAAAGTACTGATGGAAGTTCATCGACCCAAGCGCCTGCTGCATGCTTGAGGTCACGCATCAATAGGGGTTTCAGTCCTTTGAGAATCAATCTGTTTGCTCTTTCGGCTTGCCCATTTGACTGGGGATGGGCGACTGAAGCATAGTCGACCCGATTGCCTTGGGAAGCGCAGAAGGCTCTGAACTCATCAGAATCGAAGTTCGACCCATTATCAATGATGATGATATGCAGAACACCATATCTGAATGTTAACTCTCTGATGAAGCTGACAGCTGTACTGGCTTCGAGGTTTTTGATAGGCTTGGCTTCAATCCATTTGGTGAACTTGTCGACTGCTACGAGCACATGGGTGAAGCCGCTCCTGCCAGTCCTCAGAGGTCCAACCATATCTAATCCCCAGACAGCAAAGGGCCAGACGAGTGGAATGGTCTTCAGGGCTGATGAGGCTTGTGAGACATGTTGGAGTAGAACTGGCAACCTTCACATTTGTCGACTATGTCTTTTGCCATTTCATTCGCTCGTGGCCAATAAAATCCTGCTCGGTATGCTTTGGCCACAATGGTCCGAGAGGACGCATGGTGACCACAGGTCCCCGAGTGGATGTCGTTGAGGATCACTCGACCTTCTTCCGGTGTTATGCACTTTTAAGCGACTCCGGTAACACTTTCTCTGTAAAGTTGTCCTCCCATTACTGTGAAAGCTTTAGATCGAAGGACAGTCTGACGGGCCTCTTCTTCATCCTTTGGGAGTTCTTTCCTGAGAATATATGCAATGTACGACACTATCCAGTCAGGTACAACGACCAAAACTCCCATGATCAAGTCGACCACGGCTGGGATTTCAACTTCAGTCGGATCACTAGGGCTTTTAGGTTGTGGGGGCTCTTCCGTGAAGGGATCGTCTTGGACAGACGGCGTGTGAGGATGCTCCAAGAACACATTACTGGGAATAGGCTCACGCTTGGAACCTATCTTTGCCAAATCATCAGCTGCTTGATTTTTCAGTCGGGGTATATGATGAAGCTCTAACCCCTCAAACTTCTTTTCTAACTTTCTCACTGCATTGCAATAGCCAGTCATAGCCGGGCTCCTGACGTCCCACTCCTTCATTACTTGATTAACCACCAAATCTGAGTCGCCGTAGACCATTAGGCGACGGACGCCGAGTGAAATGGCCATACGCAACCCGTATAGAAGTGCTTCATATTCAGCTTCATTGTTGGAGGAATCAAAATGAATCTGAAGAACATAGCTGAGCCTGTCACCTCGGGGGGATACCAAAACCACCCCCGCACCAGAACCATTCAACATCTTGGATCCATCAAAGAACATGGTCCAATGCTCCGAGTGAATCTGAGTCGGTTGTTGCTGCTCAACCCACTCGGCGAGGAAATCTGCTATTGCTTGGGACTTGATAGCTTTCTTTGCCTCAAACTTGATATCCAAGGGAAGGAGTTCAATCGCCCACTTTGCCACTCGACCAGTTGCATCTCTGTTGTTCAGAATTTCTTACAATGGTGCATCGCTGACGACTGTAATGGAGTGATCAGAGAAATAATGTGCAACCTTCTTCGTGGTCATGTAAATTCCATAAACAAGCTTATGATAATGCGGATATCTCTGCTTGGACGGAGTCAAGACTTCAGAAATATAGTACACAGGGCGCTAAACTTTATAGGCTTTTCCTTCTTCTTCCCGTTCAACCGTGAGTACTGTACTGACAACTTGTCCAGTGGCTGCAATATAAAGCAGTAAAGGTTCTTTACTGATTGGGGCAGCGAGCACCGGCTGGGTGGAAAGCAGGGCTTTGAGCTCCGCAAACGCTGCGTCAGCTTTAGGAGTCCACTCGAATTTATCAGATTTCTTCATCAGTCGGTAAAGAGGCAATGCCTTTTCACCGAGGCGAGAGATGAATCGACTCAAGGTGGCCAAACAACCAGTAAGCTTCTGAACGTCATGCACATGCACAGGGCGTTTCATCCGGAGTATGGCCCCAACTTTCTATGGGTTCGCGTCGATCCCTCGTTCGGAAACGAGGAAACCGAGTAAATTTCCTCCTGGAACTCTGAATGTGCACTTCGACAGATTAAGCTTGATATCATACCTTCTCAGGTTGGCAAAGGTTTCAGCGAGGTCAGTCAGCAGGTCGGAACCTTTACGTGACTTGACTACAATGTCATCCATATATGCTTCCACATTCCGACTGATTTGAGTGAGCAGGCACTTCTGAATCATCCTCATAAATGTGGCACCAGCGTTCTTGAGACCGAATGGCATGGTGACATAGCAAAAGCACCCGAATGGGGTGATAAAAGTTGTTTTTATCTCATCGGGTCCATACAGTCGGATCTGATGATACCCGGAATATGCGTCCAGGAAAGACAAACGCTCACACCCCGCAGTTGAGTCGACAAATTGGTCGGGAGAGGAAAATGATCTTTCGGGCAGGCCCGATTGATATGCTTGAAGTCAATACACATACGAAGTGAGTCGTCCTTCTTGGGGACCATGACAACATTGGCGAGCCACTCGGAGTGGTAAATCTCTCGGATGAACTCAGCTGCCAGAAGCCGAGCCACTTCCTCGCCAATTGCCTTTCTCTTCTGTACGGCGGACCGCCGAAGATGCTCTTTGACTGGTTTCACTTTCGGGTCGACTCACAAACGGTGCTCAGCCAGTCCCCTGGGTACACCCGGCATGTCAGAAGGTTTCCATGCAAAGATGTCCCAGTTCTCACGGAGGAACTGGATGAGCGCTTCTTCCTATTTGCTGTCGAGTGATGTTGAGATATGAGTTGGAGCAGCATTAGGATTGGTCGGATGAATATGAACCAGCTTTGTTTCACCGGACGACTGAAATGCAGAATCTGTGGCAGGCTTCTTGGCTCGCAACAAATCACTCGGATCTGCATTCTTCTGGTATTCTTGCATTTCAACTGCTGCCATTTGTGCATCGGCAATTTTTGAACCCTTCTGCCTTCTGCCGATTGCCAGTGACCGTGATCACTCCTCTGGGACCGGGCATTTTCAATTTGAGGTACACGTAACATGGTCGAGGCATAAAACGTGCATATGCAGGCCTACCCAAAATAGCATGATAAGCACTCTGGAAATCCACTACTTCAAATGTCAACTTTTCCTTACGGTAATTCTTTGAATCACCGAAAACCACATCAAGAGATATCTGGCCGAGTGATTCGGCTTTCTTTCCAGGGATAACGCCATGGAAACTCATGTTGCTCTCGCTAAGCTTGGACATCGGAATGCCTATCCCCTTCAAGGTCTCAGCGTAAAGAATATTAAGGCCGCTACCACCATCCATCAATACTTTGGTCAGTCGAGTGCCTCCAACAACTGGATCGACTACCATCGCTTGCCTCCCTGGAGTGGCAACGCGTGCAGGATGATCAGATTGGTCGAATGTGATAGCTGTTTGTGACCACTTTAGGTATGTTGTCATTGCCGGAGCAACCATATTCACTTCCCGGTTTATCACTTTCAGTCGACTTTTGCTCTCAACATCTGCAAAAATCACCAGAGTGGAATTGACATTGGGAAAACCATCATCACCTTCTTCCTTGTCCTCGTCCTTGTCTGACTCCTTTTCCTTTTCACTGGGATGCTTCTCTCGGAATTGCTGGATCAGGAGTCGACACTGCCGAGTGGTGTGTTTAGGATAAATCAGATTACCCTCTTCATCCTTCTTGGTGTGAATGTGACATGGCAAATCCAACACATCATTTCCTGCTTGATCTTTGACCTTCTTGGGGGTTTAGGGCCCCTTGGGTTTCCCCTTAAACTTTCCTTGAATCACTGCCGTAGTTTCACCAGGTCCTGCAGGCTCAGCTTTACGTTTCTGTTTCCGATTGAAATTACCTCCACCGGTGTCCTGACCGACTGGTTTGCTCTTTCCACTGCGGAGTCGATCCTCTTCTTCTCCATTAGCATACCGAGTGGCTATTTCCATCATCCAAGTCAGAGACATATCTCCTGTCCGACCAAATTTCAGGTTAAGCTGTCGGTACCGAACGCCTTCCTTGAAGGCACAAACTGCTTGATGCTGGGATACATTTTCCACTTTGTGATGCAAAGTGGTCCTCCTCTGAATGTAATCCCTCAGAGTCTCATTCGGTTTTTGCACGCAATGTTGCAATTCCGTCAATCCTGCAGGCCGCTTGCAAGTACCCTCAAAAGTTCTGACAAATACTCGGGCAAGCTCCTCCCAACTGAATATACTGCCTGGGGTTAATTGATTCAGCCATGCTCTGGCCGAACCTTCCAACATCAGAGGAAGATGCTTCATGGCCACTTCATCATTGCCGCCACCAATCTGCACAGCCACTCGGTAATCCTCAAGCCAAATGTCGGGCTTGGACTCACCAGTGAACTTGCTGACTCCAGTCACCAACCTGAAGTTGGGAGGAATCTCTGCAGCCCTGATGGCTCTGCTGAAACACTCTGGACCTGAAACATGAACTCTGCTGCCAGTCGGGCGATCTCTGTCAAGGCCCTCTCTATGTGCTCTGTTCCTGTCGACCAGGCCTTGAACGAGAATAGATCTTGCATCAAAGCCTGGCTCTCTTGAGTCGACTGGTCTTCTTCACTCGCCACTGTGTGGGTGTCTGTCATCATATTGCCGAGGCACATGAGACCCACTCCTCGGAGGAGGTGTGGGCACTCGACGACGGTCATCACGGCCGAGTCGGCGAACATATTGCTCGTGGTTCCGTCCCACGTACTGATCCTGCCGGTGTCCACGTCCCTCACGCCGTGGGGGTGATCTTGGGTTGTGGGCCGACTGAACTGTATCTGCCATCACAGATCTGCTATGAATCCTATTCCGCGACTGGGACACCGCTGTGTTCTGATCTCCTTCTGCCCGGAGTAAGGCCCGGATCTGCATCAAACCTCTACCAGCCTCCGACTGGGAAGGCTGAATTGACTCTGCTATACGGGCCGCGGCTGTGAGATTTTGAATCGGAGTGTGGTATACCTGAGGCTGAGGAGGGAAAAGTTGTTGCTGTCGTCGATTGGACTCGGGGATCCGCTGCCGAGCACGCTTGTCGAGTGCATGCTGAAGGTTCTCCAGTCGAGTGCGCTCTGCCAAATTGGCCAGGCGCACCTCCTGCAAGGCCCGAGCCTCAGAGGTTTCCCCAACGATGGGTGTGTGCAGCGCCTCCATGTTGCGGCGGTGAAGCTCTTCTCCCTGCTGCGAAGAAAGTGTTTCAGGGTGGTACTCCTCGTGAACGCGCGACGGATAGCCGCCACCATCACCGCCACCATCACGGTGGAAACCAGGCGGACTGCGTGGTTCGTCAACCATCAAGACTTTAGCCGCTGGATCGCTGCTATCGCATTCGGATGCAGTCTCGACGGAGCAAGTCGACAGGTCGAACAGGCCGTAGAGAGTTTCGTCGGGCTCGATTGCCGCGAGTTGTGGGGTGGCCGACTGATGAGCCACCGCGTGTTTCACCCACCACTGAAGCCGCGACTGACCGGATCACTTGCGCCGGCGAATAGCGGGGAGCGGGGACACAACGGGAGCCGGCCGATACTGGGTCGACGGCTGCCGGAGAAGGATGCCGTGAACGCATGCGCGAAAGTGCGTCACCCCGCGGACGGGGAGCGTCTCGATGTCGAGGGGAGCTTCCTGAAGCCAGGCGTAGTCGTCGGTGACGAAGACGAGCGCGTCGAGACGGATCTCGTGGCCCTCAGCCAATCCACCGCCGGAAACCATGATGATGGGAATCGGAAAAATCGCAACCTCACCAAAAAGTCGCTAAGACACCTGCCCCACGGTGGGCGCCAACTGTCATGGTTCTAAGACTAACAGTAGAATGGGGGGTAGGTATGAAGAGGCAAGATCTTAGCTATGGTGAGATTGTACACACAAGGTTTACGAGTTCAGCCCTTCATGGTGGAAGTAATAGCCCTACGTCTCGGTGCTCGGGAGCTCGGTCGATTGGAATATGCGTGAGAGTTACAGGGGGTGCGAACCCCTGTGCCAGAGGAGGGGGTGACTTATATAGAGTGCGCCATGGACCCCTCCAGCCCTCCGTTACACAGGGTTTAAGGTACATAAAGATAGGGCGTTACTGATAACGTCAGTAATAAAGATACATGAATGACCATTAAGTCTATCGGGTAACGCCCGACCGTTGCCATACAAAGTGGCTTTAGATCTTCTATCCATCGAGTGATTCTTGTTACGGTCGAGTGATTCTTGTTCTGGTCTTCCGAGTGGACTGATTCTTGGTCGAGTGGATGATGATATCCCTTGAATGCTTCTGACTTTAGAGTGATGTCCTTGGGGAGGGTGTCTAGGTCATGCCTATGACCCTACCCTAGGTACATATGGTCAACAGGGCCCACACCCTGGCCACAAGGGTGGGGCGCGCCCTCCGACCTTGTGGGCCCCTGGACCTCCACCGACCTCAACTCCAACTCCATATATTCACTTTCGGGGAGAAAAAATCGGAGAGAAGGATTCATCGCATTTTACGATACGGAGCCGCCGCCAAGCCCTATTATTCCTCGAGAGGGCAGATCTGGAGTCCATTCGGGGCTCCAGAGAGGGGAATCCATCGCCATCATCATCACCAACCATCCTCCATCACCAATTTCATGAAGCTCACCGCCGTGCATGAGTAATTCCATCGTAGGCTTGCTGGACCGTGATGGGTTGGATGAGATTTACCATGTAATCGAGTTAGTTTTGTTAGGGTTTGATCCCTAGTATCCACTATGTTCTAAGATTGATGTTGCTATGACTTTGCTACGCTTAATGCTTGTTACTAGGGCCCGAGTGCCATGATTTCAGATCTGAACCTATTATGTTTTCATGAATATATTTGTGTTCTTGATCCTATCTTGCAATTCAATGGTCACCTACTACGTGTTATGATCCGGCAACCCCGGAGTGACAATAGTCGGGACCACTCCCGGTGATGACCATAGTTTGAGGAGTTCATGTATTCACTAAGTGCTAATGCTTTGGTCCGGTACTCTATTAAAAGGAGGCCTTAATATCCCTTAGTTTCCAATAGGACCCCGCTGCCACGGGAGGGTAGGACAAAAGATGTCATGCAAGTTCTTTTCCATAAGCACGTATGACTATATTCAGAATACATGCCTACATTATATTGATGAATTGGAGCTAGTTCTGTGTCACCCTATGTTATAACCGTTGCATGATGAATGCCATCCAACATAATTATCAGTCAGTGATCCATTGTGTTGAGGATATAGACCTTAGAGTCACCCGCCAGGAGGGGCCGGGTTATTCATATGGTCATTACCAGAAGCCTGGCGCTAAGCTTGAAGACGGTGGGCCAAAGATGAGCTTAAGACCCGGATATGGCTTAAGGCCCGTAGTTGCAATCATTGTTATGGTAGAACTTGTAGTGTAAGGCAAGAATAGTTGAGAGGCCGAGCCGGACACTCTTATGAGCCGGCTGGGACTCTGAGAGCTGCAGGGCGTCAGCCTCCCTATATAAAGGGACGACCCGGCAGCGGTTTAAGGCAGAGAACAATCTCATCGAGAGCCGGACATAGCAGTTTAGCTCCCTGGTGACCGTAACCTTAATCAATACCACCTCAAACTGGACGTAGGCCTTTACCTTCACCGTAAGGGGCCGAACCAGTATAAACCCTCGTGTTCCTTGTCCCGCATTAACCCCTTCAAGCTTCCTAGCTGCGATGGCTCCACGACTAAGTCCTAGCTCGAGGACATCTGCCGTGACAATTCCACGACAGTTGGCGCCCACCGTGGGGCCAGCGCACGGTGGATTTGAGTTCTTGAAGGGCAGCTTCGAAGGGCTCAAGGGATACGCTGTGGGCCGGATGACCAAGAGTCGTCGCGGCAAGCTCTATATCGACGATGCAAACTGGGGCCCCGACGCCGGCTCAATTGAGTACGGGTACCGGGTCCCCTTCGGCGGAATTCATGTTTTCATTGGCAAGATTGGTGAGCCGGGCCCTGAGCCGGATCTCTGCGCCGATCTCATCGAGACGGCTCAGCGTGCACGACCCGCCCGGGCCCAGCCTGCCTTACGGCACGCTTTTGTAGGATGTATCCATGGAGGGCCCTCTGATCAATCTGGATCTGGTGATGAGGCGGCCGCCGGCTCTGACGGCGAGTCGTCCACCGATGAGTCAAACTCGTTGTATCAATTCCAAGATGGCAGGCTCATGGGTTGTTCCGATGGTGACAGTATTCCGGACCAGTTTGAGCCGCCAAGTCAGGTTGGAGTCTTTATGGCCGGTGCGCAGCCTGTTCAGAACCCCGCTGCTGGAGCGGGAAACCCGGTGCCTTCTCCGGCTCAGGTACTAATGGATCTCACGGACAAGATGACGGTGCTGTTAACCGCTACGGTTGACCTGGCAGATCAAGCTTAGCATGATGCGGAGGTGGCGCAGTTAAAATTGGATCTAGTGAAAGCCAAGGAGGATCTGGCAGTAGAGGGGATCAGGATGGCTGTGGAAAGGGCGGCTCTCGACGCCCAAACCCAGTTGATTCAAGCGCAGTCCTTCCGGCTAACGATGGATCAAAACGCGTCCAATGAGGTCCTGAGAAGGAGGCATCAAAAGGCCCAATCTCGACTCCCTCCGGTTTACGATCCACGAAACCTCTTCAACACGCCAGGTGCAGGGTCTAGTAACCCGCCAGGGGTCATAGTGCCCGGGTCTGGGACCCCTATTCAGCCACAAGTGATGGGGCCTCCCCAGGTGCCCCCTGCCCCGCCTCAGTACGTACCAACACCCCTGGGTCATTATAATAACCCGCTGGAGAACATGGTCGCCGCGGCAGCACGGCTGGCGGCTCTCCCAGTTGACGGTGACTCTCCGACGGCTATTGAAACCCGTCGGGTCAGGGAACTTTTTCAGACAGCACTGGCGCAGCAAGAGGCGTATTCCTACAGCCGAGACAGGATCCACTCGACCCCTCGTCCAGGCCGGAGCCCGAGTTACAGCAGACACATGGTTTCAGCGACCGGTTCAAGTAACGCCCGACGCCATGACCCGCCCCCTGGCCACGGCCCGGTTCATAACGGAGCCTTTCACGCAGCAGACCAGGACAGAGCGCGGCAAGAGGTGGAGCAGGTGCCTCAATTGACGGCTTACCAGACCCCCCTGGCTTATCCGACGACTTCCGTCGACGTGGGTATCCCTACCAGGACTGGGGGTGTCCCTTGTTTAGTACCAGCTATCCGCAATGAGCGTCTACCCAAGGACTTCAAAGGCCCTAGGAAGGTGCCTAATTACACAGTAGACTTACAGCCTGCAGCCTGGATCAAGAGTTATGAGATGGCTATGGAGCTGCTGGAGGTCAGTGAGGCGGCCATGGCTAAGTATTTCACCATGATGTTAGATGGGACTGCCCGCACTTGGTTGAAAGGGCTACCACCGAATTCCATTGGGTCTTGGGCTGAGCTGAAAGCCCGATTCATCCAAAAATTCAAAGATACCTGTAGGCAATCTATGTCAATTGTGGATTTAACTAACTGCAAGCAGCAGGAGGGTGAGTCTACGACGCATTGGGTTCGCCGGGTTAAGGAGATAATACATTCCTCGGATAAGATGGACGCCGGCTCTGCAGTCCTAATGTTGGAGCAGAATTGTCGTTTTGTGCCCCTGAAGATGAAACTCGGGCGGCTTAAGCGCGACTGCAATGATATGGGTACACTGATGGCGGCTCTTGTCAAGTACGCCGATTCTGATGGTACCAAGGACCCCGCTTCAGATGATGAAAGGACAGGGAAGGGAAAGAAGAACGACAATGGCAAGGGTCCTCAGCATAACCCGGGGAACCAAGGAGGAGGCAAGCGCAAGGCCGACGGCAGCCTAGAGTTTGTGGCCAACGCCAGCTCACAAAGGAATAACCAGCGACGTAAGGGGAGGCCCCCTCCCCGAGGCGGCGGGTCAGGCCCGACGCTGGAGTAGCTGTTGAATGAGCCTTGTCCAAGGCATGGCTTTAGAGAGAAGCCAGCGACTCATCTATGGAAGGACTGTGCAATCATGAAGGCCTTTAAGAATTACAATGGCCCGGGCGGCGGCTCAGGCGCCGGCGGTTTTCATGGCCCGGGCGGCGGCTCAAATTCCAATCCTCCAAACGGTCAAGGGGGCTTTAATCAGCAGTCTGGCCAGGGTCACCAACAGCAGCAGGGGGTTATCAGACCAATCCCAAGCAGCTTAGCGGTGGACAGTACCATGTATTCACCACCAGTCTGTGTAAGCGAGACCAAAAGCTTCATAAGAGGGCCGTGAATGCTGTCGAGCCGGCGGTTCCACGCTACTTGCGGTGGTCTGAGCAGCCTATAGTGTGGAGTAGAGAGGATCACCCACCCCGGGTAGACAATCTGGGTCACCTGGCCTTAGTGGTGGCTCCTCAGGTGGGAGGATATAAGTTCACTAAGGTGCTCATGGATGGAGGCAGCAGCATCAACATCCTCTATTATGAGACTTTTCGCCGTATGGGATTGGTTGATAAGAACCTCAGCCAGTCAAACACTATCTTCCATGGTGTGGTACCTGGTAAGTCGGCTTATCCAGTCGGCAAGATCGAGTTGGAAGTGGCCTTCGGAGATGAAAACAACTACAGGGTGGAAAAATTGACCTTTGAGGTGGTCAAGATAAGAACTCCGTACCATGCTATATTTGGGCGGCCGGCTTACGCCAAATTCATGGCACGGCCGTGTTATGTTTACTTACAGCTCAAGATGCCGGGTCATAATGGGACCATCACGGTTCACGGCAGCCGGAAGGTGGCCTTGGAATGTGAGGAAGGTGATGCAGCTTATGCAGAATCTGTTTGCGCAACAGAGGAGTTGAAGTTTTACAAGGACAATGTTGGCCCCACTGATATGACCTCTTTGAAAAAGCCGACTACGGAGCATGAGCCGGCAATGAAATTTAAGTCGGCTGATGAGACTAAACTCGTTGATTTCACTCCAGGAGATTCATCTCAGCAGTTTAGCATCAGTGCCAACCTGGATCCAAAATAGGAAAGCACGCTCATCGAGTTCATCCGTGAGAATAGGGACATCTTCGCATGGAAACCTTCGGACATGCCAGGTGTACCTAGAGAACTCGCTGAGCACACTCTCAATGTTGATCCGAAATTTAAGCCGGTCAGGCAGTTCCTTCGGCGGTTCAATGAGGAGCGGCGGAAAGCTATTGGTGAAGAGGTGGCCCGGCTCTTGGCGGCCGGGTTTATTGTTGAAGTCTTTCACCCAGAGTGGTTGGCTAACCCGGTGCTCGTGCTCAAGAAGAACGGCACTTGGCGGATGTGTGTGGATTATACGGACTTAAACAAGGCGTGTCCGGCTGATCCTTTTGCCCTCCCCCGTATTGATCAAATTATTGATGCTACGGCAGGTTGTGCGCGCTTAAGTTTCTTGGATGCTTATTCCGGATATCATCAGATTAAAATGGCAGTTAAGGACCAGGAGAAGACGGCGTTTATCACTCCCTTTGGAGCCTTCTGCTATGTGTCTATGCCCTTTGGACTCAAGTGTGCACAGGCGACTTACCAGCGTTGTGTACAGAACTGTCTTCATAAACAGATCGGGCGCAATGTTCACGCTTATGTGGACGATATTGTGGTTAAGTCCATAAAGGAGGAAACCCTGATAGATGATTTAAGGGAAACCTTTGATAATCTCTGGGTCTACAAGATGATGCTTAACCCGGCCAAGTGTGTTTTTGGTGTTCCTGCAGGCAAACTCTTGGGTTTCTTGGTTTCTGACAGAGGCATTGAAGCTAACCCGGAGAAGATCAAGGCCATCACCTCCCTAGCTAAGCCGGCGTGTATAAATGATGTTCAACGTTTGGCGGGTCGCATTGCTGCTTTAAGCCGGTTTATAAGCCGTTTGGGTGAGAAGGCCATGCCATTATATCAGTTGATGAAGAAAACTGATAACTTTGTCTGGAATGATGCAGCTAATACTGCCTTTGAGGATTTGAAGAAGCAGCTGGCAGAGCCCCCAGTCCTTGCTGCTTCGGTTGATAGGGAGCCCTTATTGTTGTATGTGGCTGCTAACGCACGAGCCGTCAGTGTGGCCATGGTGGTGGAACGCAAGGAAGAGGGTAAGGAGCATCCGGTTCAGCGGCCGGTTTATCATGTCAGCGAAGTGCTCATTGAGTCCAAGCAGCGGTATCCGCATTGGCAGAAGCTTGCTTACGGTGTGTTCATGGTAAGCCGGAAACTTAAGCATTATTTTCAGGGTCATCCCATCACTGTGGTCAGTTCTACCCCTCTTGGTGATATCATTCAAAACAGAGAGGCCACAGGGAGAGTGGCTAAGTGGGCTATAGAGCTTGTACCTCATGGTCTCAAGTACGTGCCACGCACTGCTGTTAAATCTCAGGCCCTGGTGGATTTCATCAATGACTGGACAGAGTCACAAGTGCCCGAGCAAAAGCCGGATAACACATATTGGACTATTCACTTCGATGGGTCCAGGCAGTTGGAGGGCTCGGGGGCTGGAGTTGTATTGGCTTCCCCTCAAGGTGACAAGTTCCATTATGTGCTACAATTGATGTTTCCTTGCACTAACAATGCGGCTGAGTACGAGGCCTTGCTCCACGGTCTTCGGATGGCTAAGGAGATGAGCTTGAGCCGGGTCAGGTGTTTCGGTGACTCAGACTTGGTGGCTCAACAAGTATCAGGCAAGTGGGACTCTAAGGACCCTCTCATGGCGGCTTATCGCCGCGAAGTTGATGCCATTGCTGGGCACTTTCAGGGCTACCAAGTAGAGCACATTGATCGCAGGAGGAACGAGGCGGCTGATGCTTTAAGCCGGCTAGGCTCTCAGCGAAAGCCGGTGCCGCCTAATACTTTCTTGGATGTCCTGTATAATCCTTCTGTTAAGCTGCCTACAGAGGAAAACTTGGCTGTCCCCGACCCGGAGGCACGACTGGTGGCGGCTCTCCATATCATACCAGACTGGACAATGCCCTATCTGGCATACATGACCCGGGGCGAGTTACCTGAGGATGAAACTTTGGCCAGGCAAATAACCCGGCGGGCTAAGTCAATGATCGTTATCAATGGTGAGTTGCACCACCGCAGTATTACGGGAGCGTTTCAGCGTTGTGTTTCCCCTGAGGAAGGTCAAGAGATCTTGCGTGAGATCCATGAAGGGGATTGCGGCCATCACGCCGGCTCAAAGTCTCTTGTGGCCAAGGCTTTTCGTCATGGTTTTTATTGGTTGACGGCTCATGATGATGCAGAGGACTTGGTCAGTAAGTGTGACGGTTGCCAAAGGTTCTCGCGACGAGCTCATGTACAGGCTCAAGAACTGAGGATGATCCCAATTACTTGGCCCTTTGCGGTCTGGGGGCTTGATATGGTTGGGCCTTTCAAAAGGTCCAAGGATAAGAAGACCCACCTTTTGGTGGCAGTTGACAAGTTTACCAAGTGGGTTGAAGCGGAGCCAGTTAGCAAGTGCGATGCAGCCACGACGGTTCAGTTTATGAAAAAGGTGATCTTTCGCTTTGGTTTTCCGCACAACATTATCACTGACAATGGCACCAATCTCTCCAAAGGCGCCATGGACGAGTTTTGTCAACGAGAGCATATCCGACTTGATGTTTCCTCAGTGGCTCATCCTCAATCCAATGGTCAAGCTGAGAGAGCTAATCAGGAGATTCTGAAGGGTATCAAGCCCCGGCTTTTGGTCCCTTTGCAACGGATGCCGGGTTGTTGGGTGGAGGAGTTGCCCTCCGTGTTATGGAGCATCAACACTACTCCTAACAGGTCTACAGGTTTTACGCCTTTCTTCATGGTTTATGGGGCAGAGGCAGTCCTCCCAAGTGACATCCGTCATGACTCACCTCGAGTGGCGTCTTATGTTGAGACGGATAATGAACAGGCGCGCCAAGATGCTCTTGACTTGTTGGACGAACAGCGTGATGTGGCAGCAGCCCGTTCAGCAATTTACCAACAAGACCTGCGCCGTTATCACAGCCACCGGGTTAAGTCCCGGGTCTTCCAGGAAGGTGACCTGGTGCTCCGGCTCATCCAAGATCAAACAGATGTACACAAGCTGTCCCCGCCTTGGGAAGGGCCCTTTGTGGTCAGCAAGAACTTGCACAACGGGTCATATTACCTCATTGACATACGAGAGCGCAAAGATTCACGTAAGTCGGAGGAAGAGACCCGTCGGCCGTGGAACATAGCTCAGCTTCGGCCTTACTACACTTGAGCCACCGGCTCTCGTAATGTACATATTTCTCTCTGTCATGTATATATTATGATAAGCAATAAAGCAGGACTTCTGTCCTTTTTCCTCCTCCAAAGATGAACGTGTTGTTTTTCATTACTAGCTTACATGATAACTTAAAGGAGGATCCAGCTTATGATCGTGTTCGAATCTAGCTATAAGCAATAAGGTCACTTGGGGGCTTCCTGTTCACACATGGGTCGTATTCGAACCAAAGAGAACATAGCTGTCGATACCCATTTGATTGGCAAGGTGCCGAGCTCATTGGGAGGTTTCCTTTGGTCATATTTGAATCATAGTTTAACCCCTCTGAGAACCGACGTGGATCGTATTCGAATCAGCGTCGTTAAACAATTCTTAAAATCACTTGGGGGCTTCCTGTTCAAACATGGGTCGTATTCGAACCGAAGAGAACATAGCTGTCGGTACCCTCTTGATTGGCATCGCCACACCCACTGGGGGCTATATGATCGCATTCGAATCCTAGCATAACCCCTTTGGGCCGGGTCTCTGGTCGTATTCGAACCGGAAGCCCCTAAGTTCCTCTGCTTTATAGCAAGTTCCGTCTGTTTATTTCCAAGTGTGTACGGCCGGGTCTCACTTTGCCGGCTTAACTTTGGTTTACAGTATTAGCTGTACACAATGGGTGTTATTACAACAGGTAAACCGGAATTGCGGTACCAACCTTTCTACCCAGGTTACCTAAGCCGGAAGTATGCTTGCAGGCCGCTAAGTATGTTATTACGGCTGTATTTAGGATATTATTGAAGACCAGTCCTTTTTTGATTCATATTCCGGGTTATTTAAAACCTATGATTCTCAGGGCGGTAAGCCGCCTCAAGGCTTGTGATTTGTCTTTCTCTGCAGGATAGTTACATGTAACTATTTTGAGAGTAAGGAAAACAAATGATTACTTATGGCCCGGAGAAACATAAAAGAGACAATTTCCGCAGACTTCAGCATTCAAGGCGTGCTCGATGGCATGACATAGATAAAGTATTGGTCCTACTCTATTACAAGACTCATTGAGTCCAAAAGGATGAGGCATTGTTTGCTAAGCCGCCAGCCGAGTTATGACGCTTGTTGAGTTGAAGTCTCCGGCTCGTTCCTATCTTCTCCTCCGGCTGATCCCAAGACCTGGAAAGTTGATGACTTCCAGTCGATGCCGCTGAGAGCTTCGAATTGGGCTTCCTCGTCAATTAACCCGGCCGGGTCAATCTCCGGGGCGAAGGTGTGCTGACGAGCCGGCGGGATCAAGTTGAGGGCTTCATAGCGCGGAGTAGGGATCCTCTGATTTTCTGCATTGTAGCCTGGTTGATACTTAGTCAGATCTGTATCGTTGCCAATCAGAGTGGCCACCGGGCGTACGGCCTTCACGCAAGCTGCGAAGTCCTTCTGGTCGAAAGCGGAGCCGTCTTCCTTCAGGCTTGGATAGCCAAGGGCGATGTCCGCCGGGTCTAACTCCGGCAGGAACGCCTTGGCCTGGCTCAGCGCGGCGAGCGCTCCGGCTCTTGCAGAGGCCCGTCGCAGCTCTTGGATCCGTTGAGGCAAAACGGCGAGCCGGCGAAGGACTTCTGCCAGGTGAGTCGGCACCTCGTTGGATAGGGCCACCACGGCCAAGGCACGCTGGGACCCGGTGTAGAGCTGCTCCACCAGGGTATACACGGCCTTCAGCTTGGTTACCATGCTCTGGTTGAGGTTGGTACTTCTGGGACCTGTTTAACAGAATCAGATAAGCCACCGACAAGGATGAATTATGAGATATAAAAATTCTAAACTTGATGAAAGCCGGTGAGGCGACTTACCGAAGATTGCGGCCACCATCTGGGACACCTGGCGCTTTAGGCCGGAGAGCTCGGCGGTCTTCTCGGAGAGAGTCTTCTCCGCCTGTTCAGCCCGGTTCACCAATGCGGCCTTCTCTTCGGCCCACGCCTTTCGCTCAGCGTCAAACTCCGTCTTCAGCTTCTCTTGAGCGGCGATGCTAGACACAAATTTGGCATTTGCCTTCCGGGTCTCCATCTCTTGCATCTTAAGCCGATTCTTGAGATCAGCCATGTCAGCCTCTAGCTTCTTGCCAGCAGCCTGCATACATTTCCGGGGTATGACATGAACAGTTACTAATAAATTTCAAGTCCCAAGCGTTTTCCAAGCAAAGACACTTGGCACTTGGGGGCTAATGCATATTGAACGTTTCTATCTACAAATGGCTGGTTCAATTGGGTAAGCCGGAACCTAAGTCTACAACATATTCAATCATAAGTCGTCGACTTGGGGGCTAGCATGGTAAAGGTAACTATGCAGTAAGTACGAGGACAGCAGAATGATACCTCAGATTTCTGCTGGATCTGGTTCACCATGGCAACCTCTGCGTCCCGGCTCTTGTGCACTTGGCTGATGTAGCTAGAGATGAGCTCTCCAATGCTCAGGTTGGTGTGGTCGGAGAGGTCCAGGTTCACCCAGTGGGGCTGCAGCAACTCCCCCTTAGCGGAGCACTTAGCCAGTGCGGTAGGTCTCCCCGGCTCAAAAAATTCTGTCCAGGTGATTACCACGTCCGGATCATTTGCTGGTTGAGCTGAGCCGGAGGCCTCCGGGTTAGCAGACGCTTCGGCAGCTACCTTGTTAGTTGGAGCGGCGGCTTCGGGAGCGGAGGCAGCTGGCGGTTCTTGATCTGCTGCCTCCGGCTCAGGCAACTCCGGCTCTTCGATTGGCTTGGTTTTCTTCGCCCTCTTGGTGAGTTTGGCTTGGGCACTGAAAGGACAGAAACGTTAAGCACAAAAAGGGTAAGTAAAGACAAGTATAACATGAGATGGTTGTCATTACCCGGGCGCGGTCTTGAAGGCCGGAAGACTCGACTGCATAGAGTCGCCCGAAGAGGGGGAGGTCTCCTGATAATTTGAGTCAGAAGAATTGAGTGGCTGACGGATAACACCCGCCAACGGATGAAAAGGGTACAAGTGGGAAATAACCTCAGTTCGGCGCTTCCTCGATGCGTCAGGTAGCCCGGAGGAGAGGTCGGTGTCCTTGTTGGTCCGGGTGTGACGCCGGCTCTCATGAACCTGTCGCTTCAAAATAAATTGAGGATCTTGATAAGCTAAAGGATGTGAAAAGCTTACTTTCCGGGTTACCCTTCGGACTTTCAGCCTTGGCAAGGGCTCCGAGTCGGAGGAAAGTGACATTACCTGTTCAACCCCCGCGTTACTGGCTCCGGTGTCATCCTGTTGATAAACAAGTGTTGGTAAGGCGGACAAGAAATAAACAATAAACGCAACAAAGAGTTTACAGGTTCAGGGGTTACCTCTGACTCGGAGCTGTCGCTTAATTGCATCAGCTCCGAAGCAGTTGGCCTACTCCCCTTCTTGCGGGGAGCGGCTTTCTTGGCGGCTTTCTTCGCCTTTCTGGCCTTCTTGGCCGCTTCGTGGTCATATTTGACCCGCCAGAACTTGTCATCAGCCTGAAAGAATACAATGAGGTTTTCTTACAATGATTCAGATGAAAGTTATGTACAGATAAGATGTTCAGATCAGCAGCTTACCGCTGGGGCTGGGTTGGTCTTTCAGAAGGGGGCTAACCCGGTCCTTCCGCAGTCTGCCAGGCTCTCGTTCAAGAGAGCCTTGGTCATCTCCTCTGCAACGTCTTCAGGAAGATCATGCGGCTGTGTCTCTGAGGGTCGTCCTTTCGGCCCGTGTACTCACACATTAAGCCGGGGCGGCGGCTCAATGGGATCACCCGCCATGAGATCCAGACCCGGACTAGATCGATTCCATTCAGACCATTGCCCAGGAGAGCCTTGATCTTGTTGATAGTGGGGAGCAGAGGTTGGCGCTCCGCTTGAGTCAGCTTGTCTGACAGTGGGTGAGTCGGCTCCAGATGTGAGGGGCGAAAGCCGGGCAACGGACTTTCATCAGCCGGCGACGTGTCTTGGCAGTAAAACCACGTCAGATTCCAGTCCTTGGGGTGGCTGGGCGGCTCTGCGTAAGGGAAAAGGCAGTCCCTTCGCCGCTGAATGGAGATGCCACCTAGCTCTAGACTTGGCCCATTGGCGCACTCATTCTGACGGTTCAAGTAAAAAAGCTCTCTGAAGAGCAGCAGACTAGGTTCTTCTCCAAGGTAAACCTCGCAGAACACTTGGAAGTTGCAGATATTGGACACTGAGTTGGGTCCTATGTCCTGCGGCCGCAGATCGAAGAAATTCAGAACGTCTCTGAAAAACTTTGAACCGGGAGGTGCGAAGCCTCGGCTCATATGATCCGCAAAAATCACTACCTCCCCGTCCTTTGGCTGTGGTCTCTCTTCTGATGGGTCAGGGGCACGGTAGGACATGATGTCCTTCTTGGGCAGATATCCAGACTTAACAAAATCCGCTAGGGTCTCATTGGTGACATTGGACCTCATCTAGTTGCAAGTAATGGAGGCTTTGGGAGCTTTGGGAGGCATGGTGAAAGTCGGCAGTCTATGATAAAAGGAAAAACGTCCGGGTTAATTATGAGCCGGAAGAAATCTATAGTTCAATGTCAAGGTGGCCGCTTATGAAGGGGACTAATGGTATACACTTAAGTGCGTCGGGCTGTTTAAGCCGCCGAGGGATTGAGAATAATTTGATTGACTACAGGCCTTATCACAGCTAAGCCGGAAATTTTATGGCACATGGTTGTCTTTAAGCCGGAAGGTTCTACGGCACGTGGTTTCTTTAAACCGGAAATGTAAACCGCCGAGACTCAATGATTGCAGTTTTTTACTAAGTATGGTAAAACAGGTTTCACACATCGCAGTAAATATTTTGGATCAAAATGGCCGGGCAAAAGAAAAGTTTCTAGACCTAGAAACAGACGCGAGGAGGTTCTTGAGCTTGAACAAGGCTCTTATGCAGTAAAAAGAGGGCTATTTGCATGTGAAATGGGTCTTCAACGTCTACCGCAGTAAGTCTATACAGAGCTAAGATCAAAAAGGGGCAGTAAAATTCAAATCTACTGAGGGCCGCGACGAACACGAAGAACGCGGACGAACCCTACGGCAGATCTATTCTACAGGACAAGCAGGACTTACAGGGGCTGGAGAGTCGCGGAGGTCGTCGTGTTTCTCTGGTCAGATCAGGGTGATGCAGCGGCCTGAGCTGGTGACGACGAGAAGACCCGCGGCGGCGACGGCGGCGGAGCTCGAGCAGCACGGGACAGTGAGAAGAAGGAGACGACAGAGGAAGGAGGGTGAGAAAGGCCCGTCGGGCCGGCCTATTTATAAGGGCGAGCTCATAAGTGGGTGCGAGAATCAAGGAGACCACGGCGAGGTTATCTCCCCATGAAACGCCTCGATTTTCGGGATGACAGTAAAGAAAAAGATCCGTTGCGAATCTGGTGGAGTAAAAAACGGGCGTAATGGAAGATGACGTCATGGCGGATTACCCGGAGTCCGGAGGATGATGTCATGCCGGGTTATGGCCTTCACACAATTGTAAGCCGGAGTTTTTCTGTCGACGGAATGGAAGATTGACATGAGCCGGCTCAAATCAGTCTGGGCCTAATGTTGAGGATATAGACCTTAGAGTAACCCGCCAGGAGGGGCCGGGTTATTCATATGGTCATTACCAGAAGCCTGGCGCTAAGCTTGAAGACGGTGGGCCAAAGATGAGCTTAAGACCCGGATATGGCTTAAGGCCCATAGTTGCAATCATTGTTATGGTAGAACTTGTAGTGTAAGGCAAGAATAGTTGAGAGGCCGAGCCGTACACTCTTATGAGCCGGCCGGGACTCTGAGAGCTGCAGGGCGTCAGCCTCCCTATATAAAGGGACGACCCGGCAGCGGTTTATGGCAGAGAACAATCTCATCGAGAGCCGGGCATAGCAGTTTAGCTCCCTGGTGATCGTAACCTTAATCAATACCACCTCAAACTAGACGTAGGCCTTTACCTTCACCGTAAGGGGCCGAACCAGTATAAACCCTCGTGTTCCTTGTCCCGCATTAACCCCTTCAAGCTTCCTAGCTGCGATGGCTCCACGACTAAGTCCTAGCTAGAGGACATCTGCCGTGACTAAGTCCTAGCTCGAGGACATCTGCCGTGACAATTCCACGACACATGGCCTATGAGCTTTTCACATATTGATCTTTGCTACTTTACTTTCCCGTTGCCACTGTTACGATTGCTACGAAACTACTACTGTTACTTTTGCCACAGTTACCGTTACTTCCATACTACTTTGCCACTAAATATTTTGCTGCAGATATTGAGTCTTTCAGGTGTGGTTGAATTGACAACTCAGCTGCTAATACTCAAGAATATTCTTTGGCTCCCCTTTTGTCGAATCAATAAATTTGGGTTGAATACTCTACCCTCGAAAACTGTTGCAATCCCCTGTACTTGTGGGTTATCAAGACCTTTTTCTGGCGCCGTTGCCGGGGAGCATAGCTCTATTCTCTGAGTCACTTGGGATTTATATCTGTTGATCACTATGAGGAATTTTAAAGATCAAAGAACTAAGATTTTTCCCTCAACTACGACGGGAGGTAAGGAACTGCAATCTAGCTCTTCACTTGATTCTCCTTCTATTTTGAGTAAACTTGCGACACCTATACCTGCTATTGATTCTGATATGTTACAGGTTATTGATGATGCCACTTCTGCTATGCATGATACTTATTGTTGGGGAATGTAGTATTTCAAAAAATTTCCTACGATCACGCAAGATCTATCAAGGAGAAGCATAGCAACGAGCGGGGAGAGTGTGTCCACGTACCCTCGTAGACCGAAAGCGGAAGCGTTTAGTAACACGATTGATGTAGTCGAACGTCTTCGCGATCCAACCGATCAAGTACCGAACGCACGGCACCTCCGCGATATGCACACGTTTAGCTTGATGACGTCTCTTGAACTCTTGATCCAGCTGAGGCCGAGGGAGAGTTATGTCAGCACGACGGCATGGTGACGGTGATGATGAAGTTACCGGCGCAGGGCTTCGCCTAAGCACTACGACGATATGACCGAGGTGTAAAACTGTGGAGGGGGGCACCGCACACGGCTAAAGATCAACTTGTGTGTCTATGGGGTGCCCCCTTCCACCGTATATAAAGGAGGGGGGGAGGAGGCCAGCCGGCCACAAGGGGCGCGCTAAGGGGGGAGGAATCCTACTCCTAGTAGGAGTAGGTTTCCCCCTTTCCTAGTCCAACTAGGAGGAGAAGGAAGGAGAGGGAGAGGGAGAGGGAAAGAGGGGCTGCGCCCCCCTCCCTTGCCCTATTCGGACTCCCCTTGGGGGGGGGGGCGCCACCTCCTGGCTGCTGCCCTCTCTCTCCCCTAAGGACCACTAAGGGCCCATGACTTCCCGGGGGGGTTCCGGTAACCCTCCGACACTCCGGTTTTATCCGAATCTTTTCGGAACACTTCCGGTGTCCGAACAACATGGTCCAATATATCAATCTTTATGTCTCGACCATTTC
Organism: Aegilops tauschii subsp. strangulata; assembly: GCF_002575655.3. NCBI lineage: Eukaryota > Viridiplantae > Streptophyta > Magnoliopsida > Poales > Poaceae > Aegilops > Aegilops tauschii. The sequence goes on from NC_053041.3 coordinate 465,555,921, forward strand.
GAGACTCCTCGTCAGGTCCGTGATCTCATCCGGGACTCCGAACAACCTTTGGTACATCAAATCACATAAACTCATAATATTGATCGTCATCGAACGTTAAGTGTGCGGACCCTACGGGTTTGAGAACTATGTAGACATGACCGAGACACCTCTCCGGTCAATAACCAATAGAGGAACCTGGATGCTCATATTGGCTCCTACGTATTCTACGAAAATCTTTACCGGTCAAACTGCATAACAACATACGTTGTTCCCTTTCTCATCGGTATGTTACTTGTCCGAGATTTGATCGCCGGTATCATCATACCTAGTTCAATCTCGTTACCGGCAAGTCTCTTTACTCGTTCCGTAATGCATCATCCCGCAATTAACTCATTAGTCACATTGCTTGCAAGGCTTATAGTGATGTGCATTACCGAGAGGGCCCAGAGATACCTCTCCGACAATCAGAGTGACAAATCCTAATCTCGATCTATGCCAACTCAACAAACACCATTGGAGACACCTGTAGAGCATCTTTATAATCACCCAGTTACATTGTGACGTTTGATAGCACACTAAGTGTTCCTCCGGTATTCGGGAGTTGCATAATCTCATAGTCATAGGAACATGTATAAGTCATTAAGAAAGCAATAGCAATAAACTTAAACAATCATAGTGCTAAGCTAACGGATGGGTCATGTCAATCACATCATTCTCTAATGATGTGATCCTATTCATCAAATGACAACTCATGTCTATGGCTAGGAAACTTAACCATCTTTGATCAACGAGCTAGTCAAGTAGAGGCGTACTAGTGACACTCTGTTTGTCTATGTATTCACACATGCACTAAGTTTCCGGTTAATACAATTCTAGCATGAATAATAAACATTTATGATGATATAAGGAAATATAAATAACAACTTTATTATTGCCTCTAGGGCATATTTCCTTCAGTCTCCCACTTGCACTAGAGTCAATAATCTAGATCACACAGTAATGATTCTAACACCCATGGAGTCTTGGTGCTGATCATGTTTTGCTCGTGAGAGAGGCTTAGTCAACGGGTCTGCAACATTCAGATCCGTATGTATTTTGCAAATCTCTATGTCTCCCTCCTTGACTTGATCGCGGATGGAATTGAAGCGTCTCTTGATGTGCTTGGTTCTCTTGTGAAATCTGGATTCCTTTGCCAAGGCAATTGCACCAGTATTGTCACAAAAGATTTTCATTAGACCCGATGCACTAGGTATGACACCTAGATCGGATATGAACTCCTTCATCCAGACTCCTTCATTTGCTGCTTCCGAAGCAGCTATGTACTCCGCTTCACACGTAAATCCCACCATGACGCTTTGCTTAGAACTGCACCAACTGACAGCTCCACCGTTCAATATAAATACGTATCCGGTTTGTGACTTAGAGTCATCAGGATCAGTGTCAAAGCTTCCATCGATGTAACCATTTATGACGAGCTCTTTGTCACCTCCATAAACAAGAAACATATCCTTAGTCCTCTTCAGGTATTTCAGGATGTTCTTGACCTCTGTCCAGTGATCCACTCCTGGATTACTTTGGTACCTCCCTGCTAAACTAATAGCAAGGCACACATCAGGTCTGGTACACAGCATTGCATACATGATCGAACCTATGGATGAAGCATAGGGAATGACTTTCATTTTCTCTCTATCTTCTGCAGTGGTCGGGCATTGAGTCTGACTCAACTTCACACCTTGTAACACAGGCAAAACCCTTTCTTTGCTTGATCCACTTTGAACTTCTTCAAAACTTTATCAAGGTATGTGCTTTGTGAAAGTCCAACTAAGCGTCTTGGTCTATCTCTATTGATCTTGATGCCCAATATATAAGCATCTTCACCGAGGTCATTCATTGAAAAACTCTTATTCAAGTATCCTTTTATGCTATCCAGAGATTCTATATCATTTTCAATCAACAATATGTCATCGACATATAATGTTAGAAATGCTACAGAGCTCCCACTCACTTTCTTGTAAATACAGGCTTCTCCAAAAGTCTGTATAAAACCATATGATTTGATCACACTATCAAAACGTTTATTCCAACTCCGAGATGCTTGCACCAGTCCATATATGGATCGCTGGAGCTTGCACACTTTGTTAGCATCCTTTGGATCGATAAAACCTTCGGGTTGCGTCATATACAACTCTTCTTCCAGAAATCCATTCAGGAATGCAGTTTTGACCTCCATTTGCCAAATTTCATAATCATAAAATGCGGCAATTGCTAACATGATTCGGACGGACTTAAGCATCGCTACGGGTGAGAAGGTCTCATCGTAGTCAACTCTTGAACTTGTCGAAAACCTTCCGCAACAAGTTGAGCTTTGTAGACAGTAACATTACCATCAGTGTCAGTCTTCATCTTGAAGATCCATTTATTCTCTATGGCTTGCCGATCATCGGGCAAGTCAACCAAAGTCCACACTTTGTTCTCATACATGGGTCGTCCCATCTCAGATTTCATGGCCTCAAGCCATTTCGTGGAATCTGGGCTCATCATCGCTTCCTCATAGTTCGTAGGTTCGTCATGGTCAAGTAACATGACTTCCAGAACAGGATTACTGTACCACTCTGGTGTGGATCTTACTTTGGTTGACCTACGAGGTTCAGTAGTAACTTGATCAGAAGTTTCATGATCATTATCATTAGCTTCCTCACTAATTGGTGTAGGAATCACAAGAACTGATTTCTGTGATGAACTACTTTCCAATAAGGGAGCAGGTACAATTACCTCATCAAATTCTACTTTCCTCCCACTCACTTCTTTCGAGAGAAACTCTCTATCTAGAAAGGATCCATTATTAGCAATGAATATCTTGCCTTCGGATCTATGATAGAAGGTGTACCCAACAGTCTCCTTTGGGTATCCTATGAAGACACATTTCTCCGATTTGGGTTCAAGCTTATCAGGTTGAAGCTTTTTCACATAAGCATCGCAGCCCCAAACTTTAAGAAACGACAACTTGGGTATCTTGCCAAACCACAGTTCATATGGTGTCGTCTCAACGGATTTAGATGGTTCCCTATTTAACGTGCATGCATCCGTCTCTAAAGCATAACCCCAAAACGATAGTGGTAAATCAGTAAGAGACATCATAGATCGCACCATATCTAATAAAGTGCGGTTACGATGTTCGGACACACCATTACGTTGTGGTGTTCCGGGTGCTGTGAGTTGCAAAACTATTCCGCATTGTTTCAAATGAAGACCAAACTCGTAACTCAAATATTCTCCTCCACAATCAGATCGTAGAAACTTTATTTTCTTGTTACGATGATTTTCCACTTCACTCTGAAATTCTTTGAAATTTTCAAATGTTTCAGACTTATGTTTCATCAAGTAGATATACCCATATCTGCTCAAATCATTTGTGAAGGTAAGAAAATAACGATACCCGCCGCGAGCCTCAACACTCATCGGACCGCATGCATCAGTATGTATTATTTCCAACAAGTCTGTTGCTCGCTCCATTGTTCCAGAGAACGGAGTCTTAGTCATCTTGCCCATGAGGCATGGTTCGCAGGCATCAAGTGATTCATAATCAAGTGATACCAAAAGCCCATCAGCATGGAGTTTCTTCATGCGCTTTACACCAATATGACCTAAACGGCAGTGCCACAAATAAGTTGCACTATCATTATTAAACTTATATCTTTTGGCTTCAATACTACGAATGTGTGTGTCACTACTATCGAGATTTATTAAAAATAGACCACTCATCAAGGGTGCATGACCATAATAGATATTACTCATATAAATAGAACAACCATTATTCTTTGATTTAAATGAATAACCGTCTCGCATCAAACAAGATCCAGATATAATGTTCATGCTTAACGCTGGCACCAAATAACAATTATTCAGGTCTAAAACTACTCCCGAAGGTAGATGTAGAGGTAGCGTGCCGACGGCGATTGATAATCCCCAAGTGCAGGGAATCATCGTAGCAATTTCCAAAGGTGGAAGTGATAAGTATGGAGTGTCGAACCCACAAGGAGCTAAAGGTAAGATCAATATTCTCTCAAGTCCTATCTGCCACTGATACGACTCTACGTACTCCGAACATTTGCTTCCAACTAGAAACGAGAAATAAAACTACGTTGTGGGTATCAAGATGATAATTTTGCATAGTATCGGAGAGCTAAAATATAAAAGTAGGTGTTGTTATCATAAAGTTAGAATATATTACTAAATATTATAAATAGCGAGTGTGGAATAATGATGGATCGGTGTGCGGAATTGTCCTAGGCAATTGTTAACAAGACCGATAGTCGTCATTGCAATTTCATATGCGGGAGAGGCATAAGCTAACATACTTTCTCTTCTTTGATCATATGCACTTATGATTGGAACTCTAGCAAGCATCCGCAACTACTAAAGATCATTAAACCCAACCATAGCATTAAAGCATCAAGTCCTCTTTATTCCCATACGCAACAACCCCCTTACTCGGGTTTGTGTTTCAGTCACTCACCAACCCACTATAAGCGAATCCTGAACGTATTGCAACACCCTACAGCGGGAATCCCTCACGCTTGCACGACACGGAGGGCACCATAGGACAGCACCAAAATAAAACATACAACTCGTACCAATCTAGATCATCAATCAACCCAAAGACAAAGGATATCTACTCAAAACATCATAGGATGGCAACACATCATTGGATCATAATATGTGGCATAAAGCACCATGTTCAAGTAGGGATTACAGCGGGGTGCGGGAGAGTGGACCGCGTAAAAGAGATGAGGAGGATGATGATGATGATAGTGATGTTGATGAAGACGATCACTGCGGTGATGATTCCCCTCCCGATGGCACTCTGGTGCCACCGAGAGAGAGGAGGAGAGGTTCTCCCCCTTGTGCTTCCTCCTCCATGGCCTCCCCCTAGATGGGGAGAGGTTCTCCCTCTGGTCCTTGGCCTTCATGGCGATGATGGCCCCTCCGGGATCCTCCTCCATGGCCTCCGGTGATGATGGCCCCCTCCGGCAGGGTGCCAGAGAGGGCCTAGATTGATTTCTCGTGGCTACAGAGGCTTGCGGCGGCGGAACTTCTGATCTAGGTTAATTTCTGGGTGTTTCTGTATTTATAGGAATTTTTGGCGTTGGTTTCACGTCAGGGGGGGTCTCCGAGTTGTCCACGAGGCAGGGGCCCACACCCAGGGGGTGGGCGCGTCCCCACCCTCGGGGACAACCTGGGACTCTTCTGGCCCAACTCTTTTGCTCCAGGGGCTTCTTTTGGTCCATAAAAAATCAACAAAAATTGGCACATCAATTGGACTCCGTTTGATATTCCTTTTCTGTAAAACTCAAAAACAAGGAAAAAACAGAAACTGGCACTGGGCTCTAGGTTAATAGGTTAGTCCCAAAAATCATATAAAATAGCATATAAATGCATATAAAACATCTAAGATGGATAATATAATAGCATGAATACTTCATAAATTATAGATACGTTGGAGACATATCAGCATCCCCAAGCTTAATTCCTGCTCGTCCTCGAGTAGGTAAATGATAAAAGAAATAATTTATGAAGTGTGAATGCTAGCAGGTGCACAAGTTTGATCAATGATAATTTCAATCACCTTTTCTAGCATCATTATATGTCATAACAGTAGCTCATCTCATAAAACTTTTCATGATCAAGTAACAAGCTATTCACATGTTAAAGTATAGATCATAAACTTTCTTGAAAACTAACAAACAGTGCTCTTAGTCATCAAACAATTGCAATTCATCTTATTTTCAGGAAGGGTCTATGTCAGAGCTTTGATTTAGCAAACTCCACATACTCTCATTTAATCTTTCGCAATTGCTAACACTCACGTGATATTTATGGGTTCAAAGTTTTAATCGGACACAGAGAAAGATAGGGGCTTATAGATTCGCGTCCCATCCTTTTACCTCAAGGGTAACTTACATCCAGTTGGACATATATATCAGGATCTTTCCAACACAATGTGCTTGCCAAAGGATAAAATGTAAAAAGAAAAGGTGAAGATCACCATGACTCTTGCATAAGGTAGAAGATAAAAGTAAAAGATAGGCCCTTCGCAGAGGGAAGCAGAGGTTGTCATGTGCTTTTAAGGTTGGATGCAAAAAATCTTAATGCAAACGAACGTCACTTTATTTATTATGCAGTCCGTCGCTTTTATTTCTTCCCTATCACAAGTTCGTATAAAGCTTATTTTCTCTGCACTAATAGATCATACATATTTAGAGAGCAATTTTTATTGCATGCACCGATGACAACTTACTTGAAGGATCTTACTCAATCCATAGGTAGGTATGGTGGACTCTCATGGAAAAACTAGTTTAAGGGATATTTTGAAGCACAAGTAGTATCTCTACTTGGTGCAATGAATTTGGCTGGCATAAGGGGGAAAGGCAAGCTCAGCATGTTGGATGATCCATGACAATATATTTTATTTCAGATATAAGAAAACATAACCCATTACGTTGTCTTCCTTATCCAACATTAACCTTTTAGCATGTCATATTTTAATGAGTGCTCACAATTACAAAAGATGTCCAAGATAGTATATTTATATGTGAAATCTCTCTTCCTTCAGTATTCTTTCATGAATTGTTCAAGTGACCAATTCTGAGTTTGCTAACCTTCAATAAGTTTACTACCTATACTTGTTATGTGTGAAGTCATTACTCCCCATGTTATAAGCATATGAAACATATATAAATTCAGATTTATGATATTCAATTCATTCAACCATTTACTCATAGGATATACGTGAAGCACGAGAGTAAATGACAAACTACTCCAAAAGATATAAGTGAAGAACACTGAGTAGGCAAATAATTAACTAGCCATGGGAGGATTCTATTTCATTCAAGATTTCAGATCCAATGATTTTATTCAAACATCAAGTGAAATGAAAATACGCTCCAAGCAAAACACATCATGTGACGAATAAAAATATAGCTCCGAGTAAGGTATACCGATAGTTTTGAAGACGAAAGAGGGGATGCCTTCCGGGGCATCCCCAAGCTTAGGCGCTTGAGTCTTCCTTGAATATTACCTTGGGGTGCCTTGGGCATCCCCAAGCTTAGGGTCTTTCCACTCCTTATTCTCCTCATATCGATATCTCATCCAAAGCTTGAAAATTTCAATCACACAAAACTTAACGGAACTTCGTGAGATAGGTTAGTATGATAAAGAGTAAACCATTTACTTTGGTACTGTCAAAGACAAGGTTCATAATTGTTCTCACACAATGCCTACTGTACCTTATCATTTCTACAATTTATATTGAGAAATATAAGCCATAGAAACTAGAAAACAAGCAAACTATGCAATGAAAACAGAATCTGTCAGAAACAGAACAGTCTGTAATGATCTGAACAGCAACCATACTTCTGCTACTCCAAAAATTATGAAATAAATGTGTGTACGTGAGGAATTTGTCTATTAATCTTCTGCAAAAAGAATAAACTCAAAAGCGCTCTTCTGTAAAGAATGGCAGCTAATCTCGTGGGCGCAAAGTTTCTGTTTTTTACAGCAAGATCACATTAACTTTCACCCAAGTCTTCCCAAAGGTCTTACTTGGCACTTTATTGAAACAATAGCTATAACACATGATTACTACAGTAGCTTAATCATGTAAACACACAAAAACAGTAAGGGTAAATATTGGGTTGTCTCCCAACAAGCGCTTTTCTTTAGTGCCTTTTAGCTAGGCATGATGATTTCAATGATGCTCACATAAAAGAAAAGAATTGAAACATAAAGAGAGCATCATGAAGAATATGACTAGCACATTTAAATCTAACCCACTTCCTAAGCATAGGGATTTTGTGAGCACATAATTTATAGGAACAAGAATCAACTAGCATAGGAGGGCAAAACAAGTATAACTTCAAAACTTTAAGCACATAGAGAGGAAACTTGGTATTATTGCAACTCCTACAAGCATATATTCCTCCCTCATAATAATTTTCAGTAGCATCATGAATGAATTGAACAATATAACCATCACATAAAGCATTCATTTCATGATCTACAAGAATAGAATTTTTTCTACTCTCCACATAAGCAAAATTCTTCTCATTCGGAATAGTGGGATCACTAATTCCTAAAGTTGACACTTTTCCAAACCCGCTTTAGATGATAGTATTATTCATAATCCAAAATATATAAGTGAATTTCATGGAGCATTCTTTAATTAATATAGACTAACCAATATCCAAGCTCAAAATATATAAGTGAAGCACACGAAGCATTCTATAAAACCATACTCAAATGATTTAAGTGAAGCACAAAGAGCAATTCTATAAGATCATACTTAAAAGATATAAGTGAAGCACATGAAGTATTCTATAAATCAATGAAGGGATATCTCATACTAGCTTGGTTCTTAAAGGAAAAACAAAAACACAAAGGACACAAATCATGTGAACAAAACAAAAACCGAGGTATATCGATATTTGTTGAAGAAGAAAGATGGGATGCCAACCGGGGCATCCCCAAGCTTAGATGCTTGAGTATCCTTTGAAATATTTACTTGGGGTGCCTTGGGCATCCCCAAGATTGAACTCTTGCCTCTCTTTATTCTTCTCATATTGATAGTTCCTCGATCTTCGAACACTTCATCCACACAAAACTTTAACAAAAACTTTGTGGGATCCGTTAGTGTAATAAAGCAAACTACCACTTTAAGGTACTGTAATGAACTCATTATTTATTTACATTTGTGTTAAACCTACTGTATTCCAACTTCTCTATGGTTCATACCCCCAGATACTAGCCATAGATTCATCAAAATAAGCAAACAACACGCGAAAAACAGAATCTGTCAAAAACAGGACAGTCTGTAGTAATCTGGAAGTTTAGTAAACTTCTGTAACTCCCCAAATTATGAAATAAATTTGAAAATTAGAACAATTTGTACAGAAGTAATGTGTAAAAAGTTTCAGACCCATTTGACCTTCCAGTAAAAAAATGTAAAATCACGCACTACAGCCAAAGTTTCTGTTTTTGTTCTACACATAGTAAACAAGCAATCTAATCATCCTAAAACCAAAGCTTGGCACATTATTTTTATAATACAATGGATATACACAAGGGGATAATTATTTAGAGAGAAACTTCCATGAAAAATTCTACATTGTTTCCGTGAGCATGAACACAAGTGCTCAAGGTCGACCGTCACTTCTTCAATGCATAACTTTCCAATCACTTCTCTTTTTGAAAAAAAATTTAGGCATGAGAGGCAAATATTTTTTTGTATTTCTATTCTTTAAAAAAAATTGTATGTTTCACCCACAACTAAACATAAACGAAAAGGAAAAACAAAATCTACTTAGTGAAGAAAGCAAACAAGCACACACGAGAATATCAACCCCACGCTATTGCTCCCCGGCAACGGCGCCAGAAAAGAGCTTGATAATCCCCAAGTGCAGGGAATCATCGTAGCAATTTCCAAAGGTGGAAGTGATAAGTATGGAGTGTTGAACCCACAAGGAGCTAAAGGTAAGATCAATATTCTCTCAAGTCCTATCTGCCACTGATACGACTCTACGTACACCGAACATTTGCTTCCAACTAGAAACGAGAAATAAAACTACGTTGTGGGTATGAAGAGGATAATTTTGCATAGTATCGGAGAGCTAAAATATAAAAGTAGGTGCTGTTATCATAAAGTTAGAATATATTTCTAAATATTATAAATAGCGAGTGTGGAATAATGATGGATCGGTGTGCGGAATTGTCCTAGGCAATTGTTAACAAGACCGATAGTCGTCATTGCAATTTCATATGAGGGAGAGGCATAAGCTAACATACTTTCTCTTCTTGGATCATATGCACTTACGATTGGAACTCTAGCAAGCATCCACAACTACTAAAGATCATTAAGGTAAAACCCAACCATAGCATTAAAGCATCAAGTCCTCTTTATTCCCATACGCAACAACCCCCTTACTCGGGTTTGTGTTTCAGTCAGTCACCAACCCACTATAAGCGAATCATGAACGTATTGCAACACCCTACAGCGGGAATCCCTCACGCTTGCGCGACACGGAGGGCGCCATAGGACAACACCAAAATAAAACATACAACTCGTACAAATCTAGATCATCAATCAACCCAAAGACAAAGGATATCTACTCAAAACATCATAGGATGGCAACACATCATTGGATCATAATATGTGGCATAAAGCACCATGTTCAAGTAGGGATTACAGCGGGGTGCGGGAGAGTGGACCGCATAAAAGAGATGAGGATGATGATGATGATGATGATGATGGTGATGTTGATGAAGACGATCACCGCGGTGATGATTCCCCTCCTGATGGCACTCCGGTGCCACCGAGAGAGAGGAGGAGAGGTTCTCCCCCTTGTGCTTCCTCCTCCATGGCCTCCCCCCTAGATGGGGAGAGGTTCTCCCTCTGGTCCTTGGCCTTCATGGCGATGATGGCCCCTCCGGGATGCTCCTCCATGGCCTCCGGTGATGATGGCCCCCTCCGGCAAGGTGCCAGAGAGGGCCTAGATTGATTTCTCGTGGCTACAAAGGCTTGCGGCGGTGGAACTTCCGATCTAGGTTAATTTCTGGGGGTTTCTGTATTTATAGGAATTTTTGGCATTGGTTTCACGTCAGGGGGATCTCCGAGTCGTCCACGAGGCAGGGGCCCACACCCAGGGGGTGGGCGCGCCCCCACCCTCGTGGACAGTCTGGGACTCTTCTGGCCCAACTCTTTTTCTCCAGGGGCTTCTTTTGGTCCATAAAAGTCAAGAAAAATTGGCACGTCAATTGGACTCCATTTGATATTCCTTTTCTGTAAAACTCAAAAACAAGGAAAAAACAGAAACTGGCACTGGGCTCTAGGTTAATAGGTTAGTCCCAAAAATCATATAAAATAGCATATAAATGCATATAAAACATCTAAGATGGATAATATAATAGCATGAATACTTCATAAATTATAGATATGTTGGAGACGTATCAGTGATCACATCGACTTTGGAACCATTTCCCACGCGCATCGTCACCTCGTCCTTAGCCAATCTTCGCTTAATCCGTAGCCCTTGTTTCAAGTTGCAAATATGAGCAACAGAACCAATATCAAATACCCAGGCACTACTGTGAGCATTAGTAAGGTACACATCAATAACATGTATATCAAATGTACCTTTCACTTTGCCGTCCTTCTTATCCGCCAAATACTTGGGGCAGTTCCGCTTCCAGTGACCAGTCCCTTTGCAGTAGAAGCACTCAATCTCAGGCTTAGGTCCACACTTGGGCTTCTTCACTTGAGCAGCAACTTGCTTGTTGTTCTTCTTGAAGTTCCCCTTCTTCCCTTCTTCCCTTTTTCTTGAAACTAGTGCTCTTGTTGACCATCAACACTTGATGCTCCTTCTTGATTTCTACCTCTGCAGCCTTTAGCATTGCGAAGAGCTCGGGAATTGTCTTATCCATCCCTTGCATATTATAGTTCATCACGAAGCTTTTGTAGCTTGGTGGCAGTGATTGAAGAACTCTGTTAATGACACTATCAACTGGAAGATTAACTCCCAGTTGAGTCAAGTGATTATGATACCCAGACATTTTGAGTATATGATCACTAACAGAACTATTCTCCTCCATTTTGCAGCTGTAGAACTTATTAGAGACTTCATATCTCTCAATCCGGACATTTTCTTGAAATATTAACTTCAACTCCTGGAACATCTCATATGCTCCATGATGTTCAAAACATCGTTGAAGTCCCGGTTCTAAGCCGTAAAGCATGGCACACTGCACTATCGAGTAGTCATCAGCTTTGCTCTGCCAGGCGTTCACAACGTCAGGCGTTGCTCCTGTAGCGAGTCTTGCACCTAGCGGTGCTTCGAGGACGTAATTCTTCTATGTGGCAATGGGGATAATCCTCAAGTTACGGACCTAGTCCGTGTAGTTGCTACCATCATCTTTCAACTTAGCTTTCTCTAGGAACGCATTAAAATTCAAAGGAACGGTAGCACTGGCCATTGATCTACAACAACATAGACATGCAAAATATTATCAGGTACTAAGTTCATGATAAATTAAAGTTCAATTAATCATATTACTTAAGAACTCCCACTTAGATAGACATCACTCTAATCATCTAAGTGATCACGTCATCCAAATCAACTTAGCCATGTCCGATCATCACGTGAGATGGAGTAGTTTTCAATGGTGAACATCACTATGTTGATCATATCTACTATATGATTCACGCTCGACCTTTCGGTCTCAGTGTTCCGAGGCCATATCTGCATATGCTAGGCTCGTCAAGTTTAACCCGAGTATTTTGCATGTGCAAAACTGGCTTGCACCCGTTGTATGTGAACATAGAGCTTATCACATCCGATCATCATGTGGTGTCTCGTCACGACGAACTGTCGCAATGGTGCATACTCAGGGAGAACACTTATACCTTGAAATTTAGTGAGAGATCATCTTACAATGCTACCACCATACTAAGCAAAATAATATGCATAAAGGATAAACATCACATGCACTCAATATAAGTGATATGATATGGCCATCATCATCTTGTGCCTTTGATCTCCATCTCCAAAGCACCGTCATGATCACCATTGTCACCGGCTTGACACCTTGATCTCCATCGAAGCATCGTTGTCGTCTCGCCAACTATTGCTTCTACGACTATGGCTACAGCTTAGTGATAAAGTAAAGCAATTACATGGTGATTGAATTTCATACAATAAAGCGACAACCATAAGGCTCCTGCCAATTGCCGATAACTTCTACAAAACCTGATCATCTCATACAACAATTTATATATCATCACGTCTTGACCATATCACATCACAACATGCCCTGCAAAAACAAGTTAGACGTCCTCTACTTTGTTGTTGCAAGTTTTACGTGGATGCTACGGGCTTAGCAAGAACCGTTCTTACCTACGCATCAAAACCACAACGATTTTTCATCAAGTGTGTTGTTTTAACCTTCAACAAGGACCGGGCGTAGTCACACTCGATTCAACTAAAGTTGGAGAAACAGACACCCACTAGCCACCTGTGTGTGAAACACGGCGGTAGAACCAGTCTCATGAACGCGGACATGTAATGTCGGTCTGGGCCGCTTCATCCAACAATACCGCCGAATCAAAGTATGACATGCTGGTAAGCAGTATGACTATTATCACCCACAACTCTTTGTGTTCTACTCGTGCATATAACATGTACGCATACACCTGGCTGTGATACCACTATTGGGGAACGTAGTATTTCAAAAAAATTCTACGATCACACAAGATCTATCTAGGAGAAGCATAGCAACGAGCGAGGAGAGTGTGTCCACGTACCCTCGTAGACCAAAAGCGGAAGCGTTTAGTAACGCGGTTGATGTAGTCGAACGTCTTCGCGATCCAACCGATCAAGTACCGAACGCACGGCACCTCCGTGATCTGCACATGTTCAGCTCAATGACGTCCGTTGAACTCTTGATCCAGCAGAGGCCGAGGAAGAGTTCCGTCAGCACGACGGTGTGGTGACGGTGATTATGAAGTTACCGGCGCAGGGCTTCGCCTAAGCACTACGACGATATGACCGAGGTGTAAAACTATGGAGGGGGGCACCGCACACGGCTAAAGATCAACTTGTGTGTCTATGGGGTGCCCCCTTCCCCCGTTTATAAAGGAGGGGAGGAGGAGGCCGGCCGGCCACAAGGGGCATGCCAAGGGGGGAGGAATCCTACTCCTAGTAGGAGTAGGTTTCCCCCTTTCCTAGCCAACTAGGAGGAGAAGGAAGGAGAGGGAGAGGGAGAGGGAGAGGGAAAGAGGGGAAGCGCCCTCTCCCCTAGTCCTATTCGGACTCTCCTGGGGGGGCCACCTCCTGGCTGCTGCCCTCTCCCTCCCCTAAGGCCCACTAAGGGCCCTGACTTCCCGGGAGGGGGGGGGGTTTCCGGTAAACCTCCGGCACTCCGGTTTTATCCGAAACTTTCCAGAACACTTCCGGTGTCTGAACAACATGGTCCATTATATCAATCTTTATGTCTCGACCATTTCGAGACTACTCGTCATGTCCGTGATCTCATCTAGGACTCCAAACAACCTTTGGTACATCAAATCACATAAACTCATAATATCGATCGTCATCGAACGTTAAGCGTGCGGACCCTACGGGTTCGAGAACTATGTAGACATGACCGAGACACCTCTCCGGTCAATAACCAATAGCGGAACCTGGATGCTCATGGCTCCTACATATTCTATGAAGATCTTTATCGATCAAACCGCATAACAACATACGTTGTTCCCTTTGTCATCGGTATGTTACTTGCTCGAGATTCGATCGTCGGTATCATCATACCTAGTTCAATCTCGTTACCGGCAAGTCTCTTTAATGTTCCGTAATGCATCATCCCGCAACTAAATCATTAGTCACATTGCTTGCAAGGCTTATAGTGATGTGCATTACTGAGAGGGCCCAGAGATACCTCTCCGACAATCGGAGTGACAAATCCTAATCTCGATCTATGCCTACTCAACAGACACCATCGGAGACACCTGTAGATCATCTTTATAATCACCCGGTTACGTTGTGACGTTTGATAGCCCACTAAGCGTTCCTCCGGTATTCGGGAGTTGCATAATCTCATAGTCATAGGAACATGTATAAGTCATGAAGAAAGCAATAGCAATAAACTAAACGATCATAGTGCTAAGCTAACGGATGGGTCATGTCAATCACATCATTCTCTAATGATGTGATCCCATTCATCAAATGACAACTCATGTCTATGGCTAGGAAACTTAACCATCTTTGATCAACGAGCTAGTCAAGTAGAGGCATACTAGTGACACTCTGTTTGTCTATGTATTCACACATTATTATTGCCTCTAGGGCATATTTCCTTCACTTATGATGAAACTACTTCTCTGCTTGATAATACCGTGCCACTAGGTGAATTTCTTGATGAAGAACTTGCTAGGGTCAGAGAGAATGAAATTACTAAAACTGATGATATTATTGAAACTGATGATTATGATTATCCCCCTAGATATGAATTACCTGTTGTGCCAGAGGGTTATGTTATGGATGAAGAAACTGCTAGAGACTTCTTTGCTTGTAATGATAGAGAGGATATTAAGAAATATTTAGCTAAGCTAAAAGAGAAATCCTTGAATGCTAGAATGGAATATGATCCTGCTTTTGCTACTTCACCCATCTTTGTTACTGATAAGGATTATGAATTCTCTGTCGACCCTCAATTAATTACTTTGGTCAAATCTGATCCTTTTCATGGTTATGAATCTGAAATAGTTGTGCCACATCTTGCTAAATTGAATGATATAGCCACCCTATTTTCCATGAGGAAAAAATCCGTTATTACTATATTCTTAAGTTGTTTCCTTTCTCATTAAAGGGTGATGCTAAATTATGGTTTAATTATCTTGCTCCTGGTTGTGTGCGTAGTCCCCAGGATTTGATTTATTACTTCTCTTAGAAATATTTCCCTGCTCATAAGGAACAAGCTGCTATAAAGGAAATTTTGAATTTTGTGCAAATTGAAGAAAAGAGTATCCCACAAGCTTGGGGGAGGCTGATGTCTGCTTGGACTACGTCGGTATTTCCCCAAAGAGGAATGGATGATGCAGCACAACGACGGTAGGTATTTCCCTCAGTGAAGAAACCAAGGTTATCGAACCAGTAGGAGAACCAAGCAACACAACGTAAACAGCCCCTGCACACAAATAACAACCACTTGCAACCCGACGTGTTAAAGGGGTTGTCAATCCCTTTCGGGTAACGGCGCCAGAGATGGTGCGCGGACGGGAAAAAGTTGTAATGGATTGAATAAAGAGATCACAAATAAAATAAAATGCAACAAGGTATTTTTGTATTTTTGGTTTAATAGATCTGAAAATAAATGCAAAGGAAAAGTAGATCGCAAAGGCAAATATATGAGAAAGAGACCCGGGGGCCGTAGGTTTCACTAGTGGCTTCTCTCGAGAAAAATAGCAAACGGCGGGTGAACAAATTACTGTTGGGCAATTGATAGAACTTAAAATAATCATGACGATATCCAGGCAATGATCATTATATAGGCATCACGTCCTAGATTAGTAGACCAACTCTTGCCTGCATCTACTACTATTACTCCACACATCGACCGCTATTCAGCATGCATCTAGTGTATTAAGTTCATGGATAAACGGAGTAATGCAATAAGAACGATGACATGATGTAGACAAGATCTATCTATGTAGAGATAGACCCCATAGTTTTATCCTTAGTAGCAACGATACATACGTGTCGGTTCCCCTTCTGTCACTGGGATCAAGCACCATAAGATCGAACTCACTACAAAGCACCTCTTCCCATTGCAAGATAAATAGATCAAGTTGGCCAAACAAAACCCAAATATCGGAGAAGAAATAAGAGGCTATAAGAGATCATGCATAAAAGAGATCAAAGAAACTCAAATACTTTCATGGATATAAAAAGATATAACTGATCATAAACTCAAAGTTCATCAGATCCCAACAAACACACCGCAAAAAGAGTTACATCATATGGATCTCCAAGAGACCATTGTACTGAGAATTCAAAGCGAGGGAGAGGAAGCTATCTAGCTACTAACTACGGACCCGAAGGTCTACAGAGAACTACTCACGCATCATCGGAGAGGCACCAATGGAAGTGGTGAACCCTATCCGTTATGGTGTCTAGATTGGATCTGGTGGTTCTGGACTCTGCGGAGGCTAGAATTAATTTTCGTCGACTCCCCTAGAGTTTTGGGAATATTGGGGTATTTATAGAGCAAAGAGGCGGTCTATGGGCACCCGAGGTGGGCACAACCCACGAGGGCGCGCTTGGGCCTCCTGGCACGCCCTGGTGGGTTGTGCTCTCCACGGAGCAGCCCCAGGCACATCCTTGGCCCATTATGTGTCTTCTGGTCCCAAAAACATCTCCGTGAAGTTTCATTGCATTTGGACTCCGTCTGATCCTGCGATGTAAAAAACATGCAGAAAACAGCAACTGGCACTTGGCACTATGTCAATAGGTTAGTACCAAAAATGATATAAAATGATTATAAAACATCCAAGATTGATAATATAACAGCATGGAACAATAAAAAATTACAGATATGTTGGAGACGTATCAGCATCCCCAAGCTTAACTCCTACTCGCCCTCGAGTAGGTAAGTGATAAAAACAGAATTTTTGATGTGGAATGTTGCCTAACATGTCATATCATATTCTTTTCTTTATAGCAAGGACATTTGGACTTTTATGTGATTCAAAGCAATAGTCTAGTTTTGACATGATAATTTAAATACTCAAGCATATCAACAAGCAACCATGTCTTTCAAAATATCAACGCTAAAATAAGTTATCCCTAGCCCATCATGCTCAACCATTGATCCATTCATGAAACACACTCGCATATTAGCTACACCCAATACTCAAGTACGATCATATTGCCTCTTAGTTGGTGCTTTTATAAGAGAAGATGGAGACTCAAATTCAAAATAAAATTGCATAAAGTAAAAGAAAGGCCCTTCGCAGAGGGAAGTAGGGATTTTTAGAGGTGCCAGAGCTCAAAGCGAAAAACTTAGAGATAAAAACATTTTGGGAGGTGTATCCTTCCCACCAACGAAAACGACTTAGAGTTCCCAACTGTCGTGGAATTGTCACGGCAGATGTCCTAGGGTGAGGACTTAGTCGTGGAGCCATCGCACTAGGTTAACTTAGAGGGGTTAAGCGGGACAAAGGACACATGCGTTTATACTGGTTCGGCCCCTTGTGGTGAAGGTAAAGGCCTAATCTAGTTTGAGGTGCTATTGCTTATGTCTCGATTGCCAGGGAGCGAATACACTTGACCTAGCTTTCGATCTCTTCTTTCTCACCCTAAGTCGCCGCCGGGTCGTCCCTTCATATACACAGGTCAACGCCCGGTGGTTTACAGAGTCCCGGCCGGCTCATAACCAACGTGTCCAGCTCGGTGACTAACTGCACGTGCCTTATAATACAAGTTACACATATATATGGCGGTTTACACTAATTCGGCCTTAAGTCGCCTTTGGGCTTCAGGCCTTCAATGAGTGCGCAGTGAACTGTCTTCAGCATCCTCCTGGGCTTTGCCTTGCTAAACCGCCATGGGCTTAACCCGGCCCCTTCTGGGCGGGTTAACTCCAATAGTTATATCCCCAACATTAGGCCCCAGGTTGATTTGAACTTGTTCATATCAATCTTCAACATTTAGAAAGAATTCCTTCCTTGTTATTCTTGCGAAACCTGGTAACTCGCCGTGACATCATCTTCCAGGATCATAGTAACCCGCCGTGACGTCATCTGCCATTAATACTACGCAAAACTCAAATCTTAATAAATCTTCTTTAATAAATCTCCGAAAATCGAGGCATGTGTATTGTCATATATCCATTTTTGGCCTCCTCGATTCCCGCGCATGTCACTTATCCCTTTGCCTTATAAATCGGGCCAGGGGGCCTTTCTCTTTCCCCCTCTACCTCTTCGTCTGTCTTCCACCTCGCGACGCCCCAGTGCTCGTGCTCTGCGGCCGCCGTCGACCTCCGCCTCTGCTCCAACATCGGTCGCTGCATCAACCTGACCTCACCTGATTTCGTCCGCGCACCTCCGCCGTTCAACGGCCCTGGTTAATTTTCCTTTTTCCTCTTCCCATAGATCCATTAGGGTTTCAATGTTTTCGCCAGAGTTCATCCCTGCTTCCACTGTAGCTTGCAAGTTTGATTCGAACTTGGTACTCTTCCTGTACTGCGGTAGCCATAGCACTCCGTTTTCACTATTTAGAACACCTCCTCTGCATAAGAAAATCAATTTAGATCCATGAACTGCTTGAGCATTGGTATTTTAGGTCCGAATAATTTTTCATTAACTGAAGCGCCACAGATCCGAAATTATAGCACTAATATGTGAAACTTGTTTTGCTCAACACTTAGCGATTTTTCCATCCTCAGATCTGTACTTTCAATATCTGTATGGGCGGCTTAACTCAGAAATAGTAACCTGCCAGGCATCATTAGTCCCCTCTTAAGCCGCCAATAGTTCCTTGTAGGTTTATAATGCCAATCTCCGGCTTAAGACCCACGCATGCTTCATTATTGTCTACCTGTTAGCTATAAGCCGGCTTAACCATGTAATTTTGAACCGGCTTAATCCTTCTTTCAGATCCTTTGGAAAAAATGGCTAAGACATACACGTCTTGCAATTGGGTCAAATCCCGGGTTACCGAAGAAGAATTGAACAACTTTGTCGCCACTGGCGCATTAGCCAAAAAAGAGATCATCCATTGGAGAGCTCCTGGTGAAGAGGTTCCTCCTGAACCGAAAGATGGAGAAGTGATTGTCTTTGCTGATCATTTGGGTCGGGGCTTCAGCCCACCCGGCTCAAAGTTTTTCCGTGACGTGCTTCATTTCCTCCAACAGCACCCTCAAGATATCGGACCCAACTCTGTGTCCAACCTCTGCAACTTCCAAGTATTCTGTGAAGCTTATCTTAAAGAAGAGCCCACAGTTGATTTATTCAGGGAATTCTATTACTTAAACCACGAAACAGAATTTTTTGACGGGCCATGCCAAGGGCTTGGTGGAGTTATAATCCAAAAGAGGAAAGAAGTCAGCTTCCCCCATGCCAAGCTGCATAGTTGTTGGGGAACGTAGTAATTTCAAAAAATCTCCTACGTACACACAAGATCATGGTGATGCATAGCAACGAGAGGGGAGAGTGTTGTCTACGTACCCTCGTAGACCGAAAGCGGAAGCGTTGACACAACGCGGTTGATGTAGTCGTACGTCTTCACGATCCGACCGATCAAGTACCGAACGCACGACACCTGCGAGTTCAGCACACGTTCAGCTCGATGACGTCCCTCGAACTCCGATCCAGCCGAGTGTTGAGGGAGAGTTTCGTCAGCACGACGGCGTGGTGACGATGATGATGTTCTACCGATGCAGGGCTTCGCCTAAGCACCGCTACGATATTATCGAGGTGTAATATGGTGGAGGGGGCACCGCACATGGCTAAGAGATCAATAGATCAATTGTTGTGTCTATGGGGTGCCCCCCTGCCCCTGTATATAAAGGAGCAAGGGGGAGGCCGGCCGGCCCTTGTTGGCGCGCCAGGAGGAGGAGTCCTCCTCCTAGTAGGAGTAGGACTCCCCTCTTTCCTACTCCTACTAGGAGGGGGAAAGGAAGGGGGAGAGGGAGAAGGAAAGGGGGGCGCCGCCCCCCCTCTCCTAGTCCAATTCGGACCAGAGGGGGAGGGGGCGCATGGCCCCTCCTAGCTGCCCCTCTCTCTCTCCACTAAGGCCCATAAGGCCCATTACTTCTCCCGGGTGGGTTCCGGTAACCCTCCGGCTCTCCGGTTTTCTCCGAAATCACCCGGAACACTTCCGGTGTCAGAATATAGTCGTCCAATATATCAATCTTTATGTCTCGACCATTTCGAGACTCCTCGTCATGTCCGTGATCACATCCGGGACTCCGAACAACCTTCGGTACATCAAAACATATAAACTCATAATATAACTGTCATCGTAACGTTAAGCGTGCGGACCCTACGGGTTCGAGAACTATGTAGACATGGCCGAGACACGTCTCCGGTCAATAACCAATAGCGGAACCTGGATGCTCATATTGGCTCCCACATATTCTACGAAGATCTTTATCGGTCAGACCGCATAACAACATACGTCGTTCCCTTTGTCATCGGTATGTTACTTGCCCGAGATTCGATCGTCGGTATCTCAATACCTAGTTCAATCTCGTTACCGGCAAGTCTCTTTACTCGTTCCGTAATACATCATCTTGCAACAAACTCTTTAGTTGCAATGCTTGCAAGGCTTAAGTGATGTGCATTACCGAGAGGGCCCAGAGATACCTCTCCGACAATCGGAGTGACAAATCCTAATCTCGAAATACGCCAACCCAACAAGTACCTTCGGAGACACCTGTAGAGCACCTTTATAATCACCCAGTTACGTTGTGATGTTTGGTAGCACACAAAGTGTTCCTCCAGTAAACGGGAGTTGCATAATCTCATAGTCATAGGAACATGTATAAGTCATGAAGAAAGCAATAGCAACATACTAAACGATCAAGTGCTAAGCTAACGGAATGGGTCAAGTCAATCACATCATTCTCCTAATAATGTGATCCCGTTAATCAAATGACAACTCTGTTGGGGATCGTAGCAGAATTTTAAATTTTTTCTACGCATCACCAAGATCCATCTATGGAGTATACTAGCAACGAGGGGAAAGGAGTGCATCTACATACCCTTGTAGATCGCGAGCGGAAGCGTTCCAATGAACGGGGTTGATGGAGTCGTACTCGCCGTGATCCAAATCACCGATGACCGAGTGCCGAACGGACGGCACCTCCGTGTTCAACACACGTACGGAGCAGCGATGTCTCCTCCTTCTTGATCCAGCAAGGGGGAAGGAGAGGTTGATGGAGATCCAGCAGCACGACGGCATGGTGGTGGATGTAGCGGGATCTCGGCAGGGCTTCGCCGAGCTTCTGCGAGAGGGAGAGGTGTTGCAGGGGAGGAGGGAGGCGACAAAGGCTGTTATGTTGCTGCCCTCCCCCCCCACTATTTATAGGACCCCTGGAGGGGGGGGGGGCGCCGGCCCTAGAACCCATCTGCATGGGGGGGCGGCGGCCAGGGGGGAGACTTGCCCCCAAGGCAAGTGGGGCGTCCCCCCACCCTAGGGTTTCCAACCCTAGGCGCAGGGGGAAGGCCCATGGGGGGTGCCCCAGCCCACTAAGGGCTGGTTCCCTTCCCACTTCAGCCCATGGGGCCCTCCGGGATAGGTGGCCCCACCCGGTGGACCCCCGGGACCCTTCCGGTGGTCCCGGTACAATACCGGTGACCCCCGAAACTTTCCCGGTGGCCGAAACTTGACTTCCTATATATAATTCTTCACCTCCGGACCATTCCGGAACTCCTCGTCACGTCCGGGATCTCATCCGGGACTCCGAACAACTTTCGGGTTTCCGCATACTCATATCTCTACAACCCTAGCGTCACCGAACCTTAAGTGTGTAGACCCTACGGGTTCGGGAGACATGCAGACATGACCGAGACGCCTCTCCGGTCAATAACCAACAGCGGGATCTGGATACCCATGTTGGCTCCCACATGTTCCACGATGATCTCATCGGATGAACCACGATGTCGAGGATTCAATCAATCTCGTATACAATTCCCTTTGTCAATCGGTATGTTACTTGCCCGAGATTCGATCGTCGGTATCCCAATACCTTGTTCAATCTCGTTACCGGCAAGTCTCTTTACTCGTACCGCAATGCATGATCCCGTGACTAACTCCTTAGTCACATTGAGCTCATTATGATGATGCATTACCGAGTGGGCCCAGAGATACCTCTCCGTCATACGGAGTGACAAATCCCAGTCTCGATCCGTGCCAACCCAACAGACACTTTCGGAGATACCCGTAGTGTACCTTTATAGTCACCCAGTTACGTTGTGAAGTTTGGCACACCCAAAGTACTCCTACGGTATCCGGGAGTTGCACGATCTCATGGTCTAAGGAGAAGATACTTGACATTGGAAAAAGCTCTAGCAAACGAACTACACGATCTTTGAGCTATGCTTAGGATTGGGTCTTGTCCATCACATCATTCTCCTAATGATGTGATCCCGTTATCAATGACATCCAATGTCCATAGTCAGGAAACCATGACTATCTGTTGATCAACGAGCTAGTCAACTAGAGGCTTACTAGGGACACGTTGTGGTCTATGTATTCACACATGCATTACGATTTCCGGATAACACAATTATAGCATGAACAATAGACAATTACCATGAACAAAGAAATATAATAATAACCATTTATTATTGCCTCTAGGGCATATTTCCAACAGTCTCCCACTTGCACTAGAGTCAATAATCTAGTTACATTGTGATGAATCGAACACCCATTGCGTCCTGGTGTTGATCATGTTTTGCTCTAGGGAGAGGTTTAGTCAACGGATCTGCTACATTCAGGTCCGTATGTACTTTACAAATATCTATGTCTCCATTTTGAACACTTTCGCGAATGGAGTTGAAGCGACGCTTGATATGCCTGGTCTTCCTGTGAAACCTGGGCTCCTTCGCAAGGGCAATAGCCCCAGTGTTGTCACAGAAGAGAGTCATCGGGCCCGACGCATTGGGAATCACCCCTAGGTCGGTAATGAACTCCTTCATCCAGACTGCTTCCTGTGCTGCCTCCGAGGCTGCCATGTACTCCGCTTCACATGTAGATCCCACCACGACGCTTTGCTTGCAACTACACCAGCTTACTGCTCCTCCATTCAAAATATACACGTATCCGGTTTGTGACTTCGAGTCATCCAGATCTGTGTCGAAGCTAGCGTCGACGTAACCCTTTACGACGAGCTCTTCGTCACCTCCATAAACGAGAAACATATCCTTAGTCCTCTTCAGGTACTTCAGGATATTCTTGACCGCTGTCCAGTGTTCCATGCCGGGATTACTTTGGTACCTTCCTACCAAACTTATGGCAAGGTTTACATCAGGTCTGGTACACAACATGGTATACATAATAGACCCTATGGCCGAGGCATAGGGGATGACACTCATCTTTTCTCTATCTTCTGCCGTGGTCAGGCATTGAGCCGTGCTCAATTGCACACCTTGCAATACAGGCAAGAACCCCTTCTTGGACTGATCCATATTGAACTTCTTCAATATCTTGTCAAGGTACGTACTCTGTGAAAGACCAATGAGGCGTCTTGATCTGTCTCTATAGATCTTGATGCCTAATATATAAGCAGCTTCTCCAAGGTCCTTAATTGAAAAACACTTATTCAAATAGGCCTTTATACTTTCCAAGAATTCTATATCATTTCCCATCAATAGTATGTCATCCACATATAATAAGAGAAATGCTACAGAGCTCCCACTCACTTTCTTGTAAACACAGGCTTCTCCATAAGTCTGTGTAAACCCAAACGCTTTGATCATCTCATCAAAGCGAATGTTCCAACTCCGAGATGCTTGCACCAGCCCATAGATTGAGCGCTGGAGCTTGCATACTTTGTTAGCATTCTTAGGATCGACAAAACCTTCCGGCTGCATCATATACAATTCTTCCTTAAGGAAACCATTAAGGAATGCCGTTTTGATGTCCATCTGCCATATCTCATAATCATAGTATGCGGCAACTGCTAACATGATTCGGACGGACTTCAGCTTCGCTACGGGTGAGAAAGTCTCATCGTAGTCAACCCCTTGAACTTGTCGATAACCCTTAGCGAAAAGTCGAGCCTTATAGATGGTCACATTACCATCCGCGTCTGTCTTCTTCTTAAAGATCCATTTATTTTCTATGGCTCGCCGATCATCGGGCAAGTCAGTCAAAGTCCATACTTCGTTTTCATACATGGATCCTATCTCGGATTTCATGGCTTCTAGCCATTTGTCGGAATCCGGGCCCGCCATCGCTTCTTCATAGTTCGAAGGTTCACCGTTGTCTAACAACATGATTTCCAGGACAGGGTTGCCGTACCACTCTGGTGCGGAACGTGTCCTTGTGGACCTACGAAGTTCAGCAGTAACTTGATCCGAAGCTTCATGATCATCATCATTAAATTCCTCCCCAGTCGGTGTAGGCACCACAGGAACATCTTCCCGCGCTGCGCTACTTTCCGGTACGGAAGGGGTGACTATCACCTCATCAAGTTCCACTTTCCTCCCACTTCCTTCCTTCGAGAGAAACTCTTTCTCCAGAAAGGACCCGTTCTTGGCAACGAAGATCTTGCCTTCGGATCTGAGGTAGAAGGTGTACCCAATAGTTTCCTTAGGGTATCCTATGAAGACGCATTTCTCCGACTTGGGTTCGAGCTTTTCAGGTTGAAGTTTCTTGACATAAGCATCGCATCCCCAAACTTTTAGAAACGACAGCTTAGGTTTCTTCCCAAACCATAATTCATACGGTGTCGTCTCAACGGATTTCGACGGAGCCCTATTTAAAGTGAATGCGGCAGTCTCTAAAGCATAGCCCCAAAATGATAGCGGTAAATCGGTAAGAGACATCATAGATCGCACCATATCCAATAGAGTGCGATTACGACGTTCAGACACACCGTTTCGCTGAGGTGTTCCAGGCGGCGTGAGTTGTGAAACGATTCCACATTTCCTTAAGTGCGTACCAAATTCGTGACTTAAATATTCTCCACCACGATCTGATCGTAAGAACTTTATTTTTCTGTCACGTTGATTCTCAACCTCGCTCTGAAATTCCTTGAACTTTTCAAAGGTTTCAGACTTGTGTTTCATTAGGTAGACATACCCATATCTACTTAAGTCATCAGTGAGAGTGAGAACATAACGATATCCTCCGCGAGCCTCAACACTCATTGGACCGCACACATCGGTATGTATGATTTCCAATAAGTTGGTTGCTCGCTCCATTGTTCCGGAGAACGGAGTCTTGGTCATCTTACCCATGAGGCATGGTTCGCACGTGTCGAATGATTCGTAATCAAGAGACTGCAAAAGTCCATCTGCATGGAGCTTCTTCATGCGCTTGACACCAATGTGACCAAGGCGGCAGTGCCACAAGTATGTGGGACTATCGTTATCAACTTTACATCTTTTGGTATTCACACTATGAATATGTGTAACATCACGTTCGAGATTCATCAAGAATAAACCATTGACCAGTAGGGCATGACCATAAAACATATCTCTCATATAAATAGAACAACCATTATTCTCGGATTTAAATGAGTAGCCATCTCGAATTAAACGAGATCCAGATACAATGTTCATGCTCAAAGCTGGCACTAAATAACAATTATTGAGGTTTAAAACTAATCCCGTAGGTAGATGCAGAGGTAGCGTGCCGACGGCGATCACATCGACCTTGGAACCATTCCCGACGCGCATCGTCACCTCGTCCTTTGCCAGTCTCCGTTTATTCCGCAGTTCCTGTTTTGAGTTACAAATATGAGCAACCACACCGGTATCAAATACCCAGGAGCTACTACGAGTACTGGTAAGGTACACATCAATTACATGTATATCACATATACCTTTGGTGTTGCCGGCCTTCTTGTCCGCTAAGTATTTGGGGCAGTTCCGCTTCCAGTGACCACTTCCCTTGCAATAAAAGCACTCAGTCTCAGGCTTGGGTCCATTTCTTGGCTTCTTCCCGGTAACTGGCTTACCGGGCGCGGCAACTCCCTTGCCGTCCTTCTTGAAGTTCTTCTTACCCTTGCCCTTCTTGAACTTAGTGGTTTTATTCACCATCAAAACTTGATGTTCTTTTCTGATCTCCACCTCCGCTGATTTCAGCATCGAATATACCTCAGGAATGGTCTTTTCCATCCCCTGCATATTTAAGTTCATCACAAAGCTCTTGTAGCTTGGTGGAAGCGACTGAAGGACTCTGTCAATGACCGCATATTTCCAACAAACTCATGTCTATGGCTAGGAAACATAACCATCTTTGATCAACGAGCTAGTCAAGTAGAGGCATACTAGTGACACTCTGTTTGTCTATGTATTCACACAAGTATTATGTTTCCGGTTAATACAATTCTAGCATGAATAATAAACATTTATCATGAAATAAGGAAATAAATAATAACTTTATTATTGCTTCTAGGGCATATTTCCTTCAGTCTCCCACTTGCACTAGAGTCAATAATCTAGATTACATAGTAATGATTCTTACACCCATGGAGCCTTGGTGCTGATCATGTTTTGTTCGTGGAAGAGGCTTAGTCAACGGGTCTGCAACATTCAGATCCGTATGTATCTTGCAAATTTCTATGTCTCCCACCTGGACTAAATCTCGGATGGAATTGAAGCGTCTTTTGATGTGCTTGGTTCTCTTGTGAAATCTGGATTCCTTTGCTAAGGCAATTGCACCAGTATTGTCACAAAAGATTTTCATTGGACCCGATGCACTAGGTATGACACCTAGATCGGATATGAACTCCTTCATCCAGACTCCTTCATTTGCTGCTTCCGAAGCAGCTATGTACTCCGCTTCACACGTAGATCCCGCCACGATGCTTTGTTTAGAACTGCACCAACTGACAGCTCCACCGTTCAATGTAAATACGTATCCGGTTTACGATTTAGAATCGTCCTCATCAGTGTCAAAGCTTGCATCGACGTAACCATTTACGATGAGCTCTTTGTCACCTCCATAAACGAGAAACATATCCTTAGTCCTTTTCAGGTATTTCAGGATGTTCTTGACCGCTGTCCAGTGATCCACTCCTGGATTACTTTGGTACCTTCCTGCTAGACTTATAGCAAGACATACATCAGGTCTGGTACACAACATTGCATACATGATAGAGCCTATGGCTGAAACATAGGGAATGACTTTCATCTTCTCTCTATCTTCTGCAGTGGTCGGGCATTGAGTCTTACTCAATTTCACACCTTGTAACATAGGCAAGAACCCTTTCTTTGCTTGATCCATTTTGAACTTTTTCAAAACTTTGTCAAGGTATGTGCTTTGTGAAAGTCCAATTAAGCGTCTTGATCTATCTCTATAAATCTTGATGCCCAATATATACGCAGCTTCACCGAGGTCTTTCATTGAAAAACTCTTATTCAAGTATCCCTTTATGCTATCCAGAAATTCTATATCATTTCCAATCAGCAATATGTCATCCACATATAATATCATAAATGCTACAGAGCTCCCACTCACTTTCTTGTAAATACAGGCTTCTCCAAAAGTCTGTATAAAACCAAATGCTTTGATCACACTATCAAAGCGTTTATTCCAACTCCGAGAGGCTTGCACCAGTCCATAAATGGATCGCTGGAGCTTGCACACTTTGTTAGCTTCCTTTGGATCGACAAAACCTTCCGGTTGCATGATATACAACTCTTCTTCCAGAAATCCATTTAGGAATGCAGTTTTGACATCCATTTGCCAAATTTCATAATCATAAAAAGCGGCAATAGCTAACATGATTCAGACAGACTTAAAGCATCGCTACGGGTGAGAAGGTCTCATCGTAGTCAATCCCTTGAACTTGTCGAAAACCTTTCGCAACAAGTCGAGCTTTATAGACAGTAACATTACTGTCAGCGTCAGTCTTCTTCTTGAAGATCCATTTATTTTCAATGGCTTGCCGATCATCGGGCAAGTCAACCAAAGTCCATACTTTGTTCTCATACATGGATCCCATCTCGGATTTCATGGCCTCAAGCCATTTTGCGGAATCTGGGCTCACCATCGCTTCTTCATAGTTCGTAGGTTCGTCATGGTCTAGTAACATAACCTCCAGAACAGGATTACCGTACCACTCTGGTGCAGATCTTACTCTGGTTGATCTACGAGGTTCAGTAATAACTTGATCTGAAGTTTCATGATCATCATTAACTTCCTCACTAATTGGCGTAGGTGTCGCAGAAACTGGTTTCTGTGATGAAATACTTTCCAATAAGGGAGCAGGTACAGTTACCTCATCAAGTTCTACTTTCCTCCCACTCACTTCTTTCGGGAGAAACTCCTTCTCCAGAAAATTTCCGAATTTAGCAACAAAAGTTTTTCCTTCGGATCTGTGATAGAAGGTGTACCCAACAGTCTCCTTTGGGTATCCTATGAAGACACATTTCTCTGATTTGGGTTCGAGCTTATCAGGTTGAAGTTTTTTCACATAAGCATCGCAGCCCCAAACTTTAAGAAATGACAACTTTGGTTTCTTGCCAAACCACAGTTCATAAGGCGTCGTCTCAACGGATTTTGATGGTGCCCTATTTAACGTGAATGCAGCCGTCTCTAAAGCATAACCCCAAAACGATAGCGGTAAATCAGTAAGAGACATCATAGATCGCACATATCTAGTAAAGTACGATTACGACGTTCGGACACACCATTACGTTGTGGTGTTCCGGGTGGCGTGAGTTGCGAAACTATTCCGCATTGTTTCAAATGTAGACCAAACTCGTAACTCAAATATTCTCCTCCACGATCTGATCGTGGAAACTTTATTTTCTTGTTACGATGATTTTCAACTTCACTCTGAAATTCTTTGAACCTTTCAAATGTTTCAGACTTATGTTTCATTAAGTAGATATACCCATATCTGCTCAAATCATCTGTAAAGGTGAGAAAATAACGATATCCGCCACGAGCCTCAATATTCATCGGACCACATACATCTGTATGTATGATTTCCAACAAATCTGTTGCTCTCTCCATAGTTTCGGAGAACGGTGTTTTAGTCATCTTGCCCATGAGGCAGGGTTCGCAAGTACCAATTGATTCATAATCAAGTGGTTCCAAAAGTCCATCAGTATGGAGTTTCTTCATGCGCTTTACACCGATATGACCTAAACGGCAGTGCCACAAATAAGTTGCACTATCATTATCAATTCTGCATCTTTTGGCTTCAATATTATGAATATGTGTATCACTACTATCGAGATTCAACAAAAATAGACCACTCTTCAAGGGTGCATGACCATAAAAGATATTACTCATATAAATAGAACAACCATTATTCTCTGATTTAAATGAATAACCGTCTCGCATCAAACAAGATCCAGATATAATGTTCATGCTTAACACTGGCACCAAATAACAATTATTTAGGTCTAAAACTAATCCCGAAGGTAGATGTAGAGGTAGCGTGCCGACCGCGATCACATCGACTTTGGAACCATTTCCCATGCGCATCGTCACCTCGTCCTTAGCCAATCTTCGCTTAATCCGTAGCCCCTGTTTCGAGTTGCAAATATTAGCAACAGAACCAGTATCAAATACCCAGGTGCTACTGCGAGCATTGGTAAGGTACACATCAATAACATGTATATCATATATACCTTTGTTCACCTTGCCATCCTTCTTATCCGCCAAATACTTGGGGCAGTTCCGCTTCCAGTGACCAGTCTGCTTGCAGTAGAAGCACTCAGTCTCAGGCTTAGGTCCAGACTTGGGTTTCTTCTCCTGAACAACAACTTGCTTGCTGTTTTTCTTGAAGTTCCCCTTCTTCTTCCCTTTGCCCTTTTTCTTGAAACTAGTGGTCTTATTGACCATCAACACTTGATGCTCCCTTTTGATTTCTACCTCCGCAGCCTTTAGCATTGCGAAGAGCTCGGGAATCGTCTTATCCATCCCTTGCATATTATAGTTCATCACGAAGCTCTTGTAGCTTGGTGGCAGTGATTGAAGAATTCTGTCAATGACGCTATGAACCGGAAGATTAACTCCCAGTTGAATCAAGTGATTGTTATACCCAGACATTTTGAGTATATGCTCACTGACAGAACTATTCTCTTCCATCTTGCAGCTGTAGAACTTATTGGAGACTTCATATCTCTTAATCCGGGCATTTGCTTGAATTATTAACTTCAACTCCTGGAACATCTCATATGCTCTATGACGTTCAAAACGTCGTTGAAGACCCGGATCTAAGCCGTAAAGCATGGCACACTGAACTATCGAGTAGTCATCAGCTTTGCTCTGCCAGATGTTCATAACATCTGGTGTTGCTCCTGCAGCAGGCCTGGCACCCGGCGGTGCTTCCAGGACGTAATTCTTCCGTGCAGCAATGAGGATAATCCTCAAGTTACTGACCCAGTCCGTGTAATTGCTACCATCATCTTTCAACTTTGCTTTCTCAAGGAACGCATTAAAATTCAACGGAACAACAGCACGGGCCATCTATCTACAATTAACATAGACAAGCAAAATACTATCAGGTACTAAGTTCATGATAAATTCAAGTTCAATTAATCATATTACTTAAGAACTCCCACTTAGATACACATCCCTCTAATCCTCTAAGTGATCACGTGATCCATATCAACTAAACCATGTCCGATCATCACGTGAGATGGAGTAGTTTCAACGGTGAACATCACTATGTTGATCATATCTACTATATGATTCACGCTCAACCTTTCGGTCTCCGTGTTCCGAGGCCATATCTGTTATATGCTAGGCTCGTCAAGTTTAACCTGAGTATTCCGCGTGTGCAACTGTTTTGCACCCGTTGTATTTGAACGTAGAGCCTATCACACCCGATCATCACGTGGTGTCTCTGCACGAAGAACTTTCGCAACGGTGCATACTCAGGGAGAACACTTATACTTTGATAATTTAGTGAAGGATCATCTTATAATTCTACCGTCAATCAAAGCAAGATAAGATGCATAAAAGATAAACATCACATGCAATCAATATAAGTGATATGATATGGCCATCATCATCTTGTGCTTGTGATCTCCATCTCCGAAGCACCGTCATGATCACCATCGTCATCGGTGTGACACCTTGATCTCCATCGTAGCATCGTTGTCGTCTCGCCAACTATTGCTTCTACGACTATCGCTACCGCTTAGTGATAAAGTAAAACAATTACATGGCAATTGCATTGCATACAATAAAGCGACAACCATATGGCTCCTGCCAGTTGCCGATAACTCGGTTACAAAACATGATCATCTCATACAATAAAATTCAGTATCATGTCTTGACCATATCACATCACAACATGCCCTGCAAAAACAAGTTAGACGTCCTCTACTTTGTTGTTGCAAGTTTTACGTGGCTGCTACGGGCTTAGCAAGAACCGTTCTTACCTACGCATCAAAACCACAACGATAGTTTGTCAAGTTGGTGCTGTTTTAACCTTCGCAAGGACCGGGCGTAGCCACACTCGGTTCAACTAAAGTGAGAGAGACAGACACCCGCCGGTCACCTTTAAGCAACGAGTGCTCGCAACGGTGAAACCAGTCTCGCGTAAGCGTACACGTAATGTCGGTCCGGGCCGCTTCATCTCACAATACCGTCGAACCAAAGTATGACATGCTGGTAAGCAGTATGACTTATATCGCCCACAACTCACTTGTGTTCTACTCGTGCATAACATCAACGCATAAAACCAGGCTCGGATGCCACTGTTGGGGAACGTAGTAATTTCAAAAAAATTCCTACGTACACACAAGATCATGGTGATGCATAGCAACGAGAGGGGAGAGTGTTGTCTACGTACCCTCGTAGACCGAAAGCGGAAGCGTTGACACAACACGGTTGATGTAGTCGTACGTCTTCACGATCCGACCGATCAAGTACCGAACGCACGGCACCTCCGAGTTCAGCACACATTCAGCTCGATGACGTCCCTCAAACTCCGATCCAGCCGAGTGTTGAGGGAGAGTTTTGTCAGCACGACGGCGTGGTGACGATGATGATGTTCTACCGACACAAGGCTTCGCCTAAGCACCGCTACGATATTATCGAGGTGTATAATGCTGGAGGGGGGCACCGCACACGGCTAAGAGATCAATAGATCAATTGTTGTGTCTATGGGGTGCCCCCTGCCCCCGTATATAAAGGAGCAAGGGGGAGGCCGGCCGGCCCTTGTTGGCGCGCCAGGAGGAGGAATCCTCCTCCTAGTAGGAGTAGGACTCCCCTCTTTCCTACTCCTACTAGGAGGGGGAAAGGAAAGGGGAGAGGGAGAAGGAAAGGGGGGCGCCGCCCCCCCTCTCCTAGTCCAATTCGGACCAGAGGGGGAGGGGGCGCGCGGCCCCTCCTGGCTGCCCCTCTCTCTCTCCACTAAGGACCATAAGGCCCATTACTTCTCCCAGGTGGGTTCCGGTAACCCTCCGGCTCTCCGGTTTTCTCCGAAATCACCCGGAACACTTCCGGTGTCCGAATATAGTCGTCCAATATATCAATCTTTATGTCTCGACCATTTCGAGACTCCTCGTCATGTCCGTGATCACATCTGGGACTCTGAACAACCTTCGGTACATCAAAACATATAAACTCATAATATAACTGTCATCGTAACGTTAAGCGTGCGGACCCTACGGGTTCGAGAACTATGTAGACATGGCCGAGACACGTCTCCGGTCAATAACCAATAGCGGAACCTGGATGCTCATATTGGCTCCCACATATTCTACGAAGATCTTTATCGGTCAGACCGCATAACAACATACATTGTTCCCTTTGTCATCGGTATGTTACTTGCCCGAGATTCGATCGTCGGTATCTCAATACCTAGTTCAATCTCGTTACCGGAAAGTCTCTTTACTCGTTCCGTAATACATCATCTTGCAACAAACTCTTTAGTTGCAATGCTTGCAAGGCTTAAGTGATGTGCATTACCGAGAGGGCCCAGAGATACCTCTCCGACAATCGGAGTGACAAATCCCAATCTCGAAATACGCCAACCCAACAAGTACCTTCGGAGACACCTGTAGAGCACCTTTATAATCACCCAGTTACGTTGTGACGTTTGGTAGCACACAAAGTGTTCCTCCGGTAAACGGGAGTTGCATAATCTCATAGTCATAGGAACATGTATAAGTCATGAAGAAAGCAATAGCAACATACTAAACGATCAAGTGCTAAGCTAACGGAATGGGTCAAGTCAATCACATCATTCTCCTAATAATGTGATCCCGTTAATCAAATGACAACTCATGTCTATGGCTAGGAAACATAACCATCTTTGATCAACGAGCTAGTCAAGTAGAGGCATACTAGTGACACTCTGTTTGTCTATGTATTCACACAAGTATTATGTTTCCGGTTAATACAATTCTAGCATGAATAATAAACATTTATCATGAAATAAGGAAATAAATAATTACTTTATTATTGCCTCTAGGGCATATTTCCTTCAATAGTCACCCCAAAGACTGGAACCAGACTTGGTTCTACTGTCAAGATACATCTCCAGCCGGTGAGAATCCTCTGTCGGGTTACCTTGATCACCGACTTTGCAGCAAACATCCACTCCCCCAATGGCTTGATGCAAAGGAACGGTCCAAATATGCACCAGCCTTTTCCAAGCTCAGAGCCTTCATGGACAATGGTTTAACCGGTGTTTATTTTTTTCTGATGCTGGCTGTCTTGGAGTATCTTGCCTTTAAGCCGTCGCACCGGCTTAATGTGTGAGTACACTAGTGACACAAAAGATCCTCAGCGCCATTGTGACCTTCAACTGTCTGAGGCGGAAGTTACTGAAGCCACCAAAAAGTTGTTGAATGAACCTATGAAGGAGTGGAGCAAAACCCGACTTAGTCCTTTCTGTACTTTTAACAAGCCGCCAGCTGTAAGAATTACACCTCTTCTTCTTTAATCCATATTCTTGACACCTACGTATGACCCTTTCAATTTTAACAGGTTGATGACCCATTCCGAAAGAGGAAAACACAAGATAAGCCGGCCAAGCCGGCTCGTACCAAAACCAAGGTCATCAAGAAACCCGGCAAAAATAAAAACACCGAGTCCGCCGAGTTAAATGTTGATGATGACGAGAATACTATCGAGTCAGATGTAGAACTTGACTCTCTTGGCTCCCTTTTTATACATCTCATTGACGATGATCATTATCAGGACGGTGCAGAGGCCAGCCATGCGGATGATGCAGAGGTAACTATTCTTTCTTTCGGCTCAGAACCTCTGCCAACATAGAAAACCCGACAAGCAAGCCGGAAAGTAAGCTTTTCTCACCCTCTCACACACTTGGATCCCAACTTTCTTTTGAAGAAACAGCAACACGAAGCTCATCGCACCACCCGGCATAGTGGCAATGTTATCACTTTGTCCGGCTTACCAAACACACCACTTCGCAAATGCCGCCCAGAGGTCTTACATACTTCTGACATACTTTACCCCAAGGCGGGTTATTTCGACAACCTCTTAACCCATCTGATTCAAACTATCAAGGGACTTCACATTCCTCCTCTGGCGAATCAACGGGAACACAAATTCCGGCTTTCAAAGCTGTACCTGGGTAAGAATATATTCAATCAGCTAACCCTTATATTTTATCATTCCACTGATCCTTTTACATTTCTTATTTCTCAGGGCCCAGGCCAGACCCAGTAAGAAAGCGAAACTGAATAAGTCGGCCAATGACTCCAGTCCGTCTAAATTGGATAAACAACAACCAGAACTTGCTGACGCCACCCTTAATGATCCTCCACCACAAGATCATGAAGCTTGTCCAGATAATATAGATATTGAGCCAGCTTTCTCTAAGCCGCCAAGCCCAATTAAACCTGCTGAGGAGAAGACTGATGATGTTCTTGTCACCGATTTTGGATTCACAGCGCCGGGTCAACCCTCCGTCTTATCCAAACACAACGCAAAAGAAGAAACTTCTGCTGAAGAAAAAGGCAAGTGGAAGGTAGACTTGGAGAGCTACACTCATTTCAGTGCCCAAGACCTCCACTCTGGCCGTGATTTTGAAGCCGGCTTAGTGAACCTGATGAAGGAGCGCTATGAGGTAAACACTGCAACTTCCTTGTCCTACAAATGTTCTTCCCCTTAGCAGCCAAGTTTATTGGATATGATGGAATAACATATGATGTAAACTTCAATAGCTGCATAGATCATCTCCAGTAGCCCCCAAGGGTCAGTTTATATTTGCAATATGAACTGGGACTTTATAATACCAGCATTTCAACTTTGCATCCGTAGCCCCCAAGAATCGGCGCAAATATGTTAAGTTGATACTTATCATCTTGCATGGCATCCATACTCCCCTTTATATCCTTCGTAGGCCGGATCGTTATCATTTCGCCGGGTTAACAATAGCAAATGAGTTCATGTTTGATAAGAGCAATATGCATTAGCCCCCAAGTGCCAAGTATAATACTTGTACTATGCTTGGGCCTTCATAGTCGTATTAAGAAGCAATAGACATTAGCCCCCAAGTGCTAAGTATAATACCTGTATTGTGCTTAGGACTTCCAATAAATGCATTGCCTCTCATGTACTATTTTATCTGTGTAGACTGAGCTTAGGAGTAAAGAATCTCAAGTCGCCGACCTTCAAGAAAATATCAAGTCTCAACAGGCAGAAACCTCCAAGGCCAAGGATGAATTGACTAGTGCCTTGGCAGTGATGGAGAAATTGAAGGAAGCTTTCAAAGCTGAACAAGCTGGCTGGGATACAGAAAAATCAGCTCTGCGAAAAAGGGCTGAAGACGCTGAAGCAGCACTTAAGCTGATGACTGAAGAGTTATCTGGCTTAAAACAACAGATTCATATCATGTCGTCAGCAATCTTCGGTAAGTAGAAAATCATGTTCTCTTTATACCGCAATTGTCAAACTAGGAATATCTGTCGGCTTACACCAAACGCTACTGATATAGGTTCACGGAGCGCGAAGTTTGGCTCAGATATGCGCCTCCGGCTTAAGGCTGTCTACACTACAAAAAAAGACACATCCGTGACATTTTGGGCCGAACGAAATTTTTTTCTGTCATACATATAACACTTCTATGACGATAATCATGACAAAATCCGGTATCATCGTAGATGTGGTGGGCTCCTACTTCTATGACAAAAATCATGACAGAAAATGGGCTTTTCGTCCTGGGCGGGCCGGAGCCGCGGCTGCATGACATTCTTTGGGCCGTCCATGACGGAAAAAACTGTGGTAGAAGCGAGGGCGAGGAAAATTTCGAGGAGTTCCCGGTTACGGTGTGAGGTCGGGGGCCGAGCGATGCGCGTTTCTCTCGTACACGTACGCGCGTGTGTGCGAGGCGTTGGATCTAACTAAACCCGAGCGAGGCGTTGGGCTCTAACTGAACCCGAGCGATTGCACTGCAGGCTACGCGTTACTGAACCCGAGCGATCGATCGATGGCTGTTAACTGAACCTGATCGAGCGATTCCTTCGCTACTGCTGCTAACTGAAGCCGATCGATGCTGCCTCTGGGATGAACAGTGAGCGTTGCGGGGGTTTTGGATGAACAGTGAGCGGTGGCGTTACCTCTGGATGAACAGGACCCCGTGGTGTGGTGGAGGGCTGGATGAATGGTAGACGGTGGAGGGGTGCCCGTGGAGGGGTGGTTGAACAGGACCCCATGGTGTGGAGGGCTGGATGAACAGTAGACGGTGGAGGGGTGCCCGTGGAGGGGTGGTTGAATAGTAGCCGGTGGAGTAGCGCGCGGTGGAGGCTGGATGAACAGGAGCCCGTGGAGGCCGGAGGAGGACGACGGTAGCCCGTGGAGGCTGGAGGAGGTCGACGGTGGAGATGAACAGTATCCCGTGGTGTCCCGTTTTGCGGTACGCCACACCCCTCCCGATGAACAAGACCCCCGTTTCGATCGTAGGAGGTCCGTTTCGTCCGTTTTGCGGTACGCCACACCCCTCCCGATCAACAGGACTCCCGTTTCGACCGTATGAGGTCTGTTTCGTCAGTTTTGCGGTACGCCACACCCCTCCCGATCAACAGGACCCCCGTTTCGACCGTAGGAGGTCCATTTCCTCCGTTTTGCGGTACGCCACACCCCTCCCGATCAACAGGACCCCGTTCCGAACGTAGGAGGTCCGTTTCCTCCGTTGTGCGGTACGCCAGGCCTCGTTTCCATCGCCTGTTCCATCCAAGCCCTCCCGATGAACACGACCACGCATTCTGTTCTGACCCAGCCGGTTGGCTCCCACGCGTTCCGTTGCCTCCCGATGAACACGGCGCATTCCGTTGCCTCCCCATGAACACGACGCATTCCGTTGCCTCCCCATGAACACGACGACGATGCTGTTTCTCCGTTCCGACCTAGCCATGTACACGAGCCCTGCCGGTACGTATGCGCGAGTAGGCGTTCGAGACCCCGCCCGTATGTACACATACGTGGCCGTATTTTCTTTCTTGCACCCTGGCCGCTGTACGTACGTGTACATGCTACGTGCGCGCCTCTACTACGACACGTACGCGCCTCTACTACGACACGTGCGCGCCTCTACATCCACTAGTATATATGTACGTACACGTTCGTGACCAGAATGACAACACTACGTACGCTTCGACCAGGTGGGTCCCGACTGTCAGGCACTTCCTTGCCTGCGAAGATGTAGCTGGTGGGTCCCAGCAGTCACGGGGGCGAATCATTTTTTTTGCCCGGACGCACTTCCTTGCGTGCGAAGATGTAGCTGGTGGGTCTCAGTAGTCAGGGGCAAACGTTTTTTTTGCGAAATACGGTGGACCGTCCGGTGGGTCCCCGCTGTCAGGTGGAGGAATAATTATTTTGCACATAATAAGGAGGCACTTCCTTGCTGCGGCCGTGGACCCAGCTGTCAGCCTCTCCACGTACAGTCTACGTCCGATGGAAGCCGTTCGTTGACCACGCAGCGCCGAGAGCACCAGGGCGGTGGACGACGGCGAGGCCTAGGAAGGGGACGACGCGGAGCCGGGGAAGACGGGACAGTGGATGCCCACGCGTAGAGGAGTACAAGGGTTCACTGGTTTGCTGCGGTGTGAGGCCGCCATCGCCGCAGAATAACAGAGGGTGTGGGTGAGTAGAGGGATGGCCTAGCCAGCGGTGGGAGTAGTAGGGGGCGGTGAGGCCTCCGCCGCATCGCAGCCGGCCACGGGAGGCAGGAGCACGAGGCAAGACTGGTGCTGGTTTGGGCGGCTGGAGCAAGAAGACCAGAGGTTGAAGAAGCACTACGGCCGTAGGATGGACATCGTACGGTCACTGGAGCTAGAATCGTGCATATTGACTAAGTTGACAAAGCCCTCCGTCCCCGTCAACTTAGTAGACCCACAACTCAGCCTGCCACTATACTGGGTCCCAGCTAATAGGGGGAGTATTCATTTTTTTATGTGTAATAAGGAGGCACTTCCTTGCGTGCGAAGATATAGCTGGTGGGTCCGAGCTGTCAGCGGCGGTAATGTTTTTTTCGCGAAATACAGAGGCCCTTCGGTGGGTCCCTAATGTCAGGTGGAGGAATCATTATTTTGCGCGTAATAAGGAGGCATTTCCTTGCGTGCGGCAGTGGACCCAGCTGTCGGCCTCTCCACGTACAGTCCACTTCAGATGCATGTCGGTCGTTGACCATGTTGACCAGGCCGCGCCGAGAGCACCAGGGCGGTGGACGACGGCGAGGCCTAGGGAGGGAACGACACGGAGGCAGGGAAGACTCGGCAGTTGTTTCCCACACGGAGGGGAGTACGACTGTACGAGGGTTTACTGGTTCGTCTGCCGTCGCCGGAGAATAACAACAGATGTGGGTGAGTAGAGGGATGGCTAGGTAAGCGATGGGAGTACGGTGGGGCGGTGAGGCCTGCGCGGCAGCAGAGCCGGTCGCGGGGAGGAGGGAGCAGGCAGTCCCGCCGGCGCTTGTTTGAGCGGCTGGAGTAGGAAGAGCAGAGATTGAAGAAGCATGACGACCGTTGGATGGCCATCCAACAGTCACTGCTTGTGCAACAATCTTTTTTTAGGAAAGCCTCAAATCTGTGGAAAACAGCATACAGCCCATCTGCCATTATTTCTAATAATTTACAGCCCATTTGCTAATTATTAAGGTTTTTTTGGAGCCCATATTCTTTTTGTTAGCATTACAGCTCATATTGTGGCCACGGTTAAAAAATTATACGAAATTTTGCATATTTCGGTGCGGTCCAAACTATTTTTAATCCCGAAATTTCGACTCATATTCAAACTGATTTTGAAAATAAATGTATATCAATATAAAATCCAACAAATTCTCCACGCATAAAAATTAATGTAATTTAAAATCTCGAAATGAAAAAAAGATATTTGAAACTAATTGCCGGTTTGATGTGTTTTAAAAATGTACAACCCATTTATCATTACTGATGGGCCATTTTCTCGGCCAGCCGAATGAAAGCTCTCATCGTCTTGAAAGATTTGCAGCCCAACATGCCTGACAAAGCGACTTACTTGGCAAATCACAAAAAAACTAGGTTGTGGCCGTGGACCCAGCTGTCAGCCTCTCCACGTACAGTACTCTTCCGATGGAAGTCATTCCTTGACCATGTTGACCACGCCGCACGGAGAGCACCACGGAGGTGGACGACGGCGAGGCCTAGGAAGGGGACGACGCGGAGCCGGGGAAGACGCAGCAGTGGAAGCCCGCGCGGAGAGGAGTACGAGGGTTCACTGGTTCGGCTGCGGTGTGAGGCTGCCGTCGCCGCAGGGCCTGGCCAGCGGTGGGAATAGTAGGGGGCGGTGAGGCCTCCGCGGCAGCACAGCCGGCCACGGGAGGCAGGAGCATGCGGCACGACCGGCGCTGCTTTGGGCGGCTGGAGCAAGAAGACCAGAGGTTGAAGAAGCACTACGGCCGTTGGATGGACATCGTACGGTCACTGGAGCTAGAATCGTTCATATTGACTAAGTTGACAAAGCCCTTCATCCTCGTCACCTTAGTAGGCCCACAAGTCAACCTCCCACCAAGGTGGGTCCAGCTAGCCGGGGGAGTATTCATTTTTTTGTGCGTAATAAGGAGGCACTTCCGGTGGGTCTGAGCTGACAGCGGGGGGAACATTTTTTTCGCGAAATACGGTGGCCCGTCAGGTGGGTCCCAGCAGTCAGGGGGCAAACGTTTTTTCGCAAAATACGGTGGCCCGTCCAATGGGTCCCTGCTGTCAGTTGGAGGAATCATTATTTTCCACGTAATAAGGAGGCACTTACTTGCTGCGGCCGTGGACCCAGCTGAGACTCTTCACGTACAGTATACTTCTGATGGAAGTCGTTCCTTGACCACGTTGACCTCGCCGCGTTCCGTTGCATGCATGCGTCCATGGGCGTGGTGCGTCCCCACTGTCAGCCTCTCACGTACAGTCATCTTCTGATGACTCTCGGTTGTTGACCACGTTGACCACACCGTGCCGAGCGCACCCAGACTGGAACGACCCGGAGATGGGGAAGACGGGGCAGTGGAGTCGCAGATGGAGAGGAGTGGGAAACTTCACTGCTTCGGGTGCGCGGCAGCACAGCCGCGGTACCGCCCACGGGAGACAGGAGCAAGAACAGAGGTTGAAGAAGGAGCACGGCTGTTGGATTAACATCCAACGGTCCAGCTGCTAGAATCATTTGTTGATTAAGTTGACAAAGCCGTGCGTACACGTCCGCTTAGTAGGTCCACAAGTCAGTCACCAAATCTGACGGGTCCCAGCTGTCAACGGGATGAATAATTTTTTCGCAAAACAAGGAGGCACTTCCTTCCATGCGAAGATACAGCCGGTGGGTCCCAGCTGTCAGGTGGAGGAAACTTTTTTTCAGCTTAATAAGGAGGAACTTTCCTTGCGTGCGACCATGGACCTCGCGGGTCCCAGCCGTCAGGCTCTCCACGTACAGTCCTCTTCCGATGACTCTCGTTTGTTGACCACGCCGCACCGAACGCAGCGAGGCAGTGGACGACGGCGAGGCCCCGGACGAAAATGACTCGGAGAAGGGAAAACGCGGCAGTGGAGTCGCAGATTGAGAGGAGGAGAAGGGTTATAACTGGTTCTGTTGCGGCGTGGGGCTGTAGTCTGTGGAAATAACAGGAGGTGTCGAGGGGTGGAGGGATAGCCTGGCCGGCGGTGGGGTAGCGCTTCGGAGCGATGCGTGCTAAGCAGAGCCGCTAGCCGCCGGAGGCCGGACCAGGCGGTCCCGGCGATGCTGGAGGAAGAAGACGAGAGATTGAAGGTGCATGTCGGCCGTTGGATATAAATCCAATGGTTGTGGATGACACAATCATTTGTTGACCAAGTTGACAACGCCCTGCGTATGCTTCGACCTATTGGCCCACATGTCAGCCTGCAAAAATGTGGCATATATTTAACCCATGTTTTCTAGAATGTACAGTCCATTTGCTGGGCTGGGTGAACAAATAATTTCACGTCAATCAGGCCCATTTATATTTTCTAAGAAATCCCAGCCCATTTGCACTTCCTTGATAAACACGTATTAGGTGGGCTCGTTATATATATAATGTTATGTTAGAAGGAGCAATTAATATCAAAGAATAAACCGGAGAGGCACATATATATATATATATATATATAATTAAGAAATTAGCGAGTTATTGCTCAAAATAAAAATGAGCGCGTTATTATTAAATTGGTCCTTAAAATCTTCACAAGCTTTTGTACGCAATCACCAGGATTTTCCTTGCCTGTGAGTCAAAAACAACCAGGATTTTCTTTGCCAACTTCCGTTGAACATTTACTTTTATAAGTTAATAACACGTGGGATGTTTTTATAATGTATATATATGTCTCTATTAGATATACGATAATAGTAATAATATAAATATATATAATGTGGTTAGAAGGGAAAACATAAATTGGACACATCATTACTTTTATAAGAGACCTGCGTTTTATACCCCACAGTAGGCATACTAACAAGTTCACACACAAATACAACAGAAAAGGTAAACATTCATATCAAACTCAGGTTCACAGGACACGTTCATATTCATAGCCAACATTCACTATCAACAACTCAAAAGATTCATATATACACAAGCTCAGCATATCTATGCATCCAAATGATTGATAGATCACACGACAATATTCATACATAATTCACAAAAAGATTCAGATGTACACATGTTCAGTATGTTTATGCATCCAAATGATTGAGATCACAGCCAATATGATCCATGGACGAACTTTAATTACCTAGGGTACAGACTGGTAAATGGTGTTCAATCGGAGGTACTTCTTGCTAAAATTAGTTCTTGTACGAGTAAACTTTCGAGTACATAAGAGGCAGCACAGACAACTTGAACTTTGCTTGTAGGTTTATCCTCAAATAGTGGCCTCATGCCAAGGGAGGTTTGAGCAACTTGGCCACTACTTTCATCCAACTAGTTTACTGGCTCATCTTGGTCCTATATCTCGCCAAAATTCTACATTGCAGACGAGAAAGGAGGCGGTTGAGAAAATGAACCACCCAAATTTTTTGTGCAGTTCAATTGAAATGGAGCATCCTTGGCGTGCAGATTGATTAAGTGCCAGATGAATATATGCGTCAACCAACTTGTGTGGAATCTTTAGACTCCATGACATATAGTTCGCTACCATATGTGCCGATAACCAAAAGGCACAAGTTGGGACCAAAAACTGGACTGCGTTTTTCTGGGCTATGCACCAAGCAATATTTTTGGCGTTCACTCTCCTAATACTTGGAGTTTGACAATTGGTTGACGCCGGTTGATACTCGAATGAATATAGGAACTTCTTGTCAACATCGATGCTTGTCTGAGTGAACTTTGGAGTACATAGCAGCAGCATAAGTACCTGTCCATCTGATCATTTTGTGCAGTTCTACTGAAATCACCCGATGTAATGATTTGCCTGCGAGTTTAGGCTCCAAATTACTCCTTTAAGAAATCGGCAAACAGTAGCACAATACCAAATTACCAATACATATGACAGGCACAATAATCAGGATAAAGACCAGTACCAACCTGTGTGAGGTAGCATATCAATCACTATTTGCTTTGACTGGAAGCCGAGATAAGCCAAGCGACTGACAGCAAAGGAAGAAAGCAAGCGGAGATTAGCGACTGACAGGAAAGGATGGAAGCTGTCGAGGCAATGAAGCACCCAAAGTTTTTGTGCAGTTCCACCAAAATCGAGCATCCCTGTTGGCACATATATCGAGAGAGTGAGATTACTGTAATAGTGGGACTAGTTGATGAAACATACACTAACAAATAGAAGCACCCTCATTATCTTAATGGGTAAAGTTAGCAACATAGTAGTCTTGCTTAAAGAGAGGTATTAGTTTATTTAATCAGTGCCAATTAGCTCAACTCAACA
This sequence comes from Aegilops tauschii subsp. strangulata, assembly GCF_002575655.3. NCBI lineage: Eukaryota > Viridiplantae > Streptophyta > Magnoliopsida > Poales > Poaceae > Aegilops > Aegilops tauschii. Next base: position 465,599,476 of record NC_053041.3, read on the forward strand.
CTCAAAGCATTGCCATTTATCATAGGTTGCAAAAATTTAACATGCAAAGATAAAGGAGTTTCTCATGGCAGTAGCACGATACAAATAGAGATGACAGCAAACTAATATGGATGAAGGCCTTAGGCCCGTACCAACCTGAGAAAAAAAGCTTATTCATGTAGTCCCATAAGAGATGATAAAGCACTCACTGGAATCACACAATAGTATATATTTTTGTGCACTTCAAATGTATGGTTGGAATCACTCTTGTTCACCAGTGCTGAGATTATATCGAAAGATTATCAAGAACTCCCAGCAAAGTTAAAGCACTGGCTAGGATACAGTTCATTGTATTGTCTTGTGTAGTTCCACTAAAATGTATGATTGGCACAACATGATCCCTGTTTGCACAAGTAGGAACAAGGTGAAACCTTCATTAGCTTAGTGAGAAAGGATAGGAAGACATTAGCATATTACTCAAACAGTAGCATCAAATTCATGATGGACAATACGCAAAACATTGCCTCATTGAACCAATGGCAATAAATTGACATGCAAAACAATAGCACTATTATGTCATGACACTAATAATATTCCCTCCCTGCTCCACCACATGATTCACCTCCATAGACAAACATACACACGTACATGATTGAGCATAGGGTCCTACTAAAGATTTGTTTAACTCCAACAGGAAAATTAGGCAGTAATAAATTAGTGGTACTTAAGTACTCCTGATTAATTAAGTGAGACAGCAGAAGTGGAAGGGCTACCTAGAGGATCGTCTCACATGTAAGGTAGTCGTTGCCGGAGCCCTTGAATGGCCTCGACTGAGGCCTCTGGCTTCAGCAAGATCGCCTTGGCACTGTTTATTCTTCTTCCTCTTCATGCTCTGTTTCTCTTTCTCCTCACCAGTTGGTGAAACCAAGTACATAATTGGCCTTCTAATTCAGAATTGGTTTTGTCAGTGAGGGAGTACAAGTGTACTAGAAAAAACAGCATTATTTTCTCATGGCAGTCAGAAAATAGAGATGAACACATGCATTAAATATCATTCTTACCTAAAGGAAAGTTATGGCGCCAATATGGATGATGAGGATTGGAACACAGATCTCCCTTTGTGCAGTTCCACCAAAATGAACCAACTGTTCCATTCTGACATTCCAGTTAAAGAGCACAAAAGTCACTTCTTTTAAGAAGAGTTTTGTGCAGTGCACCAAAAGGTCACAACAGCAACCAGGTGAATTGGATATCCCTGTTTGCACAAAAAGGCACAGAGGAAACAGTCAGAGTCTCAAACAATTACAGGCAAAAACATTTGGCTAAACTTGTCATGGCTTATAACAGTGGCATGGCTTCATTTTTACCAGGGACATTAGATGAAGAACAGCTAAGGCTGCGTTCGGTTCACAGGTTTGGTGCAGGATTTTCATAGAAACACAATTCCTACGCTATTCTTTCCCTTCCAACCGTTCGGAACACGAGAAAGGTGAATAGTGTTTCATAGGAAAGCTGGTCTGGTAGTACTGATTCCATAGGATTAGAAACATCCACGCGCTGCTCATTTTTTGGGCGGAAGCCCAAGGCAAGCGCTCGCTGGCATGCGTTAGACAGGTTGATGTGTTGTGTTGCCGGAATAAAAAAATCAACCTATGTGTGGTACGTGAGGTGAGGACAAGAGTAGTCACTGTGCAGCTGAATAAACAAATAGCATCTCATACTGCCAAGCATGCTACTCTAAAAAAACAAATCTGTACATTTTGTAGTCCATCCGAACACATTCTCTTGAGAGTTTCCTCCGGTTCGCTGTTCCATAGTTTTATACCTACATTCATTTCCTATTCCTCTATTTTCATCAAGACCTATGTTTTCTGCCCCTTTATTCCGAACGGAGCCTAAATATTTGGTATAAGGGCATGGGACAGTGGGTGCACCAGTAGTCCAGCACCATGTACGTAAACAGGGGCATAAAGTGGTGATTCATAGTTTGTTGCCCCGAGAAACAAACATCCAAGAAACATATCTGGGTTGGTCCCATTTTTGTTCACTCTAGCCACCTACTCCTATGTGTGGATAGCAAATCTAGTCCTGGTCATACCACTGTGTACAGCGTTACCCCTATATTTCCCTTTTCGACCAAGAGACCGGTTGGATGACCAGTCTGTACTACTTTCACCCCCTTTCCTTCCTGTTTGTACCAAGTCTGATGTACATACTAAATTCCCCCACCCCCACTTTATTTATTGTTTGAACCAAGTACTCCCTCCGTCCAGAATTACTTGTCATCAAAATGGATGTGTCTAGAACTAAAATACATCTAGATACATCCATTTCAATGACAAGTATTTTCGGACGGAGGGAGTACAAGATTCGACTCCATGAAGTAGCTTTACCCTCTAACAATAGAAGAAAAAAATGTGACGCTGGACCATCCGATCGAGAGGGCCTGAGAGGTAGAAAATGATGCACATGCAGCAACGTAGCGAGTTGGGGAAGTAGAACTAAGGCGGTTTTGAACGAAGATATACCTGAAGGTCGTCGGGATGTGGATAGATGGGTGGCGGGAGGCCGGATCCGCCCACAGGCAACGACGAAGGGATTGGAGGACCTCCCGCGCCGGCGCTCGACCAGAGATAACGGTGCGGCCGGCAGTGGGTCTCCTCCCTCGCTGTCGACGACGGCCTAAACGCTGCCCCTCCTCCCCTTCACCAGCGGAGGGGGATACGTCCGGATCTGTAACCAGCGGTGAGGATAGAAAGCCAGTGTTTTTTGAAGGGAGAAAGACAGTGTTACTACCCCTATCTTGTTTTGATCTGGAGAGGATGAGAGTGTGTGAATAGAGCAACCCTAGCAAGCAAGCGCGGAGGCTCCGGCCTATATATACGTAGTGGGGTAGTTTTCCTTTTTCACTCCATCAAAACTATCGTTTAAAATTGTGTACTACTACATGCCAGGTCGCGGTTTTTTTAGTTGTTGATTGTTTTTTATAGCTACCCGCTTGTTCCAAGTGGTGTTACGGTGTGCCAGGTCGCACTTTGTATCGTTCAAGTCTGGTACTACAAGTCCTTCCATTAAAGGAACAACCACCCCCTCGTAAAAATTGTGAACAAGCCCACGGCTAAAATTAGCGGAAACGTGGGTTGCCCCAACATGCATTATTATTTATATTTTCTACTCCCTTCGTAAATATAAGTCTTTTTTATAAGCCACACCTAAGACAAGATTTTTTTATTAGCAGTGAACCCCACATGTCATAGACACAAAAATTGTGGCAAGATTCCCTTAGGCAAGCCAAAGTGTGTCTAACAATTTGAGCAACTCAGGTTAGGCAAGTGTGGCAAGTGTGGGAAAAATAATGTGGCAACATAAGGCAAACATAGTCACAATCCAAACAGCCCCGTAATTTTTTGTGACATGCATGAAAATTTGGTTAGTTAAATTTATAGTCAAAATTTGGCAAGGTGCATCAAATCAACACATGCAAGGATCAAAAGGAAAGTCACGGCATGCATGCATGCGTTGTACTCCCTCTGTTTCCAAATATAAGTCTTTTTAGAGATTGCAACAAGTGACTACATACGAAATAGAATATGTCTACTCCTACATACGAAGTAGCCCATTTGAAATGTGTAAAAAGACTTATATCGAGTGCAGTGCTTTGATGTGTCGCGTTAACTCGTACAAGACCGAGAAATTTGATTACTACAACGCCCTCTCCCTCGCGGACTGAGCTCTGGTGCCTTAACTGCACCTGCCTTTGGCTGCATGACAGGAGGGCCAACCACCTGTTGGGCCCACCTGTCATAGACGCAAAGGCAGGAGCAGTAAGTAGAAGCTTTCGCTACACGCTATCCCTCCCGCACGAGGTGGACGGACATGCAGCAGTGGATTCGACACTGTAGAAGTAGGAGTAACATCATTGTTCGTCTTCTCAAAGAGGCGAAGAGCCAAGCGCAACCCGAACGTGGCAGTTGCGAACGCTCGCGTGGTGCGGTTCCTTGGAGTACTAGCCAGGCTCTTGCATGAGACAAAATTGCTATTGTTTAACAATTAAACTCCATTATCCATTGGTTGATACTCATTCTGCATAGGTCCACGCGCTTAGCACCATTTCCTCCTGGGGTCACCAATGTTTATTTGCTAATTAATAGCATTGCATGCAATGAACTAGCCATTGCAAGTCATTAAAAGCATGCACACCTCTCATCTCTTATTGGTTGATATGTCAAGAAACAAGAAACAAGGTAGAAGTTAATGCACCGCGCCTAAGTGTTTTGGGACTATTTGGTTTTCGTAAGATAACTTACACACCTAGACGGAGGGAGTAATATAGCCCTGTAAACCGGAAAGGAGTATTTGCCTTTCTAGAGATTTCAACAAGTGACTAGACTACACCGTGTGCAGTACTCCCTCCCTTCCGGTTTATAGGGCTCAAATCTCAAATCTCATGAACCAAGGCATTTTGCGATTGGAGGAATGTATCTCGTACTTTACAAAACTACCCTAATTAAACTCATGCATTAATTACGTAGTTCCCTCGTTTTCCTCTCCGCCTTGGTCGCGGTGCACAATATTGAGCAATCCTATATGACTAGCTGCTCTATCTACATGCGGGACATTTCAAAGCATCCGGGCCCGCGTGCCATCCACCAAATCAGAGCGAGGTGCTACAGTCGAGACTCACCTGTCACCCCGGTGTGGCCGCCATGACCCGTCATATCACAAAACCCACACCTTTACCAGCAGTGGTAAGGTGGCCTCCAAGTTGGACTGGACGAAGCAACCATCATTTCACTGGAACGCTCGTTCAAGCCCTTTCTTCCCTTTCTTGAAGAAAACCTCACTCCAGGCTACTCACTTCTGCCATTTTTCTTCTGTACCGATGAAGGAAAGGTGGGCGAATCAGTTATGCTGCTATATTTTCATTCCAAGAATCTTCTTTTTGCGAAGCACCGACTGATTCTCACATCCTATTCCTTTCCCGTTCTCATTGCGATTGTGGTTTCCTTTCGATTGCTTTTTGTTTGTCAGTTCATTGATGGATCCTGGAGCACTAGGCAAAGAGTTGCCGGCGGACAACCCACTGGAGACAGCGATCTCCAGGAAGCGAGCACCGACCAACAAGTTGACCATGTTGGCGGGCCAACCCATGGAGACGAAGAACTCCAAGAAACAAGCACTGGGCAAAGAGTTGAGGACGTTGGCGGATGAACTCCTCAAAGAAAGTTGGAAGAACAGCAAGGGCCCCACCGTGCCTACCCCAGGAACTCTGATTGCCACCTATGTGAGGCTCAAGACCGAGTTTGAGGAGATAGTCGCCGTTGAGAAGCAGTATTCCCCTGGCAAGGTGATGGCCCCCATCGAGGACGAGGAGATGGCCCCCAGAGGGATGAGATCCCCCGGTGAGCTGCACAAGGTAAAAAAATAATTTCTTATTACCATAGTTGTGGTTTTTGATTATTTGCAATGTGCTTGCTAATATGTTAGGGTTGTGCAGGTGTCGGTGGACGTCCTTGATGATTCCGATGTCGTGGCCCGTCCTGTTGGCATCGCCCTGGAGATCGATTCCGATGCCGATGTCCATCCTGTGGACATCGCCCCAGAGATCGATTCCGATGTCGCGGTCAGTCTTGTGGACATCGCCCCACAAATCGATTCCCATGCCGCTGTCCGTGCTGTGGTCATTGCCCGAGAGATCGATGACAAGAAATAGTTGGTCGCGCTAATCCTTCAGGGTAGTTTGCATTGCCCTGTGTTTAATTACCAAAATGATGCGTGTTATCAAACCATCTTAGGGCTAGTGCACTGTCTTGTGTGGGCGGATCTTGCTACTTTTGTTTGATAGTGAATCATGCGATGAATCATGCGAACCCTCTCCGAGTTATGGAAACAGATGTATCCTCACCAGCTTTTGATGTAATATATGGCATGCTTAGATGTAAGTTTGAACTGTTTATCATATCAGCAGGGCTTGTTTGATGATTCTTGGTGTTAGTAGGCTAGCTACTATGCGAGCTATAGTACTTGCAAAACACTCACCGAAGAGAAACGTTGGGGCTGATGAGCTCGTGGTACGCTTATACTTATCCCTCGTCGATCGACCAATAGCCCTAGCTCCTAAAATTGTAGGCTTAGCGATCGATCATACAATAGTCGACATACATTCAGGCCTCATTTGGTTCATAGGGTAGGAAAATCGTAGCAAAAGTACAGAGAACGTGCAACACAAAATCATAGCAGTGCAGAGACGTACTCCCTCCATTCCAAAATAGATGGCCTAGGCGGGCTAGTTTGGCCTAGTGGGTTTCAGTGATATGACGTGGTACAGTGCCGTCCAGTCTTCGCGTGTGGTACCAGTATTGCGGGTACAGTAAGTTTTCTTGAAGAAGCGGAATTCAACGAAGTCATGATGGTTCCTTTGTCCGAACAACTTACAGTGGGAAAGGTTGGGCCTGCGATACGACCGGGGTAGACCAGGATCATTTTGTGCATGGTAGGTGGACCAGGATGGTCGACGTCCCACATGTCGGCGAATGAAAGTATTCTTTCCGATATAGAGGACGAGCAACGAGTATTCATTGTTTATTTTTGATGAAAGCTATTGTCTCCACTGTTACGACGGAGGAGTGTGAAACACGGCAGCCCAGTGAACTTGGCATGTGCACCACTCCCTCCTTCCTCATGTAATGTCCAGGTTACAACTTTTTCTCACTTTCTCTCTATCTATTTCCTCTCAAATATTTTTTACCTTTCTTTTTTTAAGACACAATTGTTTTTTATGCCTTTTTTAGAATTTTTTTATACCTAGGAGCACGTGTAGAGACGGGCTCTTGCAGAGCCCACTCCTTGACTTTGTCAATGCCTCTCTCTCCTCCACATAAGGAGTACTACTTGCTATGCATGCATGCGGCAGGCAGCTGGCGTCTTGAGGGGCCAGGGCGGTGAGAGCGGGCTCCGGAAGCGGTCCGGACTCCAGCATGCCCCACCTCACATTATCACCATATATTTCTTGGAGTCCGTGTGCGGCGGGCGGCCGATCTCTTCTCCCTCCCCCGTTTCTCTCTTCTCAGCCGACGCCCGCCGAGCGATTAGATTTCGGCTATCGACGGTTTATTCAATTACGGTCCCACATGTCAATGAAATTGCAAGACAACGAGTGTCCCCTCTGGTGAGCAGTGTGCGAGCGGGACTGTCGGGGTTGCGACGCGTACGAGTCATAAGTGTGCCGCCTTTTCCTTTAGAACTTGCGAAGCGTAACATTTTCGTGCGATCGATCGATAGAAATCCAGAACAAAATGATGAGGGCGGTGCTTTCCCGCTCGTTAGGCGGGCTAGTTCGAGTGATATGACGTGCTATAGTGCCGTCCACTTGCTCCATTTTTATGTAAGCAAGAGTTTACACTCTTACGCGGGAGGAGTGCGAAACACCGCGGATCTGATTTTGATCGAGGGATAACTGTTCCCTGCCAAATAATGGAGGATTGTTAGCGATTATAGCATGATAGTTAGGGCATCTCCAGCGCTGGCCCACAAATTTACACCGGCATCTGTCCAAGGACACTGATGGATGCCAGCCGATGTTGCCCGCATACCTTTCGACAACTATATGAACTAACCGGACAAAATTCATGCAAACAAAGCAAATTTCAAATTAACCGGATGAAATTCATTACATTTCGAAAACTTTTCCTACAAACTGGACGAAATTCATTACATATTTCGCACAAACCGTACTAAAACCTACTGTAAACCTAATCTAAACGATCGCCGGCGCCCGACCACCATGTCCGGCCATGAACCCGAGAAAGCCGGCCATTGCCTTTGCCTCCTCCTCATCCGCCTCGATAACCTCCTCCTCCGGAGCACAAGGTTCTGAAGATTTCCGCCTCCACGTCGCCGTCAAGCGGCTAATCGGCCGCCGATGTTTACCCCACCAAGCTTGGCGTCGACTGAGTGGAGTAGCAGTGGCCTTCCCGGGACCAGAGCGGCGGCGACCTACCGTGTACTACTCTTCCTCGCGGCCGGCTGCGCCCGCGCACGCGCGCCGGCTTCGTGGTCGTGGCGGCAGAGGGCGGCCGGGGGGGTGCCGGCGATCTCCTTCGTTTGCTCCTGCGACAGTACGTCGAAGAGAGCTTTGGAGCGCGCCCGGAGCGGAGCCGCCGATGTCCCTCGTCTGCTCCTATGACAGTACGTCCAAGAGAGCTTCGGAGCGCCAGGAGGCCATGGTTGAAGTGGTGCCGACGGAAGGAAGGGACCGGAGGAGAATAAGTGTGGGTCTTTGGCTATGGCTGGGTGCTTTGCACCTGCAGTTAAGTCCGGTGAATGCGGCATTGACATTCTGGAGAGACGGTGACCGTTTCAGGCGGGAAGCGCGCGCTAGCGATGGAAGGGGTTTCGGTGTGCAGTGGCACTAAGATCGGTCGCTCACGATAGTAGATACTCCGTACCATACTACCATAGTACCCTCTCTAGCTTAGGCTATATTATAGACTGTCGTTGTGATGGACGATATACATGAGCAAGGCGGTCCGAGTATGACCGTTGGTGTTGAGCCAGGTGAATACATGCTCGGCGTTCGCGTAGGCCTCCATCAAACGTGTAAACAGTAATGTCAGGCACCGCCGGGGCGCGCAGGTGATGGGCTCGCCGTTTGCATTGCGCCATGAGCAGGACTTTGATTTAGAGGGCGACGTACATGCATTAGCATGCTTTGACAGCGTGAGCGTGAGTGTCTGACGCGAAGTATTTCATTTTCATTTGGTTGACGAGGGTGTGTTGCAGCGACGAGTCCGTGGTTTGATTCCCCACATACGCATAATTTTGGTTTTTACAGTATTTCTTTCTCCATTGACAGGTAGGCCCGCGTAGATAGATAAAGAACACGAGCTGATGAGGCGCATGTGGACTGTTTGACTGGTCAACCAGACAAATACGGAGTTATATGCTTTGCCAGTGACCGTATAATCACCATATCTCATATACAATGATCAAAGTGAGCTATCAAGACAAGTTCGATGACCGCCAATGCATTTTACTCGGTAATAAATGACCAGGATTGAAGGGGAATCCAAATTTGCTTCATCTTCTGTCCTTGAGCTCTTGACAAACCAATGCACTATACGGTTGTCCGGCCACTCCATCCCAGAGCTCTCACCAAGCGTCGTTCATGCCACCGCGCTGCACACTCACCGGTAAGGCAGCGATGGCATCCCGCCGCGCTGAGTTCCTCGCCGCCCACAACCGCACACAAAATGGTAGGGAAGCGATGGCATCCCGCCGTGCCGAGTTCATAGCCGCTCGCGACCTCACAACTATGTGTGAGGAATTTGAAGATGCCCAGGCCGAATGGGAAGTAGAGGAAGAGGCGGCCAAAGCCGCACAGAGGGAGCGGAAAAGTCAGAAAGCACTCAAGAAAAGAGAGGCCCGCCGCCGCAAGAAAGAATAGGACGCACGCGCTGCTGCGGAGAGGTCGGCGGAGATCCAAGCACGGTGGGGTGTCGCCGACAAAGCCGGGAAGGAGAACGATGGCGTCTGGCCAGCATGTGAGAAGTAGTAGTACTAGTAGTTTGTGTGTGTGTGTCTGTGTCTGAGTACGAGCATGTACGAATACTACTAGTTACTACTGTAGTTTTTAGAGCAAATTACCAGTACATTAGCCTAGACTAAATGGAAAAATTCCTATCCTAAGCATCAAATGGCATCTCTTTCTTTATAGGAATTGAGATGCATGTCATCTCACTTCCTATGATTTTCATATTCCTATCCTATGAACGAAAGGAGGCCTCTGTTGGAGTAACTGCTGTAGCTAGCAGTACTGCTGGTACAGTAGTTTTCTTCAAGAAGCGGAATTCAACGAAGTCATGATGGTTCCTTCGTCCGAGCAACTTCAAAGTGGGAAGTGGGCCTGTGATTTGACGACTCATTAGTCATTGTTACTGCGGCGCGACGACCTGGGTGACTCTCCCTTGGAGTTCTGTGTGCATGGCAAGTGGACCAGGATGGTCGACGTCCCACATGTTGGCGAACGAAAGTATTCTTTCCGATATCGAGGAGCAAGGAAACCGCGTGGTATAGTATCACTGCTGATTGGTTCGCAAAAAAATAGTATCACTGCCGATTTATAACTATTTTTTATTTCTGATGAATGCTAGCGTTTCAACTCTTACGACGAAGGGTGCCAAACACGGCACGTGCTGGATGTCCCACACGTCAACGAAAGGAGTGGGACATGCACAGCGTGGTAGAGCCCAGCGTAAAAAAACAACGTGGTAGAGCGTCTCCACTTCTTCCACTTCTGGGTCGGAGACCACACGTAGTAGTACTTAGTGGTATGAATGATACAAAGTGCGACCTGGAGAGAAAGACACGTCTAGTTGGAAGGTCTCGGGGCATACACGTAAACAAATATAAAAGTTAATATGTGCCTCCAACTAATATAGTAGTAGTAGAGTACTTAGGCACGTACTCCATAACATCACCGTGCATTGCACGTACAACATTTAGTGGTAGTACGTAGTAAGAGACAAATGTCGCCCAAGAGTTCCCTTCTCGACCTACTTTTGGGTGTTTGGTAGAGTGTATGGAGGGTGCGTGAGTCCACACTAGTTTAGCACAAATACACTGGAAGCATGCATGAAGAGGGGTGTTGAGTTGAGCATGCATGAAGAGGGAACAACTATGCTGAGACGAGAACGCAACCAAACACACCCTATATGCCACGCATGTTCATACCATTTGTGCCTTTCTACTTCACTTACTGTGCTACATTACTCAGGTTCGTACGTCCACTCCTGGGTACATGTCCGTCTCGTAGTTCCAGTCCCACGTGTTCTTCATATAGATGGAACGATCCTTGCATAACACGTGCACCTTGATGCTAGATGTCTCGCGTGTTGGCAAAAGGATGAACAAAGCTCACGTAAAGAAAATAGAGTGGAAGAACATAGATTCCGGACGACCGAGAAGGAGCAAGAACCTCGTGGTGGAGCGTCTGCACTCACAATATTTAATATTATTCAGCGATATAAAATTAACCAATCATCTCCACAGTGGACTGGAAGAGTACGAAACACGGCAGCCCAGTGTAGTTACATCATACTAGTACATGGCTAACCCACGCTATCACCATATTTCTTGGCTTCCGTGCAGCACCTATCTCTAGTAATCCAGCAGCCTGTATCGCTTCTCCCTCCTCGTCTCTATCAAAGTGCGGCAGGCTGGCGTTTCTGCCGTCTATTGAGGTTGGTTAACTATCACATGTTAGCGACATGCCAAGAGCATTCTAAAAAAAATTCCTTTCACATTCCATTTTCAAAAAGAAAAAAATCCTTTCACGTACGAATTTGCCTGTATGCTTTGAGCAACTTGCATGTCCTATACTGCTCCTGTTTGATACTCTAACTTAGCTAGAGGTTAGACTAACTCATGACTAACCCTGAACTAACTGTAGCCAAAGAGGCGTTTGGGTGACAGGGTTAGATTGACAATAAATGCACTTCATGGAGAGAGAAAAGTGATTTTCAGTGGTCCCAATGAGAACTATCTCCAGTTAGCACCTCTTGGGTAGGATAGTTTTTTTTGGTGGGTTCGGTGCAACTTGCTCCAATTTAAACCCTCATGCTTGGATACTTTAGGGCTATTTGAGCCCCAACTAGCTCAAACTAACTCTAACCCATGGATCCAAACAGGGCCTATGGCCAGTCTCGACGCGGAGCAGTCGCGTGCACCGGGAAGCGGCACTCTCTCGGCCGTCGCGCCACTTCAAAGCCAGCGCCAGTGAGAGGTCGCCTCTGCTCTGGCCGGGCATTAATGCGGCACTGACGCTCCAGGGCGACGCTGACCGTTTCACGCGGGAAGCGCACGCTGGCAAGGGAGTATAGGTTTTGAACCGTTTCAGGTGTAGTACTGGTAGTTTGCAAAACTACTCAATTATTGCACTCAGTTTCCTAAGAAATTGTGTTAAAAAACGTTACTCCACAGCCCGCTTCCCTTCTCCTTCCTCTTCCACCGCCCGCGCATGTCCGCGGGAAGCGACCGGTCAACCCTTATATAGGAGTGCTAGCATAAAAAGATGCATGCATGACCACTAAAATTTCCATATTAAAGCGCCGCTCCGGCGGGAGTATGGCGTATGTTGTTACCTTCGGCCGGCCCATGGCTACCGGGCGACGGCGACCAGAGAAGAGGCGGCGTGAGGGGAATGAATGCAGCTACTGTTTGGGTTCGCCTTCTGGCTTAAATAAATGCACAGCATCACGTGTACCCGCGGGTGCACAAATTGTAACATACGTGTCTGCTTAAGTGGGCGTCACGTAACTGGTGTGTGTGTGTGAGAGATTCTGAGAGATAGAGTGTGTGTGTGCGACTCTACTCTTCAGACATGTACTTAACCTTTTGCATCGGGATATAAGTATAATGGTATTTACTTTAGCTAGTGATTTACGTGGCCATGTTAACGTGGTTGTGTCAAAAAAATGTCACTTCCTGCTCGTGATTTGCGTTATATAATTACAAGCAAGATTCTCATGCATTGCACGGAACATCAATATGCATTTTTTTACAGAACACCTGTTGTGATTGACCCATGCAGGAGTAATCCCATGTGTAAAAACTAATGATATCTCGAGAATTTCATCAAAAAAATGAAAGATGAGAGATAAGGCGAGGAGGAGTGGAGCGTGGTGGTGACTGGTGGTCGGAATGGGCGGAGGCATGGGGATGGACGGCGCCGGCAGGCGGCAGCGGCCACCATGCATGCTAGATTGTTCCAGAGACTTATTACTTTTTTAATTGCTGAGCAATGAGGTTGCGGGAGATAATGATGTGGAGAGAGGTGCGGGTATCTTTTGTAAAATTATCATAGTTTGCTTTCTATCCTCAGATATAGATCATACGGTCTGTATTACAAGATGGCAGGCACACCATCACCGCCAACTCGTTTTTTATAAGGGTACAGATGATAAGTTTGCTGACTACTAAAGTAAAGTGGAATTTGTCCATGTTATGCAAGCAAATAAAGGTGATTGTTTATCATACGGGTAAGGTTGGATGAAGGGTGGTAGGAACAAATGCTCCGCCTAGAGCATGTGTGTGTGAGATGGAGTCTTAGTGTGTGTGTAGTGTGTGTGTGTGTGTGAGAGAGAGAGAGAGAGATGGAGTCTTAGTTTGTGTGTGTGTGAGAGAGAGAGAGATGGAGTCTTAGTGTGTGTGGGGGGGTGTGCGTGCGTGCGTGCGTGTGTGTGTGAGAGAGAGAGATGGAGTCTTAGTGTGTGTGTGTGTGGGGGGGGGGTGCGTGCGTGTGCGTGTGCGTGTGTGTGTGTGTGTGTGTCGCAGGGTCCTCTGTGGCGGATGTAATTTAAGTGTGCATGGCTTCATCATAGAGAGGTGATGTGTATGGCAGAGGCCAACAACGATGGGGTGCGAGAGAGAAAATGCCCGTAGAGAGGGAAGAGAAGGTGTGTGCGCGTGAGAGGATTCGACATCGAGAGAACGTGTTTGTTCGAGAGACACCGAGGAAGACTACTATATATCGATGGTGCATGTAGGCGGGAATTAAACAAAGGGATGGTCTTATTGGTTTCGGGGATATAGGGGAAGAGTGAGAGGCGGGGGGGGGTAGCTAGAAGGAGATTGTTAAGTGTGAGTGTGTGTTTTACCCATCCAGGCGGAAGTTATGTGCACAAAAGAGGAGACCGATTCGATGTGGCGTTAGGATTGAGGGTAATTAACTACGTATGGAGACATAGAGACCTTGAACGTGCATGTGTGAGAGGTATACATGTATACGTGGGATGTGTGTGTGTGCGCGCGCGCATGATCGATATAAAAGAAAGAAGACATAAGTCATAAGATCAACGACATGGGAGAGACGGATCGGTATGACAATATGCATCCATGTGAGAATGTAGGGAAGGAGGCCCGACAATTGAGCATGTGTTTTTGTCTTTAAGAGATAGTGGCGTGGGCTGGAGCATGCATCTATGGCGAGCAGAGGGAGTGAGGTGCAACGATTGTGCAAAAGAGACCAACCTATAAATGCATATGTATGGAGAGACATATATAGTGTGGGTGATAGGAAGCAAGACTCCATGCGAGAAAGAAATGTTGACGGAGAAACTACAGATAGATATAGAGATGGAGATGCTAGCTAGAGGGACATCCGCTAGTTTGGGTGTTGGAGATGACCGTCGGGTGGTTCAAAGGGTGAAGTTATATATGTGTGTGACAGGGCACTTGACTGCATGTAGAGAGAAACATATGTAGTGTGCGTGATAGGAATCAAGAGTGAGGGCGAGAAAGAAGGTTGATGGAGAAACAGATAAATAGAAAGATAAAGATGCTAGCTAGTGTGCGTTAGAGATAGGAGTCGAGTGGATCAGAAGGCTGGGTTATGTGTGTGGGTGTGAGAGAGATAGAGAGAGGGTGCATGTGAGTCACATATAAACAGATATCAGAGAGAAATGAGATCCAGAGAGACGGAGTTTTGTGTCTGCGAGAGAGAAAGATATTTCACAACGAGAGTGATAGCTAGAGAGACATACGAGGGAATGCAAGATATCTCTAGGGAGAGAGGGTGTGTGTGAGCGACATACAAGAGAACAATGGAGAAATATGAGACCCTGGGAGACAGAGTTTGTGTTTGTGTGTGAGAAAGAGATATTGAAGAGGAAGAGTCGTAGGTTCTCATATCTAAGGAGCGAAAGACATCTCTGTATGAGGGGTGTGCGAGTGGCACACATGGGAATAGTAGAGAGAAATGAGACCCCGGGAGACACAGTTTTGTGTTTGTGTGAGAGAAAGAGATTCCACATGGAGAATCATAGTTAGAGACACATAGCAGGGAGCGAGATATACTTAGAGAGAGATAGAGTGATGAAGGTTGAGGGAGAGAGTACCGTTAGTGTGTTACGAAGATAAAAGATCACTGTCGACATACAGGTAGCACGAGAGATACCTGAGAGACGATGAACGCGTATAGGTCCAGAGAGATAGTCCTATATAAGCATGAGTGATAGCTATATGAGACGAATATCTGGATTAAAGGGGATTCAAATATTTAAACTGGAGATCACGACATCGATAATATCATAACGCAAATTGGTGTATCAAACATGCATATTCATGTGAATTTGGGCACACGTGTAATGTTATATAGTTTATCAATATTGGTGATCCATAGATTCTTCAATTACAAACAATGCATGGTTTATATGCAATTAATGTCTAAACGGGATTACACTATATGTTGCGTGTGTGAAACACATTATACATGTTTGAGAAGTAAAAAAAACCCGCATGAAACACACATTGATTGGAGACAGTTAGCGAGGAATGCATACATTGGATTTCAACATAAAGTGGTTTCAAATATTTGAAAATCCAAATTGATGGATACAACCTTATGAATCTGAGATCATGCCATTTGTAAACCATATTTATGTATAAATGGTGTTGTGCTTTTGAAAGTATATATAAAAAATGATGTATATAGAATGTAATTCCAATTGAAAATGGATCCCGCCCGGAAAAAAATTAGAATACAAACGGGATTCGAATTGAGTTGGCACGGTAAACGTGCACTCTGCAAAATTTGAACGAAGCGGGGAAAGTCGCAGTAACCGCCCGAAACCAAAATCTGCGAGATGGAAATCACTACTGCCTATCCCTGCCACGCAAAGCCTATCTGCTGGATTTCTATAGGTTTCAATGGGGGTAGGTTTGTAATTTCACCCAAACGTGACGTAACCGCCTCTCACCCGGATTCATACACGGTGGGCGCCAAAACACAGTGTGTCCTCTGCCGAAATCGACTCCCTCCCCGATTCATATTCATACACGGTGGGCGCCAAAAACAAACTCTCGTTGGCAAATATTCGGTGTATGCGAGATTACCGTCCTATCCCCAACCGACTAATGTTGCTGTGATGTAGTAGAAATTTGAAACGGGGGCTAAGTTTGTAAATTTCCTCGCATTTGAGACAAGCGCGCCCTGAATACATGGTTCCCCCCTTCCTCTCTACCTCCCTTTTTCCCCATTCGTACTCTATGGGCGCCAAAACACCCTCTCCACCCCACCCTCCTCCGTCCGCCGCCGTCCGCCACCCCATCCACCGCCGTCCTCCTCCACCATGCCGGAGCTAATACCCCGACGTCGCCGTCAATTACAAGAGATCGACCTCTCTCATCCACGGCTTCGGACCGGGATCCTTGCATCCCGTCCTCTCGCTTCATCCCCGCCGTCATCCACCTTGCCGGCGCCGCTCCTACGACCGTCTCGTCCACTGCGCATCGCCGCCACCGTCTACCCTCCCAGATCTGCTTCCACGCCGCCGACAGCCATCGCTACCGCAGCACCGTCAAATTCTCAGCAGATGCGTACACGGCGCCGCACCAGAGGCGGTACTCTTTCGTATCTGCTCAACTTATTTATCGCAGCAAGAAAATAGATCGCCACTGCTTTACTCTGATTTCCTTTCTTGGTTGCGAAGTTGCCTTTGTCCGGTTTGCACCTTCAGATCCGCCATGACACGCTTAACACTATACTCCCAATGCTTATGGTTTTCCCTTTTATAGTCCACACTAGTTAAATCACAGTAGACTAAATTTCAAAATTGGGTCAGTCGATCTTTCAGAGCTCGCCGGAGTTCGCCGGTGCGATCGAAGGGGCTCGGGTGGTTGTGGGGCCTCGCCGAATGAAGAAAACTCGACGCGGGTGGGGGTTGGGCGGGGTGGGGGTGGGGTGGCGGAGGAACACAGGCGGTGGGGGCCGGTGGTCTGGCCGGCGGCCCGTGCGGTGTTCTGTATGGGAAGAATCAGAGACGAGGAAGAAGACGGGTTAGGAGACGTAGGATCTTCATCCAACCGCTTGAAATGGTCGAGAGACAGCTGGGAGTTGCATTCTTAATGCGCTCTGGTTCATCATTTGTGGGCACTGCGCAACCAACATTTTATTATCCAAAATCTGCTTGCTCTTCTTTACCATGTTCCTCTTCTGTTCTTCTTTAATATGTACTCTCTCTGTTCCTAAATACAAGTCTTTGTATAGATTCCACCATGGACTACATATGGAGCAAAATGAGTGAATCTACACTCTAAAATGTATCTGGATACATCTGTATGTGATCCATAGTGGAAATCTCTACCAAGACTTATATTTTGGAACGGAGGGAGTATGATAGTAGTACAGTATGTTCCTTGTACTGAAGATGAGCAGGGACATTTGCAGTGTAGAGGTCTATACGGTCGGTTGTGATGGACACTTTGAGCCTCTTTGATTCGTAGGATCTTGTAAACATAGGAATATGATTTGTAGTGGCGTGCCCACTTGAATCCTATAAGAATAGCAAGGAAATGCGGGGAGCTGTGTCGCCTTTGAGAGTTACACTGATATTAACAGTATAGCACCTTCACTTGAAGAGAGCTGGTATCCGAAGCCTTTCTAGCCGTACCAGCAATACTAGCACATATATTCCAGCAAGTTCCACTTTGCTGATTTTACTCTGATGCTTAAGGTTTTCCCGTTATATCTACACTATGATCTGTGTAGCTGCTTTGTGTCGCACTAGCAGCAGTCCACTCTTGAAGCTAAACACTGCAATGACTTACAAAATTGGCACCAAGGCATTGAGTGCCATTCTGGATGCAATGAAACTCATACGCTCCCCACCTATTGATTCTTGTTCAGAATATGATCCTAATGACTATTCTAACCTCGAGGAGTCAAAGGCAGATGGCCTGTCCTGTTCACCCATCAAGGTGCCTGTTCTAATTTGGCAATGTTTTATTGATTGCGGGTATCTTGCATATGTTGTCTTGCATTTCTTCTACTTTGTTGCACCACCATCTGCTTAGTTTACTCATCATATATGTCGAGATGCCATGCCCATCCATTATCAATACATATTCCATCTGTCATCATACCATGTTTTTCCACTCAAGTGTTGTTCTTGTGCATCAGACATCAAAAAGGAAGAGGGTGTTTGCTGAACCTGAAGGAGCACCAGCAAAGTCCTTGAAAAACGTGGTGGTGCCGGAGAAATCAGACATCACCCCACTTATATTGGCTGTACAACCAGTGACACAAAACGTAGGACCGACTCCATCAGACTGTACCCATACTTCACCGGCCACACCACTAGCCCCACCACACAGGACCTGCACTCCAGCAAAAGGTATACCGATTTCATTTTCCATAGCACCAGCTGTACCACAGAAAAATCCCACTCTAGCAAAAAGTACAGCAAGTCCACCGGCCGAAGACCTATCCCAACTGCAGAGACGGCCAATTCCTGCAGATTGGAACCCCATTCCATTTATTCCCAGTTTAAAAGACAATGCTTTCAATGTTGTTAGGGACTACGTGCATATATTCCCATCATGGGAAGATTATTGTGAAGACAAACACCATTTTCACATCTTCCTGTCCAACTTACGTGTAAGTGCTATTATTCATGGTTATTATTTTCCTGTTTTCTGCTGATTGAACACATCAATGATTTACATTACACTGTTGTAACTAGGCGAGGGTCAATATGGATAGTCATGACGAGCAAAGCTTGCTTGTGCTTTTCAAGGAAGCATTGCAGCAGTATCGGTGTTACCTGAGGAAATCACACTTTGATGGCAAGTCTATAAACGAATTTCCGGTGAAGTCTCCTGTGCTAAATTTAGAAGACATTGAATGGAAAAAACTTGTTATGCACTGGTCTCGTTCCCCGGATGAGGTACTGTCTATGAAATCACATGACAATTTGAACTTCTACTTTTCTGCATGTGCCTTACGGATCTTTTTTGCAGGAAATCTGCTCGAAGAAGAATTCTGGTTTGACAAGAACGATAGGATATCGCAAATATGCTGCCCGCTGCTTTGCTCTTGTTAGTACCTGTTGTCGTGTATCACTGTACTTGCATACATACCTGGTTCATTATGTGACAACAGTATCCATGATAGCTTGCTTATCAATTGTTCGCTCCAAATTATCTGATCTGTATGAATGGTTACATTAGTGTAGAATATATCCAATGCCAATGTTTTTAGCTCTGCATTGTTCTTGTAAGTACATGTTGTCCTTTATCAGTGTACTTATAATGACAGGTAGTTGTTCATGTACCATCACTCTGCAGCTTATTTTCCTTTGCCCTCCATTTTCTACACATCAGATCTATATTCACTCTTACCATAAGGTTGGTACTAAA
Source organism: Aegilops tauschii subsp. strangulata (assembly GCF_002575655.3). Taxonomy (NCBI): domain Eukaryota; kingdom Viridiplantae; phylum Streptophyta; class Magnoliopsida; order Poales; family Poaceae; genus Aegilops; species Aegilops tauschii. Next base: position 465,618,649 of record NC_053041.3, read on the forward strand.
GAAGTTTAGTTGTGCATTGCTCTTGGCTGTACCTTTTGCCTGTATCGCTGCACTTACATTTATAGCTACTTGGTTATGTAGCATCACTCTTCATCTTATCTTAAATATTCTCCATTTTTTCGTATATTATCACATCTATGTTTACTCTTAACAAAATGTAGAATAAAGGCAATGCTTTTGAAGAAGATTCTGTGGTAAACTTCTTGAATTGCCCCCCCCCCATCAGCATGGACAAGGCCTTTATAGAGCCTGTCTTCACCAATAATGTAAGTTTGTCCATCTCAAGCGTTCAAACTTTGTTGTATATATTTGGTTAGGCATGACTGCAACAGCTGTTTATTTTTGGTGTTTGCATCAAATTGCTTGTTTAAAGTTTATCATGTAGTTCATAAACAAAAGTTTGTCCTTTCTCAATTTAAGTTTTCAGTTGTACAACCAAGTTCCTTCTTCATACCATGTAAATTAAACTATACAGAGCAAGTGATCTTCTTTTGCACTGCATGTATGCTTCTGTTCTTCATCCGTAATCCAGTGGTGTGGTGAACCTACCCACTATAGCACAATGTCATATTCTGCAATGTCTTAACTATGAACAATGTCATATCATTCTACTATTATTTAAACCGTCTCTTTATTTGCCAATCTGAAATGGTATAAATTGACAGCACACTAACCATTGATACTTATGAGTTCTTGATCTATAATCCAGTGGTGTTGTGAAGCTGCCAACTCCTTCACAATGTCATTTCCTGCCATGTCTTGACCTGAACAATACCATATTGTGTTAATGCAATTTTAAACTGTGTCACTTTATTCGTTAGTAAGAAATGTGATGAATTGTCAGCACTGATACTTTTATGTGCAAAACCTGTCATCTGTCTGCTTGTTTATCTTTCAGAGTGAGGAAGATATAAGTGTTGAACAAGCGCAGTCTCATCATCTTGCTCAGCTGCTTGCGCTGCAGCTCCCCAGCAGGGCTAACCTTTCTTGAACTCTATTGAAGTGCTGTCGGTTTTGTATATTATTTTGTCGGCGTGTTTATTTGCACTGGTGGCGATCTTTGATGCCCAGCGTATGTAATCTGTTGTCTGCTTGTGCTTTATTATCATAGTGGCGAACTTTGATGCCCAGTGGATGTAATATGTCGTAATTTCTTTATTGTATAGTCTAGGTTTTTTCTTATTCATGATGCTGCAGTTATTTTACTGTATATATATCCTGTCTTCGCAGTAAACCGGCCAAACCGTAAAATTATGGTACATAATCGGGCCGTCATGCAATCACGATGTAGGTTGGGCCTGAAACATGCCGAACAGCTCACGGGCCGGCAGCAGCCCGAAATGAACCCCGGCCCATGATTGTCTCAATCAAATCATGGGCTTTTAACAGGCCAAAATTGTCTCGGAACTTGTTTGGCCCAATCAGATATCGGCTGCGAGCAGGCCGGATGCAAACCGGGCCGTAGTTAGGCCAACTATATGACGGGCTTTTAACAGGCTGAAATTAATATAGCGCCGAAATGTTAAACGGGCCCTTAACAGGCCAAAACTAATATCAGGCCGAATTACTAAGTGGGCCTTTAGCAAGTGGGCCCAAAAGCATAGTGTCCAGTTGACGGGCCGAATCTGATATGGGCCGTAATTGAGCCCAAAGCCTCTTAAAGGGCCGGACCTGATCTAGGCCGTAATTTGGCCCAGAACGTGGTAGGCTTTTAACGGGTCGGATCTCATATGGGCCACTATTAGGCCGGGAGCGTGGCAGGCCATTAATGGACCGGATCAAATATGGACCGGCATTTGGCCCAAAACATGGCAGCCAGTTAATGGGCCGGCCTACTAGGGCCCTCAAAATCTTGTGGGCCTACAGCTGGGCCGGCCCATTAATGTCGGCGAAATCTCGTGGGCCTTTAGCTGGGCCAGCCCATTATGATCCGCAAGAATCTTGTGGGCCTTTACCTGGGCCGGCCCATTATGACACACAAAAATCTTGTGGGCCTTTACCTGGGCCGGCCCATTATGGCCTGCAAAATCTTGTGGGCCTTTAGCTGGGCCAGCCCATTATGGTCCACAAAATCTCATGGGCCTTTAGCTGGGCCGGCCCATTATGGTCCACAAAATCTTGTGGGCCTTCAGTTTGGCCGGCCCATTTAAACTTGATGGGCCGGTCCACGTGTCAACATATCATAGGCGCGTCTCGCCCATTGGATGAGTGACACCAGTGCCAACGCGGACCTGACACGTGTCTCCTCCAGCCAATGATGATTTTACACGTGGAAAATCCCCATTGGTCGGGGCTGTTAACGGGTTATCGGATCCAAAACCTGACCCGATAGCTTAACGGCGTTCCGTTACGGTGGATGCCACGTGTCGGTCACCCTTGACGAAAGCACTTCTGTGACGCGCGATTTATCGTCATGGAAGTGGACACTTCCATGATGATAATTTTGGTAATGTCATGGAACACTTCTACGACAGCACAGGTATGACTATCTTGATTCTGTCATAAATTTGTCATGGATGTACATGCATGACAAAAAACATGACCTACTGTGACAAACACGTATCATCACGGAAGTGTATTTTTTTGTAGTGCTACACTCTTGTAGAACAGCTGTACACTGGTGCCCAACAAACCATTGCCACCAAGCTGCACAAAAAGACGTTGCTACCTCTTGAGCATGCGTTGGTTTTCCCTTAAAAGGAAAGGGTGATGCAGCAAAGTAGCGTAAGTATTTCCCTCAGTTTTTGAGAACCAAGGTATCAATCCAGTAGGAGACTACACGCAAATCGCCTAGTACGTGCACAAACAATCAAGAACCTTGCAACCAACGCGATAAAGGGATTGTCAATCCCTTCACGGCCACTTGCAAAAGTGAGATTTGATAAAGATAATAAGATAAATATTTTTGGTATTTTTGTTGTATAGATTGGAAAATAAAGATTGAAAAACAAACAATGACAGAAATAGCTAGTTGAAGGGAAACTAATATAATGTAATTAGACCCGGGGGCCATAGGTTTCACTAGTGGCTTCTCTCAAGATAGCATATTTTACGGTGGGTGAAAAAATTACTGCCGAGCAATTGATAGAAAAGCGCCTAGTCATGAGAATATCTAGGCATGATCATGAATATAGGCATCACGTCTGTGTCAAGTAGACCGAAACGATTCTGCATCTACTACTATTACTCCACACATCGACCTCTATCCAGCATGCATCTAGAATATTAAGTTCATAAGAACAGAGTAACGCATTAGGCAAGATGACATGATGTAGAGGGATAAAATCAAGCAATATGATATAAACCCCATGTTTTTATCCTCGATGGCAACAATACAATACGTGTCGGTTCCCTTTCTGTCACTGAGATCGAGCACCGCTTGAACCCAAAGCTAAGCACTTCTCCCATTGCAAGAAAGATCAATCTAGTAGGCCAAACCAAACTGATAATTCTAAGAGACTTGCAAAGATATCAAATCATGCATATAAGAATTCAAAGAAGAATCAAATATTTTTCATACATAATCTTGATCATAAACCCAAAATTCATCGGATCTCGACAAACACACCGCAAAAAATATTACATCGAATAGATCTCCAAGAACATCGAGGAGAACTTTGTATTGAGATCCAAAGAGAGAGAAGAAGCCATCTAGCTAATAACTATGGACCCGAAGGTCTGTCGTAAACTACTCACACATCATCGGAGAGGCTATGGTGTTGATGTAGAAGCCCTCCGTGATCGATTCCCCCTTCGGCAGAGCGCCGGAAAAGTCCCCAAGATGGGATCTCACGGGTACAGAAGGTTGCGGTGGTGGAAAAAGTGTTTCGTGGTTCTCCTGGATGTTTTCAGGGTATAAGAGTATATATAGGCGGAAGAAGTAGGTCAGTGGAGCTACGAGGGGCCCATGAGGGTGGGGGCGCGCCTACCCCCCTGGGCGCGTCCTCCTGCCTCGTGGCCACCTCGTTGCTTCCTTGACGTCCACTCCAAGTCTCCTCGATTGCGTTTGTTCCAAAAACGATCCTCGCGAAGGTTTCATTCCGTTTGGATTCCGTTTGATATTCCTTTTCTGCGAAACACTGAAATAGGCAAAAAACAGCAATTTGCACTGGGCCTTCGGTTAATAGGTTAGTCCCAAAAATAATATAAAAGAGCATAATAAAGCCCATTAAACATCCAAAACAAACAATATAATAGCATGGAACAATCAAAAATTATAGATACGTTGGAGATGTATCACATCAACACTTATCCAGGACACTCTGAAGCAATTATCTGTGCTGCCCAAATGAATCAATGACTTGAAGCGGGGAGCTGCCAGAGCTGGCGCATTGACTGCCTTAGCCGGGCAAAGGCATGGCAAGCTGATCTTGACCCGGAAGATCTGGCCAATGGCTGCCCCAGTGTCAAAGAAGATGGCTCGGACTTCAGTGCTGATGACTTTGCAGAAATAGCCAGAGCTATGCGTCCCTTGGCAAGCAAACTGGCTGATGAAACCAGTCTATCTTCCTACCAGGCGGCTTATGATGCAAACAACAAGAAAGTTAATGCACCGGTCCACGAGCCAGAAAACCTCATTCCTCCTACTCGTAAGCACACCTTTGCTCCTGACATTGACCCGTCCAGTCTTATTGATGATGAAGTTGTGTTTAGAACGTTGACCGGGATCAACCACTACTAGAAAAACAGCTATAGCCAATATGGACACTAATGGCGCACTATACATGTGGTGCGCCATTACTAAATAGTAATGGCGCACCATGTGTAGGTGCACCATTAGTAACCAAAACAGTAATGGCGCACCAGGTGAAAAGTGCGCCATTACTAAGTTTGACCAAGGTTTGACCCAGTCATACACATAGTAATGGCGCACTTTGTATAGGTGCACCATTACTAAGTTGACATAGTAATGGCGCACCTTTACAAAGTGCGCCATAACTATGTGTATGACTGGGTCAAACCTTGGTCAAACTTAGTAATGGCGCACTTTGCATAGGTGCGCCATTACTGTGTCAAACTTAGTAATGGCGCACCTATACAAGTGCGCCATTACTAACTTTGACCAAGGTTTGACCAAGTCATACACATAGTAATGGCGCACTTTGTGAAGGTGCACCATTACTAAATGCACCACCCCCCCCCCCCCCCCGTGGACCGCCTTTTCAGTTTAAAAAATAAAAGCAAATGATGGAAATGTCAAAAAAATAAAAGAAAATAAGTTTCCCATGTGATATGTGGTCTAGTTGTTGGGAAATTTTACAAATATGAATTTCGACTTTATTTGCAAAATCTCTCTGGAATTTAGTAAAATGGGCATAACTTCTGCATACGAACTCGGATTAAAAAGTTTTTTATATGAAAAATCATCTACTCGAAAAGTTACATCCGAAATCAACAGGGAAACCCTGTTGAAGATTTTTAGAATCCCCAAAAACCTAACAAAATAAAGATACGGGGCTTTTAAGATCTAGAGGGGGGAAAATGGAAAAAAATTCAAACTTAGTAATGGTGCACAATTTGCTAGGTGCGCCACTAGTAACGGAAAAAAAATTGGTTTCGAATTTTTTTTGGAAAAAATGTTCAAAATATGATATGTAATATGACCGGGAAGTTTGAAATATTTTTTCAAAATTTCATCACACTCATGAACATGAACAAAGTCCTAGACATCAACAAGGTTTAATAGGATTGATATGATAGATATATCAAAAAGTGCCTGTTAAGTGAGCTGGTGCTGGGGTTGGATAGAACTGAGAAGTTAAGCGTCCGCTGGAGTAGTGTGAGGATGGGTGACCTTCCAGGAAGTTTGACCACGGAGTGCGATTTGACTTTAGATTAAGCATATTGACCCGAGATTAAGCCATAGTGACCCGAGATTAAGGAAAAAACGAAAAAAAATCGAAAAAAAATTCTAAAAAAAATTGAAACAAAATTGTTAGTAATGGCGCACTTCTATGTGGTGCGCCATTACTAAGTCAGATAGTTATGGCGCACTTTTAGGCATAGTAATGGCGCACCAAATGTGTGTCATTACTAACAGTTACTAATGGCGTGCTAGTAATGGCGCACCTATAGTGCGCCATTAATAGCCAAAATAGGTGCGCCATTAATAGCCTATTTTCTAGTAGTGAACTAGGCTACGCCTGACTTCCAGCTAACGGATAAACAAGGAGCAGAGGATGAAGAAGAGGTGCAGGAAGACCAGGTTTCAACCCACCAACAATCTTAAGCCTATGCATTCATCAGAATACCTTGATGTACTGATAACCCGACAAAGACTTATTCTTGTTGGGCCATCAGATGCCTTGTAACAGGCTAGTTTTAACTCTTCATCTGGTATGCCATAGTGCATACTTTATTTTGCATGACATTGATGATCTGCCAATTTAAGATCTGCCACTTGTGCCTATAATATCATCAAGTCGAACCTGTACCTGCATACAAATAGATCACAAGTGTCCTGGCGGCTTACCGCAAGACATGTCATAGCACCCTATATAAGACCACTGGTGACTAAAACACAACCAGTGGCGGTTTAATCACAATCAAAAATATCATACTTGTGATATGTAATTGAACTGCCGGCTTACCATACCAAAGCAGTAAAGGTGACAACCCAAAAACTTGAGCACAATTCTCTGTGTAATTGTCATATATTGCCGGCTTACGATACTTTCAAGTATTTGATACCATATACTGGCGACTTATAGTCCAAAGCCAGGCCGGGTTAGTATTTATGAAAAATTTCATATATGAACCATAAAGCATTATAAGCCTCATTGGTTTTCAACCATATATTACCATGACACAAAGGATGAGTCTCACAAAACTTCAAATAGAAATCAAAAGAAAACACAAGGCTTTTCATAGGCTGCCAAGCCTAAAAATCAAATGCTTTCAAGGGCCGCACAGCCACTAAGTTAAACCTTCATACAAACCTTATAAGCCGGACCTCACATGACCAATCGTCGTTTTAACTTTAACAAGTTCAGGGTCTTATATAAGATTGACTCTCAAAAGTTCGGCGGGTCATTCTAGTCAATTTGGGCGGAGTGGCCGACTTAAAAAGGCAGGATAACCCGGGTTTTTGGGTGAATACACCTGGCTTCCAAGCCTGGCTTTTAAACCTATTACAAGGGTCATAAAAACTCTTGTCCGTTGAACAAAGAGCCCCCAAGTAACATTTTATTGAAGGCATACAATCCTGATCAAGAGGGTAATCAAGGCTCTGCTCATTAAGCAAGTCGCCCCCAAATGACATCAAAGCAGGGTACCTATGTTTGAGTTGTGCTTTCTCTTTGGTCCCTTTAACCTGGGTAGCGAGCCCCCAAGTGTTTTTGTAAGTATGGCGTATAAGCCAGATCAATGGGTAATCATAACTTCGCTCAATAAGCCGGAAGCCCCCATATGACCATATGAAATATCAATAAAAACTCATTGTTATTAGGAATGAAACGACAGAGGCCCTGCTTTATAGGGATGCCGACTTTATTATATTGATCATAATATATACATTGTCAAAATATGTACATCAGAAGAGCCAATGGCTCAGGTATAGTAAGGCCGAAGATGAGCAATATTCCACGGCCGGCGGGTCTCCTCCTCCGACTTACGCGAGTCCTTGTGGTATCGAACATCGATGAGGTAGTATGACCCATTGTTCATATTCTTGCTGGCCACAAATGGTCCTTCCCAAGGTGGGGATAGCTTGTGCATATCAGTTTGATCCTGGATAAGCCAGAGCACCAAATCACCTTCCTGAAAGGCTCTGGTTTTAACCCGGCGGCTGTGATAGCGACGCAGATCTTGCTGGTAAATCACCGAACATGCCGCCGCAAGGTCACGCTCCTCATCCAATAGGTCAAGTGCATCCTGATGTGCCTTTTCATTATCAGCTTCAACGTAAGCCGCCACACGAGGTGAGTCATGACGGATGTCACTAGGGAGAACTGCTTCTGCTCCATAAACCATGAAGAAAAGCGTGTAACCCGTAGATCTGTTGGGGGTAGTATTAATACTCCATATCACTGAGGGTAACTCCTCTACCCAACAACCCGGCGTCCTCTGCAAAGGAACCATAAGCCGGAGCTTGATGCCTTTCAATATTTCTTGATTGGCCCTCTCAGCTTGACCATTGGACTGGGGGTGAGCTACTGATGATACATCAAGTCGAATATGCTCTCATTGACAAAACTCTTTCATAGCACCTTTGGATAGATTAGTGCCATTATCAGTTATTATGATGTGGGGAAAACCAAAACAGAAAATCACCTTTTTGATGAACTGAACTGCTGTTGCCGCGTCACACTTACTGACCGGCTCTGCTTCAACCCACTTTGTGAATTTGTCAACTGCCACCAAAAGGTGGGTCTTCTTATCCTTGGATCTTTTGAAAGGCCCAACCATATCAAGCCCCCACACTGTAAACGGCCAAGTAATTGGAATCATCCTCAATTCTTGAGCCGGCACATGAGCTCAGCGTGAAAATTTCTGACAACCGTCACATTTACTGACCAAATCCTCGGCATTAGCATGAGACGAGAGCCAATAAAATCCATGACGAAAAGCTTTAGCCATGAGAGATTTAGAGCCGGCATGATGACCACAATCTCCTTCATGAATCTCACGAAGAACCTCACGGCCCTCTTCTTGAGAAACACAATGTTGAAACGCCCCTGTAACACTGCAATGGCGCAGCTCTCCATTGATAATTGTCATCGACTTAGACCACCGGGTTATTTGCCTGGCTAAGGTTTCATCTTCAGGTAACTTGCCCCGGGTCATATAAGCCAAATATGGGACTGTCCAATCAGGAATAGCATGAAGAGCCGCCACCAATTGTGCCTCCGGGTCAGGAATAGCTAGATCTTCCTCGGTAGGCAGCTTAACTGAAGGGTTATGCCGAATATCCAAAAAGGTGTTAGGTGGCACCGGCTTACGCTGGGACCCTAACCAGCTTAAGGCATCAGCCATCTCATTTTTCCTGCGATCAACATGTTCAACTTGATAACCCTTGAAGTGCCCAGCAATAGCATCAACCTCGCGGCGGTAAGCTGCCATTAGTGGATCCTTCGAATCCCATTTGCCTGAAACTTGCTGAGCTACTAGATCTGAGTCGCCAAAGCATCTCACCCGGCTTAAGCTCATCTCCTTAGCCATCCGAAGACCGTGGAGCAAAGCCTCATATTCAGCTGCATTGTTAGTACAAGGGAACATCAGCTGGAGAACATAAGAAAATTCATCACCTCGTGGGGAAGTCAATACAACTCCAGCCCCCGAACCTTCCAGCTGCCTGGACCCATCAAAGTGAATAGTCCAATATGTGTTATCCGGCTTCTCCTCAGGCATTTGCAACTCTGTCCAATCACTGATAAAACCCACAAGTGCTTGAGACTTGATGGTCGTACGGGGCATATACTTTAAACCATGAGGTCCAAGCTCTATGGCCCACTTGGCTACCCGACTTGTAGCTTCTCTGTTTTGAATGATATCCCCTAAGGGGGCAGAACTAACCACAGTGATAGGATGACCCAGAAAATACTGCTTAAGCTTCCGGCTAGCCATAAAGATCCCATACACAAGCTTCTGCCAATGAGGATACCTTTGCTTAGACTCAATAAGGACCTCACTGATATAGTAAACCGACCGTTGAACTGGATATTCCTTGCCTGCTTCCTTCCTTTCCACCACAATGGCGATACTAACAGCTCGGCTATTGGCAGCCACATATAACAGCAAAGGCTCTTTATCCATGGGAGCGGCCAGAACGGGCGGCTCAGCCAACTGTTTCTTCAAGTCCTCAAATGCTTGATTAGCAGCATCACTCCAGACAAAGTGATCTGTCTTCTTCATCATCTGGTAAAGGGGGATAGCCTTCTCACCCAACCGGCTTATGAACCGGCTTAAGGCCGCAATACGACCAGCCAAACACTGAACATCATTGACGCATGCTGGCTTAGCCAAGGAAGTGATAGCCTTGATCTTCTCCGGGTTAGCTTCAATGCCTCTATTGGAAACCAGAAAACCCAAAAGCTTACCAGCTGGTACACCAAAAACACACTTGGCCGGGTTAAGCATGATCTTATAAACCCGGAGATTATCAAAAGTCTCCCTCAAATCATCAATCAGGGTTTCCTTCTTTCTGGATTTCACCACAATGTCATCCACATAAGCATGAACAATACGCCCGATTTGATTATGAAGGCAATTTTGCACACACCGTTGGTAAGTCGCCTGGGCACTCTTGAGCCCGAAAGGCATGGATACATAGCAGAAGGCCCCAAACGGAGTAATGAAAGCTGTCTTATCCTGGTCCTTAACTGCCATTTTGATCTGATGATAACCAGAATAAGCATCCAAAAAGCTCAAACGCTCACAACCCGCCGTAGCATCAATAATTTGATCAATACGAGGGAGGCAAAAGGATCAGCCGGACAAGCCTTATTTAAATCCGTGGAATCCACACACATACGCCTAGTGCCGTTCTTCTTAAGCACCAGCACCGGGTTAGCCAACCACTCGTGATGAAACACTTCGACAATGAACCCAGCCGCCAAGAGCCGGGCCACTTCTTCACCAATGGCCTTACACCTTTCTTCGCTGAAACGTCGAAGAAATTGCTTGACCGGTTTAAACTTTGGATCAATATTAAGAGTGTGCTCAGCGAGTTCCCTCGATACACCTGGCATGTCAGAAGGTTTCCATGCAAAGATGTCCCGGTTCTCACGGATGAACTCGATGAGCGTGCTTTCCTATTTCGGATCCAGATTAGCACTGATACTGAACTGCTTGGATGAATCGCTAGGAACGAAATCAACTAGCTTGGTGTCATCCGCCGACTTAAACTTCAAAACCGGATCATGCTCTGTGGTTGGCTTTTTCAAAGATGTCATGTCCGCCGGGTCAGCGTTGTCTTTATAAAACTTCAACTCTTTTGTTGCGCAAACAGACTCAGCATAAGCGGCGTCACCTTCTTCACACTCCAAGGCTATCTTGCGACTCCCATGCACTGTTATAGTACCCTTGTGACCCGGCATCTTCAGCTGCAAATAAACATAACAAGGCCTTGACATGAACTTAGCGTAAGCCGGTCGCCCAAACAGAGCATGATAAGGGCTCTTGATTTTAACCACTTCAAAGGTCAATGTCTCAGATTTGGAATCATAGTCATCCCCAAAAGCAACCTCCAAAGATATTTTGCCAACCGGATATGCCGACTTACCAGGCACTACATCGTGAAAAATAGTATTCGACGGCTTAAGATTCTTGTCTGTCAGTCCCATGCGATGGAAAGTTTCATAATAAAGGATATTGATGCTGCTGCCTCCATCCATGAGCACCTTGGTGAACTTGTATCCCCCAACCTGAGGCGCCACCACCAAAGCCAAATGACCCGGATTATCAACCCGGGGCGGGTGATCCTCATGACTCCACATAATGGGCTGCTCAGACCATCGTAGATAACGAGGAAATGTCGGCTCAACAGCGTTCACTACCCTTTTATGAAGCTTCTGATCCCGCTTGCATAAAATTGTGGTGAAGACGTGGTACTGCCCACTATTCAACTGCTTCGGGTTACTCTGATAACCGGATTGCTACTACTGATTCCCTTGATTGTTCTGTTGGCTGTGACCACCCTGATTGCCTTGGCCTTGAAAACCGGAATTAGAACCTCCACCACCATAACCCGGGCCGTGAGATCCGGAACCTGAGTCGCCGCCCGGCCCATGATTGTTTTGAAAAAGATTGGAATTTCTGTACTCCTTCATAATGAAGCAATCCTTCCAGAGGTGAGTGGATGGCCTCTCCCGTGTACCATGCCTCGGACAGGGCATGTTCAGCTGCCGCTCAAGATCAAAACCTGACCCCCCAATCCGTGGAGGCGGCTTTCCCTTACGTCGTTGTCCATTATTCTGCGTATTGGTGTTAGCCACAAAATCCAAATTATTATCAGCTTTGCACTTACCGTTGCCTCCCTAACTCGCCGGGTTATGCTGCTGCCCTGTGTTATCACCGCTCTTCTTTCCCTTTCCCGGCTTTTCCTCAGACTCGGGGTCCTTGGTACCGTTAGAGTCGGCATACTTAACCAGAGCCGCCATCAGCTCCCCCATGTCATTGTAGTGGCGCTTGAGCCGCCCTAGCTTCTGCTTAAGGGGCATAAAATGACAATTCTTCTCTAACATCAAAACTGCTGAGCCGGCATTAATGCGATCCGATGAATGCAGGATAGTCGAAACCCGGCGCACCCAATGGGTTGTTGACTCGCCTTCTTCTTGGATACAGGAATCCAGATCCACAATCGACATAGGCTGCTTGCATGTATCTTTAAAATTCTGGATAAACCGGGTCTTTAACTTGGCCCACGATCCAACGGAGTTAGCAGGCAGCCCTTTCAACCAAGTGTGGGTCGTCCCTTCCAACATCATCGTGAAGTACTTAGCGCATGCAGCATCATCAACATCCAACGGCTCCATTGCCATCTCATAACTCTCAACCCACACTTCAGGGGGTAAGTCGGTTGTGTAATTGGGCACCTTGCGAGGACCTTTGAAATCCTTGGGCAAACATACGTTGTGTAAAGCCAGCACTAAACATGGCACTCCCAAGGTTCTGGAGGTTACTCCCGTCTCCACCGAAGTTGCTGGATAAAACAGGGAACGTTGATGAGCCCCTTGCTGAGCCGCCAGCTCAGCTTCCTGGCGTGCTCTGCCCTGATCCACCAAGTCCTGAGCATTAGCACCACCGCGCGCCGGGTCGTGTCCACGGGGCAGGTTACAATGTCTCTCACTGCTTGAAACGGCCGGTGAGTCAATGTGTCTGCTATAACTCCGGCTTGGGCGGGGGGTCGAATGAATCCTCTCACGACTGTAAGAATAAGCCTCCTGTTGTACCAATGCTGTCTGAAGAAGCTCCCTAGCCCTCCGCGTTTCAACCGCAGCTGGAGACTCACCTTCCACCGGGAGAGCCGCCAATCGTGATGCCGCAGCGAGCATATTATCCAAAGGGTTAGAATAATGACCCGGCGGCGTCGGCACATATTGTGGTGGGATATTATTCAGATGAAGCGGATCCGTCATGGGTGGTTGAACCGGCGCTCTAGCTCCAGGCATGGTTACCACCCGGTTTACCTCTGGCGGGTCACTGGTCCCTGCACCAGGTGTGTTGAAGAGGTTCCTCGCATCGTAAGCCGTAGGCAGACAACTCTGGTGCTTCCTTCTCATCACTTCGTTTGAGGCGTTCTGATCCAACATGAGCCGGAAAGACTCTGCCTGAATTCGTTGTGCCTGAACATTCAGAGAAGCTCGTTCCGCCGTCATCCTCGTGTCCTCAGCCGCCAGATCCTCCTTGGCTTGTGCTATCTGATCTCGCAGTTTTGCAACTTCCGTGTTATGCTGATCTTGATCTGCCGGGTTAACCTCTACGGTTAACAATGTTGTCAAACTGTCCAATAAATCGGACAAAACCTGAGTAGGCGAGTGACGGTGCCCTGGACTAGGGGGGACTCACCACATCGTATGCCGATCAATTGGATTGGGCCGAGGACTCCCATGGCCGTTTACTCATGGGCCAGTTCGGACAGCCGATGCATACATGAGGAAGATTCCACAAGACTTGGTGATCAAGACAAGGACTCCTCTCCACTGACGTATTCGACTAGGACTCTTGTTATCCTAGGCCTCTGGTACATTATATAAGCCGAGGCCAGGCTAGTCGATAGATCATTATGACATTACTCATCATACCTCTAGCGTTTAGACCACAACATATGATCTCGAGGTAGATCAACTCTTGTAATCTCTATATTCATCAAGATCAATCAAGCAGGAAGTAGGGTATTACCTCCATTAAGAGGGCCCGAACCTAGGTAAACATCGTGTCCCCTGTCTCCTGTTACCCATCGATCCTAGATCCACAGCTTGGGACCCCCTACCCGAGATCTGCCGGTCTTGACACCGACAATGGTGCTTTCATTGAGATTTCCGCTGTGAGATCGACAAAGGATCAATGGCTCACCAGCAGATCAACTGCGACGTCGGCATCTTCGTCGCCGGCTCGACTGGTCACCTTGGCTTGACCGAGGACTGTGCCCTGCCTCCGATCGTCATGTTCGGACGAGGCCTTCATCAAACATCAACTCCGATCTCTATCATGATCATGGAGGAATCATCCTTGGAGCTCGGGGGCTCAACGTCAACATTGCCCTCGGGCGACCATGCTGTTCTTCTGGATAGCACACTTGTATCCGCTGCCACCACCTCCTCGAGCATCAGATTGACGATTCCTTTGGTGTAATTGTGCGAAATTGAGTCTACAACAACCCTGTAAAATTTCGTCGCGTTCTGATGGAGCAATCTCCGTCGATCTCCGATATACCGGAGCCCTGTCGAGTCTGGACGGGAATGTTAGAAATATTCCCTAGAGGCAATAATAAATTGGTTCTTATTATATTTCCTTGTTCATGATAATAGTTTATTATCCATGCTAAAATTTTATTGATAGGAAACTCAGATACATGTGTGGATACATAGACAACACCATGTCCCTAGTAAGCCTCTAGTTGAGTAGCTCATTGATCAATAGATGGTTACGGTTTCCTGACCATGGACATTGGATGTCGTTGATAACGGGATCACATCATTAGGAGAATGATGTGATGGACAAGACCCAATCCTAAGCCTACCACAAGATCGTGTAGTTCGTTTGCTAAGAGCTTTTCTAATGTCAAGTATCATTTCCTTAGACCATGAGATTGTGCAACTCCCGGATACCGTAGGAATGCTTTGGGTGTACCAAACGTCACAACGTAACTGGGTGGCTATAAAGGTGCACTACAGGTATCTCCGAAAGTGTCTGTTGGGTTGGCATGAATCGAGACTGGGATTTGTCACTCCGTGTAAACGGAGAGGTATCTCTAGGCCCACTCGGTAGGACATCATCATAATGTGCACAATGTGACCAAGGAGTTGATCACGGGATGATGTGTTACGGAACGAGTAAAGAGACTTGCCGGTAACGAGATTGAACAAGGTATCGGGATACCGACGATCGAATCTCGGGCATGTAACATGCCGGTAGACAAAGGGAATTGTATACGGGATTGATTGAATCCTTGACATCGTGGTTCATCCGATGAGATCATCGTGGAACATGTGGGTGCCAACATGGGTATCCAGATCCCGCTGTTGGTTATTGGCCGGAGAACGTCTCGGTCATGTCTGCATGGTTCCCGAACCCGTAGGGTCTACACACTTAAGGTTCGATGACGCTAGGGTTATAGGGAATAGATATACGTGGTTACCGAATGTTGTTCGGAGTCCCGGATGAGATCCCGAACGTCACGAGGAGTTCCGGAATGGTCCGGAGGTAAAGATTTATATAAGGGAAGTCCTGTTTTGGTCACCGGAAAAGTTTCGGGTGCTATCGGTAACGTACCGGGACCACCGGGAGGGTCCCGGGGTCCACCAGGTGGGGCCACCGGCCCCAGAGGGCTGTGTGGGCCAAGTGTGGGAGGGGACCAGCCCCAGGTGAGCTGGTGCGCCCCCCCCCCCACCAGAGCCCAAGGCGCAGGGAAGGGGGAAGGGGGGAAACCCTAGGCTCAGATGGGCCTAAGGCCCACCTAGTGGTGCGCCCCCCTCTCTCCCCCCCTTGGCCGCCCGCCTAGATGCATATAGGGCTGGCCGCACCCCTTGGGGGGGAACCCTAGATGGGGGCGCAGCCCCTCCCCCTCCCCTATATATAGTGGGGGTTTTGGGGCTGCCAGACACACGAGAACATCTCCCTCATGGTGCAGCCCTACCCCTCTCCCTCCTCGTCTCTTGCGGTGCTTGGCGAAGCCCTGCTGGAGTGCCACGCTCCTCCACCACCACCACACTATTGTGCTGCTGCTGGACGGAGTCTTCCCCAACCTCTCCCTCTCTCCTTGCTGGATCAAGGCGTGGGAGACGTCACCGGGTTGCACGTGTGTTGAACGCGGAGGCGCCGTGGTTCGGCCCTTAGATCAGAATCAACCGCGATCTGAATCGCTACGAGTACGACTCCTTCATCCGCGTTCTTGCAACGCTTCCGCATCGCGATCTACAATGGTATGTAGATGCACTCCCCTTCCCCTCGTTGCTAGATTACTCCATAGATTGATCTTGGTGATGCGTAGAAAATTTTGAATTTCTGCTACGTTCACCAATAGTGGCATCATGAGCTAGGTCTATGCGTAGTTTCTATGCACGAGTAGAACACAAAGTAGTTGTGGGCGTCGATTTTGTCAATTTACTTGCCATTACTAGTCTTATCTTGATTCGGCGGCATCGTGGGATGAAGCGGCCCGGACCGACCTTACACGTACACTTACGTGAGACAGGTTCCACCGACTGACATGCACTAGTTGCATAAGGTGGCTAGCGGGTGTCTGTCTCTCCCACTTTAGTCGGATCAGATTCGATGAAAAGGGTCCTTATGAAGGGTAAATAGAAATTGGCATATCACGTTGTGGCTTTTGCGTAGGTAAGAAACGTTCTTGCTAGAATCCCATAGGAGCCACGTAAAACATGCAACAACAATTAGAGGACGTCTAACTTGTTTTTGCAGGGTATGCTACGTGATGTGATATGGCCAAAAGGATGTGATGAATGATATATGTGATGTATGAGATTGATCATGTTCTTGTAATAGGAATCACGACTTGCATGTCGATGAGTATGACAACCGGCAGGAGCCGTAGGAGTTGTCTTAATTTATTGTATGACCTGCGTGTCAATGAAAAAAACGCCATGTAATTACTTTACTTTATTGCTAATCGTTAGCCATAGTAGTAGAAGTAATAGTTGGCGAGACAACTTCATGAAGACACAATGATGGAGATCATGGTGTCATGCCGGTGACGAAGGTGATCATGCCGCGCCTCGAAGATGGAGATCAAAAGGCGCAAGATGATATTGGCCATATCATGTCACTTTATGATTTGCATGTGATGTTTGTCATGTTTACATCTTATTTGCTTAGAACGACGGTAGCATAAATAAGATGATCCCTCACTAAAATTTCAAGAGAAGTGTTCCCCCTAACTGTGCACCGTTGCGAAGGTTCGTTGTTTCGAAGCACCACGTGATGATCGGGTGTGATAGATTCTAACGTTCGAATACAACGGGTGTTGACGAGCCTAGCATGTACAGACATGGCCTCAGTACACATGCGAAACACTTATGTTGACTTGACGAGCCTAGCATGTACAGACATGGCCTCGGAACACAAGAGATCGAAAGGTCGAACATGAGTCGTATAGTAGATGCGATCAACATGGAGATGTTCACCGATGATGACTAGTCCGTCTCACGTGATGATCGGACACGGCCTAGTTTCACTCGGATCATGAAACACTTAGATGACTAGAGGGATGTCTATCTGAGTGGGAGTTCATTAAATAATCAGATGAACTTAATTATCATGAACATAGTCAAAAGGTCTTTGCAAATTATGTCATAGCTTACGCTTTAGTTCTACTGTTTAAGATATGTTCCTAGAGAAAATTTAGTTGAAAGTTGATAGTAGCAATTATGCGGACTGGGTCCGTAAACTGAGGATTGTCCTCATTGCTGCACAGAAGGCTTATGTCCTTAATGCACCGCTCGGTGTGCTGAACCTCAGCGTCGTCTGTAGATGTTGCGAAACATCTGGCATACACGTTTTGATGACTACGTGATAGTTCAGTGCGTAATGCTAACGGTTTAGAATTGTGGCACCAAAGACGTTTTGAAACGTCACAGAACATATGAGATGTTCCGAAGACTGAAATTGGGATTTCAGACTAGTGCCCACGTCAAGAGGTATGAGACCCCTGACAAGTTTCTTAAGCCTGCAAACTAAGGGAGAAAAGCTCAATCATTGAGCATGTGCTCAGATTGTCTGAGTACTACAATCACTTGAATCGAGTGGGAGTTAATCTTCCAGATGAGATAGTGATGGTTCTCCATAGTCACTACCACCAAGCTATTAGAGCTTCGTGATGAACTATAACATATCAGGGATAGACATGATGATCCTTGAGCAACTCGCGATGTTTGATACCGCGAAAGTAGAAATCAAGAAGGAGCATCAATTGTTGATGGTTAGTAAAACCACTAGTTTCTAGAAGGGCAAGGGCAAAAGGGATACTTCATGAAACAGCAAATCATTTGCTGCTCTAGTGGAGAATCCCAAGGTTGAACCCAAACCCGAGACTAAGTGCTTCTGTAATGAGGGGAACGGTCACTGAAGCAGAACTACCCTAGATACTTGGTAGATGAGAAGGCAGGCAAGGTCGACAGAAGTATATTGGATATACATTATATGAATGTGTACTTTACTAGTACTCCTAGCAGCACCAGGGTATTAGATACCGGTTCGGTTGCTAAGTGTTAGTAACTCGAAATAAAAGCTGCGGAATAAACGGAGACTAGCTAAAGGTGAGATGACGATATGTGTTGGAAGTGTTTCCAAGGTTGATGTGATCAAGCGTCGCATGCTCCCTCTACCATCGAGATTGGTGTTAAACCTAAATAATTGTTATTTGGTGTTTGCGTTGAGCATAAACATGATTGGATTATGTTTATCGCAATACGGTTATTTATTTCAGGAGAATAATGGTTACTCTGTTTATTTGAATAATACCTTCAATGGTCTTGCACCTAAAATGAATCTCGATCGCAGTGATACACATTTCGTGCCAAAAGATATAAAATAGTAATGATAGTACCACATACTTGTGGCACTGCCATTTGAGTCATATTGGTATAGAACGCATGAAGAAGCTCCATGTAGATGGATCTTTGGACTCACTCGTTTTGAAAAGATTGAGACATGCGAACCATGTCTATTGGTATATATGCATGAAGAAACTCCATGCAGATGGATCGTTTGGACTCACTTGATTTTGAATCACTTGAGACATGCAAATCATACCACATGGGCAAGATGACTGAAAGGCCTCGTTTTCAATAAGATGGAACAAGAGAGCAACTTGTTGGAAGTAATACATTTGATGTGTGCAGTCCAATGAATGCTGAGGCACGCAGTGGATATCGATATGTTCTTACTTCATAGATGATTTGAGTAGATGCTGAGAATATTTACTTGATGAAACACAAGTCTAAATTTTTGAAAGGTTCAAGTAATTTCAGAGTGAAGTTGAAGATCGTCGTGACAAGAGGATAAAATGTCTATGATATGATCATAGAGATATCTGAGTTACGAGTTTGGCACACAATTAAGACATTGTGGAAAGTGTTTCACAATTAATACCGCCTGGAACACCACAATGTGATGGTGTGTCCGAACATCATAACTACACCCTATTGGATATGGTGCATACCATGATGTCTCTTTACCACTATCGTTTATGGGTTAGGCATTAGAGACAACCGCATTCACTTTAAATAGGGCACCACGCAATTCCGTTGAGACGACACCGTTTAGAGAAACCTAAGTTGTCGTTTCTTAAAAGTTTGGGGTTGCGATGCTTATGTGAAAAAGTTGTAGGCTGATAAGCTCGAACCCAAAGCGGATAAATGCATCTTCATAGAATACCCAAAATAGTTGGGTATACCTCCTGTTTCAGATCTAGAAGTAAACAGGTCCTTTCTCGAGAAAAAAGTTTCTCTCGAAAGAATTGAGTGGGAGGATGATGGAGACTTGATGAGGTTATTGAACCGTCACTTCAACTAGTGTGTAGCAGGGCACAGGAAGTTGTTCCTGTGGCACCTACACCAATTGAAGTGGAAGCTTATGATGGTGATCATGAAACTTTGGATCAAGTCACTACCAAACCTCGTAGGACGACGAGGATGCGTACTACTTCAGAGTGGTACGTGATCCTGTCTTGGAAGTCATGTTGCTAGACAACAATGAACCTACGAGCTATGGAGAAGCGATGGTGGGCCCGGATTCCGACGAATGGCTCGAGGCCATGAAATCCGAGAGAGGATCCATGTATAAAGCAAAGTATAGACTTTGGAAGAAATATTTGATAGTCGTAAGGCTGTTGGGTGCAAATGGATTTTAAAAGTAAGACAGACAATGATGGTAAGTGTCACCATTAAGAAAGCTCGGCTTGTCGTTAAGATGTTTTCCGACAAAGTTCAAGGAGTTGAGTACGATGAGACTTTCTCACTCGTAGCGATGCTAAGAGTCTGTTGGAATTGTATTAGCAGTTACTGCATTATTTATGAAATCTTGCAGATAGGATATCAAAACATTGTTTCCTCGACGATTTTCTTGAGGAAAGGTTGTATGTGATACAACCAGAAGGTTTTTGTCAATCCTGAAAGATGCTAACAAGTATGCAAAGCTCCAGCAATCCTTCTAAGGACTGGAGTAAGCATCTCGGAGTTGGAATGTACGCTTTGATGAGATGATCAAAGATTTTGGGTTTATACAAAGTTTATGAGAAACTTGTATTTCCAAAGAAGTGAGTGGGAGCACTATAGAATTTCTGATGAGTATATGTTGTTGACATATTGTTGATCAGAGATGATGTAGAATTTCTGGAAAGCATACAGGGTTATTTGAAAAGTGTTTTTCAATGGAAAACCTAGATTAAGCTACTTGAACATTGAGCATCAAGATCTATAAGGATAGATCAAGAACTGCTTAATAGTACTTTCAAATGAAAACATACCGTGACAAGATTTTGAAGGAGTTCAAAATAGACCAGCGAAGAAGGAGTTCTTGGTTGTGTTACAAGGTGTGAGTATTGAGTAAGACTCAAGACCTGACCACAGCAGAAGAGAGAGACAGGACGAAGGTCGTCCCCTATGCTTTAGACATAGGCTCTACAGTATGCTATGCTGTGTACCGCACATGAAGTGTGCCTTGCCATGAGTTGGTCAAGGGGTACAATAGTGATCCGGGAATGGATCACTTGACAGCGGTCGAACTTATCCTTAGTATCTAGTGGACTAAGGAATTTTCTCGATTATGGAGGTGGAAAGGAGTTCGTCGTAAAGGGTTACGTCGATGCGAACTTTGACACTAATCCGGATGACTCTGAGTAGTAAACCGGATTCGTATAGTAGAGCAGTTATTTGAAATGGCTCCAAGTAGCGTGTGGTAGCTGCATCCACAAGATGACATAGATATTCGTAAAGCACACATGGATCTGAAAGGTTCAGACCTGTTGACTAATAACCTCTCTCACAAGCAAGATATGAACAAACCCCATGGGTGTTGGATTCATTACATTCACATGGTGATGTGAACTCTTGGGTATTAATCACATGGCGATGTGAACTAGATTATTGACTCTAGTGCAAGTGGGAGACTGTTAGAAATATGCCCTAGAGGCAATAATAAATTGGTTATTATTATATTTCCTTGTTCATGATAATCGTTTATTATCCATGCTAAAATTGTATTGATAGGAAACTCAGATACATGTGTGGATACATAGACAACACCATGTCCCTAGTAAGCCTCTAGTTGACTAGCTCGTTGATCAATAGATGGTTACGGTTTCCTGACCATGGACATTGGATGTCGTTGATAACGGGATCACATCATTAGGAGAATGATGTGATGGACAAGACCCAATCCTAAGCCTACCACAAGATCGTGTAGTTCGTTTGCTAAGAGCTTTTCTAATGTCAAGTATCATTTCCTTAAACCATGAGATTGTGCAACTCCCGGATACCGTAGGAATGCTTTGGGTGTACCAAACGTCACAACGTAACTGGGTGGCTATAAAGGTGCACTACAGGTATCTCCGAAAGTGTCTGTTGGGTTGGCACGAATCGAGACTGGGATTTGTCACTCTGTGTAAACGGAGAGGTATCTCTGGGCCCACTCGGTAGGACATCATCATAATGTGCACAATGTGACCAAGGAGTTGATCACGGGATGATGTGTTACGG
Source organism: Aegilops tauschii subsp. strangulata (assembly GCF_002575655.3). Lineage (NCBI taxonomy): Eukaryota > Viridiplantae > Streptophyta > Magnoliopsida > Poales > Poaceae > Aegilops > Aegilops tauschii. The sequence goes on from NC_053041.3 coordinate 465,640,524, forward strand.
AACGAGTAAAGAGAATTGCCGGTAACGAGATTGAACAAGGTATCGGGATACCAACGATCGAATCTCGGGCATGTAACATACCGGTAGACAAAGGGAATTGTATACGGGATTGACTGAATCCTTGACATCGTGGTTCATCCGATGAGATCATCGTGGAACATGTGGGAGCCAACATGGGTATCCAGATCCCGCTGTTGGTTATTGGCCGGAGAACATCTCGGTCATGTCTGCATGGTTCCCGAACCCGTAGGGTCTACACACTTAAGGTTCGATGACGCTAGGGTTATAGGGAATAGATATACGTGGTTACCGAATGTTGTTCGGAGTCCCGGATGAGATCCCGGACGTCACGAGGAGTTCCGGAATGGTCTGGAGGTAAAGATTTATATAAGGGACGTCATGTTTTGGTCACCGGAAAAGTTTCGGGTGCTATCGGTAACGTACCGGGACCACCGGGAGGGTCCTGGGGGTCCACCAGGTGGGGCCACCGGCCCCAGAGGGCTGCGTGGGCCAAGTGTGGGAGGGGACCAGCCCCAGGTGGGCTGGTGCGCCCCCCACCAGAGCCCAAGGCGCAGGGAAGGGGGAAGGGGGGAAACCCTAGGCTCAGATGGGCCTAAGGCCCACCTAGTGGTGCGCCCCCCTCTCTCCCCCCTTGGCCGCCCCCCTAGATGCATCTAGGGCTGGCCGCACCCCTTGGGGGGGAACCCTAGATTGGGGCGCAGCCCCTCCCCCTCCCCTATATATAGTGGGGGTTTTGGGGCTGCCAGACACACGAGAATATCTCCCTCATGGTGCAGCCCTACCCCTCTCCCTCCTCGTCTCTTGCGGTGCTTGGCGAAGCCCTGCTGGAGTGCCACGCTCCTCCACCACCACCACGCCATTGTGCTGCTGCTGGACGGAGTCTTCCCCAACCTCTCCCTCTCTCCTTGCTGGATCAAGGCGTGGGAGACGTCACCGGGCTGCACGTGTGTTGAACGCGGAGGCGCCGTGGTTCGGTGCTTAGATCGGAATCAACCGCGATCTGAATCGCTACGAGTACGACTCCTTCATCCGCGTTCTTGCAACGCTTCCGCATCGCGATCTCCAATGGTATGTAGATGCACTCCCCTTCCCCTCGTTGCTAGATTACTCCATAGATTGATCTTGGTGATGCGTAGAAAATTTTTAATTTCTGCTACGTTCCCCAACAGGGAATCGGGATAAGTTTAGGGCGTGGTCTCCAGAGCCCAGCCCGTAGGTTATTTGGAAGATCCAACCGTTCATCTGCTGCAGAATTTCCATATCTACCACCTCTCAAATTTCAGCTCGATCCGACCGTTCAAACTCCGGGAACCTTCCAATTAGTGCATCACTTTCTGGATCTGTTTTCTGCGCGAATACAAATCCAACCTGAGTTCATCTCTTTTCATGAACGAGATATTGGACAACCTTTTTTGAAGAATCTCTTTCTAGGGTATTGTTTTTTGTTTCCGAACACATGCTCACAAAGTTTGCTCCTTTTCGGAGGTAATCTTCACCGCCACGATGGTGTCAAACCAGTCCGGCAATATTGCTTCACGGCTGCCGACCTGCACTAGACACGTCGTCGTTTTGTTGAGCCAAGCTCAACTTCTTCGGATCATCATCTCGGCGAGCCGAACAAGAGTTCGGAATCGCAAAGGATAAATCATCACCAACATCGCCACCCCACGGATCACATGGAGCGGGCACACCGGCATCACCGCATGGTCACTTCATCAAGCCGGCATTGACCGCGTCACAAGTTACGACATGCATCGGCATGGCCGCACTGTTGCTTCTTCAAGCCGATGTCCATCATGCCGACCTGCTTCGACCTATCGGCTGACATGGTAGCTGCAACGTCTCCTTACCGACCTACTCCGTCACCTCGGCTGGACCGGGGACTTTGCTATTTCTTCATCAACATACCCCGGTGACTTCGGCGTCACCAGCCGCCCAGCTTCGTCACGTTAGCTTGACCGGGGGCTTTGCCTCGGCAAGCCAACCTTTGCTAGCTCGCCATGTCGTCGCTTTATCGCCCATCAGGCAATGGGTGTGCGGATCGAGTCCCAATTTTTGGAGTCGCCTTTCTTCGGATTGCTGCAACAAATAAACCAGGTGCTATTAATCCTAGTAATTTTTGCTTGTTTGGGTTTATTTTCCCGAGGAATTATTACACTGGTTTGTTCCATCATCTGTACACAGGTCTATCAAATGGCGGCCGCATTAACGACGGTCGCGTGGTGGTTCGGTCAGTTTCCGTACAAAGTTCGGCGAACGCCGTATCCGGAACTCGGACCGACCTGTGAATTCAGGCTTCGCCACGCCTTTACCGCATCATGCCGACGCCATGCATCGACATTGACTTCGGCGCCAGGCCACATATTTTTAAATAAATTATCTTGCATAAATTAGTTACACGAAGAATTTTATATATTTATATTATTATTGTTGGCCTGCACTATTTTACATGTGCAGGTAATGGACTTCGACTACGCCACGTGGTCTCTTCGGCAAACCGACGCCGTCGTCCCAATCGGCGTAAATCGTCTCGCATGATCACCTTGATGGTCGTGTTGCCATACCGACGTGTTCGGTTGCCTCGGGGACTTCGGCATCGCCGAGAGAGCTCTACCTCATCGAGTGTTCGGCGCATAGGCCATATTTCTTATATTACTCACTTTGCATAAATTATTAATTATGCAACAATTTTTTTTAATTTATTATTATTACTATTATCTCTGGTTTGCACAATTTTCTATGCACGGGTAAATGATCCGGGTCGGGCAGTGTTGTCACCTCGCCGTCCAGACATACCACGTCACCTCGGCTGGACTGGGGGCTTCGTCCTCACTTCATTAAACCACGTCGGGGACTTCGACGTCACTCTGTCGGCCTGCATTAGCTATGCTATGTCACCACTTCGGAGTGCCGAGCTCTTCTCCCCGCCACCTCAGGACCGGTTTGGGGGATGGAACCTTGTCCCGCATCAAGCTCGGATTGCGTCATCAATGCCGAACACATTAACCAGCTAAGTCGCTTTGATGCTCAAAGTCTTAAATTTTTAACTTGTGTTCGGTTCGACCTTGCTCACACACGTTGTTTGTTAAAAACACTCCCCTTACCCATGTTAACTGGGGGCTCTTAAAATTTACACGAGCCGTTCTATAATAATGTGTTTTTCTTCTTGGTCGTTGCAAAGTCTTTTTCTACCCCTCCTTTTTCGACTCGAGTGTATTGTCAATAGCCGGATAGCCTAGCTTCTCTCTAAAGCCGCTTGAGTTTAGTTCGCTAAACTGGCCTCGGAGAACACTCCGCCTTCGGGATAAGGAGCTTGAAGCTGTAGCTGGCCCGCTTGAAGTCTTGAGATCGGATGTGTCATGTTAAAGCACGACTGAAGTACAATTTTTTTTTAAAGACCAATTTCCAGATTGGCACCAAAATCTCGGTATAGTCCGGCAAGCTTTTACATAAGTTTTTGGTTTTCCAAGCTTATGGCACTTTTAAACTATTTGTGTGTTTCCAGCATAAGTCTTGTAGTGCAACGCCGGACACCTTTAGAGATTCTGCAAAAACATTCTCGGATATTGCTATATATACATCGGTTTCGAATTGTGTCTTTGGTCAATAGTTGGGTTACCCGGCTCCTGTGCTTGCCTCCTATGTTCCGCTTTGTTCAGCTAGGTGTGCAAAGGGAGAGCCATTGCAATTGTGCTTCCAGCTCTCATGGTTAAAGCGCCTCAGTGGAGAAAGCCGAAAACTGACTGTCATAATAAGCGCTAATTGGTTAGCGATCCGATGACTGTGTCAAACTATAGATCGATAGAGGTCACCCCGTGTTAGACGATGGGCCTTTCATACAACTTGCCGAAGTGTTAATGGCTTGTCCTCAGCTGACGACGAACACTGACCGGGGGCTAGTAACTAGCCTCCCCAATTTAAAGCTCCTATGACTAAGTGAAAGTTATAAAGCCCTCACATATGATTGCTTCGTTTCCGCTAACACAACTGCTTTCAGGCACCGAGACATCGACTAAGGGTTGTTTTGTTATTGCGGAAACACCCTGCATAGCATCTACAAAGGGGTGGAAGCCGACGATGGGCAATTTTCAACTGATAAACGGTCGCAACGGAGTAAAAATAAACATATCATCAGCATTTGCTTTCAGTATACAAGCGCTGCCTTCCGTAATCATCGTTATAAAGCCATAAATATGCATCAAATTTGACTTAAGATTTTGGCCAAGCTGGGTTGCCTGGCTCCTGTGCTTACCCCTACATTCCCGATTGTTCGGCTAGGCGGTAAAGGGATCACCTCTGTGATTGTTACTACCGGGTCATCCGAGTTAGTACCTCAGACTGGGTGAAGCCGAAAGCTAGCAATCTTAAAGGATCACATTGGTCGGCAACGACAGAAGTGAAAATTTTGGTTCATTAATACCATAGAGTCCGGGAACTTTCCCCAAACTAAATCCTCAATATTTTCCTCCCACATTGATTGGAGGTGAGGTTTCATGATCATGATCAGCATGAGAGCCCAAAGAAAGGAACCGATAGCGGGACTATTTTCTTTGGAAGATGTTTCTTACGATTAAGTAATATAACATATCTCTCCGCGTACCATTGTTTATAAAACCATATGACCGGATTGCCTTGTTTGTCGTAAACTTTTGCCCTTGTAAAGGCTTTATAAAGTAGGACAAACACTCCCTAGCTACTGGCCGAGGAGGTTGAAGCCGATGGTCGGTCAACAAAGTTTTGTACAATGCGGATCCGAGCATTAATGATGTAAAGTACTTGGGTACATAGAGTCATTACACATAAATTGTGAGCAAAAATCAATTTTTTCGCAACCAATCTTTTAAAGAGTCAATGGCACAGTCTCTTTAAGACAATCGAGCAGCTGACATAACGCTCTCATAGTTCCTTATTGACATTGATTTCCTATCTATTAAGTCCCTTGAGGCCGATCTTGGCGAGCTCAACTTTCGTTAGCTCTGACTCCTTTATGAGATCTTTATTCCCTTTCCAAGAAGTTTGTGTTAAACACAACAAATTTTTTTCTGTCAAACTGATATCGATCCTTAATTCGGCCACCCGTGCGCACATTAAGGCTCGGGGGCTACTGGACTTCGCGCTCATCATTTATAAATATTAAAGGGGCACATCGATCCCCTGATCTGGTGTTGCCACCCGACCAGTGTCTCGGGGGTTACTGCATTGCCTATTCAATGCAGAAAATTCAAAGTGCTTAGTGTTCGGCTTCACCGAACTATGGGGAAACGCGTATTTGGACAACAATAGGTACCATCTGGACCTATCCGGCATCAAGCTAATATATTACGGAAACTTCTCAAGACCCTCTCTCAAGGGCCCGTTCGCCAATCATTATTATCTCTAATACATTACACTGCATTTCTATTCCTACTATGCTGCCGAGCTAGGAGTCGATCCTCAGGACAATTTCGCGCATCGACCTGAGTCTCAGGGGTTACTAGGATCAACGGTTTCATGTTTTCCTTCAGGTGCATCTTGGGTTTTAGACCAACACACACCTTGAGGGCTACTGGGTATACATATACTGGCTATATATCTCGGCAGAGAATAAATTGCACCAATCAAAAATATTCACACAAAAATCAGCCCGCGGTCAGGGTGGTGCACCACCTCGGAAGCAGTCCAGCATAAAGCTCGGGCGCCAGTGGCTGGCTCCATAGAGGGCATTTCCGGCATTAAGCTCGGCTTAATTCCTTCAATATTTTAAAAGACCGAGGTAGTTTACGACACCTTGGACGCTGACCATCGTTGGAGCTCGGAAGTGGTTCGGCATAAAGCTCGGATGCGGATGACTCGTTCCATAGAGAACTTTTCAGCGTTAAACTCTGATAACCTCCTTCAAACTTTTTCAAGCCAAGGTGATCTATGACACCTCGGATACAGTCCGGCGTTGGAGCTCGGATATAATCTGGCGTTGGTGCTCGGCTGCAAAAGATATCTCGAATGCAGTCCGGCGTTGGAGCTCGGATTCAAGAGGACACTGCCGCACGACAAATACTTCAAACCCTAGGTATGGCATAAAAGTAACAAGGCATTGATAAAGGCCGAAGACTTAAAGGGCTCCTCGGATACCCGACGCGTGAGATCTTCAGATTTAGCTCGGCAATCCTCAAGATAGAAGATGGGAGGATTTGTTGAACCAGTTTTCAAGACCGACGACCGAAGACGAAGAACAGTTCGGAAGAACCGAGGAGCGTCCCCAACTTGAAGACCGGTTCAGGGGGCTACTGACGGTGTCCTGGACTAGGTGGGACTCACCACATCGTCTCCCGATCAGTTGGATTGGGCCGAGGACCCCCATGGCCGTTTACTCATGGGCCAGTTCGGACAGCCGATGCATACACGAGGAAGATTCCATAAGACTTGGTGATCAAGACAAGGACTCCTCTCTACCGACGTATTCAACTAGGACTCTTGTTATCCTAGGCCTCTGGTACATTATATAAGCCGAGGCCAAGCTAGTCGATAGATCATTATGACAGTACTCATCATATCTCTAGGGTTTAGACCACAACATATGATCTCGAGGTAGATCAACTCTTGTAATCTCTATATTCATCAAGATCAATCAAGCAGGAAGTAGGGTATTACCTCCATTAAGAGGGCCGAACTTGGGTAAACATCGTGTTCCCTGTCTCCTATTACCCATCGATCCTAGATCCACAACTTGGGACCCCCTACCCGAGATCTGCCGGTTTTGACACCGACAGCGGGCGCACAGGGCCTCCTGCCCCGTCCGCCGTTGTCGCTGCTGACCTGGAAATCATTGCCACCGCAGTCGTAGAATTCTGCCCTGGCTGTGTACCGGCCAAGAAAATTGCGACCCGGTTCGGCGGCTCACAGGGGTCCGGAATACTATCACCATCAGAACAGCCCCCAAGCCTGCCATCTTGCAGTTGATACAACGAAGTAGTCTCGCCCATGGACGACTCACCGTCAGAATAGACGGCCGTCTCACCGCTAGACATAGATCCTTCCTCAAATTCCGCCCCATGGATGAATCCGACGAAGGCGCGCTTCACGGCGGGCTGAACCAGGGCGGGTCGTGCACGCTGAGCCGTCTCGATGATGTCGACGCAGATGTCCGTCTCAGGGCCCGGTTCGCCGATCTTGTGGATGAAGACGAGGATTCCACCGAAGGGGACCCGGTACCTGTACTCGATTGAGCCGGCCTCGGGGCCCCAGCCTGCATCGTCGATGTAGAGCTTGTCGCGACGATTCTTGGTCATCTGGCCCACAGCGTATCCCTTGATCCCTTTGAAGCTGCCCTTTAAGAACTCGAAACCACCGTGCGCTGGCCCCACGATGGGCGCCAACTGTCGTGGAACTGTCACAACAGATGTCCTAGGGTGAGGACTTAGTCATGGAGCCATCGCACTAGGTTAACTTAGAGGGGTTAAGCGGGACAAAGGACACAGGAGTTTATACTGGTTCGGCCCCTTGCGGTGAAGGTAAAGGCCTAATCCAGTTTGAGGTGGTATTGCTTATGTCTTGATTACCAGGGAGCGAATACGCTTGACCTAGCTTTTGATCTCTTCTTTCTCACCCTAAGTCGCCGCCGGGTCATCCCTTTATATACACAGGTCAACTCCCGGCGGTTTACAGAGTCCCGGCCGGCTCATAACCAACGTGTCCAGCTCGGTGACTAACATGACGTGCCTTATAATACAAGTTACACATATATATGGCGGTTTACACTAACTGGGCCTTAAGTCGCCTTTGGGCTTCCGGCCCTCAATGAGTGCGTAGTGAACTGTCTTCAGCATCCTCCTGGGCTTTGCCTTGTTAAACCGCCATGGGCTTAACCCGGCCCCCTTCTGGGCGGGTTAACTCAAATAGTTATATCCCCAACACCAACACTTTCCATGCTAGATATATCATAGGCGGTTCCCAAACAGAAAATAAAGTTTATTCCTTTTTCCACCATACTTTCACTTTCCATGGCTAGCCGTATCCACGGTTACCCTCCATACCAACACTTTCCAAGGAATTTATTATTTGACAACATAAAGTAAATTCATTTTTCATTTCGGGACTAGGCATCGCTAATACCGTTGCCTTACTCTCGTGCAATGACAAGTGAATAAACACTCATCGTGAGAATAACACATCTAGTATGGAAAATATTAGCCACCCCTCACCGCTCCGCGAGCGAAACAAACACACAAAAGAGAAGTTTATTTTGAAAAATTAGAGATGGCACATACAAATTTGCTTAGAACGGCAAAAGAATACCACATATAGGTAGATATAGTGGACTCATGTGGCAAAACTGGTTTAAAGGATTTTGGATGCACAAGTAGAGATCATACTTAGTGCAAAATGAAGGCTAGCAAAAGATTGAGAAGCGACCAACCAAGAAACGAATAATCTCATAAGCAAGAATTAAGCATAATTAACACCGAATAATGCACCACAAGTAGGATGTAATTTCATGGCATGATTATTGACTTTCGTGCTTGCGTAGGGAATCACAAACCTTAACATCAATATTCTTACTAAAGCATAATTACTCATCAACATAACTCACATCTCACATCATCATATCTCAAAACTATTACAAGGAATCAAGTTTGATTTGTCCAATGATCTTCATGAAAGTTTTTATTATATCCTTCTTGGATATCTATCACTTTGGGACTAATTTTCATGTGTTGCTTTTCATAAGCTCAAACAAATATACGTGAAGATCATGAGCATAATTTTTTTCTTTCTCTCAAAATAATTTAAGTGAAGCAAGAGAGAATTTCTTAAAATTTTTACTAACTCTCAAATAAATCTAAGTGAAGCAAAAGAGCATTTCTTCAAAAATACTAAAGCACACCGTGCTCAAAAAGATATAAGTGAAGCACTAGAGCAAGTCCATGGCTCATAAAAGATTTAAGTGAAGCATAGAGAGCAATTCTAACAAGTCATGACATAATTTTGGCTCTCTCAAATAGGTGTGTCCAGCAAGAGATCAAGACTTAAAACACAAATAAAACAAGCAAAGACTCATATCATACAAGACGCTCCAAGCAAAACACATAGTATGTGACGAATAAAAATATAGCTTCGAGTAGAATACCGATGGTCATTAGAAGAAAGAGGGGATGCCACTCGGGGCTTAGTTGTTTGCTCACTTTTGGATAATAGCTTAGGATGTTGGGGCATCCCCAAGCTTAGGATCTTCTACTCCTTATTCCTTCATCCATCGTAAGATAACCCAAAACTTGAAAACTTCAATCACGCAAAACTCAACAAAACCTTTGTGAGATCCGTTAGTATAAGAAAGCAAACCACTACTATAAGTACTGTATCAAACCAATTCATATTTTGTTTTTGCATTATATCTACTGTATTCCAACTTTTCAAAGGCAAAAACTCATAAAAGAAAACCATAGAGCCATCAAAACAAGCACACAACGCAAAGAAACCAGAATCTGTCAAAACAGAACAGTGTGTAGAAATCTGACTATTTCGAATACTTATGTAACTCCAAAAATTCTGAAAACTTAGTAAGACCTTGGTAATTTGTATATTAATCTTCTGCAAAAATAATTGGCATTTTATCACGCTCTGGTGATTTTTAACAATTGTTTTTGTGAGCGCATAAGTTTCTGTTTTTCAGCAAGATCAAACAACTATCACCCAAGAAGATCCTAAAGGCTTTACTTGGCACAAACACTAATTAAAACACAAAAAACAGAATCGTAATAGAAGCACAATTTTGCAAACACACAAGAACAGAAAGCAAAAGGCAAAAATATTTTTTTTCATTGGGTTGCCTCCCAACAAGCGCTATAGTTTTACGCCCTTAGCTAGGCATAAAGCAAAGATCTAAGTTTTGTCATCTTTGTTCATCTCTTCAATCAAACACTTAGAATCCCTTAGAGATTTAGCATAGAGATTTTCAATGACAATACTTCTAGGAACAAATTTAAAGAATTCATTCTTGCCAAAGGGATCTCTTATAACTTCAACAAAATCCGGGTGGATACTAATCATCTTAAGATCCTCTTTACTAGAAGTTGCACCTTTACTCTTAGTAACTTGGGTAGTCTTGCCAATTTTTACGGGTTTTTTCGATAGTTTTAGCAGAAGAAATAGCCATTCTTAGATTACTAAAGATGTCTTCTAGTTTATCAATCCGATACGGGCTTTCTTCTATTCTTTCGTGGATTGCGGTACCCTTTTCTTTTACCAACTTAGAAACTTCTCCTGTTTTTGACCCAATCTTGGTGGCAAAACTATGCATCTTGTTATCTATATTTTCAATATGATCTTCGGTAAGCATTTTCTTTTCGATAGCATCTAGTCTTTCCATAACATGCTCAAGAGTCAAAGTTGTTTCATTAATCATAAGAGGTGGTGAGCCCACTAAATTTCCGATAGCATTAAAAGCATCAAGAGAGGGACAAATCAAAAAATTTCCACCGGTAATCGTATCAAGGACGAATCTATACCAAGTGGTGATGCCAACATAAAAACAACGAAGAAGAACAATGGTAGATTGCTTACGGATAGATCTATTATGAGCATTGCAAAATCTATAGCAAGCATCTTTTAAATTTTCTCCTCCCCTTTGTTTAAAGTTGAGAACCTCGTTCTCGGGAGTGTAGGCAATAGAGGAAGAACTATCCATAACGATAATAACGGCAAACAAGATTGCACACAAAAACAGATCCGGCAAGAAAACGGCAAATGAGAAAAAGAGGGGCGAATAAAACGGTAAATTTTGTGAAGTGGGGGAGAGGAAAATGGCAAATAATGTAAATTATGAGGAGATGAGATTTGTGATTAGGAACCTGGTATATGTTGAAGATCCGCCCCGGCAACGGCGCCAGAAATTCCTTTTGATATCTGCTAGGACTACGTCGGTATTTCCCCAAAGAGGAAGGGATGATGCAGCACAGCGACGTTAGGTATTTCCCTCAGTGAAGAAACCAAGGTTATCGAACCAGTAGGAGGACCAAGCAACACAACGTAAACAGCCCCTGCACACAAATAACAACCACTCGCAACCTGATGTGTTAAAGGGGTTGTCAATCCCTTTCGGGTAACGGCGCCAGAGATGGTGCGCGGACGGAAAAAAATTGTAATAGATTGAATAATTAGATCACAAATAAAATAAAACGCAGCAAGGTATTTTTGTATTTTTGGTTTAATTGATCTGAAAATAAATGCAAAGGAAAAGTAGATCGCAAAGGCAAATATATGAGAAAGAGACCCGGGGGCCGTAGGTTGCACTAGTGGCTTCTCTCGAGAAAAATAGCAAACGGTGGGTGAACAAATTACTGTTGGGAAATTGGTAGAACTTCAAATAATCATGATGATATCCAGGCAATGATCATTATATAGGCATCACGTCCAAGATTAGTAGACCGACTCCTGCCTGCATCTACTACTATTACTCCACACATCGACTGCTATCCAGCATGCATCCAGTGTATTAAGTATTAAGTTCATGGAGAAACAGAGTAATGCAATAAGAACGATGACATGATGTAGACAAGATCTATCTATGTAGAGATAGACCCCATCGTTTTATCCTTAGTAGCAACGATACATACGTGTCGGTTCCCCTTCTGTCACTAGGATCAAGCACCGTAAGATCGAACCCACTACAAAGCACCTCTTCCCATTGCAAGATAAATAGATCAAGTTGGCCAAACAAAACCCAAATATCAGAGAAGAAATACGAGGCTATAAGAGATCATGCATAAAAGAGATCAAAGAAACTCAAATACTTTCATGGATATAAAAAGATATAACTGATCATAAACTCAAAGTTCATCAGATCCCGACAAACACACCGCAAAAAGAGTTACATCATATGGATCTCCAAGAGACCATTGTATTGAGAATTCAGCGAGAGAGAGGAAGCCGTCTAGCTACTAACTACAAACCCGAAGGTCTACAAAGAACTACTCACGCATCATCGAAGAGGCACCAATGCAAGTGGTGAACCCCATCCGTGATGGTGTCTAGATTGGATCTGTGGTTCTGGACTCTGCGGCGGCTGGAATTGATTTTCATCGACTCCCCTAGGGTTTTGGGAATATTGGGGTATTTATAGAGCAAAGAGGCAGTCCGGGGGCACCCGAGGTGGGCACAACCCAGGCGTGCCCTGGTGCGTTGTGCTCTCCTCAGAGCACCCCCCAGGCGCAGCCTTGGCCCATTAGGTGTCCTGTGGACCCAAAAAATCTCTGTGAAGTTTCATTGCATTTGGCTTCGTCTGATATTGATTTTGATGTAAAAACATGCATCAAACAACAACTGGCTCTTGGCACTTGAGGGAGTCCTGGACTAAGGGGTCCTCGGGCGTCCGGCCTGTTATCCATGGGCCGGACTAATGGGCTGTGAAGATACAAAGGCCGAAGACAATACCCGTGTCCGGATTGGACACTACTTGGCGTGGAGGCAAGCTAGGCGACCTATTATGAAGATTTCCTCCTATGTAACCGACCTCATGTAACCCTAGATCTCTCCGGTGTCTATATAAACCGGAGAGCATAGTTCGGATGGGACAGATTCATGACCATATACTCATAGGCTAGACTTCTAGAGTTTAGCCATTACGATCTCGTGGTAGATCAACTCTTGTAACACTCATACTCATCAAGATCAATCTAGCAGGAAGTAGGGTATTACCTCCATAGAGAGGGCCCGAACCTGGATAAACATTGTGTCCCCCGTCTCCTGTTACCATCGATCCTAGACGCACAGTTCGGGACCCCCTACCCGAGATCCGCCGGTTTTGACACCGACATTGGTGCTTTCATTGAGAGTTCCACTGTGCCGTTGAAGTAAGGCTCGATGGCCCCTCCAATCACCGGCAGTGGCATCGTTCAGGGAGAAATCTTTTTCCCTGGACAAATCTTTGTGTCCGGTGGCTTCGTACTGCGGGCCAACTCGCTTGGCCGCCTGGAGCAGGTCGATAGCTACGCCCCTGGCCATCAGGTCAGATTCGAAAGCTTGAATTACGTCGCGGATATCCGTGGATACTTGATCTTCGATGGATTTGAGACCGCGGCGATCACTCCCCCTCTCTCCAATGAACTTGACTTAAATCTGTCATCGGATCACATCCGGGAGATGGATCCTGTTCCTACAACGGCCTTAGAGCCAAAGCAAATCGCGCCCTCCGAGGCCATAAAGTTCGCGGTGTTGGAGCCGCACACGGACTCGACATCCTGCAATGCTTGCGTCAACGGAACCCCGGACTCGTCTCTGGCTACACGTTCCGGACCGGATACACATGCGGACATCGAGCTGGATCGGTTGTCGATTTTCAAATTTAGCGCCGCAGACATCTTCCAGCATTCGCCTTTGGGTGACGTACTAAAGTCTTTGAAGAACTTGACCTTGGAGGAAGACTCACAGCCGAACTATATTCAGTTTGAGCTAGAGGCGGACGACGAGGAATTTTGCTTTCCACCCGCCACCCACTTCATAGCCACCGTTGACGACTTAACCAACGTGCTTGACTACGGCTCCAAAGACATCATAGGTATGGACGACGATGCCGACAATGAGCAAGGCCAAGACCCGCCATTCACTGGATGTTGGATGGCCACCTCCTCGTACGACATGTACATGGTTGATACACCCATAGGATCTGGCGACGACAAAGAAGAGCCGAATATGAACAAACCCTCTGAGACGCAGTTCAAGCGTCGGCGCCCCAAACGCCGTTCTAAGCCTCGTCGCTCAAAGGATAGCAATGCTGGTACCGGAGAAAATAGCACTCCGGGTGACGCCGAAAACAATGAAGACCCCGTCGGTGCGGCATCCGAATAGGAGGAACATGACAACAGGCAAGACAACCCCGATGAACAGGCCACAGAAGATAACTCGGAGGACGACAGTTACCATCCACCCTCCAAGGAGGAGACAAGCCTTGGCAACGAAGACTTCATCGTGCCGGAGGACCCTGTGGAGCAGGAGCGCTTTAAGCTTCAGCTCATAGCCACTGCAAGGAGCCTGAAAAAGAAACAGCAGCAGCTTCAAGCCGACAAGATCTGCTCATAGACAGATGGACTGATGTCCTGACTGCCGAAGAATACGGCCTCAAGCGCCCAGCTAAGAGCTACCCGAAACGCAGACTGCTACCTCAATTCGACGAGGAAGCACCGGAGCATACATCTCCCTCGCGTAATGCGGAACGGCCACCGCGTGGTCGAGACAGGGTGGCCGACCGGCCATCCCGCGGTCGGGATAAAGCGGCAACTCAGGCCGAACAGCAGCCTGCCCCACCACCCCGAAAAATAAAGAAAGAGTTCGGGGTCACACATACGACCTTCGGCAGACCCTGGACAATAAAGAAGGACATACAAGATCGATCTACATATCGCGCGGACGTACCTCAAGGCACGGCGATGGCTACCTATTCGGACGTGACAAACCTAACCACGCCCGAGATATTGCCGCAGACGGACTCCATCAGAGCTACGCTGCGACGCGGCCCGATACAGAGGTGCCGCACACCCTCTCTGCTTCACGGAGGAGGTACTGGATCACGAATTCCCCGAGGGATTCAAGCCCGTCAATATCGAATCATACGATGGCACAACCAATCCCACAGTGTGGATCGAGGATTTCATCCTCCACATCCACATGGCTCGAGGAGATGACCTCCACGCCATTAAATACCTCTCACTCAAGCTCAAAGGGCCAGCTCAGCACTGGCTTAACAGCCTGCCTGAAAATTCTATCGGCAGCTGGGAAGACTTGGAAGAAGCTTTCCTTGACAACTTCCAAGGAACATATGTCCGGCCACCAGATGCCGATGATCTAAGCCACAGAGTTCAACAACCTAGAGAATCAGCCAAAAAATTCTGGACTAGGTTCCTAACCAAAAAGAACCAGATCGTTGACTGTCCGGATGCCGAGGCCTTGGCAGCCTTCAAGCATAGCATCCGGGACGAATGGCTCGCCCGCCACCTCGGCCAAGAAAAGCCGAGGTCCATGGCACCCCTCACGGCACTTATGACCCGCTTTTGCGCGGGAGAAGATAGTTGGTTAGCTCAAAGTATAAACACGGCCAACGAAACAAGCGCCTCCAAGGCCAAAAATAGCACCGGCAAGCTCCGGCGCAACAGAAACAAACGCCGAAGCAATGGTGATAACACCGATGACACAACAGTTCATGCCGGATTCAGTGGCTCCAAGTCCGGCCAGTGAAAGAAGCCCTATAAAAGGAGCAGTGGAAAACCATCCAAATTGGACCGCATACTCGACCGTCCTTGCCAAATACATGGCACCCCATACAAACCGGCCAACCATACTAACAGAGATTGACGGGTCTTTAAACAAGCCAGCAAGGTAAATAGCAGAAACAAAGAAGGGGAATCACAGAGCGAGGACGATGACGAAGAGCCCCGGCAGCCGGACACCGGGGGGCAAAAGAAATTTCCCCCTCAAGTCAAAACGGTAAACATGATATACGCTACACATATTCCCAAAAGGGAGCGCAAGCACGCACTCAGGGACGTGTATGCGGTAGAGCCCGTCGCCCCGAAATTTAATCCATGGTCATCATTCCCGATCACATTCGACCGCCGAGACCACCCAATTAGCATCCGGCATGGCGGTTCAGCCGCACTGGTCCTCGACCCAATCATCGACGGATTCCACCTGACTCGAGTCCTAATGGACGGCGGTAGCAGCCTCAACCTGCTCTATCAGGATACAATACGTAAAATGAGCATTGACCCCTCACGAGTCAAGCCCGCGAAGACTACCTTTAAAGGAGTCATACCAGGCGTAGAGGCCCGTTGTACGGGCTCAATAACGCTGGAGGTAGTATTCGGTTCCCCGGATAACTTCCGAAGTGAAGAACTAATCTTCGATATCGTCCCATTCTACAGCGGCTATCACGTGCTGCTCGGACGAACCGCATTCGCTAGATTCAATGCGGTGCCACATTATGCTTATCTCAAGCTGAAAATGCCCGGTCCACGGGGAGTCATCACAGTAGATGGAAACACGGAATGTTCCCTCCGTACAAAGGAACGCACCACCGCCCTAGCAGCAGAAGTACAGAGTGGCCTTCTTAAGCAACACTATAACCCGGTTGCCGAGCCCCTGGACATCATTAAGAGGGTCCGGACTACACTTCAGAAGGATAGCTCGGCTCGTCATGAGCCAGTCTAGCAAATTCGGCCTCCGTCCCAGCCCCGACAAGGCAATGGTATTAGTACCGCGTGCATTTAAACTACGCACTCATGGGGTGCTGACGGAGGCACAACTCGCTCGCAATCCACAGTACGGCTTGATAGACCCTGGGATTCGCACGTTTCTGCTTTTTCTTTGTACAGGTCTTCCTCTCTTTTCAAGGGCTATACGGACAACCTGCTGGCAGAACACACCAAGGAGGAGGCAAGGAGCTCTGGCGTACAAGGGAACCCCCCAGGTGGTTCTAATAAACGATTACTATACTTGTTTTACATACCCGCACGCAGCTCGCCCTTGGTTACGGCATTTTCAATAGCCTTACTTGCTTATCACATTACTTGTACAAAGTACGCCTTGACGTACTAATTACACCACAACGGTGAATAAATGGTGGCGTCAGCCCATTACTTCATTTTTTCCATTTCCTCACCTTAGTATTTATTACTCATTGCACACGTACACCATGGTACGTACTAATACGCCAGGGGCTTAATAACACCCCGCATCACGGCAATAAAAGTCCGAACACTTTTACAGTATAGTTCAGCACCCCGAACTTATAGCATTATATGCATCGGCTCCGAATCATGTCTTTGGTCAATAGTTGGGTTGCCCGGCTCTTGTGCTTACTACCTTACGTTCCGCTATATCGGCTAGGGTAGTAAAGGGAGAACTACTGCGATTGTGTCCCGGTTCTTCCGGACGAGCACCTCAGTAGAGAAATCTGAAAACTGACTGTCATGATGCGGCGAGAGCTGGTCAGCTGTTCGTGAGGTTCTAAATCGTTGGAGATTTTTCCCGCTTCTTGCGAAGAATCGGTTCTTCCGATTAGGCGTGTATAGCGCCCCTAATTCGGCCTTCTGAACACCAGGGGCTTCACCAACTTTATTAATTGTCAAACTCCTATGGCTAAGTGGGGGCGGTAAAGGCCGCATAGTCTCATTGCCTCGTTCGTTGTGCTAAACACCTCCTTTAAGGACCAGAATGTGGAGTAAAGAGTGTTTATATTTATCCCGAACACCCCAGTACTATCTACGTGGGGGCAGAAGCCGACGACTGGTCATCCCCCAGATTTAATAAACGGCCGCACAGGAGGTAAAATTTAAAATCATAAACATTATACTACATAACATCTTTGTTCCATATTACAGGGCAAGATAGTACACATGTTCTTATGGGAATATAATATCCTTTGAACATTGCTCCGCCGCAAGACGGGACCCCTCCAGGACACCATCAAAATAGTGTTCGGGTCGACGATGCTCTTACCCTCCGGCGGTCCCTCGGTCATCAGCTTCTTGGCATCCAGCTTCGCCCAATGCGTCTTGACGCGGGCAAAGGCCATACGCGCACCTTCAATATAGACCGACCGCTTCACGGCTTCGAGCCGCGGACAGGCACTCACAAGCCGCTGCACAAGTCCGAACTAGCTGCTCGGTATAGGATCGGCAGGCCACAGCTGGACTATAAAGTCCTTCATGGCTAAGTCTGCCAACCTGTGGAGCTCGACCAACTGCTTCAGCTGGTCGCTGAAGGGCACCGGATGTTCGGATCCCAGATATTGGGACTAGAACAGCTTCTCCCTAGACATCCCTTCCTCGGCTCTATAATGCTCGGCCGCATCCGACACACTGTGCGGCAGACCTGTAAATGCCCCTGAAAAACCAAAATTCAGGATAAGTACAAGGGACGTTGCCTCTACACGCTTGCTCTGCATGGTGAAGAACTTACCTGCCGCAATCCTCTTGGCCATCTCGATTTCCTGGAGGGCGCTCTGGGCTTCGGCTCGCACATCCTAAGCGCTCTGGCGAGCCTTCACCAATTCGGACTCTTGCGCCTTACAATCGCGCTCCAGGGCCTCTAATCTCTCTATCGCGCCCTGGAGCTGTTGTTGCGCCTCGCCAACCCGGGCCTCGTATTTCTCGCGTGAGACACGCTCTTTGGCCGCTTTATCCTCGGCCTCGGCTAGCGCCTTCTTCAGGGCTGCCACCTCGGCCGTGGCCCCTAATAAAGTTTATGACACTTCAGTCCAGTCGGACTATTCATTTCTTTTTGAAATGTACACACAGGTTATCGCATACCTCGGCTATCCTCCAACTGCTTCTTCACGCGGCCGACCTCCTTCTCGGTCCGCTCCAATTTCTGCTTTAGTCCGGAAACCTCCTCCGCATGAGCAGTGGCAGCCTGCAGCGATACCTGCTTATTCACATAGACAACTTATGTTAGACTCCTGCGATTTTTTGATCCTCTGATCGGCTTTTCTTCCCGAACACCAAACAGAGCATCAGGGGCTACTGTCTATACTGTGATATAGAAGGCTAGTGCAGGCTTCGGTCAGTCCACTTTTAACGAACTGAACCTTCTCTATTACTGTGTCCATAAGGACACGATGTTCATCCACGATACAGGTGCCTCGTAGCGCCTCCAGCAGATTATCTGGTGCCTCCGGTTGGACAGAGGTCACCGGTGGAACAGGCACACCCCCTCCTGGTGGAGAATGCCGTTCGCTGGACCCCGGAGCTGTATAGGTTTCCGGGATGGTATCCGGCTGAGGGCCGAAGGGAATTCGGGCCCCATCACCAGTCCCCATGGGGGCTTTTCCCCCCAGGTGTCCGGCGTCCGAGGGGTCATCCTGGGGTGTCACCCCGATGATCTCCGGAACCTCCCCCTGGCCCAAGAAGGCCTTTTTGGATACCACCTCGTCATCACCCCTGGGTGAGATGGAATGAGCAGGCGGCGGAGATATGCTAGCCATCTCCTCTGTGTCCAGCGAATCCTCCTTCGAGGATCGCGGGGAGTTATCGCGCGCCGGACTGCAAGGACAAGGTTTACAATATGTCAATATTACAAACCGAAAAATCCAGACATTTGCGAATTCTGGTGCTTACGAAGCGGCCCGAGGCTTGGTCCGGCGAGGTCGTTCCGGACTGCTGTCAACATCCCACGCGGAGTTATCCGCGAGGGAGCCTTTAACCCTCTTAGGCGCTTTCGCCTCCGGGCTTGTGGGGGCCGCTCTCTTCTTCCTCCCCGCTTCGGGTGGGGAGTCGTTTTCCTCTTCCTCTTCATCATCGTCATCAGCGGACGAAGAGGAAGTCTCGCTTCCGGACGTCGCGTCCGGAGTGCGTCTTCGGCGAAGGCTCTTCTTGGCCCCTTGGGCCGCCTTCTTAGCCATCTTCTCCGGCACCTCATAAGGTGCAGGGAACAACATCTTCTCCAATAATGGAAATTCTTGGTCCTCGGGCAGCGGAGCCGGACAGTTAATCTCCTCGGCCAACTTAATCCAGGATTGAAAATAGGGGAAGGAAGCTTAAAATTCCTCTCAAAATATGCTAATAGGGGATACTCCTTGAAAACTTTAAAGGAGCTTACCGGGTTGGGCTGGCGCTTCAAGCTAAGCCCGCGGTCATCGGTCGTAGGCGGTGGCGCCTCCCGGCCTTGAAGAGCACCTTCCAGATTTCTTCGTGCGTCGTGCCGAAGAGCTCCGGTAGCGTCTGGTGCTTGGCCAGCTCGAACTCCCATAAATTACAAGTTTGGTGTTGGCATGGAAGGACCCGACGAACAAGCATGACCTGGACCACGTTGACGAGCTTGATTTTCCTTTCTATCATGTTTTGGATGCACGTCTGGAGCCCAGTCAGCTCGTCCGAGGGACCCCAGGTTAGGCCCCTCTCTTGCCAGGAGGTGAGCCGCATCGGGATTCCGGATCGGAATTCGGGAGCCGCCAACCAGTCAGCGTCGCGCGGCTCGGTGATGTAGAACCACCCCGATTGCCACCCCTTTACCGTCTCCGCAAATGAACCTTCGGGCCAGGTGACGTTGGGCATCTTGCCCACCATAGCGCCTCGGCATTCTGCTTGTTGACCGCGCACTACTTTCGGCCTCACATTGAAGGTCTTCAGCCACAGGCCGAAGTGAGGCGGGATGCGGAGAAAAGCCTCACAAACGACGATAAACTCTGAAATATTGAGGATGAAGTTAGGGGCTAGGTCATGGAAATCCAGCCCGTAGTAAAACATTAACCCGCGGACGAATGGGTGAAGAGGGAACCCAAGCCCGCGGACGAAGTGTGTGAGAAACACAACCCTCTCGTGGGGCTCGGGAGTGGGGACGACCTGTCCCTTGGCCGGGAGTCGATGAGTGATCTCTTTGGCCAGATATCCGGCCTCCCGGAGTTCCCTGATATCCTTCTTCTTGACGGAAGAGGCCATCCACTTACCTCCAGCTCCGGATCCGGACATCTTCGGAGTACTTTCTCGAATGAGGGAAAAGCTAAAGCTCGGGCGCTGGAGCTTGAGGGCGGAAGGGCTGAGAAAGAAAAGGGGCGTGGGTAAAAGAGGGGAATCTTTACCCCCTTATAGAGGCCGCAAATGTCAAGCGCCTCCCCGCTCGCCTTAAACTCGCCTATTCCCATGGGCCGTGCAAACGGCGTGGTTGGGTTACCCATGCCCGCATTGATGAGAATCCTGTTATAGGGGGACACGATCTCTGCTTCGACAAGACGTGCCAGTAGCAACCGCGTTTTGAAACGTGGGATGGCAGACAAAAAGAAACGGTTCGATTATGGCCGGACAGGCGTACGTCGTGTTGTAAAAAGCTGTCAGCGGATCAGACTCGTGCAAATATTATATTCTCTCTGCAGTTGTGTGTGGAGTGCGTTACAGGTCCGGATACAATGATCACATCTGAAGACTATCCTGGAGTTCAGAAGAAGTGAACCCGCCTTGCAATGCCGAAGACAATCTGCGCGCTGGACTCCTCGTCATTGAAGCCAGGTTCAGGGGCTACTGAGGGAGTCCTGGACTAAGGGGTCCTCGGGCGTCCGGCCTGTTATCCATGGGTCGGACTGATGGGCTGTGAAGATACGAAGGCCGAAGACAATACCCGTGTCCGGATTGGACTCTACTTGGCGTGGAAGGCAAGCTAGGCGACCTATTATGAAGATTTCCTCCTATGTAACCGACCTCATGTAACCCTAGATCTCTCCGGTGTCTATATAAACCGGAGAGCATAGTCCGGATGGGACAGATTCATGACCATATACTCATAGGCTAGACTTCTAGAGTTTAGCCATTACGATCTCGTGGTAGATCAACTCTTGTAACACTCATACTCATCAAGATCAATCAAGTAGGAAGTAGGGTATTACCTCCATAGAGAGGGCCCGAACCTGGATAAACATTGTGTCCCCCGTCTCCTGTTACCATCGATCCTAGACGCACAGTTCGGGACCCCCTACCCGAGATCCGCCGGTTTTGACACCGACAGCACTATGTCAATAGGTTAGTACCAAAAAATGATATAAAATGATTATAAAACATCCAAGATTGATAATATAACAGCATGGAACAATAAAAAATTATAGATACATTGGAGACGTATCAGAGGATTCTCTGATTACTTAGTGCTTTGCCTGATCATCCTCTCAAGAAAAATGAAATACTTGATATCTTTTATAATGGACTAACCGATGCTTCCAGAGACCACTTGGATAGTTGTGTTGGTTGTGTTTTCAGGGAAAGAACTATTGAGCAAGCTAAATTGCTATTGAATAATATATTGAGTAATGAAAATGATTGGACACTTCCTGAACCAACTCCGAAGCCAACTCCGAAGAAAAGGGGTGTTCTATTTTCAGTCCCGAAGATATGCAAGAGGCAAAGAAATCTATGAAAGAAAAAGGTATTAAAGCTGATGATGTTAAGAACTTACCGCCTATTTAAGAAATACATGGTCTTGATAACCCGGCATAGGTAGTAGAGGTAAACTCTCTCCGTAGATTTGATGAAGGTGATATTCCTCATAATAAGTCTGCTAGTCAATGCTTCGATGAGTTTGATAATTTTATTGTTAAACAAGAAAACTTCAATGCTTATGTTAGTAGACAATTGGAACATAATGCTTACATGCTTGACCACTTGGGTGATTATATGAGTAGAACTGTTAATGATCTCAAGCTTATTAGTAAACATGCTTCCATGGTTACAACTCAAGTAGAACAAGTACTTAAAGCTCAATATGATTTGCTTAATGAGTTGAATAGTAAGAATAATGATAATGCTATTAGGGTTATGACTAGAGGTGGTAAAATGACCCAGGAACCTTTGTATCCCGAGGGACATCCTAAGAGAGTTGAGTAGGATCCTCAGAGAACTAATACTGATGCACCTAGTCCTATTAATAAAAAGAAAAAGAAAACTGGTAGGACTTTGCATGCTAGTGAACCTGCTATAGACACACCTGAGAATCCCAATGATATTTCTATTTTCGATGCTGAGACACAATCTGGTGATCAACATAAACCTAGTGATAATGTTAATAATGATGTTCATGTTGATGCTCAACCTAGTAATGATAATGATGTAGAGATTGAACCTACTGTTGATCTTGATAACCCACAATCAAAGAATCAACGTTATGATAAGAGAGACTTCGTTTCTAGGAAACATGGTAAAGAAAGAGAACCATGGGTTCAGAAACCCATGCCCTTTCCTCCTAAGCCATCCAAGAAAAAGGATGATGAGGATTTTGAGCGTTTTGTTGAGATGATTACCTATCTTTTTGCGTATGCATTTGACTGATATGCTTAAAATGCCTCCTTATGCTAAGTATATGAAAGATGTTGTTACTAATAAAAGAAATATACCGGAAGCTGAAATTTCCACCATGCTTGCTAATTATACTTTTAAGGGTGGAATACCAAAGATACTTGGAGATCCGGGAGTACCCACTATACCATGCTCCATTAAAGGAAATTATGTTAAAACTGCTTTATGTGATCTTGGAGCCGGTGTTAGTGTTATGCCTTTCTCTTTATATCATGGACTTGAATTGAATAAGTTGACACCTACTGAAATTTCTTTGCAAATGGATGATAAATCAACTGCTATACCCATCGGTATTTGTGAGGATGTGCATGTTGTGGTTGCAAACGTTACTATCTTAACGGACTTTGTTATTCTTGATATTCCCGAGGACGATAGTATGTCAATTATCCTTGGTCACCCTTTTTGAATATTGCAGGGGCTGTTATTGATTGCAACAAAGGTAATGTCACTTTTCATGTTAATGGTAATGAGCATACGGTACACTTTCCGAAGAAACAACCTCAAGTTCACAGTATCAATTCAATTGGAAAAATTTCAACTATTAATATTGGAGGTTTTGAATTCCCTCTCCCTACTGTCAAAAAGAAATATGTTATTCTTATGGTTTGGGAAATGCATATCCCCTTTGAGGTAACCTAGTGTTACTCGAAAGTTCTCCGGTTTCATGTCATTCGGAAGAAGTTTGTTAATAAGACTTGATCAACCTTGTTAATGATTCCTTTTGATGAGCATGAGATGGATGAATTTAGAAGGCACAACTTTCTGTACCCATCTTTTACTTTCTGTTATTTAGATTAAATAAAGCAAAATTAGTATTTTCTGTCTGTTTTTTGAATTATCCATGCAATAAAAAATGCCCCGAGAATAAAAGTTCTCCAAATGCCCTGAAAATTTAATATGATTTTTTATGCAATATTTAAGAATTCCTGGTGCAAAGAACACACCAGGGGGCCTCACCAGCTGGCAACAAAGGGTGGAGAGCGCGCCCACCCCCCGAGAGCGCGCTCCCTGACCTTGTGGGTCCCACGTGGCCCCCTCCACTTATTCCAGCACCCATCCACTCCTTCTTCCTCCAGAAAAAATCACTCCATAGCTCGAACTCGTGTTCTTGCTCATCTTGCTGCCATTTTTTATGTCCTTGCTCAAAGCTCCATTCACAAAACTGCTTTAGGGGATTATTCTTCGGTATGTGACTCCTCCAATGGTCCAATTAGTTTTTGTTCTAGTGCTTTGTTCATTGCAAATTTTTGCTGCTATTGTGACCTTGTTCTTGAGCTTGCATGTCAAATTTATATGGTTCAAAGTAGTTTTGATGCATGATATAGCCTCTAGGCACTTGTGGGAGTAGTTGTTATCAATTTTGTTGAGTTTGGTTCACTTTTATTTTGAGTCACTAAAAATTTCAGAAATTTTCAGAGGAAAATGTCAAGGAGGATGTACCATGGTGGTTCTTCAAGAAAACAAGCACCAAGGCGCGCGATACGCGAATTGGACCCTGAACCACCAAGGGAAGCTTAAGTAAAGCCTTGTGAATGGCCATCGGATGGATTTATGGACCGTGCGGGTTTCAAGGATGAATTCTATGCGTACGTACAAAATGCCGGCCTTGAGGACTTCTTACCGGACAAGTGCTTACAGTATTATTATCTTACGGATTCCTTCGTGCGAAGGTTTGAGTTTTCATCCAAGCGTAATACTCATACTGTCCTGTTTGATCTTTATGATGAATCTTATACCATGAACTTAGAAGATTTTTCTGATGCATGCAAAATTCCATAATGGGGCAGTCTTAGTGAGCCTCATAAATTTAAATATCATGATTTTCTTGCTAGCATCACTGTTGGAGAAACTAGAAATATCACACAAGCAATTGTAGGGAGCATTCACTTTCCTGCCATACATTATTTTGCTCTCTTTATCCGTAGGTGTATTAATGGTAAACATGAGCATTGCCACATTTGCGTTCCAGATCTTAGTGTCCTCAAGTGAGCGGTGTTAGGTGATAAACGATATAACTTGGGGGGCATTATTGCTAGAAGGCTACATCTTAATGCTAAAGATGGAGATTTATTTGGTAGGATTTATGCAACTCGTTTAGCTAACTATTTGGGTGTACCTATTAGAGGTTATGATATTGAGTTGCCACCTGCTTTTCTGGATTATGAGGCTATGGTACGCTACCAGTTTCTTAAGAGGAACAAACAGATCCTCCAGTACCGACTAATCTTTGATAGACGGCGCGTCGTCCTTGTTACCCTTCCTGCTCCTGCTTTCTTTAACTTTCAGGAAAATGGGAGATATTTTATAACTAGAGAGGAAGCAAACGAGTATGAGAGGACAGCAGAGGCCGCTCGTCTTCAGGAGGCAGCTTGCCTAGCGATAGCTGCCGCAGCATAGTACGCCCCCAACTATGATTCTGGATATCATCCAGGCCAGTGGTGGTCGTAGACCAACTTAGGCCAAAAGCCTAAGCTTGGGGAGTATGTATTTCTCACCGACATTACATTCATATTCACACACTCATTCCAGTTCTCGGTGTTCGTACTTTTTCATTTTATTATCCATGCTAGTTTATTTCTTTTTCCCGCTTTCTTCTTGTGTGTTTGAAAAACCTTAAGAAAAACAAAAAAATAGTTGTAGTTAGTTTACTTTCTATGCATGCTTAGTAGTATTATTAAAAGAAAACCCAAAAATATTTCCCGTTCTTCTTTTGCTTGTTGGGAGCTTTCCCGTGTAAATAGTTTTTCTCGTTCTTGTTTTACGTTCTTCAGAAGAAGAAAAAAACTCCAAAAATATTTCAGTGTGTTTCTTTGAATTTCTTTTCTTTTCTTTGGGGGTCGAGAGGAGAAGACCATGATGAAAATGATGAGTGTCTCTCATATGCATTATTGTTGATCTAACAAAGAGCGCATATTACTTTGTCTTCTCCTTTGAATAAATGTTTGCAGATTCCAGCTTAGTCCAATGCACGTGCACTATTATTATTATCCACATCGTTCGGTGGTGCAAGTGAAAGGCAATAATGACGTTATATGATGAAATGATTGAGATGAGGAAAAGCTGGTATGAACTTGACCTATCTTGTTTTTGAAAATATGATTAGTTCATCGTTGCCGATTCAGCCTATTATGAATGAAACATGTTTGCAATGACAATTAGAGTTTATAGTTACTCATGACATGCTTAATTAGCTAGGAGTTTATAATGGTTTACCTTGCGTGCCAACATTTTAAAATGGTTGTGACGTAGTATGATAGGATGGTATCCTCCTTTGAATGATTCGAGTGCTTGACTTGGCACATGTTCACGCATGTAGTTGAAACAAAATCAACATAGCCTCCAAGATATTTGTGTTCATGGTGATTTATATCCTACTCATGCTTGCACTTACAATCAATGCGTGTTTATGACTGTTGTCGCTCTCTAGTTGGTCGCTCCCCAGTATCTTTCTAGTCTTCACTTGTACTAAGCGGGAATACTGCTTGTGCATCCACTTCCATAAACCCCGAATCTGTTCCATATGAGTCCACCATACCTTCCTATATGCGGTATTTACCTGTCGTTCCAAGTAAATTTGCAAGTGCCAAACTCTAAACCTTCAAATGATAATCTATTTTGTATGCTCGAATCGCTCATGTACCAACTAGGGCTATCAATATCTTCCATTCTAGGTGGGTTATTCTCACGATGAGTGGACTCCGCTCATCATTCACGAGAAAATGGCTGGTAACCGGGATGCCCAGTCCCATGCTCAAATCAAATCAAAATAATTGCAAACATAACTCCCCCAGGACTGTTGTTAGTTGGACGGTACCCGTTGTTTCGGACCAGCCGTGGAGTGTGCTTGTTGGTGGTGGGGGAGTATGAACTTTACCATTCTGTTTGGGAACCGCATATAATGTATGTAGCATGGAAGATACCAAGATCTCTTAGTTGTTTTGTTGACAATGAAAGCATACCGCTCAAAATATTATTTATCTCTATTTGAAAACTCGAGCTCTGGCACCTCTGCAAATCCCTGCTTCCCTCTGCGAAGGGCCTATCTATTTACTTTTATTGTTGAGTCATCATCCTCTTATAAAAAGCCCCAGTTAGAGAGCACCACTGTCATTTGTATGCATTGTTATTAATTTATATTGAGTATGGATGTGACTGGATCTCTTTTACCATGAATTACAATGTCTAGTCAGTCCTTGATCTTGAGGGATGCTCTGCATTTATGTTTTGCGGTCCCAGAAAGGGCTAGTGAGATACCATCTTGTTATATCATATCATGATTGTTTTGAGAAAGTGTTATCATCCGAGATTTATTATTATTGCTCGCTAGTTGATTATGGCATTGATATGAGTAAATGTGAGACCTAAAGGTTATTGTGAATATGGTTAGTTCATAACCTTTGCTAAAAACTTGAATGTTGGCTTTACATATTTGCAACAACAAGATCAAAAAGAGTTTGTAAAAGTTTTTCTTTATCACTTTCAGTTTGTCAACCGAATTGCTTGAGGACAAGCAATGGGTTAAGCTTGGGGGAGTTGATATGTCTCCGTCATATCTACTTTTCCAAACTCTTTTGCCCTTGTTTTGGACTCTAACTTGCATGATTTGAATGGAACTAACCCGGATTGACGTTGTTTTCAGCAGAATTGCCATGGTGTTATTTTTGTGCAGAATAAAAAGTTCTCAGAATGACCTGAAACTTCACGGAGATAACTTTTGGAATTAACAAAAATATTGGCAAAAGAATCAACCGAAAGGGGCCCACACCCTGGCCACAAGGGTGGGGGCGCGCCCTCCGACCTTGTGGCCCCCCTGGACCTCCACCGACCTCAACTCCAACTCCATATATTCACTTTCGGGGAGAAAAAAATCGGAGAGAAGGATTCATCGCGTTTTACGATACGGAGCCGCCGCCAAGCCCTGTTCTTCCACGGGAGCGCAGACCTGGAGTCCGTTCGGGGCTCCGGAGAGGGGAATCCGTCGCCATCGTCATCATCAACCATCCCCCACCACCAATTTCATGATGCTCACTGCCATGCGTGAGTAATTCCATCGTAGGCTTGCTGGACCGTGATGGGTTGGATGAGATTTACCATGTAATCGATTTAGTTTTGTTAGGGTTTGACCCCTAGTATCCACTATGTTCTAAGATTGATGTTGCTATGACTTTGCTACGCTTAATGCTTGTCACTAGGGCCCGAGTGCCATGATTTCAGATCTGAACCTATTATGTTTTCATGAATATATTTGTGTTCTTGATCCTATCTTGCAAGTCAATAGTCACCTACTACGTGTTATGATCTGGCAACCACGGAGTGACAATAGTCGGGACCACTCCCAGTGATGACCGTAGTTTGAGGAGTTCATGTATTTACTAAGTGCTAATGCTTTGGTCCGGTACTCTATTAAAAGGAGGCCTTAATATCCCTTAGTTTCCAATAGGACCCCGCTGCCACGGGAGGGTAGGACAAAAGATGTCACGCAAGTTCTTTTCCATAAGCACGTATGACTATATTCGGAATACATGCCTACATTATATTGATGAATTGGAGCTAGTTCTGTGTCACCCTATGTTATAACCGTTGCATGATGAATGCCATCCAATATAATTATCCATCATTGATCCATTGCCTACGAGCTTTTCACATATTGATCTTTGCTACTTTACTTTTCCGTTGCCACTGTTACGATTGCTACGAAACTACTACTGTTACTTTTGCCACGGTTACCGTTACTTCCATACTACTTTGCTACTAAATATTTTGCTGCAGATTTTAAGTCTTTCAGGTGTGGTTGAATTGACAACTCAGCTGCTAATACTCAAGAATATTCTTTGGCTCCCCTTGTGTCGAATCAATAAATTTGGGTTGAATACTCTACCCTCGAAAACTGTTGCGATCCCCTATACTTGTGGGTTATCAATGGGCATGTGGTGGCTCAGAAGGACACCTTTCGATATTTGCGGTCAATGCTGCAGAAGGATGGGGGTATTGATGAAGATGTGAACCATCGAATCAAAACCGGATGGATGAAGTGGCGCCAAGCTTCTAGCATTCTCTGCGACAAGAGAGTGCCACAAAAGCTAAAAGACAAATTCTACAGGATGGCGGTTCGACCCGCAATGTTTTATGGTACTGAGTGTTGGCCGACTAAAAGGCAACATGTTGAACAGTTATGTGTGGCGGAGATGCGTATGTGGAGATGAATGTGTGGCCACACGAGAAAGGATCGAGTCCGAAATGATGCTATACGAGATAGAGTTGGGGTAGCACCAATTGAAGAGAAGCTTGTTCAATATCGTGTGAGATGGTTTGGGCATATTCAACGCATGCCTCTAGAAGCTCCAGTGCATAGTGGACAGCTAAAGCGTGCGAAGAATGTCAAGAGATGTGGGGATAGACCGAATTTGACATGGGAGGAGTCCGTAAAGAGAGATCTGAAGGATTGGAGTATCACCAAAGACTAGCTATGGACAGGGGTGCGTGGAAGCTTGCTATCCATGTGCCCAAATCATGAGTTGGTCGCGAGATCTTATGGGTTTCACCTCTAGCCTACCCCAACTTGTTTGAGACTAAAAGCTTTGTTCTTGTTGTTGTTGTATCAACAACATTTTTGTAATACACATTTAACATTTTTCAGATACAAGTTTATCATATTTTGAATACAAATTTACCATTTTTATACTCATTTTTTAAATGTATGATTAATATTTTTCAATATACAAGATTAACGTTTTTTAATACATGGTCAACATTTTTTCAATAAATTAACTTTTTTCAAATATTCGATTAACATTTTTCAAATAATATTTTAAGAATTTTTTTGAATGATTGATTAACATTTTCTAAATACATTGTCAATTTTTTCAAACAAACTGTATATTTTTGTATACATGAGAAATTATTTCTTTACAAAATTTTCATATCCAAGCTTAACACTTTTTAATACATGGTCCACATTTTTTCTATACACATTTTAAACATTTTTTAAATGCTTGATTAACATTTTTAAGATACAATATTACCATTTCTTGAATACATGGTCAACAGTTTTTCTATAGACATTTTAAAATTGTCAAATGGTTGATTAAAATTTTTGAATTACAAGATTAACATTTTTCAAATACAGGATCAAATAATTTCAAATACATATTTACCATCTTTCAAATGCTTGATTAAGATTTTTCAAATACCGCTCAAACAATTTTTCAATGTCTGATTAACATTTTCTAAATACATGAGTAATTTTTTTCACACGCACCGTATGTTTTTGTATAAAAGTTTCGTATACATGAGAAAAAAATATTTTTAAATATTTAACATATTTGAAATATAGGTTTAATATTTTTGAATACATGGTCAACATTTTTATATTTACATTTCTAACATTTTTCAAATGCTTGAGTAACATTCAAATACAAGATTAACATTTTTTTGAATACATAGTCAATATTTTTTAATAAATGGTCAACATATTTTCTAAATACATTTTAAGACTTTCAAAGGCCCGATTAACATTTCTTAAATACAAGTGTAACATTCTCTTATACATGGTCAACATTTTTTCTATTCTCATTTTAATATTTTTCAAATGCTTCATTAACATTTTTCAAATACAAGATAAAAAATTAATACATGGTCATCATTTTTTCAATACATATTTAATATTTTAAAATACTATTTTAGCATTTTTCCAAATGCTTGATTAACATTTTCTAAATACATGATCAACTTTTTTCACACAAATTATATTTATTTTGTATTCATATACATGAGAAATATTTTCTTTATACACATTTAACATTATTGTAAATACAAGTTCAACATTTTTTAATACATGGTAAACATTTTTTTCAATACACACTTTTAATATTTCTCAAATGCTTGATTTACATTTTTAAATACAAGACTAAGATTTTTTGAATTCATGGTCAATATTCTTTTCTATACACATTTTACCATTTCAAATCCTTGAATAACATTTTTCAAATACAAGTTTAACAATTTTTAATACATGTTCAAAAATTTTAATACATGTTTTAACATTTTCAAATGCATGATTAACATATTACAAATACAAGTTTAACATTTTTTAATACATGGTCAACATTTTTTCTCTTCACATTTTAACATTTTCAAATGCTTTATTAACATTTTTAAATACCATATTAACATCTTTTTAACACGTGATCAACACTCCTTAATACATGGTCAACATTTTTCAAATGCTTGATTAACATTTTTCAAATACAAAAGTACCATTCTAGAAGCTTCACAAAACTGCCTGGTGAGACATTTTTCTATTCAGTTTTTTTCTTTGTTTTCTTTATTTTCATACACAAACTTTTTAAGATATATGTTGAATTTTTTTTGTATACAGGTTAAACAATTTTTATATACCCATTGAACATTCTGTGTATACAGGTTCAACATTTTTCACTTGCACGATGAACATTTTCCAAATACATGTTTAACGATTTTCTGAAAACCATGTTGAATATTTGTCAGATATACATTGATTTTTTAATACATATTTTTTTCATAAATGCAATGAACATTTTTAAAACATGCCAACATTTCTTAAGTTGGAATTATCTTTTAAAACGTCACTAACATTTTCTCGATTAGTATGAAACATTTTTTTATATTACACAACAAAATTACATGTTATATATAGTTTTAGAAAATGACCTGAGCATATTTTTGAAATGAGTGAACTTTTTTTTGAATCATATGAACACTTTTTACAAAATATGTGTACATTGTTTTTACATTTTCACGAATATTTTTAAGCGTATGAAAATTTTAAATGTCATGAACACTTTCATGAATGGTATGAACATTTTTTGAGAATTTCATGAAACAAAAATTTACACTACATGAACATTTTCTTTTAAAATTTGAAGTACAGTAAGTTTTGAAATATATATATTTACAATATGTTGAAATGTAAAGAAAATAAAAAAGGAAAATAGGGAAAATGAGCGAGCAAAGAAAAGAAAACAGAAAAATGAATAAAGAAGGAAAACCGAACGAAACGACCACTATTGAGCCGGCCCCCCATGGAGGCTGCTTGAGGGGAGTTGTACGTCCGTCTTGCAGCGGGCAAGACACAAACGCTCATAGGAGTTAGCCGATGCGTGTGTTTCCTGCTACTGATTCCAACTGTCGCATCGCGAAAGTAGGCATCACCTAATAGTCGCAAGCCCGCATTAGGGTACCATCATTCGTCGCGTGCCACCAATTAGGCCGCCATTGTTTGATTACCTTTCCACGCCCTCCATAGTCTGCATTGACATGACGCACACATCACATCCGCCATCTGGCATGACGCAGGCAAGCGTTCAACGACGGTGTGTGCAATTCCGTCCATCATCTGATCGTGGTTGGTTAGTGTTGAGTCTATTTTTTGTCAATCTTGATTTCTCCCAGTTGTTAGTTGAGAATAGAGGATTATGTTGGTTCCTTAATTTTGTTTCGATTGATCTATCATAGCATTCAGTCAAATTTGTGCACATATTGCATTGGTTCGCTATAAAACTTGTGAAGAAGTGCAAGGAAAACAATGTGACTTTATGCATCTAGATTTCTGTATAAAACTAATGGAAATTTGACCGTGTGAGAATTGTGAAACAACTAAAGCAGCGACAAGTAATATGGATGGGATGGAGTACTTGTCTTTTTAGAAAACAAAATGTAAAATAAAGGAGATTTCAAAATAAAATAAAAGCGACGCTGACAACAAAGAAGTCACCGGTGGTAAAAATGACTAGACGAAGACCCCGGAAAGACAAGGAGAAGCCGTTCATGCCATGCTGCCACAAATAGGGAGAGAGAGAGCATCCCTCCTACGGGAGAGGGAGACCTTCCTTTCTTCACAACACTTGATGATCGATTGCTCGTTTCTTGGACCTACGCCTTCCCGGGAGCGGCAAGCCATTGCCATTCTTCCAAACTCAATCCCCCTCCCAGTGTCCCACGATCCGCCTTGCCGTGCGTACGCTCAGCTGTCGCCGCGTTTTGATCGGCTTTCTGGGCTGCGCACTCCGTTAATTAGCGTCCAAGATGAACGACCTTTTCTCGACGAACTCGTTCAAGAAGTATGCGGACGCGAACCCGGAGACGTCGGCGGCCGACATGGAGGGCGGCGGCATGAACGGGGCGAACCTGGACCAGTTCTTCTCGGACGTGGAGGCTGTGAAGGAGGACCTAAAGGGCTTCGAGACCCTGCACAAGCGGCTGCAGTCCACCAACGAGGAGACCAAGACGGCGCACGACGCCCGCACCATCAAGGCCCTCCGCTCCCGCATGGACGGAGACGTCGAGCAGGTGCTCAAGCGCGCCAAGGCCGTCAAGGCCAAGCTCGAGGCGCTCAAGCGCGACAACGCCAACTCCCGCAAGGCGCCCGACTGGGGCCCCGGGTCCTCTGTCGATCGAACCCGCACCTCTGTCGTCGCCGGCCTCGGCAAGAAGCTCAAGGATATCATGGACGACTTCCAGGTAATTTGATCCGTCTAAACATGCTTGCATTGCGCGCCTCGGGCGTGAATATACGTGCACGAATGACGAGAACCTGTGACCGGCGTTGCCGGTGCATGCTCTATTCCGCGCAGGGGCTGAGGGCGAAGATGGCGGCGGAGTACAAGGAGACGGTGGCGCGGCGGTACTTCACGGTGACGGGCGAGCACGCGGAGGAGAGCACGATCGACTCGCTCATCTCGTCCGGGGAGAGCGAGTCGTTCCTGCAGAAGGCGATCCAGGACCAGGGGCGCGGGCAGGTGATGGACACCATCTCGGAGATCCAGGAGCGGAGCGACGCCGTCAAGGACATCGAGCGCAGCCTCATGGACCTGCACCAGGTGTTCCTCGACATGGCGGCGCTCGTCGAGGCGCAGGGGCACCAGATCAACGACATCGAGAGGCACGTCGCGCACGCCAGCTCCTTCGTGCGCCGGGGCACCGTCGAGCTGGAGCAGGCGCACGAGATCCAGAAGGACACCCGCAAATGGATGTGCTTCGCCGTCCTCGGGGGCATCGCGCTCGTCGTCGTCCTCGTCACGCCGGTGCTCATCAACCTCCACATCTTGACGCTCAGATGATTTCCGCCGGACGTCGTCCATGTGAAAACCCTGCCCCCTCCCCTGCTGCACACTTTTTATCTGTGACTCGTCACACTGTCAAGGACTTTGTTTTGGTTTTCGTTTCCAGCGGTGCACTTTATTTTCGTAGATGTAGCCTACAAAACTTTGTACTACTTGATTGAGAAAACACAGGGAGGATGTATATTGTAGTGATGTACCAGTTTAATTCTTGATCAAGCTTTTTTCTCAATCGAGAATACTGTAAATTATGTCTCTCTCTTTTTCTCTTGAAAAATAGATCCAGACGAGCTGCCATGATTTAATTTCTCAAATGATAACGTCCACACGTGTGGCATATTTGCACATTGCTCACACGCCTTCATCCACCTTGATTCTATTTTTCACGAATCCTAAAGGAGTCTGAATCTAAGTGCCACGTAGGCATAGCATGTTGTGCAGGCGTTAGAGTGCTCGCCCACACAACCCGCAGCGCGCGGTTGCCACCTGCGCCGTGTTGGGGAACTAGTTCCCGCCCACACAATCACCAACCAGTCCACGCGCGTGTGGGTGAACTGCTCTTCGCCCACACGACGCTCGTACGGTGATAGATGACAACTGCAGTTGCGTGTATGCGGCAACTAGGTAAACACACATGGCAACTATGATTCATTGGTAGATGTCAACTGCAATTGCACGTACGTGGTAACCAGGTAAACACGCATGGCAACTATAATTAACCATACATGACAACGATGGTTGAACCACACGTGGCAACTAGGTAAACACACATGGCAACTATTTGTTTGAGCACATGTGGCAAGTAGTTAATCACACGCGGCAACTATGGTTTGATTGCACACGGCAACTACCATAAATTAGACATGACAAATATATTTAACCAAAACAGAGAGAGTTGTCATGCTTTTACAACTACATTTGCCATCCCGGATGGCAACTAAACCGTCATCCCACGGGTAACTAACGTAGCTGCGCCAGAATGTGTGGGCATTTTTGCTTCACGCCACACGCGCGGGTGGGATGAGTAGTACTTGTTGGGCGTGTGGCACGAAGCAGCTGCGCCCACATGTGTGGGCAGTTCTAATGTTCGCCCGCACATGACCCGTGTGGGCTGCCTCCTGCTTACGCCACACACGGTGTGAAGACGGATGTCTAATATGCCACATGTGTGGGCGTTATCAGCGTCCATTAATTTTGAGTTATCCAAGCCACAGCATACAACAAAACTAAAACACCGCAATTACCATTATAGAACGCAATCGAGGAACATGTAACCCAGAGAGGAAGCACACGCTCCCCTTAATAAAATGTAACTTAGTGCCTAATACTTTCTTCGTCCCGATTTATTTGTCTTAGATTTGTCAAGATACGTACATCCGTATGTAGATAAATCTAAGACAAGTAATTTGGGACGAAGGTAATATTCATTTGCTGCAGGAAGATCAGATTGAATTAGCACAAACTCTTACTGAAGAAAATGAACAGAACTTGCGAGAAGAAGTAACATAGGAGAAGGAACATGTTATGAGCATCTTTTACTCAGACAGTGGGAGATAATCTCACCACATCTACTCCTATTGTACTTCATCTCTATAGACGGAAATAGACCAGCTGCACTATTGGATTCTAGAGGTACTTCCTCTTTCATAGATCATCAATTTGCTATTAAATCCAACGTTGTTATGCAAGAAGTTGCTCCTAGGACTATTTCTATTGCTAGTGGAGCAACTTTGCTCTCTACATCTGTGGTACTAGAATGCACTTTTCACTTGGCCAAACTCAAGCACCCATTCAGAGTACTTTCTATACCAAGTCATGATGTCATTATAGGATGTGACGGTTTTCTTCAGTCCGTCCCATCTCTTTCAGTATTCTTGAAAGTGAGTTATGTTTCACCTTACTTGACAAAACTGTGATAACAACAATAATATGCAGTTATGAAATACCAACTACAAACATTCCTGCTGAGCAACTGCACAAGATCATGGACAAGGGCACTACTGGCCTTATAGTATAGTTATATACTCCCTCCGTAAAGAAGTATAAGAGCATTTAGATTACTACTCCCTCCATTCCATAATGTAGTGCCTATAGATTTTTGTGAAAGTCAAACTTTGCCAACTTTGACCAAGTGTGTAGAGAAAACTGTCTACATCTACAATACCAAACATGTACATTCTGAAAATATAACTCATGATGTATTGAATGATGTGTATTTGATATTCTAGATGTACCTACTTTTCTTTATAAATATGGTCAAAGTTTGTAATGTTTGACTTTTGCAAAAATCTATAGGCACTACATTATGGAACGGAGGAAGTACTTTAGTGATCTAAACACTCTTATATTTCTTTACAGAGGGAGTGGCATAGAATTACACAACAAGAATGACATAGAAAACCTCAGCAAATGTATGGTTTCTTTAAGGAAAAAATACCGTTGTGTATGAGTACAGAGGAAAACTCTATCACTAGCACCCATCATCGATGTACGTACCAAAATAATCGCCGAGGTCACTATACTTGTAGCACTAGTTGTAAACAGACTAAATTCTACGACCCGTTATGCATACGGAAATGGGAACAGCCTGTCATCAAAGCACCAGTGGTCTAGTGGTAGAATAGTACCCTGCCACGGTACAGACCAGGGTTCGATTCCCGGCTGGTGCATCTTTATCTTTTTTTTTCTTCAGAATTTCTTTTTATTTTCATGTCCAGGACTTCCATCCCTTCACTGAGAAACTTATGGGTTTGCAGGGAGGTTACAGATGGAGCGGATGCTGTCAACAATCGAACCTATCTTCTCATGGGATGCTGCAGTCCCAGCAAACTTCAAATGTTTTTGCGCCTCAGCCCGGTCGAAGTAGAAAGTCCCCGGGACTAACTTCTCCTTGGGTTGCAAACCCAACCAGACCACTGTGTCAGCCCCTTCTTCGTTCGATCTCAGGTTTCCTGATAGCCTGGCATAGTATTATTGATGATGTATAAATTAGATGTCGATGCTATATAGAACATAAATGGACCAAGAGGGCTGGGACAGCTGAAGACATACTTCTCTGATAGTACCGGCAAGCTCTTCGAGACTCCAGGTGTATCAGCCCATCCTGGATGCATGGAGTAGAAACCGACACCCTTGTTGCTGTATTTCTCAGCCCACCATTCAGTGAGAGCAACCTGAGGGAGTTTCCAGGATAAGTTAGTCCTGTGTTACCATCTCTTGTCGACTCGAGGGAATTCAGACATCAAGATTCACAAACCTGAACTCTCTTGTTACGAGCATATTGTTTTGTCCCGTCAAATTCGCTTTCGCTGTACTGTAGTTCAAAAATAATAGTGAGGAGGGATATATCATAGTCAGAAGTAAAAGATAAACAGCCTGTGGTTTATGTTTCTATAGCATGAATATAAAGACTGCAATACCATTGTCAGGACAGGCGGACAGCAAATGAGGAAGGCAAATAGCAATTGGACTAAGCTCTTGGAAAGAAATCAAATTAGTTCATTTTCGATGACAATGAATCCAGAGTCTGGATAAGTGGGAAGTGCTCGAATATTCTTGCAAAATGAATCACAGGAGTAAGTAAATGGAGAACTTCACTCATGTCCTTGTAGGACTAGGGTTCCTGCCGGCTCTACTCCTCAGGTTATAAGGGCAGAACAGCGGAGGTTGGGGGCGAGGGCGCGTGCTCCGGCGTGTCGGCGCCGTCGCGAGGGAAGAGGAGGGCGGCGGCGGTTAGGGCTGGCGGCGGCTAGGGTTCCGGCTCCTCTGGGAGCCGGGCAATAGGGATAGAAAATATCTTTATTGCTTGATTCCGAAAGAGTCTTACAGCCTATATTTATACCCTAGATAACTTGCATCATAATTAACCTAAGATAACTTGTGGGCCAAGCCCCTAACTACTGCCCAGTGGGCCTCCTCCGGTTATATGCTAAACCGGTCATAACATCTCTCCCCGCCTGCGCAAACAGCTCGTCCTCAAGCTGAAAGTCTGGATAGTGTTGGCGGAAGTCGTCACGCTGCTCCCAAGTAGCCTCCTCCTCCGGAAGGCCCGCCCACTGGATCAGAACGAACCAC
Source organism: Aegilops tauschii subsp. strangulata (assembly GCF_002575655.3). Taxonomy (NCBI): domain Eukaryota; kingdom Viridiplantae; phylum Streptophyta; class Magnoliopsida; order Poales; family Poaceae; genus Aegilops; species Aegilops tauschii. The sequence goes on from NC_053041.3 coordinate 465,678,514, forward strand.
ACCCCACGACGGAGCTGCGCCCGCAACACCTTCTCCGGCCCCGGAAGAAGACGGCCGTCGGCGGTCGGAGGAAGCGCGGGTGGAGCGGCCGGTGGCTCTCCATGAAAAGGCTTGAGCAGCCCCACATGGAAAACGTCGTGGATGCGAGCACCGGCCGGAAGCTGAAGGCGATAGGCCACCTGCCCAATGCGCTCCAAGACGGCGAAGGGCCCGGCGTAGCGAGGCCCGAGCTTGCGCTTCGCGCGCGGGTCGAGTGACTGCGTAGAGCGGTGGAGAAGACGCAGCCACGCCCAATCACCCACCGCGAACTCTGCCTCGCGATGGTTGCCGTCGTAGTAATGCTTGGCCAGCTGCTGGGCCTGGAGGAGACGCTGACGGACCTCAGCGAGCATCTCGTCACGGGTGCGAATAAGCTCGCCCGCGGCCTCCGTCCGTGTCGTCGCCGGGTCCACCGGCAAGATAGGCAGAGGCGTCCGACCGTAGACCACCTCAAATGGTGTAGCACGCAGGGCGGAGTGATAGGAGGTGTTGTAGCAGTACTCTGCCCATGCGAGCCAATCCACCCAAGCACGAGGGCGATCACCTGTAACACAGCGCAAATACATGGCAATCACCTTGTTAACCACCTCGGATTGGCCGTCCGTCTGAGGGTGGAAGGCCGTGCTCAGGCGGAGCTGGACGCCCGCCATCCTGAAGAGGTCGCCAAACATGGCCTGTGAACACCGGGTCCCGATCACTGACGATCGAAGAGGGGAACCCGTGAAGACGAACGATACCCTCGAAGAAGGCACGGGCCACGGACGCGGCAGTATACGGATGCCCCAGCGCGATGAAGTGGGCATACTTGGAGAAGCGGTCGACCACAGTGAGAATGACTGATTTGCCGCCCACTTTGGGAAGGCCCTCGATGAAGTCCATGGAGATATCGGCCCAGACCTGAGACGGCACGTCCAAAGGCTGAAGCAGACCAGCCGGCCGTAATGTCTCCGTCTTGTTACGCTGGCATGTCATGCAAGATCGCACCCAGTCAGGGACTAAGGCACGATCACCAGGAATGTAGAAGTCGGCGCGTAGACGATGGAGGCTTTTCTGCACACCCTCATGACCAGCCGAGTGGGCCAGCAACAGGATCTGGTGACGAAGATCATCATGTGCCGGAACAAAAACGCGGCGCCCATGAAGAAGCAGGCCGTCCGTGAAGCGCCAAGGCTCCTCCAGGTCGCCGGCAGCCAGCTGCTGCCGAAGGAGGACCGCGTCGGCAGCGGTCGCCGTCGCCCGGCGAATCTCGTCGAAGAGGCCGAATGTGGGCCCGGAGCGGATGCACAGCGCCGTCCCCTCGGAGGCGCCGACGGTGGAGTCGAGGTCGGTGTCACGGCGCGACAAGGAGTCGGCCACGGTATTAAGACGACCCGAGCGGTACTCGACGGAGAAGTCGAAGCCGAAGAGCTTGCTAATCCACTGATGTTGCGGCACGGTCGAGAGCCTCTGGTCCAGCAAGAACTTGAGACTGTAATGGTCCGTGCGAATCTGGAAAGACCGGCCCCACAGATAGGGCCGCCAATGGCGCACGGCCTGCACCAAGCCAATGAGCTCCCGCTCGTACGCCGCGAGCTTAAGATGGCGCGAAGGGCCGGCTGAAGAAGGCGAGAGGACCATCGCCCTGATGAAGCACGGCGCCGAACCCCGCACCCCAGGCGTCACAGTCCACCACGAAGGGACGGTCAAAGTCCGGCATCTGCAGAACGGGCCCCGTCGTGAGGGCCCCCTTGAGGGCCTCGAATGCCGCTGTCGCCTCCTCGTCCCAGGCGAAGGCGTCGCGGCGCAACAACCGCGTGAGTGGCGACGCAATGAGGCCGAACTCCCGGATGAACTTCCGGTAGTATCCGGCGAGGCCGAGAAAACCACGAAGAGCCCGCGGTGAGTGCGGCGTCGGCCAGGCTGCGACGGCCGCCACCTTGTCGGCGTCCATAGCCACCCCGTCGGCCGAGATGACATGGCCGAGGTAGGCGACGGAAGGCGTCCCGAACGAGCACTTCGAGCGCTTAAGATGAAGATGGTGCGCCCGAAGCTCGTTGAAGACGATGGCGACGTGCTGGAGGTGCTCTACCAAGAGGCGCTGTAGATCAGAATATCGTCAAAGAAAACGAGCACAAACCGACGTAAGTAGGGCCGGAGGACGTCGTTCATCAGAGCCTGGAAGGTCGCCGGGGCGTTGGTGAGGCCGAAGGGCATCACCAAGAACTCGAAGTGGCCATGGTGAGTCCGAAACGCCGTCTTGGCGATGTCATCTGGGTGCATGCGCACCTGGTGGTACCCCGACCGGAGATCGAGCTTGGTGAAGAAGCGCGCCCCGTGTAGCTCATCCGGGAGCTCATCAACCACCGGAATAGGGAACTTGTCCTTAAGCGTAACAGCATTAAGGGCACGGTAGTCGATGCAGAAACGCCACGTGCCGTCCGACTTGCGGACAAGAAGCACTGGCGCGGTAAATGGCGAGGTGGAGATCCGAATGATGCCTGCCGCGAGCATGAGCGCACACTGCCGCTCCAACTCGTCCTTCTGCAGCTGCGGGTAACGGTAAGGACGCACCGCCACCGGCGCGGAGCCCGGCAAGAGATGTATACAGTGATCATATGCGCGGGCGGGCGGAAGACCCTGTGGCTCGGTGAAGAGGTCGCCGTTTTGCTGCAGAAGGTTCTCCAAGAGCGGATGCTCGGCCTCGGAGGTGGCCGCGGCCAGATGAAGCTGAGGTGGTAGGGGCGTGGCGCCCCCAACGCCGTCCCACCGAATGCGGCGGCCCAGGCGCCAGAAGGTCATCGTCAGCGCGTCGAAGTCCCAAAGAATGGGACCGAGGGTCCGCAGGAAGTCGACGCCAAGGATGAAGTCGAAGCAGCCCAAGTCGATGCCCGCACAAGTGATGGAGAAGTGTTCCCCGCCGATGGTGATGGGTACGTCCCGTGCGAGGCCATGGCACCGGAGGCGATCGCCGTTGGCCACCGTGACCCGAAGTTGCTCCTCGCCTGTCGGCTGAAGCGCTAAGCGACGCATGGTAGCCTCGGGCAGGAAGTTATGGGTGGAGCCTGTATCCACCAAGGCCACCAAGCGCTCGCCGTGGATCGTCACCGGTGAGAGCATGGTCCGCTCGTCACGGATCCCGGTGAGCGCGTGGAGAGAGACCACGAGCGCCGTCGCCGGGGCAGCCGCGGGTGCGCCCTCAGCCGCCGCTGGGGGTGGTAGTGCCGCGGCCTCATCGGCCAAAGCGTCCTCCTCGGTGAAATCGACCGTCTCCAAGTAGAAGAGGCGCGGGCACACATGGGTCGGCGTATAGGGCTCGTCACAGTTATGGCAGAGGCCCTGGCGTCGCCGCTCCATCTGCTCCGCCGGAGAGAGACGCCGAAAGGGGCGCGTCGAGGCCGAGGTAGTGGGTGCCGGTGTGGCCGGGGGCGGCCGGCCTGGTGCATTTGGCGTGCGGCTGGTCTGCCGGCCTCCTCGGGCCGGGGTAGCTGGCAGCATGGCCTGGGCGCGAGCCTCAAAGGCCCGGGCGTAATACATGGCCGTCTGGAGATCCTGAGGGCCGCGAAGCTCCACGTCGACGCGAATGTGATCCGGAAGGCCACCAACAAAGAGGTCGGCGCGCTGTTGCGCCGTCACGCCCGACGCATGGCACGCCAAGGCCTGGAAGCGGTCGGCGAAGTCCTGCACCGTAGACGTGAAAGGAAGGCGGCCGAGCTCCGACAGGCGGCTCCCGCGAACCGGGGGCCCAAAGCGGAGGAGGCAGAGCTCGCGGAAGCATTCCCAAGTAGGCATGGCACCCTCGTCCTGCTCAAGAGCGTAGTACCACGTCTGTGACGCGCCGCGGAGGTGATAAGAGGCAAGCCAGGTCCGCTCCGAAGCAAGTGTGCGTTGCTCGCGGAAGAACTGGTCGCACTGGTTGAGCCAGTTGAGGGGATCCTCCGTGCCGTCATAAGTGGCGAAGTCGATCTTGGCGAATCGCGGCAGTGCCTGGGAGGGAACACCGTGTCGAGCTGGCTCGGAGGTGCGGAGCAGCGAGGCGGGTGGCGCCTGGTCGGAGTACTCAGGGTAGGGACCGGCGGAACCCCATGGCCCCCCGAACTGCGGGAACGGGGTCGGCTGTCCGGGGGCCGTGGTGTAGACCGGTGAAGGCGAAGACCCAGTCGCCCACGCTGGAAGTGGCGACGGGGAAGGCGGGAACCGGACCTGATGAAGCGGAAGGCCGGTCGGCGGGGGTGCCCCCGAGCTAGGCAGGGGCGACGCCGGTGGTTGTAGTGTCGGTGGCGGGGAGTGGGCGGGGGCGTCGGTGGCCGCGGGGGAGGGTGGCTGCAGGTACCATAGAGGGCCCGCGGCCGGCGTGGTCCCGCCGGGGTGTCCCGCCTGGAACTGCATCTGCTGGATCAGCCAGGGGCCCGATGACGGCGTCGGCCCCGAGGGCCAGAGGGGCGCCGCGGCAGCCGGAGGGCCGCCCGGTGAAGCCGCCTGGAACGGCAGGATCAAAGGGGCACCGAACGGGGAGCCGCCCTGGGCCGGCCACGGCGGGTGGCCGTAGGCGGTAGCGGGCGCCGTCGGCAGGTGCATGTAGGGCCCGGCCGCGTACTGCTGCTGCTGCAGGTGGAGGCCTTGGACGGCGGTGACGAGGTCCCGCAGGGTAGCCGTGACCTGCTCCGGTGTGAAGACAGCGGACGGCGGTGGCGCAGAGGGCACCGGGGATGGCGGCGCGGCCGGGGCCGCCGTGGAGCCGAGGCCCGCCAGCGCGGTTGTCCCGGCGGCGGACGTTATCGGCGCGGTGAGGGGCGGCGCCGTCGTCATCGGCACGGTGAGGGGCGGCGCCGTCGTCATCGGCGCGGTGGAGCCGCTGGAAAGCGCCGGCGGTGGTGGTGGCAGCGACATGATCGGAACTTGGTCTCTGATTACCAAATTGGTACGACTAGGGTTCCTACCGGCTCTACTCCTCAGGTTATAAGGGCAGAACAGCGGAGGTTGGGGGCGAGGGCGCGTGCTCCGGCGTGTCGGCGCCGTCGTGAGGCAAGAGGAGGGCGGCGGCGGCTAGGGTTCCGGCTCCTCTGGGAGCCGGGCAATAGGGATAGAAAATATCTTTATTGCTTGATTCCGAAAGAGTCTTACAGCCTATATTTATAACCTAGATAACTTGCATAATAATTAACCTAAGATAACTTGTGGGCCAAGCCCCTAACTACTGCCCAGTGGGCCTCCTCCGGTTATATGCTAAACCGGCCATAACATGTCCACAACTACTATTTGCTTCAACATTGATTTTCTCCAAGTGGACCCTGTCGGGAAGTTCCTGTAGAACAATTTTTCCCTCGCCCGTGGAACAATGACAAGGAGGGTGTTTTTATTGCTCTCCATATCGCAATATGTAGTAAATTTTATTTCTATACATACTTTTCGGCATTCTGCTTCCATACAGAGTAAAAGTGGGGAGATATCATCTAAACAATAGTAGAGCAAAGAGATTTACTTGCAAATTCGTGTTCAGTGGCTCAGTGTACATCCCTCCTGATGCAACTGTAATGACACGAGCATCAGGTGCTGCTTTTTCCAACAGTGGCATCACTAGCTCTGTTAAAGTGTATGTTGCTGCCACATTCACAGCAAAATTGAGCTCCAACCTATTGATAAAAACGAAAACATCACACCTTTTTCAGTTGAAGTTAGCATGATAAATGCAGGATGCCTAGGAGTTATATGAGGCCAGAGCAATTTGAAAATAACCAGGGAAACAAGTAAATAAGTACGATGATACAAAGTATTACATACCCTTCCGGTGTAGTCGTACGCTTGTGCTCTAGTAAGCCAGCATTGTTAACCTACAAGACAATCTGTTTTATTTGCCTGTTCTGTCCAGTATCTAATGTAATTCTAGAGGAAACTTTGATGTTTTATCTCATTATAATTGGGAAAAAAAAGATGCTGCAGCCAGAGAAAAGAAACACAAAATGCAAAAAATAAAATAAAAATGAAGCAGCAAAGCTTACAAGGACATGAAGTGGCTTCTCCAATGAAGAGAATTTTGTGGCAAACGACTTGACTTCGTTAATTGATGAAAGGTCACATATCTGCCACATCATAATAATTGAAGTACTAGCCGGTCAAAAAATGATGAAAACAATTGAAGTGCTACTAGTTTGCCCATAATTACCATAGACTATCAATAAGAACTGAATATTGCAGGAAAAAACAATGCTAAAGCACCATACCTCCAGATGAACATTCATATTGCCAGTTTTGGATCTTATTTCATTCAGAGCAGTCTCTCCCCTTTCTTTGTTACGGCAAAGCATATAAACAGTGGCGCCACTAGCAGAACAAAAGGAACAAAGGTGTTTATGGCGTGTGGTAAAAACAGTTCAATCGCAGAGCGAATTATCAAAGTGGAAAAAAGAGGAATAGTTTCATACTGAGAAGCCAAGCCCTGAGCTGTAGCATAACCTAGGCCAGAATTTGCTCCAGTTACCAGGCAATTTTTCCCATCCAACCGGATCTGCATATCCTCTTCTCTAAATTTCTTGGCGTGTTCCCTGAGTAATTAAAGCCTCATTAGCTTGAACATGAGCATGGTAGCATAACTGCATCGAGGGAATACGATCCTAAATCGAATCAAAATGCTGTAAACAGCTCCCCCTCTCGTTTTCACGAAGTCAAAAATAGTTTGATCACACTAAACCAAAAGGGTTCAGCAGCTCAAAAGGGCGAATAAATCGCATCCCCGATTTCTGTGCTAAATTCAACACGACGAGCGCCAGTTCTGACACGAAAGGGGAAATTATACAACTGCAGCGAGAGGGAATTGGGCTTACACGAAGCCGGATTTGGTGAACTGGGTGAAGCCATAGAGCCCGAACGCCGCCGTCCTCCATGCCTGCGCGCGCCACCAGCAAAATCCGCAAGAAAAAGAAAAGAAAATTATGCACATATAATCCTTGCGCTAGTTTACTGGCGGATTAATGGTAGTAGAAGACTAGCAATTAGAAACCCCATTACCTTCTGGATGAACATGTTTTTCCTCCTCTCTCTCGCGCGCGCGCTCTCTCTCTCTCTCTCTCCTCCCCCGCGGTCTTCTTCCTCTGGCGCGCGTGCGGAGACGAAATGTTGCTTCGCCTCGGGGCCAAGCGGTTCGTTCTTTCTTCCGGAGCAGGGAGGCGCCCCGCTGGCCGATTCTCCGCCGCGGGAGATGGAACCACTGCTCTCCGTCTCCGGCACGGTGCCGGGAAAACCCTATACGACGCTTGGTGCGTCAAGTTGTCGCGCAAACCCACAGACCGACCGACGCGAGCGACTAAATGGACCGGCCAGAAACTTCTACAAGGTTCTCAACCGGTCCAGGTCTGGTTTTTCTTTTTCCTTTTTCCTGCTGTTTATTTATGGTTTTCTTCGGATTTTCATTACTTTTTTATTTTTTACTTTTCCTTTTTCTTTTTCTTGATTTTTCATATCTGCTTCTTTTTTGGGTTTCTTTTTTCTTTTCGTTTCTTTTTCAATTTTTAGAATTTTGAAAATTTCAAAAAATATTCTAATCTTCAAAACATGTTCCAAATTTCAAATTTTGTTCCCTTCTATTCAAAAAATGTTTGAGAATTTAAAATTGTGTTCATGTTTTTTAAAAAATGCACAGAATTTTATAAAGAAATGTTTCTCCCATAAAATGTTCGCCATTTCAAATTTCTTCGTGTTTTAGAAAAATTTCAGAATTTTGAAAATTATTTAAAATTCAAAATATTTTTCAGGATTTTCAAATATTCTTCATTTAAAAATAAGAATTTTTTAAATTATTTGGTTTACTCAAAAATACCAAATACTATTTTTTCTGAAAATTCTGAAAATTTGAAATATTGTTGGTTTCAAATATTTATCACTCTTTTGAATAATATTAAATATTTCCAAAAAAATCACTTTTTCAGATAATGTAAATATTTTCAACATTTTTTCGAAGCTTTTCAAAAAAAATTTGAAATTTTAAAAAAATCGCATTTACAAATTTTGTTCTTGTTTCTCAATAAAATTCAGACATTTTCAAAAACTGTTTTCTAATTCTAAAGTCTGTTTGCGTAATTGAAAAACTACTGAGAAATATGCAAATTACGAAAAAATTGTTTGTATTTTCTAAAATGTGTTTAAAATTTTGCAAAATCTGCACGCTACATTAAATATGATCCTGCAGGTAATATCACTACTACCTCTCTCTCAGTTTACAGGGCGTGCGCGTACCCCTAGGTCGTCAATTTGACCAACCTAATACAAATCATATATTACAAAAAATATACCAATATAAACTTCGGAGTTTCTACTTTCAAAAGGTATAATTTTTGTGTTATATAGTTTATATTAGGGTGATAAAATTGGCAAGCTGGGTATACGCGCAGGACTTGTAAACTGAAACGGAGGTAGTATATTGACTTTTAAAAGAAGTGAACGCAGTCGGCAGTCACGAGCACCCATTTTGGTGTGGTTGCTAGCATCGAGGTGACCTGGATAGCGCGAGTTCGATCCCTAGCCGCTGCACTTCTACTTCATTTAGAGTTTTTTCTGCGCTATAAATGATCCGACCCAATCGGGGCATTCCTGTGCGGGAGACCGATTGTTTGCCGCAACGAGCGGCGTATAGGAGCTCCCTGGTGTTGCGGCGTTGGGTTACTATGGAGCTAGGCTGGGCCGGGCTGGGTTCTAGGTTTGGTTGGAGCAGAAGTTTTATTGGGCTCATCGCAAAGTTTGTTGGGCACCAAATAACGCAATAGCTATGCCTCGTTCGCTCCCATTTACACTTTTTTTCTCATCCGTTAACGTTCAAAAATTCTGCCCTCGACGAGCTTCGAACTCGAGAGCCTTAGACATCATACGAACTGTGGTAACCAACGGGAGACCTTAACTGTTGTGACTAGTATACTTCTTTTCTCATCTTCAAATATAATGCTAAAAATCACAGTGGTTTCCCTATTTTGTTTAAAAATCATTTTTTGTTTTGTTTTGGCGGCTTTCCTTCTTTTTTTCTCTTTCTCTTTCTCTTTTTTTTTATTTTCTACTTCAAACTTCGTGAACTTTTTTTTAAAATAGTGAACTTTTCAAATTCATGAATATATTCCAGCATTTGTGAACATTTTTTCAAATCCGTAAACTTCTATTAAAATTTGAGAACATTTTTCGAATCCACAAACTATTATTTCAAAACACGTAAAATTTTCTTCAATATCGTAAACTTTTGCTCAAATCCGTAAAGTTTTTTTCAAAATCCATGAACTTATTTAAAAAATGCATGGCTTATTTCTCCAAAATAGATGAACTTTTTCTCCCAAATCTGTGAACTTATTTCAAATTCTTTTTTTGTCAAACTCAATAAAGTTTTTCAAATCGGTGATTTTTTTCAAAATCCATGATTTATTTTTCAAATTCTTGGTTTCTTTTTCAAATCCATGAACTTTTTTTAAAATTCATGAACTTTTTTAAAATCAAAACTTTCTTTAAATTGGGTGAAATTTTTTGCTTTTTGTGAAAATATGGTATTTCCCTTTGTTTATAAGATTTTTTTTCGACAAGTCAACTATCAACGGGTCAATGGTGGACCGGTCAACTACGACCAAGCGAGCTGCAGCTTTTTTTATTGAGGGAACCAGTGAACCGAGATAACCAGCGATCACCTCCTATTGGCCTGGCACATGAGGGATGGCCCGTGGGCGCCCTTTCTCCTAACTGGCGATGAAGGCGCCGATTAAGAGTACTCCTTCTATTGACAGGTTTGGACTGGTTTGCCGCACCTACCATCCGGTTTTAGGAAGGTTCTATCAGGGTTTCTTGTTTCCATTTTTTGTTCATTATAATCTTTTTTATTTTATGTTTTTTCTTTTTTTCCCATTCATTATTTATTTGTCAACATAAATTCTTGAACCCACAAGTTTTCGTGTACAGACATTTTTTGAAAACACGTTAAAAAATTATAAGACACATATTGAAATATTTTCGAGTACACGGTGAATATATTTTGAATGTACATTAAATATTTTTACATATACACGTGGAACATTTTCTGAACACATGTCAAACTTTTTTAATACACGTTAAACATTTTTTTAATGCACATTGAACCTCAACATTTTTATAAGTAAAATGTTTAAAATTCTTTTAATATGTGCCAAACATTTTTGAAATGTCATGAAGAATATTAAAAAGTGCTCAAACAATTTTTTTCATTTTATGAACATTTATTATGAATCATGTGAAGAAAAATACATCTTTATGAACATTTTTAAGATGTCATGACAAGCTTTTAAATATGTGATTATTTTTAAATGTCATGAACAGTTTTTTGAATGGTACAAAAAAATTGAAAAATGGTAAGTAAAATATTTTTCATTTCCGAAATAAAAATACAAAAGAGGAAAAATGCAGAACAATGCATGCGCTAGCGAGCAACCACTCCTCCTTTGATGGGCCGGCCTAGTTAGGGTGTTGCTTTAGGCAATGTCATTGTTAATTTCATCGAAATTACTAGTTAAGGGATGCATTTATAAAAAAAAACCTAGTTAAGGGATGCTCCTTACAAACGTCACTCTCATCTTTCCAAGTTGCGACAAGTGGCACAATGTATGTTCGTTACTCATCGCGACCTGGAAGTTTTTCTTTTTTGTAGACTCGTTTATTCAAAAGGTTTTAACTTTAAACCGTGGGTTCAGATCCTGAACCGTTTTCATCATTGAATTTCTCGCATCGAGATCTCCGAAAATAGATCCTATGTTAATAGGTTTCAAAGGACTTTTTTCACACAAAAACGAAAGTAAAAGATGAGTCAGAAGCACGGTTTTTTTCTTCACTTTTTTCCTTTTCCGAGTCTGCGCCACCATGAGAAGCAAATCTACTCTAGCGGAAGCAAAAAAAAATTGATACGAGAGGCACAATTGTGCCTGTCACGGAAGCAAAATTGTGCCTCGCGAGAAGCAAATCTATGCCTCTCATGAAAGACTTGCGCAAAAAATATCTGAATTATTTTTTCTCCAAATCTCTGGAAACTGTGCGAAAAAACAAAAAACAACAATCTACAGCCTGAAAACTCATGCAGAAAAACTAAAATAATAAAATTCTGAGGGAGCGCTCAGCACATGACATGTGGCGGTGGCTAGAGCGTGTCAAGTGACGTGCTCCTAGCCCACTAAAAGTGACTATTGAGGATGCTTCATTCAGCGGGTGTGTTTCACTTTGTCACACGCGTGCAAAAATCAGGTGAGCATTGTCATGTGTGTAGCAGCGCTCTTTATATATGGATGCCCACAAGCAGACAATTCTCTATAATCTTTTTTAATGTATCAGGCTTTAAAGGACCGCGTCTTAATAAGAAATACAACTAGTATGATGTTTCACTCAAAAATTAGAACCCGCCGCTATAACGTGCAGTATGTTATCACAGGCCGGAAACAAGGTACGGTAGGGATTTGGGGCTCCATGCCGCTGGCCATAGCGAAGCCGAGCTATAGATTGTCCAATGGTGCAAGCCCATTTGTTATTCTAACCAGCTATACACACACATAAGCCTGGAGCAGTGGATTCAGATGCGTTGGCATACGGAGCCCAAGCAACTCTATGATCGAGCACTCTCAGTTACGGAGTAGTACTACCTGCCTATGATCGAGCTTCCTTAAAAGAAAACCTATAATCGACCTTATGAGTTATGAGCTATACTTACGAGTCACGAACGAGCTTATGGCTATAAGCATACGCATCTGTCCCCCTCACACATTTTATACAACCAGCACTGGTGGTGACCGTACCGCCCATCCTGCATGAGCTGGTGCCGTGTTCTTGGGCCGCTCTCGTTGATGCCCCAAGTACCTGCGCTAATCCTTTTTCTACTCTGCCGCGAGGCGATAAGAAAAGAGCATCATCGGTTTCTCCCCGGCGGCACTGCTTGTGTCATCGGGAGGCGAGGGCGAGGAGGGAAAACTGGAATTAACTACGCTTGTTCCTTTGCGATTAGGGCCGCCTAATTATTGCCACTGGCGCCGCTCGGGCCGCCTACCGCGTCTAGCCCGGCCGGCCGGCCGCCGGTGCGAGCCGCGTCGCGTTATACTTGCTCCCTGGTATCGATCATGTCGTTTCCTTCCTGGCTACTCCTAGACTAGTACGTGCATTCAAAGAAAAATAGGGAAAGAAAGATGAATGGATTTGGCATCCAAGATGCTCGGATGGGTGCAAAACTTCATGGCACTAAAATGACACTTGAGAAGTTCTTGGCAAAAAATAAAAATCTAATCCTACAGAAACTTATGAAAAGAACATTGTTTTTTCAAAAGAAAACTTTCAATCTGTTTATCTTCGATCGTGGCAGTACAACAAATACCAAAAATAATAAAAAGTTACATCTTAGTTTTGGAGCTGCCTTTTTTTCATGTCGAGCTCCTCGACTGTCATTTCGCCGCGAATATCAGGACCCGCATCCGCTAATAACAGAGTCTGCTCCGGATGCACACTGTGATTAACCTCCCATGAAAAGGCTTTTAATGAACCATACCTCCTATGGAAAGTGAAACCAACGCCGGTCGGGTCGGTCCTACCACCGTTGCAACCTTTTTTTTTTTGTAAGCCTTCTACAGGTTGAAAACTGATTTCCTCCTTCCCCCTTCTATGCCGAGTTTACAGCTTCAGGTAGCAATGAACGAATCATCTCCCGTGCGCCCCACCCCTAATTGGCCATAAGAAGAATTACTTTTACTATCGTTTCACCTCAAACGTATCACAACTCACGTGTGGAGTGCAGCAGGCCCAGTTGCGGTAAAAAAAGATCCATGCATCAGATCTCGTGCTGGCACAGCCGAGTCAAGCCGGTAGGGAAATGGGGGCGAGGTTCTACTGTGACACTGTCCCTCTTTGTTTGAGCAGGCGCACACTAGTAACTGGCAGTAAAGATAGAAGTCGCTCAACGCCGACGATCACGACTGGCAGCGGCACACGCACCCCTCATGTGCGCCTGGATTTCCCAAGGTCTCTCTTACCGTACGGCTGCGCGCAATGTTTACACTCTTCAGGACTGGACAGTCTGAGGACGGAGGAACTTGCTCACCGACACCAGCCTGGTCCGAGTAACACCCAGACTCTCGGGGCTCCGGCGATCCCCCGGACGGTGTCCAGGCCATTGTCGCGATGACGCTGTCAAGGACTCAAAAATGAATGGAGGGTAAAAAGGCAAAGCAATGGACGCAAGTAGGCACCATGCAGGCAAACATGGCTAGACTATCGAACGTTATTTGGATGTTGGATTGGCATGATTCTTACATACAATTATCTCACAGGAGGTAGATTGGGTTCTTATTCGTTCTTGCGCCGATATAACAAAAATTGATTAAACTGAAACTAAAATTAGCGAGCGAGCTCGGAAATTAAATTTTTGAAGGCGGAGGAAAAACGAAGATAGTGTTTCTTCCGGAGATACACATACGAAGAAAAACTTTAATACTATAGGCTCATGAGCCGGGTATCCATTGGACACGAGCTCAAATGATTTTGGATAAACAATGAATTGAAACCAAAATAATGAAGAAAATTCAAAAAATCTACTTTTTTGTACATCAAGGATGAACAAGTTTTCTATGTGCATGCAAACTTTCATATATAGTTTTTAGAACACAAAAACAACTTCCATTTTTCCTTTTTGTCTACCATGCAAACTTTCATGACAATATGATATTGGGGGTCAGGAGGTAACCAAATCCGGCCCACTAACCTGACGGCCCAGTATCGATCGGTGTCCCGTGCCATTATGTCTCCTGCGGGTGCAGTCCAAAAAGGATAAGAACAACCTTAGAAAATGTCGTTTCAAACTTATAAAATGCTCCTCTCAGATGCCACACGCACCGGTCTGCGAGCCAGTCTCTGTCGAGAAATATACTGTTCGATCAGTATTCTACTATCCATTTTTTTTCTCACCAACGCTCTTTTCTGAAAGCGCATGATGCCCTCCATCTTACACATACTGGTACTCCATTATCTGAGTAGTAAGTTTGTTTCAAACATTTTTCTTAGTACAGTTTGTTTCAAACTTTTAAACGCAGTAGTACTACATTATCCTCATCAGTAAAGCCCCTTTTTTTCCACTGCAATGTTTTCGATAGCCCACTGGGAAGATATCCTACAGTGGCCACTTGGTCAGTGTAAAACTTCTGACTAATTATATGATACGGACCAAGTAATTATGACTTGTTTCACACGAACGAAGCATAGACATTTCAACAAGAGAACAGCAACAAGCAAGTAGAGTACACATTGCTGTGATTATCTTTCTCTAACCCAATTCCCCAAACCCACCCACCTCCACCCCCTTGGAAAGCCCAACACCGAACCAGCACCCCAGTTTTTAACCCTCCCCTCCCCTAGTATCCTGTGCACAATTATAACCGCCCTCCTCTTTTCACCCTCCCAACACACAGCCACGCACCATGGTAAAAATGAAAAAGAACACAGAGAGAGAGAGATTAAACAAAAACAAAGGTACAGTAAGCATAAAATAACAAAGGCATCCACCACACCGCCCTGCCGTATTGTGACACTTTAGACCGACCCAAGAGAGATCACGAGAGAGGGGTTAAAATTTTAAGCACCGTTTAAGAATCCCAACGCTTGGAAATGGGCGCTGGCTTGCCTCTCTCATCACACATTAAGCCATCTTTTACTTTAAACACACTCCCCCATGAGACTTGCTTGCCTACCCCCGATGAGGCTTGCTCCGGTGCACCCCCTAACTCAATTTTTTAGGGGTATTCTTGACCCCCGCTATCTATTTTTTCTCCGGTCCGCCGCTGCCCATATCCAAGCCCCGTAGCCCATATCCAAGCCCCGTATAACCCGTATGACCCATACGTATGTATACGGTGACATCCCGAAAAAAAAGATGACACGACCCCACGACCAGGTAGGACCTGCCGACGGCCGATCCATCAATCACGCAGCTCAATCAATCACGCAGCTCCATCATTCACGCAGCTCCTCCATCATTCTGGTGAGGTTCTGTAGGAATATCGGCGGCAGCGATCTTATCGCCGGCGATCTCGTCCGAGAGCGCGCGCGGCACCGTCGTCAACCTCCAGCGCTCGCAGGTACCGCATCCCGTTTCTCCACGTTTGTCTCGCTCGCGGCAGTATCAAACGAACTGCCACTGTTTTCGTCGTAGTGGTTAACCTAGCGGGGCGGGTAACCTAGCTTTCTGGCGGTCCAGGCCATCGCAGATCTTGTTCTGGTAGTGCTGCTCGTCGTGATATACACAGTGATCGCGCGGGCTAAAGTGGGTTTCTTCTTTCTAGGGTTAACCTAGCGTCGGTTGCCGTCGGTTGTGTGCACGATGGCTCCGTTATTTGATGCGGCGGCTTACCTAGGTATCCGACGATCCAAAGTAATCACGACTAGTGCCGTGGGCTAGGAATCCGACGGCGCATGTTATCATGGGTAGCGCTGCTTCTCGCGATCCAAAGTGATCACGTACTGGATTCATGGGACGTACCTTAACGCCGCTCGGTGTGGAGAGGGGGGAGGATCCATGGGCGATCAGAGGTCGTTGGCGTCGGTTGTGTGCACGATCTGAACGCCCTCGGTTGGGGCGCTCTCCGGTTGGTGTAGTTTATTTAACATCCGTGATCGTGCGCTAGGTGTTGTATATGTCAGTATTGATGATGTTTGCACATGTGATGATACATATTAATTGTTGTAGGAAATGGCGGACGATGAGTTAACTGATATGATGTATGACATGGAGTTTGGAGAACTGATGAAAGACTGGATAGAAGATTGGTCAGATGATGAAAATTCAGATCGTGGAGATAGGTCAGAGAATGGGAACGTATTGGAAGATCTTAATGTGAGTGGCATTATCATGTTGTAATTTTTTGGTGGCATCCGACAATATTATATTTTGAAAATTTATAGATGGATGAACATGATGATGGTCAGGAAAACAATGAGCATGATGATGATGAGGAAAACAACTCAGAGATCTCGAATGAAGATTACATTAGTCAGGTATGGAAGTGGATTTTTTTGTTGGCATGCATGCAAATTGAATTAATCCTGAAATATTATATGATAAGTACTTATGTATTTGTGTTATATTTTTCAGCTCATTTCCGAATGTCATAATGCGTACGACTATTACGGTGAATCCGACGCAGAGACAGGCCTTGATGTCGAATCATTAGCTGCACCTGATTCTGGGGAGTCGCAATCGTCGGTCATCATGAGTGAGGTATGTATGTAATCAATGTTGTATGGAAGTAATGTTATACCATAGAAAACTGTTTTCATGGCTATGTTATGATTGTGTAGGTGACAGAAGTTGAGGGGAAAAAGAATGTCCAAGATACTTCTAGTGCAGATGATAAGAGGGATATGTTCATGCAGATAATACAAATGACTTTTACGTCTCACGAGGCTGCGTATGATTTCTACAACAGCTATGCTAGAGATAATGGTTTCAGCATTAGAAAGAATAGGGTCAGGTATAGCAAAACCGAGTCACGTCATATGCGTTATAGGCGGTTTGTTTGTTCCAGACAAGGAAAACGTGACAGCAGGTTGCTAACCGAGGAAGGACACAGCCGTAGGCTCAGACCCGAGACACGCCGCCACTGCGAAGCGCACCTGACCGTGAAGCTTGACCAAAAGCGTGGGGTTTGGTATGTTGATAGTTTTGAGGACAAGCATAGCCATATCTTGGCAGGATCGGACGAGGTACCTTTTCTTTGGTCCCACAGAAAAATCAAAGAGTACCAGAGAGCTGAGATACTGTCCATGGGAGCTGCAGGGATTAGAATTCACGACATGATGGATTCCTTCATCAGCAAACATGTATGGTATGGCGGTGTTGGTTTTACCAGGCGTGAAATATACAACCTTTGCGCCAGGGAGAAGAGGAAGCTGCTTTCAAAAGGTGATGCTGCCACAGTCATAGGCATCATGGCCAGTAGGAAACAGAGGGATCCTAGCTTCTTTTTCGAGTACAAACTAGACAAGGAAGGACATATGAATAGGATGTTCTGGTGTGACTCCCAGTCTCGTCATGACTATGAGGACTTCGGCGACGTGCTTGTATTTGACAGCATGTACAAGATGAACCGGTATGGTATGCCATTCATACCCTTTGTTGGTCTTAACAATCACCGGTAGACCACTGTTTTTGCTTGTGCCATAGTTTCGGACGAGACCGAAGAGACATATGTGTGGCTGCTGGAGACTTTTTTGAGGTCCATGTGTCAAAAGATGCCGAAGAGTTTTATCACAGACGCCGACGCTGCGATGATCAAGGCAATTCGCCAAGTCTTGCCAGACGTGTGGCACCGTATATGTACGTGGCATATAGAAAAAAATATGAAGATTCACCTCAGTCACAAGTCCTTGAAGGAGTTCCGAACTCTTCTGTACTAGAGCACGTCCACGGCCACGTTTGAGGAGAGATGGCACACGTTTTCCAAAAGATGGCAGTCGGAAAAAACAGTAACATGGTTGAGACGGATGTATAAGAAGAGGAGACTGTGGGCCGCGGCTTATCTAACTGAGGGTTTTTGTAACGCCCCGAGACCGACGCTCCAGAAGACTTCCAGCTATTCCGAGTTTTATCGTGTGATTTGTTTTGTTTGTGGATTCATCATGCCATCTCTTGCATTTCATCATGTCATCATGCCATCATATCATTAATTTCAAAAACTCATCTAAATAAATTGTATCGATCTTCGATCCATTTAAATCGAGGGAAACGCACATGGTGATTTCTCTTTATAACAATTAACCTCCCAATATTATTAGGGAGCTATGATAAATATTCCATCCTTTAGGAATAAACCATAACACACTTATAGTTTAAGTTCCATGCATTTTTCTACCTCAATTCCTTGCCTCAAACTTTGCCAACAATTCTCATCTCATTTATCGAGGCTCTTCCAAAATTCTCAACATTTTTGGATCACCCACTTCCTTCCTACACTCATTTGAAAATAATTCAAATGAGTTTGAATTCAACTTCACGCCCATGCTCACTTTCTATTTTTCTTGGATCAACCTCATTTTTATGAGTCCGCGAAAATTGTCCGCATGCGCAAATTCTTTCCCGAACCCTCTCTTTCTTTTCTTCTCTCTAATTCTTTTCTGCTAAAGAATATGAGAGAGAGAGAGAGAGCCCAACTAGGCCTCTTGGGCCTAACCAACCAGACCGACCCGTTCCCACAGCCCACTAAAACCCCTCCTAACCCTAGCCGCACCCAGCGCCCGATCCCCAATTCCCATCGATCACTCCTCCTCCTTCCCTCACGCCGCCACACATCGCCAGAGAGAGGAGCAGAGCCCTCGTGCTCGACGCCTTCCCTTCTACAGCTGCTCGCGGCTGCCGCCCGATGCCATCTGCGCCTCGATCCCCTTTCCGCCCACTCGTTCCCCTCCTCGCGCCAGGGAGAGGAGCTCCCTCGTCCTCGCCGTCCTTCGGCTCGTCGTCGCTCCCTTGCCGTCTCCGGCACCGCGCTGGTGAGCGCCACTGCCGGAGCTGCTCCTTCAGCCGCGCGCTACCCGAGCCGTCAAGCCTCGTCCTCGACCTCCTCCCTCGCGCGGTTCCTTCCCTGCCTCCTGCTCGAGGAGACGACCAGCCAGCGCCTCCACCGTCGCTGCCCCGCGCCCTCAAGCTCCAGCGCCGCGTCTCAGCTCTGCCTTTCGCCCTGCTGCCCCGACGAGCCTCGTCCTCGTCGCCTTGCTGCTGCCGGACCCCGAGTTCTCCTTCCACCCCGATGGCGCCCAAGGCCCCATGTCGCCATGGCCTCTGTTGATGTTGTGCTGTTGCTCCACACACGCCCCTGCTTGCTGCTTCGACTCCGTGCCCGAGCTCCGTTTTTCGTCATGGACGTGGGGTAGCTGCTGAACCTCACCATGGTTCTGTCCAACGCCGCAAGTCCGACGCCAGGAGCACCTCAAGTTCGGCTACATGTAACAGCAAGTACCACTACGGCCGGAGACCTCGGACCCGTCAAGTACCCTTTGGATGCGCCAAGTTCCACGACGCCGCATAAGTGTCTTCTTGAACATGTACGACTACGTAGATTCGCCAAGTACCGCGACATCCGGAGCCCCCGGATACGCCAAGTTCCTCTACGACCGTGTACCACTACCATCGCCGAAGACCCGTGTACAACTACGGCCCGTGCACCATTACTTCCCTCAACGAACTTGATCCGTTCCGAAAGGCACGCTTCGAAGGTATAACCCCGAGACGACGCCCGTGAACGAATGCATGTGTGTTGTATGAGATGCTCGTGTTTGCACCGTGTCCGAGAGAGGTCTTTGCACGTTCCTCGTTTGCCATGCCGCCGTCCCGTGGGAACCCGGAATCCGGGAGCACCCGACCATCCTTGCATGACACGCTCACGCCCACTTCTTTTGCACCGGTATCTCCGTGAGCTATCGGAACCGATATGTTGCTGTGACATCATTTTCGGATTCGTTGCCGTGGCACACGTTTCGTTCCGCCATGGTGACCAAATGCTTCATAACATGCTCATGTCAACATTTTCATAAAATTCCATAAACTTGTATATGTCATCCGCATCATGATAACAACATTTAAAATGTCTAAAATTGATGTTTGCATTAAAATTGCTAAATGACATGGGGATTTTCCGGAATTGTTGTTTGTGTTTCCGGCCTCATTTAAACTTGCCTAAATAGTTAGTAATGATGCTTCACCTCTTGCCATGTTTAATAACTTCTAATATTGTTGGGTACATAAATGAGAGAGAACTAAATATTTGATGTGGTGTTTCGTCAATATGCAACTCGTTGCATATTGAGCTCCACTTAATTTGTAGTATTGTTTATGCACTTTGCCAAGCCATGCCTCATTAAATCGGACATGCATCATACTTGTTTGTGCATCATGCCATGTGTATGTGGTGGTTGTTTACTATGTTGTTTGTTTCTTTCCGGATTGCTTCTCTCGTTAGCTTCGGTTTCATTCCGGAGTTGTGAGGATTCGTTCGACTCCGTCTGTTTGTCTTCTTCATGGACTTGATCTTCTTCCTAGCGGGATTTCAGGCAAGATGACCATACCCTCGAAATCACTTCTATCTTTGCTTGCTAGTTGTTCGCTCTTTTGCTATGCTGCGCTACCTACCACTTGCTATATCATGCCTCCCATATTGCCATGTCAAGCCTCTAACCACCCTTTCCTAGCAAACCGTTGTTTGGCTAAGTTACCGCTTTTGCTCAACCCTTCTTATAGCGTTGCTAGTTGCAGGTGAAGTTGAAGATTGCTCCATGTTGGAACATGTTTATGTTGGGATATCACAATATCTCTTATTTAATTAATGCATCTATATACTCGGTAAAGGGTGGAAGGCTCGGCCTTATGCCTGGTGTTTTGTTCCACTCTTGCCGCCCTAGTTTCCGTCATACCGGTGTTATGTTCCTTGATTTTGCGTTCCTTACGCGGTTGGGTGATTTATGGGACCCCCTTGACAGTTCGCTTTGAATAAAACTCCTCCAGCAAGGCCCAACCTTGGTTTTAACATTTGCCACCTAAGCTTTTTTTCCTTGAGTTCTGCAGACTCGAGGGTCATCTTTATTTTAACCCCCCCGGGCCAGTGCTCCTTCAAGTGTTGGTCCGAACCGGGCTGCCTGCGGGGCCACCTTGGGGAAACTTGAGGGCTGGTTTTACTCGTAGCTAGTCTCATCCGGTGTTGCCCTAAGAACGAGATATGTACAGCTCCTATCGGGATTTGTCGGCACATCGGGCGGCTTTGCTGGTCTTGTTTTACCATTGTCGAAATGTCTTGTAAACCGGGATTCCGAGACTGATTGGGTCTTCCCGGGGGAAGGAATATCCTTCGTTGACCGTGAGAGCTTATAATGGGCTAAGTTGGGACACCCCTGCAGGGTATAAACTTTCGAGAGCCGTGCCCGCGGTTATGTGGCAGATGGGAATTTGTTAATGTCCGGTTGTAGAGAACTTGACACTTGACTTAATTAAAATGCATCAACCGTGTGTGTAGCCGTGATGGTCTCTTTTCGGCGGAGTCCGGGAAGTGAACACGGTTCTTGTGTTATGGTTGTGCGTAAGTAGTTTCAGGATCACTTCTCGATCACTTCTAGCCTCTCGATCATTGCGTTGCTTCTCTTCTCGCTCTTATTTGCGTATGTTAGCCACCATACATGCTAGTGCTTGCTGCAGCTCCACCTCACTACCCTTTCCTACCCATAAGCTTAAATAGTCTTGATCTCGCAGGTGTGAGATTGCTGAGTCCTCGTGACTCACCAGATACTTCCAAACAGTTGCAGGTGCCGTTGACGCCAGTGCAGGCGATGCTACCGAATTCAAGTGGGAGTTCGACGAGGAACTTGGTTGTTAATATGTTTCATTTCCTGATGACCAGTAGTGGAGCCCAGTTGGGACGATCGGGGATCTAACATTTGGGGTCATCTTCTTTTTATTTGGATTTGACCGTAGTCGGTCTATGTGTGTATCTTGAATGATGTATGAATTTATTTATGTATTGTGTGAAGTGGCGATTGTAAGCGAACTCTCTTTATCCCATTCTTGTTCATTACATGGGATTGTGTGAAGATGACCCTTCTTGCGACAAAACCACCATGCGGTTATGCCTCCAAGTCGTGCCTCGACATGTGGGAGATATAGCCGCATCGTGGGCGTTACAAGTTGGTAATCAGAGCCATCCCCGACTTAGGAGCCCCCTGCCTGATCGAATCGCTGGCGTTGTTGAGTCTAGAACAAAAATGTTTTGAGTCTTAGGATTATATATATCGGAGAGTAGGATTCTTTTTACTCCTCAGTCCCTTCGTCGCTCTTCTGAGGCCTCCTGACGTAGAAGTTTCGACTTTTCTCTCCTCAAATTTCACTAAAAAAAATTTAGGATCACGCGGGTATCTTGGAATCGTTCCGATGGTTTTGTGACGAGAACATTGTTCTTGGTGCCTCCTGACATTTAGGGGTTGTGGCAGTGTCCCGGGGAGTTGAGCTCCGAGGTGTTGTCGTCACAATTTTATCGTTGCAGTTCTGGAATACCTTAGTTTCACCGACATCGAAAAACTCTTTTATGCAGTTGTTGGTGAGATCACCTCGACGCCACCCAGTACTGGGGCGGGAGTTCGGGAGTATTGCCATAACTCGTATAACGGATGCTTTTCGAAGGTTGAGGTACACGATTTCCGGAGTTTTCTTGGTTATGTGTTGACGGATGGATACAGCTGGATCTAGGTATTGTTTGTTTGGGTGAGATATATTGCGTCCCCTGTATCCCCAACACCAGATTGCATAACCAGAAAGTTTCGGGAGTTTATAAGTGGGAATTCAAGTATCTCGTAGGATATCTTTCCAACACACACATGATACGATATGGGATCTATCATATGTCTGTTTCCGGCTTATTCTGCAAGCTAAATCCTTTGTTTTTGTTTTGTTTTGTGGTATTCGAGTTGCTTCAATGCCAAGTGTTGATTCCATACCTTATTCTAAGCGGTGTTCTCATATTTCTATGGGAGTGTTAATCCTTCTTGGTCATCAAGAGTGCCATCCCAATTCTATTTCTAACCGGTGCGCTTCTCTTCAAGATGATCCCATCATTCTCCCCATCCGCAAGATCAACTCTAAGTTTTCTCAACGGTGTTTGTTTCATCCATCCCAAGTTGCCTTTGTTTTTCCCGCCCTCCCACCCTTTTCCTTCAAGGAATCAGATGTCTTAACCAAGTATCCATTTTATTCATGTGAAGTCCCTTCATTCTTTTCAATCAATGTTCTGATCCGATGATTTCCCATGAAGATACTAACGAAGCTTCAAGTTCATCATCCTTCGTTGTTATTTCTTCTCCGGTGGATTCCATTCAAGCTTTCAGTGTTGATCATATTCCTTTCCTCGCTTCAATGCTTTCTCATACCGGTGCACCTCTCAATCATTCACCTCTCACTATTTTCATTGGTTCCGGAGTGTACAAGATATCTCAGAAAATTCACATTTCCATTCCCAATCCGTTCAAGCTATCTCGAGGCTGTTATCTCTTTTGAGCCATTTAATTCGACCGGCGCAATCTTTCTTTTAAATCATTCCAACGGTGTTTCTTTTGAGTGGGCCCTAACCCACAGGTCTTTTCCCAGGATCTTACCTGACTCTTCTAATTTTCCCGGAGCTTCTAAAATTCTTTTCAAAGTTTGATGTAAGAATGGGTTATCATCAGTCATATGTCTTTTCCAAGATCTTTCAAATTCTTTTCATCGTTGGTTCAACCTTTCTAATTTTCATCCCGGAGTATCTCAACAATTCATGGTGGTTTCTCGTTGTCATTCTCGGATTTTGAAGACTGAAGAAGAGTTTCCCTTAAATCTTGTCCATTCTCTTGAAGATTCATGGTTCTAGCTTGATGCCATCCTCTCATAAT
The DNA here is from genome assembly GCF_002575655.3 of Aegilops tauschii subsp. strangulata. NCBI lineage: Eukaryota > Viridiplantae > Streptophyta > Magnoliopsida > Poales > Poaceae > Aegilops > Aegilops tauschii. The sequence continues at coordinate 465,701,938 of NC_053041.3, forward strand.
TGTTTTCGATTTGCGAGAATTTTTTTCACCCATCCGGAGCAATTCAGGAGTCTTTTCAGTTTGATTCTCCGGAGCCCATCATCTCAGAATTATTCATTCCAGTTTTAGCGCTCGTTCTCCAAATCTTACCGGTGCATCGTCCAAGTATTCTCTAAATTGCTCGTGATCTATTCGTCCACTTGTATTTAAATTCTCTCAAGCACCTTCGTTCATTTTCCAATTCTTCCTGGTGATGTGTTTTTTTCGTTCGTTCTTTTAATCCTTACAGTGGTTCGTTCAAGAGTTCTCTTCCTTGGTTATCATATCAATTCATTCGCTCTTTCCAATCCTACCGGCGGATCGTTGGAGACTTTTCTCAAGTTTGCGCTATATCTATCTTAATCCTTTCTACGAGAATAAGTAGTATGCCAAATCCGTTGCTTGTCATCAATCTAAATTGGTGAAGGATACACATAACATAATTCTTATTCTTGTTTCATCCAAGTGTTTAATCCCTTCTTTTGGAGTTCATTTGTGATATCAATTTGTCAGTGCTAAGTTGTTCACCTTTTGTTTCCGGAGTTCCAATCTCTCTCAGTTAACTCACGCGAAGCTCCATCTAAATCATTGCAAGGATTCTTTTCATTCTTCAATTATTCTTCAAGATTTCTCTCGGAGTTAAGATCCGCCAAGCTATACTCTAAAATAAACATGGTGTTCAACACATGTTTTGTTTTGTGGAGTCCAAGCATTCTTCATCTTGCATTCTAAAGTGCAATTCGTTCTACCTTATCATTTGAGGTGGTGTTATGTCATTCTTGACAATTTGAGTTCGCGTTTCATGTTTCACATGTTGTCAAGAATGAGATATTTTAAATCCACCAATCTCTTCGTTGGATTTATCTTGTGTCATGTTTCACCTAAAGCCTTCCCTAAGGAATGTTGCTATTATGGTGCTTATCAATGATCCAAGTTTTCTCCTATCCTCTTGGTGAAAGAAGTTTTTCATCGCCTTGGTGCTCTCACTCAAACCAATGCCTTCCTTTAGTGTCCGTTTGTCACCTCATAATTTTGAGAAGTTTTTTCCATAAGCCCACTACAAGCTTATTCTTTTCGTTGTTGGTTTTCCAACAACTCCGTTCAATCCTACTTCGTAATGATGCTCTTTAAAAGTCATTTATGGTAGGAGATGTTGGTTTCATTCTTCGTTCTATTCACTCCAACTATCTAACTATCATGCATTGTTTTCGGAGGCTTTCTGATGTTGCTCTCTTCGACCAATCATCTTGTTTTGTCAAGATCATGTAATTTTTTCCTTTCCTATCCGTTTAGCCGGAGTGTTGTGTTTTCATTCGAGTTCTCTCATCTTATCAAGTTTTGTCTCCTTCCTCAACCGGAGGGCTGTCTGAAATCTTTCTTACCCCTTGTGCCATTCTTTCATTAGTTCCGGAGACAGTGTGTTGTTAATTTCATCGAGTATCCTCTCATCTTGTCAAGATCATGTTCAATTCCTTCCATTTACAGTCAGTGCTGCCCAAATTATATCATTCTTATTCCTTCCCTATCTTGTTTTAACCGGAGTGGTTTAAATATCTATCTTGTCACTTAACCTCTTGGTTCTCGTCGTATCCCAGGTTCCTCTTATCTAACGGAGTGTTTGCAATCGCGTTCATCTCCATTGTATTCTTCTTTAAATTATTTAACCTCTCAAGGTTCGTGGTTTCACTCGTTTGTCAAAGAAGCAACTTTGTTTTACCTCTTCCTCTTCCGTTTCTCTCCGATGCCATCCTAGATCTCGGGACGAGATCCTCTCGTAGTGGTGGAGTGTTGTAACGCCCCGAGACAGACGCTCCAGAAGACTTCCAGCTATTCCGAGTTTTGTCGTGTGATTTGTTTTTTTTGTGCATTCATCATGCCATCTCTTGCATTTCATCATGTCATCATGCCATCATATCATTAATTTTAAAAACTCATCTAAATAAATTGTATGGATCTTCGATCCATTTAAATCGAGGGAAACGCACATGGTGATTTCTCTTTATAACAATTACCCTCCCAATATTATTAGGGAGCTATGATAAATATTCCATCCTTTAGGAATAAACCATAACACACTTACAGTTTAAGTTCCATGCATTTTTCTACCTCAATTCCTTGCCTCAAACTTTGCCAACAATTCTCATCTCATTTATCGAGGCTCTTCCAAAATTCTCAACATTTTTGGATCTACCAAATACCCACTTCCTTCCTACACTCATTTGAAAATAATTCAAATGAGTTTGAATTCAACTTCACGCCCATGCTCACTTTCTATTTTTCTTGGATCAAGCTCATTTTTATGAGTCCGCGAAAATTGTCCGCATGCGCAAATTCTTTCCGGAACCCTCTCTTTCTTTTGTTCTCTCTAATTCTTTTCTGCTAAAGAATATGAGGGAGAGAGAGAGAGAGAGAGCCCAGCTAGGCCTCTTGGGCCTAACCAACCAGACCGACCCGTTCCCACAACCCACTAAAACCCCTCCTAACCCTAGCCGCACCCAGCGCCCGATCCCCAATTCCCATCGATCACTCCTCCTCCTTCCCTCGCGCCGCCACACATCGCCAGAGAGAGGAGCAGAGCCCTCGTGCTCGATGCCTTCCCTTCTACGGCTGCTCACGGCTGCCGCCCGATGCCATCTGCGCCTCGATCCCCTTTCCGCCCACTCGTTCCCCTCCTCGCGCCAGGGAGAGGAGCTCCCTCATCCTCGCCGTCCTTCGGCTCGTCGTCGCTCCCTTGCCGTCTCCAGCGCCGCGCTGGTGAGCGCCATTGCCGGAGCTGCTCCTTCTGCCGCGCGCTACCCGAGCCGTCAAACCTCGTCCTCGACCTCCTCCCTCGCGCGGTTCCTTCCCTGCCTCCTGCTCGAGGAGACGACCAGCCAGCGCCTCCACCGTCGCTGCCCCGCGCCCTCAAGCTCCAGCGCCGCGCCTCTGCTCTGCCTTTCGCCCTGCTACCCCGACGAGCCTCGTCCTCGTCGCCTTGCGGCTGCCGGACCCCGAGTTCGCCTTCCACCCCGATGGCGCCCAAGGCCCCATGTCGCCATGGCCTCTGCTGATGTTGTGCTGTTGCTCCACACACGCCCCTGCTTGCTGCTTCGACTCCGTGCCCGAGCTCCATTTTCGTCATGGACGTGGGGTAGCTGCTGAACCTCGCCATGGTTCTGTCCAACGCCGCAAGTCCGACGCTAGGAGCACCTCAAGTTCGGCTACATGTAACAGCAAGTACCACTACGGCCGGAGACCTCGGACCCGCCAAGTACCCTTTGGATGCGCCAAGTTCCACGACGCCGCATAAGTGTCTTCTTGAACGTGTACGACTACGTAGATTCGCCAAGTACCGCGACATCCGGAGCCCCCGGATACGCCAAGTTCCTCTACGACCATGTACCACTACCATCGCCGAAGACCCGTGTACAACTACGGCCCGTGCACCACTACTTCCCTCAACGAACTTGATCCGTTCCGAAAGGCACGCTTCGAAGGTATAACCCCGAGACGACGCCCGTGAACGAATGCATGTGTGTTGTATGAGATGCTCGTGTTTGCACCGTGTCCAAGAGAGGTCTTTGCACATTCCTCGTTTGCCATGCCGCCGTCCCGTGGGAACTCGGAATCCGGGAGCACCCGACCATCCTTGCATGACACGCTCACGCCCACTTCTTTTGCACCGGTATCTCCGTGAGCTATCGGAACCGATATGTTGCTGTGACATCATTTTCGGATTCGTTGCCGTGGCACACGTTTCGTTCCGCCATGGTGACCAAATGCTTCATAACATGCTCATGTCAACATTTTCATAAAATTCCATAAACTTGTATATGTCATCCGCATCATGATAACAACATTTAAAATGTCTAAAATTGATGTTTGCTTTAAAATTGCTAAATGACATGGGGATTTTCCGGAATTGTTGTTTGTGTTTCCGGCCTCATTTAAACTTGCCTAAATAGTTAGTAATGATGCTTCACCTCTTGCCATGTTTAATAACTTCTAATATTGTTGGGTACATAAATGAGAGAGAACTAAATATTTGATGTGGTGTTTCGTCAATATGCAACTCGTTGCATATTGAGCTCCACTTAATTTGTAGTATTGTTTATGCACTTTGCCATGCCATGCCTCATTAAATCGGACATGCATCATACTTGTTTGTGCATCATGCCATGTGTATGTGGTGGTTGTTTACTATGTTGTTTGTTTCTTTCCGGGTTGCTTCTCTCGTTAGCTTCGGTTTCATGCCGGAGTTGTGAGGATTCGTTCGACTCCGTCTGTTTGTCTTCTTCATGGACTTGATCTTCTTCCTAGCGGGATTTCAGGCAAGATGACCATACCCTCGAAATCACTTCTATCTTTGCTTGCTAGTTGTTCGCTCTTTTGCTATGCTGCGCTACCTACCACTTGCTATATCATGCCTCCCATATTGCCATGTCAAGCCTCTAACCATCCTTTCCTAGCAAACCGTTGTTTGGCTAAGTTACCGCTTTTGCTCAGCCCTTCTTATAGCGTTGCTAGTTGAAGGTGAAGTTGAAGATTGCTCCATGTTGGAACATGTTTATGTTGGGATATCACAATATCTCTTATTTAATTAATGCATCTATATACTTGGTAAAGGGTGGAAGGCTCGGCCTTATGCCTGGTGTTTTGTTCCACTCTTGCCGCCCTAGTTTCCGTCATACCGGTGTTATGTTCCTTGATTTTGCGTTCCTTACGCGGTTGGGTGGTTTATGGGACCCCCTTGACAGTTCGCTTTGAATAAAGCTCCTCCAGCAAGGCCCAACCTTGGTTTTAACATTTGCCACCTAAGCCTTTTTCCCTTGAGTTCTGCAGACTCGAGGGTCATCTTTATTTTAACCCCCCGGGCCAGTGCTCCTTCGAGTGTTGGTCCGAACCGAGCTGCCTGCGAGGCCACCTTGGGGAAACTTGAGGGCTGGTTTTACTTGTAGCTAGTCTCATCCGGTGTTGCCCTGAGAACGAGATATGTGCAGCTCCTATCGGGATTTGTCGGCACATCGGGCGGCTTTGCTGGTCTTGTTTTACCATTGTCGAAATGTCTTGTAAACCGGGATTCCGAGACTGATCGGGTCTTCCCGGGAGAAGGAATATCCTTCGTTGACCGTGAGAGCTTATAATGGGCTAAGTTGGGACACCCCTGCAGGGTATAAACTTTCGAGAGCCGTGCCCGCGGATATGTGGCAGATGGGAATTTGTTAATGTCCGGTTGTAGAGAACTTGACACTTGACTTAATTAAAATGCATCAACCGTGTGTGTAGCCGTGATGGTCTCTTTTCGGCGGAGTCCGGGAAGTGAACACGGTTCTTGTGTTATGGTTGTGCGTAAGTAGTTTCAGGATCACTTCTCGATCACTTCTAGCCTCTCGATCGTTGCGTTTCTTCTCTTCTCGCTCTTATTTGCGTATGTTAGCCACCATACATGCTAGTGCTTGCTGCAGCTCCACCTCACTACCCTTTCCTACCCATAAGCTTAAATAGTCTTGATCTCGCGGGTGTGAGATTGCTGAGTCCTCGTGACTCACCAGATACTTCCAAACAGTTGCAGGTGCCGTTGACGCCAGTGCAGGCGATGCTACCGAATTCAAGTGGGAGTTCGACAAGGAACTTGGTTGTTACTATGTTTCGTTTCCTGATGATCAGTAGTGGAGCCCAGTTGGGACAATCGGGGATCTAGCATTTGGGGTTATCTTCTTTTTATTTGGATTTGACCGTAGTCGGTCTATGTGTGTATCTTGAATGATGTATGAATTTATTTATGTATTGTGTGAAGTGGCGATTGTAAGCGAACTCTCTTTATCCCGTTCTTGTTCATTACATGGGATTGTGTGAAGATGACCCTTCTTGCGACAAAACCACCATGCGGTTATGCCTCCAAGTCGTGCCTCGACACGTGGGAGATATAGCCGCATCGTGGGCGTTACAAGTTGGTAATCAGAGCCATCCCCGACTTAGGAGCCCCCTGCTTGATCGAATCGCTGGCGTTGTTGAGTCTAGAACAAAAATGTTTTGAGTCTTAGGATTATATATACCGGAGAGTAGGATTCTTTTTACTCCTCAGTCCCTTCGTCGCTCTTCTGAGGCCTCCTGACGTAGAAGTTTCGACTTTTCTCTCCTCAAATTTCACTAAAAAAATTTTAGGATCACGCGGGTATCTTGGAATCGTTCCGATGGTTTTGTGACGAGAACATTGTTCTTGGTGCCTCCTGACATTTAGGGGTTGTGGCAGTGTCCCGGGGAGTTGAGCTCCGAGGTGTTGTCGTCACAATTTTATCGTTGCAGTTCTGGAATACCTTAGTTTCGCCGACATCGAAAAACTCTTTTATGTAGTTGTTGGTGAGATCACCTCGACGCCACCCAGTACTGGGGCGGGAGTTCGGGAGTATTGCCATAACTCGTATAACGGATGCTTTTCGAAGGTTGAGGTACACGATTTCCGGAGTTTTCTTGGTTATGTGTTGACGGATGGATACAGCTGGATCTAGGTATTGTTTGTTTGGGTGAGATATATTGCGTCCCCTGTATCCCCAACACCAGATTGCATAACCAGAAAGTTTCGGGAGTTTATAAGTGGGAATTCAAGTATCTCGTAGGATATCTTTCCAACACACACATGATACAATATGGGATCTATCATATGTCTGTTTCCGGCTTATTCTGCAAGCCAAATCCTTTGTTTTTGTTTTGTTTTGTGGTATTCGAGTTGCTTCAATGCCAAGTGTTGATTCCATACCTTATTCTAAGCGGTGTTCTCATATTTCTATGGGAGTGTTAATCCTTCTTGGTCATCAAGAGTGCCATCCCAATTCTATTTCTAACCGGTGCGCTTCTCTTCAAGATGATCCCATCATTCTCCCCATCCGCAAGATCAACTCTAAGTTTTCTCAACGGTGTTTGTTTCATCCATCCCAAGTTGCCTTTGTTTTTCCCGCCCTCCCACCCTTTTCCTTGAAGGAATCAGATGTCTTAACCAAGTATCCATTTTATTCATGTGAAGTCCCTTCATTCTTTTCAATCAATGTTCTGATCCGATGATTTCCCATGAAGATACTAACGAAGCTTCAAGTTCATCATCCTTCGTTGTTATTTCTTCTCCGGTGGATTCCATTCAAGCTTTCAGTGTTGATCATATTCCTTTCCTTGCTTCAATGCTTTCTCATACCGGTGCACCTCTCAATCATTCACCTCTCACTATTTTCATTGGTTCCGGAGTGTACAAGATATCTCAGAAAATTCACATTTCCATTCCCAATCCGTTCAAGCTATCTCGAGGCTGTTATCTCTTTTGAGCCATTTAATTCGACCGGCGCAATCTTTCTTTTAAATCATTCCAACGGTGTTTCTTTTGAGTGGGCGCTAACCCACAGGTCTTTTCCCAGGATCTTACCTGACTCTTCTAATTTTCCCGGAGCTTCTAAAATTCTTTTCAAAGTTTGATGTAAGAATGGGTTATCATCAGTCATATGTCTTTTCCAAGATTTTTCAAATTCTTTTCATCGTTGGTTCAACCTTTCTAATTTTCATCCCGGAGTATCTCAACAATTCATGGTGGTTTCTCGTTGTCATTCTCGGATTTTGAAGACTGAAGAAGAGTTTCCCTTAAATCTTGTCCATTCTCTTGAAGATTCATGGTTCTAGCTTGATGCCATCCTCTCATAATTGTTTTCGATTTGCGAGAATTTTTTTCACCCATCCGGAGCAATTCAGGAGTCTTTTCAGTTTGATTCTCTGGAGCCCATCATCTCAGAATTATTCATTCCAGTTTTAGCTCTCGTTCTCCAAATCTTACCGGTGCATCGTCCAAGTATTCTCTAATCAGCACATGATCTATTCGTCCACTTGTATTTAAATTCTCTCAAGCACCTTCGTTCATTTTCTAATTCTTCCTGGTGATGTGTTTTTTTTCGTTCGTTCTTTTAATCCTTACGGTGGTTCGTTCAAGAGTTCTCTTCCTTGGTTATCATATCAATTCATTCGCTCTTTCCAATCCTACCGGCGGATCGTTGGAGACTTTTCTCAAGTTTGCGCTATATCTATCTTAATCCTTTCTACGAGAATAAGTAGTATGCCAAATCCGTTGCTTGTCATCAATCTAAATTGGTGAAGGATACACATAACATAATTCTTATTCTTGTTTCATCCAAGTGTTTAATCCCTTCTTTTGGAGTTCATTTGTGATATCAATTTGTCAGTGCTAAGTTGTTCACCTTTTTTTCCGGAGTTCCAATCTCTCTCAGTTAACTCGCGCGAAGCTCCATCTAAATCATTGCAAGGATTCTTTTCATTCTTCAATTGTTCTTCAAGATTTCTCTCGGAGTTAAGATCCGCCAAGCTATACTCTAAAATAAACATGGTGTTCAACACATGTTTTGTTTTGTGGAGTCCAAGCATTCTTCATCTTGCATTCTAAAGTGCAATTCGTTCTACCTTATCATTTGAGGTGGTGTTCTGTCATTCTTGACAATTTGAGTTCGCGTTTCATGTTTCACATGTTGTCAAGAATGAGATATTTTAAATCCACCAATCTCTTCGTTGGATTTATCTTGTGTCATGTTTCACCTAAAGACTTCCCTAAGGAATGTTGCTATTATGGTGCTTATCAATGATCCAAGTTTTCTCCTATCCTCTTGGTGAAAGAAGTTTTTCATCGCCTTGGTGCTCTCACTCAAACCAATGCCTTCCTTTAGTGTCCGTTTTTCACCTCATAATTTTGAGAAGTTTTTTCCATAAGCCCACTACAAGCTTATTCTTTTCGTTGTTGGTTTTCCAACAACTCCGTTCAATCCTACTTCGTAAGGATGCTCTTTAAAAGTCATTTATGGTAGGAGATGTTGGTTTCATTCTTCGTTCTATTCACTCCAACTATCTAACTATCATGCATTGTTTTCGGATGCTTTCTGATGTTGCTCTCTTCGACCAATCATCTTGTTTTGTCAAGATCATGTAATTTTTCCTTTCCTATCCGTTTAGCCGGAGTGTCGTGTTTTCATTTGAGTTCTCTCATCTTATCAAGTTTTGTCTCCTTCCTCAACCGGAGGGCTGTCTGAAATCTTTCTTACCCCTTGTGCCATTCTTTCATTAGTTCCGGAGGCAGTGTGTTGTTAATTTCATCGAGTATCCTCTCATCTTGTCAAGATCATGTTCAATTCCTTCCATTTACAGTCGGAGTGCTGCCCAAATTATATAATTCTTATTCCTTCCCTATCTTGTTTTAACCGGAGTGGTTTAACTATCTATCTTGTCACTTAACCTCTTGGTTCTCGTCGTATCCCAGGTTCCTCTTATCTAACGGAGTGTTTGCAATCGCGTTCATCTCCATTGTATTCTTATTTAAATTATTTAACCTCTCAAGGTTCGTGGTTTCACTCGTTTGTCAAAGAAGCAACTTTGTTTTACCTCTTCCTCTTCCGTTTCTCTCCGGTGCCATCCTAGATCTCGGGACGAGATCCTCTCATAGTGGTGGAGTGTTGTAACGCCCCGAGACCGACGCTCCAGAAGACTTCTAGCTATTCCGAGTTTTGTCGTGTGATTTGTTTTGTTTGTGCATTCATCATGCCATCTCTTGCATTTCATCATGTCATCATGCCATCATATCATTAATTTTAAAAACTCATCTAAATAAATTGTATGGATCTTCGATCCATTTAAATCGAGGGAAACGCACATGGTGATTTCTCTTTATAACAATTACCCTCCCAATATTATTAGGGAGCTATGATAAATATTCCATCCTTTAGGAATAAACCATAACACACTTACAGTTTAAGTTCCATGCATTTTTCTACCTCAATTCCTTGCCTAAAACTTTGCCAACAATTCTCATCTCATTTATCGAGGCTCTTCCAAAATTCTCAACATTTTTGGATCTACCAAATACCCACTTCCTTCCTACACTCATTTGAAAATAATTCAAATGAGTTTGAATTCAACTTCACGCCCATGCTCACTTTCTATTTTTCTTGGATCAAGCTCATTTTTATGAGTCCGCAAAAATTGTCCGCATGCGCAAATTCTTTCCGGAACCCTCTCTTTCTTTTCTTCTCTCTAATTCTTTTCTGCTAAAGAATATGAGGGAGAGAGAGAGAAAGAGCCCAGCTAGGCCTCTTGGGCCTAACCAACCAGACCGACCCGTTCCCACAACCCACTAAAAGCCCTCCTAACCCTAGCCGCACCCAGCGCCCGATCCCCAATTCCCATCAATCACTCCTCCTCCTTCCCTCGCGCCGCCACACATCGCCAGAGAGAGGAACAGAGCCCTCGTGCTCGACGCCTTCCCTTCTACGGCTGCTCACGGCTGCCGCCCGATGCCATCTGCGCCTCGATCCCCTTTCCGCCCACTCGTTCCCCTCCTCGCGCCAGGGAGAGGAGCTCCCTCGTCCTCGCCGTCCTTCGGCTCGTCGTCGCTCCCTTGCCGTCTCCAGCGCCGCCTTGGTGAGCGCCACTGCCGAAGCTGCTCCTTCTGCCGCGCGCTACCCGAGCCGTCAAGCCTCATCCTCGACCTCCTCCCTCGCGCGGTTCCTTCCCTGCCTCCTGCTCGAGGAGACGACCAGCCAGCGCCTCCACCGTCGCTGCCCCGCGCCCTCAAGCTCCAGCGCCGCGCCTCTGCTCTGCCTTTCGCCCTGCTGCCCCGACGAGCCTCGTCCTCGTCGCCTTGCTGCTGCCGGACCCCGAGTTCACCTTCCACCCCGATGGCGCCCAAGGCCCCATGTCGCCATGGCCTCTGCTGATGTTGTGCTGTTGCTCCACACACGCCCCTGCTTGCTGCTTCGACTTCGTGCCCAAGCTCCATTTTCGTCATGGACATGGGGTAGCTGCTGAACCTCGCCATGGTTCTGTCCAACGCCGCAAGTCCGACGCTAGGAGCACCTCAAGTTCGGCTACATGTAACAGCAAGTACCACTACGGTCGGAGACCTCGGACCCGCCAAGTACCCTTTGGATGCGCCAAGTTCCACGACGCCGCATAAGTGTCTTCTTGAACGTGTACGACTACGTAGATTCGCCAAGTACCGCGACATCCGGAGCCCCCGGATACGCCAAGTTCCTCTACGACCATGTACCACTACCATCGGCGAAGACCCGTGTACAACTACGGCCCGTGCACCACTACTTCCCTCAACGAACTTGATCCGTTCCGAAAGGCACGCTTCGAAGGTATAACCCCGAGACGACGCCCGTGAACGAATGCATGTGTGTTGTATGAGATGCTCGTGTTTGCACCGTGTCCGAGAGAGGTCTTTGCACATTCCTCGTTTGCCATGCCGCCGTCCCGTGGGAACCCGGAATCCGGGAGCACCCGACCATCCTTGCATGACACGCTCACGCCCACTTCTTTTGCACCGGTATCTCCGTGAGCTATCGGAACCGATATGTTGCTGTGACATCATTTTCGGATTCGTTGCCGTGGCACACGTTTCGTTCCGCCATGGTGACCAAATGCTTCATAACATGCTCATGTCAACATTTTCATAAAATTCCATAAACTTGTATATGTCATCCGCATCATGATAACAACATTTAAAATGTCTAAAATTGATGTTTGCATTAAAATTGCTAAATGACATGGGGATTTTCCGGAATTGTTGTTTGTGTTTCCGGCCTCATTTAAACTTGCCTAAATAGTTAGTAATGATGCTTCACCTCTTGCCATGTTTAATAACTTCTAATATTGTTGGGTACATAAATGAGAGAGAACTAAATATTTGATGTGGTGTTTCGTCAATATGCAACTCGTTGCATATTGAGCTCCACTTAATTTGTAGTATTGTTTATGCACTTTGCCATGCCATGCCTCATTAAATCGGACATGCATCATACTTGTTTGTGCATCATGCCATGTGTATGTGGTGGTTGTTTACTATGTTGTTTGTTTCTTTCCGGGTTGCTTCTCTCGTTAGCTTCGGTTTCATTCCGGAGTTGTGAGGATTCGTTCGACTCCGTCTGTTTGTCTTCTTCATGGACTTGATCTTCTTCCTAGCGGGATTTCAGGCAAGATGACCATACCCTCGAAATCACTTCTATCTTTGCTTGCTAGTTGTTCGCTCTTTTGCTATGCTGCGCTACCTACCACTTGCTATATCATGCCTCCCATATTGCCATGTCAAGCCTCTAACCATCCTTTCCTAGCAAACCGTTGTTTGGCTAAGTTACCGCTTTTGCTCAGCCCTTCTTATAGCGTTGCTAGTTGAAGGTGAAGTTGAAGATTGCTCCATGTTGGAACATGTTTATGTTGGGATATCACAATATCTCTTATTTAATTAATGCATCTATATACTTGGTAAAGGGTGGAAGGCTCGGCCTTATGCCTGGTGTTTTGTTCCACTCTTGCCGCCCTAGTTTCCGTCATACCGGTGTTATGTTCCTTGATTTTGCGTTCCTTACGCGGTTGGGTGGTTTATGGGACCCCCTTGACAGTTCACTTTGAATAAAACTCCTCCAGCAAGGCCCAACCTTGGTTTTAACATTTGCCACCTAAGCCTTTTTCCCTTGAGTTCTGCAGACTCGAGGGTCATCTTTATTTTAACCCCCCGGGCCAGTGCTCCTTCGAGTGTTGGTCCGAACCGAGCTGCCTGCGAGGCCACCTTGGGGAAACTTGAGGGCTGGTTTTACTCGTAGCTAGTCTCATCCGGTGTTGCCCTGAGAACGAGATATGTGCAGCTCCTATCGGGATTTGTCGGCACATCGGGCGGCTTTGCTGGTCTTGTTTTACCATTGTCGAAATGTCTTGTAAACCGGGATTCCGAGACTGATCGGGTCTTCCCGGGAGAAGGAATATCCTTCGTTGACCGTGAGAGCTTATAATGGGCTAAGTTGGGACACCCCTGCAGGGTATAAACTTTCGAGAGCCGTGTCCGCGGTTATGTGGCAGATGGGAATTTGTTAATGTCCGGTTGTAGAGAACTTGACAGTTGACTTAATTAAAATGCATCAACCGTGTGTGTAGCCGTGATGGTCTCTTTTCGGCGGAGTCCGGGAAGTGAACACGGTTCTTGTGTTACGGTTGTGCATAAGTAGTTTCAGGATCACTTCTCGATCACTTCTAGCCTCTCGATCGTTGCGTTGCTTCTCTTCTCGCTCTTATTTGCGTATGTTAGCCACCATACATGCTAGTGCTTGCTGCAGCTCCACCTCACTACCCTTTCCTACCCATAAGCTTAAATAGTCTTGATCTCACGGGTGTGAGATTGCTGAGTCCTCGTGACTCACCAGATACTCCCAAACAGTTGCAGGTGCCGTTGACGCCAGTGCAGGCGATGCTACCGAATTCAAGTGGGAGTTCGACGAGGAACTTGGTCGTTACTATGTTTCGTTTCCTGATGATCAGTAGTGGAGCCCAGTTGGGACGATCGGTGATCTAGCATTTGGGGTTATCTTCTTTTTATTTGGATTTGACCGTAGTCGGTCTATGTGTGTATCTTGAATGATGTATGAATTTATTTATGTATTGTGTGAAGTGGCGATTGTAAGCGAACTCTCTTTATCCCGTTCTTGTTCATTACATGGGATTGTGTGAAGATGACCCTTCTTGCGACAAAACCACCATGCGGTTATGCCTCCAAGTCGTGCCTCGACACGTGGGAGATATAGCCGCATCGTGGGCGTTACAGTTTTTGGCTTGGCATGAAAAGCAACCAGAGGAGTGAAAGTCTAAACTCATGCCTTCACCTCCACCTAGACGGTGAAATGACCCTGGTGGATATGATTTTGCACTATGAGAACGCCGTTGTACGTATCCGTGAGAATGAGGCACGAGATGATTGCACAGCCTCACAGAGTTTACCGTTGCCAGTTACTAGCTCGAGGGAAGTTGAGATAGCTGCTTCTCATGTCTTCACTCCAGCAAACTTCTATATGTTGCATGCTGATCTTAGGAAAATTGGCGGCATGGAGATTGTAGAAATAAAGCTCAGAGATGGATCACAACAGTACATCGTGGCCTGGAAGAATAACCGGAAGAGCCGTTTTTGGGTGTAGTACACGCCAGTAAATTCCGCAGAAACTATAAGGTGCAGCTGCAGAAGAATGATTCGAAAGGGTCTACCTTGCAAGCACATATTCCATGTACTGAAGTACTTGAATATATCTGAAATACCAAAGTGTTTAGTTCTTGTGCGGTTCACAAAAGACGCAAGGTTGGGACTGCCTGCGAGGCGCACAAGCGATCTGTTGGGATTTGGATGGACTGGAGCAGCTGAAAGAATGAAATATAGCCAGGTCAGTGTGTTGGCTTCAGAAGCTATGCATGCAGCATGCAAACACCCAGCTTTGTGGGATCAGTTACAGGAGAGTTTGAAGACCGTGATAGCTAAGAGCCATGAGTATGATCAGCTAAAGGAAAATTTGAGTAAGAAAATGGCTGATCTTAGTACTTGTGCAATTGAATATGTAGACGATGGTGAAGGCAACATAGTTGAAGTTCAAGATCCTATTAAAGTATCAACGAAAGGTGCAACTAAGGTAGATGATAACCGCCCTATGTCAAAAAATGGTAGGCCACTTTCATACGACGAGATCAGAATCAGGTGCGGCGCATGCAAATTGCTAGGGCACACTAAACGCAGCAAGAAATGCAAACTAAATAAGAAGTAAGTTTTTGTACGCATTGTAGGTTATAATTGTTTTTAACTTGTCATTCATTAACTTTCCCTGTTATCATGTGCAGAAGCGTGGTGGGCGAAGAAGAGTAGAACAGTTGCTAAAGTTATGTTAGGATGAATCCAGTGATCTAATAGTGAGGTGTTTACAATGTGTTACAACATACATGATACATGCTATATACTATTGCAAGAGGCCAGTACCTTGAGATAGTGCTTGTAGCATATATGGACTAAACAGGAGGCGGTCACTAGGGACTTTAATCATGGAAAATGGATAGCATTTTAGCCATTGTAATGATGGCATCTTTTGTGTTGTCCACTCTAGTTATATTATATTAGAAAACTAGACGATACCCGGCATGTTGTTGCGGGAATGTTTTGCAATATATTCATAGAGAAATGGTTACGTGTAACATGTATATGTCGTTGCGGGAATATTTTGTTTGCATGTTGTGGTGGACCTTTCTCCATACATGTTGAATGACGAGGTGGCAAACTTGCATGTTAAGAGAAATAGGTTAGTGGTGGCTAGTTGTTTAGATATACAAGATGTAATTATGTGTGGTAATAATTAATTTTTTTCACTCCTTTGGTTCACCAGCATTTAGATATAGAAGATACCAGCTCACTTTGGTCTATAGTATAGACTTCGTACCAAAAACCCACCATTTTCCCCTCATAAAGAAAAGAAAAACCCACCATTTTATGGCTTGTAGTGTAACTCGGGCCGCTTGTCGTGATGACGTGGAGGGGGGTGATGGATGCCGTTAGCCGGCGCGACACACGGCCGCTCCCGTTGCCGAGCCCATTTAACAATTTTTATTTTGATTACAGCCCGTTTAAATGGGCCGCGCTGGCCACCTGGTCGGGGCGGTTCTTCCCTCGCGATCTCCAAGCGCGTTCTATCTATCCACTGCGACCGCCGCCACCGCCACCACCGATCCACGTCTTGCCGCCGGTCACGTTACGCCATGGTTTCGTGGAGCGACGAGTCGAGCGCTTCTTCGGATGGCAAATCCGTGACTAGCCTGCAGGTACGCTCCTACTATATAATCTCCAGATAGTGCTAGGCTTAGGGTTAGGGTTCTTCATTTCCGGTATTTAACGCAGGGCGTTGATTTTTGCATTATCTCTATTGTTTCGTTTAGCTTCCTACGACTATCCCTTGCTATGAATGGAGTGGCATTGCTCACGATCTGTCTTCTCGTTGTCTGCATCGAGAACCTTGCGTCAGGCTAGTTGCTTTTGATTCCTTGGACACTGGCAGACGTTTTCTTGCCTGTGGTCAGAAGGTATGTTGTTCCGTACTGTAAATATATGTTTACATTACCTCGTGCTCGATTTACTTCGCGGTAATCCATTGTTCTGCCCAAAATTGCATACAATTTCAATTAATTTGTGCATTTACAAAGTCCGTATTTATGTTTTCTTTTTTACGGTCTAATATTTGTTTTAGCACATAATAGCATATACTTGTAGTTAATTGATCCATATATATATGTATATCATTGCATGCTACATTTTGTGTTTATATGATTGAGACCATATTTTTAGTGCATTGCATGTAATTGTATTGCATTTGTGCATATATGATTGAGACCATATTTTTTCATACTGTAGGAAGAAGTGAAATGTAACTATGTGGAATGGGTAGACCCGGAGTGGTCAGTGGCTACAAAGTTCTGCCTGAGAGAACTGTGGAGCATGTATGACGAGAAGCTAAGACAGAATATTAAGAATGCTGAAGAAAAATGCATGTTAATTGGAGAAAAGAGGAGAACGGAGGAAGAACTGAGATTTTTCAAAATGGACTTTGCTAAACTGGTGGCTGATAAGGAGGATGCTCTCACGCAGTTGGGCAATGCAAGATTGTCACTTAGCGATCTCAAAGAGGAGCTGGAGAAGAATAAGATGGCAGACCATGGTTGTGCCAATCTACATCAGGTCCTGAGGGTAAAGGCTGAGAAAGACCGGGACCAGGTGGTGCTAGAGAGAGACCAAGTGATGAGAGAGAGGGACCAGCTCAAGCAAGAGAAGAAAAAACTTGAGTATATTATTGCAGATTTTCTCAAACAGAAACATGGGTACGTTGATAAGATCAAGAAGCTGAAGGAGATTTGTGATGAATTTTAAGTATGTTTTGTGGTTTATTGTTGAACTGAATGATCAAGTCCTATCTGCATTGTGGCCAGTTCATTTGTGTAAGGTCTAAGTATATTATATTAACCAATAAATTATATCACTTTCGAAATAGTTTGCCCTTGTTTGACCTGCATCCTAATGCGGGTTCTCGGCTAAGCACTGAATTTTTTTGCTTCCACCGGAGCTCTAAATCGTACTGATCAAGGGGGAGAAATAGTAGTTGATCATGTGATTGATGGTGCTACTGATCCCGATCTTCATGATGCAGAAAAGGAAAAGGCTAACAAAAATGCAGCAAAAAAAAATGTGCAACGTGATTTCAAGCTACACATAACGCCAAGGGAGTCCGGCGCAAGACACGAGGAAGATCCACCTGCGGACGCCGATCCCGAGAGATCTAGCGGCAATCATGCGCACGGGATCCCAGGCGGATCTGCCTACTCCACCAACCGCAGGATCCACGGGTGTCTCGCTCTGCGTCCGACACACGGGCTGTCTCCACCGAGCGGTCGGGCGGGACCGGACCTGGCGCGTCCCCCCGCGCCAACTGCCGCTCGTCGACTGGGTCGCCCGCGCGGGGACCGGATCTGTCGCTCGGGCGCGGGATCCCACACCGGATGGCACGACAGCCGAGGTTGATTCTCAGGCAAACAAAAAGGAATTTATCAATTTTTTTCTTATTGTTGAATAATGCCAAATCAAATCAAAAAAATATGCAAAAGTAAAAAGGAAATGAATTACTCTTCCATGAAAGAAAAGAATGAACACAACAGCAAAAAATATTAAGGTAGAACAAATGAAGGGAAGCAAAAATTTATTGGTACGAAACGTATAGTCTGACTGTATTACACATACACAAGTATGTGTGAGCGACCAAAAATCCACACAAAATCCATGGTATCGTGCTTATTACATGAATGGTAGAAAATCAAAGTTGTCCATGCCGGAAAACGTGCTTCCGGACTTAAAACAAACGACTAAAACTAGAATCTTGAATCATGTATGATGTCTTCACGCCTTGCTTTTCTTTGCGATGTCGCGGATTTTATTCTTCACACATTCGAGCATGTTGGTAGGTGAGAGAACCAACTCGGCGACGAGACGCCTTCTCCTTGCATTAACCATGCCCTGCAATTTTTAGAACAAGGTTTAATGAATAGAAGTTGGTATTATACGACAATTGTACAAGTGTACGAACAGAGAGGACAAATTACCTGGGTAAAATCGGCGGTCCATCAATCCCTGTCCCAATGCTCCATAACTTCAATCACAAAAAGGCCACAAGAGCTCCTAATATATATGCAAACATTAGTCAACGTGCACACGAACATGTCTTTCTTAAGTAGAAAATGATGAACCATAACTCACCCGTCCTCTTGTAGTGGCATGCCGATCTGAGGTATGATAGGCCACTTAGTGACGTTTGGATATTTGCCAGGTGTAATACAGTTTGCCTCTTCCATATCAATTGCTATTGCTAGTCAACCTTTTTCCTAACATATTGTTGCATAAAACATAATAATGGAATACACTATCCCACAGTAGATAGAAAACTATACAACATAATTTATTCATACTTGCAGAGATACGTGCAGCACATAAAATGACAGTTTAACAAGTACTTATTTAACCAATTAGTTTTATAATAAAAAGTAACATAATTAATCTAATCATTTATTTTCATATGGTACTGTACAAATAGATATAAGAATCGGTGACAGTGCCTAATTAACAGTAAATCGAAAAGAAAAAAAAATGAAATTATGCATACTGGAACATGCATCAAACAAACGTGCAACACATACAATATTAGTCGGCGTCTCATAGTTGCAACATGCATGTCTTAGGGCATTGCTATAACTTAAAGTGACTATGCTATAACTAACACTGATTAAAAATTGTTGTTTATTCATCAATCCAACCTACAAGTGAAAGACAACAAACAACATGCAGAAACTAATTTGCAATCATAGGGCTATCTAATCTAATACACGCACAAACAAATCTAGTGTCATAGGCCTATCTAATCTAATACACACACAAACAAAAAACATCTACTCCAACAGATGTAATGCGAAGATTATGCGCTAATTAATCTTAGTCCTATCGAAACTAACACACGCACAAAGAAAAGCATCATGGATGCGGTACGGTTGCCAACATACTGGATCGCTCGATGAAGATGGAAGTTGTCGGCGTTGTAACGTGGACGCAGTTTGTCCACGACGGCCAGCACGCGCTGACGATCTGGATGTTCTCGACGATCTTGCTGGGGTTGGGCCGATGCTAGGGACGCAGCTGTCGTCGACTCGGCGGTAGGAGCCGTTGTAGACGACATGAAAGACAATGCCGAGACTATATAGGAGGAGGAGGATCTCCTAGGTCGTCGTAACCACTAGGGAAAGTACGTCTGTGATCTTTGCCTTCCTTGGTTGAGGAGAGGCAGTACGTGCTCCTAAATTAAAGGGATAGGCTTCCCACGCTCGAGTTTTTTTTGTAGATTCCGGGAATTGTGTAACAAATCACAGCTGCTCCTCTCTTTGAGCGACGAGGGGCTCGTTTCATGCACTTTTTTTCTTTTCTTTTTCATATTAAATTTTTTTGATATCAAATAATTATTTCAACTCAACCAAATGGCCCCAAATTTGTTTCACACAATGGGATGACCATGGACATCATGCATGCCAATTCTCATCGATTTCCGACACTCGATGCATTTACTAGGATTTTGCCGGCGAAAAAAACCCGAAACGCTGCTCGGACATGACGCAACGTTCGTTCGGTGTCAGGAATGGCTCACATGTTGCATGGGGGCCTACATTGGGCATCCTCACATGGTGCCAAAGTTTGGTGTCATTTCATGCAGGCCAGCACATAGCACATGTGCAATCACCATCATTCGGATCAGCCAGAGGGGGAGCCCAAAGGACGTTGTTTTTCTGGACTCTACCAAATAGCCCCAAATTTTTTTCACACAATGGGATGACCATGGACATCATGCATGCCAATTCTCATCGATTTCCGACACTCGATGCATTTACTAGGATTTTGCCGGCGAAAAGAACCCGAAACGCTGCCCGGACGTGACGCAGTGTTCGTTCGGTGTCAGGATGGCTCACATGTTGCATGGGGGCCTACATTGGGCATCCTCACATGGTGCCAAAGTTTGGTGTCATTTCATGCGGGCCAGCACATAGCACATGTGCAATCACCATCATTCGGGTCTGCCGTAGGGGGAGCCCGAAGGATGTTGTTTTTCTGCACTCAACCAAATGGCCCCAAATTTTTTTCACACAATGGGATGACCATGGACATCATGCATGCCAATTCTCATCGATTTCCGACACTCGATGCATTTACTAGGATTTTGCCGGCGAAAAGAACCCGAAACGCTGCCCGGACGTGACGCAACGTTCGTTCGGTGTCAGGAATGGCTCACATGTTGCATGGGGGCCTACATTGGGCATCCTCACATGGTGCCAAAGTTTGGTGCCATTTCTCATCGATTTCCGACACTCGATGCATTTACTAGGATTTTGCCGGCGAAAAGAACCCGAAACGCTGCCCGGACATGACACAACGTTCGTTCGGTGTCCAGAATGGCCCAGATGTTGCATGGGGGCCTACATTGGGCATCCACACATGGTGCCAAACTTTGGTGTCATTTCATGCAGGTCAGCACATAGCACATGTGCAATCACCATCATCCGGGTCTGCCGGAGGGGGAGCCCGAAGGACGTTGTGTTTCTAGAGTCAACCAAATGGAATTTTGAAAATAGACTGAAAATTATATTTAAGAAGTGAAACAGAAGACAACATACATTCATGTAATTTTGATTTTTATAACTATAATAAGAAATAAAATACAAAACATATACTTCAGTTTTAAAACTCTAAGAAGAAATGACATAGAAAAAATATATTTGATATATCTTTTTTGAAATAGAAAACAGAAAAGATATATTATAATAAAGATGAAACATATTATATTGCATTTTTTGAATTTTAATAGTATGAGAATAACTGAAAGAGTAAAAATATATTAGATTTTAAATTATTCTACATATAAAAAGAAAATAAGTATTTGATTGAATAAGTGAAATATAAGACATTAATTTTTCATACACATTGAATAAATGAAATATAACACATTGAAGCAGCTCGGTTTTAAATGTGGTAATAATCTGCGCGCGGGTGAGGCTGGCCTGGGACGGCCCACCCGAATTAGGCCCAAGCGAGCGTCGCGCCGGGCACATCCCAGCGGTGCTGGGAGTTTAGTCCCACCTTGCCAAGCGAGGGGAGCTCGCACCGGTTTATATACCGGGCTGAGCTTCCCTTTTCAAGTTCCTTTCTAAAGCGGGCAACACATTGCCTAACCCTGTCCGTCCCTGCCCAGTGGGGCCTACTAGCTGCTTATTATCACAATCTGGCGGGCCTGCATCCTGGCCCATTAAATGATTGGGTTGCTAGTCGTATGCTGGCCGTTGAATTGTGTAGTATGCAGCTAGTAGGCTGGCTTTTTTTGTCATATTTCACTTTTTGCATTTGTCACCATTATTTGTTGTTCTTCAAATCACCTCATAAAAGAATATAACACAACAATTTTTCGCACATTCATGAATTTTCTAACTGTCAGAACAAATAATACAGAAAAATATATATGTGATTCAAAATTATTTCAAAGATAAAGCTAAAAAGAAATATTTTAATTAACAAGTGAAATGAAAGAGAATGTATTATCTTGCATAATTTGAATTGTAAAACTTTCGGAATTAATGAAAGAGGAAAAATAGATTTGATTTTCAAATATTTGAAATATATATAAGAAATGAAATACGTAAACATCATGGCAATGCACACATTTCCATTGCAACCAGTAATTTAGGCTAACTAGGATTGTTTCCAAACACAAATGTGAGATTATGATAACCTTGCAGGGTTAAGCTATGTATTTGAATCTAGAACCAAATTAACGCAACCTTAGAGTTGAAGAACTGGCTAATCCATATATCAATAATAATGCTCTATTTTCACTTCAAGCCAGCATAAACCTATATAACCAAAAGCCAGCATGGCCTGCAGTCTGCCTAACCCATCATCCTAGGCTTACAAAGTTCATGAGCACCGCAAAATAACAGCAACAACTACTAAAACATCGCAACAAAGTAAAGGCCACATCTTCAGCAGGTAGAGTCTTCTTTTTTATCCTTCCAGTCTTGCAACGTTGATTCTCCACCCCTGCTTCGTTGTGTACACTTCACTTGCTATTCGCTCTAGCAGTCTTGCTCCCACCTCTAGCACCTTTTTTGTGGCTCCTTTGTCTGCAAAATAGATCAATCAACAATCCAATGGCTCATTAGTTTGATTATAGAGAAAGTAGAAATTGGATAATTTTTGAAAATAAAAGGATAACAACTGCATTACATAACTTAACAGTTTGAACACATCACATTTGCACTACATAAACTTCATCAGTACATAACTTAACACTTACTGCAGTTCTCTGGGTTTGGTAGCATGGTACTATATGAACCAACGTATTAAAAACTACAGTATTCTTGCGTATACATATGAGATAACATGGTTTGACTAAAACAGAGATTTTTGGAGTATTCACAATAGATACAACTGTTTGGTATGCTGTAAATTGTGCTGCCTAGCCATTGCATTTAAGCACTCACAAACTCTGTTTTTTTAAAAAGAGGCTACATTTTTCATGCAGAGAAATAACTATAGTTTTCCCAATACTGCAGTACTAAAATCACATTTATTAGGGGCAACCAAACAGCTCACTGTAAATAAAACTAACATAATCTCAAATACTGAAGTATTCTCAAAGAACTTAGAACATAGTATGCTATCAAACGGGTCCAAACTGACTCACACAGATAGACTAACTGAAGACACTGACATGCCATCACTCTGTTTTCTTGTCCTTCAACTTGTTGATGCGCTCTGAGTGACGAATGCCCATACGGATGTAGGTCTCCGCTTCAATCGGCATGGTCCTGTCTCCGAGCTGCGGGATCCCTGGACCCACAATCTGCACGTCCGCCGGCTGCTCCTGGACAACATCATCCTGCTCCTCCTCTCTAGCACTGTCGTCCAGCAGCAGAACAACCTCCTCTTCCCCGCTCTCATCCTTGCTCTGCTCCACATCTTCGCTATCACTCTCATCCTCGCTATGCTCCACATCTTCACTATCACTGTCATCCTTGCTCTGCTCCACATCACTATCAGAGTGAACATTGGACTGATCAACCGGAGCAGGCACCGCGAGCAACACTCCGACAAGATCTGGCACTGGAATAGGAGGGGCGCGGCGGCGGGAGCGGTACATGTACCACCTCGCACGCTGACGCGGATCCGGGGAGTTCTCCGCTTCGTTCATAGCCCAGAGGAAAACCTGGACTGGAACAACTCCTCGAGCAGGACCAAACAACGATTTCTTCTTATTGCCCGTAAGCACTTTGATGAGACACCTACCATGGTCGATGAACATCTGCAAGCTGGGAAACCAGCTGCAGATCTCCTCCACATTCGCCCTCTTCTCCAGATCGCCCTGACAGAACTTCCCAACTGCCTCCTCCCACTTTTCTTGAGCGCGGCGGCAATCACTTGCCGACCGCGACCTCCTTCCCTTCTTGGCCCCCATCGCCGGCGACGCCAGATGTGAGATTTGAGCTCACGGAGTGAATGGGGAACAGAAGCAAAGACCTAGGGTTCGTATCTGCCAGATGAAATGGGGAATTTTTCCCCTCTCCAGCTGATAACCGCATGTGAGGCCGGCCTGGTACGGCCCACCCAAATTAGGCCCAAATTAAAGCCGCGGCGGGCACTGTCTCGGGGTGGTGGGAGTTTAGTCCCACCTCGCCAACTGAGAGGAGCTCGCACCGGTTTATAAACCCACCTGAGCTAATCATCTCAAGTTCCTATCTAAAGCAGGCAGCTCATTGCCTAACCAGTCTCTCTCTGCCCCGTTGGGCCTACAGGCAACTTATATACATTCACCGCGGGCCTGCATCCTGGCCCAATGGGTTACTAGTCGTATGCAGGCCGTGGGGTTTCATATAAATGTTGTTGGTAGGCTGGCATTTTTTTTATTTTTTAATTTTTTTTTGCATATGTCACATGTATAATTTTTTGCATGTCACATGTCAAATTTTGCAAACAAGTTTGAATCATTAAATTTCAAATTTTAAATTAAATATAAATTTTAAAAATATTAAAAATATTTGGACCAAACATTTCCACCATGTGAGGATACCCAAAGTAAATTTTTAAATTTGTATTCAATATTTTTGCATATGTCAAATGTCTAATTCTGCACACAAGTTTGAAACAAAATATGTCACATGTCTAATTTTTTGCATATGTCACATGTCAAATTTTGCACACATGTCAGGACCACCTCCAAATCACCTCAAATTTGGCACACATGATCTCTTGCACAAACAAAGCTTGGTTTCCAAGGTTTTATTTTTTATTTATATTTTTTGAATTTATAATGACCTCTAGACTGACTGGTCAAAACATCGGTCTATACCTCAAGGGGGCATTGTAAAGTATTATTTTTCCAAAATTTCTTTCATAGCCATGTTTGGCACATGTGGGTCACCATGTACAAGAAAATTTGGGTGATTTGGAGGTGGTGGAAAAAATCACGTATGTTCAAAAACTGGCATAAGTTAGACCAAATGGCCCCTCCGGAATGCGATGATTTTTTTGACCACCTCCAAATCACCTCAATTTTGGCACACATGATCTCTTGCACAAACAAAGCTAGTTTTCCAAGGTTTTAAATTTTTTTGAATTTTTTATCAATTTAAAATGCCCTCTAGACTGACTGGTCAAACCATCGGTCTATACCTCAAGGGGGCATTGTAAAGTACTATTTTTTCCAAATTTTCTTTCATATCCATGTTTGGCACATGTGGGTCACCATGTACAAGAAAATTTGGGTGATTTGGAGGTGGTGGAAAAAATCATGTATGTTCAAAAACTGGCTTAAGAGACCAAATGGCCCCTCCGGAATGCGATGATTTTTTTGACCACCTCCAAATCACCTCACTTTTGGCACACATGATCTCTTGCACAAACAAAGCTAGTTTTCCAAGGTTTTAATTTTTTGTTGAATTTTTTATTAATTTATAATGCCCTCTAGACTGACTGGTCAAAACATCGGTCTATACCTCAAGGGGGCATTGTAAAGTATTATTTTTCCAAATTTTCTTTCATAGCTATGTTTGGCACATGTGGGTAACCACGTACAAGAAAATTTGGGTGATTTGGAGGTGGTGGAAAAAATCACGTATGTTCAAAAACTGGCTTAAGTTAGAGCAAATGGCCCCTCCGGAATGCGATGATTTTTTCGACCACCTCCAAATCACCTCAATTTTGGCACACATGATCTCTTGCACAAACAAAGCTAGTTTTCCAAGGTTTTATTTTTTTAATTTTTTATTAATTTATAATGCCCTCTAGACTAACTGGTCAAAACATCGGTCTATACCTCAAGGGGGCATTGTAAAGTATTATTTTTCCAAATTTTCTTTCATAGCCATGTTTGGCACATGTGGGTCACCATGTACAAGAAAAGTTTGGTGATTTGGAGGTGGTGGAAAAAATCACGTATGTTCAAAAACTGGCTTAAGTTAGACCAAATGGCCCCTCCGGAATGCGATGATTTTTTCGACCACCTCCAAATCACCTCAATTTTGGCACACATGATCTCTTGCACAAACAAAGCTAGTTTTACAAGGTTTTATTTTTTTGAATTTTTATTAATTTATAATGCCCTCTAGACTGACTGGTCAAAACATCGGTCTATACCTCAAGGGGGCATTGTAAAGTATTATTTTTCCAAATTTTCTTTCATAGCCATGTTTGGCACATGTGGGTCACCATGTACAAGAAAATTTGGGTCACAGTTTTTGAATTTTTTCTGAATTTTTTATGCCCTGCCCAATGCCGGTTCGAAACATGCGGCTTCACGGAGCCATTATAAATTGTACAAAAGGAGATCTTTCATATTACAAATAATCAACTTGCATTTCATGAAAAAACTCCTTCGTATTACAAATAATCATTACACCTTTATTCAAATGTTGTTTTTTGCACACACACACCATCTTTAACTACTTTTTTATTAGTATTTGATGAAATGATGGAATATGTGCTCAGTTATTGGAATATTTGATCATATGGTGGAGTATTTGCTATTTTTGCTTACTCAAATGAAGGAAAGATGTCATATGTGTGGATGAACAATTTCCACTTACTTCACTAAACAACATTAATTAACTTAACGCAAAGTTTTACATTTGGTCCGATTTGCTTATGGGCAGAGCATGTTGCACATGGCCACAACATGGGAATTTATTGCACCATTGCCACAACATGTTCCACATGGCCACAACATGGGAAGTGTTTGCAGCATGCCTGATCAGTGAAGCAACACTGATGCGGCATGTCTGATCATTGCAGCAGCTAAATTCAAGCAAATCATACATCTAAGGAACCATAATGGCAAATTTAAGGGACACAAATATAGATAGCAATATATATTACTACCATAGACAGCAGCATCCACACAACACACTTGCTGATGCAGACCACTAGCATATTAGATATGTTCAGACCACACATCACAGTACTACACTTAGATAAAGTTCATACTAAATTACCACTAAAAGTTTCCACCATCAGAATACCACATAAAGTTCACCAAAAGGACTGAGCCTTCCTCCATCATACGACAACCAGGGTCTAGGGCAACTACATGTTAGGGTTTCTCAGGACCTTGTGGAGGGCAGAATGCTGAGCCCTGATCTTGTACTCATCACTGCTGATGGATGTAGCCCGACAATGTTCCATCAGATGCTCCAGCAATCCAGCCCTGGGCTTGGGCCTGCTGCAGTAGGGGCACTGACATTAATACATTATGCATTCAAATACTATAAACATCTAACACTAAGTCAATGCACAAATAACATTTCATCTAGGCCTTACCTCGTACGGCTCATCCTCATCACTGTCATAAGGGTAGTAGCCAGATGAGTTGTGACACCCAAGTTTTTATTTGGATTTTTCAAAAAAGATTTCTATTTTGACTTGAGGGGAGCAATTTAAAATTTTCTTTAAGAGAACTCTCCCCCTCATATGTTTTTTCCTTATGGCAAAAGTTTTGTTTGGATTCACCCAAGATCTGCCTTTGGTCTTGGAAGTTCTTACTTATCATTTGGACTCAAAACAAAATGTTTTTCATTTGGGAAAATAACTTCTGAAAATCTTTTTGAATTTTGCACTATGGCTTTTGGAAAGTCCTTTACCACTTTCAACTTTCCCTTCTTACCATGACATTTGTGCAAATCCTCTCCCCAAATCCTTCCCTCACCTTTGGATCATGTTTTACACCTAATCCAGCAAGTTGAACCTCCCCATGTGATTATTCCCATTCAAATTTCATTCAAACAAATTTCTGCCTTCTATTCTACCACTTGGAGATTTACAAAGGAACTCCATTTTCTGTTTGGACTTTTACCACCAAACTTCTTTCCCCTCCTAGTCCCTTGAACCCTCAACCTAGAACCATGAAGATTCACTAGTCTTCAGTTCAAAAATTTCAAACTACACCTGCTGCAAGTTTGGACCAGATTTGGCAAGTTTGGTGAAATTCATTCAAAACCTTCTCCAAAAATTCCAAGTAAATTCAGGCAGCCCCTGGGTGCTTTGAGTGATCATCTCACCAAGTTACAGCTCCAGAAAAATTTATCTCATAGCCAAAACCTTCTGTCGAACACCTGTAGTGCACTGTCTTTGTCAAAGTTCAGAGATTCAGTTCAGTGCTCACTGTCGTTTTCTTCAGAGATGGACATCGATCTCGCCAGTGCCACCCCGTCGCCTTGCTCCTCGTCCTCGCCCCCTTTTTCCTGCACCGCACGAGTGCCTGGCACCTTGCGGGCGTCGGTGACGAGCAGCAGAAGGTACACCACCCCGTGACCAACGCCGGCGGCGGCTTTGCGGGCGCCAGCGGGAGACACGACGCCGACGACGCCACCCAGCGCCGCCCAAACCACCGGAGCTCGCCGCGTGGCCTTCCACTCCCCCGAACGCGCTGCCGCTCTCATCGTGAACCGCAGGGCGCGGAGCGCGCTCTCTGCCGCCGTTGAGGCCGTGCGGTCACCTCACCGTGGACCGACGCCATTACGCCAAGACCGACCCCGTTTAGCTGCAAATCGAGTCCAGTAACATCCACTGATGCTGCCCGGCCGCTCAAACCCCCTGCCAACCCACTGCTCCGCCGTAATCGCTCGCCGGAGATTCACCGTTCACGGCAATCCCGTCGATCTGCCTATAAATAGGGGCCCCGAGCTTCAACTCGAGCACCCACCAGCCCTGCACTCCCCCTAGAGCACGCCTAGCCACTGGAAGAGCCCCGAGGAGGTCCCCTTCCTCGACTCCGGCCGCCGCGACCCGCCACGGGATCCAGCCCGATTCGCCCCCGTGTGTGCTCCTCCGCCTCCATTCTCGTGCCAGTAACCTCACCTTGCATCCCTTGTTCTGACCCGCACCTCAATTTGTAGCTTGCAGCCCTCCACCGGAGTTCCCCATCCTCACCCGAGCCACCGTCCGCCGGAGAAAGTGTCGCCGTCGACATAGTGCTCCCCGTTGGACGAGTCCACCACCCACCGACGCGGAAGAGGACGCTGAAGCTCTTGGTACCCTCCGTTTCTCCTAACTCGCCGTGGTTCGACGCCGGCGTCCACCGCAGTCTTCGGGCGCCGGCGAGCTTTTCAAACCTGACATGTGGACCCCGCATGTCAGCCTCTGTTCTTTTATTCGCGAACCGTTTTCTGTTGGCGCCTTCGGGCAAAATACGTTTCCTCCCTTGCGCTTGCGCATTCCCAGCCGAAGCGTTTTCTGTTTTCTCAGTTAAAACCCTGGAACTTTTCTGTTTCATTATAGATAAGTCCCTGGACAGAAACCTTTATAACTTTTTAATAAAAAGGTATTTTTGAGTGATTCTTTTTCTGACAATCTTCAAATTTTGTCTAGTTTTTTATGGGATTTATTTGAAAAATAATTGGAAAAGTTTCTGTGTATGTGTTGGTTTTCACGTTAGTGCCCGTTTCGTGATTTGCCGTAGGTTCCGGGAGGGGTGACGGAGCCGCGAACTTCGCCGAGCTAGACTCCGACTTCTCCGAACCAGGCAAGCATGTTTTGAACATTCGATATGACAGGTGTTTTGCATGTTCACGTGAGAGTTTGTGTGTGGCATATGAGTGTCGGTAAAAACCTCGTTGCTTGTAGGGCAACGACCCGGTTGTCCCAAAGTTGCGATGACCTCTGTTGAGAGGTGGCCTAATCATGTGGTGACATGAAGGGCAGCAAGGTGGTACTGTTGTAGCATGCTAGCCTTGCATCATCCGACTCTCTGCGACGTTAACGTGGTTGGAGCTACGTTGTCGTTCTTTTCCCGCATGTTCCGAAGTTGCGATGATCTCTGATGAGAGATGGCCTAATCATGTGATGACATGAAGGGCAGCAAGGTGTTACTACTGTAGCATGCCAGCCTTGCGTCATCCGACTTTTCCGACGTTAATATGGTTGGAGCCGTGTTACCGTCCCTTCCCCTTTCCGTGCTACCACATGTCTCATTGCCAGGATGCGGTTTAGTAAGTTGCTAACCTCTTTCCGTGTACACACCAAACAGAGAGGCCGGGATGATGGTACCTTGGCCCAGGATTAAAGCCAGTCATTCGGTCAGGGGGCATGGGTGTTTTCGGTTGGGACCGAGTGGGGGGCACCCCCTTAGAGCGCGCGTATATAAATTTGATCCCATGCTACGCGAGGTTGTAGCCTCCCCGTCTCAAGGTTTTTCTTGAACGTCGCCGAGGGTGATCCCTGGCTTCGGAAGGTTGAATTGGGTGTGTACTGGTTAGACGTGTTTCCTCCAAAACACCACAGACAGAACTAGTCCCCGTGACTACTGAAATCCGTTGGCTGTGGTTAAGTACAAACTCTGCAGAGTCAATTCTTTCCAAATCATCGTATCCACGATCAGTAGTGTAAACATTATATCCATATCTATCCGCGTGAAAAACTTGTCCCCGGTGAACAAGCTCAAGTGGTAAAATTTCAGATTTATTGTTATTCCAGTGGATGGACTAACATGATTTTGTGTCTCATGCTTGTGATATTTATGTCTCCGAACTGTTGTAATAATGAGATGTGATATAAGCCCTTTAGGTGACGTCGCGCAGACGTCCGACTGTGGCGTGTACTCGTTTCTCACTTTCGATATAAGCCCTTTATGTGATGTCGCTCAGACGTCCGACTGCGGCATGCACTGCCTTTACTTTCTATTATAAGCCCTTTATGTGGTGTCGCCCCGACGCCCGACTGTGGCATTATTATTCTGCATTTACCTCTCGAGGAGTCTTTCAGACACTCGTTTGGCACCCGCATTATTATTCCGCATTTTTCCGCTCGAGGAGTCTTTCAGACACTCGTTTGGCACCCGCATTATTATTTCACATTTTCCGCTCGAGGAGTCTTTCAGACACTCGTTTGGCACCAGTATTACTATTCTGCAGTTTCCGCTCGAGGCGTCATTCAGACCCTCGCTTGGCACCCAGTATTTATTTATGTCTAATCGCACTGGTTAACTTATTCATGTGCTTCATGTTTACATTTGTTATACCTTATGTCCGAACTGTCTTGCGAGTACTTTCATAGTACTCACCTGGCTTGTTGTTTTGGCCAGATGTTGACGAAGGTGATCTCTTGGATGAAGAGTTTGATAGCGCGTCCGATGCCTAGAGGAGTCCCAATCAGTCCTGCGCGATCCTGGATATTGGTCACTTATGTTTTTTACGCTTCCGCCACCCGCAATAAGTCTCCTCGAGCCTCACTCCGACGCTCGATGAGTTGTAGTATTCTGGAATCATATCACTCGCTTCCCGATGATATTTCCACCACCGTTATTATCGTGAGTTAGAAGTTTGCCACCCTATCCGCCGTATTGTTTTATCGGCGTGCCTGTAATAAATTATTGGGCAGTCTCTGCTCAACCTTGTGTTATATTTAGTACTCCTGGTATTTTTCTTCTGTGACCAAGATTATTGTCTACCAGTGAGAAGGAATTCTTCTTCGCTGGTCCGTAAAAGGGATTGGTCTCTCAATAATTATTTTATTGAAAAACCGGTCGTGACAAGCTTGGTATCAGAGCCAGGCTGACTGTAGGAAGCCACTAGGTGCGATCGCTAATCGGTTATTAGCGTCTTTTGTGCTTTATCAGCATTTTGCAATTGTAGCTATTTTCTGTTGGTCATCATAAAATTTATGACATGACTACTCAGAATTTTTGCCTACTTTTGTAGATGGCTGGCAGCAGCTATGAGAATCGAGTGTTCACCAACGTGCCCGAGGGGTTTGTCAAGCTCCTCGTCTCCATCACCAAGCTCGCGATCAGGCCAGCAGCTCGCCCGGAGTTCACACTCTATCAGCACAAGCTCAGTGACGACGTGTCTATGCACCAGGCTGTGCTGCAGTTCAAGGGAGGACGTTCAGCTGCACGCCACTTCCGTTTTGTGGGAAGGGCCATGCCTACGGAGAGGCATGCCATGCAGATGGCTGCCCGTGAGGCGATAGCTCGCCTTCGGGACATCCTTCCTACGATGAAGACTCGTCGCTACCGCTACCTCCCATGCCATGTGCCTTACACCAGCCACTATGCGTTCGCCTGCCATCGGGGAGAGCGAGATGAAGCCATCGAGATGGTTGTGGAGTATCTCAAGGCGCTGGAGGAGTCTTTCGACAACCTCGTAGATGATCTTGTGGCTGCCCGCTTGGACTTAGTCCGGGGCGGTCCTGCCAGCAAGAAGGAGCTTCTCCACACAGCGCCGCCTCTGACATTCGTCTCGTCTTCAGCCTCGTATGCACCGGCCGTTTTGGCCACTGCTCACCGTCTGCCTACCACTGAGGAGTTCGACCGAGTCATCGCTCCTACTCCGGTCAGAGCCGCACCGCCTGCCGCACGCGCTCTGCCACCAGTCGCCCCCGCACCATCACCGCCACGCAGCGTCGCACGCCAGGAGCCAACTAGAGAGGAGGAGGTTGATTCTCCTGGACCGCTGAGCCTTGCCATCGGCAAGGGGAAGGAGATCTTCACCATCTCCGACTGAGAGCACCGAGTAGCCGCGTGTTATGCCTGCTTGTATGATGTGTTGTTTTTATCTGTACGCTAGTTTGTGTTGGTGTGTTTGCTACCTTCCGGAGTAGTACGCTAGTTTTTAATAACATGTCAGGATTGTGTACGCACAACCTGAGTGCTGTATCTTGTGTTTGCTTTCGCATGTAAGTTTTGTGTTAAGCACTTCTTCTCCGTGAAAAATCATTCGTGTTTTTTTTGAAAACCTAGAAGCCTTTTTGATTATTACCTTTGCAAGAGTTTTCCTGCGCTACCCAGTTTTTCTCATGGGTTTTGCAAATGATACCCCAGACTGGAAAAATGTCTCGCCCTTGGACTCGCTCTATACCCAATCAGCCAGAAGAGGTTTACGGAACACAGACCAGCAACAATTTCACTCAGGGTCAGTCCAGCCAACAGGACAGCGAAGCGGCACTATCTCAAGTATGCCGTCTCTTCGAGCAAAGCCAGCAACAGCACCAGGAGATGATGAACCATGTCATCAATATGGGAAACCCCCGTGAACCCTATCAACCACATTCCAAGTTATCTGAGTTACAGAAGACTCGCCCCTCAACTTTTGCTCACACCGACAGGCCACTGGAAGCCGATGATTGGCTTCGCGAGATTGAAAGGAAACTGATTATCGCTCAGTGCTCAGATCATGAGAAGGTGCTTATGCACCACACTACCTTACTGGAGCAGCCGCAGCATGGTGGGAAAACTTCCTACACATGCACCCCAGGGAACACAACATCACCTGGGAAGAATTCAAGGAGGGCTTCCGTGGGGCACACATTCCCAGGAGCATCCTAAAGATCAAGAAGAGAGAGTTTGATGACCTGAAGCAAAGAGGCATGTCCGTCACAGAATACAACGGCCAGTTTACCCAACTGTCCCGTTATGCCTACGACGAGCACATGACAGAAAACAAGAAGATGGAAAAATTCCTGGACGGCCTGGCACCAGCATTAAGATGCCAACTGATTGTACACACCTTTCCGGATTTTAAGACGCTGGTGGACAAGGCCATCACCCTGGAGAATGAGCGCCGTAGTCTGGAAGATATCCGCAAGCGGAAGAGGGACAAGACGACTCTTGCCCGCAACAACCGAGGCAAGACTGAGGTCCCAAGGACAGACACGAGGAGATCCACGACTACTGAGCCAAGACCCGTCGGACAATTTCATGCCAGAGACAAGGAGTTCACATACCGTCCAGGGGTCACCTGCTATGCTTATGGTCAACAAGGGCATTATGCTAAACAGTGCCCGAAGCCAAGAGACACGGCACCCAAGCCGAACAATGGTGGGAACAATCCAGCCCCCAAGCGCAACAACTTCAACCCCAGCAGCAACCACAGGAAGGGTCACCTGAACCATGTGACCAGGGAAGAAGCACAGAATGCCCCAGACATCGTGCTCGGTATGTTCCCTGTCAACACAGTACCTGCCACGGTTTTGTTTGATACTGGAGCTTCCCATTCGTTTGTTTCGAAGAGTTTCGTTTCACAACACGGTTTTCCGATACTTCCCTTGGAAAAATCTATGATCATCAAGTCCCCCGGAAATAAGCAAATTGCTCAGGGTTACTACCAGGGAGTGGTCATTGAGTTCGAAGGACTACCATTCCACGCGAATCTCATCGTGTTGGAAAGTAAAGGACTGGATGTCATTTTAGGAATGGACTGGTTAACCACCAACAAAGGATTCATCGACTGTTTCAATCGGACAGTGATTCTCACTCACCATCACGGCAAGACTATAAGAGTTTCCGCTCAAGAAAGGCCACGATCACAGAAACCAAAACTGAACAAGATGGACATCGCAGAATTAAGAAAAGTGCCAGTGGTATGCGAGTTCCCTGATGTGTTCCCGGAAGAACTACCAGGCATGCCACCAGACCGAGAGATCGAATTCAGCATCGAACTAGCACCTGGCACCGCTCCCATTTATAAGAAGCCGTATACAATGGCACCCTTTGAAGCGTTGTACGGGCGAAGGTGTCGTACCCCATTGAATTGGTCAGAAACCGGTGACAGCCGTATCTTCGGCCCAGACATGCTCAAAGAGGCCGAGGAGAAAGTTAAGCAAATCAGGGACAGACTCAAGACAGCACAGAGCCGCCAAAAGAGCTACTATGATCAGAAGCACCGTGAGGTCAGCTTTGAACCCGGTGATTCCGTATACCTCCGAGTATCTCCTATGAGGGGTCTGCAACGGTTCAAAATTAAGGGGAAGCTAGACCCAAGGTTTATTGGACCATTTTGTGTAAAGGCACGAAGAGGCACGGTGGCCTACCAACTAGACCTCCCCAAGGAGCTGTCAGACGTCCATGACGTGTTCCACGTCTCACAGTTAAGAAAATGTGTGAGCAATCCAGAAAAACATGTACCTCATGAGGACATTGATATGCAACCAGATCTCACCTACAGAGAAAGGCCAGTAAAGGTTTTAGAAGAGTCTGAACGGAGGACCCGTCAGAAAACGACAAGATTTTTCAGAGTTCAGTGGAGCAACCACACGGAGGATGAAGCCACATGGGAGAGGGAAGATTTCCTCCGAGCAGAGTATCCATATCTATTTGAGGATCAGCCGAAATCTTGAGGACGAGATTTTTCCTTAGGGGGTAGGTGTTGTGACACCCAAGTTTTTATTTGGATTTTTCAAAAAAGATTTCTATTTTGACTTGAGGGGAGCAATTTAAATTTTTCTTTAAGAGAACTCTCCCCCTCATATATTTTTTCCTTATGGCAAAAGTTTTGTTTGGATTCACCCAAGATCTGCCTTTGGTCTTGGCAGTTCTTACTTTTCATTTGGACTCAAAACAAAATGTTTTTCATTTGGGAAAATAACTTCTGAAAATCTTTTTGAATTTTGCACTATGGCTTTTGGAAAGTCCTTTACCACTTTCAACTTTCCCTTCTTACCATGACATTTGTGCAAATCCTCTCCCCAAATCCTTCCCTCACCTTTGGATCATGTTTTACACCTAATCCAGCAAGTTGAACCTCCCCATGTGATTATTCCCATTCAAATTTCATTCAAACAAATTTCTGCCTTCTATTCTACCACTTGGAGATTTACAAAGGAACTCCATTTTCTGTTTGGACTTTTACCACCAAACTTCTTTCCCCTCCTAGTCCCTTGAACCCTCAACCTGGAACCATGAAGATTCACTAGTCTTCAGTTCAAAAATTTCAAACTACACCTGCTGCAAGTTTGGACCAGATTTGGCAAGTTTGGTGAAATTCATTCAAAACCTTCTCCAAAAATTCCAAGTAAATTCAGGCAGCCCCTGGGTGCTTTGAGTGATCATCTCACCAAGTTACAGCTCCAGAAAAATTTATCTCATAGCCAAAACCTTCTGTCGAACACCTGTAGTGCACTGTCTTTGTCAAAGTTCAGAGATTCAGTTCAGTGCTCACTGTCGTTTTCTTCAGAGATGGACATCGATCTCGCCAGTGCCACCGCGTCGCCTTGCTCCTCGTCCTCGCCCCCTTGTTCCTGCACCGCACGAGTGCCTGGCACCTTGCGGGCATCGGCGACGAGCAGCAGAAGGTGCGCCACCCCGTGACCAACGCCGGCGGCGGCTTTGCGGGCGCCAGTGGGAGACACGGCGACGACGACGCCACCCAGCGCCGCCCAAACCACCGGAGCTCGCCGCGTGGCCTTCCACTCCCCCGAACGCGCTGCCCCTCTTGTCGTGAACCGCAGGGCGCGGAGCGCGCTCTTTGCCGCCGTTGAGGCCGTGCGGTCACCTCACCGTGGACCGACGCCATTACGCCAAGACCGACCCCGTTTAGCTGCAAATCGAGTCCAGTAACATCCACTGATGCTGCCCGACCGCTCAAACCCCCTGCCAACCCACTGCTCCGCCGTAATCGCTCACCGGAGATTCACCGTTCACGGCCATCCCGTCGATCTGCCTATAAATAGGGGCCCCGAGCTTCAACTCGAGCACCCACCAGCCCTGCACTCCCCCTAGAGCACGCCTAGCCACTGGAAGAGCCCCGAGGAGGTCCCCTTCCTCGACTCCGGCCGCCGCGACCCGCCACGGGATCCAGCCCGATTTGCCCCCGTGTGTGCTCCTCCGCCTGCATTCTCGTGCCAGTTGCCTCACCTTGCATCCCTTGTTCTGACCCGCGCCTCAATTTGTAGCTTGCAGCCCTCCACCGGAGTTCCCCATCCTCACCCGAGCCACCGTTCGCCGGAGAAAGTGTCGCCGTTGACATAGTGCTCCCCGTTGGACGAGTCCACCACCCACCGACGCGGAAGAGGACGCTGAAGCTCTTGGTACCCTCCGTTTCTCCTAACTCGCCGTGGTTCGACACCGGCGTCCACCGCAGTCTTCGGGCGCCGGCGAGCTTTTCAAACCTGACATGTGGACCCCGCATGTCAGCCTCTGTTCTTTTATTCGCGAACCGTTTTCTGTTGGCGCCTTCGGGCAAAATACGTTTCCTCCCTTGCGCTTGCGCATTCCCAGCCGAAGCGTTTTCTGTTTTCTCAGTTAAAACCCTGGAACTTTTCTGTTTCATTACAGATAAGTCCCTGGACAGAAACCTTTATAACTTTTTAATAAAAAGGTATTTTTGAGTGATTCTTTTTCTGACAATCTTCAAATTTTGTCTAGTTTTTTATGGGATTTATTTGAAAAATAATTGGAAAAGTTTCTGTGTATGTGTTGGTTTTCATGTTAGTGCCCGTTTCGTGATTTGCCGTAGGTTCCGGGAGGGGTGACGGAGCCGCGAACTTCGCCGAGCTAGACTCCGACTTCTCCGAACCAGGCAAGCATGTTTTGAACATTCGATATGACAGGTGTTTTGCATGTTCACGTGAGAGTTTGTGTGTGGCATATGAGTGTCGGTAAAAACCTCGTAGCTTGTACGGCAACAACCCGGTTGTCCCAAAGTTGCGATGACCTCTGTTGAGAGGTGGCCTAATCATGTGGTGACATGAAGGGCAGCAAGGTGGTACTGTTGTAGCATGCCATCCTTGCGTCATCCGACTCTCTGCGACGTTAACGTGGTTGGAGCTACGTTGTCGTTCTTTTCCCGCATGTTCCGAAGTTGCGATGATCTCTGATGAGAGATGGCCTAATCATGTGATGACATGAAGGGCAGCAAGGTGGTACTGTTGTAGCATGCCAGCCTTGCGTCATCCGACTTTTCCGACGTTAACATGGTTGGAGCCGTGTTACCGTCCCTTCCCCTTTCCGTGCTACCACATGTCTCATTGCCAGGATGCGGTTTAGTAAGTTGGTAACCTCTTTCCGTGTACACACCAAACAAGAGGCCGGGATGATGGTACCTTGGCCCAGGATTAAAGCCAGTCATTCGGTCAGGGGGCATGGGTGTTTCCGGTTGGGACCGAGAGGGGGGCACCCCCTTAGAGCGCGCGTATATAAATTTGATCCCATGCTACGCGAGGTTGTAGCCTCCCCGTCTCAAGGTTTTTCTTGAACGTCACCGAGGGTGATCCCTGGCTTCGGAAGGTTGAATTGGGTGTGTACTGGTTAGACGTGTTTCCTCCAAAACACCGCAGACAGAACTAGTCCCCGTGACTACTGAAATCCGTTGGCTGTGGTTAAGTACAAACTCTGCAGAGTCAATTCTTTCCAAATCATCGTATCCACGATCAGTAGTGTAAACATTATATCCATATCT
Organism: Aegilops tauschii subsp. strangulata; assembly: GCF_002575655.3. Taxonomy (NCBI): domain Eukaryota; kingdom Viridiplantae; phylum Streptophyta; class Magnoliopsida; order Poales; family Poaceae; genus Aegilops; species Aegilops tauschii. The sequence goes on from NC_053041.3 coordinate 465,739,555, forward strand.
ATCCGCGTGAAAAACTTGTCCCCGGTGAACAAGCTCAAGTGGTAAAATTTCAGATTTATTGTTATTCCAGTGGATGGACTAACATGATTTTGTGTCTCATGCTTGTGATATTTATGTCTCCGAACTGTTGTAATAATGAGATGTGATATAAGCCCTTTAGGTGACGTCGCGCAGACGTCCGACTGTGGCGTGTACTCGTTTCTCACTTTCGATATAAGCCCTTTATGTGATGTCGCTCAGACGTCCGACTGCGGCATGCACTGCCTTTACTTTCTGTTAGAAGCCCTTTATGTGGTGTCGCCCCGACGCCCGACTGTGGCATTATTATTCTGCATTTACCTCTCGAGGAGTCTTTCAGACACTCGTTTGGCACCCGCATTATTATTCCGCATTTTTCCGCTCGAGGAGTCTTTCAGACACTCGTTTGGCACCCGCATTATTATTTCGCATTTTCCGCTCGAGGAGTCTTTCAGACACTCGTTTGGCACCAGTATTACTATTCTGCAGTTTCCGCTCGAGGCGTCATTCAGACCCTCGCTTGGCACCCAGTATTTATTTATGTCTAATCGCACTGGTTAACTTATTCATGTGCTTCATGTTTACATTTGTTATACCTTATGTCCGAACTGTCTTGCGAGTACTTTCATAGTACTCACCTGGCTTGTTGTTTTGGCCAGATGTTGACGAAGGTGATCTCTTGGATGAAGAGTTTGATAGCGCGTCCGATGCCTAGAGGAGTCCCAGTCAGTCCTGCGCGATCCCGGATATTGGTCACTTATGTTGTTTACGCTTCCGCCACCCGCAATAAGTCTCCTCGAGCCTCACTCCGACGCTCGATGAGTTGTAGTATTCTGGAATCATATCACTCGCTTCGCGATGATATTTCCACCACCGTTATTATCGTGAGTTAGAAGTTTGCCACCCTATCCGCCGTATTGTTTTATCGGCGTGCCTGTAATAAATTATTGGGCAGTCTCTGCTCAACCTTGTGTTATATTTAGTACTCCTGGTATTTTTCTTCTGTGACCAAGATTATTGTCTACCAGTGAGAAGGAATTCTTCTTCGCTGGTCCGTAAAAGGGATTGGTCTCTCAATAATTATTTTATTGAAAAACCGGTCGTGACATGAGTCCCACTTCCTCTTGTTGCCAACAAGATCCTCCTTCTGCTATATTGTCAACCAAGCAAGTCATTTACAAGGAATTGAATAGCAGTTCAAATAATGTCATTACAAACAAGTTGATTTTGCATAATGATGGAAGGCTCCTAACTATATTGAAAAGGTGCACAGGTTACACATGGTATGTACATTTCAACAACTAATTCATAGACTATATATGAAGCTATATAGATACTAAACAATTGGGTTATGAACATACAAGTTCATTCATATGGACATACAAATTCAGATTTTGCTTTTGAACATGCATATGAAGGTATAAATGAATATCATTCCTCTCTTATTAACCAATGAGATAGCAGTTTTTGACAGACAATGCAAATAGGACCTTTATATATAACTTCACAAACATGTCAGGTTTTCATTTCATTTGTAAATATTAATAAATATTTAGTTCAGAGCAGTTCCCAATGATCACTCATATGTTAGAATAAGTGAAATGGTGAAGCCTAACTCCTACATCTAATTAAAATACCCTAACTCCAGCATCTAATTAAAAAACACTATCTCCTAGATCCACTGGAACATTGAATCACAAAATTAACTTACATATATCACTGGATATAAATGAATCCACTACAAATAACACTAAATCATACATCTAATTAAAATATAATAACTCTTACTTGTACTGCATCATTCAGTCACACCATTTAATTACATTTATCTCTGCCTATAAATGAATCCAATACAAAAGAAACCTAACTAAACATCTAATTAAGAAACACTAACTAGTACATCTACTACATCATTCAATCACAGAATCTATATAACTGTCTATAAATGAATAATACAAATAAACCTTCACTAACCAACTAATTAAAAAACCATAACTACTACATCTACTGGATGATTCAATCATAGATCCTACATATAACTGGCTATAAATGAATCCAATACAAGAAAACCCTAACTAAACATCTAATTAAAAAACCCTAACTACTACATCTACTGGATGATTCAATCACAGATTCTATATATAACTGTCTATAAATGAATCCAATACAAATAAACCTTAACTAATCAACTAATTAAAAACCATAACTACTACATCTACTGGATGTGATTCAATCACAAATTCTACTTATCAGTGGCTCTAATTGAATCCAATACAAAAATTCCCCAACTAAACATCTAATTAAAAAACCCTAACTACTACATCTACTGGATGTGATTCATTCACACATTCTACATATCAGAGGCTATAAATGAATCCAATACAAAAAATCCTAACTAAACATCTAATTAAGAAACCCTAACTAGTACATCTACTGGATGTGATTCAATCACAGATACAAATATCAGTGGCTCTAATTGAATCCAATACAAAAAAAATCACCAACTTAAAAAACCCTAACTACTTGATCTACTGGATGATTCAATCACAGAATCCAAACTTAACCTTCACTATAAATCAATCAAACATCTAAAAACCCTAACTATCAGAAGGGGATGCAGCAACTAGCAACAACAAAAAACCCTAACACCTAAATCTACTGCTTAACGGGGGTAACTAGCAATGGAGGGGACTGCTGGCAAGGATTACCTACAGGTCCACGTGCTCGCCGCCGGCCTCCGCAGGTCCATCAGACGGGCAGCTCGACGCCGTCACGCCAAGCATCGACACGACTGAGTCCGCCACGGCGGAGTCCGCCACGACCACCTTCTTCTGCTCCAGATCCGCCGCCGCAGCGACCGATCCAGCGCGTGGGGATGCAGCACCTCCTGCACCCGCGCCGCCGACGAGGGTCTGCACGACATCTGCCACGGTCTCCGCGCCCGTCTTCTGCAGATCTCCGCCCGCGACGGCGGCTTCGCCACGGCCTTGCTCCATCCGAGCCAGAAGCAAGCAGGAGAAGAGAGGGAGACGGCGGTGGTGAGCGAGCAGGTGGGGTGGCCGGTGAGGGAGACGATGAGGCGGAGCAGAGAGGAGGGAGAGGGAGGCGATTTGGGGGAAATGGGGTGGGCGATGCGGCCGGTGCCCGTTCCCCTCCTCTTATACTAGGGGCCTTTTTTTGGAAACTATCCACGCACACGTGCATGCGCACGTCCGCGGGGAAACGCAACCGCCAGCGTATAATACACGTACACGCCCGGCGTACAATAGTACACGGGCCGACGCGGGCTCATACAGGGCTCTACGACTGGTCTACGCGCGCTCTGCACCCACCTGAAATGACCATCGTGCCCCTAGTTACGAACCGCCATCGACGCATCTGGACCGTCCTTGTGTTTTTCCCACTCGCGTTCAGCCCAGGGGGGAGCACCGGAGCAGAAGCGCCCCCCGATACCATCAAATTTTTGCCCTTCCCAAGGGATCCTCAGCCAAGGTGGTAGGAATTGGCGGTAGTGCCCCTGGGGTTTTGACAGGCCGCGTGACGATCGCCTAGGGTTTAGAGGGTAAATGTGGGTTCTAGGGGAGTGTGTTTAGGGATTTGTACTGTTGGGATTAATGGGGATAAGCGGCTGTGTTTATTGGTTATAGGGTTGGTATGGGCTAAGCTGGTGCCAATCCCAAGCCGCTGGGTTTTTGCTTGTATTGCAGCCCATTTAAGTGTAGGCCTAATAAGTAGTAATGTTTAAGTTTTGACTTCAGCTTTTTTTAAATGACAAATCAAACATTTATTAAAAAATTATGTTGTCGCCAAGATGACAATTTCCTTACACACCCATGGCAAATGCTGGCCAAAAATGAACGTGTCAAGAATTTGCCATGCTTGCTAAATGAATTGTTATCCTTGCGACAACATAAATTGCCATCTCAGACGTTTGATTTAACATGCTAAAAAATATATCTAACGTCCAATTTGTAGTGAAATCCATAAATACTAAACTCCCCAAAAGGAATATTTTCTTCTGGAGAAACATACAATCTATTTATAATCAAATCATGGTAGTACAAAGTACACAAGAGCCCCGTCGGTCGATACGTGCCAACCCCAACAAATCGGGATACGACGAAGGTTCCCGTAGAGTGCTTCGAAAGTTGCCATTCCGATGCTAAAGTGATAGCAGTTGTTGTAAGCAAACTCGGCTAATGTGTCTCTATGCCTATTTTAGTAGAACTGCTCATTGATGCTCTTCGGGGTAAGGGAAATTATAACCGGATCTATGAACCACCTAGCGACGACTACAAGCACTGAAGCGAGTAGAAGGCATGCCACCGTCATCGCCCCTCCTTCACTGCAGCCAGGCAAACCTTGTTGTATTAGACAGTCAGAAAGTCGTCGTGCTAAGGCCCCACATCATAAGCACACCAGAGTAGAAACCATTGCCGATGAAAAGAGTCGTATATCAAAAGGATCAAATATGTAAAAACACGAACACAAAGGAACGAAGATTGGATCCAAACAAATGCATAGTGATGTTTTATCACGGTCCAACAACGAAACATCAAGAGTTGGCGGCTCCTCAAAATCTTCATAATTAGTGCAACTTCCACAATTTTGGACTTTAAGATGGAGCTTTGTCTTCCTGTTTTCATTTTAGCTTCTTTAGTCCATTTTATTTTACCGTTGCTCCAAAATATTATTTTTCATGATCAAGAAAACATTGGATTTTATCGGCTAATTCAAAATGAGTTGTTGAAGGTAGCTTGGCCGACATAGCTTTGTGATTCAAGTTTGTCGAACTTTGTACTCCATCCAACCTAGGTTATGCCCAGGCAAGTTTTTTGGATCTTCAATCTGACTAACGAAAGATATTATTATATATCATTAAAAGCATATTGTTGATTTCATATTCAGCAAAATTTCTAAATATATTGTTTTGGTGGCACATAACATGTGTTTTGTTAGTCAAATTGACAGCCTAGAAACTAGCACACACCTTAGGCACCCACACGCATGGAGTAGTAGTTTTTTTGCCTGTTTCGTCGTTGTTCGTTTCATCTTGCGCATAAAATGGAAATAGCTCATGCTTTCCTACCTAGCTTTGATGGTTCAAACCACATCAAGTTCTTGCATTGCTTCTACTAATATTATGTGTACCATTATACACACATGGGGTCATATATTGTAGGGTTTGACATTAAGGATTTAATAGTGTCGAACAATGGGATTTATATCTTTATTGTGTTGCGACAATGTTAAACAAATGAGCATATTTTTCACAAAAAAATATGTCTTCCTTATAAGAACTACATTGAGGCTACCTTGATTTTTGTAAGTGGTACCCCTTCCTTTCGTCCAAAAATGTAGGTTGGGACCGGGGGGATTGTTTGATTCTTTAAGACCATGTCGGATAGTTTCTCTATTTATTTCTTGTGTTGGATGAAAGATCAATAGATGTGAGTGTAGGATGTTGAAAGAGGAAAGAGAAAGGGTACCAATAAACAATACTTGGACTCTTGGCACAGTAACAAATAATATGTTGAAATATATTGCCCATCTCTTTCCACCAGTTCACACTTTCGAATAAACTGGCTAAAGTATTAACTTAATATAGTTTCAAATCCAAGAGGTTTCGAGGTTTCGAGTTCAAGATATTGCCAGTTGAGAATTTGAAAATAAATATTTGAGACCTACAACGACCTCACGTCCAAGAACTAGACAAGTCTAAACGCAAGGGGTGGTTAAAATGTATTGCCCACCTTCCTAGATCTATTTGGACTTTTGAATGAACTGGTTGAAGCATGAGTTCAATATAAAATTTTTTGATGGTTGATATATTTAATTTAGATAATAATCTCATGGAATTCAAACAAGCATGATATGATACAGTACGAGTGATAAAGCAAAAAGGTGGCATGTAGAAATCCGATGATATTTCTATGGAATGGAATTTCCATATATAATTAATATCAATTTTATAAATGAGCCTAAATCATCACATTATTATAAGCGCAAATTCTTAATCTGAAGGAAATATGCCCTAGAGGCAATAATAAAGTTGTTATTTATATTTCCTTATATCATGATAAATGTTTATTATTCATGCTAGAATTGTATTAACTGGAAACTTAGTACATGTGTGAATACATAGACAAACAGAGTGTCCCTAGTATGCCTCTACTTGACTAGCTCGTTAATCAAAGATGGTCAAGTTTCCTAACCATAGACATGTGTTGTCATTTGATGAAAGGGATCACATCATTTGCGAATGATGTGATGGACAAGACCCATCCGTTAGCTTAGCATAATGATCGTTTAGTTTTATTGCTATTACTTTCTTCATGACTTATACATATTCCTCTGACTATGAGATTATGTAACTCCCGAATACCAGAGGAACACTTTGTGTGCTATCAAACGTCACAATGTAACTGGGTGATTATAAAAATTCTCTACATGTGTCTCCAATGGTGTTTGTTGAGTTGGCACAAAACGAGATTAGGATTTGTCACTCCGAGTATCGGAGAGGTATCTCTGGGCCCTCTCGGTAATGCACATCACTATAAGCCTTGCAAGCAATGTGACTAATGAGTTAGTTACGGGATGATGCAATACAGAACGAGTAAGGAGACTTGCCGGTAACGAGATTGAACTAGGTATGATGATACCGACGATCGAATCTCGAGCAAGTAACATATCGATGACAAAGGGAATGAAGGATGTTGTTATGCGGTTTGACCGATAAAGATCTTCGTAGAATATGTAGGAGCCAATATGAGCATCCAGGTTCCGCTATTGGTTATTGACCGGAGATGTGTCTTGGTCATGTCTACATAGTTCTCGAACCCGTAGGGTCCGCACGCTTGATGTTCGATGACGATTTGTATTATGAGTTATGTGATTTCATGGCCGAAGTTTGTTCGGAGTCTCGGATGAGATCACGGACATGACGAGGAGTCTCGAAATGGTCGAGAGGTAAAGATTCATATATTGGAAGGTTGCATTCAGACACCGGAATGGTTCGGGAAGTTTCGGATGAGTTTCGGAGTACCGGGGGTTACCGGAACCCCCCCCGGGGAATTAGTGGGCCTTCATGGGCCTTCGTGGAAAGGAGAGGAGGGCTGCAAGGGAGGCCTCCCCCCCATGGCAAGTCCGAATTCGACTAGGGAGGGGGCGGAGCCCCCCTCTTTCCTTCTCCCTCTCCTACTCCTTCCCCCTCTCCCCCTTCTTGGAAAAAGGAAGGGGACTCCAACCAGGATTGGGAATCCTAGTTGGACTCCCCCTATAGGAGCGCCCCTCCTAGGCCAGCCTCCTCCTCCCCCCCTCTTTTATATACATGGGCAGGGGGCACCCCAAAGCACAACAGACAATCTCTTAGCCGTGTGCGGTGCCGCCCTCCACAGTTCAACACCTCGGTCATATCGTTGTAGTGCTTAGGCGAAGCCCTGCGCCGGTAACTTCATCATCACCATTGCCACGCCGTCGTGCTGACAAAACTCTCACTCGTCCTCAACTGGATCAAGAGCTCGAGGGATGTCATCGTGCTGAACGTGTGCTGAACACGGAGGTGCCATACGTTCGGTACTTGGATCGGTTGGATTGTGAAGACGTTCGACTACATCAACAACGTTACTAAACGCTTCCGCTTTCGGTCTACGAGGGTACGTGGACACACTCTCCCGTCTCGTTGCTATGCATCTCAAAGATAGGTCTTGCGTGATCGTAGGTAAATTTTTGAAATACCGCGTTCCCCAACAGTGGCACCAGAGCCAGTCTATGCGTAGATGTTATATGCAGGAGTAGAACACAAAGAGTTGTGGACGATAATATTCATACTGCTTACCACGAACGTCTTACTTTGATTCGGCGATATTGTTGGATGAAGCGGCCCGGACCGACATTACATGACCACATTCATGAGACTGGTTCTACGGACGTGCTTCGCACACAGGTGCTCGCGGGTGTTTGTTTCTCCAACTTTAGTTGAATCAAATTGGAGTACGGCCGGTCCTTGTTGAAGGTTAAAACAACACACTTGACGAAAAATCGTTGTTGTTTTGATGCGTGTAAGAACGGTTCTTGCTAGAAGCCTATAGCAGCCACGTAAAAATTGCGTATGTTGTTATTCGGTTTGACCGATAAAGATCTTCGTAGAATATGTAGGAGCCAATATGAGCATCCAGGTTCCGCTATTGGTTATTGACCGGAGATGTGTCTCGGTCATGTCTACATAGTTCTCGAACCCGTAGGGTCCGCACGCTTAACATTCGATGATGATTTGTATTATGAGTTATGTGATTTGATGACCAAAGTTTTTTCAGGGTCTCGGATGAGATCACGGACATGACGAGGAGTCTCGAAATGGTTGAGAGGTAAAGATTCATATATTGGAAGGTTATATTCGGACATCGGAATGGTTCCAAGTGATCCAGGTATTTTTTTCGGAGTACCGAGGGGTTACCGGAACCCCCCGGGAAGTTAATGGGCCTTAGTGGGCTTTAGTGGAGAGTGTGAAGAAGGGCCACGAGGTGGCGCGCGCCTCCCCCCTGCCCAAACCGAATTGGACTAGGGGTGGGGGCGCGGCCCCTGTCGGTGTCAAAACCGGCAGATCTTGGGTAGGGGGTCCCGAACTATCCGTCTAAGGATCGAAGGTAACAGGAGGCAGGGGACACGATGTTTACCCAGGTTCGGGCCCTCTTGATGGAGGGAATACCCTAATTCCTACTTGATTGACTTTGATGAGTATAGGGGTTACAAGAGTTGATCTACCACGAGATCGTAATGGCTAAACCCTAGATGTCTAGCCTGTATGATTATGATTGCCTCTACGGACTAAACCCTCCGGTTTATATAGACACCGGAGGGGGCTAGGGTTGTATAGAGTCGGTTTACAGAGAAAGGAATCTTCATATCCGCATCCCAAGCTTGCGTCCCACGCCAAGGAGAGTCCCATCCGGACACGGGGGGAAGCCTTCTATCTTGTATCTTCGCAGCCTATTAGTCCGGCCCATGTTATACAGCCCGGACGCCTGAGGACCCCTTAATCCAGGACTCCCTCACTAGCTTTAATGACGATGTGTTCGGTGCGCAGATTGTCTTCGGCATTGCAAGGTGGGTTCCTCCTCCGAATACTTCAAAGTAGTTGATCATCAGTACTATATCCGGCTCTGTACAATAGTCATACCTCTGAATCACAAGGGCAAAATACAAATAAGTTATGTCCTATGAAGATTTTACTGATGAGACGTTACATTCGACCACTTTATTATTTCGAACCGTGTTTCGGCCTCCCGTTCCGCGTTTCGAGACGCAACCACCGACGACACGTCTTGTCAAAACAGAGATCGTGCCCCCTTATCACGGGATTCTCATCAATACGGGCTTGGGAAACCCAACCATGTCGTTTCGCACGATCCCTTGGAAATAGGCGAGCTTTAAGGCTCGTGGGGGACGCATGATATTCACTGCCTTTATAAAGAGATAAGGTTCCCCTTTTTACCCCACGCCTCCCCCTTCCTCAGCCCATCGACCCTCAACCTCCAGCACCGAAGCTTCAATCATCTCCATTCCTAGAAAGCATTCCAGCCATGTCCAGATCCGGAATGCCGGGCAAGTGGATGGCTTCCTCTGTTACGGAGAGAAACATCAAGGAACTCCGGGAAGCGGGGTACCTTGCCAAGGAGATCGCCCACCGGCTCCCGGCCAAAAAGTAGATCATCCTATACCAAAGCCGGGTGAGAGGGTAGTGTTTATCCCTCATTTCCTTCGCGGACTGAGGTTTCCCCTTCATCCTTTCGTTCGCGGCCTCATGTTTTACTACGGGCTAGATTTCCATGATCTAGCCCCCAATTCCTTCCTCAACATTTTGGCGTTTATCGTTGTATGCGAGGCATTCCTCCGTATATCCCCCCACTTCGGCCTATGGCTCAAGGTCTTCAACGTGAAGCCAAAAGTAGTGGAGGGTCATCACGCGGACTGCGGGGGCGCAATGGTGAGCAAGCTCCCCAACGTCACCTGGCCCAAGGGCACCTTCATGGAGACCGTGAAGGGATGGCAGCAGGAGTGGTTCTATGTCACGGAACCTCGTGACTCTACCTGGGCCGCCCCCTACGAATTCAACTCCGGGCCTCCAATGCGGCTGGCATCTTGGCTCAACAAGGGCCTGGACTGGGCGTCGTCTGACGAGGTGATGACGCTGTAGAAGCGCATCAAGAGCATGGTAGACAAAAATACCAGCCTTGCCAGCGTGATCCAGGTGACGCTCTTCCGCCGAATTCTCCCCTGTCAGGCGCGTCAAGAGTTCATGTGGGAGTTCACCCCAGCCGGTCCCTGGACCCTGCAGCGGTTCTTCGGCACGAAGCACGAAGACATGTGGAAGCTTCTCTTTAAGACCCAGAAGTCGTGGCCGGAGACAACCGAAGACCTCGGCTACGACTGCACCCACGCTGCGAGCCCCATAAGTTCTTTGATAACCTTACATTACAAGTCCAAGCAGCATACTAAACTCCCCATTTTCTTCGCAGGGGTGGACGGAGAAAGCTGAACGGATCCACTGTCCGGCTCCGCTGCCCGAAGACTTGGCTATTCCTCTGTTGACGAGGATGATGGTCCCGGCGCCGTACCAGGCACCGGAAAATAAGGCCAAGAAGAAGGGCAAGGAGGCCAAGGGTGGCCTCCGCCGTAAGGGTGCTTCGAACGTAGCGTCCGAGGACACTGGAACCCTATCCTCCCCTGAGGAGGAGGAAGAGAGAACTTCCCCCGCAAAGGGGGAGAAGAAGAAGAGGACAGCCTCCGCTCATGAGGCGGAGGCGTCCAAGAAAGGGAGAACCTCCCTTACGGATGACTCCGAGTCGGATGCCGACGAGTGGCGCCCCAGGCCGAAGCCCCTGGCCGGATCGTAAGTACTCAAAGGTACATATATATCCGACTTTTTCTGGCTTATAGTTGTAATAAATTTAAACTGTGTGCTATAGTCCGGTTCATGTCCTCCCCCAGCGATCTTCCTCTTTTGGGAACTCGCTGGGTCCGAACATGATGGAGAGCGAGTCGCCTCCACCAGCTTCCTCCCTACTGTTGCGGACAACACCGAGGTGTCATCCCGAAGGACCCTTCCGAAACAGGGAGGGGTGCCGGAGGCTACCAAGACGGCGCCGAAGGGTGACACCTCGGCTGCCGAGAACATGGGGGAGCGGACCCCCATGGAGACTGGAGACGGGGGCCATGTCCAATTTGGCCCCCAACCAAATGTCATTTCAAAAACCCAGATGGTTCCGGAGTCAAATGAGCAACCCTCTTCGCAAGAAGGGGGCGCGCCTATCACACCGGCGACCTCTGTCGATGCGGAGGCGCCGGACACTCTGGTGAGAGCGCTTCAGAGCGCCACCATTGTGGAAGAACACCGCACCCTTATGGGTACGGTGATTGAAAAAGTTCAGTCCGCGAAAAGCGGATTGAACGAAGCCTACACAAGCCTTCTGAGAGGCTTTCAGGTATGTGGAATAATGCTTTTTAGCTATGTATAAGAGGAATGCCTGCTGTATAGATAGTAGCCCCTGAGACTCTGTTCGGTGTTCAGAAAGAAAAACCGAACAGAGGATCTAACCATTCGCGCGGGAGGTTAACATGCATATCTGTTTGAACAAACAGGCTGCAAGGCAGGCGTCAGCTGCCCATGCCGCTGAAGCATCCGAGCTGAGGTGGAAGTTAGAGGAAAAACAAGGTACGTGACACCGAAAACATACCTAAAATTAGACCAGTTCTGAATTGCTATCAGAATGATCTTTTATAATAATTCTCATAGATGGCGCGGCGGAGGTCGAGACCCTCAAGAACACGCTGGCCGAAGCCAAGACGAGGCGGAGGAGGAGCAAGCCTCCTGCCTGAAACAAGAAGCACAGGTGGAGGAAGTCCAACAAGAGCTCAAGGATGCGATAAAAAAATCTGAATCCTTAGAGCGCATGATTTCGGATCAAAGTTCCGAACTTGCTAAGGCCCTCCAAAGTGCACTGGAGGCCCGGACTAAAGCCCAAGGCATGGTCCGGGAGATCGAAGAGGCAAAGTAGATTGCGGCGGGTAAGGCCTTTAACATGCAGAGTAAATTCGTCAGGAAAAGGTATATCTTGCTAACCCGGATTTGGAGTTCTCCAGGAGTGTTTGCAGACCTGCCCCGGAGTGTTGCTAATGCCGCGGAATTCTTCCGGGCCGAAGAGGGGAGCTCAACGGAGAAGCTGTTCTGGTTGCAGTACCTTGCGCCAGAGCATCCCGTGCCCCTGAGTGATCAGCTGAAGCAATGGACCGAACTACATAGGGTGGCCGAATTGGCCATGAGGGATTTGATAATCCGTCTTTGGCCCGCCGAACCCATGCCTAGTAGCTACTTCGGTCTCGTGAAGCGGCTGGTCAGTGCCTGCCCTCGGCTTGATGCCGTGAAGTGGTCAGTCTGCATCGAAGGTGCGCGGATGGCCTTTGCCCGTGTCAAGGTGCAGTGGGCGAAGATGGACGCCGTCAAGCTTGCAACCGAGGGACCGCCCGCTGGCAAAGAGCATCGCACGCCGGAGCGGTACTTCGATGATGTCCTGAAAGGATCCCGCATTGTAGAGGGCCAGTATTCGAAGGACATCATTTTTGAATGAATGCATCTATGATGTCCAATCCTGTATTATGAAACAAGGTTTCATGTATGATATGTTTGAAAAATTTCTCCTCCTGTGCGGCTGTTTACGATATCTGAGAGTTGGCCAGTCGTCGGCTTTAGCCCCCACGTAGGTAGTACGGGGGTGTTCGGGATAGCACCTAAAACACACTTGACCCATGCTACCTCTTGAGCATGCGTTGGTTTTCCCTTGAAGAGGAAAGGGTGATGCAGCAAAGTAGCATAAGTATATCCCTCAGTTTTTGAGAACCAAGGTATCAATCCAGTAGGAGACTACACACAAGTCCCTCATACCTGCACAAACAAATAAGAACCTTTCGACCAACGCGATAAAGGGGTTGTCAATCCCTTCACGACCACTTGCAAAAGTGAGATCTGATAGAGATAATAAGATAAATATTTTTGGTATTTTTATGATATAGATTGGAAAGTAAAGATTGCAAAATAAACGGCGACAGAAATAGCACGTTGGCGGGAGATTAATATGATGGAAGATAGACCCGGGGGCCATAGGTTTCACTAGTGGCTTCTCTCAAGATAGGAAATTCTACAGTGGGTGAACAAATTACTGTCGAGCAATTGATAGAAAAGCGCATAGTTATGAGAATATCTAGGCATGATCATGTATATAGGCATCACGTCCACGACAAGTAGACCAAAACGATTCTGCATCTACTACTATTACTCCACACATCGACCGCTATCCAGCATGCATCTAGAGTATTAAGTTCATAATAATAGAGTAACGCATTAGGCAAGATGACATGATGTAGAGGGATAAACTCAAGCAATATGATATAAACCCCATCTTTTTATCCTCGATGGCAACAATACAATACGTGCCTTGCTGCCCCTGCTGTCGCTGGGAAAGGACACCGCAAGATTGAACCCAAAGCTAAGCACTTCTCCCATTGCAAGAAAGATCAATCTAGTAGGCCAAACCAAATTGATAATTCGAAGAGACTTGCAAAGATATCAAATCATACATATAAGAATTCAGAGAAGAATCAAATATTGTTCATAGATAAACTTGATCATAAACCCACAATTCATCGGATCTCGACAAACACACCGCAAAAAGTAGTACATCGAATAGATCTCTAAGAGAATCGAGGAGAACTTTGTATTGAGATCCAGAGAGAGAGAAGAAGCCATCTAGCTAATAACTATGGACCCGAAGGTCTGTGGTAAACTACTCACACATCATCGAAGAGGCTATGTTGTTGATGTAGAAGCCCCCCGTGATCGATTCCCCCTCCGGCGGAGCGCCGAAAAAGTCCCCAAGATGGGATCTGACGGGTACAGAAGGTTGCGGCGGTGGAAATAGGGTTTCGTGGTGCTCTTGGATGTTTTCGGGGTATATAAGTATATATAGGCGAAAGAAGCAGGTCGGTGGAGCCACGAGGGGCCCACGAGGGTGGGGGCGCGCCTACCCCCTGGGCGCGCCTCCCTACGTTGTGGCCGCCTCGTTGCTTCCTTGACGTCCACTCCATGTCTCCTGGATTGCGTTTGTTCCAAAAATAACTCTCCCGAAGGTTTCATTCCGTTTGGATTCCGTTTGATATTCCTTTTCTGCGATACACTGAAATAGGCAAAAAAACAGCAATTTGCACCGGGCCTTTGGTTAGTAGGTTAGTCCCAAAAATAATATAGAAGTGCATAATAAAGCCCATTAAACATCCAAAATAGATAATAAAATAGCATGGAACAATCAAAAATTATAGATACGGTGGAGACATATCAAGCATCCCCAAGCTTAATTCCTGCTCGTCCTCGAGTAGGTAAATGATAAAAACAGAATTTTTGATGTGGAATGCTACCTAGCATAATTATCAATGTAATTTTCTTTATTGTGGCATGAATGTTCAGATCTGAAAGATTCAAGATAAAAGTTTAATATTGACATAAAAATAATAATACTTCAAGCATACTAACAAAGCAATCATGTCTTCTCAAAATAACATGGCCAAAGAAAGTTATCCCGACAAAATCATATAGTCTGGCTATGCTCTATCTTCATCACACAAAATATTTAAATCATGCACAACCCCGATGACAAGACAAGCAATTGTTTCATACTTTCGATGTCTTCAATATTTTTCAATCTTGACGCAATACATGAGCGTGAGCCATGGACATAGCACTATGTGTGAAATAGAATGGTGGTTGTGGAGAAGGCAAAAAGGAGAAGATAGTCTCACATCAACTAGGCGTATCAACGGGCTATGGATATGCCCATCAATAGATATCAATGTGAGTGAGTAGGGATTGCCATGCAACGGATGCACTAGAGCTATAAGTGTATGAAAGCTCAACAAAAGAAACTAAGTGGGTGTGCATCCAATTCGCTTGCTCACGAAGACCTAGGGCATTTTGAGGAAGCCCATCATTGGAATATACAAGCCAAGTTCTATAATGTAAAATTCCACTAGTATATGAAAGTGACAACATACGAGACTCTCTAGCATGAAGATCATGGTGCTACTTTGAAGCACAAGTGTGGTAAAAGGATAGTAACATTGTCCCTTCTCTCTTTTTCTCTCATCTTTTTTTTATTTCGGCCTTTTTCTCCCTTTTTTTATGGCCTTTTTTTTCTTTTTGTCCGGAGTCTCATCCCGACTTGTGGTGGAATCATAGTCTCCATCATCCTTTCCTCACTTGGGACAATGCTCTAATAATGATGATCATCACACTTTTAATTACTTACAACTCAAAAATTACAACTCAATACTTAGAACAAAATATGACTCTATGTGAATGCCTCCGGCGGTGTACCGGGATATGCAATGAATGAAGAGTGACATGTATGAAAGAATTATAAAGGTGGCTTTAGCACAAATACGATGTCAACTACAAGATCATGCAAAGCAATATGACAATGATGAAACGTGTCATAATAAACGGAAAGGTGGTAAGTTGCATGGCAATATATCTCAGAATGGCTATGGAAATGCCATAATAGGTAGGTATGGTGGCTGTTTTGAGGAAGGTATATGGTGGGTGTATGATACCGGCGAAAGGTGCGCGTTATTAGAGAGGCTAGCAATGGTGGAAGGGTGAGAGTGCGTATAATCCATGGACTCAACATTAGTCATAAAGAACTCACATACTTATTGCAAAAATCTATTATTTATTGAAACGAAGTACTACGCGCATGCTCCTAGGGGGATAGATTGGTAGGAAAAGACCATCGCTCGTCCCCGACCGCCACTCATAAGGAAGACAATCAATAAATAAATCATGCTCCGACTTCATCACATAACGGTTCACCATACGTGCATGCTACGGGATTCACAAACATTTGAACAAGTATTTCTCAAATTCACAACTACTCAACTAGCATGACTCTAATATCACCATCTTCATTTCTCAAAACAATCATAAAGAATCAAACTTCTCATAGTATTCAATGCACTTTATATGATAGTTTTTATTATACCCATCTTGGAAGTTCATCATATTAGGACTAATTTTATAGCCAAAGAAAATTACCATGCTCTTCTGTAAGACTCTCAAACTAATATAAGTGAAGCATGAGAGATCAATAATTTCTATAAAATAAAACCACCACCGTGCTCTAAAAAGATATAAGCGAAGCACTAGAGCAAAATTATCTAGCTCAAAAGATATAAGTTAAGCACATAGAGTATTCTAATAAATTCTGATTCATGTGTGTCTCTCCAAAAGGTGTGTACAGCAAGGATGATTGTGGTAAACTAAAAAGCAAAGACTCAAATCATACAAGATGCTCCAAGCAAAACACATATTATGTGGTGAATAAAAATATAGCCTCAAGTAAAGTTACCGATGGATGAAGACGAAAGAGGGGATGCCTTCCGGGGCATCCCCAAGCTTAGGCTTTTGGTTGTCCTTGAATTTTACCTTGGGGTGCCTTGGGCATCCCCAAGCTTAGGATCTTGCCAATCCTTATTCCATAATCCATCAAATCTTTACCCAAAAACTTGAAAACTTCACAACACAAAACTGAACAGAAAATCTCATGAGCTCCATTAGCGAAATAAAACAAACCACCACAATAAAGTACTGTAATGAACTCTTTCTTTATTTATATTGGTGTTAAACCTACTGTATTCCAACTTCCCTATGGTTCATACCCCCGATACTAGCCATATATTCATCAAAATAAGCAAACAACACACGAAAAACAGAATCTGTCATAAATAGAACAGTCTGTAGCAATCTGACTTGTTCGAATACTTATGGAACTCCAATTTTTTTTGAAAAACTAGGACAACCTGGAAAATTTGTTTATTGATCTACTGCAAAAAGAATTGGCAATTTATCACGTTCTGGTGAATTTTAACAATTATTTTCGTGAGCGCAAAGTTTCTGTCTTTTTCAGCAAGATCAAATAATTATCACCCAAGAAGATCCTATTGGTTCTACTTGGCACAAACACTAATTAAAACGTAAAACCACATCTAACCAGAGGCTAGATGAATTATTTATTACTAAACAGGAACAAAAAGCAAGCAACAAAAATAAAATTGGGTTGCCTCCCAACAAGCGCTATCGTTTAACGCCCCTAGCTAGGCATAAAAACAAGAACAAATCTAGGTATTATCATCTTTGGTGTTGGGAAGGAAAAGAGAAAATTTCTTATCTATAGCATTTATCTTTCTATTTTGAGAAAGCACGTGGCCATTAATGGTGGAAGAAAGATTAAGCACACTACGAAAATTTGCATCTAACCTAGCCTTCATCTCTTTGATAATTTCATTTAGATAAAAGCACAAAAGAGAGGAGGATTCAACCTTCTCACTCATGGGGTGCCCAAATATGGTTTTCATTTTTTCATAGGTATCTATGACATCCTGTCGGTGTACAAAAGTAGGGGCTCTCCTTTTAACCCCTTTACTTATGCACGGGCCGTCAGAGCCGTGCCCGCGACCACACTTGACAAGGCAGAGCAAGGGAACCGGAGAGAAGCTGAAGCACAAGACAACCAAGGCAACGCCAAGACCAGAAACACGAAGAGCAGAAGGGCGAGGTGGACTCCCCCGGCAAGACTCTTTCCGGGGCAGCCTCCGCAGCCCTGGCAAGGGCCTTGCCGGGGCAGCTTGCCCAGCACCAGCGGAGCGAGCCACCCTTGAGCCCAAGGCCTCCAACACCGTCAATCACATTGGGACCAGGGCTCGGGAGGCACCTCCGTGGTGGCATGCAGATCTTTGTGAAGATCATAAATACACAGGATTAGATGACGACCAGAAGACGGCGGCCCTCGGCGGGATCCTAGCCGAGGAAATCCACAAGAACCCCGGCAAGCGCCTTGCCGGGGACGACTGCAACGCCACGGCAAGACCCTTGCCGGGCCCCCGGCAAGACCCTTGCCGAGGGAATCAGCGGGGCCACAGCCAGGCCCGCAGCAGCCAAGACTCCACCGCCGTCCCCAAGTAGCTACTAGCTCAACCAGCTGGGCAGGCACCTGTGTGGCGACGGGCGGCCTCTATACCGACCCAGCAAGCACCTGCGTGGTGGCATGCTTGCCTTCGTGAAGGCTCCACCACCGTGCCAGCCCAGCAGCCAGCCAACGTGGCGCCACAACGCCTCGTCAGCTCCGACACATGTCGGGGCCAGGCATGGCGGCGACAGCTGGGACATGCTTCCTTGCCGTCCCTGATAACGTGAGAGGGGCACGTCGGTAGCGCATTAAATGCGTTTGTCCGACGGTGCCAGAGGATAAAGTCCTCCACTGTAGACCTTTCCACCTCCTGTGTGCCATTGTGGCAACCCCTTTCCCTATAAAAGGAGGCCCGAGGCGACCAGGAGGAGGATTCGGATCTTTTGGGCAGATTACACCCCGTAGCTAGCTCGAGAACACAAGAACACTCAATACATCCACCAAAGCAGGACTAGGGTTGTACGCATCCTCGCGGCCCGAACCTGGGTAAACGATCCGTGTGCTTCCTGTCAGACCCGCTCTTTTCACAACCCCGCGCCCGCCAACCGTAGAAGGGATTCCAGTGATCCCATAGGTGTCGATTTCCCCTGACATCTTTGGCGCGCCAGGTAGGGACAACGCAGTTGTGAAAATCTGGTCTCGCAGTTAGCCTAGCAGTTCTTCATCGACATGGCTCCCAAGAAGAAGACGATCACGGCGATCGGTTCGTCCGGAGCCGGACGGCCCATGCCGGTGCCGGTGAGCAGCGGGCCAGTTTCGGACAGAACCCGAGGCGCGGCCCTCGAGCACCAACATCGCTCTAGCAGTCATAGCCTGGCGAGCGGCGTTGTTCGTGCGTGAGACGACGGGCCGCGTGCCGCCAAATCCAAAGACGGAGCTGGACCCCCCGCAGGCGGCGCGGGGCCCTCCAAGGGCGGCGCCGTGCCACCCACGGGCGGCGCAGCGACCTCCAAGTCACCCACGCCGGCGCCCACGACGCGCTCTTCCCAGGGTGCGCGCGACGAGCAGCGCCACCACGCTGGGGACCTCGGTCATCGCCGTGGGAAGAGCCCCGTGCATCACTCGCGGGACGGAGGAAGCCAACATGCCCGCCGAAGCGATGGCCAAAATGGCGTGCAACCGCAGGGCCGTGATGGAGCTCCTCCCAACACGGTTAGGAGACAGAGCCCGATGGTCCACGCAGCTTTCGCCGCTGCCCACGCCGACAGAAGCCTTGGCGCGCGTGCAGTTGCTCCTCGATTTCCCTCCTGCTGCGGAGAAGCTCGACGAATGGAGAGCCACCATCCGGAGCCTCGTTGGCGTCACCAACAAAGATGAGCCACGGCCAGCAGGGCCCTCGGGTCGGCGCTCCGTCGAGCCGCCACACGCCAGCGGTGGAACGACCGCAGGTGCGGCAGCCACGGTGCACTCTCCTCCTCCACGCCAGCCGCCGCGGGTGTCGATCCGTCGCGATGACGCTTGTGATAATATTTCCATAGCGTTGTCTGATCCATGGACCCACCGTGACCAGCGCCAAGTTCTTCGGGAGAGAGCCCATGAAGACGCTCGGACCACCATCGAGCGCCGGTGCGATACACGCCACCAGTCAGATCGGCGGGCAGGGCCCGCTACGGACCACCCAGCTCCGGGAGGCTCCGGCGGTCTACCTTACGAGGTGGGTTGCCTAGCCTTTACCCGTGAGTTGTGGCAGTTCCAGTGGCCGTCCCACCGCACGTTCAAGCCCGACGTTGGCGAGAAGTACAACGACAAGACTCACCCGTCGGAGTTCCTCAGCAGCTACACTATCGCGATGCAAGCCGCTGGAGCTCGCGATGACAAGGTGCTTGCCAATTACTTCCCGTTGGCCCTGAAACCCAATGTCATGTCTTGGTTGATGCACTTGCCGGCGGATTCCATTTCTTCTTGGTCGGACCTGTGTCATGAGTTCGTTGGTGCCATCATTAGAGACCACCAAGCTCATGGCTAGGCGAGTGATTTGCATATCATTCCCCAGAAGGAAGGTGAAAACCTGCGCAAGTAGATACAGAGGTTCAACCGAGGGCAATACAACATCCCAGATGTTCATCGGCCACCGTGATCAGCGCATTCCATCAGAATGTGCGCAACCGCAAGATGCGTGAATAGCTGGCAATGAAAAAGGTCAGGGATGTGGCTGAATTTTACGTTCTGGCGGATAGATGTGCTCGAGCTAAAGAGGGGAGGAAGTACCCCGGCGAAGACGCCGGCACGGAAACCGACTCTACCGGCGAAGACATCACCGCCCCCACGAAGAAGGGTCGGCGCCGCAACAAGAAACTAAAGGGCAAGGCTGTGCTTGCCGTCGAGGGATCCGACGACACCGGCGCCGCCAAGAAGGCCAAGGCAGACGACCCCGGCAAGGAGATTGCCGGGTGCGCCATTTGCCGGGCCTTGGCGGCCGCCGACAAGCTAGGGGCTCCGACAAGCAGTATTGCAAGATCCACCGCACCAAGGGCCATGACCTCCAGAACTGCCGACAAGTCGAGTTGCTTGCTGAAAAGCAAAGGGCCGAGTATGAGAGGCGGGACAAGGAAAAGGGTCAGGATGGTGCTGAAGGATCCAGCAAGAAGCGTGGCGGCCAAGGAGGCCGCCACGGCAAGGATAACCAACAAGAGAGGCTTGCTCGGGGCCGCGACAAGAAGCAGGAAGATGATGATCATGACGAGGACGACGAGTCCAGCGAGCATGAGCTCCAGAGGGCTACAGAGGCCATGTACGTCGACGGCGGCGCCTCGCTGCATACCTCTCACCGCCAGCCCAAGCAGTGGGCACATGAGATCACAGTAGCGGAGCCGTCGTTCGACTCTCAGAAGCCGCTAAAGTGGTCCAGCACGCCTATCATCTTTGACACCGAGGACCACCCTGATCGCACAACTGCGGTCAGGTGTTTGCCGCTGTTGGTTTCACCAACAATACGCAACCTCAAGGTGACAAAGATGCTAGTTGATGGTGGGGCCGGTCTGAACTTGATCTCACCCGTTGTGATCAAGAGGCTGCAAATTCCTGATGGAGACCTCGAGGAGACGGGCACGTTTCAAGGGGTCAACCCAGGAAGGAGTCAGCCGAAGGGTAAGGTCACGCTGCCTGTGACGTTTGGAGGCGATCTGAACTACAGGACGGAGAGGATTGTCTTCGATGTAGCCGAGATCCCCTTGCCATACAACGGGATCCTTGGCCGCCCGGCACTAGCCAAGTTCATGGTGGCGTCGCATTACGCGTACAACATGCTGAAGATGCCTGGGCCGATGACCATCGTCACCGTCCCCTCCGACAAGAAGGACGTGCTGATCTGTGCTGACCAACTCTACCGGGAAGCAGTTGCAGCGACTGCCGCCAAGGCACTCGCTCCTGCCACAGAAGGCCCAGGAGGGAAGAAGACCGGCAAGACCTCTCGCACCCACTCCGGCAAGCGCACCTCTTAGGAGTGTTGTGCTCCCGTCGAGGACATGCCAGAGAGCTCCACCGGCAAGAGCAAGAAATTCAGAGCTGCACCACCAGAGACCAAGAAGGTGTCCTTCAAGGAGGATGGCACAGGAGGGGCTTTTACCATAAGCTCCACCCTCGACAGCAAATAGGAAGGCGCGCTCATCACCTTCCTACGGGCGAATGTCGATGTGTTTGGATGGCAAGCATCCGACATCCCCGGCGTTCCCAGGGAGGTGATTGAGCACCATCTTTGCTGTCTGTCCTCATGCACGACCCGTCAAGCAGAAGGTCAGGAAGAAAGCTTTGGAACGGCAGGAGTTCATCACAGAGGAGATCAGGAAGTTGGAAGCGGCAGGCTTGGTGAGAGGAGTGCTCCATCCAACGTGGTTGGCCAATCCGGTGGTGGTGCGCAAGGCGAATGGGAAGTGGAGGCTGTGTATTGACTACACAAACATCAATAGGGCTTGTCCTAAGGACCCCTTCTCGTTTTCGCGCATCGACCAGATTGTTGACTCCACGGCCGGGTGTGATCTGTTATCATTCCTTGACGCCTACTCAAGATACCATCAGATCTTCATGACAAGAGAAGACGAAGAGAAGACAACATTCATCACCCCATGTGGTACGTATTGCTTTTTACGGATGCCTATCGGGTTGAAGAGTGCTGGCTCAATGTTTGCAAGGGCGGTCCAGATTGGTTTTGAGCCCCAGCTACATAGAAATATGGAAGCTTATATGGATGACATAGTGGTCAAAACCAAGGACAAGGCAACTCTTGTACAAGATTTAGAAGAGACGTTTGCAAATCTACGCAAGATCAACCTCAAGTTGAACCCTGAGAAATGCGTCTTCGGCGTTCCGTCCGGCAAACTTCTCGGGTTCTTCGTGTCACAGCGTGGGATCGAGGCTAACCCGGACAAGATCAAGGCTATTGAGCAGATTGAGGCACCCAAGCGGATCAAGGATGTGCGTTGGCTCACTGGCTGCGTTGTCGCCATGAGCAGATTCATCCCCAAGTCCGTTGAGCGTGCCCTTCCATTTTTCAAAATCTTGAAGAAGGCGGGCCCGATGGAGTGGACCCCAGAGGCCGAGGCAGCGTTGCAGGATCTGAAGAAATACCTCTCCTCTACACCAATACTGGTTCCGCCTAAACCACAAGAGCCGTTGCTGCTGTATCTGGCGGCGACGAATCAAGTGGTCAGTGTCGCCCTAGTGGCGCAGAGGGAGGTCGATGAAGAGGCAGTGGCGACGGTGGGACTGGCGGATGGCAAGCGAGAGATTCCCCTGGCAGGGCCCGATGCCGGCAAGGCAAGGCCCCCGGCAGAATCTGGCGCCATCAGGGCAGGGCCCATGCAATCAAATGAAGTGGTGCAGAAGAAGAAGATGATGCAGCACCCGGTTTACTTTGTCAGCTCCCTCCTACAGGGGGCTAGGTCAAGGTACTCTGGTGTGTAGAAATTGCTCTTCGGCCTCCTTATGGCCTCGAGGAAGCTGCGTCACTACTTCCAAGCACACGAAATCACCGTCGTCACCCGCCTCCCGTTGCAACGGATACTTCACAACCCAGACGCAACCGGAAGGATTGTGGAGTGCGCCTTGGAGTTATCAAGCTTTGGTTTGAAGTTTGAAAGTACTTCGAAAATCCAGAGCAGAGTCTTGGCAGAGTTCATTGCAGAATGGACCTCAACGCCTGATGAGGAAATCCAGGAGACCACTCTCTCCGGAAGGAAGCAAGTCACAACTGGATCATGTACTTTGACGGGGCTTTCTCGCTGCAAGGCACCGGTGCTGGTGTGCTGCTCATCGCACCCACCGGAGAGCACCTCAAGTATGTAATCCAGATGCACTTTCCCATGGAGATGTCCACCAACAACACTGCTGAGTACGAGGGGTTGCTTGCCGGTCTCAGGATCGCGGCAGACCTCGGGGTTAAGAAGCTCATCGTCAGGGGTGATTCACAGCTTGTCGTCAGGCAAGTCAACAAAGATTATCAGAGCCCGTTGATGGAGGCCTATGTAGATGAGGTGAGGAAGCTGGAGGAGCGCTTTGACGGTATACAAGCGGAGCACGTTCCCCGAGCGGAGAACGACATTGCCGATTACCTGTCAAAACGCGCTGCATTCAAACTACCTGTGGAACCAGGTACTTTTGTGCTCCGTTTAACTCAACCATCCATTGAACCATCAACAGAGCAGAACAACCGGAGGAAATCAGGCCCCGACAAGTACTTTCCCGCCGAGCCCCTGGGGCCACCGGCAAGGATGTTGCCGTGGATACTGAGCCTGCCAAGGGGCAGCCGAGTCCGGCAGGGCGTCAAGCCCTAGCCGTAGAGATGGCCGCTTCCATGGCAGAGGAAACGCCTTTGGTCCTTGCCGTCGAGCCCCAGGCTCCAACATGGGCACATCATATCGTCCGATTCCTCCAAACAGGGGAGCTTTCTAAGGAGCAGGAAGAAGCGGAGAAAGTAGCCCGTCGGTCTGCTATGTATCAGTTCGTCGATGACGTCCTGTACAGGAAAAGACCGAACAGTGTGAAATTGAAGTGCATCCCCCGGGAGGAAGGACTGGAGCTGTTGGCAGAGATACACGGAGGCACATGTGGATCCCACATAGGGTCGAGGGCCCTTGCCGGCAAGGCGTTCCGACAAGGTTTCTTTTGGCCACTTCCCTCCAGGATGAAACGACACTAGTAACCAAGTGTGAAGCGTGATAGTTCCATTCGAAGAAGCTTCATCAACCAGCTCAAGCCCTTCAAACGACTCCTCTTTCCTGGCCATTCTCGGTCTGGGGGCTCAACATCCTGGGCCCCTTCCCTCGTGCTGTCGGGGGCTTTGAATACTCGTACGTTGCAATCGACAAGTTCACAAAGTGGTCGGAAGTGGAAGCAGTGAGGAGGGTGACAGCACAGTCGGCCGCCAAGTTCTTCAAAGGGCTAGTTTGCCGTTTTGGTGTGCCAAACAAAGTCATCACCGACAACGGCACGCAGTTCCCAAGCCACACCTTCATGCAATACATCCAAGACCTCAGCAGCAAGGTCTGTTTCGCTTCTGTGACACACCCACAGAGCAATGGCCAGGCGGAGAGGGCAAATGCTGAAGTGTTGCGAGGCCTGAGGACGAGGACTTTCGGCAGGCTGCACAAGAGCAGAAGGCGCTGAATTCATGAGTTGCCGGCGGTTCTTTGGTCGATCAGAACGACACCAAATCGAGCCACCGGCCAGACACCCTTTGCCCTGGTATACGGGGCAGAAGCAGTTCTCCCCACGGAACTCATATACGGGTTACCTCGAGTGCTCGCTTACGACGAGCTTGAGCAAGAGCAATTGCGGCAAGATGACGCAACGCTCTTTGAGGAAGATCGTCTTCGGGCGGCTATGAGAGCAGCACGCTACCAGCAAGCCTTGCGTCGCTACCATAGCCGCAGGGTTCATGCCCGAAGTTTTGAGGAAGGCGACCTTGTTCTTCGGCGCGTTCAATCGACCAAGAATTCCAACAAGTTGACGCCGAAGTGGGAAGGCCCTTATCGGGTAATACGAGTCATCAGGCCCGACGCAGTCCGCCTGGAGACCGAAGATGCTGTCCCAGTGAGCAACTCCTGGAACATCGAACATCTTCGCAAGTTTTACCCATAAGGCGTGGTTGCCGGGCCTCCCGGCAAGCCACCTTTTGTACAAGCTTTGCCGGCAAGGCATGTAACCCTCTGTACAAAGCCAGGCGCAGACCCTGAGCATAAATAAATGAAGCGCTGGCGCCCTAAGTTTTAGCATGCATGCTAGGTTAAGTCTCTCCCTCGGTTAGGGTTGATAGTGCTTGGCGGCGACTAACCCCTAGCCTAGAGGTCGAGTATGTGTCTTTCTGTCCTCTTTGGTTCGCAGGGCACGTGGACACTTCTGCTGAGCCGCTTGGGAGAAAGAGAACGAATCGGTGCTCCGGCCCTGGCAAGCCAAGACTGCCGGGGGCTGAAGACACAAGGATCTAACCATGGCAAGCCAAGGTTGCCGGGGGCTGCGGATTCAGATAAGTCCTTCATCCCCTGTTGTGCATTTCCGTATGGAACTGGGACATGTGAAACCTTGTTTGTATTCTTAAACCACCGTGCTCCCTTTTTCCTTTACCCAAGAGCTATCCCCCGGGTCGGAACTTGGTCGTAGTCGCGGTGGCAAGGTAATGAATGAAGGGCCTAACTCTACTTCGCCCTGCCTCCGCCAAGAGCGTGAGAATGGTCGATTGAAGTCAGGGGACGGCAAGGCCTGTTGCCGGGCGACAATGTTTATCTTAAAAGTAGCAAGGATTCGTTCCTTGGCATGGGCCTCGCTCACACAAAAAGAACCCGACAAGCACCCTTTTCATTAAAAACATCCCATACAGGTACAATTCATATGAAATTAAAAACATGAGCAAGGGGATTACAAGTCTTAAAATTAACAAGTGCCCATAGGCTTACAAACTAAAAAGAGATAAGGTGCCCGTAATCCCTTTCTTGTCCCTGTCCTTAGAAGGTGGAACAAGACAGCAGGAGGGCAAAAAGAGCGCCTAGGCAAGGTACAAGGGGCAGAAGGCACCAAGAGAACATCCCGGTGCCGAGTGGGGAGCTGGAAGATGAGGCAGTGGGCCGACAATACGCGACGAAGGCGTCGGTGCCCGCGTACTCCGACTTGACGGCCGCCACCCGCCTTCTTCGCCCTTCCTGACCCTCCTACGCCAGCCGCCCAAGGAGGCGATGGGGAACACACCGATGGAGAGCTTGACGAGGAAGGCCCTCGGCAGGGCGCGAGGACCGAGGGAAGAGCGACGCGGTCAGTCGGAGTCGAGGTCGGCGTCCCACCGCTCGATGCCCTCGTCGTCGCTGTCGCTGTCCTCCTCCTCACTCCCGCTCGAGGATGAATCTTCGTCATCGGAGGAGCTCTCCACGCAGCACTTCAGGCGAGTTCCAAGATCTCCGAAGACCTTGAAGGAGAGCAGGCCGTCCTCCATTAACTTGAAGTAGAGGTCAAGCCCCGCCGTCAGGCTGGGGATGCAAGCGAACGTCTTCCATCCGCGACGGAGGTACATGACCCGAGGAGCGGCGAAGTCGACATCGACCCGCGTGCCACCATTCCCGCAGCCCCTCATGTGCAACCTGAGGGTCTGGGGAGGGTCAAGCTCCATCTCCCGAGCAAATGGGTGGGGAGGCGAAGACGATGACGCGGTGGCCAGCGCAGCCGGATGAAGAATTCACGGGGCTGGTCCCCGACGTGGCCCTCCATCGGGGGAGGCATCGCCGGCGGAGGTGGGGCCGGTGCGTCGCCCCGTCCACCTCTTCCCCGAGCGCCGCGACGACCTCGGCCTCGCCCCCTCCCCCTTCCTCTCGTGGCTGGCTCCGCCGCCGCGAGCTCTTGGGAAGGAGGGACGCGCTGTCGAGCAGCGACCCTCGCTGCCACCGTTGAAGGGCCGGTGCCCCCTCTCGCCATGACTGATGGAAGAAAGGAGCGGAGGTAGAAGGATTTGGACGATGAAAGAATGTGGGGGTGCCATCCGCCTGCCCCCTTCTTATAAAGGGGCGGGGTCGAGGCTCGGCCGCCCCACTCGACCAATCCGATCATCGGGAGCGCAGGGAATCAGGATCGACCCGCTGCCCCAATCGGCGACGGCCCGGTTTCCCGCCTCCACCACCTGCCACCTGCATGAGGGACACGTGGCGAGCGAGCAGGATCGAAGGGACAGGTGAGGCGACCGTTCCCCACCCCGTGATCATGGGGCACAGGCGCCTTGAAAACCGCGACTCGAGTCCACCCAGTAGATGAGCCTCGCCTCTGCGTCTCCCTCTTTTTATGGGGAAGGCGCGAGCCGTCTCCTTTCCCATTTACTGCGACGTGACACATGCGTGCATAGACCGCCCCACTCATGACCCCCACGTCACGCACGACCCTCCACGTCGCGCGTTCAACGCGGGTCGTGGGGAAACACAATAGACAAAGCAGATACTACGATAAAAATCCGCCCCTCCTGCCCGCGCACCGTTCTGGGCCTGGCCCAACAACGCGTCGTGCTTATGTGTGGCCGAGAACCGGGGGCTCCTGTCGGTGTACAAAAGTAGGGGCTCTCCTTTTAACCCCTTTACTTGTGCACGGGCAGTCAGAGCTGCGCCCGCGGCCACACTTAACAAGGCAGAGCAAGGGAACCGGAGAGAAGCCGAAGCACAAGACAACCAAGGCAACGCCAAGACTAGAAACACGCAGAGCAGAAGGGCGAGGTGGACTCCCCCGGCAAGACTCTTGCCGAGGTAGCCTCCGCAGCCCCGGCAAGAGCCTTGCCGGGGCAGCTTGTCCAGCACCAGCAAAGCGAGCCACCCTTGAGCCCAAGGCCTCCAACACCGTCAATCACATTGGGACGAGGGCTCGGGAGGCGCCTCCGTGGTGGCATGCAGATCTTTGTGAAGATCATAAATACACAGGATCAGATGAGGACCAGAAGACGGCGGCCCTCGGCGGGATCCTAGCCAAGGAAATTGACAAGACCCCCGGCAAGCGCCTTGCCGGGGACGACTGCAACGCCACGGCAAGACCCTTGCCGGGCCCCCGGCAAGACCCTTGCCGAGGGCATCAGCGGAGCCACAGCCAGGCCCGCACCAGCCAAGACTCCACCGCCGTCCCCAAGCAGCTACTAGCTCAACCAGCTGGGCAGGCACCTACGTGCCGACGGGCGGGCTCTACACCGACCCAGCACGCACCTGCGTGGTGGCATGCAGGCCTTCGTGAAGGCTCCACCACCGTGCCAGCCTAGCAGCCAGCCAACGTGGCACCACAACGCCTCGTGAGCTCGGGCGTGTGTCGGGGCCAGGCATGGCGGCGACAGCTGGGACGTGCTTCCTTGCTGTCCCCAATAAAGTGAGAGGGGCACGTCGGCAGCGCATTAAATGTGTTTGTCCGACGGTGCCAGAGGATAAACTCCTCCACTGTAGACCTTTCCACCTCATGTGTGCCACTGTGGCAACCCCTTTTCCCTATAAAAGGAGGCCCGAGGCGACCAGGAGGAGGATTTAGATCTTTTGGGCAGATTACACCCCGTAGCTAGCTCGAGAACACAAGAACACTCAATACATCCACCAAAGCAGGACTAGAGTTTTACGCATCCTCGCGGCCCGAACCTGGGTAAACAATCCGTGTGCTTCCTGTCAGACCCGCTCTTTCCACAACCTCGCGCCCGCCAACCGTAGAAGGGATTCCAGTGATCCGATAGGTGTCGATTTCCCCCGACACATTCCCCTCAAGAAAACCTTCTTCAAAAATAGAATCTAAAACTTGCTTGAACGAAGAGGGTAAGCCAACATAAAAGCTTTTTAGGTATATCTCAATTTGATATTGGGGCACATAGCTAACTCGAATTCTTAATAGCCTATCCCAAGCATCTTTCAAAGACTCATCAAGTAAATAACGAGAAATTCCGGGATCATCTTCATCGAAATTATTCAAACCCTCATTGATAACCCCGGTAGGTCTTTCCATAGCATCATTATCCATGAGCTTAGAGAGGACAGAGGGACTACCCAAAGTACTAAAACCCGGGGGAGAACCCTTAGCCCTTTTCGATTCAGCCATGGCGAAAGAAAGGCAAACGGGAAAGAGGCAAATAAAACGGCAAAGGTGAAGTGGGGGAGAGGAAAACGAGAGGCAAATGGCAAATAATGTAATGCGAGGGATAAGAGTTTGTAATGGGTACTTGGTATGTCTTCACTTGTGCATAGATCTCCCCGGCAACGGTGCCAGAAATCCTTCTTGCTACCTCTTGAGCATGCGTTGGTTTCCCCTTGAAGAGGAAAGGGTGATGCAGCAAAGTAGCGTAAGTATTTCCCTCAGTTTTTGAGAACCAAGGAACAATCCAGTAGGAGACTACACGCAAGTCCCTCGTACCTGCACAAACAAATAAGAATCTTGCAACCAACGCGATAAAGGGGTTGTCAATCCCTTCACGACCACTTGCAAAAGTGAGATCTGATAGAGATATAAGATAAATATTTTTGGTATTTTTGTGATATAGATTGGAAAGTAAAGATTGCAAAATAAACGGCGATAGAAATAGCACGTTGGCGGGAGATTAATATGATGGAAGATAGACCCAGGGGCCATAGGTTTCACTAGTGGCTTCTCTCAAGATAGCAAATTCTACGATGGGTGAACAAATTACTGTCGAGCAATTGATAGAAAAGTGCATAGTTTTGAGAATATCTAGGCATGATCATGTATATAGGCATCATGTCCGCGACAAGTAGACCGAAACGATTCTGCATCTACTACTATTACTCCACACATCGACCGCTATCCAGCATGCATCTAGAGTACTAAGTTCGTAATAATAGAGTAACACATTAGGCAAGATGACATGATGTAGAGGATAAACTCAAGCAATATGATATAAACCCCATCTTTTTATCCTCGATGGCAACAATACAATACGTGCCTTGCTGCCCCTGCTGTCACTGGGAAAGGACACCGCAAGATTGAACCCAAAGCTAAGAACTTCTCCCATTGCAAGAAAGATCAATCTAGTAGGCCAAACCAAACTGATAATTCGAAGAGACTTGCAATGATATCAAATCATACATATAAGAATTCAGAGAAGAATCAAATATTGTTCATAGATAAACTTGATCATAAACCCACAATTCATGGGATCTCGACAAACACACCGCAAAAAGTATTACATTGAATAGATCTCCAAGAGAATCGAGGAGAACTTTGTATTGAGATCTAGAGAGAGAGAAGAAGCCATCTAGCTAATAACTATGGACCCGAAGGTCTGTGGTACACTACTCGCACATCATCGGAGAGGCTATGGTGTTGATGTAGAAGCCCTCCGTGATCGATTCCCCCTCCGGCGGAGCGCCGGAAAATGCCCCAAGATGGGATCTCACGGGTACAGAAGGTTGCAGCGGTGGAAATAGGGTTTCGTGGTGCTCTTGGATGTTTTGGGGGTATATGAGTATATATAGGTGAAAGAAGTAGGTCGGTGGAGCCACGAGGGGCCCACGAGGGTGGGGGCACGCCTCCCTACCTCGTGGCTGCCTCGTTGCTTCCTTGACGTCCACTCCAAGTGTAACACCCCGGATGTAACTTTCCATAATTGTAACTCCAACTCTTGCTATTTTCGGCTATGTGTTATGATATAGCCGCATCGTGGGCGTTACAAGTTGGTAATCAGAACCATCCCCGACTTAGGAGCCCCCTGCTTGATCGAATCATTGGCGTTGTTGAGTCTAGAACAAAAATGTTTTGAGTCTTAGGATTATATATATCGGAGAGTAGGATTCTTTTTACTCCCCAGTCCCTTCGTCGTTCTGGTGAGGTCTCCTGACGTAGAAGTTTTGACTCTTCATCCTCAAATTTCACTAAAAAAAAATTTAGGATCACGCGGGTATCTTGGAATCGTTCC
The DNA here is from genome assembly GCF_002575655.3 of Aegilops tauschii subsp. strangulata. Taxonomy (NCBI): domain Eukaryota; kingdom Viridiplantae; phylum Streptophyta; class Magnoliopsida; order Poales; family Poaceae; genus Aegilops; species Aegilops tauschii. The sequence goes on from NC_053041.3 coordinate 465,770,491, forward strand.
GATGGTTTTGTGACGAGAACATTGTTCTTGGTGCCTCCTGACATTTAGGGGTTGTGACAGTGTCCCGGGGAGTTGAGCTCCGAGGTGTTATCGTCACAATTTTATCGTTGCAGTTCTGGAATACCTGAGTTTCGCCGACATCGAAATATCTTTTATGCAGTTGTTGGTGAGATCACCTCGATGCCACCCAGTACTGGGGCGGGAGTTCGGGAGTATTGCCATAACTCGTATAACGGATGTTTTTCGAAGGTTGAGGTACATGATTTCCGAAGGTTTCTTGGTTATGTGTTGACGGATGGATACAGCTGGATCTAGGGATTGCTAGTTTGGGTGATATATTTTGTGTCCCCTGTATCCCCAACACCAGATTGCATAACCCGAAAGTTTCGGGAGTTTATAAGTGGGAGTTCGATGAGGAACGTGGTCGTTACTATGTGTCTTTTCCTGATGATCAGTAGTGGAGCCCAGTTGGGACGATCGGGGATCTAGTATTTGGGGTTATCTTATTTTCATTTGGATTTTGACCGTAGTCGGTCTATGTGTGTATTTTGGATGATGTATGAATTATATTTATGTATTGTGTGAAGTGGCGATTGTAAGCCAACTCTTTATCCCATTCTTGTTCATTACATGGGATTGTGTGAAGATGACCCTTCTTGCGACAAAACCACAATGCGGTTATGCCTCTAAGTCGTGCCTCGACACGTGGGAGATATAGCCGCATCGTGGGCGTTACAAGTGGGAATTCAAGTAGCTCTTAGGATATCTTTCCGACAGACGCATGATATGAGATTGGGGTTCGACATCTAGTGGTCCGCCTGTACACGGTTGGTTTTATAGTGGTCTCGTAGTGTCTTAAAGAGTCCTTGGCTATGCCGACTCGGGGACACTTCGTATGTCATGTGCACAGCCTTGTACATGATGGTGCTGTATGATTGAGCCCGTGTGGGCCCCACCACGAAAACTTCGGACGAAATATCTATCATATGTTTGTTCAGGCTTATTCTGCAAGCCAATACTTTGTTTTCTTTTGAATTGTGGTATTCAAGTTGCTTCGAAATCAAATGTTGATTCCATATCTTTTTCTAAGTGGCTTCTCAACTTAACGGAAGTGTGATGATTTACTATGGAATTCATTCATTCATCCTCGTTCGAATGTTTATTGTGAAGACTATATGTTGCAATTTCTATCCGTTGATTCTACTTAACTATTTGTCTATCAAGATGCTAACGGATGTCACCCTCTTCAGGATGGCTCCGCCAACGCGTCAGAATCCGGATCGCAATGAAGGGAGTCAGGCGAACCCTCCGCCACCACCTCCGCCTCCGGAGGCATGGCAAGCTATCATGGCAGCCACCAACGCCAATGCTCAGATGATTCTGCAACTCTTGCAAGAACGCAGCCATGGGCAAGGCAATCAAGGAAATCAAGGCCAAGGCAACAATCAGCCTCACTTCGCTACACTCAACCAGTTTCTCGCAAATCAGCCCAAGTCTTTCAGCTACTATGCCGAGGCCACGGATGCCGATGATTGGCTCGTGGACATTAACAAGCATTTTGAATGTAGCAATGTCAGGCCTGAGGACTATGTCAAGTTCGCTTCTTTTCAGCTCAAGGACCAAGCTGCTAATCGGTTTCAGCAATACAAAGATTCCAGAGGAGGTCGTGTGATCACTTGGACTGACTTCTGTCGGGACTTCAAAGCGCACCACATTCCACAAAGTGTTGTTGAGAGCAAGCATGAGGAGTTCCGCAATCTCAAGCAAGGCAACATGTCTGTGTATCAATACAACATCCAGTTTCAGAAACTTGCTCGCTTTGCTAAACAAGACGTTCCTGATGAAAAGAGCATGATCTATCACTTCAGAGGTGGCCTTAGAGAGGATCTGCAGTTAGCTCTCGTTCTTGTTGAGCCTACTCAGTTTGATCAATTCTATAACATGGCACTGAAGCAAGAGGCTGCTCAGCTCAAGTGTGAGGCTTCTAAGAAGAGAGTCAGAGACGCAGTTCAGTCTTCTTCTTCCTCACTTGTGGCAGCTAAGCAACAGAAGTTCTGGTTGCCTCCTCCTCCGTTTCGTCAGCCTTACCAGTAGAAGAACAAAGGTGGCCATGGTTCTTCCAACTCTGGCTATCAGAACAAGTCTCAGAATCAAGCTCCAAAGTCCAATGCTCCTTATCATCGTCCACTCTCAGAGGTGACTTGCAACAAGTGTCAGCAGAAAGGTCACTATGCTAACAAGTGCTTCAACCAAAGGCGCCTTCCGCTTCCACCTCCTGTCAGATCTTCCAGCAATGCAGTGGTCAAGCATAATCCAAAGTCTGCAAAGGTGAACATGATGAATGCAGCTCAAGCGGACGAATCTACTGATGTGATAATGGGTAATCTTCCTGTTAATGATATTCCTGCAAAAGTTCTTTTTGATACTGGTGCATCGCTTTGTTTCATGTCAAGACCTTTTTTGCCAAGCATGAATTCACTTGGTGTTATCTGGATAAACCTTTGGGTGTTGTTTCTCCGGGGAAGTCAATGAGAGCCAACTCGATAGTTCCGGATGTTTCCATCAAGATGGGAAACTATAAATTTCTGTCTTCTCTAGTTGTTCTTGGTGACTCGGATATTGATCTAATTCTCGGGATGGACTGGCTTTCTAAGCAAAAGGCTCAACTTGATTGTGCTGCTAGGGAAATTCAATTGCCACACTCTTCTGAGGATGTGATTATTTATGCCGCTCGTGATGAAACCATTCGGTTATTTTCTCTCAAAGAGAAGGGCGAATTGAATGCCATCTCTCAAATTCCAGTCGTTTGTGAGTACCAAGATGTCTTTCCAGAAGAGCTTCCGGGTATGCCTCCTCACCGGCCAATTGAGTTCATTGTCGATCTTGAGCCAGGAACTGAACCCGTTTGCAAGCGTCCATACAAGCTTGGACCCAACGAGCGGAAGGAATTGAAGAAACAGCTCGATGAACAAGAGCGTCTGGGTTTGATCAGACCGAGTTCATCTCCATGGGGTTGTGGTGTTCTTTTTGTCAAGAAGGATGGCACGGACCGACTTTGTGTCGACTACCGTCCATTGAAAAAGAAGACAATCAAGAACAAGTATCCACTTCCCAACATCAATGAGCTATTCGAGCAACTCAAAGGTGCTAAAGTATTCTCCAAGCTTGACCTTCGTATGGGTTATCATCAGATTCGCATTCGTGAAGAAGATATTCCCAAGACATCATTCAGAACAAGCTTTGGTTCTTATAAATAAACTGTCGTGTCTTTCGGCCTTGTCAATGCTCCTCCAACATTCTCTCGGATGATGAATTTCATCTTCAACCCCTATACCAATGAATTCGTCCTGGTGTATCTCGATGATATATTGGTCTTCTCCAAGAATAAGAAGGACCATGCCAAACATTTGCGATTGGTGCTCGACAAGCTCAGAGAGTATCAATTCTATGCGAAGTTCTCCAAATGTGAGTTTTGGCTTGATGAAGTTCTTTACCTTGGTCACATCATCTCTGCCAAGGGCATCGCTGTTAACCCCGAGAAGGTGTCCGCAATTGTGAATTGGGAACCTCCTCAGAATGTCAAGCAGCTCCGCAGTTTTCTTGGTCTTGCAAGCTATTGCCGAAGATTCGTTGAGAATTTCTCTAAGATTGCAAAGCCTCTATCCAACCTCCTCCAGAAGCATGTGAAGTATGTCTGGTCTCCTGAGTGTGACGTTGCTTTCAACACTCTCAAAGAGAAACTAGTCACAGCTCCTGTCTTGACTCCTCCTGACGAATCCAAGCCATTTGAAGTTTTCTGTGATGCTTCTCTCCAAGGTCTCGGTGCTGTGTTAATGCAAGAGAAGAAAGTTGTGGCCTATACCTCTCGTCAGTTGAAGCCAAATGAGTAGAACTACCCCACTCACGATCTTGAGTTGGCGGCAGTTGTGCATGCATTAATAACGTGGAGACATCTCTTGTTGGGAAGACAAGTGGACATATTCACCGATCACAAGAGTCTCAAGTACATCTTCACTCAGCCCAACCTCAACCTCAGGCAGACTCGATGGGTCGAAATGATTCAAGAGTACAATCCGAGTATTGAATATACTCTATGCAAGGCCAATGTCATTGCAGATGCTTTAAGCAGGAAGGCTTATTGCAACAGCCTAATCCTCAAGCCATTCCAACCGGATCTTTGTGAAGCTTTCCGCAAGCTGAATCTTCAAGTTGTTCCTCAAGGCTTTCTTGCCAACCTCATAGTCTCTCCTACTTTGGAAGATCAAATTCGTGAGGCACAACTTCTTGATGCCATGGTGAAGAAGGTGAAACGTGGTATCGACAAGGGTCTTTCCAAATATAAGTGCTATCGCATTGATGACAGAGACACTTTATTCTTCAAGGAATGGATTGTGGTTCCTAAAGGTGATCTAAGGAAAGTCATAATGAACGAGGCGCACAATTCTCTCCTTTTCCATTCATCCTGGAAGTACGAAGATGTATCATGACCTCAAGCAGTCGTATTGGTGGACTCGAATGAAGCGAGAAATTGCTCAATTCGTGAATGAATGTGATGTCTGTCGAAGGGTGAAAGCAGAACACCAATGACCATCTGGTCTCCTCCAACCTCTTGCTATCCCAGAATGGAAGTTTGATCATATCGAAATGGACTTCGTGACTGGTTTTCCAAAGTCCAAGTGCGGAAATGATGCTATCTTCGTTGTCATCGACAAGCTTTCTAAAGTGGCTCATTTCCTTCCAATCAAAGAATCCATCACAGCAGCTCAGTTGGCAGAGCTATACACCTCCAGAATTGTCTCCTTGCACGGCATTCCACAATTGATTTCTTCTGATCGTGGAAGCATCTTCACCTCTAAGTTCTGGGACTCCTTCCAGAAGGCCATGGGCACAAACATTCGCTTCAGCACAGCTTTCCATCCTCAAACTAGTGGCCAAGTCGAGCGAGTCAATCAAATTCTTGAAGATATGCTCAGGGCTTGTGTCATTTCCTTTGGCATGAAATGGGAAGATTGCCTTCCATATGCCGAATTCTCCTACAACAACAGCTTCCAAGCAAGTTCGGGCAAGGCCCCATTCGAGATTCTCTATGGCAGAAAGTGCCGTACTCCTCTCAATTGGTCAGAGACTGGTGAACGCCAACTTCTTGTCAATGACTTAATCACAGAAGCTGAAGAAATGTGTAAAGTCATCCGTGATAATCTCAAAGCCGCGCAATCGCGCCAAAAGAGTTACTATGATAGTAAGCACCGTGATGTGGCTTTCGAGATCGGAGACCATGTCTACCTCCGCGTCTCTCCAATTAAAGGCACTCATCGCTTCGGTATCAAAGGGAAGCTTGCCCCTAGATACGTGGGTCCTTTCAAGATCATTGGCAAAAGAGGCGACCTCGGCTATCAACTTGAGCTTCCTTCCAACTTCGCGAACGTGCACGATGTGTTCCACATGTCACAGCTTCGCAAGTGCTTCAAGACGCCTGAGCGCACCATCAACTTCGAAGAGATTGACCTTCAAGAAGATCTGTCTTATCATGAGCACCCCGTTGCTATTCTTGAAGAAACTGAGCGCAAGACTCGCAACAAGTCAATCAAATTCCTGAAAGTGAAGTGGTTGCACCATTCCGACTGGGAAGCCACCTGGGAACGCGAGGACCACCTCTGTTCCGAATATCCGGAGTTCTTTCAGTCCTAGATCTCGGGACGAGATCCTCTCATAGTGGTGGAGTGTTGTAACACCCCGGATGTAACTTTCCATAATTGTAACTCCAACTCTTGCCATTTTCGGCTATGTGTTATGATATAGCCGCATCGTTGGCGTTACACCAAGTCTCCTGGATTGCGTTTGTTCCAAAAATAACTCTCCCGAAGGTTTCATTCCATTTGGATTCCGTTTGATATTCCTTTTCTGCGAAACACTGAAATAGGAAAAAAAACAGCAATTTGCACTGGGCCTTTGGTTAGTAGGCAAGTCCCAAAAATAATATAAAAGTGCATAATAAAGCCCATTAAACATCCAAAACAGATAATATAATAGCATGGAACAATAAAAAATTATAGATACGTTGGAGACGTATCAACCCAACGTCTTGGTCCGTGAAGGAGGTGTCAGTGCGGCAAACCAGGCAATCGGACTATGTGGCTTTATCGCTCCCACTTAGCCATAGGAGTTTTACAGTAGTAGTGTAGGCACAGCCCCTAGTATTGTTCGATTATCCGATCTTAGGTGTGAATGCTCGGTCGGGTGGAGGCCGGCCTATCGCATAATGCGGAAAAAATCACAAGAGATTTATACTTAGTCACCGAATAGCTGACCGGCTCTCGCCGCATCATGACATTCAATTTTCGGCTTTCTCTACTGAGGTGTTTGTCCGGATGAACCAGAAACACAATCACAGTAGTTCTCCCTTTACTACCTTAGCCGATAAAGCGGAATGTAAGGTAGCAACCACAGGAGCCGGGCAACCCAACTATTGAACAAAGACATGATTCGGAGCCAATGCATATAATGCTATATTCGGGACGCCGAGTTGCACTGTAAAAGTGTTTGGACTTTGTCTAGTATTTTAGCAAATGTACATGGCCTAATAGAGCCCTTGGCGATTTAAGTCGTACCAAGGTGTACATGATAATCGGACAAAAACAGGGAAATATATATTAAGAGATAAGCCAATAACACATAGGTTGGGAAAAAAACTGCTTCCATTATAGTCTGATCGATACGTCAAAACATATTGGTACAAATAGTGCACTAAGCAACAAGGCTATTTTACATGCCGAACACAAGGGAAAGTTGTGTAAGTGTCCTGAAAACGGACGAGTGATCTTTAGGGATCCGTTAGGTACTCTGCCACGCATCTATGCTGCTGTTCTCCTTGGTGTATTGTCCTTCGAGAGGATTATCGATCGGTTTTTGCATAGTAGGCCTCGAAAAGAGGCCTTGGTACTATCGAGAAGGTGATATGGGTTGTAAGGAACCTGAAAAATAAAAAGAAGGGAAAAAAAGAAATATGAGGGTGTAGATAGGTCGAGCCGTATTCTGGACTATATCCTTACTATGCCTCCATCCTTTCCCATGGTATATTCAGTGCGTAATTATGTACGCGTGGTACATATGCCACAATTTGGTAGGGGTTGATCTGGAGGCCGAATTGCTAATCGAGCTCCCGACGACCTGGACCATCATGCTGAGGGGTAGCCCGGACTCGTTTGACAGTGCCGACATAGTATTCGGTATAATAAGGCCACTCTGTACCTCTGCTGCCAGGGCCGCGGTATGCTCCTCAATACGGAGGGAACGCTCCATGTTTCCATTGACTGTTATAACACCGCGGGGTCTGGGCATCTTGAGTTTGAGATAGGCATAGTGCGGGACCGCATTGAAGCGAGTGAACGCGGTTCGTCCGAGCAGTGCATGGTAGCCACTACGGAAGGGGACGATGTCGAAGATCAAGTCTACGCCGCGGAAGTTGTCCGGTGAACCGAAGACGACCTCCTATGTCATTGAGCCCGTGCAGCGGGCCTCGACACCAGGTATTACTCCTTTAAAGGTGGTTTTAGTGGGCTTGACTCTTGACGGATCAATATCCATCTTGCAGACTGTGTCCTGATAGAGGAGATTAAGGCTACTGCCGCCGTCCATGAGCACTCGCGTAAGGTGGAATCCATTGATGATTGGATCAAGGACTAATGTGGCGGAGCCTCCGTGACAGATACTGGTCGGATGGTCCCTGTGATCAAAGGTGATCGGACAGGACGACCATGGGTTGAATTTTGGGGCGACTGGCTCTATCGCATAGACGTCCCTTAGCGCACGCTTGCGCTCCTTCTTGGGGATAAGAGTGACGTATATCATATTCACCGTTTTGACCTCGGGGGGAAATTTCTTCTGTTCCCCTATTTTCGGTGCGCGAGGTGCCACATCGTCATCCTCGCTGGGTGATCCTTTCTCCTTGTTTTCAGCATTTAACTTGCCGGCCTGTTTGAAGACCCAACAGCTTATGTTGGTGTGGTTGGCAGGCTTGTCAGGAGTGACGTGGATCTGGCAAGGTCGGTCAAGTATTCGGTCCAGGCTTGATGAACCGTCTTTGTTTCGTTTGTATGGCTTCTTCCATTGACCGGATTTGGAGCCACTGAATCCGGCGTTGACTGTCGTACTCTCTGTATCATCATTGTTGCTCCGACGCTTATGTTTGTTGCGTCGGGGCCTTCCGTTGCCGTTTCTGGCTTCAGAAATGCTAGGGTCGCTGGTACTGTTGCCGCTACGGGCCAGGCAGCTATCCTCGCCTGCGAAAAAGCGGGTCATTAGTGCTGTAAAGGCTGCCATGGACTTTGGCTTTCCTTGGCCAACGTGTCGGGGAGCCATTCGTCACGGATGCTATGTTTAAAGGCCGCTAGGGCTTCGGCATCCGGACAGTCAACAATCTGGTTCTTTTTAATTAGGAACCTGGTCCTGAATTTCCTGGCCGACTCTCCGGGCTGTTGGACTATATGACTGAGGTCATCGGCATCCGGAGGCCGAATATAAGTGCCTTGGAAGTTGTCTCTAAAGGCATCCTCCAAGTCATCCCAGCCTCCAATAGAGTTTTCTGGGAGGCTGTTCAACCAGTGCCGAGTTGGCCCCTTAAGTTTTAGGGGAAGGTATTTGATGGCGTGTAGATCATCACCGCGAGCCATGTGAATGTGGAGAAGAAATTCTTCAATCCATACTGCGGGATCTGTTGTGCCGTCGTATGATTCAATGTTCACGGGTTTAAACCCTTCTGGGAACTGGTGCTCCATTACCTCATCGGTGAAGCACAGGGGGTGTGCGGCGCCTCTATATTGGGCCATGTCTCAACGCAGCTTGGATGAAGTCCGTATGCGGTTTTCGGCCCGAGCATGATTATGCTTGTCGCGCCAGGCTTGATAGCCATCTTCTCGCGCCAGGGCACGCCCCCGCGATCCGTAGATTGATCTGGTCTGACCTGCTTTGTTCTCCAGGTCTTATCGTAGGTCATATGTGTATCCCTGAGCCGTTGTTTCTCTGCTTTTATAGCGAGGTGGTGTGGGCTGGTGTTCGGCTTCAGTTGCCATTCTATCCCGGCCACGTGGTGGTCGATCGGGTCCGTCAGCCGCGTTACGCATGGGTGGTATGGGCTCTAACTCCTCATCGTCGAATTGGGGTAGCAGCTTACGCTTCGGGTAACTCCTTTTTGGGCGCTCGAGGCCGTATTCTTCTGCTGCCAGGACATTAGTCCATCTGTCGTTGAGCAGATCTTGGTCAGCTTGAAGCTTTTGCTATTTCTTTTGTAGGCTTCTTGCGGTGGCTATTAGCCGACGCTTAAACCGCTCTTGTTTGAGGGGTTCCTCTGGCAACATAAAATCTTCGTCGCCGAGGCTCACGTCGTCCTCGGAGAGTGGTAGATAGTTGCTATCCTTCGAGTCCTTGTTCCCTGCTTGCTCGTCAGGGTTGACTTGTCCGTCCTCCCTATCATCCTGTTCGGGTGTTGGTTCGATGGGGTCTTCTTGGTCTTTGGTGTTTTCCAGAGTATCATTGTTTCCGGTGCCGATATTGCTGTCTTTTTCACAACGCGATTTAGAGCGGCGTCATTGACGTCGACGCTTCGGTGGTATCTGAGGAGGTTCGTCCTCGACTGGGTTCTTCTCACCATCGTCGTCGCCTTCCTTAGGTGTGTCCACAATGTATACGTCGTATGAGGAAGTGGCCGTCCGGCGTCCGGGGAACGGCGGGTTTTGGGCCTGCTCCTCTCCGGTATCGTCGTCCATACCGTCGATGTCTTCGGAGGCGTAATCGAGCATGTCGGTAAGATCGTCGACAGTGGCTATGAAGTGGGTGGTGGGTGGGAAGCAAAATTCCCCGTTTTCAGCCCCTAGTCCGGGCTGGGCGCAATTCGGAAGCGGTTCCTCTATGAGGATGAGGGATCGCATTAAGTCCAAAGCCTCGTTTAAGAGCGAGGTTTGGACGGGGACAGAAGTTTCTGGGCCGAGTTCGCATGACGCGGACCTCCAAGGTTCTGAGTTAGTGTTCGGAGAAGAGACCGGCTTTGTAATGATTGCTGGAGACGCTACTCTCTCGGGTTTTCCGGTATTGAGCTCTAAGGCCACAGAGAGTCCGGCGGGCTCTAGACTCCCGTCTTCGGACCTGGTGACGCGCTCTGGATCTAAGGCCGGAGCGGTGGTTGTGGCCGCGAGCCCTTGGAAGATCAAGTCTCCTCGGATATCTGTGACATAGTTCAGGTTTCCAAAACTGATCTGGTGACCAGGGGCGTAGCTGTCGATCTACTCCAGGTGGCCAACCGAGTTGGCACGCAGTGCGAAGCCACCGAACACAAAGATCTAGCCGGGAGAAAAATCTCCTTCATGGCAGCATTGTTGTAGATGATTGACGGAGCCATCGAGCCTTTCGACGACGACACAGTGGAACTCTCAGTGAAAGCACCAATGTCGGTGTCAAAACCGGCAGATCTCGGGTAATCCCGAACTATGTGATGACCCACAAGTATAGGGGATCTATCGTAGTCCTTTCGATAAGTAAGAGTGTCGAACCCAACGAGGAGCAGAAGGAAATGATAAGCGGTTTTCAGCAAGGTACACTACAAAAAACACATCCGTGACATTTTGGGCCGAACGAAAAAAATTCTGTCATACATATGACACTTCTATGACGATAATTGTGACAAAACCCAGTATCATCATAGATGTGGTGGGCTCCTACTTCTATGACAAAAATCATGACAGAAAATGGGCTTTTCGTCCTGGGTGGGCCGGAGACGCAGCTGCATGACATTCTTTGGGCCGTCCATGACGGAAAAAACCCTGGTAGAAGCGAGGGCGAGGAAAATTTCGGGGAGTTCCCGGTTACGGTGGGAGGTCGGGGGCCGAGCGATGCGCGTTTCTCTCGTACACGTACGCGCGTGTGTTCGAGGCGTTGGCTCTAACTGAACCTGAGCAAGGCGTTGGGCTCTAACTGAACCCGAGTGATTGCACTGCAGGCTACGCGTTACTGAACCCGAGCGATCGATCGATGGCTGTTAACTGAACCCGATCGAGCGATTCCTTCGCTACTTCTGCTAACTGAAGCCGATCGATGCTGCCTGTGGGATGAACAGTGAGCGTTGCGGGGGGGGGGGGGGTTGGATGAACAGTGAGCGGTGGCGTTGCCTCTGGATGAACAGGACCCCGTGGTGTGGTGGAGGGCTGGATGAACAGTAGACGGTGGAGGGGTGCCCGTGGAGGGGTGGTTGAACAGGACCCCGTGGTGTGGAGGGCTGGATGAACAGTAGACGGTGGAGGGGTGCCCGTGGAGGGGTGGTTGAACAGTAGTCGGTGGAGTAGCGCGCGGTGGAGGCAGGATGAACAGGAGCCCTTGGAGGCTGGAGGAGGTCGACGGTAGCCCATGGAGGCTGGAGGAGGTCGACGGTGGAGATGAACAGTATCCCGTGGAGTCCAGTTTTGCGGTACGCCACACCCCTTCCGATCAACAGGACCCCCGTTTCGACCTTAGGAGGTCCGTTTCGTCCGTTTTGCGGTACGCCACACCCCTCCCGATCAACAGGACCCCCGTTTCGACCGTAGGAGGTCTGTTTCCTCCATTTTGCGGTACACCACACCCCTCCCGATCAACAGGACCCCCGTTTCGACTGTAGGAGGTCCGTTTCCTCCGTTTTGCGGTACGCCACACTCCTCCCGATCAACAGGACCCCCGTTTCGACCGTAGGAGGTTCATTTCGTCCGTTTTGCGGTACGCCACACCCCTCCCCATGAACACGACGCATTTCGTTGCCTCCCCATGAACACGACGCATTTCATTGCCTCCCCATGAACACGACGACGACGATGTTTCTCCGTTCCGACCCAGCCATGTACACGAGGCCTGGCCGTACGTATGCGCGAGTAGGCGTTCAAGACCCCGCCCGTATGTACACATACGTGGCCGTATTTTCTTTCTTGCACCCCGGCCGCTGTACGTACGTGTACATGCTACGTGCGCGCCTCTACATCCACCAGTATATATGTACATACACGTTCGCGACCAGAATGACAACGCTACGTACGCTTCGACCAGGTGGGTCCCAACTGTCAGGCACTTGTTTTGCAAAAAAGGCACTTCCTTGCCTGCGAAGATGTAGCTGGTGGGTCCCAGCAGTCAGGGGGGCGAATCATTATTTTTGCTCGGACGCACTTCCTTGCGTGCGAAGATGTAGCTGGTGGGTCCCAACAGTCAGGGGGAAACGTTTTTTTTGCGAAATACAGTGGCCCGTCCTATGTGTCCCAGCTGTCAGGTGGAGGAATCATTATTTTCCGCGTAATAAGGAGGCACTTCCTTGCTGCGGCCGTGGACCCAGCTGTCAGCCTCTCCACATACAGTCCACATCCGATGGAAGTCGTTCCTTGACCATGTTGACCACGCCATGCCGAGAGCACCAGGGCGGTGGACGATGGCGAGGCCTAGGAAGGGGACGACGGGGAGCCGGGGAAGACGCGACAGTGGAAGCCCGCGCGGAGAGGAGTACGAGGGTTCACTGGTTCGGCTGCGGTGTGAGGCTGTCGTCGCCGCAGGGCCTGGCCAGCTGTGGGAACAGTAGGGGGCGGTGAGGCCTCCGCAGCAACACAGCCGGCCACGGGAGGCAGGAGCATGCGGCATGACCGGCGCTGCTTTGGGCGGTTGGAGCAAGAAGACCAGAGGTTGAAGAAGCACTACGGCCGTTGGATGGACATCATACGGTCACTGGAGCTAGAATCGTTCATATTCACTAAAGTTGACAAAGGCCCCCGTCCCAGTCAACTTAGTAGGCCCACAAGTCAGCCTCCCACCATGGTGGGTCCCAGCTAGCAGGGGGAGTATTCATTTTTTTGTGCGTAATAAGGAGGCACTTCCTTGCGTGCGAAGATATAGCTGGTGGGTCCGAGCTGTCAGCGGCGGTAACGTTTTTTTCACGAAATACAGAGGCCCTTTCGGTGGGTCCCTGATGTCAGGTGGAGGAATCATTATTTTGCGCGTAATAAGGAGGCATTTCCTTGCGTGCGGCCATGGACCAGCTGTCGGCCTCTCCACATATAGTCCACTTCAGATGCATGTAGGTCGTTGACCACATTGACCAGGCCGCAGCGAGAGCACCAGGGCGTTGGACGATGGCGAGGCCTAGGAAGGGAACGACACGGAGGCAGGGAAGACTCGGCAGTTGTTTCCCGCGCGGAGGGGAGTACGACTGTACGAGGGTTTACTAGTTCGTCTGCCGTCGCCGGAGAATAACAGCAGGTGTGGGTGAGTAGAGGGATGGCTAGGCCAGTGATGGGAGTACGGTGGGGCGGTGAGGCCTGCGCGGCAGGAGAGTCGGCCGCGGGGAGAAGGGAGCAGGCAGTCCCGCCGGCGCTTATTTGAGCGGCTGGACCAGGAAGAGCAGAGATTGAAGAAGCACGACGGCTGCGGGATGGCCATCCAACAGTCACTGCTTGTGCATCAACCTTTTTTAGGAGAGCCTCAAATCTGTGGAAAACATCATACAACCCATCTGCCATTATTTCTAATAATTTACAGCCCATTTGCTAATTATTAAGGTTTTTTTGGAGCCCATATTCTTTTTGTTAGCATTACAGCCCATATTGTGGCCACGGTTAAAAAATTATACGAAATTTTGCATATTTCGGTGCGGTCCGAACTGTTTTTAATCCCGAAATTTCGACTCACATTCAAACTGATTTTAAAAATAAATGTATATCAATATAAAATCCAACAAATTCTCCATGCATAAAAATTAATGTAATTTAAAATCTCAAAATCAAAAAAAAGATATTTGAAACTAATTGCTGGTTTGATGTGTTTTAAAAATGTACAGCCCATTTCTCATTACTGGGCCATTTTCTCGGCCAACCGAATGAATGCTCTCCTCGTCTTGAAAGATTTGCAGCTCAACAGGCCTGACAAAGCGACTTACTTGGCAAATCACAAAAAAACTGGGCTGTGGCCGTGGACCCAGTTGTCAGCCTCTCCACGTACAATACTCTTCCGATGGAAGTCGTTCCTTGACCACGTTGACCACGCCGCGCGGAGAGCACCACGGCAGTGGACGACGGCGAGGCCTAGGAAGGGGACGACGCGGAGCCGGGGAAGACGCGGCAGTGGATGCCCGCGCGGAGAGGAGTACGAGGGTTCACTGGTTCGGCTGCGGTGTGAGGATGCCGTCGCCGCAGGGCCTGGCCAGCGGTGGGAATAGTAGGGGGCGGTGAAGCCTCCGCGGCAGCACAGCCGGCCACGGGAGGCAGGAGCATGCAGCACGACCGGCGCTGCTTTGGGCGGCTGGAGCAAGAAGACCAGAGGTTGAAGAAAGACTACGGCCGTTGGATGGACATCGTACGGTCACTGGAGCTAGAATCGTTCATATTGACTAAAGTTGACAAAGGCCCCCGTCCCAGTCAACTTAGTAGGCCCACAAGTCAGCCTCCCACCATGGTGGGTCCCAGCTAGCAGGGGGAGTATTCATTTTTGTGTGCGTAATAAGGAGGCACTTCCTTGCGTGCGAAGATATAGCTGGTGGGTCCGAGCTGTCAACCGCGGTAACTTTTTTTTTGCGAAATACAGAGGCCCTTTCGGTGGGTCCCTGATGTCAGGTGCAGGAATCATTATTTTGCGCGTAATAAGGAGGCATTTCCTTGCGTGCGGCCGTGGACCCAGCTGTCGGCCTGTCCACGTACAGTCCACTTCAGATGCATGTCGGTCGTTGACCACGTTGGCCAGGCCGCGCCGAGAGCACCAGGGCGGTGGACGACGGTGAGGCCTACGAAGGGAACGACATGGAGGCAGGGTAGACTCGGCAGTTGTTTCCCACGCGGAGGAGAGTACGACTGTACGAGGGTTTACTGGTTCGCCTGCCGTCGCCAGAGAATAACAACTGGTGTGGGTGAGTAGAGGGATGGCTAGGCCAGCGATGGGAGTACGGTGGGGCGGTGAGGCCTGCGCGGCAGCAGAGCCGGCCGCGGGGAGGAGGGAGCAGGCAGTCCCGCCGGCGCTTGTTTGAGCGGCTGGAGCAGGAAGAGCAGAGATTGAAGAAGCACGACGGCCGTTGGATGGCCATCCAACAGTCACTGCTTGTGCTTCAACCTTTTTTTAGGAAAGCCTCAAATCTGTGGAAAACAACATACAACCCATCTGCCATTATTTCTAATAATTTACAGCCCATTTGCTAATTATTCAGGTTTTTTTTGGAGCCCATATTCTTTTTGTGAGCATTACAGCCCATATTGTGGCCACGGTTAAAAAATTATACGAAATTTTGCATATTTCGGTGCGGTCCGAACTGTTTTTAATCCCGAAATTTTGACTCATATTCAAACTGATTTTAAAAATAAATGTATATCAATATAAAATCCAACAAATTCTCCACGCATAAAAATTAATGTAATTTAAAATCTCAAAATGAAAAAAAAGATATTTGAAACTAATTGCCGGTTTGATGTGTTTTAAAAATGTACATCCCATTTCTCATTACTGATGGGCCATTTTCTCGGCCAGCCGAATGAAAGCTCTCCTCGTCTTGAAAGATTTGCAGCCCAACAGGCCTGACAAAGCGACTTACTTGGCAAATCACAAAAAAACTGGGCTGTGGCCGTGGACCCAGCTGTCAGCCTCTCCACGTACAGTACTCTTCCGATGGAAGTCGTTCCTTGACCACGTTGACCACGCCGCGCGGAGAGCACCATGGCGGTGGACGACGGCGAGGCCTAGGAAGGGGACGACACGGAGCCGGGGAAGACGCGACAGTGGAAGCCCGCGCGGAGAGGAGTACGAGGGTTCACTGGTTCGGCTCCGGTGTGAGGCTGCCGTCGCCGCAGGGCCTGGCCAGCGGTGGGAATAGTAGGGGGCGGTGAGGCCTCCGCGGCAGCACAGCCGGCCACGAGAGCCAGGAGCATGCGGCACGACCGGCGCTGCTTTGGGCGGCTGGAGCAAGAAGACCAAAGGTTGAAGAAGCACTACAGCCGTTGGATGGACATCGTACGGTCACTGGAGCTAGAATCGTTCATATTGACTAAAGTTGACAAAGGCCCCCGTCCCAGTCAACTTAGTAGGCCCACAAGTCAGCCTCCCACCATGGTGGGTCCCAGCTAGCAGGGGGAGTATTCATTTTTTGTGTGCGTAATAAGGAGACACTTCCTTGCGTGCGAAGATATAGCTGGTGGGTCCGAGCTGTCAGCGACGGTAATGTTTTTTTCGTGAAATACAGAGGCCCTTTCGGTGGGTCCCTGATGTCAGGTGGAGGAATCATTATTTTGCGCGTAATAAGGAGGCATTTCCTTGCGTGTGGCCGTGGACCCAGCTGTCGGCCTCTCCACGTACAGTCCACTTCAGATGCATGTCGGTCGTTGACCATGTTGACCAGGCCGCGCCGAGAGCACCAGGGCGGTGGACGACGACGAGGCCTAGGAAGGGAACGAAACGGAGGCAGGGAAGACTCGGCAGTTGTTTCCCACGCGGAGGGGAGTACGACTGTACGAGGGTTTACTGGTTCGTCTGCCGTCGCCGGAGAATAACAGCAGGTGTGGGTGAGTAGAGGGATGGCTAGGCCAGTGATGGGAGTAAGGTGGGGCGGTGAGGCCTGTGCGGCAGCAGAGCCGGCCGCGGGGAGGAGGGAGCAGGCCTAGACGGGGCAGCCCAAAACCACGTCCAACACTTGCCAAAACTTCATCCCTTGTTTTCTCTGTGTTTCGCACACTCGACATTGTGTGGGCATTTTGACTGTGCATCATATGAAGATGTTCTATGCATGAATGTTGATCAGCATGTTGTTAACTGGCTGGTAGTTCCATTTTCGACCATGAATAAAACTTCCAACATGATGTTAACCCTGTTTGAAAAGGCCGTGTTAATATAAATGCTCTGCCTTTGAAAGTTGCAGTTTCTTATCTGAAACTGAACTTGCAGTTTCTTATCTGAAACTGAAACTTGCAATTTCTTCTCTGAGAATCACATTGTTTGCACTTTTATACTCCTATGAAACTACATTTTTAAGTGCTAAAAATAGATCTCTAGAATTCATAAAATACTTCATATGCTCAATACTGCAAATCTGAAATTCAAAAGACATTCATATCTGAAAGTACTCTCAAAATACACAACACAAAACACAATTCACAACCTGCAAATACTGACAACCCTAAGCTCCTCCTGACAATTCACAACCTGCCCGACTATTGGGCTGGGGGGCAGCCCCCTCCTATTCCTCTGTGGCAGACAGCCGCCCCGTGAGACGATGTGAACGGCGAGGGATACGATGGCGGGGAAGCGTCGTCGGGCCAACTGCTTTTCTGCTCTTGCAGTTGGGTTCGGTCGACGAAGACTCCACCGGCTCGCTCTGGCAGGACACCCTCACAAACGGCACCCTGTAGATGCTCGATCCTTCAATCTCTCGTGGATGCTCCATCTGGGAACGATACTCCCACCACCGCTCACTCACGATCGGATTAGGTGAATCTGTTTGCTCCATGGCCCAGAGGAGCAGCTCTATGTACTCCGGCGCGACTCCCTCCGGGAGTATCGCCGCCTTTTGGCTCTGTTGCAGATATTGGGCCATGGATATCGCCATCGCCGCTAGTTGGTCCTTGTTGTCAAACCAAGATTGTATCTCCAACATCCTAGCTAGCTTCACAGGGTCGCCGTCTGCGATCCTCACGTATCGGTTGTACTCCTCCATCGATCTACTTCTCCACGGCACCTTCACTGGCCGGCGGTGGTTTTTGAATGGAAGAGGAGAGGAGCAGCGCTGGATTTGGATTAGAACGGGAGAGGAGCGACGCTGGTTTTGGAGTGGAACAGGAGAGGACGGGCGATGGTTTTGAAATGGAAGAGGAGAGGAGCAGCGCTCCATTTAGATTGGAACAGGAGAGGAGCGGCGGTGGTTTAAGAGGAGAAGAGCGGAAGAGCGGCGCCGGTCTTGGAAGTATTTTTTTGTTGTTTTGCATCTTTTGGGTCAAAGTTTGACCACGTACTATATTTGACAAGCAAAATGTGAATGCATGTCACCAAAAATTGTATCGTTTGGTTCGTATCTGAATGTACTTTCAAATTATATTATTTTTGCAACGTATAACATATATTTTATGTGCGAAGAGAGAAACACTAGCAAGCAAGCGCGGAGGCTCCTGCCTATATAGTGGAGTAGTACTAGTTTTCTTTTGTCTACCGGAGCCGGCTTGACCTCGTCAATGACTGTCGAGAAGTCTTCATGCACGTGGCCCGGAGGCGCAGTTATCGTCATTTTGATCTGAAGCGCCGGATTATAACATATAACACGAAAAAATGCCACATGACGAGAAATCATAACCTCACTGCCCAAAGGAGACAACATGAATCCCGACGGACAAACTAGACGAGGAACAAAGCTCATTAAAGATAAACTCATAGAAAAGGGGTCCGTCGATAGATGTCCTAATTAACATAGCCGGCTTGACCTAGATGGCAGCCGAGTAGTCACTGTTTGTGCATGTGCCCCCAATGACTAGCCCAACTCAGTTGTCGCTATTTAACCCTCGCAGTGATCCGAAGCACATGACACCTAATTTTGCGAGATGACAAGAAACCTTTTTTTTACATTTCTCACCACAACTACAGCCATGTACAACACAAACTGCACGATATGTAGACGATAGCCAATCCAGGCGTGTCTGCTGGAGTCTGGTCACATGCATGGACGAACTGATCTTCCGTGTCTTGCAGGGATCGTCCAGACACCAACGTAGTACAACACTTCTCTAGTACTATCGCTCGTCTCCCTCTTCTATTAAGTCACCCGACATGCGGGGCCGGGGAGTGTGCCTATGGTCGGTTCTCAATTGCCGTCCCACATGTGTGTGCAAACGCAATATGCACCGAAAACCCAAGGTTTCCTCCGCAAGGTTCGTCCACGGAGGGTGAGTCAGGGCCTAAGATCAGGCCGAAAGGCGTAGTCGATGGACAACAGGTCAATACCATTCAGAGAGCAGCGTGCCAGACTGACCGACCGTCTGGGGTGCGACGCGAACGCGACGGGCGTGTTGTATACTCCGTACATGTGTACCGCCGTTTTCTAGACGCTTTGCTCCATGGCGCGGGCGCAATCCATGGATACAAAATTAGTATACTCTATACTATTTAAAAGTCGAGGGCGGGGCTTTTCCTGCGCAGTAGGCGGGGCAGTTCCGCCTAGTCGGTTCGACAGAGACGCGAGAAGACGAGGGAGTAGGCTGCTGCAAACGTAGGGCTGTGTGATTTGACAGCGAGTTACTGCTGGACAGGTGGGGCCCCGTGATTTGACTTGCCATTATCATTTTAACTGCGGCGCTACGACCGGTGTGAGTCTCCCGATTCCTGACCACCTCCATACAGGTGCCTCTCCCAATGCTTCACCATGTAGTAGCGGCTGGCTCTTGCATGAGAGCCCACTTCTCCACTTTTTCCTTGCCTCTCTTTCCTCCACATATGCAAAAATGCCATGTAAAGCGCACTATTGTACTTACTTTTACTTGCTCCTACAGGTGCTTAAGCTTGCCACATAGGCATAAAGTCTGATGTGGCAAGTTAATCAAGAAGAGAGAGACTAGTTTGGTGACCCAAGGAAGAAACGGTGCTAAGCGCGTGTACCTAGGTGAAAAGACAATTTTGAGTCTATAGCTAATTAAATGAAGCAAACTTAGCAACACCATTTCATTGGAAGAGGTCACTCCTTGGCAAATGCAATAAATACTAGTACTCCCTGCGTCCCATAATATAAGAACGTTTTTGGCACTACACTAGTGTCAAAACGTTCTTATATTATGGGACGAAGGGAGTAGGAAGAAAGAGATAGAGAGGAGTAAAAAAACTACACTTATAGCCAACCTTGTTGTAGTATGAGTGACTAAGTGATGACTATGTATGACATGCCAACATCAAATAGCTTAACGCACCGTGTTAAATCTCCAAGGGCGCGACCGCGCGAGCGACGCGACGGTCGTGGTAGGCGCGACCATGATACGGGCTGCTGGCAGCCCTTGGATCTGAGATCAAACGGTCGCATGCTAAGTTGCTGAAAATTTGCAGAATAACCCTCCAGGATAGGATATTCACCCATAGGTCTAGAATCACGCCATGCAACCGTTCGATCTCAGATCCAAGGGCTCTCGGAAGCCCGTATCATGGGAGAATGGAAAGCCACTACCCTGCCGTTCGCACGGTGGCAGTTCGCTCCTACTCGTCCCCGCACGTCCTTCAATTCTACGGCGGTTCGCTCCTAGTCGTCCCGTCCATTCACATTAAGGCAGTTCCACTAATCCTAACCCTCCTCCCAAATCCATGGTGTCCCAAATCTCCATGATCGGCGGTGAGTACAAGGTTAGAACCATCACCGGCGATGAGTTTGACGTCATCTACACCCGTTCTTCCGCGACGGTGAAAGGATGCCTTTCTCGCTTCAGACGCATGTTCGAAGACTCAGATGATGAGTGGGTCGCTGGGCTAGATGTTGAGTACACCACAGTCCTGGGACCAGAGAAGGATCTAAAGGACGAAGAGAGGAAGAAGCCCGCCGTGATCCAGGTTCGCGTGCATGACTTATGCTTGGTCTACCACATATGCCATGCCGATGTTGAGTGCCAGGATTTTAAGGACTTCCTCGAGAGCAACCGCCGTTATTTTAGTCTGACTAAAAATAGTCTCTTTAAGAGGCTAAAGTTCCAAGCACCCCTGACTAAAGAGGGGCTAACACTAGTCTTGAGACTAAATTTTTTTAGTCAGGGGTACCCCTACTAAAATATGAACTAGTCCTCTCTCTACTCATTTAACTCCTCTCCTTTAACACAGGCAAGTTCTGGATTGGAGGGTTTGGAGGATAATAAATGCTCATTAACTTGATTTTAGCCTTTTTAGTATTTGGATCCAAGCATGGGTGAGGCTAGCATGTTTTAGTCCCACTACTTTTAGTCATGGGACTAAAACGTATCCAAGCACCCTCTTAGTTTTATTTAAGGGGTGGGTTGTGCTGGACACCATTATTGTGACTAGCCTTTTTAATAGTACTATATGCATAATTTGGCGAGGAGTGCTCTCTATATGTACCACCTTTTTTTTAATTTCAAGTTTTGCTCCATGGCGCAATCCATCGATATTACTGATGTACAAAAGTATACATTTTTTAAAAGGCTAGAGGGCGGGGCAGTCTAGCTTGGTCGGTTTCACGAGAGGCGAGGGCCTTTGTGATTTGACGGCTCATTACTGCTGGAAGGCGGGGCCTTGTGATTTGACTGCTCGTATAAATGCGCCGACGACCGGATCGAGGAGGAGCAAAGAACCATGCGGTATACTCAAGTTTTCCACTGGAGTAGTACTGCGACAGAGGAGCACGAAACACGACAGCCCAGTGCCATATGGCGATAAAAAATGATCTAATTTGCTAGTCATCTCATTGTTAGCATTGTTCCATTCATTCCCTCAAAAAAACATTGTTCTATTCATGCCTCGCAGAGAACGTGACATGTGCGGCGAAAGACCGAAGCAAAAGATGAAATATGGGAGCAAAAGAAGAAGGAAGATTATCACCCCAAATGATCTAATTCGCCACGGAGTCGTAACTGCTTCTTCATCGCCTCCACAACCTCCATCTCCTTGCGCGTCTCCTCCGCCATCTTCTTCATTCTGTCCATGACGCGGGATTTCTCGACGCGAGCCTTCATCATCTGTTCCACGGCCGCATTACGTACCTTGACAGCAACCGGGTGCTCGATGCAGAGCTTCGCCAACTCCTCCTTCTGTTCCATGACGAGGGCCTGCAGCATCTTCATCGAGTGTAACACCCTGCATGTAACTCTCCATATTTGTAACTCCGACTCTTGCCATTTCGGCTATGTGTTATGATATTCCCTCCGTGGTCGGGTTTTGTTTTTCGTTTTGTATTTTGTTCATGTCATGCATTTCATATCATGTCATCATGTGCATTACATTTGCATACCTGTTCGTCTCTTGCATCCGAACATTTTCCCCGTTGTCCGTTTTGCAATCCGGTGCTCCTATCTCCTCCGGTGCACCCCTCTTGTTTTCTTTCGTGTGCGGGTGTCAAACTTTCTCGGAATGGACCGAGGCTTGTCAAGTGGCCTTAGTATACCACCGGGAGACCACCGGTCAAGTTTCGTTCCATTTGGAGGTCGTTTGGTACTCCAACGGTTAACCGGGCATCCGCAAAGGGCATTTGAGTGTGCAGCAAAACCCCCTCAAAAACCAGCCCAAAACCCACCAAACTCTCTTCCATGTTGTAGGTCGTTCGATCACGATCGTGTGGGTGAAAACCGCACCTCATTTGCAGCCTCCTAGCTCCCTCTACCTATTTATATGTGAGACCCCCGAATTTTTCGCGCAGTCCAAACCCTAGTTCGTTCCCCTCACGCCGCCGGACGTGTCCGCCTCCGGCCGGACGCGTCCACTCCCACCGCCGCCGCCACGTGTCACCGCCGCCTTCGCCGTCGCCGCCGGCCCGCCCGAGCCCGCGGGGAGCCCTCCCCGGCCGGCGCGCCCGCCGCCGCCCGCCTCCCGTGCCCGCGCCGCCGCCGCCTCGCCGGCGTGCCCGCCCGCCGCCAACCCGCGGCTCCAACCGCCGCCGCCGCGTGCCACCACCGACGCCGGCGCCCCCCTCTCCGCCGCCTCCCTCCGGCACCGTCCTCCCCTCGCCGGCCCTTTCCTCCGGCCTCCTCCTCCGGCGCCCGCTTCGGCCGAGCTCGAGCCCGAGCCGGCGAGCTCGCTCCCTGAGATCTCGATCTACTGTAGCGGTTGACTTTCCCGAACCCTAAAACTTCCAAGTCTTTTTCTGTTACGATAAGTGCCCATGTTCAACATTGCATAACTCTCTGCATATAGCTCCGTTTCGCGCGTGTAATATGTCAAATTGTTCGTCTCGTGATGCTCTACATTTTGTTCAATTGCACCATGTTCATTGGAGGCCATCTTGATGCCCAAATCTCTGTTGCAAGAGTGCTAGTTGCTGTTATCTGCTGGTTCTTATCAGAACTTGGAGATTTTTTATTTTTGTATCATTTAATCTGTGCATCTTATGGGCATGAGCTCTACATGTGTTTTGTTGCATGTCATGCCGTCTTTCCAAGGGTGTATGCCTTGTATTTTTGTGATCTCTGTGGTGACTAGCACAAGCATGCAAACTAGGCCCCGTAATGTTTCTGATTTCAGGGACTTATTTCTCTAAGTCTGTCTGCTGTTATTTCGTTGCCATGTAAACTTGATCCTACAGAGAGATCCATGCATATTTTGGAGATGTTCAGTAAGGATGTTTTATAGATATAGTTGTAATTGATCCATTCCTGCCCTTGTTTGCAATTATGGAGTGCCATAGCATGACTCAATCTTGCTCTACCTTTGCTATAAAATATTTCTGGCAGATTCTTAACATGATATTCACTTTTGCCAAGCTTGTTGTAGTTGATCCATACATGCTATGCTTTTGCTCTTGCCATGGTTAGCTTCATAAACATGCCATCTTGCTGTAGGTATCCTTGTTTTGTCATGCATTGCTTTGTGGTGAGTGCATCAAGCTCACGAAGATGCCTTCATATTATTATTTCTGCCATGCTCTGTTTTCTGCTGTCTGAAACCTGATAACGGAACTTGCTATGTTTACATGCTTGCCATCATATCTTCTGGTCCTTTTTGTCTTATGGTCAGTAAGCGACTTTTGTCATATGCATTTAGTAGAATACTGCCATGCCTTGTTTTGCTATGTTAACTTTCTGTAGCATGTTGTTTTTGTGCTCTGAACATTGCTACCTGATGCTGTTTTCTGCCATGTCCAGTAATTTCACTAAGTCTGTGAACCTGTTATCTTTTGCACTTTTGCCATGGTTGTTTGACCTTGATATGTTGTGATCTAGCCGTAGCTCAGTGTTCATCTTTTGTCAAGCATCTCCTGTAGATTACTGTCGAATGCTTTGTTGTTATGTTGGAGTGCTGTAGCATTGTTGCTTGTTGGATTTTAAGTGCTATCATGCTGTTAATCGCAGATTCGTGTCATTCTTGTTTTGCTTGCCATTTGCAAACCGTGCATCCATTTCCGGTTATCTTTATATCGATTTCGACCGAAATCATCTCATCTTTCCAGTGGCATGCTTGGTTTGCCAAGTTACTGCCTTGTTCATCATTTTCCTTCCGGAGCACGCATATGCATCGCATATCACATCTCGCATAACATACATGTTTTGCATCATGTTGCTTGTGCATTTCTCGTGGTTGATTGTGGTTCCGTTTTTTTGTGTTCTTGTCTTGGGTAGAGCCGGGAGACGAGTTCGCGAACGAGGAACCTGTTGAGTACGCTTACGAGGATCAAGCTTTCGACAACTCTGAGAACCTTGCAGGCAAGATGACCACCCCTCGAAATCACTTCTATCTTTGCTTTGCTAGTTGTTCGCTCTATTGCCATGCTGCGCTACCTATCACTTGCTATATCATGCCTCCCATATTGCCATGTCAGCCTCTAACCATCATTTCCTAGCAAACCGTTGTTTGGCTAAGTTACCGCTTTTGCTCAGCCCCTCTTATAGCGTTGCTAGTTGCAGGTGAAGTTGAAGCTGGTTCCATGTTGGAACATGGATATGATGGGATATCACAATATCTCTTATTTAATTAATGCATCTATATATTTTTGGTAAAGGGTGGAAGGCTCGGCCTTATGCCTGGTGTTTTGTTCCACTCTTGCCGCCCTAGTTTCTGTTATACCGGGATTATGTTCCTTGAGTTTCCGTTCCTTACACGGTTGGGTGATTTATGGGACCCCCTTGACAGTTCGCCTTGAATAAAACTCCTCCAGTAAGGCCCAACCTTGGTTTTACCATTTGCGACCTAAGCCTTTTTCCCCCGGGTTTTCTAGAGCCCGAGGGTCATCTTTATTTTAAACCCCCGGGCCAGTGCTCCTCTAAGTATTGGTCCAACCTGTCAGTCGCCGGTGGCCACCAGGGGCAACTCTGGTCTGGCCTATCGGAAGCTTGGACAATCCGGTGTGCCCTGAGAACGAGATATGTGCAGCTCCTATCGGGATTTGTCGGCACATTCGGGCGGCTTTGCTGGTCTTGTTTTACCATTGTCGAAATGTCTTGTAAACCGGGATTCCGAGACTGATCGGGTCTTTCCAGGAGAAGGTTTATCCTTCGTTGACCGTGAGAGCTTATGATGGGCTAAGTTGGGACACCCCTGCAGGGTATTATCTTTCGAAAGCCGTGCCCGCGGTTATGAGGCAGATGGGATTTTGTTAATGTCCGGTTGTAGAGAACTTGTCACTTGACCCAGTTAAAATGCATCAACTGCGTGTGTAGCCGTGATGGTCTCTTCTCGGCGGAGTCCGGGAAGTGAACACGGTTTGAGTTATGTATGACGTAAGTAGGAGTTCAGGATCACTTCTTGGTCATTGCTAGATGACGACCGTTCCGTTTCTTCTCTTCTCGCTCTCTTTTGCGTATGTTAGCCACCATATATGCTTATTGCTGCTGCAGCTCCACCTCATTACACCATCCTTTCCTATAAGCTTAAATAGTCTTGATCTCGCGGGTGTGAGATTGCCGAGTCCTCGCGACTCACAGATTCTACCAAAGCAGTTGCAGGTGCCGACGATGCCAGTGCAGATGATGGGATCGATCTCAAGTGGGAGTTCGACGAGGAACGTGGTCGTTACTATGTGTCTTTCCCTGATGATCAGTAGTGGAGCCCAGTTGGGACGATCGGGGATCTAGCATTTGGGGTTGTCTTATTTTCATCTGGATTTTGACCGTAGTCTGTCTATATGTGTGTATTTTGGATGTTGTATGAATTATATTTATGTATTGTGTGAAGTGGCGATTGTAAGCCAACTCTTTATCCCATTCTTGTTCATTACATGGGATTGTGTGAAGATGACCGTTCTTGCGACAAAACCACTATGCGGTTATGCCTCTAAGTCGTGCCTCGACACGTGGGAGATATAGCCACATCATGGGCGTTACATCGAGGAACTACTATTCTCATTCAGCTTCTTCCAGCCGGCGTTCTTCTCCTTCAACAGGTCGATCTCATGGCAGAGCTTCGCCTTGTCCTCCTGAAGTCGCAGGATTTCGCGGGTCGCCGTCTTCTCCGAGGCAATGCTCTTCTTCAACAACATCACCAAGCCGGCGGTCAACTCCCCCTGCTGATTGAGCTCAGTGGGCATGTCGTCGAGGCTCTCCTTCAGCAACTCCATCAAGCCTTGGATGAACTCCTTCTGCTTATTGAGCTGATCGGGCATGCCGTCGAGGGATAACGACTCCAGCTCCGCCGGCTCGGCATGTTCGCCTCCGCGGCTAGGGCGCTCCTGGGAGCCATCGCCTGCCCGTGAGAGATCTTTCAAGGTCTCTGCGTGGCGGCGAGCCCTCTCTTTTTTCCGCAGCCTTGGTTGCCGCTCCCTTGTTACGAGTAGTTTTCGACCTAGAGCTCTGCTCACCGGCCATGGCAACGACGGACGAAGAAGAAGCACTTATGAGGAGGAAAGGTAGAGTAATTTTTGGTTAGGTAGTTCCCCTTTTTATAACCTAAGTACTAGCACTAGTACTAATACCTGCATAGTGGGAACACGTTCAGGTTTGGTACGTACTAGTAGGTGTGAGCAAGCTTTCGAATGTGATGGGAACAAGGTAAAGATTAATTGATGGTTTTGGTTGCGAGGCCCGAAACGGCTCCCGATGAGTTTAGTGGAACATAAATCTCAAGTACTACACTGCTCAAATGCGTAAATATTATGTTACTGTCAAAAATTGGCACAAAATACGAAGGAGACCAATGGAAGTACTACTAGCAACCCACGATTTAACTACTTGCATGCGCGCAGTGGAGTAATAATGTCTTTCTTCCGCCCTCACGTCCACTCAATTTGCATACGCTGTATTAATTGACCATCAATGAAGTGAACGACTTTACACGCGTCAAATTATCACATGGGGTGGATCTTGGTACAAAATTGCGTCCGCCCGTGTACCCGCGTGTGCGTGCGAGGGAATGAGTGCGTGCGTGGCGTTCGTGCACATCTTCATTTCGTGCATGTACCGCCAGTATGGCTCAGGGAGGACGAGTACATTCTTCTGGAACCAGCAGCACATCACTGTGATCAATCCACGCAAGGAGGTCGCGACAACGCCTCCACATGTGCCACGTGGCTTCATGAACTGTAAGAGAGAGACTGTGTAGCGTGCCATTGGTATTCTAATTTACGTGTTTTGCACATACTCGAAGTACTAGTAAGGTACACGTGCATTGCACGCATCAGATTTTACAACCAAATTATGAATAAATACCACACTATAGCATGTAAACTCTGAGTCATATATGCCTGATGTAGCCCTTCGTGTAATTCTTATAGTTCATCTCATTCAAAATCAATTAGTTTTTATAAAAAAGCTAAGAACGCGGGAATAGGAAAAACAAGGGATTATAGTGGAATGTCGTCTTGAATCCTACAGGATTGTACGAGTGTTTGATTGTGCATAGAAAAAACACAGAATTCTTTCAAAGAGGTTTGAGTGGATGGGATGTTTCCTATGAAATCTAGTGCAAATGAATCATATGGAAAAATTCCTATGGTTTACAATCCTACGAATCAAACAACCAAGATAGGAAAAATTCCTAATGATTATAATCCTCCAAAATTCCTTTGAGAATCCTTTGAATCAAAGAAGCCCTTAATCTATTTTATGATTCATGGAATTGTGCGTTGTAAAGCATAAAGTAAAAACAAATAATGGCAATTCAATTAGAAAAAAAGTTTGGGCAGTTATGATATGGAAGATTCTAGAACAAAAGAGAACCACTATTGTTTTGAGGTTTGTGCATTATGCTTAAGTTCAACCATGGAGTCTGCTAGATTGTACATGTGGCAAAATCCGGTGGGGGGCTAGAAGATGGTGCGAGGGGACGAGTGGAGGGAGACTATGAAGGAATGCACAAGTGTGAGATCGATATTTAGAGAGAGGGGGCGAACACGTGCACTGTTGCGCGCAGTGGCGGAGCCATGAAAAATAGATGAGCTAGGGGGCCAAGCATTGCTAATCCTTTACGACCAGGGTCAATTCATGAACTTAAACCATTTTTAGCAGCAATTGTCTAATGATCACATTCATATTAGCCTCGATATATAGTGATGTTAGGGGGGGAGGGGGCAGGGCCCTTACTGCCCTTGTCTTCGCCATTGTGCACGCGTCTGAGAGATGAAGCGGAAGGCATGGATGATGAGGGGGGGCGTTGGATATATAATTAATGTGGGTGTATTAGCTATATATGTTAATCCTATATAGAGAGGTATAGATTGATCGATGTGGACGTGGGAAAGAGGGTGAGACCTCACTGGATATATCGATTGATCGGTTTGTGTGGAAAACTATGAAAGACCTAGCTATATACACACATACATAGAGGAACATCGATCGTTGCGCATGCACGCGTGAGAGATAAAGAATGCCCGATATGATGGAGAGGGGGATGTGTGTGGGTGTGTGCCTTCATGGGAGACCGACCTGAAGAAAAAGATTGTATGCGTGCGATGGATAATGTCGACTGGTAGTGTGTGTGCATGCATGCACGAGAGAAAGTTAGTGGTACAATTATAAAGAGAAGACTACTGTGTGGGTGTAAAAGAATAGGTGAGGTCATAATCAATATAAAGTTGAATTCAAATATTTGAATAAGAGATCCTGATGTTTGAAACCCATGCATGATCCTGATGTTTGAAACCCATGCATGCATGAATATAACGGAGATCTGCGCGGTGTGGTTTGGAAACGAGCATGTTGTAATGTATACACATTGAACAAGGTCAGACTGATTTGAATTTGAGATACCGATGGCAGACATCATTTGGCCACGTCGCATCCGTGCATGGACACACTATTCTAATTGGAGATGATGGGCGGCTTTCGCATCACATATCTATATCTATACCCCTATATATATATTATATTTTATATTGTTTTTATTGTGTGCGGGTAACTTTAACTTTGAAAGATGGTCGTTGGATGAGGCGAATCCGATGGTCCAAAGATGGCAAATTTGAGCACTACTGGCCATTGGATATCATCTAGATTCCACCATATTTCGCCACATGTATAATCTAGAAGACTCCATGGTTGAACTTAAGCATAATGCACAAACATCAAAACACAAGTACTTCTTATTTGTTCTAGAATCTTCCGTATCAGAATTGCCCAAATGTTTTTCTACATGATTTGCCATTATTTGTTTTTACTTTATGTCTTACGACGCACAATTCCATGAATCTTAAAATAGATTAGCTTTCTTATAAAAACTAGATGATTTTGAATGAAATGAACTATAAGAATTAAATGAACATCTACATCATGCATATATGACTCAAAGCTTGCATGCTATAATGTGGTATTTATTCATAATTTGGTTGCCAAATCTCAGGCGTGCAATGCACGTGTACCTTACTCTAGTCTAAATGGTGTTTGTGTGTGTGTTGTGCGTGTTGAGGTGCAAACTGTCTTTTTTTTGGGGTACACGTTAAGCTTGTTCTTCCGAAATTTCAAGCCGCGCCTTGTTATGCTGAAAATTCAAGCTAGCGTCTCTGTCTATCATGCAGCGAAACTCCCGCCTCTTCAACCCGTGCCTTGTTAGCCCGAAATATTTAAGATATATCTTTGTCTCGTTGTGCTCCGACAACTCCCTCCATCTCAACCCGCGCCTTGCTATTGCAAAATTACAACGCGCGTGAAAACTCCCACCTCCTTTGAAATCCCGACACGCGATGCCTGTGGTACCCCTGAACCGAAAGAACCGCCTCAAATCGGTGGGGGTACTTTCGTAACTTACCCCACATTTCGGACAAGCGCGTCTCTAAGCCATGGTTCCCCAGTGCCATCCCATCCGCCCACCCATTCGTACACCGAGGCCACGAAAACCCGCGACGAAACCCCACACCCTGCTCCGTCCGCCACCCAGCCGGAGCCTCTTCCCCGACGACATCGTCCACAGCAACACCTCGACGTCCCTCATCCACCGTACTGGATGAGGATCTGTCGTCGATCTCATCGTCCAGCCGGCACAGCCACCCCGTCCTCCACTTCCAAGGAGCTGCCCGGACGTTCCCCTCGTCTTTCGCGCCACCTCCATTCCCACACCGCCGTCTTCACCTGCACCACCAGAAGAGCATCATCATCACCGTTTCCTCAGATGAAGCTGCGGCCTAATCGGCGCCACCAAAGAGGTTGTACACTAATCGCCGCATTTTCTTCTTGCTTCAATCTCACGGTGCTGCCGGCGCTCGGTCCCGAGCCGACACGGCGCGGCTCCATCCACGGCGGCGTCGCCGGCCACTTCCTCCACGGCGTCGCTCCCTCGGCAGCGACGTCCACATCAGTAGGAGCTGCTGCTGCTTTAGCTCTCGCTCGCGCTGCTGCTCTCCTCTTGCTCTCGGTCCCCTGCCTGGTCTGCTCTTGCTATTGCTCTTGCTCGCGCTGCTGCTCTCGATCTTGCTCTTGCTTGCGATGCTGCTCCGATTTAGCTGCACTTCAGTCGACTGAATCGACTTTTCGGTCAGTCGATTTTTAGGGGGTGGGGGGCTCGCCGGGGTGAAGGAAGAACCAGCCGCAGTGGGGAGGGGGGCTCGCCAGAGAGGTACCCCACTATCTATCTTAGGGTTCAGGATAGGGCGGTGGTCTCCGGCGGTGGCGGGGCGTTGGCGGGGCGGTGGCGTGGGGATCGCCGGAGAAAAAGCTCGGCACGGGGGGGCCTTGAGGGATGGCCGGGGCGGCGGCGGACCGGCGGTGGGGAGTGTTTTCGGGGCGGGCGAGGCGGCGCACCGCCGGCCGCGGGCGGCGGGGGGCTGCTGTTTGGCCGGTGGTGGCTGGCGGCTCAGGGGGGGTGGAGGTAGAAGATGAACCGTAGGCCCTTGATTTCTTATCTAACGGCTGCAAAATTGACTGACCAGAGATGAAAAAGTCAGTCGACCGACGTGTAGCCTCACCTTGCTAGTGCGTTCAGTTTTGAACGCAAAATTCAGTTTCGACAGCAAAATTCTGTTTCGACAGTTAAGTTCAGTTTCGACAGTTAAGTTCAGTTTCGACAGTTAAATTCAGTTTCGACAGTTAAGTTCGGAGATGAGCGGCCGATGTATTTTACATCTAGCACTTTGTGGTTATGTATTTTACGTCATGTATTGGAGATGCTATTAGAATTCCACTCAGGTTAACGTTGTTCGTTGTCTCTCTTGTCCTGCTTCAGCCTCGGCGTCGTAAAACTCACTGGAGCTTCTCCAACGACAAAACCCTCCATCACAGTGGAGCAGTACCTCGGGCTCCATCTCCAGACGCCTAAGATCTTCTTCCCCTCCTCCGACAGCCAAGTCAGCCGGAGCATCCTCACCAGCCAACCCAATCACGCTGAGATCGACATGGCTTCGCCAAAGAGGTTGTACACTTGTTGCATCTCTTTTTTACTCTACATGTTATATATATTGTCCACTGAGCACTCGTAGTAACGGGAAATATGATTATTTTATCCTACTATATGACAAGCAGTGAGGTACCAGGCAACTTAGCTATCCATGATGGACTCTCTTGAACGCCATCATTATTTATCTCTGCGCGTTTGAGCTGTGCATTTGTCGATGGGCCTGGGAGTTGAGCTAGTATGGCAGTGGCCTGGGTCCAAAGTAATAGAAGTAGCACAAAAATATTTTTTTAGTGTAGGATTTTACTTGCTCAAGCCTGCCTACTAGAATCGCCAGTTCTTGAAAGGAAAAGTGAATGAAAAACATCGGAATTGGAAAGTTTCCTATGGTACTACTTTTCATGAATTTGGTGCAAAGGAATGGAGCAAAGGAAAACTGTAGGATTTGTTCCTTTAGTGTCTCCTTGAAAGAAAAACTGTAGGAATTCTAATTTCCACTTCTCCTCCTTTTCATATTCCTATTCATCAAGCACAAGACTAAGACATAGTAACATAATAGCATTATAACCGTACATTTTCTTATGGTTTGACTTAATCTCACCATGCTTTTTTGCATCCTGTGATCTTCCAATTGTTGTGAATCAAACACCCAGATTGGTAGAAATCCTGTGTTTTTAAATTCTCTGTTTTGCACGTGCATTCCTATCCTATTCCTGTCTATTTCCTATCCCTGCATTGTTAGAATCCTCAAATTCAAACAAGCCCTTACTCAATTACTTCTGGTACAGATATGTGTCAAAGAAAGCCTTGTGTGGTTTGTCCTGCTCCTGCGGCGCTGTGTTCCACCCCAGCTCAGCTGCTCCAACGACGGAAGGGTTCACCACAGCAGGGATCCGCTCTCTAGACTGTCTTTCGCCGCCTCAGATCTTCTTCCCCGCCGCCGGCAGCTACGGCAGCTGCATTACCATCATCAACTGAGCAGATGACGTTGAGGACTACACGGGTCCGCAAGAGAGGTCGCACTCTTCCATGTCTGCTTACGTTATGCGTCGCTTAATATGATGACATGCTACATTATCGTCGTGTTCACCTATTAGACTCCGAGTCAGGTCCAAACTAATGCTGAAACTTGAGTTTTTAAATGGTTGTGGGGTACATATTGGGGCAGCAATCAGTACTATCTGTCTACTATCTGGTTAATCTCCGGTGTCTACTATGAGTTTCATGTTGGGTGCAAACAAACATTAAAGGAGCCATTATCTGTATTTTTTAACTAAAGCTATTATCTGCCTGCTATCATTGGTTTTGCGTCTATCCACAGTTTGCTACCATCACTCTGGATTTGTGCATGCACTCCTTACATAATCTCACTATGTTTTATTCCTATGCATGCCAGTTATTGTACACAATGGAACTGATCATGTAGAGCAAAAGAGACGAGCCTTGCGTGGCAATAAAATTTCATGCAGACGTCGTTCCATGGTGGGCGCAAAGGCAGCCCCCCTCCACCCATTTCGGATCGTAATCAAGAGGAAGATAACTGTTCTGAGGGGGATTCAGAAGGAGAAGACCAGTCCTATTTACCCCATGAGGTCTTCGCTCTAACTTGGCATGCTGATGTTGGTAATATCATGCATATGGTGCCTTGCATTGCTTACTGTATACATTAAAGATGTCATCTGCTTAGTTTAGACATGCTTTGTGTCAATGCCATCTGTTTAGTTTCTTTATCGTATATCTGAATCATGCAATGCCATCTTGTCTAGCCAGGATCATATATGTGAATTTAGCAATGGTCATCTTATATGTGAATTATATCATGCCATCATTTTTTTATTACGTGTTAAATTTGTCAACAATTTTAGTACATTCAATTACTCTTCCTGTGCATCAGCCATCCGGCACGGTCATGGAAAAATCTGGAGTGGAAACAAGGTCTTCAGAGCAGACAATGCTATCTGACGAAGCGCATGTCTTGCTGGTTACCGATAGCTCCTCAGAGGAGGATTCAGAGACAGATGACCAGTCATATTCCCCCCCCCCGTGGTGCACGCCCTAGCTTGGCAGGGTTATGTTGCTCATATCGTGCGTATGGTATCTTGCATTGCTATGTCATTTGCTTAGTTTAGACATGCTTTGTGTGAATGCCACCTGTTTAGTGTCTAATTACCATATATGTGAATTATGCAATGCCATCTTGTTGCAAGACATTATATATGTGAATTATGCAATGTTATCTTGTTGCAAGGCATTATGTATGTGAATTATGCAATGCCATGTTGTTTAGGCAAGCGTCATATATGTGAATTATATCATGCCGTCCTTTTTTTGTATTTCTCATTGCTTTTGTCGACAATGTTTGTATATTCAACTGCTCTTCCTATGCATCAGCCATTTGAATTGGTGATGGAGAAATCTGGAGTGAAAACAAGGTCTTCAGAGCAGACAATGCTACCTGCTGAAGCAGATATCTTGCTGGTTACAGATAGCTCTTCAGAGGAGGATTCAGAGGCAGATGACCAGTCCTATTATCCCCCTGAGGTGTATGCTCAAACTTGGCAGGGTTATATTACTCATATAATGCATATGTTGTATTGCAATGCTTAGTTTTTACATCATATACACAATATTGAATGCCATCTCCTTACTTGACACATCATATATGCGATTGCCCTCTGCTCACTTCCTTAGTATATAAATCATATATTTGAATTATGTCATGCCATGATGTTTACATAGACAGCATGTATCTGAATTATGGCATGCCAACCCATTTTCTAAAGACATAATATAGTTATATCATCTCATCCTGTTTACATAGTCATCATATTTTAAATTATGTCATTCTATCCGTGAATTATATCATGCCATCATGTTTCCATCGACGGCATGTTTGTGATTTATGGCATGCCAACCACTTTAATAGACACATCGTATAGTTATATCATGTCATCCTGTTTGCATAGTCATCATATTTTGAAGTATGTCATTCTATCCTATTTAGTTAGCCATCATACATGTGAAATTGTGTCATGCTATCCTGTTTAATTAGCCATCATATATGTGAAATTATGTCCTGCTATTCTGTTTGCTTAGACAACATAAATGTGAATTATTTCATGCCCTATTTTCTTCCCTACTATCCATTGCACCTGTCTATCTTACAATGTCTGTACATTCAATTACTTTTCTTGTTTATCAGCCATTTCAATTGGAGGGAGTGATGGCAGTATCTGTGGGAGTAAAAACATGGTCTTAAGAAAAGATCGTGCTACCTGTCGATGCAGATAGAACCACGGTTGTACTTGCCCAAGAACCAGCCCCACCACACATAACCCACACTCATGGAGATTGTACACCTACCCAGGACAGAGAACCAGCTACACCCCTTCTAATTCCAACCCCAGCAGATAGACACCCAGTTCCCGTTGACACAGCACCGTCTCCACCACAGAGCACCCAAACACGAGCAGTTAGTAAGGCAACTGCAGTGCCCAAATCACGAGGACCGCCACTCCGAACCCGAAGTCAACGCTTAAAGCAGAAGAAGAATTGTTCTCAGGTCAGGTTCCGTAGCTATGGTTCATACTACTTTGCTCTTGCATCACTGTATTTACTGATACCAACTAATTTCAAATTTGAAGGATGCAATTGAAACTCCAATGGCGCAACAGGTATGTTTTAAACCTGTTTCTTCAACGTGTTTGGTTGTTTGCTGTTGTAACTTGCTCTATGTTGATTTCAGTTTCAATTGAATAAATAGTTATGTTCTAATGCCATGCACATTACAAGTGTTGTTATTGCTGTGTAGTTTCCCACACTTATATTCTGTCTATGCTGCTTTGTCTTAAATAGATATGATTCGAACTGTATCTATCTTGATTTGGCAACATAAACTAGAATGATATAGACCATACAGTGACCATACTACATAGATATATGTTTGTTTCATGCTGTTATCCTGTCCACCTTACTACTGAACTGGTTTACCAAAATGAGTTTCATATACTACATTGTAAACCTGAGATGTGTTTGTTTGTTTCTCTTTTAGAACGCGAATAAAATATTGGAGAAGACTACCCTGTTATGCAATGGTAAAGGAAGTAATGCAGATAAGGTTCAAGATAGTGAGACATCCCTGTTGGTCTCCAAGAAAGCTGATAAAAACTATATTGAAGACACTGAGACAACCCCAAAGTCCTGTCTTGATGTAGTGTTCGAGTTACTGGCTACCACTGCTGGCACCAGCTCTTCGAACTCGTTGCCTGAATCAGTTCGGCTTCTTGAGTCTCAACTTCAAGTTGAAAGACATCGATCAGATGTTATGCGACAGGAAGCCAAAGGACTGAGGAAGTCCCTGCATAATTCAGATGCATACTTTCTGGTGCAACAGCAAGCGCTGGAGGACTTGAGCGCCAAACAAGAGAAAGTTAATAAGCTTGCTAAGCATCTTGCCAGCATTATGGGTACCCAGGATATTGTTTCTTGAGCTCTTCTGAAGTGGTTTCAGTTCTGGACTTGTTTTCCTGCGGCGTTTATATGCTGATGTGTTCCCTATATTTGCACTGGTGGCGAACTTTGATGCCCAGTGGATGTAATATGTGTAATAGCCGTGATAGCCTAGTGTAAGTTGCTTGCTTATTTATTTCCTTGTTGTCTTGTTTATTTGTTTGCTTGTAGTCAGTGCAGTTCTTTTTCTGCGGTTTGCTAGTGGCTGCAATAACCTATTTTTTAAAACTAGACCACAATAACCATGGGCTAATATTTACTGTAGTGACACTGGGCCTCCTACGGGCCGTAGAAACAGTGGGCCTTCTACGGGCCGTAGAAACAGTGGGCCTTCTACGGGCCGTAGAAACAGTGGGCCTTCTACGGGCCGTAGAAACAATGGGCCTTCTACGGGCCGTATCATCAATGGGCCTTATACGGGTCGTATGATCGATTTGCCAAACATGGGCCAAACAGACCGCATTCTGGCCGTAAACGGGCTAGAGTTGGAATCG
Source organism: Aegilops tauschii subsp. strangulata (assembly GCF_002575655.3). NCBI lineage: Eukaryota > Viridiplantae > Streptophyta > Magnoliopsida > Poales > Poaceae > Aegilops > Aegilops tauschii. Next base: position 465,806,889 of record NC_053041.3, read on the forward strand.
TCCATTCATGGGCCGACCATAATGGGCCATCGTTAATAGGCCGTATTTGATGACGCTATGAAAACGGCCCAACGCATTAACGGACCACAAACGGGTCGACTGTAACCACGGGCTGAATTTGGCCCACAAGTAGAAAATGACAGTAACGGGCCGTAAGTAAACGAATGCTGGAAAATAGCCCAAGAATAAATGGGCTCTGAGAAGGCCGAAAGATAACATGGGCTGGAAACGGCCCAACGGAATAATGGGCCGTTAATGCGTATAAAGTGATACGCTGTTCTTTACGGGCCAGTTTCACCACGGGCCGTTAATGGGTGTAAAGTGATGCACTGTTCATTACTGGCCAGTTTCACCACGAGCCGTTAATAGGCCAAGAGTTACATAGGGCCTCATATGGGCCAAACGACGTCATGGGCCATACATGGGCCAGAAGTGAAAACGGGCTGGAATCATATTGGATGGCCCAGATGACGCTACTGGGCCTAATTCGAATAGGGCGTAACGGGCCTTGGGTTAGCGGGCTGTAAATGGGCTATATGCGAACAGGCCGTTAACAGGCTTTCCATGGGTCGGCCCGCCACCTTTTGACCAAGTCAAACGGGCCGGCCTTTTCACAGGAATGGGCCTCTGTTGGGTCGTGCCACGTGTCGACGTATTATAGGCGCCTTCTGTCCAATGAGTGGATGACATCTGTCCAAGCGATGAGCCGACACGTGTTTCCTCCAGCCAATGATGATTTTACACGTGGAAAATCCCCATTGGTCGGGGCTGTTAACGGGTTATCGGATCCAAAACCCGCCCCGATAGCTTAACGGCGTTCCATTACGGTGGATGCCACGTGTCGGTCACCCTTGACGAAAGCTCTTCTGTGACGCGCGATTTATCGTCATGGAAGTGGACACTTCCATGATGATAATTTTGGTAATGTCATGGAACACTTCTACGATAGCACAGGTATGACTATCTTGATTCTGTCATAAATTTGTCATGGATGTACATGCATGACAAAAAACGCGACCTACTGTGACACACACGTATCATCACGAAGTGTATTTTTTTGTAGTGGTATTCTCTGCAAGCACTGAAATAATAGGTAACAAATAGTTTTGTGATAAGATAATTTGTAACGGGCAACAAGTAACAAAAGTAAATAAAGTGCATCAAGATGGCCCAATCCTTTCTGTAGCAAAGGACAAGTCTGAACAAACTCTTATATAGAGAAAAGCGCTCCCGAGGACACATGGGAATTATCGTCAAGCTAGTTTTCATCAAGGTCATATGATTCGCGTTCGGTACTTTGATAATTTGATATGTGGGTGGACCGGTGCTTGGGTGCTGTGCTTACTTGGACAAGCATCCCACTTATGATTAACCCCTATTGCAAGCATCCGCAACTACAAAAGAAGTATTAAGGTAAACCTAACCATAGCATGAAACAAGTGGATCCAAATCAGCCCCTTACGAAGCAACGCATAAACTAGGGTTTAAGCTTCTGTCACTCTAGCAACCCATCATCTACTTATTACTTCCCAATGCCTTGCTCTAGGCCGAAATAATGGTGAAGTGTCATGTAGTCGATGTTCACATAACACCACTAGAGGAGAGACAACATACATCTCATCAAAATATCGAACGAATACCAAATTCACATGACTACTAATAGCAAGACTTCTCCCATGTCCTCAGGAACAAACGTAACTACTCACAAAGCATATTCATGTTCATAATCAGAAGAGTATTAATATGCATAGAGGATCTGAACATATGATCTTCCACCAAATAAACCAACTAACATCAACTACAAGGAGTAATCAACACTACTAGCAACCTACAGGTACCAATCCTAGACTTAGAGACAAGAATTGGATACAAGAGATGAACTAGGGTTTGAGAGGAGATGGTGCTGGTGAAGATGTTGATGGAGATTGCCCTCTCCCGGTGAGAGGAGCGTTGGTGACAACGATGGCGATGATTTCCCCCTCCCGGAGGGAAGTGTCCCCGGCAGAACAGCTCTGCCGGAGCCCTAGATTGGTTCCGCCAAGGTTCCGCCTCGTGGCGGCGGAGTCTCGTCCCGAAAGCTTGCCTATGATTTTTCTTCGGACGAAAGACTTCATATAGCAGAAGATGGGCACCGGAGGGCCAACAGGGGGCCCACGAGGCAGGGGCCGGGCCCAGGGGGTAGGGCGCGCCCCCCATCCTCGTGGCCAGGGTGTGGACCCCCTCTGGTATTTCTTCCGCTCAGTATTTTTTATTATTTCCAAAAATAACTTTTGTGGAGTTTCAGGACTTTTGGAGTTGTGCAGAATAGGTCTCTAATATTTGCTCCTTTTCCAGCCCAGAATTCCAGCTGCCGGCATTCTCCCTCCTTATGTAAACCTTGTAAAATAAGAGAGAATAGGCATAAGTATTGTGACATAATGTGTAATAACAGCCCATGATGCAATAAATATTGATATAAAAGCATGATGCAAAATGGACGTATCACTATGCGTCTAAGGATCGAAGGTAACAGGAGGCAAAGGACACGATGTTTACCCAGGTTCGGGCCCTCTTGATGGAGGTAATACCCTACTTCCTGCTTGATTGACTTTCGTGAGTATAGGGGTTACAAGAGTTGATCTACCACGAGATCGTAATGGCTAAACCCTAGATGTCTAGCTTGTATGATTATGATTGCCTCTACGGACTAAACCCTCCGGTTTATATAGACATCGGAGGGGGCTAGGGTTGTACAGAGTCGGTTTACAGAGAAAGGAATCTTCATACCTGCAAGCAACGCTTGCCTCCCACGCCAAGGAGAATCCCATCCGGACACGGGGGGAATCCTTCTATCTTGTATCTTCGTAGCCCATTAGTCCGGCCCATGTTATACAGCCCGGACGCCCGAGGACCCCTTAATCCAGGACTCCCTCAGCCCCCTCCTTCCTTCTCCTTCTCCCCTCCTTAATTTCCCTCCAGTGGAAGAAATGAAAAGGGGGGATCCTACTTGGGCTGGGAGTCCAAGTAGGACTCCCCCTTGGCGCGCCCCTCCTGGCCGTCGGCTTCTCTCCCTCCCTGCTTTATATACGTGGCCAGGGGCACCCCAATAGCACAACAGACAATCTCTTAGCCGTGTGCGGTGCCCCCATCCATAGTTTAACACCTCGGTCATATCGTCGTAGTGCTTAGGTGAAGCCCTGCGCCGGTAACTTCATCATCATCGTCGCCATGCCGTCGTGCTGACGGAACTCTCCCTCGTCTTCAACTGGATCAAGAGCTCGAGGGACGTCATCGTGCTGAATGTGTGCTGAGCACGGAAGTGCCGTATGTTCGGTACTTGGATCGGTTGGATTGTGAAGACGTTCGACTACATCAACCGCGTTACTAAACGCTTCCGCTTTCGGTCTACGTGGGTACATGGACACACTCTCTCGTCTCGTTGCTATGCATCTCCTAGATAGATCTTGCGTGATCGTAGGATTTTTTTTTGAAATACCGCGTTCCCCAACAGCTATAGTTCGTCGTGCCGAGACACCACGTGATGTCGGGTGTGATAAGCTCTACGTTCACATACAACGAGTGTAAGCTAGTTTTGCACATGCAGAATACAACGAGTGCAAGCCAGTTCACACCACGTGATGGCCTCAGAACACTGAGACCGAAAGGTCGAACGTGAATCATATAGTAGATATGATCAACATAGTGATGTTCACCATTGGAAACTACTTCATGTCACGTGATGATCGAACATGGTTTAGTTGATATGGATAACGTGATCATTTAGATGACTAGAGGGATGTATATCTAAGTGGGAGTTCTTAAGTAATAGGGTTAATTGAACTTTAATTTATCATGAACTTAGTACCTGATAGTATTTGCATGTCTATGTTGTTGTAGATCAATGGCCCGTGCTACGGTTCCCTTGAATTTTAATGCGTTCCTAGAAAAAGCTAAGTTGAAAGATGATGTTAGCAACTACACGGACTGGGTCCATAACTTGAGGATTATCCTCATTGCTGCACAGAAGAATTACGTCCTGGAAGCACCGCTAGGTGCAACACCCGCTGCAGGAGCAACTGCGGACGTTATGAACATCTGGCAGAGCAAAGCTGATTACTACTCGATAGTTCAGTGTAACATGCTTTACGGCTTAGAATCGGGACTTCAAAGACATTTGGAACGTCATGGAGCATATGAGATGTTCCAGGAGTTGAAGTTAATATTTCAAGCAAATGCTCGAGTTGAGAGATATGATGTCTCCAACAAGTTCTATAGCTGCAAAATGGAGGAGAATAGTTCTGACAGTGAACACATACTCAGAATGTCTGGGTACCACAACCACTTGACTCATCTAGGAGTTAATCTTCCTGAGGATAGTGTCATTGACAGAGTTCTTCAATCATTGCCACCAAGCTATAAAGGACCCGTGATGAACTATAATATGCAAGGGATGGAGAAGACTATTCCGGAGCTATTCGCAATGCTAAAGGCCGTGGAGGTAGAAATCAAGAAGGAGCATCAAGTGTTGATGGTTAACAAGACCACTAGTTTCAGGAAAAAGGGCAAAGGGAAGAAGGGGAACTTCAAGAAGAACGGCAAGCAAGTTGTTGCTCAAGTGAAGAAGCCCAAATCTGGACTTAAGCCTGAGACTGAGTGCTTCTACTGCAAAGGGACTGGTCACTGGAAGCGGAACTGCCCCAAGTATTTGGCGGATAAGAAGGATGGCAAAGTGAAAGGAATATTTGATATACATGTTATTGATGTGTACCTTACTAATGCTCGTAGTAGCACCTGGGTATTTGATACTGGTTCTGTTGCTCATATTTGCAACTCGAAACCGGGGCTACGGATTAAATGAAGATTGGCTAAGGACGAGGTGACGATGCGCGTGGGAAATGGTTCCAAAGTCGACGTCATCGCCGTCGGCACGCTACCTCTACATCTATCGTCGGGATTAGTTCTAGACCTAAATAATTGTTATTTGATGCCAGCGTTGAGCATGAACATTTGATGACCCACAAGTATAGGGGATCTATCATAGTACTTTTGATAAGTAAGAGTGTCGAACCCAACGAGGAGCAGAAGGAAATGATAAGCGGTTTTTAGTAAGGTATTCTCTGCAAGCACTGAAATTATCGGTAACAGATAGTTTCGTGATAAGGTAATTTGTAGCGGGTAACAAGTAATGAAAGTAAATAAGGTGCAGCAAGATGGCCCAATCCTTTTTGTAGCAAAGGACAAGCCTAGAAAAACTCTTATATGAGGAAAACGCTCCCGAGGACACATGGGAATTATCGTCAAGCTAGTTTTCATCATGCTCATATGATTCGCGTTCGTTACTTTGATAATTTGGTATGTGGGTGGACCGGTGCTTGGGTGCTGTCCTTTCTTGGACAAGCATCCCACTTATCATTAACCCCTATTGCAAGCATCCGCAACTACAAAAGAAGTATTAAGGTAAACCTAACCATAGCATGAAACATATGGATCCAAATCAGCCCCTTACGAAGCAACTCATAAACTAGGGTTTAAGCTTCTGTCACTCTAGCAACCCATCATCTACTTATTACTTCCCAATGCCTTCTTCTAGGCCCAAACAATGGTGAAGTGTCATGTAGTCGATGTTCACATAACACCACTAGAGGAAAGACAACATACAACTCATCAAAATATCAAACGAATACCAAATTCACATGACTACTTATAGCAAGACTTCTCCCATGTCCTCAGGAACAAACGTAACTACTCACAAATCATATTCATGTTCATAATCAGAGGGGTATTAATATGCATAAAGGATCTGAACATATGATCTTCCACCAAATAAACCAAATAGCATCAACTACAGGGAGTAATCAACACTACTAGCAACCCACAGGTACCAATCTAAGGCTTTGGGACAAAGATTGGATACAAGAGATGAACTAGGGTTTTAGAGGAGATGGTGCTAGTGAAGATGTTGATGGAGATTGACCCTCTCCCGGTGAGAGGATCGTTGGTGACGACGATGGCGATGATTTCCCTCTCCCAGAGGGAAGTTTCCCCGGCAGAACAGCTCTGCCGGAGCCCTAGATTGGTTCCGCCAAGGTTCCGCCTCGTGGCGGCGGAGTTTCTCTCCGAAACCTTGCTTATGATTTTTTTTTTCTAGGGTCAAAGACCTCATATAGAAGAAGATGGGCACCGGAGGCCTGCTAGGGGGCCCACGAGGCAGGGGGCGCACCCCCCACCCTCGTGGCCAGGGTGTGGGCCCCCTCTGGTACTTTCTTTGCCCAGTATTTTTTATTAATTCCAAAAATGACTTCCGTGGAGTTTCAGGACTTTTGGAGTTGTGCAGAATAGGTCTCTAATGTTTGCTCCTTTTCTAGCCCAGAATTCCAGCTGCCGGCATTCTCCCTCTTCATGTGAACCTTGTAAAATAAGAGAGAATAGGCATAAGTTTTGTGACACAATGTGTAATAACAGCCCATAATGCAATAAATATCGATATAAAAGCATGATACAAAATGGACGTATCAACTCCCCCAAGGTTAGACCTCGCTTGTCCTCAAGTGGAAGCCGATAACGATAAATATGTCCACATGTTTAGAGATAGAGGTGTCGATAAAATAAAATACGGACATGAGGGCATCATGATCATTCTTATAACAACAACATATATGGATATTGTCATATGATTTCTTATGCTCAAGTAATAATCTATTCACAATGTCAAGTATGAATCAGAAACTTCATTGAGGACTAACAAACCATGATCTCGGTCATTGAAGCAATTGCAAGTTATCATAACATCGGAAAGAGTCAATATAAGAGCTTTTCAGCAAGTCCACATACTCAACTATCATTTAGTATTTCATAATTGCTAACACTCACGTAATATTTGTGGTTATGGAGTTTTAATCAGACATAGAGAAAGATAGGGGCTTATAGTGTTGCCTCCCAACCTTTTAACTCAAGGGTAATGTAAACAATAATAATTCATGCTAACTTACATCCAATTGGATATATATATATATATATATATATATATATATATATATATATATATATATATATATCAGGATCTTTCCAACACAATGTGCTTGCCAAAGGATAAAAGGTAAAAACGAAAGGTGAAGATCACCATGACTCTTGTATAAGGTAAAAGATAAGAATACAAGATAGGCCCTTCGCAGAGGGAAGCAGAGGTTGTCATGTGCTTTTATGGTTGGATGCACGAAATCTTAATGCAAAAGAACGTCACATTATATTGCCACTTGTGATATGGACCATTATTATGCAGTCCGTTGCTTTTATTGCTTCCATATCACAAGATCGTATAAAGTTTATTTTCTCCACAAATAAATCATACATATTCACAGAGCAATTTTTATTGCATGCAGCATCACAACTTACTTGAAGGATCTTACTCAATCCTTAGGCAGATATGGTGGACACTCATGGCAAAACTGGTTTTAAGGGTATTCGGAAGCACAAGTAGTATCTCTACTTGGTGCAAAGAATTTGGCTGGCATGAGAGGGAAAGGCAAGCTCAACATCTTGGATGATCCATGACAATATACTTTATTTCGGATATAAGAAAACATAACCCATTACATTGTCTTCCTTGTCCAACTTCAACTCTTTAGCATGTCATACTTTAATGAGTGCTCACAATCATAAAAGATGTCCAAGATAGTATATTTATATGTGAGAACCTCTCTTTCTTTATTACTTCCTATTAATTGCAACGATGACCAAAACTATTTTTGTCAACTCTCAACAACTTTTAGTTATCATACTCTTTATATGTGAAGTCATTACTCTCCATAAGATCAATATGATCTCTTTACTTATTTTTATTCTTTCTTTTATTCCGTCAAGATCAAAGAAAAATAATCAAGCCCTTGACTCAACACTAATCTTTATTTTATATATAGCTCACGGACTCGATTACATAGAAGGATCATAAAGCAAAACTCAAAACTAAACCATGCTAAAACTTTATTCTACTAGATCAAGATATTACCAAAAGGATCAAACTAAGAAATATGGTAAAGATAGGAGTGTGATGGTGATACGATACCGGGGCACCTCCCCCAAGCTTGGCAGTTGCCAAGGGGAGTGCCCATACCCATGTGATTATATCTGTTTCCTCGGGGTGGTGATGATGGAGTTGTTGATGATGTAGGCTTGTCGTCCCTCTTCCAAGGCATATGCTCGCCATCATAGAAGGATGATTGAGTCTCCGGGATCCTTAAATCTGCAGCCAAACTCATCCTCTTGAATCTATATTCATACTCACAGTTTTGGTTTTGCAGGTCATAGATTTGGGCTTGGAGGTGCTCCATTTTCTCATGAAGCTTGAAGATGGCCTCCCCAATGTCCTTGGCGTCCAACTTGTGGTTGTTGGTGAACTCCGTGATCATTATGTGATTGGAGTCGAGTCCACGCTCCACCATCTCCTGACACTTGAAAACTTGTTGCTCCATTGCCTCGAGCCTTGTCTCCATGCTTCCGGTCCTCCTTGGTCCCTCAACATCGCGGATGTGCAGCAACCCCTCACGGATCTCAATGGTTTGAGGATGTTGTCGCACTTCCGCGAGGTAGGGGTTAATGACCTTCTCGAAGAACTTGTCATTGGGGGCACTTGGAGATGTCATGGTGATCGAGATCTGTCAAAAAAACAGCTCAAAACAAAAATAGAGGATATTTGCGTGGTACGGTGGTCAAAACCTTCGGGAGATTATATAATGAATCTTTATGACCAAAAGAAGTATCGTGCAAGAAAACGGAGTCCGGAGAGCACACGAGGTGCCCACGAGGCAGGGGGCGCGCCCAGGGGGTAGGGCGCGCCCTCCACCCTCGTGGAAGCCTCGTGTCCTTCCCGGACTACTTCTTATTTTCCTATTTTCTTAAATATTCCAAAACGGAGAAAAATTGCCATTAGAACTGTTTTGGAGTCGGTTTACTTGCCGTACCACATACCTATTCCTTTTTGGAGTCTGAAACGTTCTGGAAAGTGTCCCTTATGTATTCCTCCGGGGTTACGGTTTCAATAACATTAGTTCAACATTTATAGGATTACCTGAGATATAATGTTTGATTCTTTGACCGTTCACCACCTTTGTATTTGTGCCTTCAAAGTTGTTGATTTTTTTTGGCACCGGAACGATAGACCTCCTCGATAACGTATTCAACATTTATAGGATTACATGAGATATAATGTTTGATTCTTTGACCGTTCACCACCTTTGTATTTGTGCCTTCAAAGTTGTTGATTTTTTTTGGCACCGGAACGATAGACCTCCTCGATAACGTAAGGGCCTTCCCATTTAGAGAGAAGCTTTCCTGCAAAAAATCTTAAACGAGAGTTGAATAGCAACACATAATCACCTTCATTAAACTCACGCATTTGTATCCTTTTGTCATGCCATATTTTAACTTTTTCTTTAAACAATTTGGCATTCTCATAGGCTTGAGTTCTCCATTCATCAAGTGAGCTAATGTCAAAAAGCCTCTTCTCACCGGCAAGTTTGATATCATAATTGAGCTCTTTAATGGCCCAATATGCCTTATGTTCTAGTTCGAGAGGTAATTGACATGCTTTTCCATAAACCATTTTATACGGAGACATACCTATAGGGTTTTTATATGCAGTTCTATAGGCCCATAATGCATCATCAAGTTTCTTGGACCAATTCTTTCTAGATCTATTAATAGTCTTTTGCAAAATTAATTTGAGCTCTCTATTACTCAATTCTACTTGACCACTAGACTGCGGGTGATATGGAGATGCAATTCTATGATTAACATCATACTTACCAAGCATTTTACGAAAGGCACCATGAATAAAATGTGAACCACCATCAGTCATTAAATATCTAGGGACTCCAAACCTTGGAGAAATAACTTCTTTAAGCATCTTAATAGAGGTGTTATGATCAACACTACTAGTTGGAATAGCTTCTACCCACTTAGTAACGTAATCAACAGCAACTAAAATATGTGTATACCCATTAGAGGAAGGAAACTGTCCCATATAATCAAATCCCCAAACATCAAATGGTCCAATAACAAGTGAATAATTCATAGGCATTTCTTGACGTCTACTAATATTACCAATTCTTTGACATTCATCACAAGATAAGACAAACTTACGGGCATCTTTGAAGAGAGTAGGCCAATAAAAACCGGATTGCAATACCTTATGTGCGGTTCTATCTCCAGCATGGTGTCCTCCGTAAGATTCGGAGTGACACTTGCGTAGGATTTGTTCCTGCTCATGCTCAGGTATACAACATCTAATAACACCATCTACTCCTTCTTTATAAAGGTGTGGGTCATCCCAGAAGTAATGTCTTAAATCATAGAAAAACTTGTTCTTTTGCTGGTATGTGAAACTAGGTGGTATAAATTTAGCAACAATGTAACTAGCATAATCAGCATACCATGGAGTAGTACGAGAAGCATTTATGACAGCCAATTGTTCATCAGGAAAGCTATCATCAATAGGTAGTGGGTGTCGGTGTCAAAACCGGCGGATATCGGGTAGGGGGTCCCGAGCTGTGCGTCTAAGGCGGATGGTAACAGGAGGCGGGGGACACAATGTTTACCCAGATTTGGGCCCTCTCGATGGAGGTAATACCCTACTTCCTGCTTGATTGATCTTGATGATATCAGTATTACAAGAGTTGATCTACCACGAGATCGTAGAGGCTAAACCCTAGAAGCTAGCCTATGGTTATGATTGTTGTGGTCCTATGGACTAAACCCTCCAGTTTATATAGACACCGGAGGGGGCTAGGGTTACACAGAGTCGGTTACAGAGAAGGAGATCTACATATCCGAATCGCCAAGCTTGCCTTCCACGCAAAGGAGAGTCCCACCCGGACACGGGACGAAGTCTTCAATCTTGTATCTTCATAGTCCAACAGTCCGGCCAAAGTATATAGTCCGGCTGTCCGAGAACCCCCTAATCTAGGATTCCCCCAGTAGCCCCTGAACCAGGCTTCAATGACGATGAGTCCGGCGCGCAGATTGTCTTCAGCATTGCAAGGTGGGTTCCTTCTCCGAATACTCCATAGAACATTTTGAACACAAGGATCGTGTCCGGCTCTGTAAAAAAAATTCCACATACCACCGTAGAGAGTATATTATTCCACAAATCTAATCTGCTGACAACTTTTCATAACGTGACATCCTGCCGTGGTCTGGTCATTACGAACCGTTTTTCCCAGCCTGCCACTGCACGTGTCGCGAGGCATTTTATTGGCACGTCTTGTCGAAGCAGATATCACGGGATTTTCATCAATACGGGTGTGGGTAACCCAATCGTGCTTGTTAGTATGACTCCTTGATTTTAGGCGAGTTCCAAACGGCCACGCGGAGGACGCTTGATATTCACCCTCTTTATAAAGGTGTCAAGGCCTGTCCTTTTCTTCTCACGCTCGATCCTTCCCTTCCCCCACCTCGAGTTCCAACACCCAAGGCTCAGGCTAAGCGCTTCGGACCTTCAACCATGTCCAGATCCAACCTTCAAGGTCGGTGGATGGCCTCCTCTGTCACAGAGGAGGACATCAAGAAGCTAAGGGAAGCCAGGTATCTGACCGCCGAAATCCCGCAGAGGCTGCCTGCTCAAGGGCAGGTCATCCCCACTCCCGAACCCAACGAGAGTGTCTTATTTGTTTCCCACTTCCTCCGAGGGCTAGGCTTTTAGTCTTGATCCCTTTGTTAGAAGCCTTATGTTCTATTACGGGCTCGATTTCCACGATCTAGCTCCAGATTCCATCCTTCACATCTCGTCATTTATCGTCGTGTGTGAGGCCTTCCTCCGCATCACCCCACACTTCGGCTTATGGCTCAAGACCTTCAATGTGAAGCCGTAGACGATCGATGGGCGACACGCAGAATGCAGAGGTGCCATAATAAGCAAAGGCATTAATGCTCTATGGCCAAAGGGTTCCTTCCCGGAGGTGTCCAACTTATGGCAGCGGGAGTGGTTTTACATCACAGCTCCCCGAGGTACAAAGTGGGCAGCTGCCCCCGCCTTCTGCTCGGGCCCTCCACCGCAACTGGCGTCATGGGTCAACAAGGGGCTGGACTGGGGGCCAGTTAATGACGTGCTGACATTGCAAAGTCGCATCCGAGATCTCCTCAAGAGGGATGTCAGTCTTGTCAAGGTAATGCAAGTTATGCTAGTTCGTCGGGTCCTTCCATGCCAACGTCGATCTCTCCGTATGTGGGAGTTCAACCCGGAAGGACCGTGAACTATTCAGCAATTCTTCGGCGTGATGCTCGAAGAGATGTATGGATTGTTCTTCGGATCACGAATAAAGTGTCCGGACACCACCGAGGATGCGGGTCTCAACTGCAACCGCCTAGATACCCACGTAAGTAATTCTGCGGCCGAACATGCTGTCTTTTTATTTGTCACAACATCATTCTGAAAAAATCGCTCTCAGCCAGGACTAGATAAGAAAGGCGGAGAGGATCAGCTGTTCGGCCCCCCTTCCCAAAGGCTCACCAGATCCTGTACTAGCCAGGATGCTTGAGCACGCACCTCATCAAGTGCCATCAGGGGAAGATAAAGGGGCGAATAAAGAAGCCGAAAGCGGGCTTCACACATTACACATCCAAACCGGGGGAATTAGTGTCTCCGCGAAGGAGGATAATCCGGGAGAAGAATCTAGAATCCCCTCTCCCCAAGGAAGGAAAAGGACCGCCTCTGAAGACTTGGAAACGAAGGTTTCCAAACGAGGGAAGAAACCTTCGCCAGGGGGCCCTGCCCCGGAGGGCGTCCTTTCCGCACAGCGCCCGCAAGGGGGCCAGCCCTCCACCGAGATGTAAGAGAACAAGAGTACTTTTGGTAAATATATCCTGCTTTATCTCCGAGGACAATAACCGAGACATATATCTTGCAGTCCGGCTCGTAGCCCTTCTCGACAGAGTTCGTCTTCGGGGGATCTTCTTCCGGAGATGATGGAGAGCGAAACGCCTCCCCCTGTCTCCCCGCCTCATGGGGCGGTCGACCCTGAGGTGTCGTCACGAAGGATTTCTCCTGATCCGCCAAGGCCATAAGGTAACCCTTTGGCCATCCGAAGTCAGGAGTATTCGGCTCCTAAGGAGAGCAAGAGAAAGAGTCCGGGACTATCCGGTGCACAACCGGACGCACTGATGGGTCTTCTGGAGCAAGCGGCTATCTCAGAGGCGCATCGTACTTTAATGGGTACGGTGGTTGAGAGGATTTCATCCGCTAAAAGGAGGTTGCATGAAGCTTTTATGAGCCTGCTAAGAGGCTTTGAGGTACGCAAAGTAATATATATATATATTGACGATACCGCACACGCTAGGTGTGCTCTATACAGATAGTAGCCCCTGAGACTCTGGTTGCTGTCCAAAGGTGGCAAACAGAGGATCATAGTCCCAGGTAATGATCGCGCTGCCTTCATGTGCAGGCGGGTGAGGGTCTGGTGGCTGGCCGGACTGCTGAGTTTGCCGAACTGAGGCGGCAACTTAACGCGGCAGATGCCGACATCGCGCTTGTGAACAAGCGGCTTGACGAGGCACAGGGTATGTATTTTTGGGTGGTAAACAAATATTAAGAGGAGCATGATGCTAGTATCTATAATATGCTGTGACTGCAGATGGAGCTGTCGCCATGGAGACCCTTCGGGCGGAACTTGCCCGAGTCAAGGAACAAGCCAGGAGAAGTGATGCGGCCGCCCTAAAGGAGGTCGAAGAGTTAAGATCCAAACAGGCTGCTCATCGCCAGAGCGAAGATAAAATAGCCAAGATGGCTGTTGAGTTGAAAGATGCCGCCAGCCGATATGAGCTTCTTGAAAACGAAAGCCAAGCGAAAGCGGCTGACCTGAAGAAAGCCATGGAAGCAGCCAAGGAAACCCGCTCTAAAATCAGAGCGGCGAAGGAGGAGCTCCGTGAAGCTGGAGATATCACGGCTAGGAAGCCTTTTTTGTTGCGGACGAAGTTCGGAGATCCGAAGTATGCCCCTCTGGATCAATTATGGAGTGCTCTAGACGCGTACTTGGACTTGGCAGTGAGTGCTGCTAATGCGACTGAGTTTTTCAAAGATCAGAAAAGATCATGAAGTGGAAAGGTTGTTCTGGTCGTAGTTCAGTGCTCCAACGCGTCCGCTGCTGTTAAATGAACAAATGGCCGAGTGGGCCGAGCTCCATAGGTTGTCCGGACTTGCCATGAGGTCTGTCGTGGATCATCTTTGGCCGAAGGGACCAAGGCCGAAAATTTATTTTGGTTTAGTGCAATGATTCCTTGGTGCTGTGCCGCATATCGATGCTGTAAAGAGGTCGGCGTGCATAGAGGGTGCGCGGATGGCTCTTTCCCCTGTTAAGACATACTGGGCAGAGATGGAGGCCACCGCTATTGCAACCCGGGGTCCGGCCGTAGGCCAGGTCTCGGCCGAGCACTATTTTGAAGAAGTCCTAGAAGGCGCTCATTTAATAGAGGCTCAGTGCTCGAAGAGTATCATGTTCGAGTGACATGTATCCCAATTGTAAAAACAATGCTATTTGGATTATAAAGGTTGTGTTTATACTTTTGCCTGAAAGTATTATGATGCCTCCTGTGCGGCCGTTTATGTATGTATATAACCTGAAAGTTTGCAGTCGTCGGCTTCAGCCCCCACGCATATAATGCGAGGGTGTTCAGAAAAGCGCGTGTTCACACTTGATCCAACGTCTTGGTCCATTAAGGAGGAGATAGCGCGGCGAACAAGGCAATCAGACTATATAGCTTTAACACTTTCACTTAGCCATAGGAGTTTGACGATGGGGCTATTATATAGCCCCTGGTACTTCCGCGCTCATTCGAATACGGTGCGCGTACATACATGACCGGAAAACCGGTCCTTCGTTAATGCGGAGGAATCGCGAAGATCCCGCTGAGTCATCGAGTGGTTGACTAGTCTCGCGCTTTATCATGACAGTCAATTTTTGGCTTTCTCTACTGAGGTGCTCATCCAGATGAACCAGGGCACAATCGTAGTGGTTCTCCCGGTGCCACCTTAGCCGATAGAGCGGAACATAAGGTAGCAAAACACGGGAGCCGGGCAAAGCCAACTATTGACCAAAGACATGATTCGGAGCTGATGCATATAAGGCCAAACTCGCGACGCCGAACACTCCCTAAGGTATTCGGACTTTACAACATATACTGGGCTGAGTAACACCCTCGATAATGAGCCCTGAATTTCCAGGTATGTGCATTAGTCTGACGTGACGAAATGCCAATAACGCCAGCATCCCTCTCGGTTGTGTTGAGTATCCGGAGGGTGTGAAGCAACAAGAGACAGTAAAAAAGGTTTACATGGGGTCTTAATCTAAAAAGAAACCTTTGAGCGGGGCCCTGCTGCACGTCTGCGCCTGTGTCTCCGTTGTGCCGTATCTTGGAAGGGTGTAGCATGATGATCATTTGTAAAAGAGAAAAACCCAGGTGAAAGTCTTCGCGCGAAAAAGTGGTTATTCTTAATGAACCATTAAAATGCGATCTAAATAGGGTCAAGCCGAACTATAGCCCTTTTTACATGCGGGAAGCCCCTAGCACCACCTATGGGGGTATATCCATCGACCCAATCTCATGTTTATCTGAGGTGTTACAGCTAGTGGTGCGCCGGACTCGTCTAGCCGTGTTCGCGGTCTTGATGACCGATCATTTATTCTGGTTGGAGAGGCCGTTCAGTGTTTGGCTGCTAGAGCCGCCACATATTCCTCCGCATGTAAGGAACGCTCTGTGTTTCCGCTAGCTATGATGATGCCACGTGGACCGGGCATCTTAATCTTAAGATAAGCGTAATGTGGTACTGCATTAAGACGAGCGAATGCCGTTCTTCCGAGTAGTGCGTGATAGCCGCTTCGGAATGGAGCGATGTCGAAGGTTAATTCTTCGCTTCGGAAGTTGTCGGGAGAACCGAATACAACCTCTAGTACTAGAGAGCCCGTGCAGCGGGCCTCTGGGCCTGGTATTACTCCTTTAAAGGTAGTATTGCTTTGGCTGATTCTTGTCGGGTCTATCCCCATTTTGCGGACGGTGTCCTGATATATCAGATTAAGACTACTACCGCCGTCCATAAGGACTCGGGTGACATGATATCCGTCAATTATTGGGTCTAGCACCAAGGCAGCCGATCCTCCGTGCCGGATACTAGTCGGGTGATCCCTGCGATCAAAAGTGATCGGGCAGGCCGACCAAGGGTTGAACTTGGGGGTGATGGGCTCCACGACGTATACGTCTCGGATTGCGCGTTTGCGCCTCCTCTTCGGTATGTGAGTTGCGTAAATCATGTTCACTGTTTTAACCTCTGGTGGGAATTTTTTCTGTCCCCCTCTGCGTAAATCCTCGTCTTCACTTGGTGTCTCCCTCCCCTTGTGTTCGGCGTTTAGCTTGCCGGCCTGCTTGA
This sequence comes from Aegilops tauschii subsp. strangulata, assembly GCF_002575655.3. Lineage (NCBI taxonomy): Eukaryota > Viridiplantae > Streptophyta > Magnoliopsida > Poales > Poaceae > Aegilops > Aegilops tauschii. The sequence goes on from NC_053041.3 coordinate 465,823,276, forward strand.
AGACCTAGCATTCTCAGTTGGTGTGATTTGCAGGTTTGTCGGAGGTGCCATGAATCTGACATAATCTGTCTAGAATCTTGTTTAGGCTAGACGGTCCATCTCTGCTGCCTTTAAATGGCTTTTTCCGTTGACCGGTTTGAGAGCCCCTGAATCCGGTGTTTACCGCCGTGTTGTCTGGGCTGTCTTCATTGTTTTGACGCTTGCTTTTATTGCGTCGCGGTTTCCCGTTGCCATCCCTAACTTCGGATGTGCCTGGGTTGCTGGTGCCGCTACGGGCCAGCCAACTGTCTTCGCCCGCGCAAAAGCAGGTCATAAGGCTTGTTAGGGCTGTCATTGTCCTCGGTTTTTCCTGGCCGAGGTGTCTGGCAAGCCATTCGTCCCGGACACTGTGTTTGAAAGCCGCTAAGGCTTCAGCATCTGGGCAGTCGACTATTTGATTCTTCTTCGTGAGAAATCTGTTCCAAAGCTTTCGGGCTGACTCTCCGGGCTGTTGAATTATGTGACTTAAATCATCTGCATCCGGAGGTCAGATAAAGGTCCCTTGAAAATTAGCCCTAAAAGCATCCTCAAGCTCTTCCCAACTTCCAATTGAGTTTTCGGGGAGGCTTTTCAGCCAGTGCCGAGCTGGTCCTTTCAACTTGAGGGGCAGGTATTTGATGGCGTGGAGATCATCTCCGCGAGCCATGTGGATGTGAAGGATAAAGTCCTCAATCCAGACCCCAGGGTCTGTCGTTCTGTCGTATGCCTCTATGTTCACGGGTTTGAATCCCTTTGGAAATTCATGATCCAGCACCTCATCGGTGAAGCATAGGGGGTGCGTGGCACCCCTGTATTTGGATGTGTCATGGCATTCTTCTGATGGTTGTAGTGTTCGGTTTTGATTCCGAGCTGTTATTCGGTCAGTATAGTCGTTTGGGCGGCCATGATTCTGTGCCGGAGCGCGCTTCCTAGATCCATAGATGGACCTGGCCATATCGGCTTTTTTGTGCCGGTCCTCACGTAAATCGTGCGCTGGCTTGTGTGCGACGTCGTTGGCCGCCCTGTCACGGCCACGGGGTGGTCGATCCGGCTGATCGGCCGTTTTATTTTTCGGCTGAATGGGCTCTAAAGCCTCGTCGTCGAATTCAGGCAGCAGCTTGCGCTTTGGATAGCTCTTTGTGTGGCGACTGCCACCGTACTTTTCTTCAGTGTCAAGCACTTTGTTCCATCTGCTGTTGAGCGTATTCTGCGCGGCCTTAAGCCTTTGCTTCTGCTTCTTCAGGCTCCTCGTGCTGGCAATAAGCCTTCTATGGAGGTTCTCTTGTTCCAAGTGCCTTTCCGGGATGATGTGTGCATCGTCGTCCGGACTGTTCTCCTCTCCGGAGACGGGTTGATGAGCTTTACCCTCGGCGTCGCCGTGATCGGACAACGGCTCCGTACTATGTTCGTCGTCCACTGGCTCATCCTACTCCATCGCTGGGTCCATGTGGTCGTCGTTTCCTTTGGAGTCGACCAGGGTATTATTCTTTCTTGAGCTGTTATCGATGTTTTTTCCGAGGCGGGATTTGGAGCGGCGCCTACGTCGTCGCTTTGGTTGCTTCTCGAGGGGATTATCCTTCGTTGCGTCCTTCCATTCCTCGTCGATTTTTTCTTTGGGTGTATCCACCATGTATATATCGTATGATGAAGTGGCTGTCCAGCGCCCCGTGGGCGGTGGTTCCTGTTCCTCTCCTGCATTGTCATCCATACCGTCGATGTCTTCGGAGTCAAAATCAAGCATGTTGGTTAAGTCGTCGAGAGTGGCTATTAAGTGGGTGGTGGGTGGGGAACGAATTTCTTCGTCGTCCGCTTCCCACTCGAGCCGGACATAGTTCGGCCGAGGGTCACCTGACAAGGAGAGAGACCTCAATGAATCTAGCACGTCGCCCAAGGGCGAGTGCTGAAAAATATCCGTGGAGGTAAACTCCATGATCGGTGCCCAATCAGATTGGATAGGCACGGACGCAAGCGGTTCGGAGCCTGTGGCCGGGGATGAATCCAAGGGTCCGATAACACACGTCTCATAGGAGGTGAAGTTAGTATTCGGCTCTATCGCCACTGAGTGTGCGGCCTCCGTGGCGGGGTCCATCCACCCGTCCTCGGATGGCACGATCTGCTCCGGATTGAGGGCTGGAGTAGCCGCAGGTGTGATCTCCCGAACACCGTCCGACGGCAGAGCTAAGTCATGCTCGTCGTGACTGTGCGGCACACCTGACATGAGCTCGAATCCGTCGAAGATCAAGTCTCCGCGGATGTCGGTAGTATAGTTCAAGCTTCCAAATGTGACCTGATGGCTAGGGGCATAGCTATCGATCTGCTCCAGATGGCCAAGCGAGTTGGCCCGCAGTACGAAGCCGCCAAATACGAAGATCTGTCCGGGGAGAAAAACCTCACCCCGGATCGCATCGTTGCCGATGATCGAAGGAGCCATCAAGCCTTTATCATGACGGCACAGTGGAACTCTCAATGAAAGCACCAATGTCAGTGTCAAAACCGACGGATCTCGGGTAGAGGGCCCGAACCTGGGTAAACATTGTGTCCCCCCGCCTCCTGTTACCATTAGCCTTAGACGCACAGTTCGGGACCCCCTACCCGAGATCCGCCGGTTTTACACCGACAGTGGGTCATCAAGAACATTCTCTAACCTAGACAAGTTGTCTTCAACGGGGTTCTCAGCTCCCTTTCTATCAATAATATGTAAATCAAATTCTTGTAGTAGGAGAACCCATCTAATAAGTCTAGGTTTAGCATCTTTCTTTTCCATAAGATATTTAATAGCAGCATGATCCGTGTGAACAGTTACTTTAGAGTCTACAATATAAGGTCTGAACTTATCACAATCAAATACAATTGCTAAAAATTCTTTTTCAATAGTAGCATAATTTCTCTGGGCACTGTCTAGAGTTTTACTAGCATATTGGATAACATTAATTCCTTATCAACTCTTTGTCCTAGAACAGCACCTACAGCATAATCACTAGCATCACACATAATTTCAAAGGGTAAATTCCAATCAGGTGGCTGAACAATAGGTGCAGAAATCAATGCTTTCTTAAGTATTTCAAATGCTTCTACACAATCTTCATCAAAGATAAAAGGAATATCTTTTTGAAGAGATTAGTCAGAGGCCTGGAGATTTTAGAGAAGTCCTTAATGAACCTCCTATAAAAATCGACATGACCAAGGAAACATCTTATACCTTTAATGTCCTTGGGACATGGCATCTTTTCAATAGCATCAACTTTAGCTTTATCAACTGCAATACCTCTTTCAGAAATTTTATGCCCCAAGACAATACCTTCATTAACCATAAAGTGGCACTTCTCCCAATTCAAGACAAGCTTAGTTTCTTCACATCTCTGCAAAACTCGATCAAGGTTGCTCAAGCAATCATCAAAAGAAGTTCCATATACGGAGAAATCATCCATGAAAAGCTCAACAATCTTTTCACAAAAATCAGAGAATATAGCCATCATGCATCTTTGAAAGGTAGCAGGTGCATTACATAAACCAAAAGTCGTATGTCTATAAGCAAGGTACCAAAAGGGCAAGTAAAAGTGGTCTTTTCTTGATCCTCTTTTGACATAGGTATTTGAGAGAAACCAGAACAACCATCTAGAAAGCAAAAATGTGTATGTTTGGATAATCTTTCTAGCATTTGATCAATAAAAGGTAAAGGGCAATGATCCTTTTTAGTAGCTTTATTTAATTTGCGGAAATCAATTACCATTCTATAACCTGTAATAATTCTTTGTGGGATCAATTCATCTTTATCATTAGGAACAATAGTAATATCTCCCTTCTTAGGGACACAATGGACAGAACTTACCCACTGACTATCAGCAATGGGATAAATTATACCTGCCTCCAGAAGCTTTAGTATTTCTTTCCTTACCACTTCTTTCATCTTAGGATTTAACCGTCGTTGGTGATCAACAACTGGTTTAGCGTCTTTCTCCAATTTTATTTTGTGTTGGCATAGAGTGGGACTAATGCCCTTAAGATCATCAAGAGTATATCCAATAGCAGCACGGCGCTTCTTCAGAGTTTTCAATAATTTCTTTTCTTCATGCTCTGAAAGGTTAGCACTAATAATAACAGGATATATCTTCTTCTCATCAAGATAAGCATATTTAAGAATATCAGATAATGGTTTAAGCTCAAACACGGGATCACCCTTGGGTGGAGGAGGATCCCCTAGGATTTCAACAGGCAAGTTGTGTTTCAAAATAGGTCCCTGTTTAAAGAATACTTCATCTATTTGCCTTCTTTCATTCATAAACATATCATTTTCATGGTCAAGCAAATATTGTTCTAAAGGATCATTGGGAGGCACAGCAATAGAGGCAAGACCGATAATTTCATCTTTACTAGGCAATTCCTCGTCACGGGGTTGTCTACGAAATATAGCAAAGTTAAACTCATGAGACATATCCACCAAACCAATAGTAACAACATCCTTTTCGCAGTCTATCCTAGCATTAACAGTATTCAAGAAGGGTCTACCAAATATGATGGGACAAAAGCTATCTTGTGGGGAACCAAGAACAAGAAAATCAGTAGGATATTTAACTTTCCCACACAAGACTTCAACATCTCTAACAATCCCGACTGGTTAAATAGTATCTCTATTGGCAAGCTTAATCGTAACATCAATTTCCTCTATCTCAGCAGGTGCAATATCATGCATAATTTCTTTGTATAAGGAATGAGGTATTGCACTTGCACTAGCACCCATATCACATAAGCCATGATAACAATGATCTCCTATTTTAACAGAAATAACAGGCATGCCTACAACAGGTCTATGTCTATTTTTAGTATCAGGTCTAGCAGCTTCATTGCAGAAGTAAATAACATGCCCATCGATATTATCAGCCAAGAGATCTTTAACCATAGCAACACTAGGTTCAACTTTAATTTTCCCAGGGGGTTTGGATGTCTTAATGTTACTTTTGTTGACCACAGTTGAAGCTTTAGCATGATCCTTTATTCTAACAGGGAAAGGTGGTTTCTCAATATAAGCAGTAGGAACGACAGGATCATTATAAGTGATAGTCTTTTCTTCAACTTTAATAGGTGCAACTACTTTTACTTCAGTGGGAGGATTATATTTAAACCACTTCTCCTTAGGGAGATCAACATGAGTAGCAAAGGATTCACAGAAAGAAGCTACTATCTTAGAGTCAAGTCCATATTTAGTGCTAAATTCACGGAAAACATCGGTATCCATAAATGATTTAACACAATCAAACTTAGGTGTTATACCTGACTCCTTACCTTCGTCGAGATCCCAATCTTCAGAGTTGCGTTTAATTATTTCCAATAAATCCCATTTGAATTCAATAGTCTTCATCATAAAAGAGTCAGTACAAGAAGTATCGAGCATGGAGCGAGTATTGAGAGAAAGTCGAGCATAAAAATTTTGAATAATCATTTCTCTTGAGAGCTCATGATTGGGGCATGAATATAACATTGACTTAAGCCTCCCCCAAGCTTGAGCGATGCTTTATCATTCGCGAGGCCAAAAAATATATATATAATTATGATCACGATGAACAAGATGCATAGGATAAAACTTCTGATGAAATTCCAATTTCAATCGGTTGTAGTTCCATGATCCCATATCATCACATAGCCTAAACCATGTCAATGCCTCTCCCTTCAAAGATAAAGGGAAGACCTTCTTCTTGATAACATCCTCGGGCATACTTGCAAGCTTAAATAATCCACAAACTTCATCCACATAGATTAGGTGCAAATCGGGATGTAATGTTCCATCTCCTGCAAAAGGATTAGCTAGTAGTTTGTCTATCATACCCGAAAGAATTTCAAAGTAAACATTTTCAGTAGGTTCAGTAGGTTAAGGAGCAACTCTTTGCTCTACTGGTCGGGGTGAAGATACCCCGAACAAGCCCCTCAAAGGATTATGTTCCATAGTAACAAGTGACAGTAAATTTCAGCACACTATATAAATTTTTCCTTACCAAATTCACCCCTACCAAAGGCGCTTCATGATGTCTACTACACAACCTTCTTCTTGTAGACGTTGTTGGGCCTCCAAGTGCAGAGGTTTGTAGGACAGTAGCAAATTTCCCTCAAGTGGATGACCTAAGGTTTATCAATCCGTGGGAGGCGTAGGACGAAGATGGTCTCTCTCAAGCAACCCTGCAACCAAATAACAAAGAGTCTCTTGTGTCCCCAACACACCCAATACAATGGTAAATTGTATAGGTGTAATAGTCCGGCGAAGATATGGTGATACAAGTGCAATATGGATGGTAGATATATGCTTTTGTAATCTGAAAATATAAAAACAGTAAGGTAACTAATAATAAAAGTGAGCATAAACGGTATTGCAATGCGTTGAAACAAGGCCTAGGGTTCATACTTTCACTAGTGCAAGTTCTATCAACAATAATAACATAACTGGACCATATAACTATCCCTCAACATGCAACAAAGAGTCACTCCAAAGTTGCTAATAGCGGAGAACAAATGAAGAGATTATGGTAGGGTATGAAACCACCTCAAAGCTATCCTTTCTGATCGATCTATTCAAGAGTCCGTAGTAAAATAAAATGAAGCTATTCTTTCTGTTTGATCTATCATAGAGTTCGTACTAGAATAACACCTTAAGACATAAATCAATCAAAACCCTAATGTCACCTAGATACTCCAATGTCACCTCAAGTATCCGTGGGTATGATTATACGATATGCATCACACAATCTCAGATTCATCTATTCAACCAACACAAAGTACTTCAAAGAGTGCCCCAAAGTTTCTACCGGAGAGTAAAGAGGAAAACGTGTGCCAACCCCTATGCATAAGTTCACAAGGTCACGGAACTCGCAAGTTGATCACCAAAACATACATCAAGTGGATCACGTGAATATCCCATTGTCACCACAGATAAGCACATGCAAGACATACATCAAGTGTTCTCAAATCCTTAAAGACTCAATCCGATAAGATAACTTCAAAGGGAAAACTCAATCCATTACAAGTGATAGAGGGGCAGAAACATTATAAGATCCAACTATAATAACAAAGCCCGCGATACATCAAGATCGTGCCAAATCAAGAACACGAGAGAGAGAGAGAGAGAGATCAAACACATAGCTACTGGTACATACCCTCAGCCCCTAGGGTGAACTACTCCCTCCTTGTCATGGAGAGCGCCGAGATGATGAAGATGGCCACCGGTGAGGGATTCCCCCTCCGTCAGGGTGCCGGAACGGGTCTAGATTGGTTTTTGGTGGCTACAGAGGCTTGCGGCGGCGGAACTCCCGATCTAGGTTATGTTCTGGGGGTTACTGTATATATAAGAGGTTTTGGCATCGAGAACAAGTCAGGGGGGTCCCCGGGCTGTCCACGAGGCAGGATGGCGCGCCCCCACCCTCATGGGCAGCCCGGGACTCTTCTTGCACAACTCTTTTACTCCATGGCCTTCTTCTGGTCCAAAAATAAGTTCCGTGAAGTTTCAGGTCAATTCGACTCCGTTTGGTTTTCTTTTTCTGCGATACTCAAAAACAAGGAAAAAACAAAAACTGGCACTGGGCTCTAGGTTAATAGGTTAGTCCCAGAAATCATATAAAATAGCATATAAATGCATATAAAACATCCAAAAGAGATAATATAATAGCATGGAACAATCAAAAATTATAGATACGTTGGAGACGTATCACTTCACTCCCGGCAATGGCGCCAGAAAAGAGTCTTGATGACCCACAAGTATAGGGGATCTATCGTACTCCTTTCGATAAGTAAGAGTGTCGAACCCAACAAGGAGCAGAAGGAAATGATAAGCGGTTTTCAGTAAGGTATTCTCTGCAAGCACTAAAATTATCGGTAACAGATAATTTCGTGATAAGGTAATTTGTAGCGGGTAACAAGTAATGAAAGTAAATAAGGTGCAGCAAGATGGCCCAATCCTTTTTGTAGCAAAGGACAAGCCTCGACAAACTCTTATATGAAGGAAAACGCTCCCGAGGACACATGGGAATTATTGTCAAGCTAGTTTTCATCACGCTCATATGATTTGTGTTCGTTACTTTGATAATTTGGTATGTGGGTGGACCGGTGCTTGGGTGTTGTCCTTTCTTGGACAAGAATCACACTTATGATTAACCCCTATTGCAAGCATCCGCAACTATAAAAGAAGTATTAAGCTAAACCTAACCATAGCATGAAACATATGGATCCAAATCAGCCCTTTATGAAGCAACTCATGAACTAGGGTTTAAGCTTCTGTCACTCTAGCAACCCATCATCTACTTATTACTTCCCAATGCCTTCCTCTAGGCCCAAACAATGGTGAAGTGTCATGTAGTCGACGTTCACATAACACCACTAGAGGAAAGACAACATACATCTCATCAAAATATCGAACGGATACCAAATTCACATGACTACTTATAGCAAGACTTCTCCCATGTCCTCAGGGACAAACGTAACTACTCACAAATCATATTCATGTTCATAATCAGAGGGGTATTAATATGCATAAAGGATATGAACATATGATATTCCACCAAATAAACCAATTAGCATCAACTACAGAGAGTAATCAACACTACTACCAACCCACAGGTACCAATCTGGGGCTTTGGGACAAATATTGGATACAAGAGATGAACTAGGGTTTTAGAGGAGATGGTGTTGGTGAAGATGTCGATGGAGATTGACCCCCTCCCGATGAGAGGATCATTGGTGACGACGATGGTGATGATTTCCCCCTCCCAGAGGGAAGTTTCCCTGGCAGAACAGCTCTGCCGGAGCCCTAGATTGGTTCCGCCTCATGGCGGCGGAGTTTCTTCCCGAAAGCTTGCTTATGATTTTTTCCATGCTAAAAGACTTCATATAGCAGAAGATGGGCACCGGAGGCCTGCCAGGGGGCCCACGAGGCAGGGGCACGCGCCCAGGGGGGTAGGGCGCGCCCCCCACCCTCATGGCCAGGGTGTGGGCCCCCTCTGGTACTTTCTTCGCTCAGTATTTTTTATTAATTCCAAAAATAACTTCCGTGGAGTTTCAGGACTTTTGGAGTTGTGCAGAATAGGTCTCTAATATTTGCTCCTTTTCAAGCCCAGAATTCCAGCTGCCGGCATTCTCCCTCTTCATGTAAACCTTGTAAAATAAGAGAGAATAGGCATAAGTATTGTGACATAACTTGTAATAACAGCCCATAATGCAATAAATATCGATATAAAAGCATGATGCAAAATGGATGTATCAACATTATATCTGGATCTTGTTTCATGCGAGATGGTTATTCATTTAAATCAGAGAATAATGGTTGTTCTATTTATATGAGTAATATCTTTTATGGTCATGCACCCTTGAAGAGTGGTCTATTTTTGCTGAATCTTGATTGTAGTGATAAACATGTTCGTAATTGAAGCCAAAAGATGCAAAGTTAATAATGATAGTGCAACTCATTTGTGGCAGTACCGTTTAGGTCATATTGGTATAAAGTGCATGAAGAAACTCCATGCTGATGGGCTTTTCGAATCACTTGATTATGAATCACTTGATGCTTGCGAACCATGCCTCATGGGCAAGATGACTAAGACTCCGTTCTTCGGAACAATGGAGCGAGCAACCGACTTGTTTGAAATGATACATACTGATGTATGCGGTCCGATGAGTGTCGAGTCTCACGGCGGGTAACTTTATTTTCTGACCTTCACAGATGATTTGAGCAGATATGGGCATATCTACTTGATGAAACATAAGTCTGAAACATTTGAAAAGTTCAAAGAATTTCAGAGTGAAGTGGAAAATCGTTGTAACAAGAAAATAAAGTTTCTACGATCTGATCGTGGAGGTGAATATTTGAGTTATGAGTTTGGTCTTCATTTGAAACAATGTGAAATAGTTTCGCAACTCATGGCACCTGGAACACCACAGCATAATAGTGTGTCCGAACGTCCTAACCATACTTTATTAGATATGGTTCGATCTGTGATGTCTCTTATTGAATTACCGCTATCATTTTGGGGTTATGCTTTAGAGACGGATGCATTCACGTTAAATAGGGCACCATCTAAATCCGTTGAGACGACACCATATGAATTGTGGTTTCGCAAGAAACCTAAGCTGTCGTTTCTTAAAGTTTGGTGTTGCGATGCTTATGTGAAAAAGCTTCAACCTGATAAGCTCAAACCCAAATCGGAGAAATGTGTCTTCATTGGATACCCAAAGGAGATTGTTGGGTACACCTTCTATCACAGATCCGAAGGCAAGATATTCGTTGCTAAGAATGGATCCTTTTTAGAGAAGGAGTTTCTCTCGAAAGAAGTGAGCGGGAGGAAAGTAGAACTTGATGAGGTAATTGTACCTTCTCCTGAATTGGAAAGTAGTTCATCACAGAAATTAGTTCTAGTGATTCCTACACCAATTAGTGAGGAAGCTAATGATGATGATCATGAAACTTCAGATCAACTTACTACCGAACCTTGTAGGTCAACTAGAGTACGACTTGCACCAGAGTGGTACGGTAATCCTGTTCTGGAGGTCATGTTAATTGACCATGACGAACCTACGAACTATGAGGAAGCAATGATGAGGCCAGATTCCGCGAAATGGCTTGAGGCCATGAAATATGAGATGGGATCCATGTATGAGAACAAAGTATGGACTTTGGTTGACTTGCCCGATGATCGGCAAGCCATAGAGAATAAATGGATCTTCAAAAACAAGACTGACGCTGACGGTAATTATACTGTCTACAAAGCTCGACTTGTTGCAAAAGGTTTTCGACAAGTTCAAGGAGTTGACTACGATGAGACCTTCTCACCCGTAGCGATGCTTAAGTCTGTCTGAATCATGTTAGCAATTGCCGCATTTTATGATTATGAAATTTGGCAAATGGATTTCAAAACTGCATTCCTTAACGGATATCTTAAAAAGAGTTGTATATGATGCAACCAGAAGGTTTTATCGATCCTAAAGGTGCCAACAAAGTGTGCAAGCTATAGCAATCCATTTATGGACTGGTGCAAGCTTCTCGGAGTGGAATATACGCTTTGATAGTGTGATCAAAGCATATGGTTTTATACAGACTTTTGGAGAAGCCTGTACTTACAAGAAAGTGAGTGGGAGCTCTGTAGCATTTCTAATATTATATGTGGATGACATATTGTTGATTGGAAATAATACAAAATTTCTGGATAGCATAAAAGAATACTTGAAGAAGCATTTTTCAATGAAAGACCTCGGTGAAGCTGCTTATATATTGGGTATCAAGATCTATAGAGATAGATCAAGACGCTTAATTGGACTTTCACAAAGCACATACCTTGATAAAGTTTCGAAGAAGTTCAAAATGGATCTGTCAAAGAAAGGGTTCTTGCCTGTGTCACAAGGTGTGAAGTTGAGTCAGACTCAATGCCCGACCACTGTAGAAGATAGAGAGAAAATGAAATTCATTCCCTATGCCTCAGCCATAGGTTCTATCATGTATGCAATGCTGTGTACCAGACCTGATGTGTGCCTTGCTATAAGTTTAGCAGGGAGGTGCCAAAGTAATCTAGGAGTGGATCACTGGACAGCGGTCAAGAACATCCTAAAATACCTGAAAAGGACTAAGGATATGTTTCTCGTTTATGGAGGTGACAAAGAGCTCGTCGTAAATGGTTACATCGATGCAAGCTTTGACACTAATCCGGATGACTCTAAGTCGCAAACCGGATACGTATTTATATTGAATGGTGGATCTGTAAGTTGGTGCAGTTCCAGGCAGAGCGTCGTGGCGGGATCTACGTGTGAAGCGGAGTACATAGCTTCTTCGGAAGCAGCAAATGAAGGAGTCTGGATGAAGGAGTTCATATCCGTTCTAGGTGTAATACCTAGTGCATCGGGTCCAATGAAAATCTTTTGTGACAATACTGGAGCAACTGCCTTGGCGAAAGAATCCAGATTTCACAAGAGAACCAAACACATCAAGAGATGCTTCAATTCCTTCCGCGATCAAGTCAAGGAGTGAGACATAGAGATTTGCAAGATACATACGGATCTGAATGTTGCAGACCCGTTAACTACGCCTCTTCCACGAGCTAAACATGATCAGCACCAAGACTCCACGGGTGTTAGAATCATTACTATGTAATCTAGATTATTGACTCTAGTGCAAGTGGGAGACTGAAGGAAGAATGCCCTAGAGGCAATAATAAAGTTGTTATTTATATTTCCTTATATCATGATAAATGTTTATTATTCATGCTAGAATTGTATTAACCGGAAACTTAGTGCATGTGTGAATACATAGACAAACAGAGTGTCCCTAGTATGCCTCTACTTGACTAGCTCGTTAATCAAAGATGGTTAAGTTTCCTGACCATGGACATGTGTTGTAATTTGATGAATGGGATCACATCATTAGAGAATGATGTGATGGACAAGACCCATCCGTCAGCTTTAGCATAATGATCGTTTAGTTTTATTGCTATTGCTTTCTTCATGACTTATACATATTCCTCTGACTATGAGATTATGCAACTCCCAAATACCGGTGGAACACTTTGTGTGCTATCAAACGCCACAACGTAACTGGGTGATTATAAAGATGCTCTACAGGTGTCTCCGATGGTGTTTGTTGAGTTGGCATAGATCAAGATTAGGATTAGTCACTCCGAGTATCGAAGAGGTATCTCTGGGCCCTCTCGGTAATGCACATCACTATAAGCCTTGCAAGCAATGTGACTAATGAGTTAGTTACGAGATGATGCATTACGGAACGAGTAAAGAGACTTGCCGGTAATGAGATTGAACTAGGTATGATGATAGCGACGATCGAATCTCGGGCAAGTAACATACCGATGACAAAGGGAATGAAGTATGCTGTTATGCGGTTTGACCGATAAAGATCTTCGTAGAATATGTAGGAGCCAATATGAGCATCCAGGTTCCGCTATTGGTTATTGACCGGAGACGTGTCTCGGTCATGTCTACATAGTTCTCAAACCCGTAGGATCCGCACGCTTAACGTTCGATGACGATTTGTATTATGAGTTATGTGATTTGATGACCGAAGCTTGTTTGGAGTCTTGGATGAGATCACGGACATGACGAGGAGTCTCGAAATGGTCGAGAGGTAAAGATTCATATATTGGAAGGTTGCATTCGGACACCGGAATGGTTCGGGAAGTTTCGGAGTACCGGGGGTTACCCCCCCCCCCCCCCGGGGAAGTAGTGGGCCTTCATGGGCCTTAGTGGAAAGGAGAGGAGGGCCGCAAGGGAGGCCGCGCGCCCCCCATGTCAGGTCCGAATTGGACTAGGGAGGGGGCGGCTCCCCCTCTTTCCTTCTCCCTCTCCTACTCCTTCCCCCTCTCCCCCTCTTGGAAAAAGGAAGGGGACTCCAACTAGGATTGGGAATCCTAGTTGGACTCCCCCTATAGGCGCGCCCCTCCTAGGCCGGCCTCCTCCTCCCCCTCCTTTATATACATGGGCAAGGGGCACCCCAAAGCACAACAGACAACCTCTTAGCCGTGTGCGGTGCCCCCCTCCACAGTTCAACACCTCGGTCATATCGTCGTAGTGCTTAGGCGAAGCCCTGCACCGGTAACTTCCTCATCACCGTCGCCACGCTGTCGTGCTAACGGAACTCTCCCTCGTCCTCAACTGGATCAAGAGCTCGAGGGATGTCATCATGTTGAACGTGTGCTGAACACAGAGCTGCCTGATACGTCTCTGTCGTATCTATAATTTTTGATTGTTCCATGCCAATATTATTCAACTTTCATATACTTTTGGAAACTTTTTATATTATTTTTTGGGACTAACATATTGATCCAGTGCCCAGTGCCAGTGCCAGTTCCTGTTTGTTGCATGTTTTATGTTTCGCAGAAACCCCATATCAAACGGAATCCAAACGGAATAAAAACGTACGGAGAATATTTTTGGAATATTTGAAGAATATGGGAAGAAGAATCAACGCGAGACGGTGCCCGAGGGGGGCACGAGGCAGGGGCGCGTCTGCCCCCCTCGTGGGCCCCCCGTAAGGCGGTTGCTGCTCTTCTTTGGCCGCAAGAAAGCTAATTTCCGGAAAAAAATCTCTGCGGAGGTTTCAATCCAATCGGAGTTACGGATCTCCATATATATACGAAACGGTGAAAGGGCAGAATACCAGAACGCAGAAACAGAGAGAGACAGAGAGACAGATCCAATCTCGGAGGGGCTCTCGCCCCTCCCATGCCATGGAGACCAAGGACCAGAGGGGAAACCCTTCTCCCATCTAGGGAGGAGGTCAAGGAAGAAGAACAAGGAGGGGGGCTCTCTCTCCCTCGCTTCCGGTGGCACCGGAGTGCCACCGGGGGCCATCATCATCACCGCAATCTTCACCAACAACTTCACCGCCATCATCACCAACTCTTCCCCCCTCTACGCAGCAGTGTAACCCCTCTTTTACCCGCTGTACTCTCTACTTAAACATGGTGCTCAACGCTATATATTATTTCCCAATGATGTATGGCTATCCTATGATGTTTGAGTAAATCCGTTTTGTCCTATGGGTTAGTTGATGATCGTGATTGGTTTGAGTTGCATGTTTTATTATTGGTGCTGTCCTATGGTGCTCCCCGTGTCGCGCAAGCATGAGGGATCCCCGCTGTAGGGTGTTGCAATACGTTCATGATTCGCTTATAGTGGGTTGCGTGAGTGACTGAAACACAAACCCGAGTAAGGGGGTTGTTGCGTATGGGATAAAGAGGACTTGATGCTTTAATGCTATGGTTGGGTTTTACCTTAATGATCTTTAGTAGTTGCGGATGCTTGCTAGAGTTCCAATCATAAGTGCATATGATCCAAGTAGAGAAAGTATGTTAGCTTATGCCTCTCCCTCAAATAAAATTGCAATAATGATTACCGGTCTAGTTATCGATTGCCTAGGGAGAAATAACTTTCTCGTGACAAAAAGCTCTCTACTAAAACTAACTTAGTTGTGCCTTCATCTAAACAGCCCCTAGTCCTATCCAAAATCACCTACAAAGTACTTCTAGTTTCATACTCGTTCTAGGTAAAGTAAACGTCAAGCGTGCGTAGAGTTGTATCGGTGGTCGATAGAACTTGAGGGAATATTTGTTCTACCTTTAGCTCCTCGTTGGGTTCGACACTCTTACTTATCAAAAGAGGCTACAATTGATCCCCTATACTTGTGGGTTATCAAGACCTTTTTCTGGCGCCGTTGCCGGGGAGCAATAGCGTGGGGTGAATATTCTCGTGTGTGCTTGTTTGCTTTATCACTATGTAATTTTTATTTGCTGTTCTTAGTTGTTTTCTATCTTTAGTTATGGGTAGGAAACGCAAAATACCAAAAAAAAATAGTTGTACCTACTGAACCAATGGTTGAAGAACCACTCAAAATCTATCACACTCCTGAAGCTTATTACTTGGATCATCTTCGATCCCTATGTGCTCGTGCTGAAACCCCAACTAGCTTAGTTGAGGGCAAATCTTAAGATGAGCATGCTTGTTATGTGCGACACCGTATATCTGAAAAAAGGGAAACGTTTACTGGATCAAATTCATCGTTTGCAATGCTATGCTTGGAATTTATGTGAAATATATGATGTTACTTGTTGTTCTGAAAACCCTAAGAAACACGTTCCCTACCAATGTGAGTTTATTGATAATGGAATCGTATCTTTGTATGCTAAGGGTGTTTATAATTACTATGATGTTCAACAAATTAAAGAATTTGTTGCTTTTAACGGTGCTCACGAAATTGCTTCTTTGATTGAAACGTATGACGCTACTCTTTACAAATCTGAAAATTTTCCATACTTAAATATTGCTATGATAATTATGCTTCTAATGCCTATGTTGAACCATATATTGAGGACTACTCCGCTGTGCAAGAAGAGACTAATATTTTGCAGGAGTCTATGGAAGAAGAAATTGATGAAACTGTGAGCTCATTGGATGAAAAAGATGATGAGGAGAGCGAAGAACAAAAGGAGGAAGAGCGGATTAGCTACCCATTCCCACCTTCTAATGAGAGTAACTCTTCAACTCATACATTGTTTAATTTCCCTTCGTGTTTACCGAAGGATGATTGCTATGATGATTGTTATGATCCCGTTGATTCTCTTGAAATATCCCTTTTTGATGGTGCTTGTGGCCAAGATGCCAATATGAATTATGCATATGGAGATGAACTTGCTATAGTTCCTTATGTTAAACTTGAAATTGTTGCTATTTCACCCACGCATGATAGTCCTATTATCTTTTTGAATTCTCCCGACTACACTATATCGGAGAAGTTTGCACTTATTAAGGATTATATTGATGGGTTGCCTTTTACCGTTGCACATGATGATTTTGATGAATATAATATGCATGTGCTTGCTGCTCCTACTTGCAATTATTATGAGAGAGGAACTATATCTCCACCTCTCTATGTTTCCAACATGATAAAATTGCAAGAAACTGTTTATACTATGCATTAGCCTTTATTTTGTGTGCATGAATTGTTCTTTTATCACATACCGATGCATAGGAAGAGAGTTATACTTCGTTGTTGCATGATATATGTTGCCTTGTGCTAACTACTAAATGCCAAATCATTGCTAATTAAAATTGGCGTTGATATACCTTGGGATCCGGGTGGATTCACTACTTGAGCACTATATGCCTAGCTTAATGGCTTTAAAGAAAGCGCTGCCAGGGAGACAACCTGGAAGTTTTAGAGAGTCATTTATTTCTGTTGAGTGCTTTTATATAGTTTAAAAACAAAAAAATAAAGAGGGGAACCTAAAACTTTTTCAAAAAGAAAAGCGAAAGTGAGAAAGACGAGCATTGTTGAAGTGGGAGCTAGCCTTGAACTTTGTTCATGCTCACCAAAACTTTGTGAATCTTGATTACAGAAACTTTTCAACAAAAATAATTATCCCTTTGAACAATTCCATTGTATTATAAAAATATTGTGCCAAGGTTTGCCTTTAGGATGTTTACAGTGCTTGTTGGTTTGTACGGTGCAGGACAGAACCTCTGGCTGTAGTGCACGATTTTACATTTTTTTACTGGAACGTCAAATGGTTCTGATTCTTTTTGCACTGTCTTTATACACAAATTTTTTATTTTTCCTAATTTTGGGAGAATTTTCATGCATCAAAAGTATGGTCAATGATCAGATTATTACAGACTGTTCTGTTTTAGACAGATTCTGTTTTTTGATGCATAGTTTGCTTGTTTTGATGAAACTATAGATTTCTATTAGTGGATTAAGCCATGGAAAAGTTATATTACAGTAGCTAAAATGAAAAAACAAAATATGAATTGGTTTGCAACAGTAATTAGAGTGGTGATTTGCTTTATTATACTAACGGATCTTACCAAGTTTTTTGTTGAAGTTTTGTGTGGATGAAGTGTTCGATGATCGAGGAGGTCTCGATATGAGGAAAAGGAGGAGAGGCAAGAGCTCAAGCTTGGGGATGCCCAAGGCACCCCAAGTAAATATTCAAGGAGACTCAAGTATCTAAGCTTGGGGATGCCCCGGAAGGCATCCCCTCTTTCTTCAACAAGTATCAGTATGTTTTCGGATTTGTTTCGTTCATGCGATATGTGCAAATCTTGGAGCGTCTTTCGCTTTAGTTTTAATTTTTCTTTTATGCACCATGCTGGTATGAGATAGTCCTTGGTTGATTTATAGAATGCTCTTTGCACTTCACTTATATTCTTTGAGTATGGCTTTATAGAATGCTTCATGTGCTTCACTTATATCATTTGAAGTTTGGATTGCCTGTTTCTCTTCACATAGAAAACCGCCATTTGTAGAATGCTCTTTTGCTTCACTTATATTTGTTAGAGCGTGGGCATATCTTTTGTAGAAAGAATGAAACTCTCTTGCTTCACTTATATCTATTTAGAGAGATGACAGGAACTGGTCATTCACATGGTTAGTCATAAAATCCTACATAAAAACTTGTAGATCACTGAATATGATATGTTTGATTCTTTGCAATAGTTTTGCGATATAAAGATGGTGATATTAGATTCATGCTAGTGGGTAGTTGTGGATTAGTAGAAATACTTGTGTTAAGGTTTGTGATTCCCGTAGCATGCACGTATGGTGAACCGTTATGTGGTGAAGTCGGAGCATGATTTATTTATTGATTGTCTTCCTTCTGAGTGGCGGTCGGGGACGAGCGATGGTCTTTTCCTACCAATCTATCCCCCTAGGAGCATGCGCGTAGTACTTTGTTTCGATGACTAATAGATTTTTGCAATAAGTATGTGAGTTCTTTATGACTAATGTTGAGTCCATGGATTATATGCACTCTCACCCTTCCATCATTGCTAGCCTCTTCGGTACCGTGCATTGCCCTTTCTCACCTCGAGAGTTGGTGCAAACTTCGCCGGTGCATCCAAACCCCGTGATACGATACGCTCTATCACACATAAGCCTCATTATATCTTCCTCAAAACAGCCACCATACGTACCGATCATGGCATTTCAATAGCCATTCCGAGATATATTGCCATGCAACTTCCATCATCATCATATACATGACTTGAGCATTTATTTTCATATTGCTTTGCATGATCGTAAGATAGCTAGCATGATGTTTTCATGGCTTGTCCGTTTTTTGATGCCATTGCTACGCTAGATCATTGCACATCCCGCTACACTGCCGGAGGCATTCATATAGAGTCATATCTTTGTTCTAGATATCGAGTTGTAATATTGAGTTGTAAGTAAATAAAAGTGTGATGATCATCATTATTAGAGCATTGCCCCAGTGAGGAAAGGATGATGGAGACTATGATTCCCCCACAAGTCGGGATGAGACTCCGGACTTTATCAAAAAATAAAAGAGGCCAAAAAGCCCAAAATAAAAAAAGAGGCCAAAGAAGCACACAAAAAATAAAAAAATAAAAATAGAGAAAAAGAGAGAAGGGGCAATGTTACTTGATAATCCCCAAGTGCAAGGAATCATCGTAGCAATTTCCAAAGATGGAAGTGATAAGTATGGAGTGTTGAACCCACAAGGAGCTAAAGGTAAGATCAATATTCTCTCAAGCCCTATCTGCCACTGATACGACTCTACGTACACCGAACGTTAGCTTCCAACTAGAAACGAGAAATAAAACTACGTTGTGGGTATGAAAAGGATAACTTTGTATGATATCGGAGAGCTAAAATATAAAAGTAGGTGATGTTATCATAAAGTTAGAATATATTAATAAATATTATAAATAGCGAGTGTGGAATAATGGTGGATCGGTGTGCGGAATTGTCCTAGGAAATTGTTAACAAGACCGATAGTCGTCATTGCAATTTCATATGAGGGAGAGGCATAAGCTACCATACTTTCTCTACTTGGATCATATGCACTTATGATTGGAACCTAGCAAGCATCCGCAACTACTAAAGATCATTAAGGTAAAACCCAACCATAGCATTAAAGCATCAAGTCCTCTTTATTCCCATACGCAACAATCCCTCTTACTCGGGTTTGTGTTTCAGTCACTCACCAACCCACTATAAGCGAATCATGAACGTATTGCAACACCCTACAGCGGGAATCCCTCACGCTTGCGCGACACGGAGGGCACCATAGGACAGCACCAAAATAAAACATACAACTCGTACCAATCTATATCATCAATCAACCCAAGGACAAAATATATCTACTCAAAACATCATAGGATGGCAACACATCATTGGATCACAATATGTAGCATAAAGCACCATGTTCAAGTAGGGATTACAGCGGGGTGCGGGAGAGTGGACCGCGTAAAAGAGATGAGGATGGTGATGATGATGGTGATGTTGATGAAGACGATCACCGTGGCGATGATTCCCCTCCCGATGGCACTCCGGCGCCACCGGAAGAGAGGAGGAGACGTTCTCCCCCTTGTGCTTCCTCCTCCATGGCCTACACCCTCTGGTCCTTGGCCTTCATGGTGATGATGGCCCCTCCGGGATACTCCTCCATGGCCACCGGTGATGATGGCCCCCTCCGGCAGGGTGCCGGAGAGGGCCTAGATTGACTTCTCGTGGCTACAGAGGCTTGCGACGGCGGAACTTCCGATCTAGGTTTCTTTCTGGAAGTTTGGGTATATATAGAAGAGTTTTGCATTGATTTCACGTCAGGGGGGTCTCCGGGCTGTCCACGAGGCAGGGGGGGCGCCCAGGGGGGTGGGCGCGCCCCCCACCCTCGTGGGCATCCCGGGACTCTTCTGGCCTGCTTCTGGTACTCCGTGGGCTTCTTTTTGTCCAAAAATGATCTCCGTCAAGTGGAACGTCAATTGGACTCCGTTTGGTTTTCCTTTTCTGCGATACTCTAAAACAAGGAGAAAACAGAAACTGGCACTGGGCTCTAGGTTAATAGGTTAGTCCCAAAAATCATATAAAATATCATATAAATGCATATAAAACATCCTAGAAGGATAGTATAATAGCATGAATACTTCATAAATTATAGATACGTTGGAGATGTATCAGCATCCCCAAGCTTAATTCCTGCTCGTCCTCGAGTAGGTAATTGATAAAATAAATAATTTATGAAGTGTGAATGCTAGCAAGTGCTTAAGTTTGATCAATGATAATTCCGATCAGTTTTTCTAGCATCATTATATGTCATAACAGTAGCTCACCTCATAAAACTTCTCATGATAAAGTAACAAGCTATTCACATGTTAAAGTATAGATCATAAACTTTCTTGAAAACTAACAAACCATGTTATCAGTCATCAAACAATTACAATTCATCTTATTTTCAGGAAGGGTCTATGTCAGAGCTTTGATTCAGCAAACTTCACATACTCAACTATCATTTAGTCTTTCACAATTGCCAACACTCACGTGATATTTATGGGTTCAAAGTTTTAATCAGACACAAAGAAAGATAGGGGCTTATAGATTCGCCTCCCAACCTTTTACCTCAAGGGTAATGTCAACAATAATAGTTCATGATGCCTTACATCCAATTGGATATATATATATATCAAAATCTTTCCAACACAAGGTGCTTGCCAAAGGATAAAATGTAAAAAGGAAAGGTGAAAATCACCATGACTCTTGCATAAGGGTAAGAAATAAAAGTAAAAGATAGGCCCTTTGCAGAGGGAAGCAGGGGTTGCCATGCGCTTCCAGGGTTGGATGCACAAAATCTTAATGCGAAGGAACGTTACTTTATATTGCCACTTGTGATATGGACCTTTATTATGCAGTCTGTCACTTTTATTTCTTCCACATCACAAGATCGTATAAAGCTTATTTCCTCCACACTAATCAATCACACATATTTAGAGGGCAATTTTTATTGCTTGCACCGATGACAACTTACTTGAAGGATCTTACTCAATCCATAGGTAGGTATGGTGGACTCTCATGGAAAAACTTGGTTTTAAGGATATTTGAAAGCACAAGTAGTATCTCTACTTGGTGCAAAGAATTTGGCTAGCATGAGGGGGAAAGGCAAGCTCAACATGTTGGGCGATCCATGACAATATACTTTATTTCAGATATAAGAAAATATAACCCATTACGTTGTCTTCCTTGTCCAACATCAAGCTTTTAGCATGTCATATTTTAATGAGTGCTCACAACTACAAAAGATGTCCAAGATAGTATATTTATATGTGAAATCCCTCTTCCTTCAATATTCTTTTATGAATTGTTCAAGTGACCAATTCTATGTTTGCTAATTTTCAATAAGTTTACTACCTATACTTATTATGTGTGAAGTCATTACTCCCCATGTTATATGCATATGAAACATATATAAATTTAGGTTTATGGCATTCAATTTACTCAACCATTTACTCATAGGATATACGTGAAGCACATGAGTAAATGACAAACTACTCCAAAAGATATGAGTGAAGAACACTGAGTAGTCAAATAATTGACTAGCCGTGGGAGGATTCTTTTTCATTCAATATTTCATATCCAATGATTTTCTTCAAACAGCAAGTCAAATTGAAAATACGCTCCAAGCAAAACACATATCATGTGACGAATAAAAATATAGCTTCGAGTAAGGTATACCGATAGTTTTGAAGACGAAAGAGGGGCTGCCTTCCGGGGCATCCCAAGCTTAGGCGCTTGAGTCTTCCTTGAATATTACCTTGGGGTGCCTTGGGCATCCCCAAGCTTAGGGTCTTTCCACTCCTTATTCTCCTCATATCGATATCTCACCCAAAGCTTGAAAACTTCAATCACACAAAACTTAACAAAACTTCGTGACATAGGTTAGTATGATAAAGAGTAAACCATTCACTTTCGTACTGTCAAGGACAAGTTTCATAATTGTTCTCACACAATGCCTACTGTACCATATCATTTCTACAATTTATATTGAGAAATATAAGTCATAGAAACTAGAAAACAAGCAAACTATGCAATGAAAACAGAATCTGTCAGAAACAGAACAGTCTGTAATGATCTGAACATAAACCATACTTCTGCTACTCCAAAAATTATGAAACAAATTGGTGGACGTGAGGAATTTGTCTATTAATCTTCTTAAAAAAGAATCAACTCAAAAGCACTCTTCTGTAAAAAATGACAGCTAATCTCGTGAGCGCAAAGTTTCTGTTTTTTACAGCAAGATCACATTAACTTTCACCCAAGTCTTCCCAAAGGTCTTACTTGGCACTTTATTAAAACATGATTACTACAGTAGCTTAATAATGTGAGAACACAAAAACAGTAAGGATAAATATTGGGTTGTCTCCCAACAAGCGCTTTTCTTTAATGCCTTTTAGCTAGGCATGATGATTTCAATGATGCTCACATAAAAGATAGGAATTGAAACACAAAGAGACCATCTTGAAGAATATGACTAGCACATTTAAATCTAACCCACTTCCTATGCCTAGGGATTTTTTGAGCACACAACTTATGGGAACAAGAATCAACTAGCATAGGAAGGCAAAACAAGTATAACTTCAAAACTTTAAGCACATAGAGAGGAAACTTGATATTATTGCAACTCCTACAAGCATGTATTCCTCCCTCATAATAATTTTCAGTAGCATCATGGATAGCAACTTTGTTCTCATACTCAATTGGAACCTCTTCCGAAATAGTGGAATCATTACTAGCTAAAGTTGACACTCTTCCAAATCCACTTTCATAAATATCACATTAAGATTCAACACCCTCCAAAATAGTGGAATCACTAATTCCTAAAGTTGACACTCTTCCAAACCCACTTTAAATGATAGTATTATTCATACTCCAAAAGATATAAGTGAAGTTCATGGAGAATTCTACAATTAATATAGACTAACCAATATCCAAGCTCAAAATGTATAAGTGAAGCACATGAAGCATTCTATAAAACCATACTCAAAAGATTTAAGTGAAGCACAAAGAGCAATTCTATAAGATCATTATTAAAGATATAAGTGAAGCACATGAAGTATTCTAAAAATCAATGAAGGGCTATCTCATGCTAGCATGGTTCTTAAAGGAAAAACAAAAACACAAAAGACACAAATCATGTGAACAAAGCAAAAACCAAGGTATACCGATACTTGTTGAAGAAGAAAGATGGGATGCCAACCGGGGCATCCCCAAGCTTAGATACTTGAGTATACTTTGAAATATTTACTTGGGGTGCCTTGGGCATCCCCAAGCTTGAACTCTTGCCTCTCTTAATTCTTCTCATATTAATAGCTCCTCGACCTTCGGACACTTCATCCACACAAAACTTTAACAAAAACTTGTGAGATCCATTAGTATAACAAAGCAAATCACTACTATAAGTGTTGCAAACCAATTCATATTTTGTTTTTGCATTATTGCTACTGTAATATAACTTTTACATGGCTTAATCCACTGATAGAAATCAATAGTTTCATCAAAACAAGCAAGCAATGCATCAAAAACAGAATCTGTCTTAAACAGGACAGTCTGTAGTAATCTGGAAGTTTAGCAAACTTCTGTAACTCCTAAAATTATGAACTAAATTTGAACAATTTGTACAGAAGTAATGTGAAAAAAGTTTCAGACCCATTTGACTTTCCACTAAAAAATGTAAATTCACGCACTACAGCCAAAGTTTCTGTTTTTGTTCTGCACATAGTAAACAAGCAATCTAATCATCCTAAAACCAAAGCTTGGCACATTATTTTTATAATACAATGGATATACACAAGGGGATAATTATTTACAGAGAAACTTCCATGAAAAATTCTACATTGTTTCCGTGAGCATGAACACAAGTGCTCAAGGTCGACCCTCACTTCTTCAATGCATAACTTTCCAATCACTTCTCTTTTTGAAAAACTTGTTAGGCATGAAAGGAAAGTAAAAAAAATTGTATTTTCATTCTTTTAATTTTTTTTATGTTTCACCCACAACTAAACAGAAACAAAAAGGAAAAACAAATTCTGCTTAGTGAAGAAAGCAAACAAGCACACACGAGAATATCAACCGCACGCTATTGCTCCTCGGCAACGGCGCCAGAAAAGAGCTTGATAATCCCCAAGTGCAAGGAATCATCGTAGCAATTTCCAAAGGTGGAAGTGATAAGTATGGAGTGTCGAACCCACAAGGAGCTAAAGGTAAGATCAATATTCTCTCAAGCCCTATCTGCCACTGATACGACTCTACGTACACCGAACGTTTGCTTCCAACTAGAAACGAGAAATAAAACTACGGTGTGGGTATGAAGAGGACAACTTTGTATGATATCGGACAGCTAAAATATAAAAGTAGGTGCTGTTATCATAAAGATAGAATATATTACTAAATATTATAAATAGCGAGTGTGGAATAATGGTGGATAGGTGTGCGGAATTGTCCTAGGCAATTGTTAACAAGACCGATAGTCGTCATTGCAATTTCATATGAGGGAGAGGCATAAGCTAACATACTTTCTCTACTTGGATCATATGCACTTATGATTGGAACTCTAGCAAGCATCCGCAACTACTAAAGATCATAAAGGTAAAACCCAACCATAGCATTAAAGCATCAAGTCCTCTTTATGCCCATACGCAACAATCCCTCTTACTCAGGTTTGTGTTTCAGTCACACACCAAACCACTATAAGCAAATCATGAACGTATTGCAACACCCTATAGTGGGAATCCCTGACGCTTGCGCGACACGGAGGGCACCACAGGACAGCACCAAAATAAAACATACAACTCGTACCAATCTATATCATCAATCAACCCAAGGACAAAAGATATCTACTCAAAACATCATAGGATGGCAACACATCATTGGATCATAATATGTAGCATAAAGCACCATGTTCAAGTAGGGATTACAGCGGGGTGCGGGAGAGTGGACCGCGTAAAAGAGATGAGGATGGTGATGTTGATGAAGACGATCACCGTGGCAATGATTCCCCTCCCGATGGCACTTCGGCGCCACCGGAATAGAGGAGGAGAGGTTCTCCCCCTTGTGCTTCCTCCTCCATGGCCTCCACCCTCTGGTCCTTGGCCTTCATGGTGATGATGGCTCCTCCGGCATACTCCTCCATGGCCACCGGTGATGATGGCCCCCTCCGGCAAAGTGCCGGAGAGGGCCTAGATTGACTTCTCGTGGCTACAGAGGCTTGCGGCGGCGGAACTTCCGATCTAGGTTTCTTTCTGGAAGTTTGGGTATATATAGAAGAGTTTTGCATTGATTTCACGTTAGGGGGGTCTCCGGGCTGTCCATGAGGCAGGGGGCACGCCCCAGGGGGGTGGGCGCGCCCCCCACCCTCGTGGGCAACCCGGGACTCTTCTGGCCTGCTTCTGGTACTCCGTGGGCTTCTTTTTGTCCAAAAATGATCTCCGTCAAGTGGCACGTCAATTGGACTCCGTTTGGTTTTCCTTTTCTGCGATACTCTGAAACAAGGAGAAAACAGAAACTGGCACTGGGCTCTAGGTTAATAGGTTAGTCCCAAAAATCATATAAAATATCATATAAATGCATATAAAACATCCTAGAAGGATAGTATAATAGCATGAATACTTCATAAATTATAGATACGTTGGAGATGTATCATTACTATCCTTTTACACACTTGTGCTTCAGAGTAGCACCATGTTCTGCATATAGAGAGTCTCTTGAGTTATCACTTTCATATACTAGTGGGAATTTTCATTATAGAACTTGGCTTGTATATTCCAATGATGGGCTTCCTCAAATGCCCGAGGTCTTCATGAGCAAGCAAGTTGGATGCACACCCACTTAGTTTCCAGTTTGAGCTTTCATACACTTATAGCTCTAGTGCATCCGTTGCATGGCAATCCCTACTCCTTGCATTGACATCAATTGATGGGCATCTCCATAGCCCGTTGATTAGCCACGTCGATGTGAGACTTTCTCCTTTTTGTCTTCTCCACACAACCTCCACCATCATATTCTATTCCACATATAGTGCTATATCCATGGCTCACGCTCATGTATTGCGTGAAAGTTGAAAAGGTTTGAGAACATCAAAAGTATGAAACAATTGCTTGGCTTGTCATCGGGGTTGTGCATGATTTGAATATTTTGTGTGGTGAAGATGGAGCATAGCCAGACTATATGATTTTGTAGGGATAACTTTCTTTGGCCATGTTATTTTGAGAAGACATGATTGCTTTATTAGTATGCTTGAATTATTATTGTCTTAATGTCAAAAGATAGACTATTGCTTTGAATCACTCGTGTCTTAATATTCATGCCATGATTAGATACATGATCAAGATTATGCTAGGTAGCATTCCACATCAAAAATTATCTTTTTATCATTTACCTACTCGAGGACGAGCAGGAATTAACCTTGGGGATGCTGATACGTCTCCGTCGTATCTATAATTTTTGATTGTTCCATGCCAATATTATTC
Source organism: Aegilops tauschii subsp. strangulata (assembly GCF_002575655.3). Taxonomy (NCBI): domain Eukaryota; kingdom Viridiplantae; phylum Streptophyta; class Magnoliopsida; order Poales; family Poaceae; genus Aegilops; species Aegilops tauschii. Next base: position 465,850,081 of record NC_053041.3, read on the forward strand.
AACTTTCATATACTTTTGGCAACTTTTTTATATTATTTTTTGGGACTAACATATTGATCCAGTGCCCAGTGCCAGTTCCTGTTTGTTGCATGTTTTATGTTTCGCAGAAACCCCATATCAAACGGAGTCCAAACGGAATAAAAACGGACGGAGAATATTTTTGGAATATTTTGAGAATATGGGAAGAAGAATCAACGCGAGACGGTGCCCGAGGGGGGCACGAGGCAGGGGGCGCACCTGCCCCACTCGTGGGCCCTCCGTAAGGCGGTTGCTGCTCTTCTTTGGCCACAAGAAAGCTAATTTTCGGGAAAAAATCTCGGCGAAGGTTTCAATCCAATCGGAGTTACGGGTCTCCATATATATACAAAACAGTGAAAGGGCAGAATACCAGAACGCAGAAACAGAGAGAGACAGAGAGACAGATCCAATCTCGGAGGGGCTCTCGCCCCTCCCATGCCATGGAGACCAAGGACCAGAGGGGAAACCCTTCTCCCATCTAGGGAGGAGGTCAAGGAAGAATAAGGAGGAGGGGGCTCTCTCTCCCTCGCTTCCGGTGGCGCCGGAGTGCCACCGGGGGCCATCATCATCACCGCAATCTTCACCAACAACTTCACCGCCATCATCACCAACTCTTCCCCCCTCTATGCAGCGGTGTAACCCCTATTTTACCCGCTGTACTCTCTACTTAAACATGGTGCTCAACGCTATATATTATTTCCCAATGATGTATGGCTATCCTATGATGTTTGAGTAGATCCGTTTTGTCCTATGGGTTAGTTGATGATCGTGATTGGTTTGAGTTGCATGTTTTATTATTGGTGTTGTCCTATGGTGCTCTCCATGTCGCGCAAGCGTGAGGGATCCCCGCTGTAGGGTGTTGCAATACGTTCATGATTCGCTTATAGTGGGTTGCGTGAGTGACTGAAACACAAACCCGAGTAAGGGGGTTGTTGCGTATGGGATAAAGAGGACTTGATGCTTTAATGCTATGGTTGGGTTTTACCTTAATGATCTTTAGTAGTTGCGGATGCTTGCTAGAGTTCCAATCATAAGTGCATATGATCCAAGTAGAGAAAGTATGTTAGCTTATGCCTCTCCCTCAAATAAAATTGCAATAATGATTACCGGTCTAGTTATCGATTGCCTAGGGACAAATAACTTTCTCGTGACAAAAAGCTCTCTACTAAAACTAACTTAGTTGTGCCTTCATCTAAACAGCCCCTAGTTTTTATTTATGCTCTCTTTATTATCTTGCAAACCTATCCAAAATCACCTACAAAGTACTTCTAGTTTCATACTCGTTCTAGGTAAAGTAAACGTCAAGCGTGCGTAGAGTTGTATCGGTGGTCGATAGAAATTGAGGGAATATTTGTTCTACCTTTAGCTCCTCGTTGGGTTTGACACTCTTACTTATCGAAAGAGGCTACAATTGATCCCCTATACTTGTGGGTTATCAGTGCCGTACATTCGGTACTTGTATCGGTTGGATCGTGAAGACGTTTGACTACATCAACCGCGTTACTAAACGCTTCCGCTTTCGGTCTACGAGGGTACGTGGATACACTCTCTTGTCTCGTTGCTATTCATCTCCTAGATAGATCTTGCATGATTGTAGGTAAATTTTTGAAATACTGTGTTCCCCAACATAAACATGGCGTCCTTCTCGTAACTTTTAGATTGATTTTTTCTTTTTAAAAAGAGGATGACCCGATCTTTGTATCTGGGAGATGCATGCAACCACTTTATTAGTTATTCACAAAGTAATACATCAATATGTCTGAAGCCGTCATTTTGGCAACATCTGTCGCTACTCCTATACATTGATGAAGGAGCACAAAAAGTGTGAGCCGAATACCCAGAAATCTAACCAAAGGCTAACATCTAAAGATGGAGGCCCCAACCTAGCCACATACCAGGTCTGTGACACAAACTGGTCCGACACACTCTGATAGGTCATCGCCGCCGTCTTCCATCAATCCATTTTTAGAGCAGATACTGATACATCGACCTTGCCAGGCCTATTGTCGATGGCCACCATAGTGCCATACAAGACCTTCTCTGTACATGCATCCATCATCATACATCCATCACTGAGGCCCTGCCGCGCCACGCCACCAAGACTCCACGTCGTCTATGCGTCACATGGAACGCCGCTCCACCGCAGATGTCGTCTATGCGTTGGTTTTTCCCTTGAAGAGGAAAGGGTGATGCAGTAAAGTAGCGTAAGTATTTCCCTCAGTTTTTGAGAACCAAGGTATCAATCCAGTAGGAGGCTACGCTTGAGTCCCACGCACCTACACAAAACAAATAAGAACCTCACAACCAACGCGATAAAGGGGTTGTAATTCCCTTCACGGTCACTTACGAGAGTGAGATCTGATAAATATGATAAGATAATATTTTTGGTATTTTTATAATAAAGACTAAAAGTAAAGAAAGCAAAATAAATGGTGCCAGAAATATCTTGTTGACGGGAATTAATATGATGGAAAATAGACCCGGGGGCCATAGGTTTCACTAGTGGCTTCTCTCAAGAGCATAAGTATTACGGTGGGTAAACAAATTACTGTCTAGCAATTGATAGAATTGAGCATAGTTATGAGAATATCTAGGTATGATCATGTATATAGGCATCACGTCCGTGACAAGTAGACCGACTCCTGCCTGCATCTACTACTATTACTCCACACATCGACCGCTGTCCAGCATGCATCTAGAGTATTAAGTTCATAAGAACAGAGTAACGCTTTAAGCAAGATGACATGATGTAGAGGGATAAACTCATGCAATATGATATAAACCCCATCTTGTTATCCTTGATGGCAACAATACAATACGTGCCTTGCTGCCCCTACTGTCACTGGGAAAGGACACCGTATGATTGAACCCAAAGCTAAGTACTTCTCCCATTGGAAGAAAGATCAATCTAGTAGGCCAAACCAAACTGATAATTCGAAGAGACTTGCAAAGATAACCAATCATACATAAAAGAATTCAGAGAAGATCCAAATATTGTTCATAGATAAACTTGATCATAAACCCACAATTCATTGGTCCCGGCAAACACACCGCAAAAGAAGATTACATCGAATAGATCTCCACGAGAATCGTGGAGAACTTTGTATTGAGATCCAAAGAGAGAGAAGAAGCCATCTAGCTAATAACTATGGACCCGAAGGTCTGAGGTAAACTACTCACACATAATTGGAGAGGCTATGGTGTTGATGTAGAAGCCCTCCGTGATCAATGCCCCCTCCGGCAGGACGCCAGAAAAGGCCCCAAGATGGGATCTCACGGGTACAGAAGGTTGCGGCGGTGGAATTAGGTTTTCGTGGATGCCTCTGATGGTTTGGGGTATGTAGTGAAGGAAATATGCCCTAGAGGCAATAATAAAGTTATTATTTATTTCCTTATATCATGATAAATGTTTATTATTCATGCTAGAATTGTATTAACCGGAAACATGATACATGTGTGAATACATAGACAAACAGAGTGTCACTAGTATGCCTCTACTTGACTAGCTCGTTAATCAAAGATGGTTATGTTTCCTAGCCATAGACATGAGTTGTCATTTGATTAACAGGATCACATCATTAGGAGAATGATGTGATTGACTTGACCCATTCCATTAGCTTAGCACTCGATCGTTTAGTATGTTGCTATTATTTTCTTCATGACTTATACATGTTCCTATGACTATGAGATTATGCAACTCCCGTTTATCGGAGGAACACTTTGTGTGCTACCAAACGTCACAACGTAACTGGGTGATTATAAAGGTGCTCTACAGGTGTCTCCGAAGGTACTTGTTGGGTTGGCGTATTTCGAGATTAGGATTTGTCACTCCGATTGTCGGAGAGGTATCTCTTGGCCCCCTCGGTAATGCACATCACTTAAGCCTTGCAAGCATTGCAACTAATGAGTTAGTTGCGGGATGATGTATTATGGAACGAGTAAAGAGACTTGCCGGTAACGAGATTGAACTAGATATTGAGATACCGACGATCGAATCTCGGGCAAGTAACATACCGATGACAAAGGGAACAACGTATGTTGTTAGGCAGTCTGACCGATAAAGATCTTCGTAGAATATGTCGGGGCCAATATGAGCATCCAGGTTCCGCTATTGGTTATTGACCGGAGACGTGTCTCGGTCATGTATACATAGTTCTTGAACCCGTAGGGTCCGCACGCTTAACGTTTCGATGACAGTTATATTATGAGTTTATATGTTTTGATGTACCGAAGGTTGTTCGGAGTCCCGGATGTGATCAGGGACATGACGAGGAGTCTCGAAATGGTCGATACATGAAGATTGATATATTGGAAGCCTATATTTGGGTATCGGAAGTGTTCCGGGTGAAATCGGGATTTTACCGGAGTACCGGAGGGGTTACCGGAACCCCCCGGGGGTTAATGGGCCATAGTGGGCCTTAGTGGAGAAGAGGAGAGGCGGCCAGGACAAGGGCCGCGCGCCCCTCCCCCCTAGTCCGAATAGGACAAGGAGAGGGGGGCGGCGCCCCCCCCCCTTTCCTTCGTCTCCTCCACCTCTTTCCCCCTCTTCTCCTAATCCAACAAGGAATAGGGAGGGAGTCCTACCGGGAGTAGGACTCCTCCTGGCGCGCCCCCTCCTGGCCGGCTGCACCTCCCCCCTTCCTCCTTTATATACGGGGGCAGGGGGCACCCTAGAGACATAACAATTGATCGTTTGATCTTTTAGCCGTGTGCGGTGCCCCCCTCCACCATAGTCCACCTCGATAATACAGTAGCAGTGCTTAGGCAAAGCCCTGCGTCGGTAGAACATCATCATCGTCACCACGCCGTCGTGCTATCGAAACTTTCCCTCAACACTCGGCTGGATCGGAGTTCGAGGGACGTCATCGGGCTGAACGTGTGCTGAACTCGGAGGTGACGTGCGTTCGGTACTTGATCGGTCGGATTGTGAAGACGTACGACTACATCAACCGCGTTGTGCTAGCGCTTCCGCTTTCGGTCTACGAGGGTACGTGGACAAACACTCTCCCCTCTCGTTGCTATGCATCACCATGATCTTGCGTGTGCGTAGGAATTTTTTTTGAAATTACTACGTTCCCCAACAGTGTTATCAGAGCCTGGTTTTATGCGTAGATGTCATATGCACAAGTAGAACACAAGTGAGTTGTGGGCGATATAAGTCATACTGCTTACCAGCATGTCATACTTTGGTTCGGCGGTATTGTTGGATGAAGCGGCCCGGACCGACATTACGCGTACGCTTACGCGAGACTGGTTCTACCGACGTGCTTTGCACACAGGTGGCTGGCGGGTGTCAGTTTCTCCAACTTTAGTTGAACCGAGTGTGGCTACGCCCGGTCCTTGCGAAGGTTAAAATAGCACCAACTTGACAAACTATCGTTGTGGTTTTGATACGTAGGTAAGAACGGTTCGTGCTAAGCCCGTAACAGCCACGTAAAAATTGCAACAACAAAGTAGAGGACGTCTAACTTGTTTTTGCAGGGCATGTTGTGATGTGATATGGTCAAGACATGATGCTAAATTTTATTGTATGAGATGATCATGTTTTGTAACCGAGTTATCGGCAACTGGCAGGAGCCATATGGTTGTCGCTTTATTGTATGCAATGCAATCGCCCTGTAATGCTTTACTTTATCACTAAGCGGTAGCGATAGTCGTAGAAGCATAAGATTGGCGAGACGACAACGATGCTATGATGAAGATCAAGGTGTCGCGCGGTGACGATGGTGATCATGACGGTGCTTCGGAGATGGAGATCACAAGCACAAGATGATGATGGCCATATCATATCACTTATATTGATTGCATGTGATGTTTATCTTTTATGCATCTTATCTTGCTTTGATTGACGGTAGCATTATAAGATGATCCCTCACTAAATTATCAAAGTATAAGTGTTCTCCCTGAGTATGCACCATTGCGAAAGTTCTTCGTGCTGAGACACCACGTGATGATCGGGTGTGATAGGCTCTACATTCAAATACAACGGGTGCAAAACAGTTGCACACGCGGAATACTCAGGTTAAGCTTGACGAGCCTAGCATATAACAGATATGGCCTCGGAACACGGAGACCGAAAGGTCGAGCGCGAATCATATAGTAGATATGATCAACATAGTGATGTTCACCGTTGAAACTACTCCATCTCACGTGATGATCGGACATGGTTTAGTTGATATGGATCACGTGATCACTTAGAGGATTAGAGGGATGTCTATCTAAGTGGGAGTTCTTAAGTAATTTGATTAATTGAACTTTAATTTATTATGAACTTAGTCCTGATAGTATTAGCATATCTATGTTGTAGATCAATAGCTCGCGTTTAGCTCCCCTATTTTATTTTTGATATGTTCGTAGAGAAAACTAAGTTGAAAGATGTTAGTAGCAATGATGCGGATTGGATCCGTGATCTGAGGATTATCCTCATTGCTGCACAGAAGAATTATGTCCTTGATGCACCGCTAGGCGACAGACCTATTGCAGGAGCAGATGCAGACATTATGAACGTTTTGACGAAAGCTCGGTATGATGACTACTTGATAGTTAAGTGCACCATGCTTTACGGCTTAGAACCGGGACTTCAAAAATGTTTTGAACGCCACAGAGCATGTAAGATGTTCCAAGAGTTGAAATTGGTATTTCATACTCATGCCCGTGTCGAGAGGTATGAGACCTCTGACAGTACTTTGCCTACAAGATGGAGGAGAATAGCTCAACCAGTGAGCGTGTGCTCAGATTGTCTGGGTACTACAATTGCTTGAATCAAGTGGGAGTTAATCTTCCAGATAAGATAGTAATTGACAGAATTCTCTAGTCACCATCACCAAGTTAGTAGAACTTCGTGATGAACCATAGTATGCAAGGGATGACGAAAGTAATTCCCGAGCTCTTCGCGATGCTGAAATCGACGAAGGTAGAAATCAAGAAAGAGCATCAAGTGTTGATGGTTAACAAGACCACTAGTTTCAAGTAAAGGGACAAAGGGAAGGAAGGGGAACTTCAAGAAGAACGGCAAGCAAGTTGCTGCTCAAGTGAAAAAGCCCAAGTCTAGACCTAAGCCTGAAACTGAGTGCTTCTACTGCAAAGGGACTGATCACTGGAAGCGGTACTGCCCCAAATATTTGGTGGATAAGAAAGATGGCAAAGTGAACAAAGCTATATTTGATATACATGTTATTGATGTGTACTTTACTAGTGTTTATAGCAACCCCTCGGTATTTGGTACTGGTTCAGTTGCTAAGAGTAGTAACTCGAAACGGGAGTTGCAGAATGAACAGAGACTAGTTAAGGGTGAAGTGACGATATGTATTGGAAGTGGTTCCAAGATTGATATGATCATCATCGCACACTCCCTATACTTTCGGGATTAGTGTTGAACCTAAAATAAATGTTATTTATTATTTGCGTTGAAGCATGAATATGATTAGATCATATTTATTGCAATACGGTTATTCATGTAAGTTAGAGAATAATTGTTGTTCTGTTTACATGAATAAAACCTTCTATGGTCATACACCCAATGAAAATGGTTTGTTGGATCTCGAACGTGGTGATACACATTTTCATAATATTGAAGCCAAAAGATGCAAGGTTAATAATGATAGTGCAACTTATTTGTGGCACTACCGTTTAGGTCATATTGGTGTAAAGCGCATGAAGAAACTCCATGCTGATGGACTTTTGGAATCACTTGATTATGAATCACTTGATGCTTGCAAACCATGCCTCATGGGCAAGATGACTAAGACTCCGTTCTCCGGAACAATGGAGTGAGCGACTGACTTATTGGAAATAATACATACTGATGTATAAGATCCGACGAGTGTTGAGGCTCGCGGCGGGTATCATTATTTTCTGACCTTCACAGATGATTTGAGGAGATATGGGTATATCTACTTGATGAAACATAAGTCTGAAACATTTGAAAAGTTCAAAGAATTTCAGAGTGAAGTGGAAAATCATCGTGACAAGAAAATGAAGTTTCTACGATTTGATCGCGGAGACGAATATTTGAGTTACGAGTTTGGCCTTCAGTTAAAACAATGTGAAATAGTTTCACTACTCACGCCACCTAGAAACCACAGTGTAATGGTGTGTCCGAACGTCGTAACCGTACTTTATTAGATATGGTGCGATCTATGATGTCTCTTACCGATCTACCACTATCGTTTTAGGGTTTATGCATTGGAGACAGCTACATTCACGTTAAATAGGGCACCATCTAAATCCGTGGAGATGACACCGTATGAACTGTGGTTTGGCTAGAAACCTAAGTTGTCTCTTAAAGTTTGGGGCTACGACGCTTATGTGAAAAAGTTTCAACTTGATAAGCTTGAACCCAAATCGGAGAAGTGCTTCTTCATAGGATACCCAAAATATTGGGTACACCTTCTATCACAGATCTGAAGGCAAGATCTTTGTTGCTAAGAATGAATCCTTTCTAGAGAAGGAGTTTCTCTCGAAAGAAGTGAGTGGGAGGAAAGTAGAACTTGATGAGGTAACTGTACCTGCTCCCTTATTGGAAAGTAGTTCATCACAGAAATCTGTTCCTGTGACTACTGCACCAATTAGTGAGGAAGCTAATGATGATGATCATGTAACTTCAGATCAAGTTACTACCGAACCTCGTAGGTAAACCAGAGTGAGATCTGCACCAAAGTGGTACGGTAATCCTGTTCTGGAGCTCATGTTACTTGACCATGACGAACCTACGAACTATGAGGAAGCGATGATGAGCCCAGATTCCGCAAAATGGCTTGAAGCCATGAAATCTGAGATGGGATCCATGTATGAGAACGAAGTGTGGACTTTGGTTGACTTGCCCGATGATCGGCAAGCCATAGAAAATAAATGGATCTTCAAGAGGAAGACGGACGCTGATAGTAGTGTTACTATCTACAAAGCTAGACTTGTCGAAAAAGGTTTTGACAAAGTTCAAGGAGTTGACTACGATGATATCTTCTCACTCGTAGCGATGCTTAAGTCTGTCCGAATCATGTTAGCAAATTGCCATATTTTATGAAATCTGGCAAATGGATGTAAAGACTGCATTCCTGAATGGATTTCTGGAAGAGAAGAGTTGTATATGATGCAACCTGAAGGTTTTATCGATCCAAAGGATGCTAACAAAGTGTGCAAGCTCCAGCGATCCATCTATGGGCTGGTGCAAGCATCTTGGAGTTGGAATATACGCTTTGATAAGTTGATCAAAGCATATAGTTTTATACAGACTTGCGGTGAAGCCTGTATTTACAAGAAAGTGGGTGGGAGCACTACAGCCTTCCTGATAAACTATATGTAAATGACATATTGTTGATCAGAAATGATGTAGAATTTTCTGGAAAGCATAAAGGAGTATTTGAAATTAGTTCTTCAAAGAAAGACCTCGGTGAAGCTGCTTACATATTGAGCATCAAGATCTATAGAGATAGATCAAGACGCTTGATAAGATTTTCAATGAGTATGTACCTTGACAAGATTTTGAAGTAGTTCAAAATGGAACAGTCAAAGAAAGAGTTCTTGCCTGTGTTGCAAGGTGTGAAGTTGAGTAAGACTCAAAAACCGACCACGGCAGAAGATAGAGAGAGAATGAAAAGTCATTCCCTATGCCTCAGCCATAGGTTCTATAAAGTATGCCATGTTGTGTACCAGACCTATTGTATACCCTGCCCTGAGTTTGGCAAGGGAGCACAATAGTGATCTAGGAGTAGATCACTGGACATTGGTCAAAATTATCCTTAGTGGAATAAGGATATGTTTCTCGATTATGGAGGTGACAAAAGGTTCATCGTAAAGAGTTACGTCGATGCAAGTTTTGACACTAATCCAGATGACTCTAAGTCTCAATCTGGATACATATTGAAAGTGGGAGCAATTAGCTAGAGTAGCTCCGTGCAGAGCATTGTTGACATAGAAATTTGCAAAATACATACAGATCTGAATGTGGCAGACCCGTTGACTAAACTTCTCTCATAAGCAAAACATGATCACACCTTAGTACTCTTTGGGTGTTAATCACATAAGCGATGTGAACTAGATTACTGACTCTAGTAAACCCTTTGAGTGTTGGTCACATCGCGATGTGAACTATGGGTGTTAATCACATGGTGATGTGAACTATTAGTGTTAAATCACATGGCGATGTGAACTAGATTATTGACTCTAGTGCAAGTGGGAGACTGAAGGAAATATGCCCTAGAGGCAATAATAAAGTTATTATTTATTTCCTTATATCATGATAAATGTTTATTATTCATGCTAGAATTGTATTAACCGGAATCATGATGCATGTGTGAATACATAGACAAACAGAGTGTCACTAGTATGCCTCTATTTGACTAGCTCGTTAATCAAAGATGGTTATGTTTCCTAGCCATAGACATGAGTTGTCATTTGATTAACAGGATCACATCATTAGGAGAATGATGTGATTGACTTGACCCATTCCGTTAGCTTAGCACTCGATCGTTTAGTATGTTGCTATTGCTTCTTCATGACTTATACATGTTCCTATGACTATGAGATTATGCAACTCCCATTTACCGGAGGAACACTTTGTGTGCTACCAAACGTCACAACGTAACTGGGTGATTATAAAGGTGCTCTACAGGTGTCTCCGAAGGTACTTGTTGGGTTGGCGTATTTCGAGATTAGGATTTGTCACTCCGATTGTCGGAGAGGTATCTCTGGGCCCACTCGGTAATGCACATCACTTAAGCCTTGCAAGCATTGCAACTAATGAGTTAGTTGCGGGATGATGTATTACGAAACGAGTAAAGAGACTTGCCGGTAACGAGATTGAACTAGATATTGAGATACCGACGATCGAATCTCGGGCAAGTACCATACCGATGACAAAGGGAACAACGTATGCTGTTATGCGGTCTGACTGATAAAGATCTTCGTAGAATATGTGGGAGCCAATATGAGCATCCAGGTTCCGCTATTGGTTATTGACCGGAGACGTGTCTCGGTCATGTCTACATAGTTCTCGAACCCGTAGGGTCCGCACGCTTAACATTTCGATGACAGTTATATTATGAGTTTATATGTTTTGATGTACCGAAGGTTGTTCGGAGTCCCAGATGTGATCACGGACATGACGAGGAGTCTCGAAATGGTCGAGACATGAAGATTGATATATTGGAAGCCTATATTTGGATATCGGAAGTGTTCCGGGTGAAATCGGGATTTTACCGGAGTACCGGAGGGGTTACCGGAACCCCCCGGGGGTTAATGGGCCATAGTGGGCCTTAGTGGAGAAGAGTAGAGGCGGTCAGGGCAAGGGCCGCGCGTCCCTCCCCCCAGTCTGAATAGGACAAGGAGAGGGGGGCGGCGCCCCCCTTTCCTTCTTCTCCTCCACCTCTTTCCCCCTCTTCTCCTAATCCAACAAGGAATAGGGAGGGAGTCCTACTCCCGGTGGGAGTAGGACTCCTCCTGGCGCGCCCCCTCTTGGCCGGCCGCACCTCCCCCCTTGCTCCTTTATATACGGGGGCAGGGGGCACCCTAGAGACATAACAATTGATCGTTTGATCTTTTAGCCGTGTGCGGTGCCCCCCTCCACCATAGTCCACCTCGATAATACTGTAGAAGTGCTTAGGCGAAGCCCTGCGTCGGTAGAACATCATCATCATCACCACGCCGTCGTGCTGACGAAACTCTCCCTCAACACTCGGCTGGATCGGAGTTCGAGGGACGTCATCGGGCTGAACGTGTGCTGAACTCGGAGGTGCCATGCGTTCGGTACTTGATCGGTCGGATCGTGAAGACGTACGACTACATCAACCGCGTTGTGCTCACGCTTCCGCTTTCGGTCTACGAGGGTACGTGGACAAACACTCTCCCCTCTCGTTGATATGCATCACCATGATCTTGCGTGTGCGTAGGAATTTTTTTGAAATTACTACGTTCCCCAACACGTAGGTATATATAGGAGGAAGAAGTACGTCGGTGGAGCAACATGGGCCCCACGAGGGTGGAGGGCGCGCCTTGGGGGGTAGGCGCGCCCCCCTGCCTCGTGCTCTCCTCGTTGATTTCTTGACGTAGACTCCAAGTCCTCTGGATCACGTTTGTTCCGAAAATCACGTTCCCGAAGGTTTCATTCCGTTTGGACTCCGTTTGATATTCTTTTTCTGCGAAACACTAAAATAGGCAAAAAAACAGTAATTTGGCCTGGGCCTCTGGTTAATAGGTTAGTCCCAAAAATAATATAAAAGTGTATAATAAAGCCCATTAAACATCCAAAACATAATATAATATAGCATGGAACAATCAAAAATTATAGATACGTTGGAGACGTATCAAGCATCCCCAAGCTTAATTCATGCTCGTCCTCGAGTAGGTAAATGATAAAAATAGAATTTTTGATGTGGAATGCTACTTGGCATAATTTTCAATGTAATTCTCTTAATTGTGGTATGAATGTTCAGATCCGAAAGATTCAAGACAAAAGTTTAATATTGACATAAAAATAATAATACTTCAAGCATACTAACTAAGCAATTATGTCTTCTCAAAATAACATGGACAAAGAAAGTTATCCCTACAAAATCATATAGTCTGGCTATGCTCTATCTTCATCACACAAAGTATTTAATCATGCACAACCCCGATGACAAGCCAAGCAATTGTTTCATACTTTTGGTGTTCTCAAACTTTTTCAATCTTCACACAATACATGAGCGTGAGCCATGGACATAGCACTATATGTGGAATAGAATGGTGGTTGTGGAGAAGACAAAAAGGGAGAAGATAGTCTCACACCAACTAGGCATATCAACGGGCTATGGAGATGCCCATCAATAGATATCAATGTGAGTGAGTAGGGATTGCCATGCAACGGATGCACTAGAGCTATAAGTATATGAAAGATCAACAAAAGAAACTAAGTGGGTGTGCATCCAACTCGCTTGCTCACGAAGACCTAGGGCATTTTGAGGAAGCCCATCATTGGAATATACAAGCCAAGTTCTATAATGAAACTTTCCCACTAGTATATGAAAGTGACAAGATAAGAGACTCTCTATCATGAAGATCATGGTTCTATTTTGAAGCACAAGTGTGGTAAAAGGATAGTAGCATTGTCCCTTCTCTCTTTTTCTCTCATTTTTTTCTTTGGCCTTTTCTCTTTTTATGGCCTTTATCTTTTTTTTATTTAGTCCGGAGTCTCATCCCGACTTATGGGGGAATAATAGTCTCCATCATCCTTTCCTCACTTGGGACAATGCTCTAATAATGATGATCATCACACTTTTATTTTCTTTCAACTCAAGAATTACAACTCAATACTTAGAACAACAATATGACTCTATGTGAATGCCTCCGGCGGAATACCAGGATATGCAATGAATCAAGAGTGACATGTATGAAAGAATTATGAACGGTGGCTTTGCCACAAATACAATGTCAACTACATGATCATGCAAAGCAATATGACAATGATGGAGCATGTCATAGCAAACGGAACGGTGGTAAGTTGCATGGCAATATATCTCGGAATGGCTATGGAAATGCCATGATAGGTAGGTATGGTGGCTGTTTTGAGGAAGGTATATGGTGGGTTTATGATACCGGCAAAAAGTGTGCGGTATTAGAGAGGCTAGCAATGGTGGAAGGATCAGAGTGTGTATAATCGATGGACTCAACATTAGTCATAAAGAACTCATATACTTGTTGCAAAAATCTATTAGTTATCGAAACAAAGTATTACGCGCATGCTCCTAGGGGGATAGATTGGTAGGAAAAGACCATCGCTCGTCCCCGACCGCCACTCATAAGGAAGACAATCAATAAATAAATCATGCTCCGACTTCATCACATAACGGTTCACCATACATGCATGCTACGGGAATCACAAACTTCAACACAAGTATTTCTCAAATTCAAAACTACTCAACTAGCATAACTCTAATATTACCATCTTCATATCTCAAAACAATTATCAAGCATCAAACTTCTCATAGTATTCAACACACTCATAAGAATTTTTTTTCTTTACTAATCTTAGATGCCTATCATAATTAAAGCAAATTACCATGCTGTTTTGTAGGACTCTCAAAATAATCTAAGTGAAGCATGAGAGAACAATAGTTTCTATAAAACAAATCCACCACCGTGCTCTTAAAAGATATAAGTGAAGCACTAGAGCAAAACTATATAGCTCAAAAGATATAAGTGAAGCACATAGAGTATTCTAACAATTTCCGAATCAAGTGTGTCTCTCTCAAAAGGTGTGTATAGCAAGGATGATTTTTTCAAACTAACAAATAAAGACTCAAATCATACAAGATGCTCCAAGCAAAACACATATCATGTGGTGAATAAAAATATAGCTCCAAGTAAATTTACCGATGGATGAGGACGAAAGAGGGGATGCCTTCCAGGGCATCCCCAAGCTTTGGCTTTTAGGTGTCCTTAGATTATCTTGGGGTGCCATGGGCATCCCCAAGCTTAGGCTCTTGCCACTCCTTATTCCATACTCCATCAAATCTCTACCCAAAACTTGAAAACTTCACAACACAAAACTTAACACAAAATCTCGTGAGCTCCGTTAGCAAAAGAAAACAAAACACCACTTCAAGGTACTGTAATGAACTCATTCTTTGTTTATAATGGTGTTAAACCTACTGTATTCCAACTTCTCTATGGTTTATAAACTATTTTACTAGCCATAGATTCATCAAAATAAGCAAACAACACACGAAAAACAGAATCTGTCAAAAACAGAACAGTCTGTAGTAATCTGTAACTAACTCAAACTTTTGGAACTCTAAAGATTCAGCAAAAATAGGACGACCTAAATAATTTGTTTATTGATCTGCTGCAATTGGAATCAATATTATATCACGGTCTGGTAATTTTTAAAATTGTTTTCGTGAACAGAAAGTTTCTGGAATTTTCAGCAAGATCAAATAACTATCATCCAAGAAGATCCTATAGGTTTAACTTGGAACAAACACTAATTAAAACATAAAAACAATCTAACCAGAGGCTAGATCAAATATTTATTCCTAAACAGAAGAAAAAAGAAAAAAAACTAAAAATAAAATTGGGTTGCCTCCCAACAAGCGATATCGTTTAACGACCCTAGCTAGGCATAAAGACACGGATAGATCTAGGTATTGCCATCTTTGGTAGGCAATTCTTCAATAAGGCGCCTATCACCTTTAGTGGTTTCTTCCTTTTTATTAATAATCAAACTTCTAGGCACGAAATCAAAGAAATCTCTTGTGGAAAAAGGTTCCTTAAGGATAGCAAAAAGATCGGGGTGAACACTTATAGATTTGAGATCCGCAGTTTCCTTACTAGAAGATTCACCCTTATTTTTAGGAACATACATAAGCTTGGCAATTTTGGTTGAGGTATAAGGAGTATTTCTAACGAAAGAAAAAGTGGACCCCAAGTTGGTAATAATACCCTCAAGCTTATCAATTCTAGTAGAGTCTTGAACTATTTTTTCATTAACTATGGGTTCCTTCTCTTTAAAAAATTTCAAAGTGACTCCTACCTTAGATCCATATTGAGTAATTTGATTATGGATCTTTTTATCCAAATTTTCAATCAACTCTACGGTGGCAATTTTATTTTCAATAATTTCAAGCCGTTGCATCACATGTTCCAAAGTTAAAGTAGTTCCATTAACCAAAAGAGGTGGTGAGCCAAACAAATATATCATAGCGTTATAAGAATCAAAAGTATGGCTACCCAAGAAGTTTCCTCCGGTAATGGTATCAACAATATATCTATGCCAAGGGGTGACGCCCAAATAAAAATTACGAAGAAGAATGGTAGTAGATTGCTTTCTAGCAGATTTATTTTGAGCGTTGCAAATTCTATACCAAGCATCTTTTAGATTTTCTCTCTCCTTTTGTTTAAAATTAAGAACTTCATTCTCGGGAGATAAAGGAGTAGATAATGGACTAGCCATAACGACGAAGCAAGCGAAAAAGAGGCAAATAGAAAGGAGAGGGCGAATAAAACGGCAAGGGTGAAGTGGGGGAGAGGAAAACGAGAGGAAAATGGCAAATAATGTAATGCGAGGGATAAGGGTTTGTGATGGGTACTTGGTATGTTGACTTTTGCGTAGACTCCCCGGCAACGGCGCCAGAAATGGCTCCTTGTCGGGAGTCCAAATCTTGACTTGACTTTGCGTAAGCCTCCCCGGCAATGGCGCCAGAAATCCTTCTTGCTACCTCTTGAGCACTGCGTTGGTTTTTCCCTTGAAGAGGAAAGGCTGATGCAGTAAAGTAGCGTAAGTATTTCCCTCAGTTTTTGAGAACCAAGGTATCAATCCAGTAGGAGGCTACGCTCGAGCCCCACGCACCTACACAAAACAAATAAGAACCTCGCAACCAACGTGATAAAGGGGTTGTCAATCCCTTCACGGTCACTTACGAGAGTGAGATCTGATAGATATGATAAGATAATATTTTTGGTATTTTTATAATAAAGACTAAAAGTAAAGAAAGCAAAATAAACGGTGCCAGAAATAGCTTGTTGACGGGAATTAATATGATGGAAAATAGACCCGGGGGCCATAGGTTTCACTAGTGGCTTCTCTCAAGAGCATAAGTATTACGGTGGGTGAACAAATTACTGTCGAGCAATTGATAGAATTGAGCATAGTTATGAGAATATCTAGGTATGATCATGTATATAGGCATCACGTCCGTGACAAGTAGACCGACTCCTGCCTGCATCTACTACTATTACTCCACACATCGACCGCTATCCAGCATGCATCTAGAGTATTAAGTTCATAAGAACAGAGTAACGCTTTAAGCAAGATGACATGATGTAGAGGGATAAACTCATGCAATATGATATAAACCCCATCTTGTTATCCTCGATGGCAACAATACAATACGTGCCTTGCTGCCCCTGCTGTCACTGGGAAAGGACACCGTATGATTGAACCCAAAGCTAAGCACTTCTCCATTGCAAGAAAGATCAATCTAGTAGGCCAAACCAAACGGATAATTTGAAGAGACTTGCAAAGATAACCAATCATACATAAAAGAATTCAGAGAAGATTCAAATATTGTTCATAGATAAACTTGATCATAAACCCACAATTCATTGGTCCCGACAAACACACCGCAAAAGAAGATTACATCGAATAGATCTCCACGAGAATCGTGGAGAACTTTGTATTGAGATCCAAAGAGAGAGAAGAAGCCATCTAGCTAATAACTATGGACCCGAAGGTCTGAGGTAAACTACTCACACATCATCGGAGAGGCTATGGTGTTGATGTAGAAGCCCTCCGTGGTCAATGCCCCCTCCGGCAGGACGCCGGAAAAGGCCCCAAGATGGGATCTCACGGGTACAGAAGGTTGCGGCGGTGGAATTAGGTTTTCGTGGATGCCTCTGATGGTTTGGGGGTAGGTAGGTATATATAGGAGGAAGAAGTACGTCGGTGTAGCAACATGGGCCCCACGAGGGTGGAGGGCGCGCCTAGGGGGGTGGGCGCGCCCCCTGCCTCGTGCTCTCCTCGTTGATTTCTTGACGTAGACTCCAAGTCCTCTGGATCACGTTTGTTCCGAAAATCACGTTCCCGAAGGTTTCATTCCGTTTGGACTCCGTTTGATATTCTTTTTCTGCGAAACACTGAAATAGGCAAAAACAGCAATTTGGGTTGGGCCTCCGGTTAATAGGTTAGTCCCAAAAATAATATAAAAGTGTATAATAAAGCCCATTAAACATCCAAAACAGAATATAATATAGCATGGAACAATCAAAAATTATAGAGACGTTGGAGACGTATCAATAGTCAATTCATCCACCAGGCCCTCCGTGCTACCACCGCCAATCCAAGATCCGGTTGGCTGTCGAGCACAACCACCATGGACACCACACGTCAGCTGCCTCACCTTTAGTTACGAGGATGGGCACATGACTTTTAGATTGGTGACGACTGATGAGTTCACTCCTCAATCTTCAATCTTATTCACAAAAGTGCGACAAACATAAATGTACTCATACTCAAATGTGGGACTATCACTCCTACGAAAATTACAAACAACACAATACAGTCTTGCTCACATGTAATATATGAAAATAATGCAAATAAATAAATACACTGCATTCTCTTTGGGAATAACACTCTTATCGTAGACATTAAACCTCTCCGGATCCCAGCCTCTACATTTGTAGGTGCACACATACATGTTACTAAATAATATGTGATGCAATGAACTCAAAACATCCAGCAAATGGAGGGACGGAAATGCTAGCAAGTTTGGTCCATTTAAAGTGACAGAAAAACTCATATGAATAAGTCATCATTTGTGCAATGCCTTAAAAAGGTAGTACACATATTTAAGTCAATGTCTTCAAGTCTAATTTGAAAGCACGACAAATATTTTCATCATGAATGATGGATCCAGAAAACGAAGGCTACAACATCAACATGAATACAAACACCTTCAACAAGGAGACGACACGAGTTTATGTTGTCGGGTCCAAAAAATTAAGACCAAAATGTGGGTTTTCACCCCGGGTATGGAGTGGCTCCAATCACCATCTTGATGGTAAAATTTCCAAAAGCCCCACCACCAACTACTTTGGATGATTCAACAGCGGTGCCAACGGTAGATCGCAACCTAGGCCACCAATGGAATTACTCATGTATGTCCCCCTTGTAAGGATGGCAATGGGTCGGGTTAAAAAATATCAAATCCATATCCATATCCATGAAGACATTCTCTGCCCACCATGAAAAAACCCATGGGCGAAAAAATGTGTCCATGTCCAAACCCTGGATATCCATCGGGTCCTCTCTAGACATATACATAAGACATAACACAATGTGCACATAAGTTGTTCCACCCATGTGTCAATGCTTGTGTGAAAAAGCAGATACAGAGGGGTTGAGGGGATACGGAGTTGTGTTGTCGTAGGCCAGTGGTGCTAGTTGTTGCAGTGCTCCACCATACATGGAGATAGCGGCTAATAGCGCCGACCATCTCTCGGGATGCAGGAGGAGTAAGAAGAGGAGAAATGGCTCATACTTAATGATGAGTCATTTAACAATGAGATAAAAAGGATGAGAAGGGGGCTAAAGTAATATTAAGGCAGGGATTGAATGTCAACTAATAAAAGTTAGGGTGTGGATTGTGCAATTTGTGTTGCATGTTTTAGATAATAATGGGTAAAATTAAAGTGGGACATGTGATTCTAGGGTAGGTGATGTCTACTACACAGCTTGTTCTTGTACACTCGTATTGGGCCTCCAAGCGCACCGTTTTGTAGGACAGTAGAAAATTTCCCTCAAGCGGATGACCTAAGGTTTATCAATCCATGGGAGGCGTAGGATGAAGCTGGTCTCTCTCAAACAACCCTGCAACCAAATACAAGAAATCTCTTGTGTCCCCAACACACGGAATACAATGGCAAATTGTATAGGTGCACTAGTTCGGCAAAGAGATGGAGATACAAGTGTAGTATGGATAGTAGATATGGGTTTTTGCAATCTGAAAATATAAAAACAGCATGGTAGCAAGTGATAGAACGGAACACAAACGATATTGCAATGCTTAGAAGCAAGGCCTATGGTTCATACTTTCACTAGTGCAATATCTCAACAGTGCTAACATAAACAATCCCTCAACGTGCGACAAAGAGTCACTCCAAAGTTCTTATCTAGCGGAGAGCATAAGATGAAATTGTTTGTAGGGTACCAAACCACCTTAAAATTATTCTTTTCGATCAATCTATTAAGCTATTCATATAAGTGTCACAAACAACCCTAGAGTTCATACTAAAATAACACCATATGATGCACATCAACCAACTCTAATGTCAAATACTCCAATGTCACCACAAGTATCTGTGAGTGGATTATACGATATGCATCAAACAACTTCAGATTCATAATATTCAATCCAACACAAAGAACTTCAAAGAGTGCCCCAAGATTTCTACCAGAGAAAGTAGGACGAAAACGTGCTTCAACCTCTATGCATAGACTACCCCAATGTTACCTCGGGAATCCGTGAGTTGAATGTCAAAACATATATCAAGTGAATCAATATAATACCCCAATTTCACCACGGATATTCATATGCAAGACATACATCAAGTGTTCTCAAATCCAACAAGTATTGAATCCGATAATAGTGAAACCTCAAAGGTAAAACTCAATTCATCACAACAAGGTAGAGAGGGGGAAAACATCATATGATCCAACTATATTAAGAAAGCTTGCGGTACATCAATATCGTGTCAAATCAAGAACACGAGAGAGAGAGAGAGAGAGAGAGAGAGAGAATCAAACACATAGGTACTAGCACATACCCTCAGCCCCGAGGGTGAACTACTCCCTCCTCATCATGGTGGGCGCCGGGATGACGAAGATGACCTCCGATGATGATTTCCCCCTCCTGAAAGGTGTCGGAACGGGTCCCGATTGAGTTTTCATGGATACAGAGGCTTGCGGTGGCGGTACTTCTCATCTAGGATTCTTTTCGGGGGTTGGGGTATTTATAGGAATTTTTGGCGTCGATCTCACACCAAGGGGCCCACGAGGGAGCAACAAGCTCAGGGGGCGCGCCCTAGGGGGGCGCCCCCAGGCTTTTCGTGCCCTCGTGGCTCTTCTTGTCTGGTTTCGGTGCTTCGTGGGTCTCTTCTGGTCTATAAAAAAACACTGTAATTTTTCAGCCCATTCCGAGAACTTCTATTTCTGCACAAAATACTACACCACGGTAGTTCTGCTGAAAACAACGTAAGTCCGGGTTAGTTCCGTTCAAATCATACCAAAACTATATAAAATTGTTGTAAACATGACATGAATACTTTAAAAATTATAGATACGTTGGAAACGTATCAGTAGGGATAACATAATACGTATTGCGCATTAAGTCGGACTATCCGATCGGGTTTGGGTATATCCATGGGTACAAGATTATGTCCATGGCCTACCCATGAGTAATCGGGTCGGGTTTGGGCGCCGCCCATGGGCGCAAAAGCATATCCAAACCCTGTCCATACGGGTCGGATATCCATGGGGATCCATGTCCATGGGTAAAATTGACATCCTTACCCCCTTGGCCAGCCTCGAATTGTCAGGAAAGGGGGGAGGGATGCCCCACCGTGATCCAGCGACCCGGTTTCACTTGTAGGCACATTGTCTGCATGCCAGCAGCACCGACACAAAGCCTCCATGCCGCACCACCACCACCCAAAGACCACATGAAGGAGAGAGAGCCACCACTCCTACCACTTTCAATGGGTGAAAGCACCACCACCTCCGTTGGCAAACAAGAGGAGCATTGCCTAGCACGCATCTGATCTAACAAGTACGACATGCCTCCATGAACGATCTAAGAGAGGAGCTCAGCGGCGCCGAAGCACCACCGCATGGCACAACAGCCAAGCGATGCCCCGATGACCACATGGCCGAAGAGCTGCCATCGGCCAGGCACTCGCTACCACGACCCAATAGGACGACAGCCTGATATCGTTGCTCCATCGGAACCACCCCCCCCCCCCCCCCCCCCCCGCCGCCGCACACGAGGAGGGGGGTGAGCGACCACCACCGGGAGAGGAGGGATGGGATGAGTGAAGGCGGGGGAGGGTTGGTGGTGACGTGTTAGGAAGGAGGGGGTGGCAGCCGTCTCTTTTTATGTTCTTGTACTTCTTTTTTCCCCTATACTATGCAATAGTATTGTTTATTCTGCAATTATTAGAATTCTACGTTATCAGCTCAGAGAAGATCTTTTTCTTTTTTTGCGAGAACAGAGAAGATCAATTTGGGAACTTGAGTGTCAAGTGGCCCACTTGGCTAGTAGTAGTATATTTCAGCAGAATACGGAGTACTAATATCCAAATTTCTTTTGTGCATTCGCGCAGGCGACCATTGCAATGCTAGTAGTACTAGTTCTCTTCTTCTTCTTTTTTTGCGGGTATGCTCCTAGTCCTAGTAGTTGTATGCAGCTCCGCCGATACGACCCCTATTTCCCGGGGCCGTTCTTGTACTCAGCAGCGGTACCAGAACACCGCCAAAAACAACACCCAGCAGCATCAGCACTCCATGTTTTGCGTGGCCAAACCAAACCAAACAACCGATGATTGCCAATAATAACCCGTGACAGCCAAGCAACGCCGTTTCTTTCTTTCTTTGACCCGTGCTATACGTAGTACTAGCGATCGAAAGGACGTTTGGTCATGAGGAGAAAAACTTTCGTTAAAAGGAGCCATCGTTTCGCCGGGCCGGAGCAGGAGGATGATGAGGAGACGGGACAAGAGAGCGCGCCGCGGCGCTGTGTCGTCCTCACGTGGCGCGGCTCCCAGTCCGAGGTATAGGTATAGGCCGGATGCGTTTTATTTGTCCCGACGCAATCCCACACGGCCCTTGTCACTAGCGCGGTTCGCACATGCTTGTCACGGTAGTACGTAGTGATCTCCCGTACACGCGGGAGGAGCAGCATTTTGAGAGAGCACAAAGTATTTTTGGGGCACCGTTGAATGAACCGGTTTATATACCTAGAAAAGAAGCAGTATTTTCCATGGAAAACGGGGAAGAATTTGGGCCACCAAAGGGTTCGTCTTCTTTTGCTTATACCAATCCAACTGATTTACTACCTTTTTAAATAAATATAAAAGTGAATTTACTAACTTAAAATGAAGTACCAGTGGGGTACAAAATAGAATGAGCACACGTCCGACTTTTGTATAGTTATAATGCAAACAACCAACAATAACACATAGAGAATCACACCAGCAAATAACAAAGTCATGATGTTATGCATTGATACAGTAAAAGTTTTTTAGAAGCGATCAAACCGATGATTAACAAGTTATTTTAACAACCATATCCACAGCAATCATGCATTGAAATCACAAGTTTGGTGGGAAATGTTCTCCAACAGTAAAACCTTCAGAAAAGAACGATGCTGTAGCGCCACCGTCGCCAGGCTGAACCACCGAAGTCTAGGAGGCGCGTGTTTTCTTCATCGCCTCTTCCTTTTCTGGGAGGGTTACATTACGCCGAAATGTAGGGCTACTGACAAGACATGGAGTTTCTAACCCTGAGCTCAAATGCACCCTCATGACAGTCTAATAAAATATGTCTTAGGAAAATAAGAAAAATGAAAATGTTATACACGAGTACTTTATAAGGGAGAATATCATGTAGGAACCAACGTTTGATAAAAACTTCGTGGAAACTATGGTTGAAAGTTTTGAAAAAAATGAAAAAAAATACAAGTTGTTAAGAAGTGTGATGTTATATTGCCATGCGAAGTTTCAGGTTCAAACACATTACAAGATGTGAGCTATGTAAAAAACAAATTTAGCAATGAATAGTGACATTACTTTTTGGAACTATTCAATGCTAATTTTGTTATTTTTATAGCTCACATATTTGAGTCTGAAACTTCGCATGGCAATTAAACATCACACTCTTAATATCTCATATTTGAGTCTGAAACTTCGCATGGCAATAAAACATCATTTCGTCGTGGTTTTCACTGAATGTGGATTTTCATGCAGTATTTTCCCATTTTGTGAAGGACAAATGTGATTGATATTTCTGTCTGAACCATTAGAAACAAGAAATGTTAGTTGTCAAAAATGATTTTGATTTTTAATTTTTTATTACAGTTTTGATAAGTCCCAGTCGATTGAAACTTCATTGTGTCTCAGTCGACGTTATATTCATTTGATCTTGCATGGAAGTTCGTACACTTTTTTAGTTTGCCCCCTCTTATATGCTAGTAGTCCCTCCGTTTTTATTTAGTCTACGTATTAGCTTTGGTCAAAGTCAAGGTTCGTAAACTTTGACAGATTATAAACCAAAATATTAAGACACACAATAACAAATTAATATCATTAGATTCATTATTGAATGTACTTTCGCATCATATATATCTGTTATGGTATAAATGTTTATATCGTTTTCGATAAACTTGGTCAAACTTTACGAAGTTTGACTTCAGTCAAATTTAATATGCAGAGTAAATAAAAACGGAGGGAGTATATCACTTGATTGGTTAAATCTCAGTTTTTTTTATTACTGCTCACAAAATGCATTTGAGCTCAGTTTTTCTTCAACAGTGAGTGCAAGAAAACAAATGCTTGTTGCTATTGCTAGAGGCAAGCAAGACGAGACCAAAATTGCTGTTAAACAAGTGCACTCAGCAGCAGTGACATTACATTACCAGCTAGCTTTAGCCCCCGACCTAGTGGAGGAGACCACCCGTAGCCACCATTAACTACTCGCCGCTCCCAAGGAGCGCAGATAAGACCAGGAGAAGCGAGGTTTTACTACCACTAACCCCGATTCTAAGGGTTTAAGCTAACCCAAAGATAAAAATACAACCACACACGCAGCCGAGGAGAGAGAGAGAGAGTGTGTGTGTGCGCGCGTGCGTGTGTTCAAAAGAGCCCAAGAGAGCCAGACAGGGAGCAGCGTCTCCGCTCCCGGCCTCCTCCTCCATATGCGTCTTGGGTGCGGCTCAAGCAACCACCAGCTCAAAGCAAAGCTCCCCCGCCACCTCACTGGTCACTGCCCCGCCTCCTCCTCCTCGCACTCCACTCCCACATGCCTCACCATCCCCCATCTCCTACTCGTCGCCCCATCTCCGGTCCCATGCGGCGGTGAGCTCGCCGTGCCGCTGCTGATCGGATAGGTGGGAAAGGAACGTTCGTTTCCTTTTTCTTTTTCGGCGAGTTTCTTGATCGCCGGGATCAGAATGGCGCACCGGCGCGCCCGGTTCTTGGTGGCGGCGCTCTTGGTGACCGCGCTGGTGCTCCGGCCGGCCGCGGCGCTGTCCCCGGACGGCAAGGCGCTGCTGTCTTTGCTCCCGACGGCGCCGTCGCCGGTGCTGCCGTCCTGGGACCCGTCGGCCGCGACGCCGTGCTCGTGGCAGGGGGTCACCTGCTCGCCGCAGAGCCGGGTGGTGTCGCTCTCTCTGCCCAACACCTTCCTCAACCTCTCCACCCTCCCGCCGCCGCTCGCCTCGCTCTCCTCGCTCCAGCTGCTCAACCTCTCCACCTGCAACATCTCCGGGACCATCCCGCCGTCCTACGCGTCCCTCGCGGCCCTCCGCGTGCTGGACCTCTCGTCGAACGCGCTCTACGGCGCCATACCCGGCGAGCTCGGCGCGCTGTCGGGGCTCCAGTACCTGTTCCTCAACTCCAACCGCTTCACGGGTGCCATCCCGCGCTCCCTCGCCAACCTCTCCGCGCTCGAGGTGCTCTGCATCCAGGACAACCTCTTCAACGGCACCATCCCGGCGTCCTTGGGCGCGCTCACCGCGCTCCAGCAGCTCCGCGTTGGGGGCAACCCGGGGCTGTCGGGCCTTATTCCGTCCTCCCTCGGCGCGCTCTCCAACCTCACCGTCTTCGGCGGCGCGGCCACCGGGCTATCTGGCCCCATCCCGGAGGAGCTCGGCAACCTCGTCAACCTCCAAACGCTGGCATTGTACGACACCGGCTTGTCCGGCCCCGTGCCGGCGGCGCTCGGCGGGTGCGTCGAGCTGCGCAACCTCTACCTCCACATGAACAAGCTCTCCGGGCCGATACCGCCCGAGCTCGGAAGGCTGCAGAAGATCACCAGCCTGCTGCTCTGGGGCAATGCCCTGTCCGGGAAGATCCCGCCGGAGCTCTCCAACTGCTCGGCATTGGTGGTGCTCGACCTGTCGGGCAACCGGCTCTCAGGCCAGGTGCCCGGGGCGCTCGGGCGTCTCGGCGCGCTCGAGCAGCTGCACCTATCGGACAACCAGCTCACGGGGCGCATACCGGCGGTGCTGAGCAACTGCAGCAGCCTCACCGCCCTGCAGCTCGACAAGAACGGCCTCTCCGGGGAGATACCGGCGCAGCTCGGGGAGCTCAAGGCGCTGCAGGTGTTGTTCCTCTGGGGCAATGCGCTGTCCGGCTCGATACCGCCGTCGCTGGGCGACTGCACCGAGCTGTACGCGCTGGACCTGTCCAAGAACCGGCTCACCGGCGGCATCCCCGACGAGGTCTTCGGACTCCAGAAGCTCAGCAAGCTGCTCCTGCTCGGCAACGCGCTGTCGGGGCCGCTCCCTCCAAGCGTGGCCGACTGCGTGTCACTGGTCCGGCTCCGGCTCGGCGAGAACCTGCTCGCCGGCGAGATTCCCAGGGAGATCGGCAAGCTGCAGAACCTGGTGTTCCTGGACCTGTACTCGAACAGGTTCACCGGGCACCTCCCCGCCGAGCTGGCCAACATCACGGTGCTGGAGCTGCTCGACGTGCACAACAACAGCTTCACGGGGTCCATCCCTCCGCAGTTCGGGGCGCTCATGAACCTGGAGCAGCTTGACCTCAGCATGAACAACCTCACGGGCGAGATGCCGGCGAGCTTCGGCAACTTCAGCTACCTCAACAAGCTCATCCTCAGCAGGAACATGCTCTCTGGGCCACTGCCCAAGTCGATTCAGAACCTGCAGAAGCTGACCATGCTGGACCTGAGCAACAACAGCTTCTCCGGCCCGATACCGCCGGAGATCGGCGCGCTGTCAAGCCTCAGCATCAGCCTGGACCTGAGCGGGAACAGGTTCGCCGGCGAGCTGCCGGAGGAGATGTCCGGCCTGACGCAGCTGCAGTCGCTCGACCTGTCGAGCAATGGCCTGTACGGCAGCATCTCGGTGCTCGGGGCGCTCACCAGCCTGACGTCCCTCAACATCTCATACAACAACTTCTCCGGCGCCATCCCGGTGACGCCGTTCTTCAAGACGCTGTCGTCAAACTCCTACACCGGCAATCCCAGCCTGTGTGAGTCCTATGACGGGCACATTTGTGCGTCAGACATGGTTCGTCGGACCACTCTGAAGACCGTCAGGACCGTGATCCTTGTCTGCGCCGTTTTAGGCTCGATCACTCTGCTGCTTGTCGTGGTCTGGATACTGTTCAACAGAAGCAGGAGGCTCGAGGGTGAGAAGAAGGCGAGCCTGTCGGCCGCCGGCGGCAACGACTTCTCGTACCCGTGGACGTTCACGCCATTCCAGAAGCTCAACTTCTGCGTGGACAACATCTTGGAGTGCCTCAAGGATGAGAATGTGATCGGCAAAGGCTGCTCAGGAGTCGTGTACAGAGCTGAGATGCCCAACGGCGACATCATCGCGGTGAAGAAGCTCTGGAAGACGACCAAGGAGGAGCCGATCGACGCTTTCGCTGCTGAGATTCAGATATTGGGTCACATCAGGCACCGGAACATTGTCAAGCTGCTTGGTTACTGCTCGAACAAGTCTGTCAAGCTCTTGCTCTACAACTACGTCCCCAATGGTAACCTGCAGGAGCTCCTCGGCGAGAACAGGAGCCTGGACTGGGACACACGGTACAAGATCGCCGTCGGCGCGGCGCAGGGGCTGTCCTATCTGCACCATGACTGCGTCCCGGCGATACTCCACCGGGATGTCAAGTGCAACAACATTCTGCTCGACTCCAAGTATGAGGCCTACTTGGCTGACTTTGGGCTGGCCAAGCTAATGAACTCCCCCAACTATCATCATGCCATGTCGCGCATCGCCGGTTCTTACGGATACATTGCTCCAGGCAAGTCACTTCCACTAAGGCACTAACTTGTGTTTATCTCCTCTTATAGTGTGCATTCATTCACCAATTGACAGATATTTTTCTTACTATCTTCAGCATTTAGAACTTTAGACAGATAGTGTGTTCATTCATTCACCAATTGATCCCACAGCTCCGTGAATTATTTGGGTAGTGCTGCTACCTAAGCAAGAACCTTTGACCTGTGGTTGCTTCTAGTAAGCTTAACATGGTTCTTCATCCATGACCATGTCTGATTGCTTGTAGTTTAAGCGGGTGACTAGGTATTAACTGACATTGTCCTTACTTAGTAGTACTGCTAGAGTTTCTCACATCACAAGCATCCTTCTTCACTGAAGCACGTTGACTCCATGCTGTTGATTCCAATGCTTAGCGCATCACTGTGTTGATTTGCGTAATTTATACTGAAATGAAGCATTACAAACTACAATTATTGTTCTACTAACTGTACTAAATAAAATAAAAGATGATTTCAGTTTCATGGCACAATGGTTTGACGTTTGCCTTCCCATTTCAGAGTACGGCTACACCGCGAACATCACCGAGAAGAGCGACGTGTACAGCTACGGCGTGGTGCTCCTGGAGATCCTGAGCGGGCGCAGCGCCATCGAGCCGATGGTCAGCGACAGCCTCCACATCGTGGAGTGGGCCAAGAAGAAGATGGGGAGCTACGAGCCGGCGGTGAACATCCTGGACCCCAAGCTGCGTGGCATGCCGGACCAGCTGGTCCAGGAGATGCTGCAGACGCTGGGCATCGCCATCTTCTGCGTGAACCCTGCGCCGGCGGAGCGGCCGACCATGAAGGAGGTGGTGGCCTTCCTCAAGGAGGTGAAGAGCCCGCCGGAGGAGTGGGCCAAGACGTCGCAGCAGCCGCTCATCAAGCCGGGCAGCCAGGAAGCCTGACGAGGGCACTGCCGCGGTGGATTCAGTGGCGCATCTTCTGCAAGAAGGGAAATGGAGGGAGATCAGGAGATGATATGAGAAAGGAAAAGGAGTAGGATTTTGATAATTGCCTAGCTAGCTTTGGTTAGGGGTTTCATGTACAGTTTCAGATGACGTTGTAGCTCATTCTGGGGAACTTGAATGGGAAATTTCTCGGTTATTAGTTTGCTCCTGCGACGCATCACTGTGCCTCCCAGTTTACAGTTTACTCCACATTTGGCAGTTTGTTTGCATGTGATAATGTCCACCGGGCTATTAAAAGAACATCTCACGCGGAAACTGCCTTTGCTGACCGACCTCACTGGAGGCCTTCAAATTCAAAATTCAAATTTCATTGAAATTCATATTTTTACATTTCAAAAAAATCTGAAAAAGTACATATATACATGAAGGCATAACACACATGTGTGTAAATTTTCAGGGCAAAATACGTTGAAATGAGGGATGTGCAAAAAAGACAAATATGGCGCTATTTAACGCATGATACTATTCATCCTTTCAGGCCATGAATTTGTCTTTTTTTTGCTCAGGTCGCATTTCAACGTATTTCATTATGTAATTTTACACACATTTGAGTTACATCCTTACATACGCGCATATTTTTTTCAGATTTTTTTTGAAACATAAAAGTTTGAATTTGAATTTTTCAAAAATAAAAGCCTCCATGGAGCTCGGCCTCCAAAACGCCATTCTCCATCTCACGCCCATATACTAGTACACTAACGCCCGCTTAGGATGGGTGCAAGTTTATACGCTATTTATTTTATAGGTGTACTAGCAAACATGCCAAACATGCCCCTACGTTGCCATGGGAGAAAAAAAAAATCACCCCTCATACACACTCGACAACATCAGCAAATCACTTGAAATCACTATACGATACAAGAAACAACGTGATAAGTGGTGTTGTACACAAACATAAAGGATTGGACGATTTTTTAAGTGTACTGAAGTTGTGTCCAATTTATTAGACAACAAAAAACCTAGCTGCCAGTATCAATTCATGTCTTTGCTACGTTCCTCCTCAGTGATATTCAACAAACAGTGCATTAGGCCGGAAATAGCAAAGCACACTTTAGTATTCAATGATAGCATGCACATAAGAGCATATTTTTGTTTTGTTGATATATATGTTTGCAACTGTAATCCAAGTCAAGACTTAATGTGGTTGCAAACATATTAGATATCGAAAACAATCAATCGGTATAGACATGCATAACGAATATGCATTTTCAATAATCCCCATTCAAATAAAAGTACTAAGGGTGCAACATAAACATAATTCTAGAAATAATTAACATGCAAGATAATAACATATTTGAAATCTACCCCATATAAAGAAAAGTACTCCCTCTGTAAACTAATATAAGAGCATTTAGATCACTAGTTTAGTGATCTAAACGCTCTTATATTAGTTTATAGAGGGAGTATCAATTAAGGTTGCAACATAAACATAATTTTAGATATAATTAACATGCAAGATAATATCATATTTGGAATCTATACATTTTTCTGAGCGATTTCCATATATAACATTTTAAATTTGAAGTTAGGTTTTGAAAGTATGAATGTTTTGAAAAGTACTTGAATCTGCCAAAAAAAGAGAAAAAATTAAAAGAAAGTAGCTGCACCGTAATTGCAACACTGTGCAGCCCATTTGCTAAGATGACACTTGGGCAAGCAGCTCTATCTTACGCCAATCTGAAATCAAGGAGGAAAGGGAGAAAAAAAGGGAGAAGGAGAGCTCGAACTAAGGTCTCTCACTCTCTCAGGTGGTAGAGGAAGGCTCAAGCTAGTAGGACGCTTGTGCACTTGTTAATTTTGATGTGATAGTTGTGTACATGAACCAAACACGATGGGCGGCGAGCATAAGGAAAAAACAAATCGTTTTTGCCACTTACGGGTGGCAGTGGGGGTAAATATTATAACTTTTTAGGACATTTTTAATGACGGTGAACGGGCAGAAGCAGTCTGTGCTTTATTATTACGATAGATATAGATATAGATATTGCCAGTCAACACTTGGTTTCCGTCTGAAAGGAAAACGACGTGTCGAGGTCTATATCTTAAACCGGTCAAATACGAGCGGCACGATAATCCAAGCAGAGCGTAAAATAAAAAAAATCTCAACGCAAACTGAGGATTGTAGATGAGAGAACAATTTAGCCACTAAAACCCTCAAATTTTCAACTTAAGAAAAGAACAAGAGTATATGAATAGTCCTAACTCAAAAACTGAAGTTGAAGTATTACGTCTCCCCTCTTCTCGTAGAAATTGGGGTAAAATGGAATAACGTACCGCCGCCCATTATGGTTTTGCATTAATTTGGGGCTTGGTTAACCGGGATAGAGTCTAAGACAGCGGCACATATTCAAGTTGGACTGTACTTTAGGCCATATGGAATGTTCAGAATGATGTTGCCTTTAACAGACAAATCATCATAATTTTTTTGTAGGTTATCTTCAGGCCATCTATTTGGATCCGTACGCGGTCATTACTCAGGCATGCAGACCACATGGAGCTTATGGATATTGGGTGCAACTGATGGGAGATGGCTGCACTGGATACTTATAACCACTTTGGATGGCGGTCCAATAATAGCATATGTGTCTAGTCATCCTATTTTTGCCAGTTGTGACAAAAAAAATTATTAGATTCGCACTTTTTTCTAAGACCTTGTACGTAACTTGAATTTTTTTAATAATATGGTTGTGTGCATCAAGAGATGCAGAGGCCGGGTGTACTCCTCCTTTTCAAAAAAAATGGGACATCACGAAGTGGGATATTGGCAGCTGCCATTCAAGGCATCTATTACCAGGCTCCCCACTCTCCCATGTAAGTCCGAGTGGACGGCCCGGGTAAGGCTCAAACAAGAGCGAGAAAAAAAGAGCCTACCCAACCAAGCCATCCATTTCCTCCCTATATGTCCAGGCTATCCGGCCCCCCTCAAACCCACACTTTCCCCTTATATGTCTGGACGGACAACCCGAACAAGGCCTGAACAACAGAGAGAGAGAGGGAGAGAGAGAGGGAGGGAGGGAGGGAGGGAGAGAGAGAGAAGCCTACCCAACGAGGCCCTCCATTACCTCCGAGTTTGAGGGGTGTCAGACGGCCCGGACATAGGAGTGATGACCCACAAGTATAGGGGATCAATCATAGTCCTTTCGATAAGTAAGAGTGTCAAACCCAACGAGGAGTAGAAAAAAATGACAAGCGGTTATCAGCAAGGTATTTTCTGCAAGCACTGAAATAGTCGGTAACAGGTAGTTTGGTAGCAAGATAATTTGTAACGAGCAAGTAACGGTAATGGTAACAGAAGTGCAGCAAGTTAGCCCAATCCTTTTGAGGCAAAGGACAGGCCAAAACGGTCTCTGATAATAAGCAAAGCGTTCTTGAGGGACGGGAATTTCACCATGTCACTTTCATCATGTTGATTTGATTCGTGCTCGCTACTTTGATAATTTGATATGTGGGTGGACCGGTGCTTAGGTGTTGTTCTTACTTGAACAAACCCCCTACTTATGATTAACCCCCTCGCAAGCATCCGCAACTACGAGAAAAGTATTAAGATAAAATCTTAC
The DNA here is from genome assembly GCF_002575655.3 of Aegilops tauschii subsp. strangulata. Classification (NCBI taxonomy): domain Eukaryota; kingdom Viridiplantae; phylum Streptophyta; class Magnoliopsida; order Poales; family Poaceae; genus Aegilops; species Aegilops tauschii. Next base: position 465,882,156 of record NC_053041.3, read on the forward strand.
CATAGCATTAAACTTTTGGATCCAAATCGTTCCTTTACGAAGTAGCGCATAAACTAGGGTTTGAGCTTCTTTCACTCTAGCAACCCATCATCTAATAACTACTCCACAATGCATTCCCTTAGGCCCAAATATGGTGAAGTGCCATGTAGTCGACGTTCACATGACACCACTAAGGGAATCACAACATACATATCATGAAAATATCGAACACATATCAAGTTCACATGATTACTTGCAACATGACTTCTCCCGTGACCTCAAGAACAAAATTAACTACTCATAAATGATAATCATGCTCAATATCAGAGGGGTATTAAATAGCATAATGGATTTGAACATATAATCTTCCACCAAATAAACCATATAGTAACCAACTACAAGATGTAACCAACACTACTAGTCACCCACAGGTACCAATCTGAGGTTCCCATACAAAGATTGAACACAAGAGATGAACTAGGGTTTGAGAGGAGATGGTGATGTTGAAGATGTTGATCGAGATGGCCCTCCCAAAGATGAGAGGGTTGTTGGTGATGACGATGATTTCCCCCTCCGGGAGGGAAGTTCCCCCGGCAGAATCGCTCCGCCGGAGGGCAAAAGTGCTCCTTCCCAAGTTCCGCCTCGAGACGGCGGCGATTCATCCCGAAAGTCCCCCCCTGATTTTTTTTCTACGTCAAAATGACCTATATACCAGAAGATGGGCACCGGAGGTGGGCCGAGGAGGGCACAACCCACTAGGGCGCGCTTGGGGGCCCAGGCGCGCCCTGGTGTCTTGTGCTCACCAGGGTGGCCCCCTCCGGTAGTTATTTCCTCCAATATTCCTTAAATATTCCAAAATAATTCTCCGTGAAGTTTCAGCTCATTTGGAGATGTGCAGAATAGGTAACTCTGACATAGCTTTTTCAGGTCCAGAATTCCAGCTGCCGGCATAACCCCTCTTTGTGCAAACCTTGCATATTATGAGTGAAAAGGCATTAGAAATACTTCAAAAAGCATTATTATTCATAAAAACATTATAAATAACAGTAGGGAATCATGATGCAAAATGGACGTATCAACTCCCCCAAGTTTAGACCTCGCTTGTCCTCAAGCGAAAAACCGATATCGAAAACATGCCCACATGCTTAGAGAGAGAGAGAGAGAGGTGTCGATAAAAACAAAATGGGCCATTTGCATTTCTGTCCCCAACTCGAACTACCTACTCAAATTTACCCCTAATTCCAAAGCCTGCTCAAAAATGCCCCTCCGCCGTTAGTTCCCCTTACAGAATTGCCCTTCTGTTCCGTTTCCGTTAGGTCAAAGGGGTTTGACCGTTTACTTGATGTTTTCTGGACATTTTGCCCTTGCCTCCTTTTGTCACCGACATGTAGGACCCACTATCAAGGTCAAATGGCAGCAGTTGACTGGGTCAACAAGGGAATGGGTCCACTTGTCATAGGTTAGTTATTTTGGATTGATTATTTTAGATTGATTTAATATGCCATTAACAGATTAATTAACTAATTAATACCCACATCATGGATTAATCCTAATCTAACTCGCAAAAAAAGATTAACCCTAATCTAACAGCCCCACGTGGTGGTGGGGCCACTGGCAGCGGTTTGGTCGGCAGAAATTGGGCGGCGCCGGCGCTGGTCCGAGCGAGGACGCACGATGGCGAACACGGCGGCGCACGGGAGAGAGGCGGAGGGGCAACCTGCGGTCAAGCGAGGCCTCCGAGCATTGCGCGCATCTAGCAGGTATGACGGGAAAGACCGGAGTGACGTCCAGCACAATGACGGTGACCGGCGGAACATGGCCTCGCGGTCAGGATGGTTCAACGGCGCGCAACTCGGAGGGAAGGTGGCAGGAGATTCGAGGCCAACTCTGGTTGTCGAGGAAAATTGGAAGGGTAGTCGACACTCACCGGAGCGACAGATCAGGGCAAGATGGCGGCTGGCCGGAGGCAAGGAAGACATCAATGGCGCGGACTAATGAAGGCGCGCCGCATCAATTCGATCTGCGCGGAGGGCACGGAGATCTTGGCAAAGCTCCTGGACATGGAGGTTGAGCCTGAGGAGGCCATTGGCCCTGTGGAGAAGAAGGCAGCAGCGGCGGAGCTCTGCACAAGGAGGGAGGAAGGGAAAGGGAGGGAGAGTGGGGAGGGAGAGGGAGGATGGGATGGAGACAGGGCTGCGGCGCGTGGGGAGCTAGCAGCGGCAGCGCCCGGTCCAGGGTGGCCGGAGGTGAGAGAGAAAGGCTGTGAGGTAGGGGAGAGAGGTGGGAGATTTTTCCTTTTCTTTTTTATTTCTATGTTTTGTTCAGGTCCCACATGTAAGTGACATGTGAAGCCAGGGGCAAAATGTCCAGTAAACGCCCCGTAAACGGTCAAACCCCTTTAACCAGACGGAAACGGAGCGGAAGGATATTTTTGTAAGGGCACGTAACGGCAGAGGGGCATTTTTGAGCAGGTTTTTGAATTAGGGGAAAATGTGAGTAGTGGGTTCGAGTTAGGGACACAGATGTAAAAGACCCAAACAAAATACACACATAGAAGCATCATGATTATTATTATTATAACAACAAATAACTTTTAACACAAAGTTTTATCACTCAACTTTTATCATATAACTTCTCATGAACAAGTAACAATTCATCACAACATTGAAGTAGAAGCATAAACTCTATTGAAAACTAACAAACTATGTTCTCAGTCAACCTTGCAACTACAATTCATCATATTTTCTGGAAGGGTCATGTATCGGAGCCTTTTGGCAAGTCCACATACTCAACCATCATATAATCTTCTATGATTGCTAACACTCACAGCATACCCATGAGCAAAAAGTTTCAACCGGACACATAGAAAGATAGGGGCTTATAGTTTCGCCTCCCAACGTATTCACCTCAAGGGTGATGTCAACAATAATAACTCATGCTCACTCATATCCAACTGGATATATGTGCTTAGTTCTTTCCTCACCACATGATGCTTGCCAAAAGAGAAAATAAAAAGGAATAGGGAAGAATACTTTGACTCATGCATAAAAGTAAATACATAAAAGTAAAAGATGGGCCCTTCACAGAGGGAAGCAGAGGTCGCCATGCGCTTTTTGTTTGTATGCCAAATCCCTTAATGCAAAAGAACGTCACATTATTACCCCTTATGATAGCAACCTTTATTATGTAGTCCGTCGCTTTTATTACTTTGCCATCACAAGTTCGTACAACGCTCAATTTTCCCTTACACTAAATGATCCAACACATTTAGAAGCAATTTTTATTGCCTTATTGCACCGATGACAACTTACTTGAAGTATGTTACTCAATCCATTGGTAGGTATGGTGGACTCTCAAGGCATGAATTTGGGTTTAAGGTTTTTGGATGCACAAGTACTATCTCTACTTAGTGCGAAGTTTTTGGCTAGCAAAGATATTGAGCAAGCACCACATGTTGAAGGATCTATAACAACATAACTTCTATGTGGATATGAACAAACATAAACCATTATGTTGTCTTTCTTGTCCAACGTCAACAAATTTGACATATAATATTTAATGGGGGCTCACAATCATAGAAGATGTCCAAGATAGTATATTTTGTTGGGAATCGTTGCATGGAAAAACAAAAACAATTCTACGCACACACAATGATCTATCCATGGAGATGCATAGAAACGAGGGGGAGAGTGTGTCTACGTACCCTTGTAGACCATAAGCGGAAGCGTTTCACAACACGGTTGATGTAGTCGAACGTCTTCGCGCTTCAACCGATCAAGCACCGAACGCACGACACCTTCGCGTTCTGCACACGTTCAGCTCGGTGACGTCCCTCGCCTTCTTGATCTAGCAAGATGTCGAGGTAGTAGATGAGTTCTGTCAGCACGACGGCGTGGTGACAGTGATGGTGAAGTGATCTCCGCAGGGCTTCGCCTAAGCACTACAAAAATATGACTGGGGGTGTAAACGTTGGAGGGGGGCGGCGCACACGGCTAGGCAATTGTCTGGGGTGTGCTAGACGCCCCCCTCCTCATATATATAGGTGGGAGGGAGAGGAGAGAGGCCAAGGGGTGCCCCAAGTAGGTCCGAATCCTACTTGGGCTCCTGCCCTTGGCCGCGCCCCCCTGCCATATTTGTCAGAGGGGGAAGGAAAGAGGGGGAGGGAAGGAAGGGGGAATCCTATTCCACTCTTTCCTTTCCCTTCTCCTCTTTCCTTCTCATCCTAGGCCGGCCCATATGGGGTGTGAGGGAGTCCTGGATGAGGGGGGTCCTTGGGTGTCCGGCCTGTTTAATGTGGGCCGGACTGATAGGCCGTGAAGATAAAAGCAGAAGACTTTCCCCCCGTGTCCGGGTAGGACTCCCATATGCGTGGAAGGCAAGCTTGGTGTCCGGATATGTTATTTCCTTCCTTTACAAAACGACTCTGTATAACCCTAGGTCCCTCTGGTGTGTATATAAACCGGAGGGTTTAGTCCATAGAGGCTATCAGAATTCTCATAGGCTAGACAACTAGGGTTTAGCCATTACGATCTTGAGGTAGATCAACTTTTGTAACCCCTATACTCATCAAATACAATCAAGCAGGATGTAGGGTTTTACCTCCATTAAGAGGGCCCGAACCTAGGTAAACATTGTGTCCCACTAGTCCCTTGTTATCCTCGATCCTCAGACGCACAGTTCGGGACCCCCTACCCGAGATCGGCCGGTTTTGACATCGACATTGGTGCTTTCATTGAGAGTTCCACTGTGTCATCGAAAGAAGGATCGATGGCTCAACTCGTCATCGGCGACGACGCTGTTTCCGTGGATACTTTTCTCCCTGGCCAACTCTTTGTGTTTGGCGGTTTCGCCCTAGGCGCCAACTCAGCTGGTCGCGTCGAGCAGATCGATAGCTACGCCCCTGGTCATCAGATCAGGTTTGGAAGCTTGAATTACATTGCTGATATCCGAGGAGACTTGATCTTCGAAGGGTTCGCGGCCTCAACTACTGCTCCTCGTCTACATAGAGGAAGCCCGTCGGATCCACCATCAGACTCCGCTCAAGGATTAACTCTCGTGTCTGCCCTAGTCTTAGATCCTGAGCGTACGACTCTCTCCGAAGACGAGAGGTTAAACCCCACCGGACTCTCTCCCATTACGGAGCCCCCAGCCAGAGACCCAGAGGCGACCATGTCGTCGGCGGGCCGGGAGTCAAACATGACTCTTCTTGTCATCGGGAAGCCGGACTCATCTCTGGATGTCAACTCCGAACTCCCGAGGTCTGCGTCTCCCAAGCTCGGTCAAGTAATGATTACCAGACCCCACTCCGTAGGTCCTTAGGCACCTGTCCAGCCTTTGCTCCTAGACGAGGCACTGGACTTAACGCGATCTCTCGCCATCACGGAAGTCTCGCTTCCGAACTACACCCAGCCTGAGCTGGGGGCTGAGAGTAGGGATTTTTACATCCCACCCACCACCCATCTAATAGCCACTGTCGAGGACCTAACCGATATGCTAGACTACGCCTTCAAAGACATCGACGGCATGGACGACGATGCCGGAGCCGAACTAGGCCAAAACCCGCCTATCACCGAGCGTTGGACAACCACTTCTACATACGATGTGTACATGGTGGATACGCCCAAAAAGAAGGACGATGATGGCACTCATGATCCGATCGAGGACAAACCCGTCGAGGCATCACTAAAGCGCCGGCGTCAGCGGCACCGCTCACGATCGCGTCGGGAAAAGGAGAGCAATACCGACACCAGAGATAATGACACTCTGAACAATGTCGAAGACTTAGACCACCCCATCGAGCCTGCGCTCGAGCAGGATGAGTGGGAGGAGGGACAAGTCAACCCTGATGAACTCGTCGATAATGAGGATTCGGAAGATAGTAACTATCTACCGGTCTCCGAGGAGGATGTCAGCCTCAGCAATGAAGATTTTATCGTGCCAGAGGAACCCCTCAAACAAGAACGCTTCAAGCGACAGCTCATCGCCACTGCGAGGAGCCTGAAAAAGAAACAGCAACAACTTCAAGCCGAACAAGATACGCTCAATGACAGATGGACCAAGGTCCTGGCAGCCGCAGAATACAGCCTCGAGCGCCCAACAAAGAGCTACCCAAAGCGCAGGCTGTTACCACAATTCGATGATGAGACCGTTGAGCCAATACCATCAAGATACAATCATGCTGATCAACCGGACCGACGACCACATGGACGGGACAAAGCAGCTACTTACGCCGAACACCAGCCCGCGCCACCTCGCCGTAGAGGCAAAGAGGTAGCGGCTTCGGGCTACACCTACGACTTACGTCAGGACCTGGACAATAGAGCCGGCCAGACCAGATCAATCTACGGATCAAGGGGACGTGCTCCAACACGAGACGACGGCCATCAAGCCTGGCGCGACAAGCATAATCAAGTTCGGACCGAGAACCGAACATGGATGTCATCCGAACTCCGTCATGATGTTGCCCGATACAGAGGCGCCGCACACCCCATGTGCTTTACCGATGAGGTAATGCAGCACCAGTTTCCGGAAGGGTTTAAACCCGTAAACATTAAGGCATACAATGGAACGACAGATCCCGCTGTATGGATTGAAGATTTTTCTTCTCCACATTCACTTGGCTCACGGGGATGATCTCCATGCCATCAAATACCTCCCCCTAAAGTTAAAAGGATGAGCACGACACTGGTTGAATAGCCTCCCAAAAAACTCCATTGGTAGTTGGGAGGACTTGGAGGATGCTTTCCAAGACAACTTCCAAGGCACTTATGTCTGGCCACCAGATGCTGATCACCTTAGTCACATAGTCCAGCAACCCGGAGAGTCAGCCTGCAAACTCTGGACTCGGTTCTTAATCAAAAAGAACCAAATCATTGACTGTCCGGATGCCGAAGCCTTAGCGGCCTTTAAACATAGCGTCCATGAAGAATGGCTCGCCCGACACCTCAGTCAGGAAAAGCCTAAAACTATGGTAGCTCTTACTGCACTTATGACCCACTTCTGTGTGAGCGAAGATAGTTGGTTGGCTCGTAGAAGCAACAACACCAGTGACCCTGGCACCTCTGAGGCCAGGGATGGCAATGGAGGGCCACAACGTAGCAAAAATAAGTGTCAGAATAACAACGAAGAAACTGAGGATACGGCGGTAAACGCCGGATTCAGTGGCTCCAAGCCTGGTCAGCGGAAGAAGCCGTTCAAAGGAAATAGAGATGGTCCATCCAATTTGGACAAAATTCTAGATAGGCCTTGCCAGATTCATGGCACCCCTGACAAGCCTGCTAACCACACCAACAGGAACTGCTGGGTTTTTAAACAGGCTAGTAAGTTAAATACCAAACACAAGGGGAAAGGACCTCAAAGCAAGGACGATGACGAACCCCGCCCTCCGAACACAGGGGGACAGAAGAAATCCCCCCCCCCCCGACGTGAAAACGGTGAACATGATATATGTCACCCACATAACCAAAAGGGAGCACAAGCGCGCACTAAGGGACGTCTACGCCGTAGAGCCAGTCGCCCCAAAATTCAACCCATGGTCGGCTTGTCCGATCACCTTCGATCGCAGGGACCACCCAACTAGTATCCGTCATGGAGGTTCGGCGGCCCTGGTACTCGATCTGATTATCGACGGATACCATCTCACTAGAGTCCTTATGGATGGCGGCAGCAGTATGAACCTGATTTATCAAGACACTGTCCATAAGATGGGTATTGATCCATCAAGAATCAAGCCTAGCAACACTACCTTTAAAGGAGTGATACCCGGCGTGGAGGCCCGTTGTACGGGCTCCTTAACATTGGAAGTAGTCTTCGGTTCTCCAGACAACTTCCAAAGTGAAGACTTGATCTTCGATATTGTCCCTTTCCGCAGTGGTTATCACGCACTACTCGGATGAACCGCTTTCGCCCGCTTCAATGCAGTCCCACATTACGCTTATTTAAATCTCAAAATGCCCGAACCGCGCGGCGTTATCACAGTCAATGGAAATATGGAGCGCTCCCTCCATACTGAGGAGCACACCGCGGCCCTTGCAGCCAAGGTACAGAGCGGCCTCATCAAGCCAAACAACTCGTCAGCCATTAAGGCCCCTGACACTGCCAAGCGAGTCCGGTCCACATCACAGCATGACACCTCGGCAGATCCGGAGATTGATTAGCAGTTCAGCCTCCGCCGATCGCCCTATAAGGTTGTGGCATACGTACCGCGCGTGCATAATTACGCACTTAAAATACCTTGGGCAACGTCGGAGGCATACTGCGGAAAAAGGTCTATAGTACGGCTTGACCCTATTTCGACCTTAACCTTCTTTCTCTCTTTCTTTTTCTTTACCTGCAGGTTCATTAAAGCCTGCCTACTCTGTGGTTGTATAGGGGCTACTCTCTAAAACTCCCCTTTATAATAGACGACCATCAACTTCTCCTCTCAAGGGATTTCTAACCAAGGAGAAGCAGTGCAGACGTGCAGCAGGGCATCATTAGGATCTTCAAGCCACTATTTTCTCAAATAGCCCTGTGTAAAACTTTCCCTTGTGTAAACTCTCGGCATGTAAAACCGCCCTGATATTTATGGCATTATCTGCAACAATACGTTTTGACGTATCAACTAGGATATAAAGGAAACAGTTGAGCACCACTTTTCGTTTGGAGTTGCCTGGTGTCATCTATATCCATTCCTTACTTCAGATTGCCACACGTGCTTTAGTCCGGCCTTAACACCGGGGGCTGTATTCGGTCCTGCACATTTTAAAGTCCGAACACCTATAGGGTACTCTTCGGCGTCCCGAATATTGCACTATATGCATTGGCTCCGAATCACGTCTTTGGTCTATAGTTGGGTTGCCCGGCTCCTGTGCTTACCACCTTAGGTTCCGCTCATTCGGCTAAGGTCATAAAGGGAGAACTACTGTGATTGTATTTCTGGTTCGTCCGGTCAAATACCTCAGTAGAGAAAGCCGAAAACTGACTATCATGATAAGGCGAGAGCTGGTCAGCGATTCAGTGACTTAGTCTTATACTACAAATCATTAGTGATTTATTCCGTGTTATACGAGGGGCTGGTCTTCGCCCAGCCGTGTGGAAAAGGCACCTTAGTTCGGACTGCCGCACACGTACAAGGGACTAGTACTTGGCCCCACCGTCAAACTCCTATGGCCAAGTGAAAGTAATAAAGCCGCATAGTCTGATTACCTGGTTCACCTCGCGGACACCTCCGTCACGAACCAAGACGTTGGATAAAGTGTGGTAATGCGCTATGCCGAACACCCCCGTAGTATCTATGTGGGGGCTGAAGCTGATGACTGGCAAACTTTCAGAATTAAAACGGCCGCACTCGAGGTAAATAGCTTAAGATAAAAGGCGCAAATATATTACAAGCCTGGGTTCATAAACATAGTTTTTACAACCAGGATACATTTACTCAAATATAACATCCTTTGAGCATTGGCCCTCCACTATTCGGGCACCCGCCAAGACGTCTTCAAAGTACCTCTCCGGCTTGCGGTGGTCCTTGCCTTTGGGCGGGCCTGCGGTCGCCACGTCAGTGGCCTTCATCTTCTCCCAATGCATCTTGACACGGGAAAAAGCCATCCGAGCGCCCTCTATGCACGCCGAGCGCTTCACAGCATTAACTCGAGACAGCGCATCGACGAGTCGCCTCACCAAACCGAAGTAGCTGCTGGGAATTGGTTCGGCTGGCCAAAGCCGGACTATTAGATCCTTCATGGGCAAGCCGGCCACCCTATGCAGCTCCATCGGCTGCTTCATCTGGTCGTTCAGAGGCGTCGGATGCTCTGGCACAAGAAACTACGACCAGAATAGCTTCTCGGTCAAGTTCCCCTCCTTGGCTCGGAAGAAATGTGCGGCATCGGCGGCACTCCTCGGAAGATCCACAAACGCATTTGGAGAACTCCACAACCATGTGAGTAACGCATACCGCTGACCTCCAAAAATACTCTGCAAAAGAGAGGGCTTACCAGCCGCTATCTGCTTCGCCTAGTGGGTCTCCTCGTAAGCACTTCAGGACTCGACCCATGCCGCCTTAGCATCTTGGAGAGCTTTGGCAAGTTAGGACGATTGAGCCGCAGCCTTCTCCTCCAAACCCTCGCACTTGAGGATGGCATCCTTTAGCTCCTGCTCGACCTCAGTCACCCGAGCTTCGTGTTGTCGGCGGACGGCCTATTCGGTCTTCAGCTCGGCAGCCGCTTTGTCAGCGGCTGCCTTGTTTGCCTTCGCCTCATTTGGGCTTGGGTAAGGGCGCCTTTGAGGGTCTCGACCTCGGCTGCACCAACTATGCCCATAAACAAAAGCATTATGAGTTTATCTCTGAATATACCTATCGATTATGATATACTGATACGTCTCCGTCGTATCTATAATTTTTTATTGTTCCATGCCAATATTCTACAACTTTTACATACTTTTGGCAACTTTTTATACTAATTTTGGGACTAACATATTGATCCAGTGCCCAGTTCCAGTTCCTGTTTGTTGCATATTTTTTTGTTTCGTAGAAAATCCATATCAAACGGAGTCCAAATGCGCTAAAAACTTACGGAGATTTTTTTGGAATATATGTGATTTTTGGGAAAAAGAATCAACGTGAGAGGATGCTCGAGGGGCCCACAAGGACGGAGGGCGTGCCCTACCCTGGTCCTTGTGGCCACCCCGTAAGGCGGTTGGTGCCCTTCTTCTGGCGCAAGAAAGCTAATATCCAGATAAAAATCATGTTAAAGTTTGAGGCAAATCAGAGTTATGGATCTCCGGTAATTTAAGAAACGGTGAAAGGCGAGAATCTGGGAGCGCAGAAACAGAAGGAAACAAAGAGAGAGATCAAATTTCGGAGGGGCTCTCGCCCCTCTGCCGCCATGGAAGCCAAGGACCAGAGGGGAAACCCTTCTCCCATCTAGGGGGAAGGTGAAGGAAGAAGAAGAAGAAGAAGAAGGGGGGCTCTCTCCCCCTCTCTCCTGGTGGCGCCGGAACACCGTCGGGGCCATCATCACAACGACAATCTACACCAACAACTTCGCTGCCGTCACCACCAACTCTCTCCCCCTCTATGCAGCGGTGTAACACCTCTCCTCCCCGCTGTAATCTCTACTTGAACATGGTGCTCAACGCTATATATTATTTCCCAATTATGTATGGCTATCCTATGATGTTTGAGTAGATCCGTTTTGTCCTATGGGTTGATTGATGATCGCGATTGGTTTGAGTTGCATGTTTTATTATTGGTGTTGTCCTATGGTGCTCTCCGTGTCGCGCAAGCGTGAGGGATGCCCCTTGTAGGGTTTGCAATATGTTCATGTTTGCTTATTTTCTGCGTTGCGTGAGTGACTGGAACACAAACACGGATAAGTGGGTCATGGCGTATGGGAATTGTCGTGGAATTGTCACGGCAGATGTCCTCGAGCTAGGACTTAGTCGTGGAGCCATCGCAACTAGGAAGCTTGAAGAGGTTAATGCGGGACAAGGAACACGAGGGTTTATACTGGTTCGGCCCCTTACGGTGAAGGTAAAAGCCTACGTCCAGTTTGAGGTGGTATTGATTAGGGTTACGATCACCAGGGAGCGAAACTGCTATGCCCGGCTCTCGATGAGATTGTTGTCTGCCCTAAACTGCTGCCGGGTCGTCCCTTTATATAGGGAGGCTGACACCCTGCAGCTCTCAGAGTCCCGACCGGCTCATAAGAGTGTCCGGCTCGGACTCTCAACTATTCTTGCCTTACACTACAAGTTCTACCATAATAATGATTGTAACTACGGGCTTTAAGCCATATCCGAGTCTTAAGCCCATCTTTGGCCCACCATCTTTAAGCTTGGCGCCGGGCTTCTGGCAATGACCCTACAAGTAACCCGGCCCCTCCTGGCGGGTGACTCTAAGGTCTATATCCTCAACATTAGGCCCCAGATTGATTTGAGCCGGCTCATGTCAATCTTCCATTCCTGCGACAGAAAAACTCCGGCTTACAATTGTGTGAAGGCAATAACCCGGCGTGACGTCATCCTCTGGACTCCGGATAATCCGCCGTGATGTCATCTTCCATTAAGCCCATTTTTTACTCCGCCAGATTCGCAACGGATCTTTACATTTACTATCATCCCGAAAATCGAGGCATTTCGTGGGGAGATAACCACGCCGTGGTCTCCTGGATTCTCGCGCCCGCTTTATGAGTTCGCCTTATAAATAGGTCGGCCCGATGGGCCTTTCTCACTCTCCTTCCTCTGTCGTCTCCTTCCTCTCACTGCCCGTACTACTCGAGCTCCGCCGCCGTCGCCGCCGCGGGTCCAGCTCAAGCCGCTGCATCACCCTGATCGGACCAGAGAAACGCGACAACCTCCGCAGCTCTCCAGCTCCTGTAAGTCCTGCTTGTCCTGTAGAATGGATCTGCCGTAGGGTTCGTCCGCGTTCTTCGTGTTCGTCGCCATTGCCACAAACTCCAGTAGTTTCCTTTCTTACTGCTCTTTTTGATCTTAGATCTGCATAGAACTAGTGCGGCGGTTGTTTGGTACTTATTTCAAATGCCAATAGGTCTCTTTCCACTGCATAATGGCTTCGTTCAAGCTCAAGAACATCCGTGCGTCTGTTTCTAGGTCTAGAAACTTTTTATTTTACCCGACCATTTTGATCCAAAAGTTTTGCTGCGATGTGTGAAACCTGTTTTACCACACTTAGTAAAAACCTGCAATCATTGAATCTCGGTGGTTTACAGTTTCGGCTTAAAGAAACCACGCGCCGTAGAACCGTCCAGCTTTAAAGAAACCATGCACCATAAAATTTTCTGGCTTAGCTGTGATAAGACCTGTAGACGATCAAATTACTCCCAATCCCTCGGCGGCTTAAATAGCCCGATGCACTTAAGTGTATACCATTAGTCCCCTTCATAAGCCGCCACCTTGACATTGAACTGTAGATTTCCTCCGGCTCATAATTAACCCGGACATTTTTCCTTTTATCATAGACTGCCGACTTTCACCATGCCTCCCAAAGCTCCCAAGGCTTCCATCACTTGCAACTGGATGAAGTCCAATGTCACCAGTGAGACACTAGCAGATTTTGTTAAGTCCGGATACCTGCCCAATAAGGATGTCATGTCCTACCGTGCCCCTGCCCGTCAGAAGAGAGACCACAGCCAAAGGACGGGGAGGTAGTGATTTTTGCGGATCACATGAGCCGGGGCTTCGCACCGCCCGGCTCAAAGTTTTTTAGGGATGTTCTAAACTTCTTCGACTTACGGCCTCAAGATATAGGACCCAACTCAGTGTCCAACATCTGCAATTTCCAAGTCTTCTGCGAGGTTTACCTTGGAGAAGAACCTAGTCTGCTGCTCTTCAGAGAGCTTTTTTATTTGAACCGTCAGAATGAGTGCGCCAATGGGCCAAGTCTGGAGCTAGGTGGCATCTCCATCCAGCGGCGTAGGGACTGCCTTTTCCCTTACGCAGAGCCGCCCAGCCACCCCAAGGACTGGAATCTGACGTGGTTTTACTGCCAAGACACATCGCCGGCTGACGAGAGTCCGTTGCCCGGCTTTCGCCCCTCGCGTCTGGAGCCGACTCACCCACTGTTGGACAAGCTGACTCAAGCGGAGCGCCAGCCTCTGCTCCCCACTATCAACAAGATCAAGGCTCTCCTGGGCAACGGTCTGAATGGAATCGACCTGGTTCAGGTCTGGATCTCATGGCGGGTGATCCCATTGAGCCGCCGCCCCGGCTTAATGTGCGAGTACACGGGCCGAAAGGACGACCCTCAGAGACACAGCCGCAACGATCTTCCTGAAGACGTTGCAGAGGAGATGACCAAGGCTCTCTTGAACGAGAGCCTGGCAGACTGCGGAAGGACCGGGTTAGCCCCCTTCTGCAAGACCAACCCAGCCCCAGCGGTAAGCCGCTGATCTGAACATCTTATCTGTACATGACTTTCATCTGAATTGTTTTAAGAAAACCTCATTGCATTTTTCAGGCTGATGATAAGTTCTGGCGGGTCAAATACGACCATGAAGCGGCCAAGAAGGCCAGGAAGGCGAAGAAAGCCGCCCCTCGCAAGAAAGGAAGCAGGCCTACTGCTTCGGAGCTGATGCAATTAAGCGACAACTCCGAGTCAGAGGTAACCCCTGAGCCTTTAAGTCCTTGCTGTATTTGTTGTTTGTTGCTGTCCGCCTTATCAATATTTGCTCATTGACAGGATGACACCGGCGCAAGTAACCCGGTGGTTGAAGAGGTAATGTCACTTTCCTCCGACTCGGAGCCCTTGCCCAAGCTGAAAGTCCGAAGGGTAACACGGAAAGTAAGCTTTTCACATCCTTTAGCTTATCAAGACCCTCAATTTATTTTGAAGCGACAGGTTCATGAAAGCCGGCGTCACACCCGGACCAACAAGGACACCGACCTCTCCGCCGGGCTACCCGACGCATCAAGGAAGCGCCGAGCTGAGGTTATTTCCCACTTGTACCCTTTTCATCCGTTGGCGGGTGTTATCCGTCAGCCACTCAATTCTTCTGACTCCAATTATCAGGAGACCTCCCCCTCTTCGGGCGACTCTATGCAGTCGAGTCTTCTGGCTTTCAAGACCGTGCCCGGGTAATAATAACCCTCTTATATTTGCTCTGGTCCTTGCTCATACTTTTTATACTAACCTTTGTTGTTCTTTCAGTGCCCAGGCAAAGCTCACCAAGAGGGTGAAGAAAACCAAGTCGGCCGGAGTGCCGGATTTGCCTGAGCCGGAGGTGACGGTCCAAGACCCGCCAGCTGCCTCCGCCCCCGAAGCCACCACTCCAATGGACACAACTCCTGTAGAAGCTTCTGCTGACCCGGAGGCCTCCGGCTCGGCTCAACCAACAAATGACCCTGACATGGTAATCACCCGGACGGCATTTGTTGAGCCGGGGAGACCAACCGCACTAGCTAAGTGCTCCGCTAAGGGGGAGTTGCTGCAGCCCCACCGGGTGAACCTGGACCTCTCCGACCACACCAACCTAAGCATTGGAGAGCTCGTCTCTGGCTACATCAGCCAAGTGCACAAGAGCCGGGACGCAGAGGTTGCCATGGTGAACCAGATCCGGCAAAAATCTGAGGTATCCTTCTGCTATCCTTCTGCTGTCCTCTTACTTACTGCATAGTTACCTTTACCATGCTAGCCCCCAAGTCGACGACTTATGATTGAATAGGTTGTAGACTTAGGTTCCGGCTTACTCAATTGAACCGACAATTTGTAGATAGAAACATTCAATATGCATTAGCCCCCAAGTGCCAAGTGTCTTTGCTTGGAAAGTGCTTGGGACTTAAAATTTATATAGTAACTGTTCATGTCATAACCCGGAAATGTATGCAGGCTGCTGGCAAGAAGCTAGAGGCTGACATGGCTGATCTCAAGAGCCCGCTGCAGATGCAAGAGATGGAGACCCGGAAGGCAAACACCAAGTTCGTGTCCAGCATCGCCGCGCAAGAGAAGCTGAAGACGGAGTTCGACGCTGAGCGGAAGGCATGGGCCGAAGAAAAGGCCGCATTGGTGACCCGGGCTGAACAGGCGGAGAAAACTCTCTCCGAGAAGACCGCCGAGCTCTCCGGCCTAAAGCGCCAGGTGTCCCAAATGGTTGCTGCAATCTTCGGTAAGTCGTCTCACCGGCTTTCATCAAGCTTAGAATTTTTATATCTCATAATTCATCCTTGTCAGCGGCTTATCTGACCCTATTAAACAGGTCCCAGAAGTGCCAACCTCAACCAGAGCGTGGTAACCAAGCTGAAGGCCGTGTATACCCTGGTGGAGCAACTCTACACCGGGTCTCAGCGTGCCTTGGCTGTGGTGGCCCTCTCCAACGAGGTGCCGACTCACCTGGCGGAAGTCCTCCGCCGGCTCGCCGTTCTGCCTCAACGGATCCAAGAGCTGCGATGGGCCTCTGCGAGAGCCGGAGCAATCGCTGTGTTGAGCCGGGCCAAGGCGTTCTTGCCAGAGCTAGACCCGGCGGACATCGCCCTCGGCTACCCAAGCCTGAAGGAAGACGGCGCCGCCTTTGATCAGAAGGACTTTGCAGCTTGCGTGAAGGCCGTACGCCCGGTGGCCACTCTTATTGGCAACGATACCGATCTGACCAAGTACCAGCCGGGCTATGACGCAGAAAATCAGAGGATTCCTACTCCACGCTATGAAGCCCTCAACTTGATCCCGCCGGCTCGTCAGCACACTTTCGCCCCGGAGATTGACCCTTCCGGGTTAATTGACGAGGAAGCCCAGTTCGAAGCTCTCAGTGGCATCGACTAGAAGTCATCAACCTTCCGGGTCTTGGGATCAACCGGAGGAGAAGGAAGAAATGAGCCGGAGACTTCCACCCAGCAAGCGTCTTAACTTCTGCAGCCGGTTTACCGAACAATGCTCCACCCTTTTAGACTTGATGAATTTTGTAATAGAGTAGGTGCAACAGTTTATCTCTGCCGTGCCATCGTGCATGTATTAAATGCTAAAGTCTTTTGAAGTTGTCTCTTTGATGTTTCTCCGGGTCATAATCAATCCTTTGTTTTTCTTAACCTCAAAAGAGGTGCCTTTAATTATCCTGCATAGAAAGGCAAATCACAAGTCTCGAGGTGGCTTACCGCCCTGAGAATCATAAGTTTTAGATAACCCGGAATATGAACCAAAAAGGACTTGTCTTCAATGACATCCTGAATACAACCGTAAGAACATACTTAACGGCCTGCAAGCATACTTCCGGTTTAGATAACCCGGGTAATAAGGTTGGTACCTTAATTCCGATTTACGTACCCATTGTGTTCAATTAACACTGTAAACCAAAGTTAAGCCGGCAAAGTGAGACCCGGCCGTACACACTTTGAAATAATCAGAAGAAACTTGTTATAAAGCAGAGGAACGTAGGGGCTTCCGGTTCGGATACGACCAGAGACCCGGCCCAAAGGGGTTATGCCAAGATTCGTATACGATCATATAGCCCCCAGTGGGTGTGGCGATGCCAATGAAGAGGGTATCGACAGCTATGTTCTCTTTGGTTCGAATACGACCCATGTTTGAACAGGAAGCCCCCAAGTGATTTCAAGAATTGTTTAACGACGCTGATTCGAATACGATCCACGTCGGTTCTCAGAGGGGTTAAACTATGATTCAAATATGACCAAAGGTAACCTCCCAATGAGCTCGGCACTTTGCCAATCAAATGGGTATCGACAGCTATGTTCTCTTTGGTTCGAATACGACCCATGTTTGAACAGGAAGCCCCCAAGTGACTTTATTGCTTACGGCTAGATTCGAATACGATCATAAGCCGGATCCTCCTTTAAGTCATCATGTAATCTTGCAATGAAAACAACACGTGCATATTTGAAGGAGAAAAAAGGACAGAGGTCCTGCTTTATTGCTTATCATAATATATACATGGCTGAGAGAAATATGTACACCATGAGAGCCAGTGGCTCAAGTGTAGTAAGGCTGAAGCTGAGCTATGTTCCACGGCCGACGGGTCTCTTCCTCCGACTTACGTGAATCTTTGTGCTCCCGAATGTCAATGAGGTAATATGACCCATTGTGCAAGTTCTTGCTGACCACAAAGGGCACTTCCCAAGGCGGGGATAACTTGTGTGCATCTGTTTGATCCTGGATGAGCCGGAGCACGAGATCGCCTTCTTGGAAGACCCGGGATTTAACCCGGCGGCTATGATAACGGCGCAGGTCTTGTTGGTAAATCGCTGAACGGGCTGCTGCCATCATGCTGTTCGTCCAACAAGTCCAGAGCATCTTGGCGCGCCTGTTCATTATCCGCCTCAACGTAAGCCGCCACGCGAGGTGAGTCATGACGGATGTCACTGGGGAGGACTGCTTCTGCTCCATAAACCATGAAGAAAGGCGTAAAACCTGTAGACTTGTTAGGAGTAGTGTTGATGCTCCATAACACGGAGGGCAACTCCTCCACCCAACAACCCGGCGTCCGTTGCAAAGGGACCAAAAGCCGGGGCTTGATACCCTTCAGAATCTCCTGATTAGCTCTCTCAGCTTGACCATTGGATTGAGGATGAGCCACTGAGGAAACATCAAGTCGGATATGCTCGCGTTGACAAAACTCTTCCATGGCGCCTTTGGAGAGATTGGTGCCATTGTCAGTGATAATGCTGTGCGGAAAACCAAAGCCAAAGATCACCTTTTTCATAAACTGAACCACCGTGGCTGCATCACACTTGCTAACGGGCTCCGCCTCAACCCACTTGGTAAACTTGTCAACTGCCACCAAAAGGTGGGTTTTCTTATCCTTGGACCTTTTGAAAGGCCCAACCATATCAAGCCCCCAGACCGCAAAGGGCCAAGTAATTGGGATCATCCTCAGCTCTTGACCCGGTACATGAGCCCGTCGCGAGAACCTTTGGCAACCATCACACTTACTAACCAAGTCTTCTGCATCAGCATGAGCCGTCAACCAATAAAAACCATGATGAAAAGCCTTGGCCACAAGGGACTTTGAGCCGGCGTGATGGCCACAATCTCCATGGATCTCACGCAAGATCTCTTGCCCTTCCTCAGGGGAGACACAACGCTGAAACGCCCCCGTAACACTGCGGTGATGCAACTCGCCGTCGATAACAATCATTGACTTAGCCCGCCGGGTTATTTGCCTGGCCAAAGTTTCATCCTCAGGCAATTTGCCCCGGGTCATGTAAGCCAGATATGGCATTGTCCAGTCTGGTATGATATGGAGAGCCGCCACCAGTCGTGCCTCCGGGTCAGGGACAGCCAAATCTTCCTCTGTAGGCAACTTAAGAGAAGGATTATACAGGACATCCAGGAAAGTGTTAGGCGGCACCGGCTTTCGCTGAGAGCCTAGCCGGCTTAAAGCATCAGCCGCCTCATTCTTCCTGCGATCAATGTGCTCTACCTGGTAGCCCTGAAAGTGCCCTGCAATGGCATCAACTTCACGGCGATAAGCCGCCATGAGAGGGTCCTTAGAGTCCCACTTGCCTGATACTTGTTGAGCCACCAAGTCTGAGTCGCCGAAGCACCTTACCCGGCTTAAGCTCATCTCTTTAGCCATCCGAAGACCATGGAGCAAGGCCTCGTACTCAGCCGCATTGTTAGTGCAAGGAAACAGCAACTGTAGCACATAATGGAACTTGTCACCTTTAGGGGAAGCCAACACGACTCCAGCCCCCGAGCCCTCCAACTGCCTGGACCCATCAAAGTGGATAGTCCAATATGTGTTATCCGGCTTCTGCTCGGGCACTTGTGACTCTGTCCAGTCATTGATGAAATCCACCAAGGCTTGAGACTTAACAGCAGTGCGTGGCACGTACTTGAGACCATGAGGTCCAAGCTCTATAGCCCACTTAGCTACTCTCCCTGTGGCCTCCCTGTTTTGAATGATATCACCAAGAGGGGCAGAACTGACCACGGTGATGGGATGACCCTGAAAATAATGCTTGAGTTTCCGGCTTGCCATGAACACACCATAAACAAGCTTCTGCCAATGCGGATATCGCTGCTTGGACTCAATGAGCACTTCGCTGACATAATAAACCGGCCGCTGAACCGGATGCTCCTTGCCCTCCTCCTTGCGCTCCACCACCATAGCCACACTGACGGCGCGTGTGTTCACTGCCACGTACAGTAATAAGGGCTCCTTATCAACCGGAGCAGCAAGGACTGGGGGCTCTGCCAGCTGCTTTTTCAAATCCTCAAAGGCAGTATTAGCCGCATCATTCCAGACAAAGTTATCAGTTTTCTTCATCAACTGATATAATGGCATGGCTTTCTCACCCAAACGGCTTATAAACCGGCTTAAAGCAGCGATGCGACCCGCCAAGCGCTGAACGTCATTTATACACGCCGGCTTAGCCAGGGAGGTGATGGACTTGATCTTCTCCGGGTTAGCTTCAATGCCTCTATCAGAAACCAAAAAACCCAAGAGTTTGCCTGCAGGAACACCGAAAACACACTTGGCCGGGTTAAGCATCATCTTGTAGATCCGGAGGTTATCAAAGGTCTCCCTTAAATCATCTATCAGGGTTTCCTCTTTTATGGACTTAACCACAATATCGTCCACATAAGCGTGAACATTGCGCCCAATCTGTTTATGAAGACAGTTCTATACACAACGCTGGTAAGTTGCCTATGCACACTTGAGTCCAAAGGGCATAGACACATAGCAGAAGGCTCCAAAGGGAGTGATGAACGCCGTCTTCTCCTGGTCCTTAACTGCCATCTTAATCTGATGATATCCAGAATAAGCATCCAAGAAACTTAAGCGTGCACAACCTGCCGTAGCATCAATGATTTGATCAATACGGGGGAGGGCAAAAGGATCAGCCGGACACGCCTTGTTTAAGTCCGTGTAGTCCACACACATCCGCCAGGTGCCGTTCTTCTTGAGTACAAGCACCGGGTTAGCCAACCACTCTGGGTGAAAGACTTCAACAATAAACCCGGCCGCCAAGAGCCGGGCCACCTCTTCACCAATAGCTTTCCGCCTCTCTTCATTAAACCGCCGAAGGAACTGCCTGACCGGCTTAAATTTCGGATCAACATTGAGAGTGTGCTCAGCGAGCTCTCTAGGTACACCTGGCATGTCAGAAGGTTTCCATGCGAAGATGTCCCTATTCTCACGGATGAACTCGATGAGCGCGCCTTCCTATTTTGGATCCAGATTGGCACTGATGCTAAATTGCTGAGATGAATCTCCTGGAACGAAATCAACAAGTTTAGTCTCATCAGCTGACTTAAATTTCATCGCCGGCTCATTCTCCATAGTCGGCTTCTTCAGAGAAGTCATATCTGTTGGGTCAGCATTGTCTTTGTAAAACTTCAACTCCTCTGTTGCACAAACAGATTCTGCATAAGCTGCATCGCCCTCCTCACACTCCAGAGCCACTTTCCGGCTGCCGTGAACCGTAATGGTCCCATTATGACCCGGCATCTTGAGCTGTAAGTATACATAACACGGCCGTGCCATGAACTTGGCGTAAGCCGGCCGTCCAAATATAGCATGGTATGGACTTCTTATCTTGACCACCTCAAAGGTCAATTTCTCCACCATGTAGTTGTTCTCATCTCCAAAGGCCACTTCCAACTCAATCTTGCCGACTGGATAAGCCGACTTACCAGGTACCACCCCGTGGAAAATAGTGTTGGATTGGCTGAGGTTCTTATCAATCAACCCCATACGACGGAATGTCTCATAATAGAGGATGTTGATGCTGCTGCCTCCATCCATGAGCACCTTAGTGAACTTATATCCTCCCACCTGAGGAACCACCACCAGGGCCAAGTGACCCAGATTATCCACCCGTGGAGGGTGATCCTCCCTGCTCCACACTATAGGCTGCTCAGACCACCGCAAGTAGCGTGGAACCGCCGGCTCAACAGCATTCACAGCCCTCTTGTGAAGCTTCTGATCTCGCTTGCACAAACTAGTGGTAAACACATGATACTGTCCACCGCTAAGCTGCTTTGGATTGGTCTGATAACCCCCCTGCTGCTGTTGATGACCCTGGCCAGACTGTTGATTAAAGCCCCCTTGACCGTTCTGAGGACCAGAATTTGAGCCGCCGCCCGGGCCATGAAAGCCGCCGGCACCTGAGCCGCCGCCCGGGCCATTGTAATTCTTAAAGGCCTTCATGATTGCACAATCCTTCCACAGATGAGTCGCTGGCTTCTCTCTAGAGCCATGCCTTGGACAAGGCTCATTCAACAGCTGCTCCAGCGTCGGACCTGACCCGCCGCCTCAGGGAGGGGGCCTCCCCTTACGTCGCTGGTTATTCCCTTGTGAGCTGGCGTTGGCCACAAACTCTAGGCTGCCGTCGGCCTTGCGCTTGCCTCCTCCTTGGTTCCCCGGGTTATGCTGAAGACCCTTGTCGTTGCCGTTCTTCTTTCCCTTCCCTGCCCTTTCATCATCTGAAGGGGGATCCTTGGTACCATCAGAATCGGCGTACTTAACAAGAGCCGCCATTAGTGTACCCATATCACTGCAGTCGCGCTTAAGCCGCCCGAGTTTCATCTTCAGGGGCACGAAACGACAATTCTGTTCCAGCATCAAGACTGCAGAGTCGGCATCCATCTTATCTGACGAATGTATGATCTCCTTGACTCGGCGAACCCAATGCGTCGTGGATTCACCCTCCTGCTGCTTACAGTTAGTCAAATCCACAATTGACATCGACTGCCTGCAGGTATCCTTGAAGTTTTGGATGAACCGGGCTTTCAGCTCAGCCCAAGACCCGATGGAGTTCGGTGGTAGCCCTTTCAACCAAGTGCGGGCAGTCCCATCCAACATCATGGTGAAGTACTTGGCCATTGCCGCCTCACTGACCTCCAGTAGTTCCATGGCCATCTCGTAACTCTCTATCCAGGCTGCGGGTTGTAAGTCAGCTGTGTAATTAGGCACCTTCCTAGGGCCCTTGAATTCCTTAGGTAGACGTTCATTACGGATAGCTGGTACTAAACAAGGGACACCCCCGGTCCTGGTAGGGATGCCCACGTCGACGGAAGTCGTCGGATAAGCCGGGGGGGTCTGGTAAGCCGTCAATTGAGGCACTTGCTCCGCCTCTTGCCGCGCTCTGTCCTGGTCTGCTGCGTGAAAGGCTCCATTATGAGCCGGGCCGTGGCCAGGGGGCGGGTCATGGCGTCGGACGTTACTTGAGCCGGTTGCTGAGACCATGTGCCGGCTGTAACTCGGGCTCTGGCCTGGACGAGGGGTCGAGTGGATCCTGTCCCGGCTGTAGGAGTACGCCTCTTGCTGCGCCAGAGCTGTCTGAAGGAGTTCCCTGACCCGGCGGGTTTCAATAGCCGTCGGAGAGTCGCCGTCAACTGGGAGAGCCGCCAGCCGTGCTGCCGCAGCGACCATGTTCTCCAGCGGGTTATTATAATGACCCGGGGGTATTGGCACGTACTGAGGCGGGGCAGGGGGCACCTGGGGAGGCCCCATTACTCGTGGCTGGATAGGGGCTCCAGATCCTGGCACTATGACCCCTGGCGGGTTACTAGACCCTGCACCTGGCGTGTTGAAGAGGTTGCGTGGATTGTAAATCGGAGGGAGTCGAGATTGGGTCTTTTGATGCCTCCTTCTCATGACTTCATTGGACGCGTTCTGATCCATCGTGAGTTGGAAGGACTGCGCCTGGATCAGCTGAGTTTGGGCATCGAGAGCCGCCCTCTCTGCAGCCATCCTGATCCCTTCCGCTGCAAGCTCCTCCTTAGCTTTCACTAGATCCAATTTTAACTGTGCCACCTCCGCATCATGCTGAGCTTGATCCGCCGGGTCAACCGTGGCGGTTAACAGGGCCGTCATCTTGTCTGTGAGATCCATCAGTACCTGAGCCGGAGAAGGCACCGGGTTTCCCGCTCCAGCAGCGGGGTTCTGAACAGGCTGCGCGCCAGCCATAAAGACTCCAACCTGACTTGGCGGCTCAAACGGGTCCGGAATACTGTCACCATCGGAACAACCCATGAGCCTGCCATCTTGAAGTTGATACAACGAGTTTGACTCATCGGTGGCTGACTCGCCGTCAGAGCCGGCGGCCGCCTCATCACCAGCCCCAGATAGATCAGAGGGCCCTCCATGGATACATCCCACAAACGCGCGCCTTAAGGCAGGCCGGGCCCGGGCGGGTCGTGCACGCTGAGCCGTCTCGATGAGATCGGCGCAGAGATCCGGCTCAGGGCCCGGCTCACCAATCTTGCCAATGAAAACATGAATTCCGTCGAAGGGGACCCGGTACCCGTACTCAATTGAGCCCGCGTCGGGGCCCCAGTTTGCATCGTCGATGTAGAGCTTGCCGCGACGACTCTTGGTCATCCGGCCCACAGCGTATCCCTTGAGCCCTTCGAAGCTGCCCTTCAAGAACTCAAATCCACCGTGCGCTGGCCCCACGGTGGGCGCCAACTGTCGTGGAATTGTCACGGCAGATGTCCTCGAGCTAGGACTTAGTCGTGGAGCCATCGCAACTAGGAAGCTTGAAGAGGTTAATGCGGGACAAGGAACACGAGGGTTTATACTGGTTCGGCCCCTTACGGTGAAGGTAAAAGCCTACGTCCAGTTTGAGGTGGTATTGATTAGGGTTACGATCACCACGGTGCGAAATTGCTATGCCCGGCTCCCGATGAGATTGTTGTCTACCCTAAACTGCTGCCGCGTTGTCCCTTTATATAGGGAGGCTGACGCCCTGCAGCTCTCAGAGTCCCGACCGGCTCATAAGAGTGTCCGGCTCGGACTCTCAACTATTCTTGCCTTACACTACAAGTTCTACCATAATAATGATTGTAACTACGGGCTTTAAGCCATATCCGGGTCTTAAGCCCATCTTTGGCCCACCATCTTTAAGCTTGGCGCCGGGCTTCTGGCAATGACCCTACGAGTAACCCGGCCCCTCCTGGCGGGTGACTCTAAGGTCTATATCCTCAACAGGAATAAAGAGGACTTGATACTTTAATGCTATGGTTGGGTTTTACCTTAATGATCTTTAGTAGTTGCGGAAGCTTGCTAGAGTTTCAATCATAAGTGCATATGATCCAAGAAGAGAAAGTATGTTAGCTTATGCCTCTCCCTCATATAAAATTGCAATAATGATTACCGGTCTAGTTATCGATTTCCTAGGGACAAATAACTTTCTTGCATGACAAAAAGCTCTGTACTAAAACTAACTTAGTTATTTCTTTACCTAAACATCCCCTAGATTTTATTTACGTGCTTTTTATTATCTTGTGAACCTATCCTATCACACCTACAAAGTACTTCAAGTTTCATACTTGTTCTAGGTAAAGCGAACGTCAAGCGTGCGTAGAGTTGTATCAGTGGTCGATAGAACTTGAGGGAATATTTGTTCTACCTTTAGCTCCTCATTGGGTTCGACACTCTTATTTATCGAGAAAGGCTACAACTGATCCCCTATACTTGTGGGTTATCAGGACATTTTTCTAGCGCCATTTCCGGGGAGCAATAGCGTGGGCTGAATATTCTCGTGTGTGCTTGTTTGCTTTATCACTAAGTAGATTTTATTTGCTGTTCTAAGTTGTTCTCTATCTTTAGTTATGGATATGGAACATGAAATACCAAAAAAATTAGGTGTACTTGCTACTCATGGAGATGGGGAACCTCCTAAAACCCTCGATGCTCATTATGTGAAAGATATTATGCACTGCTTTAATAATCCTGAGAAAACCCCATTCAATTATGTAACGGGAGACACGTTGGATTAACGTGAATACTTTAGGGATTATCACTTGACTCAAAAAGGGAAACTATTATGGGATCAAATTCATGTGCTGCATTGGGATGCTCGGGAACTATGCTTGAGATATGATTATACTTGTTGTTCTGGGATGAAGGCTCCACACCTTCCCTTTTCATGTAAATTTAATGATAATAAAACCTTGGCTTCTTATGCTAATGGTATATATGATTACTATGATGTGGAACGAATAGAAGAATTCATTGCTTTTACGGGTGCTTATGAAATTGAATCTTTGCTTAAAAAGATTGAAAATTTTGATGATGTTGTTTACAGAGCTGAAAATTTTGCTATACTTAAATATTGCTATGAGAATTATGAATACAATTCCGATATTGATGCGTTTATTGCGAAAGTCTCCGCTGTCCAAGAAGAGACTAATACTTTGCAGGAATCTATGGAAGAAGAAATTGATGAAACTGCGAGCTCATTAGATGAAAAAGATGACGAGGAGAGCGAAGAACAAAAGGAGGAAGAGCGGATTAGCTACCCGTGCCCACCTTCTAATGAGAGTAACTCTTCAACTCATACACTGTTTAATTTCCCTTCGTGCTTACCGAAGGATGATTGCTATGATCCCTTGATTCATTTAAAATATCCCTTTTTGATGAACTTGATAATTGCTATGCTTGTGGCCAAGATGCCATTATGCTTATGGAGAAGTTTGTTCTTATTAAGGATTATATTGATGGGTTGTGTTCTACTATTGCACATGATGATTTTGATAAATATAATATGCATGTGCTTGCTGCTCCTACTTGCAATTATTATTAGAGAGGAACTACATCTCCGCCTCTCTATGTTTCCAATACGATAAAATTGCAACAAACTGTTTATACTATGCATTGCCCTTTACTTTGTGTGCATGAATTATTCTTTTATGACATGCCGATGCATAGGAAGAGAGTTAGACTTCATCATTACATGATATATGTTACTTTGTGCTCACTACTAAATTACAAGTCATTGTTAATTAAAATTGGCTTTGATATACCTTGGGATCTGGGTGAGTCCATTACTTGAGCACTATATGCCTAGCTTAATGGCTTTAAAGAAAGCGCTGCCAGGGAGGCAACCCGGAAGTTTTAGAGAGTCATTTATTTCTGTTGTGTGCTTTTATAAAGTTTAAAAACAAAAATAAATAAATTGGGGAACCCAAAACTTTTTCAAAAAGAGAAGTGAAAGTAAGAAAGACGAGCACCGTTGAAGTGGGCGAGCTCCTTGAACTTTGTTCATGCCCATGGAAACTTTGTGAATCTCGATTATAGAAACTTTTCAACAAAAATATTTATCCCCTTGTACAAATCCATTGTATTATAAAAATGTTGTGCCAAGATTTGCCTTTAGGGTGATTAGATTGCTTGTTGGTATGTGCGGTGCAGGAACAGAAACTTTGGATGTAGCGCGTGAATTTTCATTTTTTACTGGAATGTCAATCATTTCCGAGACTTTTTCCATAGTATTGCTACACAAATTGTCTATTTTGTCCTAATGTTTCAGAATTTTTGGAGTTATATAAGTATGGTAGATGTTCAGATTATTACAGACTGTCATTTTTAAGACAGATTCTGTTTTAGATGCATTGTTTTGC
This sequence comes from Aegilops tauschii subsp. strangulata, assembly GCF_002575655.3. Lineage (NCBI taxonomy): Eukaryota > Viridiplantae > Streptophyta > Magnoliopsida > Poales > Poaceae > Aegilops > Aegilops tauschii. The sequence goes on from NC_053041.3 coordinate 465,908,929, forward strand.
TCATTTTGATGAAACTATCGATTGTATCGGTGGTATAATCCATGGAAAAGTTATATTACAGTAGCTAAAATGCAAAAATAAAATATGAATGGGTTTGCAATAGTACTTAAAGTGGTAATTTGTTTTATTATACTAACAGATATCACGAGGGTTTTGTTAAGTTTTGTGTGATTGAAGTTTTCAAGTTTTGGGTGCGATCACGATGGATGAAGGAATAAGGAGTGGCAAGAGCCTAAGCTTGGGGATGCCCGAGGCACCCCAAGGTAATATTCAAGGACTCCCAAGCAACTAAGCTTGGGGATGCCCCGGAAGGCATCCCCTCTTTCTTCTAACGATCATCGGTAGTTTTACTTGGAGCTATATTTTTATTCGTCACATGATATGCGTAAATCTTGGAGCGTCGTGTGATTTTTCTTTTTCTTTTAATAATGCACCATGCTGGTATGACATAGTCCTTGGTTGATTTATAGAATGCTCTTTGCACTTCACTTATATCTTTTGAGCATGGCTTTATAGAATGCTTCATGTGCTTCACTTATATCATTTGAAGTTTGGATTGCCTGTTTCCCTACACATAGAAACCCGCCATTTGTAGAATGCTCTTTTACTTCACTTATATTTATTAGAGAGTGGGCATTTTTTTTGTAGAAAGAATTAAACTCTCTTGCTTCACTTATATCTATTTGGAGAGTTCACATGAATTGGTCATTCACATGGTTAGTCATAAAATCCTACATAAAACTTGTAGATCACTGAATATGACATGTTTGATTCCTTGCAATAGTTTTGCGATATAAAGATGGTGATATTAGAGTCATGCTAGTGAGTAATTGTGGATTGGTAGAAATACTTGTGACAAGGTTTGTGATTCCCGAAGCATGCACGTATGGTGAACCGTTATGTGATGAAGTCGGAGCATGATTTATTTTTTGATTGTCTTCCTTATGAGTAGCGATCGGGGACGAGCGATGGTCTTTTCCTACCAATCTATCCCCCTAGGAGTGTGACGCCCCCGATTTGACCGTACACTAATCATGCACGCAAATGTGTACGATCAAGAACAGGGACTCACGGGAAGATATCACAACACAACTCTACGACATAAATAAGTCATACAAGCATCATAATACAAGCCAGGGGCCTCGAGGGCTCGAATACAAGTGCTCGATCATAGACGAGTCAGCGGAGGCAACAATATCTGAGTACAGACATAAGTTAAACAATTTTGCCTTAAGAAGGCTAGCACAAAAGTAGCAACGATCGAAGAGGCAAGGCCTCCTGCCTGGGACCTCCTAACTACTCCTCGAAGCCGAACTCCATGTAGAAACATCCTCGGGATCTCTAACTCCTGGACTCCAACATCTGGTTGCGACAATCAGGTATAGATAGGGGAAAAGAGGGAGAAAAGCAACCGTGAGTACTCATCCAAAGTACTCGCAAGCAAGGAGCTACACTACATATGCATGGGTATATGTGTAAAGGGCCATATCGGTGGACTGAACTGCAGAATGCCAGAATAAGAGGGGGATAGCTAATCCTGTCGAAGACTACGCTTCTGGCCACCTCCATATTGCAGCATGTAGGAGAGAGTAGATGGTAAGTTCACCAAGTAGCATCGGATAGCATAATCCTACCCGGCGATCCCCTCCTCGTCGCCCTGTTAGAGAGCGATCACCGGGTTGTATCTGGCACTTGGAAGGGTGTGTTTTATTAAGTATCCGGTTCTAGTTTTCATAAGGTCAAGGCACAACTCCGGGTCGTCCTTTTACCGAGGGACACGGCTATTCGAATAGATAAACTTCCCTGCAGGGGTGCACCACATAACCCAACACGCTCGATCCCATTTGGCCGGACACACTTTCCTGGGTCATGCCCTGCCGCGGAAGATCAACACGTCGCAGCCCCACCTAGGCTCATAAGAGAGGTCAGCACGCCGGTCTAAATCCTATGCGCGCAGGGGTCTGGGCCCATCGCCCATTGCACACCTGCACGTTGCGAGGGCGGCCGGAAGCAGACCTAGCCTAGCAGGCGTTCCAGTCCAATCCGGCGCACGCCGCTCCGTCGCTGACGTCAAGAAGAGCTTCGGCTGATACCACGACGTCGAGTGCCCATAACTGTTCCAGCGTAGCTGGTTAGTGCGTATAGACCAAATGGCCAGACTCAGATCAAATACCAAGATCTCGTTAAGCGTGTTAAGTATCCGCGAACGCCGACCAGGGCCAGGCCCACCTCTCTCCTAGGTGGTCTCAACCTGCCCTGTCGCTTCGCCACAAAGTAACAGTCGGGGGCCGTCGGGAACCCAAGCCCACCTCTACCGGGATGGAGCCACCTGTCCTTTCAGCCCCCTCATCAGAATCACTTGCGGGTACTCAACGAGCCGACCCGACTTTAGTCACCACATGTGTCATGTATAGAGTATATAAGTATATACCCGTGATCACCTCCCGAAGTGATCACGGCCCAGTAGTATAGCATGGCAGACGGACAAGAGTGTAGGGCCTCTGATGGAACACTAGCATCCTATACTAAGCAGTAGGATAGCAGGTAAGGGTAACAACTGTAGCAACAATGACAGGTTATGCATCAGGATAGGATTAACGGAAAGCAGTAACATGCTACACTACTCTAATGCAAGCAGTATAGAGAAGAATAGGCGATATCTGGTGATCAAGGGGGGGGGCTTTCCTGGAAGCTCAGCCGAGAAGGAGGGGTCGTCAACACCGTACTCGAACTGGGGGTCGCCGGCAGTCTCGAGGTCTACCGGAAAGAAGTAACGGAGGGGGAACACAATAAATAACAGAGCAATCAAAGCATCACAAAGTGTACCATGGCATTACGCGGTGCTAGAGGTGACCTATCGTAGTAGTAGGTACTACTGGCGAAGGGGGAAAACATCCGGGAAAGTATCCCCGGTGTTTCGCGTTTTCGGACAGATGAACCGGAGGGGAAAAGTTGCGTGTTCACTATGCTAGGGATGTGTGGCGGACAAACGGGCTGCGTATCCGGATTCGTCTCGTCGTTCTGAGCAACTTTCATGTGCAAAGTATTTTCAACCGAGATACGGTTTATTTTATATTAATTTTAAAAGATTTAAATCAATCTTAGGATTTATTTATATTCCCAATTTAAATCAGTAAATACTTTTGTCACATAGTGCAGTGCCAGCCACAGTGTATTATAGGTGGGGTCAGGTCAAGGTCAATAGTCCAGTCAGCAGTTGACTGGGTCAATGTTGACTGGTCAAACTGGCTGGTGGGACCCAGCTGTCATAGAGTAGTGTAAATTAACAGTTTAATTAATTTAACAGCTTAGGTGGGGGGGGCACATGCCACTGACTTAGATATTTTTAAACAGGCTTTTATATGAAAAGGGACCACATGTCATTTTCAGTTATTCAACTAAACATTTTATTAGGTTCTAATTAGGTGGTTAGGGGAATGGTTAAACCGGGCGGGCCCACATGTCAGTGGGTCAACCCACTGTTAGAACATGTGTGCGCGCGTGCGTGCCCGTCGATGAGTTCAGAGAACGGCGGTGCGAGCGGAGCCGGCGGCTCCAGCGACCAAAAGGGGCAGCCCCGGGTGCCAAATGGATAAGCGCGAGGCGCAGCGTCGGGACCTGCCTTCGTCTGTAGCTAGGAGCGGCTGAAATAGCGTCGGGGGCGACGGAAAGTGGCGACTACGGCGGAGCTAGCGGCAAACGGCGCTGGAGGGCACGAGGAGGAGAGGGAAAAGGCCGTGGAGGGCCGGAGGCTCACAACGGAAGCGGCAGGGTGCTCGATGGAGCCGGAGGATGATGGGGCCGAGCGGATCGACGACGAGGTTAGCGGCTGCGGCCGACGGTGTCGGAGGAGGGGGCGCCGGTCGACGAGGGGACTCCGGCGAGGGGAGCAAGGCGAGGGAGGCCGGATCCGCGACGGGGCCTCCGGGATCCGTCCCTCTCCGGCGAGGAGGCGGCTTGGGCGAGCGCGCGCTGGCAGGCGCCGGCCGGGCGCGGCCAAGGGAGCCACGGCGCTAGCGACAGGGGCGTGTTGCAGGGGCGGCGGCCGGTGGTGATGCTTGCGGGCCAGCACGGGGGCGCTGGCGGCGACGACGTGGGGAGGTTCGCCGGGCCGCCGGGAGCAGCGGCGGGCGGTCGGGTACGACAAGGTGTCGGCGGGGGAGGGCTCTGGCGCGACGGAGGTGGGCGTAGGAGATCGAGAGGGAGTGCGGGGGGTGTCGTGCGGGAGGAGTGGGGGAGTGGTTGACCCGATCTAGGTCACGAGGGGGGGAGTGGGCATTAAGGGGGCGCCGGCTGGGCCTCGGGTTAGTTGGGCCGGTGGCCAGCTGGGCCACTTGGCCCAGGGGGGTTCTTCCTTTTTTTCTTTTGTTTGTTTTGTTTTTCTTTTTTTTTCTTTTTTTTTGTTTTATTAGTTTACTATTATATTTTCTATATAATTTTGTTTTATAAAATATACAAATAGTACCTAAATTATTGTTCCAAAATACCCCAATGCCACAAAAAGTTTGGTGAGTAAATAAAATAGTTTAGTAATTTATTAATTGTAAAAGGCATTTAATTAATTGTTTTTGCTACTGTTTTAATTTTTTTAGGGCCTTTAAACATTATATAAAAGTGTGGCTCCTCCACCATAAATACCTATGCATTATTTGGCACAACCCAGACATTTTAGTTTTAATGTTTGAAAACTTTTACCGTTTGCCTTTAATTCAAATATGGATTTGGATCGGTTCTGAACTAACGCGAGATTATCAACAATAATTGAGGTGACGTGGCATCATTACCAGAGGGTTACTATAGCTTGATTACCCGGGCGTCACAATTCTCCTCCACTACAAGAAATCTCGTCCCGATATTTAGGAGGCGGAGTAAGGGGGAAGATCTGGTTACGAATTATAACGAGTCTTCTTGGTCTTGGTTACTCTTCTCGATAGAGGTCAATTCATTACATTGATGTCTTCATTTCTCTGCTTCAAGTCACCATGATCAAGTCGTCATCCTTTCTTCGAGAACTCCATCATACTTATGAAAGAATAAAGGGTGGGTATATTCCAGGAGAACGGACCTATGAAAAGTTGACTATCTGGTAGCTAACATCGGGGAAGGTGGCGGAAAGTAACTCTCGAATTGAAACTTACGGAAATATCGAGAGCAAAGTAAGGAGGTATCCTGGGAAGTTTCGAGCGGGTAGGCAATCGTTCGATGCCTGTTACAGGGCGTGAAAGGGGTTCAAAGCAACGGGAATAAGTATTGTGTCTGATATCAGACTTGAAGGTGGCTCGTGAATTACATACGAGACCACGCGCGAGGAATAACTTTGGGAACAGGGGGTGTACAGGAGAGTCAGGTTTCGATCTTGTGGAACTGTGGGTTATGGGCCCACCATGTGGTTTAAAGTAGAAAGGGGGCTGACATCTTGCACAGTCGCGATAGCAAGGCCTGTCAGAGGGTAGCCTATCAGTTATGTCGGAAACAACATCGATACCAAGGGCGAGGGACGAAGAGAACCATTTTCCTGCTCGTTGAACGAGGCGGGCCAATAGGCAAAGTTCTCGTCCATCGGTGGCTACCGGAATGTCACCAACAATAGTAACATGGTCTACTGAGAGAGTGGTACAACGAGGTGCTCAACTAAGCAGGGAATTATCTCTGCTCAGCTAAGTCAGATTACAAGAAAGGTTAAACAAAACAATGGAAAGGAAAATATGATTATCAGAGTAAACAGAACAATGGAAAGGAAAATGTGTTTAAACACATATTTCAAGGGTATATCCTTCCCAAGGACAAGCAGAGCATGATATCCATGACAAGATATAATGTAGAAAACCCTTTAGGTAAGGGGAGAGAAATTTCATGACATTACCCATACAACGGTGTTTGGATAATTGAGCAGGAAACAATTAGCTTTGGGCTTCAAATGTTCCTGTTGAAAATCGAAGTACCATAGACATGCTTCGAGATAGCATTGACATGATCTTCAGGCAAAGGACAGACTTTGAAAACACACAGGATCCATCAGGAATAACTTGTAGAATAAGTCTTACAATTTCCTCATGGAAGAATGGATAACCTTGCTGAAAAGGAATCTATAACAATAGGGCCAACCAGCCAGGTGTGCTAGGCATGACATCACCTTACCGGGTCATAAATAGACCAATGTTATAACTCTTGGAAATATGTTCCAACCATCATATCTGACCGAGATTCAGATCTGATTGGTGTCAGGATAACTCAGACTCAGGATGCCTGAGAAGAAAGGTGCAACACAATTTTTCGAAACGACATCGAAGATTCTCGGGAGATGAACTATGGAAGCGAGTTCCGAACAAGGGTTCATCGTTAAATCAAGGAGAGGTGAGGAGGTGACTGATTGACTCAACGACAATCCATTGAGATTTCCAAAAGATGGATTTCCACAACTATGTGAACAAGGAGATAACATTAGCCAGATCAAATGATATAATGATGTATGCTCGAGGAAAAACATACACAGTTATACATTGGTTGAAAGGTGCACCCGAAATATGGGCTAGGTAGCACAATCAATGTTCGAATGATGATTCATTAAGCCATAGACGTAGAATGAAACTATAGACCAATAACTTCAAAGCAATAGGGTTGCTAGAAGTTTAGAATTTACACATCACAGACCATTTGTCGGTATTCCTTTTAGAAACAACACGGGGACCAAGAAAGAATGGTGATGGTGAGAAGTATCACTGTACCAAGAATTCTTAAGAGGTGGAGTAATGCTCACGACATTCTTGACATCAAAGATGGTAATACTCCACGGTAGAACATAACATAGGTTGGATAGCAGGGAAGTCAAGATACAACACAAAATATGAACAAGTTTGTGTTGGGGGGAGGCAAGAATGTTGTTGATGATAACACAATTCATCGAGGGGCAAGGATGGTATTTCTCATCCTGAATTTCGACACACAACTTGGAAGAAGTCAAATTGTTGACAATGATCATGACAAATTTGTCTAGAGGTTTTCAAGAAGATGTAACTGATCGACGATGACATCAAGTCAAAGGAATGATGAAAGCGAAAGGTTATTGGAACCATGGGTACGACACAAACTCGAAATCAAGCTTGTTGTTCAAGGTGAAATGATATGACGAGAAAGATCGACGTAAGCTTAGCTCATCGGCGAAAGTCGTGCTTCGGGATTAAGGACCAGGTAGCACAGTTAAAATTTAGCACGCTAATGATATAGCCGAGCAGGCTAGGAATGACTTGAAGGATTATTAAACTCGTAAGCAACAAAAATTACTTAGAGTTATTGAATCGGAGTGCGGAATTGATTCACTTATCGGTGTCCTTGAGGGGTTCTAACAACTCAGAACCCGTTGGAAAAATGGAATCGGCAAGAATATTAGTTGATGAAGAACTCATAAGAAGTTAAGTAGTTCCTTGGCATTCTCGAGATACCAGGGGGGTAATACTCGACGACAGACCAAAGTAGAGGTTGGACGGGGGTATTGCTCTGTAGAGGACAAGTGCTTAATCTTGCACGAGAAATGGTATTTAAAAGGAGAACATGGTCAGAACCACGATTGAAAAGGCCAGAGCCCAGATATAAGATGAACTTATACCCAGGGAATAATTAATTTAAGAGAAGCTTTTAATGATAAGATCTACATCGTGTCCATGGGCATGAACGCAAAGTTCAAGGTCGACTCCCACTTCTTCAATGCATAACCTTTCATTCACTTCTCGTGTTTGATGAAGTTGCAGTGTTGAAAAATTTTATCTGGCAAAATACCAGAAGAGTATGACTCATGAAAACTTTCGAGTTCACACATATTATGAAAGGCATAGGTTCAACCCATTGGGGCATCGTGGAAACATATACCACAAGCTTCAGGGGTAAATAACTCAAGCTCGATAGTAGAGCATGGGTGTCAAAACGAGAGGATACAATTTACTAAAGGCATTATGTATCAGGGAAAGAACTCACAAGGTGATTAAATATGAGGGCACTATCGGATAATAATCTAACAAAGGATTAGGTGGTCCACAAGGGATCAGATGTGAGCATCGATACTCAACTAGAGGAAGAAAGAATGCAAGGGGATCAGATTATAGAAACAATTGGCTAACTCAAAGCTCAAATGCAAAGGAATTATGATTTCCAAATCAAGGGATCAGAAGCAAACGCTCTGATTAAGGATGGATAGGTTGAATAGCCTTAGGGGTACAATCGATGGCAATTTGATTGGTCGATACCAGCTCATGTTTAAAATGACGTTTGAGCCAGAAGGAAGAATTCTAGGATCTGATTGAGGATTGTGAGCATTCGCAATATTTTGAATCAACAGACTCAAAATGATAATGACAAGGAATGACTATAAGATTACGAGACTTATGGGATTAACCATAATGCAAGCAAGCAAGAATTTCAAGAGCAATAGGCTGCTCAGGATTTTCGGTAGATCGAATGGTATTTTGAACACTTCTGTGAAATACTTGAATCAACTGGGGATGAGCAAATATCCGGTGAGTGCTAGAAATTATCCATAGTGGTATTCATGTGGCAAAGAACAGCAAGTCAGTAAGCTTAAAGGATTCTCGGAGCAACAAAGAGAATTTCGAGGTATCTTGTAATAACAAGATCAACTGGGAAACATTGTATGCATGGCGAGTATACGTGGTTATCCATAGGAGTTTATCGATGAAAGGGAATTGCAAAAGCGATGACCACAAGTTCTCAGGTTATCAGCGGAGAGTATCTTCAGGGTCTTCACGTGCAGCAGACGATCATCAGTAATAAGGGGCTCTCCGGGTGAAAGTATAACGAGATCCTAATGTTAGATTTAGTAAAATTCACTGAACCCGAATAGAAGAGAGTTCAGAGTCCCAGAGTAAAGGTCGAGGAGTAAAAGATCCTAATACCACCCAAATGGCGACGTGGGCCCGTAAGACACACAGCCATGTTAGTAAAAGTTTTTGTAATGTCTAGACTCGACTTCGGCCAAGGAGTATGGAAGGGGGATTCCTACAGGCAGTTGGCTCTGATACCAACTTGTGACGCCCCCGATTTGACCGTACACTTATCATGCACGCAAATGTGTACGATCAAGATCAGGGACTCACGGGCAGATATCACAACACAACTCTACAACATAAATAAGTCATACAAGCATCATAATACAAGCCAGGGGCCTCGAGGGCTCGAATACAAGTGCTCGATCATAGACGAGTCAGCGGAAGAACCAATATCTGAGTACAGACATAAGTTAAACAATTTTGCCTTAAGAAGGCTAGCACAAAAGTAGCAACGATCGAAGAGGCAAGGCCTCCTGCCTGGGACCTCCTAACTACTCATCGAAGCCAAACTCCTTGTAGAAACATCCTCGGGATCTCTAACTCCTGGACTCCAGCATCTGGTTGCGACAATCAGGTATAGATAGGGGAAAAGAGGGAGAAAAGCAACCGTGAGTACTCATCCAAAGTACTCGCAAGCAAGGAGCTACACTACATATGCATGGGTATATGTGTAAAGGGCCATATCGGTGGACTGAACTGCAGAATGCCAGAATAAGAGGGGATAGCTAATCCTGTCGAAGACTACGCTTCTGGCCACCTCCATCTTGCAGCATGTAGGAGAGAGTAGATGGTAAGTTCACCAAGTAGCATCGGATAGCATAATCCTACCCGGCGATCCCCTCCGCGTTGCCCTATTAGAGAGCGATCACCGGGTTGTATCTGGCACTTGGAAGGGTGTGTTTTATTAAGTATCCGGTTCTAGTTGTCATAAGGTCAAGGCACACCTCCGGGTCGTCCTTTTACCGAGGGACACGGCTATTCGAATAGATAAACTTCCCTGCAGGGGTGCACCACATAACCCAACACGCTCGATCCCATTTGGCCGGACACACTTTCCTGGGTCATGCCCGGCCGCGGAAGATCAACATGTCGCAGCCCCACCTAGGCTCAACAGAGAGGTCAGCACGCCGGTCTAAATCCTATGCGCGCAGGGGTCTGGGCCCATCGCCCATTGCACACCTGCACGTTGCGAGGGCGGCCGGAAGCAGACCTAGCCTAGCAGGCGTTCCAGTCCAATCGGGCGCGCGCCGCTCCGTCGTTGACGTCAAGAAGAGCTTCGGCTGATACCACGACGTCGAGTGCCCATAACTGTTCCCACGTAGCTGGTTAGTGCGTATAGACCAAATGGCCAGACTCAGATCAAATACCAAGATCTCGTTAAGTGTGTTAAGTATCCGCGAACGCCGACCAGGGCCAGGCCCACCTCTCTCCTAGGTGGTCTCAACCTGCCATGTCGCTCCGCCACAAAGTAACAGTCGGGGGCCGTCGGGAACCCAGGCCCACCTCTACCGGGATGGAGCCACCTGTCCTTTCAGCCCCCTCATCAGAATCACTTGTGGGTACTCAACGAGCCGACCCGACTTTAGTCACCACATGTGTCATGTATAGAGTATATAAGTATATACCCGTGATCACCTCCCGAAGTGATCACGGCCCAGTAGTATAGCATGGCAGACGGACAAGAGTGTAGGGCCTCTGATGGAACACTAGCATCCTATACTAAGCAGTAGGATAGCAGGTAAGGGTAACAACTGTAGCAACAATGACAGGTTATGCATCAGGATAGGATTAACGGAAAGCAGTAACATGCTACACTACTCTAATGCAAGCAGTATATAGAAGAATAGGCGATATCTGGTGATCAAGGGGGGGGGCTTGCCTGGAAGCTCAGCCGAGAAGGAGGGGTCGTCAACACCGTAGTCGAACTGGGGGTCGCCGGCAGTCTCGGGGTCTACCGGAAAGAAGTAACGGAGGGGGAACACAATAAATAACAGAGCAATCAAATCATCACAAAGTGTAACATGGCATTACGCGGTGCTAGAGGTGACCTATCGTAGTAGTAGGTACTTCTGGCGAAGGGGGAAAACATCCGGGAAAGTATCCCCGGTGTTTCGCGTTTTCGGACAGATGAACCGGAGGGGAAAAGTTGCGCGTTCGCGATGCTAGGGATGTGTGGCGGACAAACGGGCTGCGTATCCGGATTCGTCTCGTCGTTCTGAGCAACTTTCATGTGCAAAGTATTTTCAACCGAGATACAGTTTATTTTATATTAATTTTAAAAGATTTAAATCAATCTTAGGATTTATTTATATTCCCAATTTAAATCAGTAAATACTTTTGTCACATAGTGCAGTGCCAGCCACAGTGTATTATAGGTGGGGTAAGGTCAAGGTCAATAGTCCAGTCAGCAGTTGACTGGGTCAATGTTGACTGGTCAAACTGGCTGGTGGGACCTAGCTGTCATAGAGTAGTGTAAATTAACAGTTTAATTAATTTAACAGCTTAGGTGGGGGGGCACATGCCACTGACTTAGATATTTTTAAACAGGCTTTTATATGAAAAGGGACCACATGTCATTTTCAGTTATTCAACTAAACATTTTATTAGGTTCTAATTAGGTGGTTAGGGGGATGGTTAAACTGGGCGGGCCCACATGTCAGTGGGTCAACCCACTGTTAGAACATGTGTGCGCGCGTGCGTGCCCCTCGGTGAGTTCAGAGAACGGCGGCGCGAGCGGAGCCGGCGGCTCCAACGACCAAAAGGGGCAGCCCCGGGTGCCAAATGGATAAGCGCGTGGCGCAGCGTCGAGACCTGCCTTCGTCTGTAGCTAGGAGCGGCTGAAATAGCGTCGGGGGCGACGGAAGGTGGCGACTACGGCGGAGCTAGCGACAAACGGCGCTGGAGGGCACGGGGAGGAGAGGGAAAAGGCCGTGGAGGGCCGGAGGCTCACAGCGGAAGCGGCAGGGTGCTCGATGGAGCCGGAGGATGATGGGGCCGAGCGGATCGACGACGAGGTTAGCGGCTGCGGCCGACGGTGTCGGAGGAGGGGGCACCGGTCGACGAGGGGACTCCGGCGAGGGGAGCAAGGCGAGGGAGGCTGGATCCGCGACGGGGCCTCCGGGATCCGTCCCTCTCCGGTGAGGAGGCGGCTTGGGTGAGCGCGCGCTGGCAGGCGCCGGCCGGGCGCGGCCAAGGGAGCCACGGCGCTAGCGACAGGGGCGTGTTGCAGGTGCGGCGGCCGGTGGTGATGCTTGCGGGCCAGCACGGGGGCGCTGGCGGCGACGACGTGGGGAGGCTCGCCGGGCCGCCGGGAGCAGCGGCGGGCGGTCGGGTACGACGAGGTGTCGGCGGGGGAGGACTCTGGCGCGACGGAGGTGGGCGTAGGAGATCGAGAGGGAGTGCAGGGGGGAGGTCGTGCGGGAGGAGTGGGGGAGTGGTTGACCCGATCTAGGTCAAGGGGGGGGGAGTGGGCATTAAGGGGGCGCCGGCTGGGCCTCGGGTTAGTTGGGCCGGTTCTTCCTTTTTTTTTCTTTTGTTTGTTTGTTTTCTTTTTTTCTTTTTTTTGTTTTATTAGTTTACTATTATATTTTCTATATAATTTTGTTTTATAAAATATACAAATAGTACCTAAATTATTGTTCCAAAATACCCCAATGCCACAAAAAGTTTGGTGAGTAAATAAAATAGTTTAGTAATTTATTAATTGTAAAAGGCATTTAATTAATTGTTTTTGCTACTGTTTTAATTTTTTTAGGGCCTTTAAACATTATATAAAAGTGTGGCTCCTCCACCATAAATACCTATGCATTATTTGGCACAACCCAAACATTTTAGTTTTAATGTTTGAAAACTTTTACCGTTTGCCTTTAATTCAAATATGGATTTGGATCGGTTCTGAAGTAACGCGAGATTATCAACAATAATCGAGGTGACATGGCATCATTACCAGAGGGTTACTGTAGCTTGATTACCCGGGCGTCACAAGGAGCATGCATGTAGTACTTTGTTTCGATGGCTAATAGATTTTTGCAATAAGTATGTGAGTTCTATATGACTAATGTTGAGTCCATGGATTATACGCACTCTCACCCTTTCATCATTGCTAGCCTCTTCGGTACCGTGCATTGCCCTTTCTCACCTCGAGAGTTGGTGCAAACTTCGCCGGTGCATCCAAACCCTGTGATACAATATGCTCGATCACATATAAGCCTCCTTATATCTTCCTCAAAACAACCACCATACCACCTATCATGGCATTTCCATAGCCATTCCGAGATATATTGCCATGCAACTTCCATCATCATCATATACATGACTTGAGCATTCATTGTCATATTGCTTGCATGATCGTAAGATGGATAGCATGATGTTTTCATGGCTTGTTCGTTTTTTTATGTCATTGCTATGCTAGATCATTGCACATCCCGGTACACCGCCGGAGGCATTCATATAGAGTCATATCTTTGTTCTAGTATCGAGTTGTAATACTGAGTTGTAAGTAAATAAAAGTGCGATGATCATCATTATTAGAGCATTGTCCCAGTGAGGAAGGGATGATGGAGACTATGATTCCCCCACAAGTCGGGATGAGACTCCGAACGAAAAATAATAAATAAATAAATAAATAAAAGAGGCCAAAAAAAGAGAGAGCCCCCCCCCCCAAAAACAAAACAAAACAAAAAAAGAGAGAAAAAGAGAGAAGGGGCAATGCTACTATCCTTTTAGCACACTTGTGCTTCAAAGTAGCACCATGTTCTTCATAGAGAGAATCTGCTATGTTGTCACTTTAATATACTAGTGGGAATTGTTCATTATAGAACTTGGCTTGTATATTCCGATGATGGGCTTCCTCAAAATGCCCGAGGTCTTCATGAGGAAGCAAGTTGGATGCACACCCACTTAGTTTTCAGTCTGAGCTTTCATACACTTATAGCTCTAGTGCGTCCGTTATATGGCAATCCCTACTCCTCGCATTGACATGGATTGATGGGCATCTCCATAGCCCATTAATTTGCCTAGTTGATGTGAGACTTTCTCCCTTTTTGTCTTCTCCACACAACCTCCACCATCATATTCTATTCCACCTATAGTGTTATATCCATGGCTCACGCTCATGTATTGCATGAAAGTTGAAAAAGTTTGAGAACATCAAAAGTATGAAACAATTGCTTGGCTTGTCATCGGGGTTGTGCATGATTTAATACTTTGTGTGATGAAGATGGAGCATAGCCAGACTATATGATTTTGTAGGGATAACTTTCTTTGGCCATGTTATTTTGAGAATACATGATTGCTTTATTAGTATGCTTGAAGTATTGTTGTCTTAATGTCAAATGATAGACTATTGCTTTGAATCACTCGTGTCTTAATATTCATGCCATGATTAGACTATATGATCAAGATTATGATAGGTAGCATTCCACATAAAAAATTATCATTTTTAACATTTATCTACTCGAGGACGAGCAGAAATTAAGCTTAGGGATGCTGATACGTCTCCATCGTATCTATAATTTTTTATTGTTCCATGCCAATATTCTACAACTTTTACATACTTTTGGCAACTTTTTATACTATTTTTGGGACTAACATATTGATCCAGTGCCGACTTCCAGTTCTTGTTTGTTGCATATTTTTTTGTTTCACAGTAAATCCATATCAAACGGAGTCCAAACGCGATAAAAACTTACGGAGATTTTTTTGGAATATATGTGATTTTTTAGAAAAAGAATCAACATGAGACGATGCTCAAGGGGCCCACAAGGATGGAGGGCGCGCCCCTGGTCCTTGTGGCCACCCCGTAAGGCGGTTGGTGCCCTTCTTCTGGCGCAAGAAAGTTAATATCCGGATAAAAATCATGTTAAAATTTCAGGCAAATCAGAGTTACAGATCTCCAGGAATTTAAGAAATGGTGAAAGGCCAGAATGTGGGAGCGCAGAAACAGAAGGAAACAGAGAGAGAGAGAGAGAGATCCAATCTTGGAGGGGCTCTCGCCCCTCTGCCGCCATGGAAGCCAAGGACCAGAGGGGAAACCCTTCTCCCATCTAGGGGGAAGGTCAAGAAGAAGAAGAAGAATTAGGAGGGCTCTCTCCCCCTCTCTCCCGGTGGCGGTGGAACGCCGTTAGGGACATCATCGCAACAACAATCTACACCAACAACTTCGTCGCCGTCACCACCAACTCTCTCCCCCTTTATGCAGCGGTGTAACACCTCTCCTCCCTGCTGTAATCTCTACTTGAACATGGTGCTCAACGCTACATATTATTTCCCAATCATGTATGCTATCCTATGATGTTTGAGTAGATCTGTTTTGTCCTATGGGTTGATTGATGATCGCGATTGGTTTGAGTTGCATGTTTTATTATTGGTGTTATCCTATGGTGCTCTCCGTGTCGCACAAGCGTGAGGGATCCCCGCTGTAGGGTTTTCAATGTGTTCATGGTTTGCTTATTGTCTGCATTGCGTGGGTGACTGAAACACAAACACGGATAAGTGGGTCATGACGTATGGGAATAAAAAGGACTTGATACTTTAATGCTATGGTTGGGTTTTACCTTAATGATCTTTAGTAGTTGTGGATGCTTGCTAGAGTTCCAACCATAAGTGCATATGATCCAAGAAGAGAAAGTATGTTAGCTTATGCCTCTCCCTCATATAAAATTACAATAATGATTACCGGTCTAGTTATCGATTGCCTAGGGACAAATAACTTTCTTGCGTGACAAAAAGCTCTCTACAAAAACTAACTTAGTTATTTCTTTACCTAAACAGCCCCTAGATTTTATTTACGTGCTCTTTATTATCTTGCAAACCTATCCTATAACACCTACAAAGTAATTCAAGTTTCATACTTGTTCTAGGTAAAGCGAACGTCAAGCGTGCGTACAGTTGTATCGGTGGTCGATAGAACTTGAGGGAATATTTGTTCTACCTTTAGCTCCTCGTTGGGTTCGACACTCTTATTTATCGAGAAAGGCTACAATTGATCCCCTATACTTGTGGGTTATCATATACAACCAAACTTTTAAATACTCATACCTTGCGTTTCATCGAACCGCTTGTTAACGCGGTCGATTTCTTCATCGGCCAGCTTCAGTTTCCGATTGAGTTCGGAAACTTCGGTGGCCTGGGCGGTCGCCGCCAACAGAGAGGCCTGTTACAATACCAGAGTTGTATGTTACTTTTTTGAAATCCTATGCGGTTATGAAGAAGGTTCAGTCTGCGAAAAGCGGACTAAACGAAGCCTTCAATAGCCTACTGACGGGCTTTAAGGTATGCGACGTAATTCTCAACATGTTTTTCATATGAAAGGTTAAAGCCATGTATAGACAGTAGCCCTGAGACTCTGTCCGGATTAGAACAAACCGGACAGAGGATCCCGAGTCAAATTATTAACATGTTGTGTTAATGTGTGAGACAGGCATCCATGTTGGCGGCTACTGCCGAAGCTGCAAAAGTTTCTGAGCTCAATCGAAGCTTCGACTAGCTGATGAGGAGCTCGACCGCGTCAACAAGCGGTTTGACGAAACGCAAGGTATGCGGCACTTTTACATACCCGAAGTGATATGTGTGCTAATTCTTCTAACTTACTGAGTTTTATGATTATACTCATAGTTGGCGCAGCCGAGGTCGAGTCCCACAAGAGCGCGCTTGCCCAAGCCAAAAAGGAGGCGGAGGTGAGCAGGGTAGCCCACCACTGGAATCCGGGATTTTGCCGTCTGCCAGTTCTTTGCCGTCCGCTTACGGACGACAAAGAAGGTATTTGCCATCAGCTACCAAACAACAGACGGCAAAGAATTGGCAGACGGCAAAGAAGGTCTTTGCCATCTGTCATTTCTTTACTGTCTGCTGGCAGAGGGCAATGAATTTTGCCATCTGCTAGCGGACGGCAAAAAGGTGCCAGCGGATGCCAGTACACTGCAACGATCCACCCCCTCTTTGCCGTCTGCTGGCAGGCTATCTTTTCTTTGCGGGTAAAAAAAACCCGTTGCCCCCACCTCCTCTATCTCTGTCCCCTCTCGCTCCGCCCCTGCCCCATGAGTCAATTGCAAAAAACCACCACATTTGTGGCTAGGTTTGCAGAAAACCACCAACTCGTTAATCCATTGCAAAAAACACCGGATTAGCAGCAAACTCGTTGCAAAAAACACTGATCGGGTGATTTGGCTCATTTAATCACGTTCTGACAGGTAGGACCGAGTTGTAAGGTGCTGACTTGGCAATCAAATGTCATACACCCCCCTTGTCTAAAAATAAAAAGCAATCAAACCTCGTTCCAATCCCCGTGCCTTGCTCCCACCGGCTCCCGTCGCCGCCGCTGGCTCCCATCGCTGCGCCGCCCACATTGAAGCAGGCCACCACCTCGCCGCCTCCCCCACCAACTCCGCCTGGAACCTGGCCGCTCCTTGCTTGGGCACCCCGACCACCGTCACCGCGGCGCCCTCCGCGAGCCCGCACGGGATCTTTACCCCACGGGCGCGCAGATCCCCGCCCACGGACGCCCGGCAGCTCGCGTCGCCGGTCTCTTGGTTGTTGCCGGCTGCTGCCGCCGCCGCGACGGTGGCGGTGAGGTTGCGCCAGGCGGCGGCCGCCTCGAGGACACCGGCGGCGGTGCCTGGGATCGCATCGGAGCGGGACAGGATGGGGCGTAGGAGGCGCCAGGAGAGGTGCGCGGTGGAGTTGGCGGGCGCCGGGTAAAGGCCCGAGAGCCCGGGGAGGGAGGGCAGGAGGTCGGCGACTGAGCCGGCCGGGAAGGCTCCCGTCGCCGCCCCGCCCCCACTGGCACTTGTCGCCGCCGCTGGCTCCCGACGTGTGCTCCACATCGCTGCAGCACCGGCATGCCAACGCCTCGAAAATGCGCACACCCCGGCCGCCTCCTCATCCTCTACCGCGGCCGTGCCCGTCTCCGACGCCGATGAGGGCGCCGCCGTGCCTACAGGACGGCAGGGCCAGTGCGCCGAGGTTGTCCACACCGAGGGGGCTGATTGCACTTTTTAAAAGATCTAGGGGGTGTGTGTGTCAATGCTTTGCCATGTCAGCTCTTGACAGCCAGGCCCCACTTGTCAGAAAGCGATCAAACGGGCTAAACCACCCGATCAGTGCTTTTTGCAACGACTTAAGTGATTTTGCGAAGTTTTTTGCAACGGATTAACGAGTTGGTGGTTTTTTGCAAACCTAGCCACATTGGTGGTTTCTTGCAATTGACTCCTGCCCCATAGACGAGCGCCGCCCGACCCCGCCTCCCTCGACCCCGCGCCGCTGCGCCGCTGCGCCACCTCGCCTCCGCCCGCCGGTGCGCGCCGCCACCTCACCGGACCCCAGGAGCTCCGCCGCCTCGCGCTGCCGCCTGCGCCGCGTCGCGCGCCGCCACCTCCCCACAAGCTCGCCGCCCCGCCGCGGAAGCCTCGTCGCCGGTCGCCCCGACCTCGAGATCCGCCGCCGCCATGGGAGCCGAGCACCGAGCTCCTCTGCGCCCCGCCCGCATCCCCGCGTCGCCGCCGCCGCCCCACGCTACCTCGCGCCTGTTGCGCCGCTGTACGTTGTGCTCAAGCCCTGTTTTTCTTCTATTCCCCTTTCCAAGTCTTCCTCTCATCTTATCCATTGGAGGCCGCAGCCGTCAGGTCGCTGCTGCTGCTGGTGGCGTGATTGCCATCGCTGTGAGATTGCTGCTGTTCTTGGCGCCGCTTCTCGTCGTGGTCGCTGCCGTGTGGAGGCTGCTCCCGCTCCCCTGCTCCTTGCGTCGTCGTGGCCGCCGCTGCTGCCGGTGGAGCACGGGCTGCTGCTGGCCATCGGCCCACCCCCGGTCTATTGCTTCTCCAACTCCTTGTGTCACTCTTGGTTCGATCTTTAGCACTGGAGAAACATAGTTCCTGTAGGTGGGTTAGCATCTTGGCTGGATTGTTTGATGTGGCCTGTTTTGCCTGTTCAGGTATGCCAACAGCTTGACGAACATGTCTATATGCGCGTAAGCAATTAAACCTGGGGAGAGGAGTTAGTTTGCAAGTTATAATTCTGTTTTATCTTACACGTGAGGATTAAAAATGCTCTTGTACACTGGTTTTCCCTTGCTGTACATCACTGAACTTGGTTCAGTTAAAAACTGCAGTGCCTGACAGTTCTGGACAGCAAGCTTCTATCTAAAAAATGAGTTAGCTATGCTTAGAATTTATAGTTGGCCCCTTTACATAAGTTCTAGATAAAGTTCCAAGGTTTCCGTAGAGTACTTATTTGCTTCATTTGGATCTATGGTTTGAGAGCAGCCATCATTTTAGTTTTCTGTCCTGAAATTTATGTTCCTGGGGTGCAGAATTTGTTGTATGGCAGTTTAGGCCATGCTAGAGGTTTAATTAAATTAAAGTCACAACACAAAAATTGTAGAGGATATTCTGCAGATGCTTAAACATATAGTATTTGTTAGATTTCGTGTTATACACTAAATCCTATGAAATTATTAAGATGACTGTACTATGTTGGACAGAATTTTACGTTTGACTTGGTGATTGTAACTAGACTTATACTAAGATTTTGTCATCGTTGATGATATGAGGACTTATAATGTGATAACGTACGTATGAGCTGGGGTCTTGTGCGTAGGAGCGCCACTAAATTATATATTCTTATGTGTTGAGACCATGCTTTGCTGTGACTGGGATATATGCTTGATGACAAGTGTGGGTACTTCGAGTTCGGAACCGTTTGCCTCACAATTTGTGCCCTGCGGTTGAGGCAAGTTCACGACGGGATAATGACTTGCATAATCTCTCATTCCATTTTTTATTTATGATATCTTCCATGTCAATGATGTTTATTATGATGGCGATGACGATGACCATGATATGTTGATTCAAGTACTATGGTTGCATTTGCATACTTGCACTCATGATGATGGTGAATGAAGGCGTGCACTACCTTGGTGGGCACATTGAGACCTTCATTGTTGGGTTGCGACCTACTTTGGAGGCAACCTCCACATATTGGAGTGAGTGGATGTCGACGGGCGTCCACTCAAGCTATCCAGGTATACGCAATGAAATGAGATGAGCATGTAGGCATGTAGGGCACCATTATATGTGTTGGAACACTAATGAGTGTATGGTGTTAACCGAGTCTTGGTATATTGATATGAGTACTGTTTATTATTCCTTTATGAACTTGCTGAGTCTTTGTACTCGTCCTTGTTGCTTATATGTTTTAGGTAAATCCTGAGAACGACATGCATGGGAGTCTTCGGAGTACCATCCTCCTCGCCGCACGGGCCTCCTCCTTGCCGGAGTGACGCCCCTCGCCGGAGCAGCGCCGGCCAAGCCCATTGGCCACCAGGTGTTGTTCCTACTCCTCTACCTACTACAGCAGCACAATGTTCTTCTATATTGCAATAGAGTAGGAGTATTTGCTAGAGTAGCTAGGACGTACAGCTATTGTTAATTGCCGCCATGTGTATTGTTTTGTTAGAGCAGATGGCTCCCATGATCCCATCAATTTTGCATCGCTGGATGCTTTATGTACACATGCACGGATCTGTCATAACTTTACACTAATTTAAGATTGTGTTGATCTGAAGTGCTGGCTCCTACAGCATTGCATTTCACTTGAAATGCTACATTTCTACTCCTAACCCATTCTCCCTTTCTTAGTGTTTTTGTTATGCAGGTTGGAAGAAAAGAAGAAGATCCAGAGAAGATCTTAGTAATAAGATAGTTTTGACTTTGTGAAACTTGCTACCTATGGATGAAACTGTGTAATATTGATGAAACTATGTATATGTATGGATGAAACTTGCTACTATTGGTAACATGTGTTGGATATATATGTGTTCATGACTATTGGTAATATGTGTTGGATATGCTATATTGGTCTTATATATATAAGAAAAAACAGAATTAAATGGGGCAATATAGGCTCTTTGCCATTTGCCAGCAGATGGCAAAGAGCCTGCAACCTTTGCCGTCTTTCAGCAGATGGCAAAGAGCCATGCCCTTTGCCGTCCGCTGGCTGATGGCAAAGGCGTTTGCATCTTTGCCATCCGCCAGCAGACAACAAAGTGCCCTTTGCCGTAGCTCGTTTAGTCGGACGTTTTGCCATCTACTGGCTGACGGCAAAGGCCTTTGCCGTCCGCAAGGCATGCCTTTGCCTTCCGCCATGGCAGATGGCAAAGTTCCTGATTCTTGTAGTGACCGCCGACAAAGCAGCGAAGGAGTTGGAGGCGGACTGAACTGCCCGCCGAAAACATGAGGGCGGTTGGGCGAGGTCGAACAAGAGCTCAAGGACGCCATAACTAAGTGCGACTCCTTGGAGTAGAAGACTTCGGATCCAGCCTTCGAACTCGCCAAAGCTCTGCAAAGCATGAAGGAGGCCCGGGTTGAAGCCCACGGCGCTTGCCAGGAGATCCAGGAGGCGAGGCAGATAGCGGCTGGTAAGGCCTTTCTTCTGTAGAGCAAATTTGTAAGTAGGAGATACATCTTGCTGACCCGAGTTTGGAGTTCTCCAGGTGCGTTTGTGGATCTGCCCAGGAGTGTCGCTGACGCCGCGGAGTTCTTCCGAGCCGAAGAGGGGAGCTCGGCGGAGAAGTTGTTCTGGTCGTAGTACCTTGTGCCAGAGCATTCGGTGCCCCTCAGTGATCAGCTAAAGCAGCTGACCGAGCTGCATAGGGTGGCCGGGTTGGCCATGAAGGATGTAATAGTCCGTCTTTGGCCAGCCGAGCCCATACCCAACAGCTACTTCGGACTTGTGAAGCGGCTAGTCAATGCGTGTCCCCGGATCGACGCCATAAAGCGGTCGGCCTGCATAGAAGGTGCCTGGATGGCCTTCGGCCGTGTCAAGGTGCAATGGGCGAAGATGAAGGCCACCAAAATTGCTACCGCGGGGCCGCCCGAAGGCAAGGATCACCGAAGGCCGGAGAGGTACTTCGGCGAGGTCCTGGAGGGAGCCCGAATTGTGGAGGGCCAATGTTCAAAGGATATCATATTTGAGTAGTGGAGTTCGGTTTGCAAAGACCATGTAATGTACTCATGATGTTAAATATTTATGCTTGTGCCTTATGATTTGGTCAGTTTATCCTCCTGTTCGGCCGTTTTATATGTGAAGATTGCCAGTCGTCGGCTTCCGCCCCCGTGAAAGTATTTCCGGGGTGTTCACAAACGCGTGTCCGCTCTTTATCCAGCGTCTTGGTCCGTGGAGGAGGCGTCTGCTAGATGAACTAGGCAATCAGACTATTCGGCTTTATTATCATTGTCGGTTTTATATCCGGCGTATCTCGTAGTAGGGGTCCTAAGCTAGGCGTCTTGGAGCGATGGTAACATGGACACGGAATTTTACCCAGCTTCGGGCTCTCTCGAAGAGATAATACCCTACATGCTGCTTTTGATTGTATTCATATGGGGTGTAGTACAGAGTACATATATCTACCACGAGATTGTTCTAATCAATATATCTTCCCCTATTGACTAGCCTGGCCTCGGTTTATATAATGCACCAGAGGCCTAGGGTTCAGGAGAGTCCTTGTCTTGGGCGCCAAGTCTTGTGGAATATCCCTTGTATGCGGCATGGCTGCCCGAACTGGCCCAATAGTGAACCGCCATGGGGGTCCTCGGCCCGACCCACTGGTCGGGAGACGACGTGGTGAGTACCCCCTAGTCCAGGACACCGTCAATCCTCACTTAGCCATAGGAGTCCATTGGTGGGGCTAAGTACTAGCCCCTGTTACGTGAACGGCAATCCGGAGTACGGCGCCTTTGCAACACGGCTTGGTCGAATCCCAGCCCCTCGTATAACACGGCATAAATCGCGAATGATTTGTAGTATGACACTAAGTCACTGGATCGTTGACCAGCTCTCGCATATCATGACAGTCAGTTTTTGGCTTTCTCTACTGAGGTACTTGACCGGACGAACCAGAAATACAATCGCAGTAGTTCTCCCTTTACTACCTTAGCCGAACTTGCGGAACGTAAGGTGATAAACACAGGAGCCGAGCAACCCAACTATAGAACAAAGACATGATTCAGAGCCGATGCATATAGTGCAATATCCGGGACGCCGAAGAGTTCCCTATAGGAGTTCGGTCTTAAGAGTTTGCGGGGCCGAATACAACCCCTGGTATGAAGGCCATGTCGAAGCGCGAACGTCAGTCGAAAGCAAGGAGGGAATATGGATGATAAGACAGTATAAGAACCCCCAAAAAAGGTGGGATCATCTGCTTCCTTTATATCCTTATCAGTACGTCGAGGCGTGTTTCGACAGATAATGCCATAAATATAAAGGTCATGTTACATGCCTAAAAATTTACCTAAGGGAAAGTCTAACACAGGGCCTAAAAGTAATGGTTCGAAGACTCTAGTGATGCCCTGCCGCACGTCTGCGCCGTTTCTCCTTAGTAACGAATCCTTTGACAGGGGTATTTGATGATTGTCTATAGAGGAGGGGAAAACCAGCCTTGAAAGGGTCCCTGATGCAAACATACAGCGGATAGAGCTCTTAATGAACCTGCAGTAAAAAAATGTATAATGTCCAAATAGAGTCAAGCCGTACTATGGACTATTTCCGCAGTGTGCCTACGGCGTTGCCCAAGGTATTTTGAGTGTGTAGTTATGTACGGGCGGTACGTAAGCCGCAATCTTATAGGGCTGTCGGCAGAGGCCAAACTGCTAATCGAGGTCCGGATCCGTCGAGTCATCGCAGTGCGGTGCGGACCGGACTCGTTTAGAGACTTCATTGGCTTTAATGTCCGACGAATTATTCGGCTTGATAAGGCCGCTGTACACCTCGGCTGCAAGGGCCGCGGTGTGCTCTTCAGTACGGAGGGAGCGCTCCATATTTCCATTGACTGTGATAACGCCACGAGGTCCGGGCATTTTAAGCTTTAAATAAGCATAGTGCAGGACTGCATTAAAGCGAGCGAAAGCAGTTCGTCCGAGCAGTGCGTGATAACCACTGCGAAAGGTGACGATGTCGAAGATCAGTTCTTCATTTCAGAAATTGTCTAGGGAGCCGAATACTACCTCTAGTGTTAATGAGCCCATACAACGGGCCTCCACGCCGGGTATCACACCTTTAAAGGTGGTGTTACTAGGCTTGATTCTTGATGGATCGATGCCCATCTTGCGGGCAGTGTCTTGATAAATCAAGTTGAGACTGCTGCCGCCGTCCATAAGGACTCTAGTGAGATGTTATCCGTCGATGATTGGATCGAGTACCAGGGCGTCCGAACCCCCGTGATGGATACTGGTTGGGTGGTCCCTGCGATCAAAGGTGATCGGACAGGCTGCCCATGGATTGAATTTTGGGGCGACAGGCTCTACGGCGTAGAAGTCCCTTAGTGCGCGCTTGCGCTTCCTTTTGGGAATGTGAGTGACATAGATTATGTTCGCTGTTTTCACTTCGGGGGGGGGGGGGGGGGACTGCTTTTGGCCCCTGGTGTTCGGCTGTCGGGGCTCATCATCGTCCTCACTTGGAGGTCCCTTTCCCTTGTGTTCGATGTTTATCTTACCGGCCTGTTTGAAAACCCAACAATTTCTGTTGGTGTGGTTTGTAGGCTTGTCGGGTGTGCCATGAATCTGACAGGGCCTCCCAAGGATTTTGTCCAATTTGGATGGACCGTCCCTGTTGCCTTTAAAAGGTTTCTTCCGTTGACCGGATTTAGAACCACTGAATCAAACATTGACTGTCGTGTCATCTGCGTCGTCGTTATTGCTTCGACGTTTGTTTTTGTTGCGGCGTGGTTTACCATTGCCGTCGCTGGCCTCTGTCGGGGTAAATGGCCACGGGTAGCCTAACCGACTACCCCTGGCTCTTCGGAAAATTTATCAGGCCTTTGGGCCTTCAAGCGCTCCAAGCATTTGGGCCGCCTTCTCTGGCCGGCTACCACTAAAGCCGACTCCCGGAAGGCGACCCAGCCTCACCGACTCCTCCCTAGGGCGACTACGGGGTGGCCGACTCCAAGAAGCCGGCCAAGAAGGACGCCAACTCCCAGGAGCCGGCCAAGACCACAACCACTCCTACATAACGGCGACGTGACGGGGTGTGGCCACAGTGCGGCCCACGACCCCCGAAGCCCGAGGCGGGCATGGCTACAGGAGGCCGTACGGGATGGACGTCTCCCGTGCGACCCGACACTGTAGCCACGCTAGCCTCGACGTCATCCACGACCCACTCCTGTACGGCCCAAGGACTGCGGGCCCCTTCAGCCAGAGAGAGGCGTGAAGGCGGCCCGGCTTTTCCTAGTCGGCCAAGAGTATAGCCGGCCTCCAGAAGCCGGCTACTCCCTCCCTCGAAGCAGGAGCCCCATTAAGGAGACAAGACGAGGTGAGGCTACAGTGATAGCCCCCGAGGCGGCCCACTGTAGCCACGCTCATCTCGACAAAGCCCTCATCATCAGAGGCGCGGCTACAGTAAGCAGCCACCGACAAGACCCTAGGCGGTGGGACCGGCCTGTCGACCAAGTAGCCGGCAGCCGGCGGGACCCAGCAGCCGGCGGAGAAGCCGGCGAGCGTAGACACTGACGGCTGGGACCAGTTCCCAGTCGGATTACCATTGTACCCCCGGGGGATAGGCCTATATAAACCCCCCGGAGCACCCATGCAAAGGGTGGGCTTCTAGGTTCGCACCCAAGCATAGCACACACACCATAGATAGAGAGAAGCAGGAGCTAGCCTTGCTCTTCTTCTCCCTTGACCTCAACAGCTCTAGGAGCGATTGTAGCTACCCTTTATCGACCTAGTGATTATGCGGAGACCCCGCAGAGCAGGACTAGGGGTGTTACCTCCTCGGAGAGTCCCGAACCTGGGTAAGATTCGCCGGCGTGCATGTCTTCGCCTCATCCCGTTTCCGGGCACCGGCGACGCTTTATTGGCTCCCACAATGATAAGCCATCCCTTGGCATATGTCGCACCAACCACCCGACATTTGGCGCCCACCGTGGGGCCAGGTGCACCGTCGTCCGGAGACCTGTTCTGGACGGGAACCCTTTTCCTTCCCCGCGAGCGCAGCCAGCCTGCTGCGCCCGATGGCGTTTGCCTCGACGCGCTGCAAGGCGTCGACGACGCCTGCGCAGCAAGCCGCCTCGCGATCTGCTCGGCAAGACTCACATCTCCGACGAGCCTGCGTCCGACGCAGGCACCGACTACCCCGAGAGCCGCCTCGTCAGCCTCCTCGACCAACTTCACGTCTCCAGCGAGCCCGCTGCGGACATGGAGTCGGTCGGCTCCACCGACCCGATGCTCATCGACTCCGACACCGCGTCGCTCGACGCCTACCCCTCCGACGTTGTGGTCTTCGACGACCCCCTCCCTCGAGCTGACAGCGGCAGCAGCGCTGTCACCAAAGTGCAGGTCGCCCCGTCTACGCCATCCCGCTCGAGAATCTGCGAGCCGCTCAGGCGGCTGCAGAGGAGCTCAATGGGCTGGGAGCCGATGAGCTCCCCTACATGACAAGACGGATCCAGCAGCTGATCGACGCGGCTGCAGAGCGGCACGAAGCCGGCGCCCGAGCTGATAGCCATCCCCCGCGCCGGGAGCACGCCGCGACGTCCCGCTCGCCGACTGCGAGTGGCGCGCGCCAGAAGAAAGACAAGGAGCTGGCTGCCAGCCGCAACCGGACTCGCATCACCATCGAGCGCGACGCGGATGGCCGCCCTCGAGCTGTAGAGCACCAGGGAAACCTGCCTCCTCCCCCGCCTCGAAGAGAAAGACGCCTCACTCCACCGCCTGTCACCCATCCGACTCTTGGCGACCGACTCGGCCGCTGAGAAGGAGTCGGCGAGAATGACGCCCGCCACAGGATCGACCGCCTTGCTCGATCCTTGGCGTTAGAAGAAGAAGACGATGTCGGCCCGCCATGCTTTGGCCCCCGCATCCGCGACGAGCCCTTTCCCAAAGGGTTCTCGCTCCCCAGAGACACGCCCAAGTACAACGGCTCGGTGAAGCCGGAAGATTGGCTCATCGACTACTCCACAGCCGTCAGCATCGCCAACGGCAATCGGCGCGTCGCCGTGAAGTACGTTCCCTTGATGCTGCAAGGCACGGCGCGCACATGGCTCAACAGCCTCAAGCCCTACAGCATCAACAGCTGGCTGGACTTCACCGAAGTTTTTGTCCGCAACTTCACCAGCACCTACAAGCGGCCTCCCAAGCCTCGCCAGCTCTCCCTCTGCGTCCAGGAGCCCAACGAGTCGACTCGCGACTACCTCACGCGATGGGCCGAGCTACGCAACTCCTGCGAGGGAGTGCATGAGGTCCAGGCCATCGAGTATTTCACTGCCGGGTGCCGAGAGGGCACCCTCCTCAAGCACCGACTCCTCTGCGACAAGCCGGCCACCCTCGACGAGCTACTGGTCATCGCTGACAAGTACGCCACTGCCGACTCCTCCATGAAGATCGAGCTCCGAGTGGACGCCTCGGGGAAAGTAGTTGCTCCGGCTCCCAAGACGCCTGCTGGCGACCCTAATCGGCGCCCCTACCAAAACGACCACAAGCGCAAGGGCCCCATGCCGACTTCTTCCAGTCGGCAGGTGGCCACAATTGAAGACGAGCAGCCCGAAGAGCGGCCCGCTCCCAAGAAGAAGGGTGGCCGGCCGCCCTGGCAGCCGTCTTTCTCCTACGAACAAGCACTCGATGCTCCCTGCAAATTCCACAGCGGCGCGAAGCCGTCCAACCATACAACACGAAAATGCCACTGGCTCACCCGCATCACCAAGGGCGAAGGGATGGTGCCGCCTCCGCCTCCCGGCCCGCCGCCTCCAGCTCCCCAGCAGCCGGCGGCCCGGCCCGCAGTCGGCGCCATCCAAGACGAGTTCCCCGAAGCGCACGACGCCTACGTCGTCTTCACAAGTCAAGTGACGACAAGCGCAGCCGACGCCGGTAGCACCAAGAAGTAAACGCAGTCGCCTCTAGCACCGCCGAGTTCATGCACTGGTCGGAAAAGCCCATCAGCTGGAGCTAGGCCGACCACCCAGAGGTGATGCCTTCGCCTGGCTCCTATGCTATGGTCTTGGACGTCACCCTTGCGACGGAGAGGCGAGCTGCCAGATTTTCCCACGTCCTGATAGACGGCGGAAGCAGTATCAACATACCGTACCGCGATACCTTGGACAAGCTGAACATCAAAGCGAAGCAGCTCATGCCGAGCCGCACCGTCTTCCATGGTATCGTACCCGGCCTATCTTGCTCTCCAATCGGCAAGATCAAGATGGATGTTCTCTTCGGAGACAAAGATCACTTTCGCCGGGAAGCAATATGGTTCGAGGTGGTGGATTTGGAGAGCCCCTATCATGCACTACTTGGCCGACCCGCCTTGGCCAAGTTCATGGCTGTGCCCCACTACGCCTACCTGAAGATGAAGATGCCGAGCTCGAAGGGGATCATCACGATAGCCGGCGACTACAAGAAGTCCATCGAGTGTGCCATGGCCAGCAGCCGGCTGGCCGAGTCCCTCGTGGTGGCCGAAGAGAAGAAGATGTTGGAGCGGGTTGTGGCCATGGCCGGCAAGCAGCCGGCCTTGTCCCCCAACCCAAGGACTGTGATGCGCAGAGCTCCTTCCAGCCTGCCAAAGAGACAAAGAAGATACCTCTAGACCCGGAGCACCCGGAGAGGTTCGCCGTGATTGGGGCGAACTTGGACAGTAAATAGGAAGGCGAGCTCGTCGACTTCCTCCGTGAGAATCGAGACATCTTTGCATGGTCCCCAAAGGACATGCCGGGTGTCCCGAAGGATTTCGCCGAGCACAAATTACATGTCCGAGCTAATGCGAAGCCGGTCAAGCAACCCCTCCGCCGACTATCAGAAGAGAAGCGAAGAATCGTGGGAGAAGAGATAGCCCGGCTCCTTACAGCCGGCTTCATCATGGAGGTGTTCTTTCCAGAATGGCTTGCCAATCCAGTTCTAGTTCTGAAGAAGAATAACAAGTGGCGCATGTGTATAGACTACACAAGTTTGAACAAGGCCTGCCCAAAGGATCCATTTGCTTTGCCGCGGATTGACCAAGTGATAGACTCCACAGCCAGATGCGAGCTGTTAAGTTTTTTGGATGCATACTCAGGGTATCATCAGATCAAGTTGGACCCGGCTGACCGCCTGAAGACTGCCTTCATCACACCCTTTGGAGCTTTCTGCTACCTGACAATAACATTCGGCTTGAGAAATGCCGGTGCCACTTTTCAGCGTTGCATGCAGAAATGTCTCTTGAAACAACTCGGCAGAAATGCCCACGTCTACGTAGACGACATTGTGGTGAAGACAGAGAAGCGCGGTACCTTGCTGGAAGACCTGAAAGAAACATTTGCCAACTTGCGCCGATTCCAGATCAAGCTCAACCCCGAGAAGTGCGTGTTCGGAGTGCCAGCCGGCCAGCTGCTAGGCTTCCTGGTCTCCGAACGCGGCATTGAGTGCAACCCTGTCAAGATCAAGGCCATCGAGAGGATGGAGATTCCCACCAAGCTGCGAGATGTGCAGAAGTTCACTGGCTGCTTAGCCTCCCTGAACCGTTTTATCAGCTGACTAGGAGAGAAGGCTCCCCCCTGTACTGACTCATGAAGAAGTCCACTCACTTTGAGTGGAATGATCAAGCCGACCAAGCCTTCCATGAGTTGAAGAAAATGTTGACCACTCCGCCTGTCCTGGCTGCGCCGACTGAGAAGGAGCCCATGCTCCTCTACATCGGCGCGACAAGCCGAGTCGTCAGCACTGTTGTTGTGGTCCAGCGCCCGGAGGAAGGCCGAGCCCAACTGGTCCAGAGGCCGGTCTACTATCTCAGCGAAGTACTGTCCAGCTCAAAGCAAAACTACCCGCACTACCAGAAGATGTGCTATGGGGTGTACTTCGCTGCCAAGAAATTGAAGCCCTACTTCCAAGAGCACCCCATCACGGTCGTGTGCACTGCCCCGCTCGCCGAGATCATAGGCAGCCGGGATGCATCCGGCCGGGTGGCCAAATGGGCCATTGCCTTGGCGCCCTACACGATTTTCTATCAACCCCGCACCGCCATCAAGTCGCAAGCATTGGCCGACTTCCTCGTCGACTGGGCCGAGACCCAGTACTTACCGCCGGCTCCCGACTCTACCCATTGGCGGATGCACTTTGACGGGTCCAAGATGCGCACCGGCTTGGGAGCCGGCATCGTCCTCACCTCTCCCAAAGGCGACAAGCTCAAGTACACGCTGCAGATCCACTTCGCCGCCTCCAACAACGTGGCCGAGTACGAGGCGCTCGTACATGGGCTCCGGCTAGGCAAAGAACTCGGCATACGCCGGATCCTGTGCTACGGCGACTCAGACTTGGTGGTCCAGCAATCATCTGGCGACTGGGACGCCAAGGACGTGAACATGGCGAGCTACCGTTTCCTCGTCCAGCAGATGAGCGGATACTTCAAAGGGTGCGAGTTCCTTCACGTGCCAAGGGCCGACAACGACCAAGCAGATGCCCTAGCACGGATCGGCTCCACCCGACAAGCCATACCGACTGGCGTCTCCCTCCAGCGCCTCCTCAAGCCGTCCATCAAGCCGTCTCCAGAGTCGGACTCCATCTTCGTACCGCCTGCGCCAGAAACAGCCGGATCCGGCTCAAGAAATCCCGCAGGCGGCACGGGGACTTCGACGACTGCCCCGGGGACTGACGTAGTCGCACCCGGCCCAGGGACTTCAGAACCCGGCCCGGGGACTGCAGCAGTCGGCCCGGGGACTGCAATGACACAAGAAGCGGTGGTCGACTCCAATGCAACACCCAACCCACCCACCCGAGTCATGGTGGCCACATTAACAGCAGAAGAAGTCACAGCTCCCTCATGGGCCCAGCCCATCCTCAAGTTCCTAGTCAGCAGAGAGCTGCCGGCCGATGAGATCGCAGCAAGACTAGTGCAACGACGAGCTGCAGCTTACACAATAATCAACAGGGAGCTTGTGAAGCGCAGCGTCACTGGAGTCTTCCAGCGTTGCGTCGAGCCAGAAAAAGGAGTGGCAATCCTCAAAGACATCCACCAAGGCGAATGCGGCCATCACGCCGCCTCAAGATCCCTCGTGGCCAAGGCTTTCCGCCATGGTTTCTTCTGGCCGACTGCCTTGGAGGATGCTAAAGAAATAGTCAAGAGCTGTAGAGGATGTCAAGTCTTCAGTTCCAAACAACACCTGCCGGCTTCTGCCCTCAAGACCATTCCCCTCACCTGGCCTTTTGCCGTCTGGGGACTGGACATGGCGGGCCCTTTCAAGACAGCCCGCGGTGGCTTGACACACCTACTCGTTGCGGTGGACAAGTTCACAAAGTGGATTGAAGCCAAGCCAATTAAGAAGCTGAACGGGCCGACTGCCGTGACATTCATTACCGACATCACTACTCTGTACGGCGTGCCACACAGCATCATCACCGACAACGGTACGAACTTCGCCAAAGGCGCACTGGCACGTTTCTGCGCGACGCAGGGCATCCGAATGGACTTAGCGTCCGTTGCCCACCCGCAGTCAAACGGCCAGGTCGAGCGAGCAAATGGACTCATCCTCTCCGGCATCAAGCCCCGACTGGTTGTACCACTGGAGCGATCGGCCGGCTGCTGGCTCGAAGAGCTGCCGGCTGTCCTCTGGAGTCTGCGCACTACGCCCAACAAGTCAACCGGCTTCACTCCATTCTTCCTTGTGTACGGTGCCGAGGCTGTCATCCCAACAGACATCGAGTTCGACTCGCCTCGGATCACCATGTACACGGAGGAGGAAGCCAAAGAAGCAAGAGAAGACGGCGTCGACCTACTGGAAGAAGGCCGGCTGTTAGCCCTCAGCCGGTCCGCCATCTACCAACAAGGCCCGCGCCGCTACTACAACCGCAAGGTCAAGCCAAGATCCTTCCAAGAGGGCGACCTTGTGCTCCGGCTGATCCAGCGAACAGCCGGCCAGCACAAGCTCTCGGCCCCTTGGGAAGGCCCTTTCGTCGTCAGCAAGGCACTTGGCAACGACTCCTACTACTTGATCGACGCGCAAAAGCCAAGAGCACGCAAGAGAGACGACTCCGGCAAGGAGTCGGAGCGACCATGGAACGCAAACCTCCTAAGACGATTTTACAGCTGAAAAGCAGTATGTATCACGCTACCCCTTTTGTATTAAGTACAAACCAATAGGCCCCCCGAACAGTACTCGGGGACTGCCTTTTATTTATCTATGAATGACGAGTATCATATCCATGAATGTATTATTACATTTTGAATTCTTGTCCGGCAGCGGGTCCGACTAGTCGGCCCGGGGACTGGCCGCCTTGAGCTATATTCAAAGTTCTTCCCGAAGTCAGCAAAGTAGTGCGCCGGCTCCCAAGTCCTCTCTTGTTGAAAGTCGCAGCTCAAAGAACTGACTGTCCGACTAGCAAGAGAGAAGACAGAAAGGACGCCCACACGAAAAACGGCTAAGGAACAACTAACCTATATAGCAAAGAGACGGCCTCCAAATATGCCTGCCGGCTGTCAAAGCAGCCGGTTGGCCGGCTTCCTAAAAAAAAACTTAGCTTAAGTCCGGCAGAGCTAAAAGTACTTCCCCCTCCCCAATCGGCCAGGCACTCCCCGGCTATAGATTGCAGAGCAACTGTTTGACTAGGGAGGTGGCAACCAAGGGAGGGCGGCAAAGGAAAAAAGCAGAAGGACAAAAAAGCAAAAGTACAAGGAAAGACCGATTGCATAACTTATATACATAAAGCCGCCCACAGGCCGGCAACAGACTTGAGTTTGAATACACCCAGTGGGTGGAATTGTGCAGACTTAACCAAACATTGTTCAAAAGTAACAAGACAGGAAAATAAAAGAAAGAAGACTAGGGCGCGACATGAAGGCCGAGCTGGTCGGTGAAGGCGACCTCGCCGGCTGAAGGAGTGGCCGCCTAGCTGGTCCCGGCTTGACCACCTCCTGCGGCAGGAGACGCACTCGCACGCGACGTAGTGCTGGAGGCGCGGTCAGGCTGGCCGGCTACTCCGCCAGCCGGCTCGGCGTCTTCACCTTCCTCCTCCTCCTCTTCGCCCTCGTCGCTGGAGTCGATCTCCTCCGCCGAGTCCTCGCCGTACGCCGGGTCCAGCCCGAACCAATCTTCCGGCTGGGGACTCCATTGTCGTCCACCTCGGGGGCGAAGACGTTGGTGTCGGTGTAGTCGGCGATCGCTGAAGCCCGCCGAATGATGGCCGGCCGCGCCGGCTCCAGCTCCGTGTCGGCTTGCTGCTGCCAGGTAGCCAGCTGGTCCAGGTTCAGGCCGGGATACCAGGCCTTGACGAACTCCAGCGCCCGCCTGGCACCGGAGCGAGCCGCTGACGCCTTCCAAGCCTCGAAGCGCCCGACGGCCACCTCCAGCCAGTCGGCGGTCCGACTGGGAGTGTGCGGGACCACTTGGCCGGGCCAGAGGGCGGCCAAGACCTGCGATCCGGCACGCTGAAGCCGGCGGAGCAGCCTGTGAGCCGGCTGGATGCGAGCCTGGATCGCCAGGAGCTGTTCCTCCAGCGAGCGGCCAGCGGTGGGCGAGATCTCGAAGCCGGCTTGCCTCTTCGCCTGGCGACGGGCTTCGATGGCCTGGTTGGCGGCAGTTGAATAGCCGGGGAAGTACTCTGCGCGAAGAAGAAAAGAAAAGAAGAACACCAAAATCAGAAAAACAAGTCAAAGTGGCAGATGGCAAGAAAGGACGAAGGGGTAGACGACTTACCGTCAACTAGATCCTCGATCTGGCCATAGCCGGAGACCAGAGTCTACCTGGCCTCTGCCCAGCCGGCCGCCTCCGTCTCGAACTCGGCCTGGAGGGTGGCTTCGTG
Source organism: Aegilops tauschii subsp. strangulata (assembly GCF_002575655.3). Classification (NCBI taxonomy): domain Eukaryota; kingdom Viridiplantae; phylum Streptophyta; class Magnoliopsida; order Poales; family Poaceae; genus Aegilops; species Aegilops tauschii. The sequence goes on from NC_053041.3 coordinate 465,942,509, forward strand.
ATCCTGCGTAGCCTTCAGCGCCGCCTTGTGGCCTTCCTCCTGGTCGGCCAGCTTCTTGACCAGGCGGTCGCGCTCCTGCACCAGGGCGGCGAGCTCTGCGTCCTTGGCACGAAGAGCAGTCTGGGACTCCCCCAGCTACGCCCTCAGGCTGGCGTTGGCCGCTGCAGAAATAGAAGAAGAAGAAGAACAATAAGAAATCATCAAGGAAGATCCGAGCCGACTGCTCAGCAGTCGGCCCGAATCTCGGGGACTACACCCAATGGGTGCGCTGACGCGCCCCCACATGAGATAAAGATCAAGTCACATACCTCGGCTTTCAGTAAGATCGGCGGTCTTCTGAGTCAGCTCCCGAGCCTGGGAGTTGAAGGCGGCCGCTCGGAGGTTGTGGTAGTCCTGCAAGACGGACAGAAGACTGAAGTGAGAACAAAAACAGCAAAGACAAAATCTCCAAGAAGTTCCAAGCCGCCTGCTCAGCAGCCGACTCGGAACTCGGGGACTACACCCAGTGGGTGCGCTGACGCGCCCCCACGAGAGAAATCAAGATTAAGAAGAGAAATCAAGATCAAGAAAGAACAAGAGGGGAATACTAACCCGGATGGCTGCCCGCGTTGCGAGGAACTCGTCGGTGAACTGCCTCAGCGCCGCGGCTTGGCTCTGGAGCCGGGTCCGGACGTCTTGTGCAGCAACGTTCACCACGGCTGTCCCTCCGCTTGGTGTCCACCCCGAGGTAGCGCTGGCCGCCTCCGCGTCTCGGGCCGACGAGCTGGAGCCCACGGCCGGCTGTGGCTCCGACGCGGCCTTCTGCGGCTCCGACGCGGCCTTCCCTGCACGCCGGCTTGGCAGAACCCGGACCGCCACCTCAGCCCCCGCGGCTGGCTCGCCCTCCGCCGACTGTGCGGGCGCAGGCTCAGGCTGGCGGCCTTGGGTCGCCCTAGGCAGAGGAGTCGTCTCCGGCGCCTTCTCCAGGATGATGACGTCGTCGCCGCTTCCTCCCAGCCCCGGCTGGGAACCGTTGGCTCCCCCTGACGAGGGATCCACGTCCCCTGGCGCCATGGTGCGCAGGGGGGTGACCATCAAAGCATCCCCTGCCGCCGCCTCGGCCTCGGCCTCTGCCTGGGCCTTGGCTGCGGCCTCGGCGAGCGCCTTCGCCGGCTCCTCCTCCCGAGCTGCCTGGGCGGCGGCTGCCCTCTGTGCCTCCGCCTCCCGCGCTTCCTGCTCCTCCCGCACCTCCCGCGTGTTCCTTTCTGTCGCCTCGGAGGGCGGCGCGGGGATCTACGCGGCGGGTGGTGCTCCCAGAGCCCCCTGGCGACTCGACGACGGAGCCGGCAGCCGCCCGCTCAAGTGACAGCGGAGATCTGACCGTTGAAAAAGAAGACGAAGGTTCAAGAACCACCAAAGAAAAGAAAGAAGGAGAGTACATAGAAAGAGAGAACTTACGCCGACACAGTCTGCGGCTGCTTCACCACTTTGCGGAAGCGAGCCGCTTTCGCGGCCGCCTCTTCCCGCCTGGTGGCTGCCGCCCCACCCCTGGGCTTCTTCGTCCGGCTGCCGAACAGGCCCTAGGCGGCGCGACGTTTCTGGCCTCTACCCCGAGCAGGCTGCGCGCCGGAGGAGCCCGCGCCGCGTCCGGATGCCGGCTGGCGGTGCGGGACGGCTTCGGCTTCGTCCTCGTCCGGCCAGTCGTCGAAGGTAGCGGTGAACCCGGAGCCGCCTGCTTCGCCGCCGGCTTGGCCACCGGCCGGCTCGACGGCATCCTCCATATGGACCGCCCCCAGGTCGGGGTCTTCCTGGTCATGCTCGGTCCAATCGGGGACGAAGCGGCGCTCCACGTCTGTCCCGCCGGCCGGCCGAAGCAGAGGACCCTGTCAAAAGAACGAGCCGACTGAGTTAGAGTCGGCCCAGAAGAACTCGGCGACAAGGCTGAGAGAGAGAGAAAAAGAAACGAGGGGAGCGTACCGCAGGCGGAGGATTGGCACGGCTATATGGCTCCTTGCCGAATTGCCAGTCTTCGGAAAGTTGGCAGTTGGCGAGGTAATTCACCATGGAGGCGGCGTCGTGCTGCGGCATCTCCTTGGTGCACATTCGGCTCGGATCGAGCTGGCCGCTCATCTGACATATCAGATGGGGCCGGCTCTGGAGCGGAAGAACCCGGCGCGTGACGAATGCGGCCAGGAGGTCGGGTCCCGTCAGGCCCTCCGACTGGACCATCACCCGCAGTCGGGCGATGGCGGCGTTTCCTGCCTGCGACAGCGTCACGGCCCGGAAGGACCACTGGGGCAGCCTGCCCGCTGGTGGGCCGGCTACGTAGGCCGGCAAGTTGAGGTTGTCGCCCCGGGGAGCGATGCTCCGCACGTAGAAGTATGACTTCTGCCACTTCACCGATTGAATCAGCGTGATGATGGGGAAGGGGTTGTCAGCGCCTGATCTCCACGACGCGATGAAGGCGCCAGTCTGAGCCGGCACGCCCCGCACGCGCGTGCCCAGCTTCGACTGGAAGAACTCCCCCCAGAGCTCGAGGGTGGGGAGGACGCCGAGATAGCCCTCGCACAGGGTGACGAAGGCCGACAGCAGCACCACCGCGTTGGGGGTGAGGTGGTGCGGCTGGAGCTGATAGAATTCCAGCCAGGAGCGGAAGAAGGCGCTCACTGGCAGGCCGAAGCCGCGCAGGAAGCGCGAGCGGAAGACCACCCGCTCGCCCTCCCGCGGCGCCGGCCTGATTTCCTTCTCCGGCGCGAGGCGGACCTCCACTTTGTCCGCACTGGGCAGACGCCGGGTGTCGCGGAGGAAGTCGATGTGGTCGTCATGGACGATGGAGCCGTCCCAATCCCCGCCAAGCTGCTCTACATGAGGAGGCATGGCGAGGGCTAGCGCGGCGGCAGAGGAGCGTGCGGAGGAAGAGCGCGGCGGCGAGGCGCTGTCGCGAGGACGAGCAAGGGAAGAAGATGGTGGAAGTAGGAGGAGCGTGCGAGGGCCTGCCGCCCTCCGCCTCCCCCTACTTATAGCCTCACGAGGCCGAAGAGGCCGGACGTGGGGAGGAGACGTGGGATTAACTGCGCCCACTCCCCCCACGTCTCGTGTTTATTACGCATAAGTGCGAGCCGAAACTGCCGCACGAAACGTGCGGGCGGTTTCGGGATGCAAAGGATCCGCGCCTGGGCCGGGGCACGGACGTGGCGGGCCCCCTCCCTACGGCGACGTCCCGTCACGGGCGTGGGCTGGCAGGCTTTCCGGCCACGTGGCACGCCGACGGCCCGAGGCCGGCCCGCGGCCCGGTGCACGTGCCCGCGGGTTCCCGCCCCCCGACTCCAGAAGATTTCGACTAAGACGGCGCGCCTGACCAAGGCCGGCTCCCAGCTGCCGGCTTGTCACGATAGGAAGCTGATCGAGCTTCTTGAATCCCACTCCACCTCGAAGCCTAATCAGCTTCGGGGACTACTGTCGGGGTAAATGGCCACGGGTAGCCTAACCGACTACCCCTGGCTCTTCGGAAAATTTATCAGGCCTTTGGGCCTTCAAGCGCTCCAAGCATTTGGGCCGCCTTCTCTGGCCGGCTACCACTAAAGCCGACTCCAGGAAGGCGACCCAACCTCACCGACTCCTCCCTAGGGCGACTACGGGGTGGCCGACTCCAAGAAGCCGGCCAAGAAGGACGCCGACTCCCAGGAGCCGGCCAAGACCACAACCACTCCTACATAACAGCGACGTGACGGGGTGTGGCCACAGTGCGGCCCACGACCCCCGAAGCCCGAGGCGGGCATGGCTACAGGAGGCCGTACGGGATGGACGTCTCCCGTGCGGCCCCGCACTGTAGCCACGCTAGCCTCAACGTCATCCACGACCCACTCCTGTACGGCCCAAGGACTGCGGGCCCCTTCAGCCAGAGAGAGGCGTGAAGGCGGCCCGACTTTTCCTAGTCGGCCAAGAGTATAGCCGGCCTCCAGGAGCCGGCTACTCCCTCCCTCGAAGCAGGAGCCCCATTAAGGAGACAAGACGAGGTGAGGCTACAGTGATAGCCCCCGAGGCGGCCCACAGTAGCCACGCTCACCTCGACAAAGCCCTCATCATCAGAGGCGCGGCTACAGTAAGCAGCCGCCGACAAGACCCTAGGCGGTGGGCCGGCCTGTCGACCAAGTAGCCGGCAGCCGGCGGGACCCAGCAGCCGGTGGGACCCAGCAGCCGGCGGAGAAGCCGGCGAGCGTAGACACTGACGGCTGGGACCAGTTCCCAGTCGGATTACCATTGTACCCCCGGGGGGTAGGCCTATATAAACCCCCCGGAGCACCCATGCAAAGGGTGGGCTTCTAGGTTCACACCCAAGCATAGCACACACACCATAGATAGAGAGAAGCAGGAGCTAGCCTTGCTCTTTTTCTCCCTTGACCTCAACAGCTCTAGGAGCGATTGTAGCTACCCTTTATCGATCTAGTGATTATGCGGAGACCCCGCAGAGCAGGACTAGGGGTGTTACCTCCTCGGAGAGCCCCGAACCTGGGTAAGATTCGCCGGCGTGCATGTCTTCGCCTCATCCCGTTTCCGAGCACCGGCGACGCTTTATTGGCTCCCACAATGATAAGCCATCCCTTGGCATATGTCGCACCAACCACCCGACAGCCTCAGAAGTGCCGGGGTCACCAGAGCAATTGCTTCTACGAGCCAACCAGCTATCTTCACCCGCACAGAAATGGGTCATGAGTGCAGTTAAGGCTGCCCTAGTCTTCGGCTTTTCCTGCCCGAGGTGCCGGAAAGATAATCACAGCAATGTGTACTTTACTTGCTTGTTTCTGTTCTCTTGTTGAAATGTCTATGCTTCGTTCGTGTGAAACAAGTCATAATTACTTGGTTCGTATCATATAATTAGTCAGAAGTTTTACACTGACCAAGTGGCCACTGTAGGATATCTTCCCAGTGGGCTATCGAAAACATTGCAGTGGAAAAAAAGGGGCTTTACTGATGAGGATAATGTAGTACTACTGCGTTTTAGAAGTTTGAAACAAACTGTACTAAGAAAAATGTTTGAAACAAACTTACTACTCAGATAATGGAGTACCAGTATGTGTAAGAGGGAGGGCATCATGCGCTTTCAGAAAAGAGCGTTGGTGAGAAAAAAATGGATAGTAGAATACTGATCGAACAGTATATTTCTCGACAGAGACTGGCTCGCAGACCGGTGCGTGTGGCATCTGAGAGGAGCATTTTATAAGTTTGAAACGACATTTTCTAAGGTTGTTCTTATCCTTTTTGGACTACACCCGCAGGAGACATAATGGCACGGGACACCGATTGATACTGGGCCGTCAGGTTAGTGGGCCGGATTTGGTTACCTCCTGACCCCCAATATCATATTGTCATGAAAGTTTGCATGGTAGACAAAAAAGAAAAAAGAAAGTTGTTTTTATGTTCTAAAAACTATATATGAAAGTTTGCATGCACATAGAAAACTTGTTCATCCTTGATGTACAAAAAAGTAGATTTTTTGAATTTTCTTCGTTATTTTGGTTTCAATTCATTGTTCATCCAAAATCATTTGAGCTCGTGTCCAATGGATACCCGACTCATGAGCGTATAGTATCACACTTTTTCTTCGTATGTGTACCTCCGGAAGAAACACTATCTTCGCTTTTGCTCCGCCTTCAAAAATTTAATTTCCGAGCTCGCTCGCTAATTTTAGTTTCCGTTTAATCCAGTTTTTGTTATGTCGGCGCAAGAACGAATAAGAACCCAATCTACCTCCTGTGAGATAATTGTATGTAAGAATCATGCCAATCCAACATCCAAATAACGTTCGATAGTCCAGCCATGTTTGCCTGCATGGTGCCTACTTGCGTCCATTGCTTTGCCTTTTTACCCTCCATTCATTTTTGAGTCCTTGACAGCGTCATCGCGACAATGGCCTGGACACCGTCCGGGGGATCGCCCGAGCCCGGAGAGTTTGGGCGTTGCTCGGACCAGGCTGGTGTCGGTGAGCAAGTTCCTCAGACTGTCCCGTCCCGAAGAGTGTAAACATTGCGTGCAGCCGTACGGTAAGAGAAACCTTGGGAAATCCAGGCGCACGTGAGGGGTGCGTGTGCCGCTGCCAGTCGTGGTCGTCGGCATTGAGCGACTTCTCTTTACTGCCAGTTACTGTGTGCTTGCTCAAACAAAGAGGGACAGGATCACAGTAAAACCTCGCCCCCATTCGTCATGGACGCTGTGTTCGAAGGCTGCTAAGGCTTCGGTGTCTGGATAGTTCATGATTTGGTTCTTTTTAATTAGGAACCGATTCCAAAGCTTGCGAGCCGATTCGCCAGGTTGCTGGATTATGTGACTTAGGTCATCAGCATCCGGTGGCCGGACATAAGTGCCCTGAAAGTTGGCCCGAAAAGCGTCCTCTAAATCTTCCCAGCTTCCAATGGATTTCTCTGGGAGGCTGTTCATCCAGTGCCATGCTGGTCCTTTCAGCTTTAGAGGAAGATATTTAATGACGTAAAGGTCATCTCCACGAGCCATATGAATGTGGAGAAGAAAATCCTCAATCCAGACGGCCGGATCCGTCGTACCATCATACTGCTTGATGTTTACGGGTTTGAACCCTTCCGGAACCTAGTGCTGCATTACCTCATCGGTAAAGCACATGGGGTGTGCGGCACCCATATACTGTGCGACATCACGGCGGTGATTGGATGACATCTGAGTTCGGTGCTGATCCCGAATATTGTAATGTTCATCACACCGGGCTTCATAGCCGTTATCTCGTGCCGGGGCACGGCCTCTTGATCCATATATCGATCTGGTCTGACCGGCTTTATTGGCCAGGTCCTGATGCAAGTCATATGTATAGCCCACAATAGCTGTCTCCTTGCCTCTTCGGCGAGGGGGTGCGGGATGGTGTTCGGCTTGATGTGCCGCTTTATCCCGTCCATGTGGTGGTCGGTCTGGTTGATCTGCCTGATTGTATTTTGACGGTATTGGCTCAAGGGCTTCATCGTCAAATTGTGGCAGCAGCTTGCGCTTGGGGTAACTTTTTACGGGTCGCTCGGGGCCGTACTCCTCGGCGGCCAGGACCTTGGTCCACCTTTCATTGAGCATATCCTATTCAACTTTGAGCTGCTGGTGCTTCTTTTTCAGGCTCCGCGCAGTGGCGATTAGCTGTCGCTTGAAGCGTTCTTGTTCGAGAGGTTCCTCTGGGACGATAAAATCTTCGTCACCAAGGCTAACATCCTCTTCGGAGACTGGCATATAGTTGCTGTCTTTTGAATCTTCATGATCAGCGTGTTCGGGGCTATACTGACCCTCCTCCCTCTCATCCTGTTCGGACATGGGCTCAATGGGGTGTTCGGGGTCTTCGGCATTATCCAAAGTCTCATTGTCTCCGGTGCTGGTGTTGTTGTCCCTTGCCCGACGTGATCGTGAGCGGCGCTGCTGGTGAGGGAGTCCTGGACTAAGGGGTCCTCGGGCGTCCGGCCTGTTATTCGTTGGGCCGGACTGATGGGCTGTGAAGACATGAAGATCGAAGACTATACCCGTGTCCGGATTGGACTCTCCTTGGCGTGGAAGGCAAGCTAGGCGACCGACTATGAAGATTCCCTCTTATGTAACCGACCCCATGTAACCCTAGATCTCTCCGGTGTCTATATAAACCGGAGAGCATAGTCCGGATAGAGAGATACTCATTACCCTATTCACATAGGCTAGACTTCTAGGGTTTAGCCATTACGATCTCGTGGTAGATCAACTCTTGTAATACTCATATTCATCAAGATCAATCAAGCAGGAAGTAGGGTATTACCTCCATAGAGAGGGCCCGAACCTGGGTAAACATCGTGTCCCCCGTCTCCTGTTACCATCGATCCTAGACGCACAGTTCGGGACCCCCTACCCGAGATCCGCCGGTTTTGACACCGACATTGGTGCTTTCATTGAGAGTTCCACTGTGCCGTCGGCAAAGGATTCGATGGCCCCTTCGATCGTCAATAATGACGCTGTCCAAGGAAGAACCTTCCTCCCCAGACAGATTTTTGTGTTCGACAGCTTCGTACTGCGGGCCAACTCGCTTGGCCATCTGGAGCAGGTCGATAGCTACGCCCCTGGCCATCAGGTCAGATTTGGAAGCTTAAACTACATCGCGGATGTCTGTGGAGACTTGATTTTCGATGGATTCGAGACTGCGGCGATCGCTACCCCTCTCTCCGATGAACATGATCTAAATCTGTCGTCGGATCACATCCAGGAGATGGATCCTGTCGCTGCAACGGCCTCAGGACCGAAGCAGATCGTGCCCTCTGAGGCCACAAGGTCTGCGGCGTTGGAGCCGCACATGGACTCGACATCCGACAATGCTTGCATCAATGGAACTCCGGACTCGTCTCCGGCTACACGTTCTGGATCAAGTGCGCCTGCGGACACCGAGCTGGATCGGTTATCGATTTTCAAATTTAGCGCCGCAGACATCTTCCAGCATTCACCTTTGGGTGATGTACAAAATTCTTTGAAGAACTTGTCCTTGGAGGAAGACTCACAGCCGAACTATGTTCGGTTCGAGCTAGAGGCGGACAACGAGGAATTTTGCTTCCCACCCGCCACCCACTTCATAACTACCGTCGACGACTTAACCGACGTGCTTGACTATGGCTCCAAAGACATCGCCGGTATGGACGACGATGCCGACAATGAGCAAGGCCAAGACCCGCCGTTCACTGGACGTTGGACGGCCACCTCTTCGTACGACGTGTACATGGTTGATACACCCAAAGGATCTGGCGACGACAAAGAAGAGCCAGATAAGAACAAACCCTCTGAGACGCAGTCCAAGAGCCGGCGCCCCAAACGCCGTTCTAAGCCTCGTCGCTCAAAGGATGGCAACACTGGCACCGGAGAAAATAGTACTCCCGGCGACGCCGAAAACAATGAAGACCCTGTCGGAGCTGCATCGGAACAGGAGGAACATGACAACACGCAAGACAACCCTGATGAACAGGCCATAGAAGATAACTCGGAGGACGATAGTTACCATCCACCCTCCGAAGAGGAGACAAGCCTCGGCAACGAAGACTTCATCGTGCCGGAGGACCCTCTGGAGCAGGAGCGCTTTAAGCTTCAGCTCATAGCCACTGCAAGGAGCCTGAAAAAGAAATAGCGGCAGCTTCAAGCTGAACAAGATCTGCTCATTGACAGATGGACTGATGTCCTGACCGCCGAAGAATACTGCCTCAAGCGCCCAGCCAAGAGCTACCCAAAACGCAGACTGCTACCTCAGTTCAATGAGGAGGCACCAGATGACATATCTCCCTCGCGCAATACGGAACGACCACCATGTGGTCGAGACAGGGCGGCCGACCGGCCACCCCGCGGTCGGGCTAAAGCGGCAACTCAGGCCGAATAGCAGACCGCCCCACCACCCCGTAAAAACAAAGACGGAGGAGTTCGAGGTCACGCGTATGACCTCCGGCAGACCCTGCACAGTAGAGCAGGACATACAAGATCGATCTACGGATCGCGAGGGCGTGCCTCGACGCACAATGATGGCTACCTATTCAGACGTGATAAACCCAACCACGCCCAGGCCGAATGCCGCAGACGGACTCCATTAGAGCTACGCCGCGACATGGCCCGGTACAGAGGTGCCGCACACCCTCTCTGCTTCACAGATGAAGTACTGGATCATGAATTCCCCGAGGGGTTCAAGCCCGTCAATATCGAATCATACGACGGCACAACCGATCCCGCAGTATGGATCGAGGACTTTATTCTCCATATCCATATGGCTCGAGGAGATGATCTCCACGCCATTAAATACCTCCCACTAAAGCTCAAAGGGCCAGCTCGGCACTGGCTTAACAGCTTGCCTGAAAACTCCATCGGCAGCTGGCAAGACTTGGAAGAGGCTTTCCTTGATAACTTCCAAGGAACTTATGTCCGGCCACTAGACGCCGATGACTTAAGCCATATAGTTCAACAACCCGGAGAATCAGCCAGAAAATTCTGGACTAGGTTCCTAACCAAAAAGAACCAGATCGTCGACTGTCCGGATGCCGAAGCCCTAGCGGCCTTTAAGCATAGCATCCGAGACGAATGGCTCGCCCGCCACCTCGGCCAAGAAAAGCCGAGGTCCATGGTAGCCCTCACGGCACTTATGACCCACTTTTGCACAGGAGAAGATAGTTGGCTGGCTCGCAGTACAAACACGGCCAACGAAACAAGCCCCTCCGAGGCCAAAAAGAGCACCGGCAAGCTCCGGCGCAACAGAAACAAACGCCGAAGCAATGGCGATAACACCGATGACACAACAGTTGATGCCGGATTCAGTGGCTCCAAGTCCGGCCAGCGAAAGAAGCCCTATAAAAGGAGCAGCGGAAAACCATGCAGCTTGGACCGCATACTTGATTGTCCTTGCCAAATACACGGCACCACAGACAAACCGGCCAACCATACTAACAGAGATTGCCAGATCTTTAAACAAGCCAACAAGGTACATAGCAGAAACAAAGAAGGGGAATCACAGAGCGAGGACGATGACGAAGAGCCCCGGCAGCCGAACATCGGGGGGCAAAAGAAATTTCCCCCTGAAGTCAAAATGGTGAACATGATATACGCTACACATATTCCCAAAAGGGCGCAAGCGCACACTCAGGGACGTCTATGCGCAGAGCCCGTCGCCCCGAAATTTAATCCGTGGTTATCATTCCCGATCACATTCGACCGCCGAGACCATCCAACTAGTATCCGGCATGGCGGTTCAGCCGCACTGGTCCTCGAGCCAATCATCGACGGATTTCACCTGACTCGAGTCCTAATGGACGGTGGTAGCAGCCTCAACCTGCTCTATCAGGATACAGTACGTAAAATGAGCATTGACCCCTCACGAGTCAAGCTCATGAAGACTACCTTTAAAGGAGTCATACCAGGCGTAGAGGCCCGCTGTACGAGCTCAATAACGCTGGAGGTAGTATTCGGTTCCCCGGATAACTTCCGAAGCGAAGAACTAATCTTCGATATCGTCCCGTTTCGCAGCGGCTATCACGCGCTGATCAGACGAACCACATTCGCTAGATTCAACGCGGTGCCTCATTATGCTTATCTCAAGCTCAAGATGCCCGGTCCACGTGGTGTCATTATAGTAAATGGAAACACGGAACGCTCCCTCCATACAGAGGAGCGCACCGCCGCCCTAGCAGCAGAAGTACAGAGTGTCCTTCTCAAGCAACACTATAATCTGGTTGCCGAGCCCCTGGACATCATTAAGAGGGTCCGGACTACACTGCAGCAGGACAGCTCGGCTCGTCACGGCCAAACTAGCAAATTCGGCCTCCGTCCCAGCCCCGACGAAGCAGTGGTATTAGTACCACGCGCATATAAGCCACATACTCATGGGTACTGACGGAGGCACAACTCGCTCGCAATCCACAGTACGGCTTGATAGACCCTGGGATTCGCACGCTTCTGCTTTTTTCTTTGTACAGGTTTTCTTCTCTTTTCAAGGGCTATACGGACGACCTGCTTGCAGAACACACTAAGGAGGCAAGGAGCTCTGGCATACAAGGGAACCCCCAGGTGGTTTCTAATAAATGATTACCATACTTGTTTTACATACCCGCATGCAGCTCACCCTTGGTTATGGCATTTTAAATAGCCTTACTTGCTTATCACATTACTTGTACAAAGTACGCTTCGACGTACTGATTACATCACAACGGCGAATAAATGGTGGCGTCAGCCCATTACTTCATTTTTTCCGTTTCCTCACCTCAGTATCTATTACTCATTGCACACGTACACCATGGCATGTACTAAAACGCCAGGGGCTTAATTACACCCCGCATCACGGCAATAAAAGTCCGAACACTTTTACAGTATGGTTCGGCACCCCGAACTTATAGCATTATATGCATCGGCTCCGAATCATGTCTTTGGTCAATAGTTGGGTTGCCCGGCTCCTGTGCTTACTACCTTACGTTTCGCTATATCGGCTAGGGTAGTAAAGGGAGAACTACTGCGATTGTGTCCCGGTTCTTCCGGACGAGCACCTTAGTAGAGAAAGCCGAAAACTGACTGTCATGGTGCGGCGAGAGCCGGTCGGCTATTCGAGGGGTTCTAAATCGTTAGAGATTTTTCCCGCTTCTTGCGAAGAATCGGTTCCTCCGATTGGGCGTGTATAGCGCCCCTAATTCGGCCTTCCGAACACCAGGGGCTTCACCAACTTTATTAATTGTCAAACTCCTATGGCTAAGTGAGGGCGGTAAAGGTCGCATAGCCTGATTGCCTTGTTCGTTGCGCTAAACACCTCCTTTAAGGACCAGAATATGGAGTAAAGAGTGTTTAGATTTATCCCGAACACCCCCGTACTATCTACGTGGGGGCAGAAGCCGACGACTGGTCATCCCTCAGATTTAATAAACGGCCGCACAGGAGGTAAAATTTAAATCATAAACATTATACTACATAACATCTTTGTTCCATATCACAGGGCAAGATAATACACATGTTCTTATGGGAATATAATATCCTTCGAACATTGCTCCGCCGCAAGGCGGGACCCCTCCAGGACACCATCAAAATAATGCTCGGGTCGACGATACTCCTTGCCCTCCGGCGGTCCCTCGGTCATCAGCTTCTTGGCATCCAGCTTCGCCCAATGCGTCTTGAAGCGGGAAAAGGCCATGCGCGCACCTTCAATACAGACCGACCGCTTCACGGCTTCGAGCCGCGGACAGGCACTCACAAGCCGCTGCACAAGTCCGAAGTAGCTGCCAGGCATAGGATCGGCAGGCCACAGCCGGACAATAAAGTCCTTCATGGCTAGCTCTGCCAACCTGTGCAGCTCGACCAACTGCTTTAGCTGGTCGCTGAAGGGCACCAGATGTTCGGATCCCAGATATTGGGACCAGAACAGCTTCTCCGTAGACATCCCTTCTTCGGCTCTATAATGCTTGGCCGCATCCGATACACTGTGCGGCAGACCTATAAATGCCCCTGGAAAACCAAAATTCAGGATAAGTACAAGGGACGTTTCTTCTACATATTTGCTCGGCATGGTGAAGGACTTACCCGCCGCAATCTTCTGGGCCACCTGAATTTCCTGGAGGGCGCTCTGGGATTCGGCTCGTGCATCCTGCGCGCTCTGGCAAGCCTTCGCCAATTCGGACTCTTGCGCCTTACAATCGCGCTCCAAGGACTCAAATTTCTCTATCGCGCTCTGGAGCTGTTGCCGCGCCTCGCCAACCCGGGCCTCGTGCTTCTCGCACAAAACGCGTTCCTTGGCCGCTTTGTCTTCGGCCTCGGCCAGCGCCTTCTTAAGGGCTGCCACCTCGGTCGTGGCCCCTAATAAAGTTTATGACAATTTAAGTCCGGTCGCACTATTGATTTTTTCAAAATGTACCCACAGGTTACTGCGTACCTTGGCTATCCTCCAACTGCTTCTTCACGCGGCCGAGCTCCTCCTCTACCCGCTCCAGTTTCTTCTTCAGTCCGGAGACCTCCGCAGCATGAGCAGTGGCAGCCTACAGCGATACCTGCTTATTCACATAGACAACTCATGTTAGACTCCTGCGATTTTTTGATCCTCTGTTCGGCTTTTCTTCCCGAACACCAAACAGAGTATAAGGGGCTATTGTCTATACTGTGATATTTTTTACAATCACATTGCTTACCTCAAAGCCCATTAGAAGGCTAGTGCAAGCTTCGGTCAGTCCGCTTTTAACGAACTAAACCTTCTCTATTACCGTGTCCATAAGGACACGATGTTATTCCCAACAGTTCATCCACGATAGAGGCGCCTCGTAGCGCCTCCAGCAGATTATCCGGTGCCTCTGGTTGGACAGAGGTCATCGGTGGAACAGGCACACTCCCTCCTTGTGGGGAATGCCGTTCGCTGGACCCCAGAGCCGTGTAGACTTCCGGGATGGTATCCGGCTGAGGTCCGAAGGGAACTCAGGCCCTGTCACCAGTCCCCATGGGGGCTTTTTCCCCCGTGTGTCCGGCGTCCGAGGAGTCATCCTGGGGCGTCACCCCGATGATCTCCGGAACCTCCCCCGGCCTGGGAAGGTCTTTTTGGACACCACCTCGTCATCACCCCTGGGTGAGACGGAATGAGCAGGTGGCGGAGACATGCTAGCCATCTCATCCGTGTCCAGCGAATCCTGTGTCGAGGATCGCGGGGAGCCATCGCGCGCCGGACTGCAATGACAAAAGTTTACAATATGTCAATATTACAAACCAGGAAGGCCAGACGTTTGCGAATTCTGGTACTTACGAAGGGGCCCGAGGCTTGGTCCGGCGAGGTCGTTCCGGACTACTGTCAACATCCCACGCGGAGTTATCCGCGAGGGAGCCTTTAACCCTCTTAGGCGTTTTCGCCTCCGGGCTCGTGGGGGCCGCTCTCTTCTTCCTCCCCGCTTCCGGTGGGGAGTCATTTTGTTCTTCCTCTTCATCATCGTTGTCAGCGGACAAAGAGGAAGTCTCGCTTCCGGACGTCACATCCGGAGTACTTCTCCGGCGAAGGCCCTTCTTGGCCCCTTGGGCCGCCTTCTTAGCCGTCTTCTCCGGCACCTCATAAGGCGCCGGGAACAACATTTTCTCCAGTAATGGAAATTCTTGGTCCTCGAGCAGCGGAGCCGGACATTTAATCTCCTCGGCCACCTTGATCCAGGCCTGAAAACAGGGGAAGGAAGCTTAAATTTCCTCTCGAAATATGCTAGTAGGGGGTACTCCTTGAAAACATTAAAGAAACTAACCGGGTTGGGTTGGCGTTTTAAGCTAAGCCCGCGATCTTCGGTCGTAGGCGGCGGCGTCTCGCCGGCCTTGAAGAGCACCCTCCAGATTTGTTCGTGCGTCGTGCCGAAGAGCTCTTGTAGCGTCTGGTGCTTGGCCGGATCAAACTCCCACAAATAACAAGTCCGGCGTTGGCACAGAAGGACACGGCGAATAAGCATGACCTGGACCACGTTGACGAGCTTGATTTTCCTTTCTATCATGTTCTGGATGCACGTATGGAGCCCAGTCAGCTCGTCCGAAGGACCCCAGGTTAGGCCCCTCTCTTGCCAGGATGTGAGCCGCATCGGGATTCCGGATCGGAATTCGGGGGCCGCCGCCCAGTTAGCGTCGCGCGGCTTGGTGATATAGAACCACCCCGATTGCCACCCCTTCACCGTCTCCGCAAATGAGCCTTCGGGCCAAGTGACGTTGGGCATCTTGCCCACCATAGCGCCTCCGCACTCTGCTTGTTGACCGCGCACTACCTTTGGCCTCACATTGAAGGTCTTCAGCTACAGGCCGAAGTGAGGCGGGATGCGGAGAAAAGCCTCACAAACAACGATGAATGCAGAGATGTTGAGGATAAAGTTGGGGGCTAGGTCATGAAAATCCAGCCCATAGTAAAACATCAACCTGCGGACGAATGGGTGAAGGGGGAACCCAAGCCCGCGGACGAAATGTGTAAGAAACACAACCCTCTCGTGGGGCTCGGGAGAGGGGACGATCTGTCCCTTGGCCGGGAGTCGATGAGTGATCGCTTTGGCCAGATATCCGGCCTCCCGGAGCTCCCTGATATCCTTCTTCTTGACAAAAGAGGCGATCCACTTACCTCCAGCTCCGGATCCGGACATCTTCGGAGTACTTTTTCGAACGAGGGAAAAATTAAAGCTTGGGCGCTGGAGCTCAAGGACGGAAGGGCTGAGGAAGAGAAAGGGCGTGGGTGAAAGAAGGGAATCCTTACCCCCTTATAGAGGCCGCGAATGTCAAACGCCTCCCCACTCGCCTTAAACTCGCTTGTTCCCAATGTCTGTGCAAACGACATGGTTGGGTTACCCACGCCCGCATTGATGAGGATCCCGCAATAAGGGGACACGATCTCTGCTTCGACAGGACGTGCCAATAGCAACCGCGTCTCGAAACGTGGGGTGGCAAATGTAAAACGGTTCGAGATTATGACCGGACAGACGTGGCGTCAAGTTGTAAAAATCTGTCAGCAGATTAGACTCATGCAAATATTAAATTCTCTCTGCGGTTGTGTGTGGAATGCGTTACAGGTCCGGATACAATCATCACATCCGAAGACTATTTTGGAGTTCGGAAGAAGGGGAACCCGCCTTGCAATGCCGAAGACAAATCTGCGCGCCGGACTCCTCGTCATTGAAGCCAGCTTCAGGGGCTACTAAGGGAGTCTTGGACTAAGGGGTCCTCGGGCGTCCGGCCTGTTATTCATTGGGCCGGACTGATGGGCTGTGAAGACATGAAGATCGAAGACTATACCTGTGTCCGGATTGGACTCTCCTTGGCGTGGAAGGCAAGCTAGGCAACCGACTATGAAGATTCCCTCTTATGTAACCGACCCCATGTAACCCTAGATCTCTCCGGTGTCTATATAAACCAGAGAGCATAGTCCGGATAGAGAGATACTCATTACCATATTCACATAGGCTAGACTTCTAGGGTTTAGCCATTACGATCTCGTGGTAGATCAACTATTGTAATACTCATATTCATCAAGATCAATCAAGCAGGAAGTAGGGTATTACCTCCATAGAGCGGGCCCAAACCTGGGTAAACATCATGTCCCCCGTCTCCTCTTACCATCGATCCTAGACGCACAGTTCGGGACCCCCTACCCGAGATTCGGCGGTTTTGACACCGACAGCTGGCGCCGGCGCTTTGGTGGTTCGTCGACGGGCTTGTCCTTACCGGGGTTCTGATTATCCTCGTCGTCCTTTTTATCAGGAGTGTCCACCATGTACACATCATAGGTGGAAGTGGCCGTCCAACGCCCTGTGATAGGTGGGACTTGGCTTGATTTGGCGTCGGCATCGTCGTTCATACCATCGATGTCTTCGGATGCGTAGTCTAGCATGTCGGTTAAATCCTCGATGGTGGCTATTAAGTGGGTGGTGGGTGGGTCATAAAATTCCCCGCTCTCAGCCCCCAGCCCATGCTGGGCGCAGTTTGGAGGTAAAGCTTCCGTGATGGCGAGAGACCGCATTAAGCCCAATGCTTCGTCTAAGGGTCAAAGCTGGGTAGGAGTCTGCGGATCTGCATGGCTGAGTTCGCTGATAGACACCTGGTCGGGCCCGATCGACACAGACATCGAAAGTTCGGAGTCGTCGCCCAGAGGCAAGTCCAAGATCGCGTCTGGGTCTCCGGTCGGATGTCCATGATAGAAAAGAGTCCGGCGGGGCTGATCCTCCCATCTTCGGACAATACGACCTGCTCTAGATCTAAGGCCGAGGCGGGCGCGAGTGTCGACCCCTTGAGGGGATCTAAGAGCGGATCCGAAGAGCTTCCTTCATGAGGGTAGGGGGCAGCACTCGAGGCCGCGAACCCCTCGAAGATCAGATCTCCTCGGGTATTGGCGACGTAGTTCAGATTTCCGAACCTGATCTGGTGGCCGGGGGCATAACTGTCGACCTGCTCAAGGTGGCCGGCCGAGTTGGCATGAAGCACGAAGCCGCCGAACACAAAGACCTGTCCTGGGAGAAAAGTTTCCCTAGACACAACATCATCATTGATGAAGAGGCGAGCCATCGATCCTCCTGTTGAAGACACAACGGAGCTCTCAATGAAAGCACCAATGACGGTGTCAAAACTAGCAGACCTCGGGTAGGGGGGCACAAGCTGTATGTCTGCGGATTGATGGTAATAATAATCAAAGGGACACGGTGTTTACCCAGGTTCGGGCCCTCTTAATGGAGGTAAAACCCTACTCCTGCTTGATTATATTCGATGGGTATAAGGGTTACAAGAGTTGATCTACCTCGAGATCGTAGTGGCTAAACCCTAATCTCGGCTAGCCTGTCAATGTTCTGATCCTGCCTTTGGTCTAAACCCTCCGGTTTATATAGATACCGAAGGGGCCTAGAGTTGTACAAAGTCGGTTAAACAGAAAGGGAATAATATACCCGGACACCTAAACTTGTCTTTCACGTATACGGGAGTCCCAACCAGACACGAGAAGTGGTCTTCTTCCTTCTATCTTGACAGCCCATTAGTCTGGCCCATATCGAATAGATCGAACTCCCGAGGACCCCTTAGTCCAGGACTCCCTCAGGAGGCGCGAAAACGGTTCGACATGATAAAGAGCTAGATGTGACGCTTCGCTAAAAAAAGTTGTCAGTAAAAGATAGGGTTTCTTTTTTATGCTCTGCCTTCTGTGGCTAAAAGTTATATTAACAATACAGAGCCGGATACAGTTCTTCTGTGCAGAGAATTATTCTAAAATGTTCAGGGGAAGGAACCCGCCTTGCGACGCCGAAGACAATCTGCATGCCGAACACATCGCCATCGAAGACTGGTTCAGGGGCTACTGAGGGAGTCCTGGATTAGGGTGTCCTCGGGTGTCCGGACTGTTTAATGTGGGCCGGACTAATGGGCCATGAAGATAAAAGTAGAAGACTTTTCCCCCGTGTCCGGGTAGGACTCCCATATGTAAGGAAGGCAAGCTTGGTGTCCAGATATGTTATTTCCTTCCTTTACAAACCGACTCTGTATAACCCTAAGTCCCTCCGGTGTGTATATAAACTGGAGGGTTTAGTCCGTAGAGGCTATCAGAATTCTCATAGGCTAGACAGCTAGGGTTTAGCCATTACGATCTCAAGGTAGATCAACTCTTGTAACCCCTATACTCATCAAATACAATCAAGCAGGACGTAGGGTTTTACCTCCATTAAGAGGGCCCGAACCTGGGTAAACATTATGTCCCACTTGTCCCTTGTTATCCTGGATCCTCAGACGCACAGTTCGGGACCCCCTACCCGAGATCGGCCGGTTTTGACATCGACAGGGGGCGCATCATCCCCTTGTGGATGGTTGTGTTTCCCCTCTTGGCCCATAAGGCCCATATCTTTTGCCGGGGGTGCCCGGAACCCCTTCCGGTGACCCGATAAGTACCCAGTACCCCTGAAACACTTCTGGTGTCCGAATACTATCGTCCTACATATCAATCTTTACCTCTCAACCATTTCGAGACTCCTTGTCATATCAGTGGTCTCATCAGGGACTCCGAACAACATTCGGTCACCAAATCACATAACTCATATAATACTATATCGTCATCGAACGTTAAGCGTGCGGACCCTACGGGTTCGAGAACTATGTAGACATGACCGGGACACCTCTCCGGTCAATAACCAATAGCGGAACCTGGATGCCCATATTGGCTCCTACATATACTACGAAGATCTTTTTGGCCGAACCGTTATGACAACATACGTAATTCCCTTTGTCCATCGGTATGTTACTTGCCCGAGATTCGATCGTCGGTATTTTCATACCTAGTTCAATCTCATTACCGGCAGGTCTCTTTACTCGTTCCGTAATACATCACCTCATGACTAACTCCTTAGTCGATTGCTTGCAAGCTTATGATGTGTATTACCGAGAGGGTCCAGAGATTCCTCTCCGATACTCGGAGTGACAAATCCTAATTTCGATCTATGCCAACTCAACAAACACCTTTGGAGATACTTGTAGAGCATCTTTATAATCACCCAGTTATGTTGTGACGTTTGATAGCACACAAGGCATTCCTCCGGTATCCGGGAGTTGCATAATCTCATAGTCGAAGGAATATGTATTTGACATGAAGAAAGCAATATCAACAAAACTGAATGATCATTATGCTAAGCTAACGGATGGGTCTTGTCCATCACATCATTCTACTAATGATGTGATCCCGTTATCAAATGACAATTCATGTCCATGGTTAGGAAACCTTAACCATCTTTGATCAGCGAGCTAGTCTAGTAGAGGTTCACTAGGGACGCGTTGTTTGTTTATGTATTCACACATGTATTAAAGTTTCCGATCAATACAATTCTAGCATGAATAATAAACCTTTATCATGAATAAGGAAATATAAAATAACAACATTATTATTGCCTCTAGGGCATATTTGCTTCAGTCTCCCACTTGCACTAGAGTCAATAATCTAGATTACATTGTAATGAATCTAACACCCATGGGGTCTTGGTGCTGATCATGTTTTGCTCGCGGAAGAGGCTTAGTCAACGGGTCTGCCACATTCAGATCCGTATGTATCTTGCAAATTTGTGTGTCTCCATCCTTGACTTGTTCACAAATGGAGTTGACGCATCTCTTGATGTGTTTGGTTCTCTTGTGAAACCCGGATTCCTTCGCCAAGGCAATTGCTCCACTGTTGTCACAAAAGATTTTCATTGGACCCGATGCACTAGGTATTACACCTAGATCGGATATGAACGCCTTCATCTGGACTCCCTCATTTGCTGCTTCCGAAGCAGCTATGTACTCCGATTCACACGTAGATCCCGCCACGACGCTCTTCTTGGAACTGCACCAACTGACAGCTCCACCATTCAATATAAATACGTATCCAGTTTGTGACTTAGAGTCATCCGGATCAGTGTCCAAGCTAGCATCGACGTAACCATTTACGACGATCTCTTTGTCACCTCCATAAATGAGAAACATATCCTTGGTCCCTTTCAGGTACTTAAGGATGTTCTTGACCGCTGTCCAGTGATCCACTCCTGGATTACTTTGGTACCTCCTTGCCAGACTTATGGCAAGACACACATCAGGTCTAGTACACAACATAGCATACTTGATAGATCCTATGGCTGAGGCATAGGGAATGACTTTCATTTTCTCTCTATCTTCTACAGTGTCGGGCTTTGAGTTTGACTCAACTTCACACCTTGTAACACAGGCAAGAACCCTTTCTTTGACTGATCCATTTTGAACTTCTTCAAAATTTGTCAAGGTATGTGCTTTGTGAAAGTCCTATTAAGCGTCTTGATCTATCTCTATAGATCTTGATGCCCATTGAGGAATGCAGCTTTGACGTCCATTTGCCAAATTTCATAATCATAAAATGCGGAAATTGCTAACATGATTCAGACGAACTTAAGCATCGCTACAGGTGAGAAGGTCTCATCGTAGTCAACCTCTTGAACTTGTCAAAAACCTTTTGCGACAATTCGAGCTTTGTAGACAGTAACATTACGATCAGCGTCATTCTTCTTCTTGAAGATCCATTTATTCTCTATGGCTTGCCGATGATCGGGCAAGTCCACCAAAGTCCATACTTTGTTCTCATACATGGATCCTATCTTAGATTTCATGGCCTCAAGCCATTTGTCGGAATCTGGGCTCATCATAGCTCCTTCATAATTCGTAGGTTCGCCATGGTCTAGTAACATGACTTCCAGGACAGGATTACCGTACCACTCTAGTGCGGAACATGCTCTGTTCGACCTACGAGGTCTAGTAGTAACTTGATCTGAAGTTTCATCTCATCATCATTAACTTCCTCTCCAGTTGGTGTAGGCATCACGGGAACGGATTTCTCTAATGTGCTACTTTCCAAATGGATAGAAGGTACAATTACCTCATCAAGTTCTACTTTCCTCCCACTCACTTCTTTCAAGAGAAACTCCTTCTCTAGAAAGGTTACATTCTTGGCAACAAAGATCTTGCCTTCGGATCTATGGCTGAAGGTGTACCCAATTGTTTCTTTTGGGTATCCTATGAAGACGCATTTCTTTGATTTGGGTTCGAGCTTATCAGGCTGAAGCCTTTTGACATAAGTGTCGCAACCCCAAACTTTAAGAAACGGCAGCTTAGGTTTCTTGCCAAACCACAGGTCATACGGTGTCGTCTGAACGGATTTAGACGGTGCCCTATTTCACGTGAATGCAAATGTCTCTAATGCATAACCCCAAAACGATAGTGGTAAATCGGTAAGAGACATTATAGATCGCACCATATCTAATAAAGTAGGGTTACGACGTTCGGACACACCATTACGCTGTGGTGTTCCTAGTGGCGTGAGTTGTGAAACTAGTCCACATTGTTTTAAATGAAGGCCAAACTCGTAACTCAAATATTCGCCTCCGCGATCAGATCATAGAAACTTTATTTTCTTGTCACAATGGCTCTCCACTTCACTATGAAATTCTTTGAACTTTTCAAATGTTTCAGGCTTGTGTTTCTTTAAGTAGATATACCCATATCTGCTCCAATCATCAGTGAAGGTCAGAAAATAATGATACCCGCCGCGTGCCTCAACACTCATCGGACCGCATACATTGGTATGTATTATTTCCAATAAGTCATTGGCTCGCTCCATTGTTCCGGAGAACGGAGTTTTAGTCATCTTGCCCATGAGGCATGGTTCGCAAGTATCAAATGATTCATAATCGAGTGATTCCAAAAGTCCATCTGCATGGAATTTCTTCATGCGCTTTACACCAATATGACCTAAACGGCAGTGCCACAAATATGTTGCACTATCATTATCAACTTTGCATCTTTTGGCATCAATATTATGAATATGTGTATCACCACAATCGAGATTCAACAGAAATAGACCACTCTTCAAGGGTGCATGACCATAAAAGATATTACTCATATAAATATAACAACAATTATTCTCTGTTTAAATGAATAACCGTCTCGCACTAAACAAGATCCAGATATAATGTTCATGCTCAACGCTGGCACCAAATAACAATTATTCAGGTCTAAAACTAATCCCGAAGGTGGATGTAGAGGAAATAAGACATTTACACTGGCACCAAATTGAGTTTTCAATGCATTTATGTGCACAATTCAAATCTGTGTCCTTGGTTGCATGCTTATAGGTCCCATGCAAGAAATGGGAATGAATGTCAAACACCCTGCCATCGTTACTCGGCCGCAAACATTGAGATACCTGGTTTTTAAATTCTACTAAATCCAAAACTCATCTGAAATTCATGAAACTTGGCATGCTATCATGGAGCGGCATCAACATGCCGTGGTAAAAAATTTGTCCCATTTGCGGCAGGTTTGGGTATAAGCTTCTCACAAACCAAAGCTTCTCACAACAAGCCTGATGGTTTCGGTAGGGAACGTTTCACCTTTCTGGACGAAACGATATCCGTTGCCTCTTCTTGATTTCAATTTTTTTCTCTAGTGTCAACATAGAACAATAGGAGTGTTGTGTTAAATTTTGGAATTTTTCGGGGTTCGTTTGGACATTTTTATACATTAACTGGCTCTTCTAGGCATTTTATGTGCATAATTCAAATTTGAACTACATGCACACTCCAGTGCATATAAATTGGTTGAAAAATCAAATTTGTGTCCCTGGGTGCATGCTTAGGTCCCATGCAAGAAATGGGAATGAATTTCAAACACCAGGGCATTGTTGATTGCCGGCAAAATGTTGAGATACTTTGTTTTTAAATTTTAGTAAATCCAAAACTCGTCTAAAATTCATGAAACTTGGCATGCTATCATGGGATGGCATCTGACATGCTGTGGTATTTTTCGTGTCCATTTTGAGAGAAGGCGTACTCAAATAACAGCCAACAAAGGCATTTTGAACAAATAGCTGCCACTCTAACATCGCAAACATTATAGATAGAACACCCGTATGTAAAGTGACAGCTTCCCCAGTAAACCAAGGGAAAATGTGCCGAGCAGGATTTGTACAGCTCTTCATCATAAACGTTTTAGATAGAACACCTGTATGCAAAGTGAGAGCTATGGTAAGCTAAGGGAAAATTCGTCATGCAGGATTTGTGCATCTCTTCGACGCAAACGGTTCAGATTGAATAAGGTGTGCAAAGCGAGACTTCAGCGCTAAGCCAAGAGAAAATTTGACAAGCAGGATTTGTACCTCCCTTCAACGCAAACGGTTTTTTTGGATGACCCGTGTGCACCCACTTACGGAAAATTTGGTAAGATTTGCATCTGTCATATTGGGTATATTGCCATTTGTCAAACTAGAAAGATTGACATTTTTTGATCTAGTAACATTGCCATTTGTCAATCCTTGTAACACTGCGGTTTGTTAAAATATGCACCTAAAAATCACTAGCACTATCTAATTTTTGCAACTAAAATTCAGTAATTAAGCATAGATTTCAATCATAGATTAAGCAGTCATTCTTAATTTATACAAACAGTTCAACTCGACAGCTGAACCGACCAAACTTTTCCTCAATTGTTGCCAACCACGTACTGAAATAGCTAGTTCAACTATATATATTAGCTAATTTTAAGTACGTTGTACAGTTCCACCACATCTATAGTGAGATGAACTAAACATAATAGCCCCTAAATACTACTACTACTACTATGGAGGGGCTTTGTACAACTTCCGGCAGCCTCTCCTCTGCCGAGTGCACTCAGTAAGAGGAAGAGGAGGAGAAGCCTACCGACGAGCTGGACAACTGCAATACGGTGCCTGCCGCTGCTGCACAAACGCCCTCTGCCGCTCCAGACGACCCCTCTTGAAGCGGCCGGACTGCTCGTAGATCTCCTGATTCCTCGCCTCCGCGTCCGCGTGTGCTGCGGCCACGACTGCGGTAAGGCTCTTTGCATGCTCGACGAGGCGCTCCTCCTCCTCCCGGAGGAACTCGATGTAAAGCAGAAGGTCACTAACGCACGTGCGGGCCTCCACCTCCGCCTCCCTCCTTCGGGCGCCAGTGGCGGAGCGGGTGATGATCCTGGTGGTCGACAGTGGGCTGGCGGCCATGGCGGCCGGTGATGGGGTGGCGGCCATGACCACCACCTCCCGCCTTCGGGCCGCAGTGGCGGAGCGGGTGATGGCCACGTTGGCCAACAGTGGGGTGGCGGCCACAACGACCACCTCCCACCTTCGGGCCACGGCGACGGCGCGGGCGATGGCCCTGGCTTTCGACGGTGGCGTGGCGGCAACGGCGGCCGGCAACAGCTGCCGACGGGCAGTGGCGGCGGAGCGTGTGGTGGGTGTTCCGCGCACACCCAACAGGGACACCACGCGCACTACACTATGGCCGGGACTGCACCACTGCCGTGGTGTAGCCTCCGAGCTGGAGCGGTCCTCTAATGACGACGGAGTGGCTGAGCGACGACGACGGACCGGTGCCATTGGTGATTGTGGGAGAAGCAGACGAGATAAGCTACAAGGAGGGAGGGGAAAATGCGATGCAGGACTCGCCGGCCGTGAGGGTTTACATAGTAGGCTGGTAAGCATTGGGATTTTGGAGGATTTCACCGAGTCGGGCGGGAAGCTTGCGCGGGAACCTACGCGATTGCGCGGGAACGGGCTCGCCACCGTTTGGCCAAAAGAACGCCCCTGCGCGCTACTCAAGCTTGCGCTCGAAGCCGTCTGCAGTAGCGGGGTGACAAGATGTGCGAGAGGAGGATGAAAGGACACGTACACATACGGTTAATAAAAAAGTTTGCAATTTAATTACCTGCTATACCCCCATCCTGGTTTATAAGTAGGATTTAACTAATAAAATACGAATGCATGTCACCAAAGATTATATCGTTCGATTCGTATTTGAACATAGTTTCCAGTTATATAATTTTTGTAACATGCATTAACATTTAGTTGGTTAAATTTAAGGTCAAAATATGGCACAGAATATAAAGGGGACTAATAGACCAAGACGGCGGTAGTAGCACATGGCCGCTCTCTACGGCGTATCACACATATCTTGTTAAGTTGAACCTTTTCTATTGTGTTGCCTAATCACACACAGTTCATCCTAGTGAACTGTATGCCGTATATCGCACACACCCTCATCTGGCTGTCCATTTCTGTTGTTCTGCATCATCGCAAACAGTTCTTCTTGATTAACCATTTGCCACTCATCCAATGGAGGGAAGCTTCTACATTCACGGGGGACGTGGCATTGACCATTGGGCGGGCGTGGCATTGACCATTGGGCGGCAACAGTCGGTCATCCGAGTGCGTAATAAAGGATGCAAAGAGGGATCCTACAGCAGCAAGGACCAGCTTCCCTACCGATAGCTCATCTAACAGAACTCCCAAGTTAGCTGTGCTGAGGCTTGAGTAGTCATCAGATGGGTGACCGGATGGGAAGTGGGCTCGATGTTAAATTAACTGATTTGATGGATCGCTGTAAACATTTAATTGCATTGAATGTATATAGTGGTTCATCATATTAGTTGAATTAACCTCGAGGTCCTTGTTTTTTAATTTTTGACATTTTTTGTTTTTTGAACACATGTTGATTGACTTAAAGAAGGTCTATCTCGTTACTTTTTGATAATTTTTGTTTTTTGAACACATGTTGATTGGCTTGAATGAAGGTCTATCCTGTTACTTTATGACATGTTTCCAAAACATGGACCTCGAGGTTAATTCAACTAGTAGGACAGAGCACTATATACATTCAACGCAATCAAATGTTTTGCAAAAAAAGTGATATGGTTTTTGTGAAACTTATAAAGTCATGTATGTCAAATTAACCTCTGTGTACTTGTTCTCAAATTAACCTCCAGGCCTGTTTGCCGCGTATCACATACATCTTGTTAAGTTGAACCGTTTATGTTCTCTTCCCTAATCGAAAATAGTTCATTCGAGTGAACCATATGTCGTATATCACACACACCTTGATCTTGCTGACCATTTCTATTCCTTTCCCTAATAGCAAACAGTTCATCGAAGCGAACTGTATGCTGTATATCGCACACACATTGATATGGCTGCCCATTTCTGTTGTTCTGTATAATCGCAAACAGTTCGTCTGGATCAACCGTATGCCCAACATCGCAGACGCAAGTAAATCTGAACCGTGTTTGATGTACCCGCCATCGCAAACGTTTTGCATCTTTTTTGATGGTTTTTTACATCACCATTTGCAATTAATGCATCGCACACAGTTTCGTCAAAGGGTCTCTGATCGTAGTGTCGCGTTAGCAGCATCCTGCAGTAGTGGGCATTTCTTGTCGCTTACCACTATTACCAATTCTTTGACATTCATCACAAGATAAAACAAACTTACAGGCATCCTTGAAGAGACTAGGCCAATAAAAACCAGATTGCAATACCTTGTGAGAAGTTCTATCTCCCACATGATACCCTCCATAAGCTTTGGAGTGACATTTCCGTAGGATTTGTTCCTTTTCATGCTCAGGTACACAACGTCTAATAATACCATCTACTCCTTCTTTGTAAAGATGTGGGTCATCCCAAAAGTAATGTCTTAAATCATAGAAGAATTTTTTCTTTTGTTGGTATGTAAAATTAGGTGGTATGTATTTAGCAACAATGTAATTAGCATAGTCAGCTGATACGTCTCCATCGTATCTACTTTTACTAACGGTTTTGCTCTTGTTCTGGACTCTAATTTTCATGATCTGAATGAAACTAACCCGGACTGATGCTGTTTTCAGCAGAACAACCATGGTGTTATTTTTGTGCAGATATTAAAGTTCTTGGAATGGAACGAAACTTTTTGGAGAATTTTTATGCAATAAAAGAAAAATACTGGAGCCAAGAACCGCCGGAGGGGGGGCCCTGTCAGGACCGGGTTTTCGGGATATTAATTTCCCAGAAAACGGCCTTTGTGCTCACCAGCCCCAGGATTACTGTTAGCTGATGAGGCACCAACTTGATACAAGAATTCCAAGCAAAGTACAAAATATGTAGTACAAGACCATTGTGGCCTAGGAGTACAACACTTGGTTTCTAGTGGTTGATGGCGGAAGCGGTTTGTGGTTCATCTGCGTCTATGGGACTCCATTTCCCACAAGAACAGCTGACCAGGATAACTCCTATCTTCGCGAGGCTGCTATCACCTTTACATGGGTTCCGGGGCTATCGTCGTAACGCTCTCTCCATGCACGAAATCTGGCCAAGACAATAGCCAGGGACAAGCCAGTGAGTACGTTTGAATGTACTCACAAACATTAAGAACACGGGTATAATATAATAAGAGATAATCATGCTTCGAAATATTTTATGCTGATAACGTCTGTCACGAAATAATCGAAATCCGTGGTGCACGCATGCAGGAAAAATATGAGCATGAAATACGGGAGTAGAAAATAGAATGCACTGATCGAGTGTCTGAAGCGATGCCTTAAAAAGGATAATAAGATAAATCATGCCTCAGTCGGGCGTCTGAGCGACACCACATAAAGGGCTTATGAATAATAAATAAATGACAAACATCGCCGCAGTCGGGCGTGTGAGCGACGCCACATAAAGGGCTTATAAAGGATAAATAAATAACAAACATGCCGCAGTCGGGCGTCTGAGCGACACCACATAAAGGGCTTATAAAGGATAAATAAATAACAAACATGCCGCAGTCGGGCGTCTGAGCGACACCACATAAAGGGCTTATAAAGGATAAATAAATAACAAACATGCCGCAGTCGGGCGTCTGAGCGACACCACATAAAGGGCTTATATAAGAATAATCACAGTGAATATCCAGGAGGTAGAACCGTCCCAGGGATACTCAATAATTCAAATAATGTAAATGGTCAGTCCATAATAATAATAAACATAATCCTCATACGTCACAGGTCATAAACAATATCTAGTTTAGCCGTTTCTCCATCCGAAGACCGTCACCAACATAATCATAATCCAATAATCTAGTCTAGCCGTTTCTCCATTCGAAGACCGTCACTATGTTCTAGTTTAGCCGTTTCTCCATCCGAAAACCGTCACTAGACCCATCTCAGACAGAAATCCTTACCCATGAACATGGCCATCCGAATATATATATTCTCTGCAGAGGGTGTACTCTTTACCCACGAGTAACGGATTTATTTAGTCCATCAGGACTAATTCCGCCTACGGCCTTTTAATTGAAAACATGCCTGACCTGCACACACCAGCTTAACTTACCGGTGTCTGGAATCACCCACGACACCTGTCAAGCAAAACTCTAAGTGGGGAGGCTACAACCTCGATGTAGCATGGGATCAAATTTATATCGCGCGCTCTAAGGGGTGCCCCCCTCTCGGTCCCAACCGGAAACACCCATGCCCCCGGACCAGGTGGCATGCCTACCGGATGCATCCGGTATCTTCCACCATGGCCTCTCTGTACTGTGTGTGCCTTGGTAAGGGATTGACAACTTACTGATCCGTACCCTGTCTGTGACAGGGATAAGTGGTAGTACAAAACAAGTAGGGGAAGTTACTAAACAAGACTCGACCTACGACCGACTCAGGTGGTCCAAGTATTCTCCGAATGATTAGCATATCCAAAAATGTTTCCATTCAACAGACAGAATCACTGCGCATCGAACCTCATCATGCCATACCGGACACACTCGTCTCGACGAGGAACTAGGGACAAGCTCGTGTCTACCCAAGACCACGAATCTCCCGTCTTCCTGCCGGTATGCATGAAAAGCTCGCGAGGATGATCACTATCACCAGCATATCCATTACTAACAGTAAAGCATCTCCAATATGCACTCATGCGTGTGACTTTATCGTTACATAGAAATAACGTATGCTCCAAGTTAAAGTGGTGTTGTAACCATATCAAAACACCTCACAAATATATTATGCCAGAGTTCAGAATGCTTGCCTTCAAGAGTATGCAAAGGGTGCACTTTTTGAAAGCTTTCTTCTCTCTCCATTTCCTATTTTAGAAAAAAATATTCAAATAACAAATATTTCAAAACCAGTACAAAAAGTTGTCCCAAATATTTTTGAAATAAATCTTAAAATAAACTAGATGAAATTTGAGAGAGGTAGGAAAAAGAATCAACTCGTTTGGAGTTTTATTTTAAAAGATATAGCCAGTCAAAGTTTGGTCAAAGTTCTGTTTTCAATAAAAACCAGAAAAAGAAAACGTTTCGGGGGAGAATACGCTTTCGAAGCATAGGAGACGTACTCCGGACTTTTGCGCTTTCACTTGACCAGAGTGGATGGGCGAGCGGGTCACTGACAGTGGGTCCAGGGGGCCCACTGGTCAGGTTTGACTGTCTCCCCCTCTCCCTCCTTTTCCTCTGCTCGAACGGGGCGGGACTCCGGCGATCGCCGTCGACGAACGGCGGCTCCCCACGGGTATCCGAGGGCGGGGATGGACCTGCCAGACCGGGGCGGTCCTCTCGGTGGTCGTTGGGTCGACGGTGGTGGGAGGAGTTGCCGGCGGCGAGCTCCGCGGCGGAGGGGGCTACGGGAGTGAAGTGGGTTTTGGGCTCCGGTGGTTTCCGATCGAGGCTGAGGCGCCGGGCAGCTCCGCAAGAACAAGGGGAAGCGAGTGGTGGCGCTGGATGGGCGGGGGAGTATCTGGTTGCGACGAATGACACCGGAAGGCAGCGGCGGCCGAACCGGCCGGAGGTGGGGGAGATGGCCCCTTCCGGTCAATCCACGGCTAGGGGAGCACTAGGGGAGAGGCCTAAGGTCGCCTGAGCGCTCGGAGGGGCTCGGGGTCTCCTTTTATAGGCGTTCGAGGCTGGTCCCGCGGCGGCCGTGGATAAGAACGCCGGCGACCGTCGCTCTGTAGCCGTAGGGCGACGTGGCGGCGACGAGTGCGTGCCGACGGGCTCCAGGATAAGCTCGAGCTGTTCACAGGGGCAGCTGGCGCGCGCGGGTGGCTTGGGTGGCGCCGACCATGGCAGGAGCTCGCTGCCGATGCCGGCGTGCCGCCAAAAGCTCTAACAGCGGCGCTGTAGGGCGCCAGGGGTGGCGTGGAGAGTGGGCGAGTGTAGTGCGTGGCTCTGTAGGCGAGCACGGGCCAGTGGCGGGACGCGGCGAGGGCGGCAGTGCGACACGGCGGCTCGGTGCGCGCGCGTGCAAAACGTGCGCTCTGGGCGCGCCCAGAGCACGCACGGGACGTGCTCGACGAAATGCCAGGGCAGCCTAGAGTGCGAGAGCGAGGCTGGCAATTAACAGGACTAGGATAGGGATGGCTAGGAGCTTAGTGGACAAGGTTGCTGGGTCAGGGGATCAAGTACACAGTGCAAACTAAAACTCATGCCAAAACAGACTATGCACACCAAGTGTTCGACAGAATGCTAAGTGCATCTAGGCAACTCTTGGAGTGGCCACAAACTCCAGATCAGGGTCTCCCTGGATGTAGGTGATGATGGCAGGATCATATGGGCAAAACCAGAAACTTGCTAGTGCAAGTTTTGCAAAACTACAGTTTTGGACAGAAAGAAAAAGGGCTCATTGCATGCACTTAAAATCCTCCAATGGGTCCACTCTCCTGGACTTAAGGGTTTTGTAGGGAGGGCTACCAGCAGGAAAAAGCTCATGGGCACTAGAGCAAAATAAAATAGGGTTGCAGTACAAATCACCAAACTGGACCAGAATGGAAAAGAGGTTGATTCACTCACATTTTTCAAAGAATAACACTGGGTTTTAGCATGAAGTTGAATTATATGCATCTACTGACATCTCCAAACACTTGGAAGAATTTTTAAAGGAATATTTAAATAGGTTGTAGTGCAAAAATGCCTACTGGACCAGATTTGAAAAGTTGATGTAGAGCTCAAAATCTCCAATAACCAAAAGATATTTCTGCATAAAAGTGATGTGGAAACATCACATGACATCCCCAAATTTTGGTGGAAATTTTAAATGCATTTGTCAAATGGTTGCAGTGCAAAACAGGCTCCAAATTTATGAAAAATCATTTTAAAAGAGTAAAGCTCAAGAAAAAGCAGTTTTGTAATTAAATCCACTGATAAAGAATTGTTTTATAGAGAGAGTGTACAAGTCCAATAATACTTTTGGAAAGTTTCCACTGGAGGTAAAAATGCACAATATCAAAAGGGTAAATCTAGACAAATGGAAAAGTTTAATCTCCTGGCAAAATTTTTAATTTATAAAACAAGGTCCAAATTTTGGGGTGTCACAGGCCCTGGGTGAGCACAACCCACCAGGGCGCCCTCCTCCTGGCAGGCCCAGGTGGGTTGTCCCCACCTGGTGGCCCCGCAGACCCTAACTCCGACACTATAAAATTCCATTTTCAGAGAAAAAAATCTGGGAGGAAGAATTATCGCATTTCACGAGACAGAGTCGCCGCCACCTCCTGTTCTTCACCGGGAGGCCAGATCTGGAGTCCGTTTGGGGCTCCGGAGAGGGGAATCTTCGTCATCACCAACCCTCCTTCATCGCCAATTCCATGATGCTCCCCACCGGGAGTGAGTAATTCCTTTGTAGGCTCGCTGGTCGGTGAGGAGTTTGATTCATATGTAATCGAGTTAGTTTTGTTCCGGTTCTTTATTAAAAGGAGGCCTTAATATCCCTTAGTTTCCTTATGGACCCCACTGTCACAGGAGGATAGGACAAAAGATGTCACGCAAGTTCTTTTCATAAGCACGTATGACTCTTTACGGAATACTTGCCTACATTATATTTATGAACTGGAGCTAGTTTTGTATCGCCTTAGGTTATGACTTTTATATGATGAATATCATCCAACGAATCCATCGATCCAGTGCCTACGAGTTTTTCACATATTGTTCTTGCTAAGTTACTATTGTTGTTGCTACTGTTACGCTTGCTACAAAATCATTGCTGTCACCGTTATCGTTACTGTTACTATCATCAATACTATCAACAATATCATATTACTGTGCTACTGATCATATTGCTGCATATATTTAATCTCCAGGTGTGGTTGAATTAACAACTCAACTGCTAATACTTGCAAATATTCTTTGGCTCCCCTTGTGTCGAATCTATAAATTTGGGTTGAATACTCTACCCTCGAAAACTGTTGCGATCCCCTATACTTGTGGGTTATCATCAGCATACCAAGGAGTATTATGAGAAACATTTATTGCAGTTATTTGTTCATTAGGTAAGCTATCATCAATAGGTAGGGGGTCATCAAGAATATTCTCTAACCTAGACAAGTTATCAGCTACGGGGTTCTCAGCTCCTTTCCTACCAGTAATATGTAAATCAAATTCTTGTAGCAAGAGAACCCACCTAATGAGTCTAGGTTTATTATCTTTCTTTTCCATAAGATATTTTATAGCAGCATGATCAGTGTGAAAAAGTACTTTGGAATCAACAATGTAAGATCTGAATTTGTCACAGGCAAACACAACTGCTAAAAATTCTTTTTCAGCAGTAGCATAATTTCTTTGGGCCCTGTCTAGAGTTTTGATAGCAAATGAATAACATTTATTTTCTTATCAACTCTTTGTCCTAGAACAACACCAACAACATAATCACTAGCATCACACATGATTTCAAAAGGCAAGCTCCAGTTAGGTGGCTGAATAATAGGTGCAGAAGTTAAGGCTTTCTTAAGTGTTTCAAAGGCTTCTACACAATCATCATAAAAAACAAATGGAACATCCTTCTGTAAAAGATTAGTAAGAGGCCTAGAAATTTTAGAGAAATCTTTAATAAACTTCCTATAGAAACCAGCATGACCAAGGAAGCTACGAATACCTTTAATATCTCTAGGACATGGCATTTTCTCAATTGCATCAACTTTAGCTTTATCCACTTCAATACCTCATTTAGAAATTTTATGCCCCAACACTACTGCAGGATGCTGCTAACGCGACACTACGATCAGAGACCCTTCGACAAAACTGTGTGCGATGCCATAATCGCAAATGATGGTGTAAAAACCGTCAAAAAAGGTGCAAAACATTTGCGATGGAGGATGCATCAAACACGGTTCAGATTTTAATTGTGTGTGCGATGCAGGGCACACAGTTCAGTTCAATTAACTGTTTGCGATGAGGACGAACAAAAGAAACGGGCAGCCAGATGAAGGTGTGTGTGATATACAGCATATGGTTCACTGGGATGAACTGTTTGTGATTAGGCAACACAAAACACACGGTCAACCAGATCAAGGTGTGTGCGATATACGGCATGCGGTTCACTCGAATGAACTGTATGCGTTGAGACATGAGAACAGAAACGGTTCAACTTAACAAGAAGTGTGTGATACGCGGCAAAAAGGTCTGTAATCGGAAATGTGTGCGAAGACCGATAACAACACAACCGATTACTGCTAACAAGCCGTGTGTGTTTTGGGCAAAAGATTGTTGGTATACAATTGTGAGTGATTGATGAAAACATCACCGACGGGTTCCATTGTTTAGTCGGTGTGCGATGTGATTTTCTTTGTTCGCACAACATCTACGCTCTGTCTACAGAGCATCAACATATATACTTAAAAATACAGCATTGCATAACCAAATTAAGCATACAATTACACAAGTGACTACACACATAACATTTCCACACACCAAAGTAAGCAATTACATGCATACTAAAGTAGGAGAAACGAGGATCTAATCATCTACTTATTGTTGCGACGACGCTTGCCATTGCTCTGCTTCCGGCTGGATCCCTGGCCATTTTGGGGAAGGAGGCACTTCCTCATGTCAACGATCTGCCTGTACATGTCGTACCTCGTGTACGCCTCCTTGGCCGCGTACACGACGTGAGCTTTGTCTAGTTTCTCCATCCAGGCCGAGTGCCAGGCACGCTTGTCCTTGTTGCACGAATCCTTCATGCCTCTGTAGTAGGGGTCGATGATGGCCTCGGCGAGGTGAACTAGTGAGTCCTTCTCATGCTCCTTGCTGCCCCAGATCTTGTATTGGCCCTAGATGTCAACAAGATTCTCGCAGGCAATGCCCGAATTCTCGAGCGCCTTTACATCGTTGGTGATCTCCACCGTAGCCAACATGTAGTGGGGGTTGTTGACAAACCTAGCGAAACGCTCGCAAGGCCTTGTGGCCAGGCAGTAGTGGTAGACGAGGACGTGGTGGCGCATGCACATCTGGGCAACAACGACCTTGGGACGAGACCCGTCATGAGCGTGGGTG
This sequence comes from Aegilops tauschii subsp. strangulata, assembly GCF_002575655.3. NCBI lineage: Eukaryota > Viridiplantae > Streptophyta > Magnoliopsida > Poales > Poaceae > Aegilops > Aegilops tauschii. Next base: position 465,977,020 of record NC_053041.3, read on the forward strand.
TACTCGAGGTCGAACCTGACCATCTTGTACTTCTCCTCGGCAAGCAAAAGCTCCATGATGTGGATGGAGTGCTCCACCCAGACCGGGTTGTTGGTTTACACCACCGAGAGGTCCATGAACCTTCTGTGGGTGTCCACCACGGCACTCACGGTGAACTGCTGCTTGTCGTCGGCAGCCGCTCGGAGCACCATTGGAGTCGCGCAGGATACCCTCTAAGAATTTCTCGTGGTGGGTGTGCTTATTGCAATGGTGGGGCGCTGTCGAAAGGTTGGCTGCTGTAATAAATGGAGGCCGGCCGGCCTGTAACCGTCACGTCTTGTCATGACATTCATAGCGGAGGATTCCAGTGCACGCTTGACAACACCGCACCACAGGCGTGGGCTTGAAGAGGCGCCAAATGTATCGTCGGTGAGCATGTTCCCGCGCTACCGTGCAGTTTACCGCGCAAGGTTCCCTCCCGGCTAGTTTGGCCACGCGTCGAGGGACAAATCATGGGCGTTTATTAGCAAAAAGCTTTGTAAAAACGTGGAATGACTTCGGTCATAAGTTTACCCGTGGGTGATAAGGTCAAAGTTACACAGAAGGGTGATGATGGACACTCGAGTGTGATAATTAATTCAGCGCTCTAGAGGGCACATGGTGGAAGAAACCAACTGTGTGCAATAATGTCGAAGATCGCAGTCGAGTTAGATATACAGATCGTGTGTTCTGAGATCAACAAGTTAAACCGATTCGAGAATTGTTAATAAAATCTAAGACCATTGCATATTAAGGTCAAAGTAGTGCTACCAATATACGAGTCTCATACGATGCCATTTGAACGATTGTACCACAAAAGCTCGAAATATTACAAGGCTCAAATTTGGAGATTACAAGGTTCAAACTGATATTAGAAATGAAATTCAACTCATCAGTTGCAAACGCTCACGTTGATCAGCTGAACATGGATATCAGAGAGGTTCAAACTAATATTACCACTTCTAAGTCTGGTTTCGAAACCTCTGAGAAGTCATGTATGGGGTTGACACAATGACTTCCGGTTACTCTGTCATCTAAAGTTCCAAAATGAAATTCAGCATTTTTGGAGCCTATTCCATTCTACCGCAGGCGCCAGCGCTGATCAACAAACCATTCATTTTTGCGAAATAAATGTAGGGCAAACCTCATTTCCTTCAGCACCCTTGCTCATAGAACAAAGAACCTGGCGAATATAATCTCCGGTAAGGTCCTCGGTAGGAGTTCAAAGTAATTTCTGAGAGATGCAGATCTAGGCATTCGACGTGATTGTTATATTGTATCACATTATCCACCACTGGGCCTAATCTTATCTGCAAAAGAAGAAAACGTGTTAGTGCTACATGCAGTGTTGAACATTACTACAGGTCTATTTGGTTTGCAGGATTTGTAAAATGCACTAACATGCCATCTTCGATCTGACATGATTAACATGGGCGTTTGATTACATTCTAGAAAAATGTAGCCTTCTTCACAAGAGGTTGAAGTGGATGAGAAGTTCCCTAAGAAAGCTAGTACAGATGAATCCAAAGGAGAAATGCTTATTGATTGTAACCATATGGATCAAGCAACCAATATGGGGGGTGGAACATGTATGTACTGAAATCCTCCAAAAGAATCCTTCAGAAATCGTAGTACATTGTCATTGTAAACTTGGAAAAAGGTGTCACAAATTGAACTCCCTTATGATTAACATTTAACAAGAAAGGAACATCACCTCGATATATAGCTTCTCCAGGCACGGAAAGCATCTCAGGAAACTGATAACTTGCTGCAGGTTGGGGCCGATAGATTCTAGTGCCAAGACCTTCACTGTGCGCAGTTTCGGGGTCAAGCTTGTCGGAATCATTTTCTAAATGATAGACGAACAAACATCTTCAAAATTAGAAATAATGTTAATTTGTAGAAGGAGAGGTAGAAGGCAGTTGTTGTACCTGAATGGGTGTGGATCCAATAACAACTTCAGAGTATTTGTCAGACGAGTAGCCCACCATTGTCAATTTCGGCGCAGAAATGACATTGATTCTTGTTGGACCTTCTTGATCAACTACAAGTAATCTCTCAAGTGCAGGTGTGTCCTCAATGACCATACCGTGGTACACATCTTGTGATGTCTTCCTGCCGCACCAGCAACACACATAAATAGTTCGGAGAGTCATGGAGGTGATGTGGAAGGTACTCAACCCATTGATCACCTGAAAACGAAGGTACTCGAGTGCAGTTCAGCCACGGAGCAGGCGCTCCATGTCACCGTTTGAGAGGCAGACGACAATGAGCTCGAGGCGCTTCTGTCGTGGTAGAATAAGAGCGGGCGCATCATTAAGGGGGGTGGCAGTTCCTGAACTTGGCGATGCGCAACATGGGCGCGAGACGGAGTGCGGACGTTGGTGGCGACCGCATATGCCCATCATCAAAAGTGAGCTCCTTGAGCTGATCTAGGGCGGGGGATCGGAACCAGTCGTCAAGCTTGGCTCGGTCCTTGCCGTTGGAACAGAACTTGCCCATTCTAAGGCCTCTGGTTGGGCCAAGGTGACTGTCGAGGATCTTGGAGAACGCATCCAAGCTTTTGCGATAGCCATGGCAGAGCTCGTGGGTGTCGATGAGGTCGAGAGGGCTGGAGTTCCATAGGGGGCGTCACCGCCAGGAAAGGACGGTTGTCCGCGCCCCATATTTGACTGGGAGGAGGGAGATGATGACTGTCAACATATCATCGGGGAGGCTACTGATAAAGTCTAGGCCTGCTGGAGTCACTTGCGGTTCTAGCTCGCCCCGCCTCCACTTGTTGGCAGTCCCATTCTCCACCTCCGGAGTCTCCTTGTCAGCGGCGCTTTCTGATAGAAATGGGAGTACAGGGAATATTTAGTTAAAGCAGGGTAATAGAAAAGTGTATTGGTAACTAGAAGTTATTGGGTAGGAATATAGTAAGAAAAGGGAATAACAATTGGTTGCTTAAATACTACACAATTCATTTGACATTGTTGGGTAAGTCAACATGCAGATAGTTGAAAAGAAAACTTACTTCGAACAAAGTCTGGACGGATGATTTTGTCGGGGAAGTTAGCATATCTCATGACCAGGCCCTTTTATGTGCAGTGCAATTTTAGTGCCAGATTTCAGTACATAAAACTTAGAAATTTCTTTCCAAAAGCCAGTGCCAAAATAGGAGTCACAACGTTCATCAAGTCTTACAGTAGCAACGATTGTAAATTCATGGTTTGTGTGCAGTATGACATCCGTGCAGTCTTGATCTATGTAAAGGGAAAGATTGTGCACTACACAATCTATTGCATAGCAAGGGATGCGCTGCAGAAAATGGTAGAATTGTTAAAGAAAATATGGTAACATGCAAATATGGGCTCAAATTGAAAGAACTGTACATCAGTTGAAATTGAAGGACAAACATCTATAATTAAACAAATAGGGTAAACATGATGTCATGGAAATATGAGAGTTATCGAAAGAACAATACATCATTAATTTGCCTAATATAGAAAGAAGAGGGGGACAATCCCCTTTGACGTATATGGTGCATGTGGCACCTTTTATCCAAATGTAGCAATATTTAGAATATGTCCAGGAAAGTAGGCCATGCCAACCGATTTAGGGTGAGATTGAACATACCGCGCGCGTCCTCAAGTGATCTTGTACGGTGAGATGGAATCTCTGGCGGAGGTCACAAAGTCCTGATGTGTCGGCGCACTGTACATTCTATGAATGAAAGAAACCCCTCAAATTAGCTCGAATAAAAATGAATTCACGACGATTTCCGCTGCTTGATTAAAGGAGGCAGATGAACTGGGATAAGAGATGAGATAATATCTCATTAAATTAGTTACCTTGTCGTCCATGAGAAAGAACCCTCAGTATGATAGATTCCCCAACCGAGCAGAGCTGGGTCGACCGCGAGCAGTGACGAGAAAGTTGATGGCGATAGGCGGCGGCAAGCGGAAGTGGCGAAATGCAGTGGGCTTTGCCGGCAGCCTGGCGGCGGCGGCAGGCGTTGAGCTAAGTGTTTACCGCCGTGATAGGCGGTGCCGTGGCATAGACGCGGAGGAGCTTGTGCAGGTGTGAATGGGGACCAGAGGGGGTGCCGGGTGGGGTGAGGGTTTTTGTGACGTGGGGATGGTGAGGGTTTTCTTTTTTCTTTTTTGAATTGGGTGGTGAGGGTTTTCTGTCCCACAAAGAATTTTGGAGGCGACGGTTTGCTAGAGCGAAACGTGTGTGATTGACGCAATAGGCAAAATGAAAGTCATTGCACACAATTCCAATTTTGGGAACCGTGTGTGATTGACGTACTACCTCCGTCCTCGTTTATTGGTCCCCCTTTGTAATTTTTACCAAATTTTGACCAAATATTTAACTAAGAAATGTTTATGCATGTCACCAAAAATTATATCATTGAACACTATGCTCAAATACCCATCCAACGATATAATTTTTGCTGACCTGCACTAACATTTTGTCAGTTAAACCTTTGGTCAAAATTTAACACAAGACGGAGGTAGATTCCATCAACTGAACTGGTTGCATCCATATCCCACAGTTAGACATAAGTAAACATAGATTAAACATACTCAGACGTCGATAATAAGCGTACACGTACATAAGCATAGTTCAACCATAAGTACATAGTTCAACCGTCATTAAGCATACTCAAGCTTACATAGTTCGATCCATCCCACGTCTCATCTCACATGCTGGCACGATCCTGGAGATTCTCCAGGTACTCGGTGTACGTGCCGTGCGCCACCCTGCGAGAATACTTCTGCTTGAAGGAGCCAACGGCCCGTCCTCTTCCATGCGCCAGAACACTTAGATACGCGTCATGAAGCTTGTGGTTGCAAAATGGGCATCGATAGCCGCCGTTCCAGGTGCTAATACGCCTGTTATCCATTCCCGCATAAAGCTCCCTCATGATTTGCCTCTTGTACATCCTCTGTCCATCTTCATCCTCGCTGTCCACATCGTCAGACTACACCTATACAAATAGTAAAACAAATTTGGCATCAAATCAATGATTACATGCCGTGAAGTAGGATTAGGAATTTATGGCTATTTATTTATACATATCCAGAGATTATGGTTCGATTTTTAAGCACAGTCGTCTATGTACAGACCAATCTTGAAGAAAGTAATGGAACAAACATATGTAGGTCATTCAAAATCAATTGTCAAGTCTTGGCTAGGAATTATTAGCACGAACACTAACCCTAGTCGGATTACTAGCAGAAATCATTTGCACAGATGAAACAACTAATCACTTATCACTTGTACCATTCAAACAATCAATACACTACACGGATCTAACGAAACTTACTCAGATTTCATGGATTGGGAGAACATAACCATAGGATTTCTATTCCAAAAAAGGGGGAGGCAGGAGTAACCAGAGAAACCCTACGATCTATTTGACACATAAATGGGTATAGATGACTAACCAGCTATCCGTCGTCGTCGGAGTCGTCGCCGGAGTGGTCGTCGGAGTCGTCGCCGGCATCGTCACCAGAGTCGGTGTGGAACTAAGCCTCCGGCTATGGAAGCTCGACGCCGTCGACGATGTCAGGTGCAGCGATAACTCATCGGCGGGGACGACAACCTCTGTCTCCATCTCCACGCCATGCTCCGGTGCTTTAGCAGCCCCGGCGTCGCCATTCCCTCCGATGGGGCGCTTCGGTAGCATCCTCATACACTGACGGCTTTGAGGACTGAGGGCAGCGTCGAGGATGCAAGCGGAGAGGGAGGATTGTCTATGTGTGGCGAGGATGGGGGGTGCATCCGCTCGGGCGCATCATTAATATGGAGTAGTGGGAGTTGTGGGAGAGAGGCGGGCGATGGTCAAACCGATGGCTCGCCTCCCGGTGAGCCTGCGCACCGGACTGCTGGCATGCCTACCAAAGTTTCACACAGCTACTCGCACGCCTCCCGATGACCCTGCGCAGCGAGCACGCCTCCGTCAATTCACACACCTGCACGCACGCCTCCCTGTCTGCCTGCGCGGCGGACTGCTCGCACAGCACACGGGTCGCGCGGCGGCACGTATATTGTTTTCTATTTGGATGATTAATGTTGCCGCTTTATTGCTTAACCGAAGCATGGCATGTATCCATTGTTGGTCTAACGCTCACGATCTGAATAAATAATCCGTTTGGGATATCGGTTCCCAATTATTAATAATCTCCCGTTCGTAATTAGATAAAGATTACATCAAAACTGGTCTCAAATTTGACAAAAAAAGTAAAATGTCACTTTGTATTGGTGTCCATATGACAACACGATAAATTTCATGAACTTCAAATAAGTTTTGGATGTACCATAATTTAAAAATCAAGATTCTCAATGTTTGAAATTTTTTGCACGGGGAGCAAACATGCACCCAGTGAGACACATGTGTTTTTGCAATCCATTTAGGTGCACTGTCACGTGTGCATGTAGCTCAAATTTGATTTTTGCACATTATACCCGTAGAAAATCAATCAATTAATGTACTAAAACGTCTTAACGATCTCTGTGATTTTTTCAAAATTAAAACGTCCCTCCTTTGGTAACATATGTTCACTGTGGGATAATTAATATGACATGCATCGTAGTTGCGGTGGATTCGCGGTGTGTGTGTGTGGGTGTGCGTCTGGGGCTGGCGGGTGGCTTGCAGTACACTACGAGTTGTGAGCCACCGTGTGGGTTGGCCGTTTTGTTAGGCAGGCAGGTGCCACATCAGAGTCGTGAAACCATTATTTAAAACATTACACATCCCTTTCATACATACATGTTTTGGCCACATGCAGTCGATGGTTGTTCTACACGACACTCGATACTCGCGTGTGACGCTTTCTGTGGGCCGGTGAGGTCGTCGTCCATCACTTTGACAAACAGCCGGCAGTGAAGTAAATTTGACCAGCAAGGTAGAATCTTTTTTGTTTGTGTTATGGTGGTATATAGTACGCGTCGAAGAGGTGGAAGGGGACTAGCATATATACTATACGTACGCGTCCGTGAACAAGTACACCTCACTCAGTGTCGGGACTTTTCGGTTTCCGAGGCACGTGCCACATCAAAATTGTGAAATTGCCTATTCAAACATCACACAACACCTCTTTGGGCCACATGCATGCACGCGGTGGTTATCCTAGCTAGGACACTCACGTGTGACGCTTCCATCTGTGGCCCCACGAGGACATCGTCGATGCATGCATGCATCATTTTGACCTACATCGGGAGAGGTTAATCAATTTTACCATCGATGAGTATTCTTTTGGGTTGTACATATTACGACAGGAGCATATAGTATGCGGTGAAGAGGGGGGAAGGGGGCCGTCATATGTAGTACGCTTCATGAACCTCGCTCTGTGTGGGTGCACGGTTTATGGGTTTTGAGGCATGTGGCACATCAAAGTTGTGCATTTTGGGTATTCAACATATATATGTTTGGCCCACATGCAAAACGGTGGTGGTTGTCCTGTCGCACCCACTTAAGCGGTTATCAGCGATATCTATGCTTTCCATCTGTGGGCCCGCTTGGTCCATCACTACTTTTTTCCTGACAACAAGAGAGGTTAATTTGACTTAGGAGGGGATTATTATTTTTGCTTGTAATATGATATATATATAGGTCATGCTCTGGGATGACATGCATGATATAGTTTGAGCACACACACATGCATGTGTACGAATGAATCCCTCCCATCGAGTCGAAGTGGCTAGTACAACGACACGTCATGAACCGATCTCGCTATGTGTGGGGAGCTAGTGTACGATTTTTGACGCACGCGCCACATCAATGTTGTGAAATGGTATTCGAACATGCATGCACGCATCACCTCCATACATATGCATGTAGTGGTTGCCTTCGAACGGTACACTCCCTCGCATGGTTATCAGCGACAAGCCTATATATTTGTGGGCCCGCGTGGACATCTATGATCACCTGGACCAACAACAAGAAAGGTTACCATGGAGGATTCTTGATTCGGTTCGTGTTATCGTAGTATAGGTCATGGTGAGATTCAGACCTTAAGTTTGAGTGCATATACTATGCACGCATGCATGCATGAATCCCCGTCGTTGGCTTGAAGCATGGTGTAACATACATACGCATCGTCAACCTAACCCTCACTCAGTGTGGGGATTTCTAGTTCAAAATCACGGTGCCACATCAAAGTTGTTCCATTGTTACTCAAAAACACACCTCTCCATACATATGTTTGGGCCACATGCATGCAGTGGTTGTCTTCGGGGACTAGCTACTTGCGTGATTATTGGCTAGCTATCCCATCTTCGGGGTTGCATGGACAACCATCACTTTGACCAACAACAAGAGAGAGGTTGTACGACCAAGGTGGATTATTCTTGGTCTGTTTTATGATCCATCTTGGTGAGATATGCCTCTCTGGCCTGCCGATTGAAAGTGTGTGTGTACGGGGGCTGCTACTTTGCACTTTGCTAGGTGAACCTCGGCTGGGGGAGGGGCATGCATTCATAGCTTAGGATTCCCTTTGGGGCGACACGAGGGGGGCTGCTAGCTACTTCACACTTTGCTAGGTGAACCTCGGTTGGGGGGGCATGCATTCATAGCTTAGGATTCCCTTCGTGCCGACACGAGGGAGGGGGGCTGCTAGCTACTTTTTGCACTTTGCTAGGGTGAACCTCGGTTGGGGGCATGCATTCATAGCTTAGGATTCCCTTTGTGCCGACACGAGGGAGGGGGGCTGCTAGCTACTTTGCACTTTGCTAGGTGAACCTCGGTTGGTGGGGGGCATGCATTCATAGCTTCTGATTCCCTTCGTGCCGACACGAGGGAGGAGGGGGGCTGCTAGCTACTTCGCACTTTGCTAGGTGAACCTCGGTTGGGGGGAGGGGGCATGCATTCATAGCTTAGGATTCCCTTCGTGCCGACACGAGGGGGTTGGGGGCAAGCAATACCGTGCGCTTTGCGAGATAGGTGCCACATCAAAGTTGCATTTGGTATTTGAAAATCAAACCGCCCTTTTCATACATAAATTTGGTCCACATGCAAGTGTGTTCGTGTTCTGACCCTCTCCCGCGTCACTTTTCGCCAAATTTATGAACATTAGACAAGTCGGATGATGCAACAGACACGGTTCACTCAAACTAACCGTGTGCCACGCCGGTGCCCCTGTCACGCACACATCCGCACAATACATTGGGCTCCACGAGGCTCCCCCCTCTCAAAAATATATGCCCGCGTCGAGGATTTTTCTGTTTCATAACACACGGTTGTTATCTCCGGACCGTGTGCGATGCTTCTGGTTCCCAATCCCGCCTGCATCCCTAGAAATATCTACCCGCCTCGAGGGTTTTTCTGTTTCATAACACGCGGTTGTTATCTCCGGACCGTGTGCGATGTTTCTTGTTCCCAATCCCGCCTGCATCCCTAGAAAATATCTGCCCGCCTCGAGGGTTTTTCTGTTTCATAACACACGGTCGTTATCTCCAGACGTGTGATGCACTATCATCAAAATTTTCAATAGCCCCATAATTTCACTCCCGCGTTTGACTCCCGCATAGTAAAATTTTCAGTACCCGCGTCATTTCCTCACACACCCCCTCCACACACACACACATACACACACACACACACACACCAAAACCTCCTCAGGCGTGCGCACACGTACACCCCCTCCCTCGCTCGAAACCCTAGCAAGGTCCCCGCCGCCGCTGCCGCCGCCGCCGCAAGGCCTCCATTGTCAACATCTTCCGGTTTGCCCGTGCAGCTTACCCACAGATCTCCATACCCAGGACGCCCTGAGTTTCTTAGATGACGCCTGCCAAACGTCCCTTTCCCACAGATCCTCATCGCCATCCCCATCCCCCACTCCAGAGCGTCGCAGCCTAAGCCCGGCTACGCTTCCCGTGGAGCTCGAGGAGCGACTGACCCAAAAGAGGTGTATCGCGGTCTCTTCGCCCGATGTCGCCGAGGAAGCTGACGACCATTACTCGTGGCAGGCACTCAAGCAGCGGGCTAGAGTATGCGGGCATGTCTCGGCCACCGATAACGACATTGAGGTCATCGACAGCGACGACCTGAGGCGGGCTATGTCACAGGTTAAGTGGCCCACCCCCAACCCCTCGGGTTCAACCGCCGTCGATCTCATCTATGGCCCCGCCGCTGATCTCCTCTGGCTCGCTATCAACAATTTGCCATCCTACATCGCCATCGAGCCCCTTTTGTCATTTTTGAAGGACACGTTCTACGACGCTGGCTTGGGATCCACAGCTTCCAAGTCAGACCTCATCGACGGCGACCACAAGGAGGGCACCCTCTCCGGCTCTTTCGAGGGGAAAGAGCCCATCTGCTCTTCCAAGGGGAAAGCGCCCGTCTGCGACATCAGGGAGGGCACCCTACAGCCGTGCTCTTCCAAGGGGAAGGAGCCCATCTACGACAACATGGAGCGCATCCAGGGTCCATGCTCTTGCCACGGGAACGAGCCCATCTGTGACAAGTGAGGAAACCCATGATTTGTTTTGTCGTGCCTCTTCACAGGGGGAAACCCATGATTTGTTTTGTCGAGTCCCTTTTGTAGTGTAGTGAGAATATGTCCAGTTTTAATTGCTATATCTGGTTGTTTACAGTATGCCTTGTTTATTTCAGTTGTTCACATTGTGATGCTCTATATGTGCAATTATTTACTGTGCAGTACACTTCATCAATCCAGTTTTAAACATACCGATAGGAATGCATATATTTGCTTGCTGTTAAGCCTGTTATAGCTAGCATAAGCCTCTTTTAAAGTTTTTTGATTGTTCGGTTGTTTGTAGTTAGCATATGTCCAGTTTCAAATGCTATCTTTGGTTGTTCGTAGTATGCCTTGTTTATTCCAGTTATTCACAACGTGATGTTCTATATGTGCAAGTATGATCTGTGCAGTTCAATTTCATCAGTATCAGTTTCAACAATACCACTATGAATGACTACATTTGGTTGCTGCATCTTGTAGTTAACACGCCTTTCCATTTTTATTTAACAATAACCAGTGTACTTAGACCGGCACAATACCAGTTTGAATGACTATGTTTTCTTGTTGTTAAATGTTAGGCCTGTTGTAGTTAACACACCTTTCCACTTGTTTTGCTTTACTAGCGTGCTTAAACCTGCACACTGAAGCTATCTTTCGGAGATTATTTTGTCTGCCATTGATAATTTTGGTTGATATTTAGCCTGTTGTGCTTAACATGCTTCTCGATGTACCTACACAGGACAATTTTGACAACGACTGTTGTTTTCCATCGAGGTTAGTTTCATCCCATGGCTTATATCTGCTCACTATTCAGGATATCGGTAGATGGTACCATATAGGCCGGGGCGTGATAAGGGACTAACCGGTGAATCGGACTTTTAACAGAATATATCTGCCACCCATATATCGTTAGGTTAACTAGGGCCATATGTAATATATCTGAGGCTACATAGCAACATGCACTGTACTTAATGTCTAAATATGCAATCCTAGGCTACATAGCAACAAGGAAGAGTGTTACATTAATGTTCTAATGATGTCTAGATATACGTAGAAGAGCAGCAGCAACAACAACAACAACACAACCCTGTTTGGATACTCAACTTAGCGAGAGGTTAGAGTTAGTTTCTAGCTCATGACTAACCCTGAACTAACTCCATCCAAAGAGTTGTTTGGATGGCAGGCTTAGATTGATAAGAAATGCACTAGGAGAACTAGCTCCAATTAGCACCTCTTGGGTTAGATAGTTTTTTTGGGTGGGTTATAGATGCAACTAGCTCAAACTAGCCCTCATGTTTAGATATACTTTAGGGCTATTTGAGCCCGAACTAGCTCAAACTAACTGTAACCCATGGATACAGCAGCAGTTAATCAGTCAATAATTTGTAAGAATGCACTAAACTCCTTCCGGCCCATAATATAAGATGTTAATTCATCTAATATGTGAGTATATTGGATGTTATAAGATACTCCCTCCGTTCCTAAATATTTATCTTTTTAGAGATTTCAAATGGACTACCACATACGGATGTATATAGACATATTTTGGGGTGTAGATTCACTCATTTGGCTCCGTATGTAGTCACTTGTTGAAATCGCTAGAAAGACACATATTTAGGAACGGAGGGAGTATTATAAAAGAGTGTTGTACTACATCATTGTGTAGTTGCTATTTAGCTTCTAATATTAACTTGGTGCTTTTAGGTACATATGTCATTGGTAAAGATCCACGCTTCGACCCTTTCTGCGTATAGGGCAATGAGATATCGATGAACCAGCATCAAGTGAGGAAGCTGCTAAAGATTGTTAGTAAAATGGGTCCAAAGATGGCAATTAAACTATTTGTTTACACTTTATCCAAGACAACATCGAACTGCAGGAAGGTAAGTAAGAACGCTGCAGCCTTCTTTTTACTGCCCATAATGAGTTGTGTTAGATGACAACGTATGAATCTTTTTCCTTTGCAGTGGTTGCCAAAGCAGTTTACTCAAGATTACCTCTCAAACAACATGATTGGTGGGCATGCAAAGGTTAAAGTATTTCTACCAGAACACGATGATTATCTAGATGTTTTCATGAAGACCGTGAAGGATGGGCGGTCGGCCATCACAAGGGGTTGGACTAGAGTCGTGCGTGACTTCTGCATGGAGGAGGGCACAATATAGGCATTCCGCTTCACCTTGTTCAGCAACCAGAATGTATTTCCCCTCTTTATTTACTGTTTTTAATAGTACAAGTATACAACCATGGTTCGTCATCTTTATTTGGTTCTTATGTACTTCTTGAACATATGTACCTATGAATCGAATAATGCATTGGTTGTTTGAACCTGATGGATATGAATAAAGCTGTAGCATACACTCAAATTCAAATTCAAATCTGGTACAATTTGAAATAGCAACAATTAAATTATGATGAAATTATGCTCTCCAGGTCGTTACAGCACACCCGGTTGGTAAAACACAAACGTTTGCAATATACACCATAATCCGAGATGGTTCACAGAGAGGAAACATGTACAAGCATGCACACAGTTGCCGTTTGCAAAGTGTGTGCGATGTCAGACAATATCACAAACAGTGCAGGCAAACTAAACGTTTGTGTTAGTTGCTTTATCGTACACGATTCGCAACCATGAACTGTTTCTGATGAAGTATGCATCGTAAACGTTGCACCACATAATAGTGTGTGCGATAGTTGTCGTGTACGACGATGTTACGATGGTCCGACGTTTCGTAATCCTGTCCGACACTCGTACGACGATTAGCTAATCTTCTTAATTAGTTATCGCATACGGTTTGGGAAAAGCAAATGTGTATGATTGTATGCTTATCATACACGTTCTATAATAGTGAACCGTTTGTGATGCGCCGCGCATCGTAAACGTAGCACCACAGAATACCGACTGTGATGGCAATGCAAGCACAAACGAGTAGGAGTACTGTAGGGTCCCTAACCCCGACGGTTTCTTGGTTGTGTGGGAAGGACCCCCCTGTCGCCGTCACTCACTAGGCGACGGTTCCAAATGCCGTTGCGGAAAGAGGTTAAAAACCTTTTGTATAGCACCGACGCATACTAGTGCATGACAATAACTTCATTAACCATAAAGTGGCACTTCTCCCAATTCAAGACAATATTAGTTTGCTCACATCTTTGCAAAACTCGATCAAGGTTGCTTAAGCAATCATCAAAAGAAGTCCCATAAACAGAAAAATCATCCATGCAAACCTCAGCAATCTTTTTACGAAAATCATAGAGTATAGCAGTCATACATCTTTGAAAGGTAGCAGGTGCATTGCATAAACCAAAAGGCATACGTCTATAAGCATAAGTTCCAAAAGGGCAAGTAAAGGTGGTTTTCTCTTGATCAGGTTGTGAAACAGGTATTTGAGAAAAACCAGAATATCCATCAAGGAAGAAAAAGTGTGTGTGCTTAGATAATCTTTCCAACATTTGATCAATAAAAGGCAAAGGGTAATGATATTTTCTAGTTGCTTTATTTAGTTTTCTAGAATCAATTACCATTCTATAGCCAGTAACAAATTTTTTGGAATAAGTTCATTTTTATCATTAGGAACAACAGTGATACCTCCTTTCTTAGGGACACAATGAACGGGGCTTACCCATCTACTATCAGCTATGGGATAGCTTATACCTGCTTCCAAAAGCTTTATGTCGGCGTTCTGGGAATGGGGGCCCCCAGACTTGCCTGCCTGCGGCCCACGACGTGGCTGAGCCAGCAGGCCGTACGGCCCATCTTCATCAACAAAGCATCCAAGACCCTCGCGAGGGGCCAAGCCTCACGAGGCGGACGACGCAAGACCTCCTCAAGAGTGGCCTAGTCAGGCAGGCTCGCGAGGAGCGGAGATATCAAGGCGGGGCAAACCTCACGAGGCTCTCATGACGTGAGCCATGACGATCGACACCAGGCGGGCGCCAGCGCGCGCAGCGTCCTTGTTTCCTCTTTGGTGCTAAGGAGGCAAGCGCATGCGAGGAGTACCGAGGCATCAGGCAAAGGTTGCCGTATCAGTGCAATGAGACCAAGACCAGAAGGATGGCAAGACGGAGGTCACCGTGGAGCCCAAGACGGCGTCACCACCAGAGCTTTTCGCAGGCGAAGACCACTTTTGTCAGGATAGCTTGTACTAGTTGTCCCCCTTCAAACTTGCCTGCCGTTGTTGGCTCCCTTCCCGCTCATTATTTAGGAAGAGGACCAGGGCCTCTATAAATAGGTCTAGCCACCACAGTAGTAGGCATCGGATCCAGAGACACGCACAAGTTCGCAAGCACAAGATCACCTCAACCTCAGGAGGCTGTTCTTCCCTCTATACTGTTTGTCAACAGCACAAGAGGCAATCCACCACCACCACACTGGAGTAGGGTATTACACCACAACGGTGGCCCGAACCAGTATAAATCTTGTGTCTTTCTGTGTTGCGAGTTCATCAAGTTCGTCCGTGAGATCTCAGTGAGCTAGGGCGTAGATCAGTAGGAGGGAAAGACTTCGCGCGCACCCTAGTGTTCGAACCTTAAGGGTTTGCCGGAACCCCACATCTGACATTTGGCGCACCAGGTAGGGGTGCGCCGGAGCTTCTTCTCCGCCAGCTAACTCGCCGACGCTCCACAGCCACGATGTCCGGCGACTCAAGGGCCTGCTCCGACCGCTGGGCAGCCTGGCCGGCCCGGGCAGCGCCGCCTGCCCATGGAGACCTCAACACCGAGCTCCAGGCGGCGCCGCGCCGCCAAACTCTGCCGGGCACGGGCAGCGCGACTAGGCATCGTCCACCCTCACCCCAAGGCAAGTACGATCCGCTGCAAGAGCAGCGAGCCATGCCGCAGCAACGGTGCCGCACTCGCGGCGGGAGCAAGCAAACATGCGGGCAGCACTCACGGTGGCGAGGGAGCTGCTGCGATGCAGGCTGATGGAGAGCGGCTGAGATGCACTGCTGGAGCGTGTTGTCGAGCTGCTGGATGCAGCGGCGTCGGGAGCACCACCTTTCTGCTATCGACTTGCTCCTCAGGCCACTACAGGGCCACACGGCGGGCCTCACCACAACCGCGGTCCATCAGCTACGCCCAGGGGCTTCATCAACATCAACACGGCCAGCGGCGTAGGGGGCTCCGCCGCCCCCATGTCGCCCACAACAAGCATGGGCGCAAGCGTCGCCCCCATGGTCCTGGCCGGATGCCACGCTGCCATCCTCAGGACGCGACCCTTGGCCGAGCAACATGGAGCGTGGGGCACTACGGCGAGGTGTTCGGGGTGATGGCCTTGGAAGCCTACGTGCCCCGCATGATGGACCAAGAGTACGCACCGGAGGACGACCCCGGCTCATTCGTTAGAGGAGATTGGGGAGAGGGGGCACTAGGAGCCGAAGCCTTCCAGGAACCAACGGAGAACCACGACGATCGCGCTGGTGATGGCAACTACAGGGTACCGCTAATCTCTCAGGAACAGGCTTACGCTAACCATGGGCTACAGGTGAATCAGGTTATAGCGTTGATCGACGACCCTGGCACGGCAACACCCCTTCCAACAAGGGAAACATGCTGGGGGCCGCCAGGAGGGAGCCAGGAGCAAGGTCACTCCCGCGTCGCGCGACGCCTGGCGACACCCGGAGGTAGGCCCTCTACCGCGGAGGCCTTGACGACCCTTCCCCCAGCAGAGGACCTGTGGTCACCGACGGCACCGCTGGCGTCCTCTTTCCCTCTTTTGTGTCGTCTTGGCGACCGGTCGGCTCAAAGGAGGTCAAGGGTGGCGCAAGGCGGGGCCCTCGTCTGGTGATATAAAGCAAGGCCGGTACCTGTGAAGAAGGCCCAGTGCCTGTGAAGCTCGCCACCCGTGACACTCTCACGTAATAATGAGTTGGAGCTGTACATGCCCCGGAAACTCAGGAGCGCCGACCTCAGGCCCTGGGGCTCCCTCCCACGCCTAGTGGCAGCACTTAGCTCCGCGCTGGTGAGAAGACTTGAAGACCAGAAGACTAGACTAGGTGCCGGACGCGGCCTTTTGCCTTGGATCTCTCTTTCTGTAGCTTTGCTTTATGGATCTGGATTTAAGTTGAAGCCGAGTTTTTATCGTCGCGCGCGGGGGGTGCCTTTTCTCGCTCGAGCAGTTTCTTGCCTTTTGGATCTCGTTTCGTCTGGGACTCATGTCCATCGCCCTCCCCTCATGAGCTCCTCGCGAGCGGGATTGCACGAAGCGCGTGCACGCCAGGCGTGTGCTAGCACTGCAACTGGTGCTCACCTTTTGTGGGGCCCTTCCTAATGGGGCGACAAGCTCCGCAGAATTCTCAGAAACTCGACGCCTCGCGACCCAGCTCAAAGCTGGCGCTGACTAAGGTAAACCACGACAGAAAACTCACACCTGGATTCACGAGTTCACGAGGACACGTACTCACATCACATAGGGAAGTGAAAACCGCAATTTGCTTACATGAGGGGCTCCCCCTCTCAAAATGCTCTTACAAGTTTTCCAAGGGCCACGCCCGAGTCTTGCGTGCAGGATGAAACGATAGGGAAACATGGGATCAGCCAGAAATGTCACTCGCTACATCACCCGCGGACGCGTCACTCGTGTCGTCATCATCTTCGTCGGCATTGTCGCCGCCGCCGGCGACGTCCCCATCGCCGTCGTCAACCACGTCGCCTCCGTCTGCGATGACCACCACCGCATCATCATCCAAAGTGAAGGCCCTGACCAATGCGTCCACATTGTCTTCAACCCAGCGCGCCAGGTCACCCCGTACGGCCGTGGGTACGGGGGCGATGGCGGCGTCGAAATCGAAGTTGGGGTCGGCATTCAGAAGGTGGCTGAAGACACGGGAGAAAGCGCGCTCAAGTAGGCCATGACCCCTTTCCTCCACAAGCTGGCGAGCTCTGGCGGATCGAACTTCCAGGCGCGTCACCACCTCGGTGAAGAAGGTCAGGTGGCTGGCATAGTCATTCGAGTGAGGAGTCGGCGCATCCACGTCGCAGATATGGCCCAGGGTGGTATTGGCCCTGTTCCGGAGATCCTGAAGCATAGGGGCATGCTCGCGCTCCAGTGTTCGTCATTGGAGCACTTCCTCCGTGTTTTGCCGTGCGACGGCCTCAGCGTCATCAACCCGCCTCCGAAGGGAACGCAGCTCGGCGCGGGCGGAGGCCATGTCTGCCTGCGTCGTAACCAGGGCGGCGGCCGTGGCTTCCGCATGCCTCTCAGCCTCATCCAACCTAGGCCTGAGGGCAGCGGCCCTGCCCACATCCTCCGTACCCGCGAGCTTCAGCTTCAGGTTATACCTACCCTCCAAGTCCGCGCGAACCTCGGCCACCCGGCGATTCACCTCCTCCTCAACTCTGGCCTCGCGAGCCCCTACGGCATCTTCTGCTTGAGCAACTTGACGCTCCCTTGTCTCCAGTTGCTCGAGCTCGAGGCTGCGCTCGACGGCTTCCAGGGCCAGCGCCTCATCATGCTTCCGGACCTCCTCATCCTCCGCGGGCGTCCCCCTCAGCAATGCAAGAGCGGCCCTGCGCGCCTCCACCTGCTGCTCAAGGGATGTGCTCCAGGTCTGGAGCTCCCACGCGCGCTCCTCCGCAGCCTTGCGACGGCGGTCAGCCTCGCGAGCCTCTTCCAAAGCTCGCGAGCGGGCTTCATGGGCGATCTTGAGGGATGCCTCGGCCTTCGCATTCTCAAGGTCGCGCTGATAGCGACCGAGGTTGATGGCCACCCTCAGCTTGCGCCGCTCCTCCACCAGCCAGAGACCCTCAGCCTCAAGGCGCGAGTCGACACCCGCGAGCTCTTCACCAAGTCGGCTCATCGCGCCCATCGCCTCCTGGAAGAGCTCGTGACGAACTACGCTCCGCCCATGCTCGAGATCGAATGCTCGGCCCACCTCGTCCTCCACCACGGGGGCTGCGGGCGGGGCACCAAGCGGCGCACCACCTCCCGGCAGGGGGCTGGCACTCAACCTGACGTCAGCCCATCCTCGCGAGGAGCCCAAGCCGATCGGGGCACGCTGCTTGAAGAGGAACCGAAGATTGAAGCCAACCAGCTGCTGACCATGAGCAAAAGAGGAGTCTTAGGCATGCCCGCCAAGCTCCGCGCCATACCGTGGGGGAGGGGTGGCCAAGCCGTGGGCTCGGCACGCCACGAAGGCGGAGACGCTCCCCCAACCGACCCCTCTCCAGGGGCGGCAGGCGGACCAGGAACGCTCAAGGCCGATGAGGGAGTTGATGAAGGAGGAGGCTGCTTCTCGGAAGACGAAACAGCTTCAATGGAAGGAGCCCTGAAGGACCGACGTCAGAATAAGGAGACTACACGCGGGAAGCCATGACAATAAGATACTTACGCGTCAACGGTTATGTACTTTCGCCGCTTCAACGGCTCGAAGATATTGCTGCCGCCAGGGGATCCTTTCCTCTTGCGGAGCTCCTCGAAGTCCACACAAAGACGACCGAAACGATGGACGTGACGACCAGTGCGCGGCGGGGCCGAAGAAGAGCTTGGAAGGATGTCTTCAGGGATGCCCTGTTGCGGCGAACAGCCGGGCACCGTCTCACCACAACCTCCCGAGGCCTCTAGAGCCTTGGCCTCAGGAGCCGCATGCCGCGCCTCCTCAGTGGCCGACGCCTCAGGAGGGGGGTCGCAAGCTCCCTAGGACGACGCCCCAGGACCACTGTGCGGCACGTGCTCCTCAGCACTTGAGCCACCAGCCTCTGTCAGAGCTCGCCCTCCTGCATCCCCACCTGGGGCGAGCTCGGCACCAGCGGCAAGGAAGGGAACGACGACGACGGGGTTCTCACGGGGCCCCACCAGGCCGATCGGCCGCAGCCCCCATTCATCAAAGGAAGGCATGCTCACGGCAAACTCATCTTTGTTCTTGCAGCGATACAGCAGGCAATTCTTCCCAGGCATTTTGGCCGGCAAAGGGACACCCGTCAGGACCTTGAGCACTGTCTGCCGCGTCCCGAGAGGGAGCCCAGACTCTTGGAATCTCATGTGGTCCTGACTGTTGAGCAAGGTCCACATTGGGCGAGAGTGGCGCTGAAGCGGAGCAACCCGGCGTTTGACGAACTCCTTCACCACCATAGGCGCGGTCACGCCACGGTCCTTCAGCAGCCTCAGCCTGGCCCAGACAAGAGCGAGGCGAGGGCTCGAGAGCTTCTGGTGGCACCAGCCGGAGTTTGGAATAGTGGGCCCTACCGGGAGAAGAAGCAGGGGCTGAGCATGCCGACATCAGCAAACACCCATCGCGTGCGAAACTCGCTCGTGGATGAAGGGAGCTCGAAGTCAATCCCCGCGCCCGCCGTCACGGCCACGGCTTGGAAGCTCACGCACCCTGAGCGTTGCTAAGGGTCGGTCAGGTGCAGCGAGAAGAAATGATGGAGGAGGGCCACCGAAGGAGCGATACCCACCATGGCTTCACACACGAAGGCGAAGACAGCAAGAAGAGCCACCGATTGGGGGTCAAGATGCAGCATATGGATCTGGTAATGCTCAAGCACCACGTTGAGAAAGGCGGAGAAGGGAGGAATCAGGCCGGCCCAGAGGGCATCTATGAAGATTGGGACCTCGGTGGCAGACCGGGCCGTGCGAATGCGAGACGCGGGCCAAGCCACCGTCTCTCCCCACTTGTTGAAGCTGGAAGCAAGCATCGGGCGCACCTTGTCCATGGACTTGTCGTTAAGCACCCGGGATCGGCCGAGCGCAGGCTCAACGGCCGAAGGCGCGCTTGGTGAAGGCATGGGTTTCTTCCCCTTGTCTACTGGTTTTGGCGCCATGGCAGTAGGGCTAGCAAGAGGCAGGTCAGATTGGAAGGTAGAAGCAGAGTCTCGAGGGAGCAGAGAGGTTAGGGAAGCAAGGCTCAGACAACGGAGGAATAACTGTGTAGGCCGCGGGGGCCGCATACCTAGGCGGATTCAGAGGCAGCGTGGGGAAGCAGAGACGCTCACGTCCAATCAACCGCCACGCGTCAATCGAGGCCGCATGCTTTGGGGTCCGCGACGCTCCGTACTTGACCCCTGGCTTCGCCGCGAAGCCAAGCCCGAGCGGACCTTGCGCCCGGGGGCTAGTGTTGGCGTTCTGGGAACGGGGGTCCCCAGACTTGCCTACCTGCGCCCACGGCGTGGCTGAGCCAGCAGGCCGTACGGCCCATCTTCATCAACAAGGCATCCAAGACCCTCGCGAGGGGACAAGCCTCGCGAGGCGGATGACGCAAGACCTCCTCAGGAGTGGCCTAGTCAGGCAGGCTCGCGAGGAGCGGAGATATCAAGGCGGGGCAAACCTCACGAGGCTCTCGTGACGTGAGCCATGACGACCGACACCAGGCGGGCGCCAGCACGCGCAGCGTCCTTGTTTCCTCTTTGGTGCTAAGGAGGCAAGCGTAGGCGAGGAGTACCAAGGCATCAGGCAAAGGTTGCCGTATCGGTGCAATGAGACCAAGACCAGAAGGACGGTAAGACGGAGGTCACCATGGAGCCCAAGACGGCGTCACCACCAGAGCTTTTCGCGGGCCAAGACCACTTTTGTCAGGATAGCTTGTACTAGCTGTCCCCCTTCAAACTTGCCCGCCGTTGTTGGCTCCCTTCCCGCTCATTATTTGGGGAGAGGACCAGGGCCTCTATAAATAGGTCTAGCCACCACAGTAGTAGGCATCGAATCTAGAGAAACGCACAAGTTCGCAAGCACAAGAGCACCTCAACCTCAGGAGGCCGTTCTTCGTTCTGTACTGTTCGTCAACAGCCCAAGAGGCAATCCACCACCACCACACTGGAGTAGGGTATTACACCGCAACGGTGACCCAAACCAGTATAAATCTCGTGTCTTTCTGTGTCGCGAGTTCGTCGAGTTTCCGCGAGATCTTAGTGAGCTAGTGCGTAGATCGGTAGGAGGGAAAGACTTCGTGCGCACCCCAGTGTTCGAACCTTAAGGGTTTGCCGGAACCCCACATCCGACACTTTAGTATTTCAGTTCTTACCACTTCTTTCATCTTAGGATTCAAGCGTCGTTGATGATCAACAACGGGTTTATCATTAGGTTCCATATTAATCTTGTGCTGACAGAGAGTGGGACTAATTCCCATAAGATCATCAAGAGTATATCCAATAGCAGCACGGTGCTTCCTCGGAATTTTCAATAATCTTTCTTCTTCATGTTCTGAAAGGTTAGCACTAATAATAACATGATATATCTTTTTCTCATCAAGATAAGCATATTTGAAAGTGTCAGGCAATTGTTTTAATTCAAACACAGGATCACCTTTAGGTGGAGGAGGACCTCCAAGAGTTTCAATAGGCAAATTATGTTTGAGTAGAGGTCGTTGTTCAAAGAAGATTTTATCTATTTCATTACTTTCATGCATATGCATATCATTTTCATGTTCTAGCAAATATTGTTCTAGTGGATCAGTAGGAGGCATGACATTAGAAGCCAGACCAATTATTTCATCCATATTAGGTAATTCTTTCTTATGAGGTTGCCAATTAAACTTGGAAAATTTAAATTCATGAGACTCATCACCAAAGCGAACATTGACAGTTTGTTTATGACAATTTATAGTAGCATCGACAATGTTCAAGAAAGGTCTATTACCAAGTTTAATAGTAACATCTATATCTTCTATCACATAAACAATGATAACAATGATCTCCTATTTTAACTGAGACAACAGGCATGCCAACAACAGGTCTATGTTTATCTTTTTCATCGGGTTTGGCAATTCTAGCAGCTTCATCGCAGAAGTAAATAACATGCGCATCAATAATTTCTACCAACAGATCATTAACCATAACAACAGTAGGTTCTACTTTAATTTGCTCATAAGGTTTAGGTGCTTTAATATTACTTTTGCAAACCACAGGTGAAACTTTAGCATGTTCCTTTATCCTAACAAGGAAAGGTGGCTTCTCAATATAAGCAGTAGGTACAACTGGGTCAACATTGTAAATAATAGTTTCATCTTTAACTATGACCAGTTCTTTAATTTCTTATTTAATAGGTGAGTGATATTAAAATCACTTCTCAGCGAGATCAAGATGAGTAGCAAATGATTCACAGAAAGAGGCTACTATCTCAGAGTCAAGGCCATATTTAGTGCTAAACTTCTGAAAAGCATCAGTATTCATAAAAGATTTAACACAATCAAACTTAAGCTTAATACCTGACTCCTTACCTTCGTCGAGTTCCCAATCTTTAGAGTTGCGCTTAATTCTTTCTAAAAGACCCCACCTGAATTCAATAGTCTTCTTCATAAAAGAACCAGTATAAGAAGTATCGAGCATGGATTGATCATCACGAGAAAGCCGAGCGTAAAAATTCTGAATAATAATTTCTCTTGAGAGCTCATGATTGGGGCATGAATATAACATTGACTTAAGCCTCCCCCAAGCTAGAGCGATACTTTCTCCTTCACGAGGCCAAAAATTATATATATAATTGCGATCACGATGAACTAGATGCATATAGGATATTTTTTGGGGTGAAATTCCAATTTCAGTCGGTTCCTGTTCCAAGATCCAATATCATCAAGGTGTCAAAAAAAAGATCCAATATCATCTCATATCCTATACCATGTTAATGCTTTTCCCTTCAAAGATAAAGGGAAAACCTTCTTCTTAGCTTCATCTCTGGGTAAACCTGCAAGCTTAAATAATCCACAAATTTCATCCACATAGATCAAGTGCATATTAGGATGTTCTGTTCCATCTCTTGCATAAAGGTTAGCTAGCAGTTGTTCTATCATACCCGAAGGAATTTCATAACCAATATTTTCAGTAGGTGCAGTAGGTTGAGGGGCAAATAGTTGTGGTTCCGGTCGAGGTGAAGATACCCCTAACAAACCCCTCAAAGGATTGTTTTCCATAGTAACAAGTGCCAATAAATTTCAGCATAGTATATAAATTTTCCTTGCCAAGAGCGCTTCACTCCCTGGCAACGGCGCCAGAAAAGAGCCTTGATGACCCACAAGTATAGGGGATCAATCATAGTCCTCTTGATAAGTAAGAGTGTCGAACCCAACATGGAGCAGAAGGAAATGACAAGTGGTCTTCAGCAAGGTATTTTCTGCAATAATTTGTAACGAGCAAGTAACAGTAACGGTAACAAAAGTGCAGCAAGGTAGCCCAATCCTTTTGTGGCAAAGGACATGCCAAAACATTCTATTATAATAAGCAAAGCGTTCTTCAGGGTACACGGGAATTTCACCATGTCACTTTCATCATGTTGATTTGATTCGTCTTCGCTACTTTGATAACTTGATATGTGGGTTGTCGGGGAAACGACACCTATGGGATCATGTAGATCCCTTCTACGGTTGGCGGGGTGAGAGGAGTGCACAAAGAGCAGATCTAACAATCAACACGATGGATTTTTACCCAGGTTCGGGCCGCTGAGCAGCATAAAACCCTAGTCCTGCTTTGAGTGTATATTGAGTGTTCTTGAGCTTCGGCTAGCTGCTACGCATGCAAACTGGGCCGGAAAGTCCAAAAAGTCTGAATCCTTCTCCAGTACACCTTGGGCCTCCTTTTATATGTCCAAGGGGTCGCCACAGCGGCACACAGGAGGTGTAAAGTAGCTATGCTTATCCCTGACGTCTTAGGACAAATGCATTAAATGCCCTGGTTACGTGCCCCTAACTTTATCGGGGACGGGAATAGAGCCGGTACCGTCCATCGCCGCCTCACCCCATCTTGACACGCATCTAGGCTGACGATGCAATGCCAAGCTGGCTGGCTAGCTGATGTGCTGGAGCGGTGGCAGGATCTTCACGAAGATCTGCATGCCACCACGCAGGTGCTTGCTAGGCTAGTAGGTCAGTCGCTGCGCTGGAGTGGTGGCGGAGCGCCGGAGCCTTGCCGCGCGCGAGTCTTGTCGTGGCCTCACAAACGTCCTTGCCGGGGCCTCGCAAACATCCCCGGTAAGGATCTTGCTAGGAACTTTGCCTTCTAGTCTTCACGAAGATCTGCATTCCACTACGCATGCGCCCGTGGGTCTTGGTCTTGACATTGTCGATGGTGTTAGAGCTCTCAACCTCAAGGGTGGTGGTCTTGTCAGTGCTTTGCAAGCCGTCCCGGCAAGGATCTTGGCGGGGCTTCGCGAGCCGTCCCAGCAAGATCTTGCCGGGAGTCTAGCTTGTCTTCTGCTCTCTGGTTACTATCTTGGATGCCGTCTTGGTCGTCTTGTATTTTGCCTCCAGCTGCCCCCGTCAAGCCTCGCCGCGGGTGCGGCTGCGACTGCTCATGCACAAGTAAGGGGTACCAAAGGGCCCAAACTTTAGTACACCGAGAGGAGCCCCCGGGCCTGGGCCATACACGAGTGCGAAGCGTCGTTGGGCTAGGCCCAAACAGTGCGCGGGCACGCGTGGCAGGGGTTAACTGATGTAATCATCTCGTCTGATGTGCTTCCCCATGACCCGCATTGAGTGCATGATGTGGGGGGTCGTGCGCAGAATGGCCGCAGCACGCCTGCGAAAAAACCTTCACATTGAACAGTAAAGAGGCAGCCCCACGTCTTCCCCATAAAAAGAGGAATCCGCAGGGGCACTGCTCATTTGCCCCCTTTGCCCTATCCAATCTTGGAACAACCATAGCCTTCTTCTTCCTCGAGCCCAAACCAGAGCTTCCTCCTCCGTCCACCGTCGTCGCGCCCTCACCACTCTCTGTCCCCCGCCCTTCCTCGGCTGCTATGGTGCCCAAAATGAGCAAGGGCAAGGGAGCGTCCAAGGCGAGCGAGGGGAAGAGGTACCGGAGAGCGAGCTGGCGAAGATGCGGAGGGAGCACGTCGTCTTCGATCTGACGCTCGACGCGCGTGCGCTCAGGGACCGGTATCAGTGCATGTCGGGGAGAGAGACGACGGGGCATCCTGCCACCCGCGTCATCCCTGCTTCTTGCGCCACGCCCGCCCTAGATAAATTCCCTTTCTTTGTCGATTATTTCACTGCGGGCTCTGCCCCCCATTTCGGATTTCTTCAACGACATCATGTACACTTTCGGCTTCCATCTCTTGGACTTCAAGCCGAATGCTGTGGCGTGCAAGTCTGTCTTCGCCCACCTCTGTGAAAACTTCGTCGGGGTGGTCCCCAACACGGCGCTCTTCCGCCACTACTTTGTCCCCCGCATCCTGCCAGGAGGGGCCCTTTCCGGCCGCGTCACCTAGATCCCGAGGGCTTTGAGCAAGAAGACGTACCCAAACGGGACCCACAAGGAGAAGTGGGATGAATGGCGACACAGGTGGTGCTGGATCGTGGAGAAAGAGCCGCAGCCGTCTGCATGCCCCGGCAGACGCAGCTGGTCCGTGGCGGAAACTGAGGTGACCTCGACCCTCAAGACGGGAAGCTCACAGTCGTAACCACCAGAATTCATCGCCTCAAGGCCGTCGGGCTCACTCTTGAGATGATCGGGGCCAACTTCCTCCGCCGCCGCATCGCCCCTTTGCAAAACAAAGGGATGCCAGTTTGGGAGTACCGAAACGCGGCACACGTCATGAGGTTGCGCCCCGGCCTGAACAACAACATGACGGTCATGCAGCACAGGGCTCTCTGCCAAAGGTTGTTCCACCTCAGGGCCGACAAGACCGAGAAGGCCAACAAGCCGCTCAGGTGGCCGACGGGCGTGATCCCCTTGTGCAACAACTCCGCTCTGACCTCAATCATCGCCATGATGATGGTGTTCAATGCCCATTGCCTTGCTCAGACCTGGGCTGAGCCAGACGCAGAGCAGGCACAGGAGTTCTTCGACAACTTGTCGAAGAGGGCCATCTGGGAAGAAACGCAGCTCATCCGCCCCACTACCGACGAGGAGGTGGCGTACATTGCCAGCAGGGTGGAAGAGGTAGCCCTTGCCGACGAGGCCGGCAGCATCGGCTTCCGGGAAGACGAGGCCGGTGCAGAGGAGGATTTTGCCGGGAGGGAGGAGCCCGCCGGGGAGCACAGTGGCGCCACCGCCGGGGGCCCTTCTGCTGAGGAGACAACCGAAGAGGCGGTTGAAGAGGCAGATGAAGAGGAGCCTCATGAGGAGCCCCCAGTCTCGGGGAAGAAGAAACACGTCCTTTGGCGCGTTGGCTCCGTCGAGCCGCTCCGGCAAGCCTCCTTGCGTGAAGAGGTCCCCGTCAAGGGGGCGGTCGGCAAGGCCACACAATGGCAAGAGGCCCAGCCGCAACCCGTGCGCCAGACGAGGCGCATGGCCGCCACAGCAAGGGAAGCAGCGGCCGCCGCCTCCGCCACGGCCAAGCGGCCCAGGTCTCCATCTCCTCCCCCTCGCATGGACACCATACCGGAGGCCGACTTCGACCTCTCCTCCTTCAGCCCAAGGAGGGAGAAGATGCCAGAAGAAGAAGTAGATGAGTAAGTATCTTTCCGCTTTCTTCATCCCCTTAGTCTTGGTTTTGATTATCTCATCTCATTTGATCTTGCTTTGGCTTATCCCCGCAGAGACACGGAGACGTTGGCGCAGAGGATGGCGAAGAAGGCCAAGACCTCAATGGGCGATGAGCCCCCGGCAAGCACCTCAAACGCGCCGGAGACGATCACGATCAACCCGGCTCTCAGCCCACGACACAGCACCCGACTCAGCCCCCAGCGTGAGCCCGTTACTCACTTTCCGCTGGCGAGCGTCGGGGTGTGTATCTTTACTCCTAACCTTGTCGGGTTTGCAGGAGAAGAGCAGCAATAGGAGGAGCCGCTAAGGGCAACCCACGACATGCCTCCTCCGTCAACCAGACCGCCCAGGAAGAGGTCCCCGGCAAGGGCTTCCACTGACAAGTCGCGCCGCCCAGGCATGGATCCCCGGCAAGGGCTTCCACCGACGTGCCCACTCGCGTGGAGGAAGAGCCGACGAGCACAGGCGTCGGCAGCTCCATTCCGGCAACGAGTGTAGTCGGGGAGGGGACCACCCCTCCATAGCTCATCACAGGTAAGCCACCTGCTTCCTGGCCTTTGTCACTTTTCCATGCGATCTTTTTCTCTCTTTTTGTTTGCTTTGAGCTTCAATCTTGGTTTCATCTTGTTTCTCCTCTTTGGCTTTTAGATCCCCCCTTGGTGGATCAGATGGATGTCGACGCCACCATCGAGGAGACCGCCAAGGATGCCACCGCTGAGGCCGCAAGGTTGTTGCCGATGAGTCCGCCATGGACGCGCAAGAAGAGGCCGCCAAGGGGTCTGCCGGGGAGGCCGGCAAGGGGGCCGGCGAACGTACTGACGGCATCCCAGCCATAAGAGCGTCTGGTGCTACATCGGTTCCGGAGTCCTCAGCTGCCGGGGAGATGGTAGTCAAAGAACAAACGTCAACTTCCGAAGCCCCCATCCCAGGCAAATATCTGAAGGTAGGCGACGATCTGTTTATCAGCATCCCGGGGACGGCAAGCGCCTCCAACAAGGAAGACCTGCAGCAGCGGTTCCAAGGAAGACCAGCTCTTCCAAGCCATGAGCAGCAACTTACAGAAGCTCCAAGCGCTTCACCGCACCCGCAAGGAGAAACTGGACTCTAGGGCAGCGGTTGTTGACGCGGCAGAGGCAGATTTCCAGAAAAGCGTTCAGCAGACGCAGGTCTGGTTTGCCGAGGCCCGACAGGAGCTGAAGACTAGCCAGGAGCAGCTGAGCCATTGTTGGAACAAGCTCCTCCTGAAGCAGTACGATGTCGAGAAGGTGTCGGTGGGAAACGACACCTATGGGATCACAAGAATCCCTACTACGGTTGTCGGGGCGCAGGGCTGTGAGAAGAGCAGGGATAACAGTCAACACGATGATCGTTTACCCAGGTTCGGGCCGCGAGGATGCGTAATACCCTAGTCCTGCTTTGGTGGTTGTATTTCAGAGAGTTCTTGAGCTCTCAAACTAGCTATGGTGGCTGCGTGGTTCAAAAGAGCCGAATCCCCCTCCATTATGCCATGGGCCTCCTTTTATAGTCGAAAGGGGCTGCCACAGTGGCACACAGGAGGTGGAAAGGTGTACAGTGCTACGAGCTTATCGCCCGTATTACAGGACGAGATGCATTTAATGCATCGCTTAGGTGTCCCCTTGCTTTATCGGGGGCGGGAACGAGGCCCGTCCCGTCCGTCGCCGCCCCTCCTCGCTTCGACACGCGCCCTGTCCAGCGATGCATGCGGCACCATGTAGGCAGGCAGGCTGCTGAGGTGGCGCGGTGGTGGAGCCTTCACGAAGATCTGCATGCCGCCACGCAGGCGCTCGCTGAGTTGGCCTGGTGTAACACCCACGATGCGGCTATATCTCCCACGTGTCGAGGAACGACTTAGAGGCATAACCGCATTGTGGTTTTGTCGCAAGAAAGGTCATCTTCACACAATCCCATGTAATGAACAAGAATGGGATAAAGAATTGGCTTACAATCGCCACTTCACACAATACATAATAAAATCATACATCATTCAAGATACACACATAGGTCCGACTACGGAACCAAAATAAAAGAAGACAACCCAACTGCTAGATCCCTGATCGTCCCAACTGGGCACCACTACTGATCAAATGGAAAAGAAACAACACAACGAACAAGATCTTCATCGAGCTCCCACTTGAGCTTGGTTGCGTCACCTGCACTGGTATCTTTGGCACCTGCAACTGTTTTGGAAGTATCTGTGAGTCACGAGGACTCAGCAATCTCACACCCGCGAGATCAAGACTATTTAAGCTTAAGGGAAAGGATGGGGTAATGAGGTGGAGCTGCAGCAAGCACTAAGCTTATATGGTGGCTAACATACGCAAATGAGAGCGAGAAGAGAAGGAACGGAGCGGTCGTGAACTAGCACTGATCAAGAAGTGATCCTGAACTCCTACTTACGTCAAACATAACCCAGAAACCGTGTTCACTTCCCGGACTCCGCCGAGAAGAGATCATCACGGCTACACACGCGGTTGATGCGTTTTAATTAGGGTCAAGTGCCAAGTTCTCTACAACCGGATATTAACAAATTCCCATCTGCCACATAACCGCGGGCACGGCTTTCGAAAGATAATTCCCTGCAGGGGTGCCCCAACTTAGCCCATTATAAGCTCTCACGGTCAACGAAGGATAAACCTTCTCCCGGGAAGACCCGATCAGTCTCAGAATCCCGGTTTACAAGACATTTCGACAATGGTAAAACAAGACCAGCAAAGCCGCCTGATGTGCCGACAAATCCCGATAGGAGCTGCACATATCTCGTTCTCAGGGCAACACCGGATGAGACATCCTACGAGTAAAACCAGACCTCGAGTTTCCACGAGGGGGCCCCGCAGTCTACTCAGTTCGGACCAACACTCGAAGGAGCACTGGCCCGGGGGGGTTAAAATAAGATGACCCTTGAGTCTGCAGAACCCAAGGGAAAAGGGGATAGGTGGTAGCAAATGGTAAAACCAAGGTTGGGCCTTGCTGGAGGAGTTTTATTCAAAGCGAACTGTCAAGGGGGTCCCATAAATCACCCAACCGCGTAAGGAACGCAAAATCAAGGAACATAACACCGGTATGACGGAAACTAGGGGCGGCAAGAGTGGAACAAAACACCAGGCATAAGGCTGAGCCTTCCACCCTTTACCAAGTATATAGATGCATTAATTAAATAAGAGATATTGTGATATCCCAACATAAACATAATCCAACATGGAGCAATCTTCATCTTCTCCTGCAACTAGCAACGCTATAAGAGGGGCTGAGCAAAAGCGGTAACATAGCCAAACAACGGTTTGCTAAGAAGGGTGACAAAGGTTAGAGGTTCATGGCAATTTGGGAGGCTTGAAAAGCAAGTGGTAGGTAGCGCGGCATAGCAATAGAGCGAACAACTAGCAAGCAAAGATAGAAGTGATTTCAAGGGTATGGTCATCTTGCCTGAGATCCCGCAAGGAAGAAGAACGAGTCCATGAAGAAGACAAACGGACGTAGTCGAACGAATCCTCACAACTCCGGAACGAAACCGAAGGTAACAAGAGAAGCAACCCAGAAAGAAACAAACAACATAGTAAACAACCATCACAGAAACATGGCATGATGCACAATCAAGTATGATGCATGTCCGGTTTAATGAGCATGGCATGGCAAAGTGCACAAACAATACTACAAATTAAGTGGAGCGCAATATGCAACGAGATGCATATTGACGAAACACCACAACAATTATTTAGTTCTCTCTCGTTTATGTACCCAACAATGTTAAATGTTGATTAACATGGCAAGAGGAGAGACATAAGTAAACTACACATATTAGGCAATTTAAATGAGGCCGGAATGACAAACAACAATTCCGGAAAATCCCCATATGCATATTTTGGAATTGGTACTGTTCTGCCTAAAACCATATTTTATTGTTGTTAAACAGTAAACCAAGGTGCACCATGTTAAACTAGGCATTTTTCTACCCCATTTACATATAAAGTTTATTAAATTCCGAGTTACGGTTAATTAGTTATGGAATAAATCATTTTAACATGGCATTTGAGCAAATTTAAACAAACAACATTTTAAACATGGATGAGAGTGGCATATTATTAAACTACACAAATTTCTGAGCATTTTACATGTTAAAATCATTTTAATCCGATGCACCATTTGTGAGTTATTATATGCATGATGTCTAGGGGTTTTACTGTAAAACAGTAAAACACTGGATAAATCCTAAAATCGCACAGACTGAAAAAAAACACTACTGGGCTGAAACTGTTGGGCGCTGGACTGCTCACCTAGCTGAGCTCGGCCCAGATCGGTGGAGGTGGGAGCTGGGCCGCAGTCAACGACGAAGGGGAGGTGGCCCAGGTGCGTGCGGTCGACCTGGAGGCAACGACGCGGTCAGCGGGCCCCACTGGTGCACTCGTTCAGTTGCTCGAAGCAGAGGATGGAGCGGTGGTTGATGACGCCGGGGACGTCGGCAGGGACAGCAACGCACAACAGGGCAAGGAGGAGCGCCGACGGAGCAGAGGAGATCCGGTCCAGATCAGGGCCGGGGGCGCGACCCTGACGGGCGGCTTGACGAACTGATCGAGGCGGCGACCCTGGCTCCTGCAGATGACAGACGCGGCGGGCGCTAGTGAGGAGGTTCACGGCGATGCGGAGAAGAAGTGGTGCGCGCGTGCAGGGTCAACGCTCGATGCAGAGCGCCGGCGCGTTACCAGTGAGCGGGACGGGTCGAGATGGAGGGCACTGGCATGCTCGTAAGACGGCGACGGAGTGAGGCTTCAAGAGCTCCTGGTGGTGCCCGTTTTGAACGACGGGGCTGACGAGGCAGCCGAGACGGCGGCGACTTGCGGGCTCGGAGGCAGTGGAGCTCGACGGGAGGCTCGGGCGCAGGTGGCGGCGACGGGGACGACCATGGATGCTCCTGTGGGCTTCCTTGAGAAGACAGAGAGCAGGTGAGAGAGGGAACCAGAGGGAATGGGGGAAGAAGGGAAGGGCATGGCGCTCATCTGCTGGTTCGGTCGACCGGCGGCGGGGGCTGTCGGGGTGGCCGTCGGGGTCCTTGGCCTAAGCGCAAGCGGGCGCTGTGCTCGCACGGGGAGAGTCGAGGAGGAGGCCTGGGGCACGCTCTGGCGGACGGGCGTTGGGGCTCCGCTCGTTGCCTAGCAGAGAAGCAAACGGACAGGGGGGATTAAAGCAGGGGAGGAAGAAGAAGGCACGGAGAAATAGAGATGCAGGGAGTCGCACGGGCCTGGATCCGGGCGCTGCTAGCTTTCTGCCGGAGACGACGACTCCAGCAGGTTGGGGCGGCTCGGCGGGAAAGAAGCAGAGGCTCGGGGCTGCAGCTGCTAGCTCCTGTAGGCGCGGACGACGACGGCTGCGGGCGGCCGGACGCGTCCAGGCCCAAGGGAGGAGGAGGCACGAGGCGCTGTGGTTTTGTGGATCGAGAGGAGTGGCTGGTTGGGAGGAGATCCCGAGGTGGGAGATGAGTGCGGCGGCGGCGGCAGGGACAAATCCCCTAGAATTTAGGGTTGGTCTATTTAAATAGGTAGGGGATTGGGGAGGGATTACTCGGTCCGTCCAATCGTAATCGGGCGGTCGAGAAAATTAGATAGGGAGTCCAAATAAGAAAACGGAGATGTTTTTTAGATGTTAGTGGATGATCCGGACCCAACGGTCACAACAGTCCGGGTCGGGTTCGGGGAAGTTTTCGGACGCATGCCAGAGGGGGTCGGTGGTTGTGCGGAGAGGGTCAAATGGTCAGACAAGAGAGAAGCGAAAACCCGATTGGTCTGGAACGGTCAACGCAGGCAAGGTGATCCGAGGGAAGGTGATGAAGGAAAAGGGAGAAACGTCAACGACGAGCGAATGCAAGTTTTAAAACATGACGGCAACAAAGTGCCGATGCAATGCAAATGATGCGATTATGAATGCAACACACAAATAAAACACACGCCGGACACGAAATATATGGAAGGCGTCTAGAGCGTCGGTCTTGGGGCGTTACAACACTCCACCACTACAAGAGGATCTCGTCCCGAGATCTAGGATGGCACCGGAGGGAAAACGGAAGATGAGGAGAAGAGGTAAAACTAAATTGCTTCTTTGACAAACGAGTGAAACCAAAGAACCTTGAGAGGTTGAAAACTTGAAAGAAGAATACGACAGAGTTGATCAAAATTTAAAACACTCCGTTATCAAAGAGGAACAAGGAACCTTACAAGAACCTTGTAGGTTGAAAAGCATGGAAAAGAGCTTAACGGATCAAAAGGAATATGAAAACACACCGGTAGAAAAGAGAAACAAGGAACTCCATGTGAACCTTGGAGTTTGCAAAGATATGAATGGCGAGAACAATGGACGAGAAGTACATGCGAGCACTCCGGTTGAAACGAGATGTACAAGGAACGATCATGATCAATTACGATAACGCTCCGGTTGGAAAATGGAAGGGGTACACTCTGGAGTTGGAAAAATGAAAACACTTGGATGAGACTCCGGTTAGAAGAGGAATGATAGACACAACACTCCGGTTAAAACAAGATAAAGAAGGAATGAGAATGATATAATTTGGGCAGCACTCCGACTGTAAATGGAAGGAATTGAACATGATCTTGACAAGATGAGAGGATACTCGATGAAATTAACAACACATTGCCTCCGGTACTAATGAAAGAATGGCACAAGGGGTAAGAAAGATTTCAGACAGCACTCCGGTTGAGGGAGGAGACAAAACTTGATAAGATGAGAGAAGTCGAATGAAAACACGACACTCTGGTTAAACGGATAAGAAAGGAAAAATTACATGATCTTGACAAAACAAGATGATTGGTCGAAGAGAGCAACCTCACAATGCCTCTGGGACGAACGAATAGAAGATAGATCGTCGGAATAAGATAACGGACAAGAAAATGACAACTTCTGCCACAAATGAGCTTGGAAAGCATCCTTCCAAGAAGGTTATAACGGAGTTGTTGGAAAAAACCAACAACAAAAGGATATGATCCTCGTGGGCTTATGGAGACATCTCAAAACATGAGGTGAAATTTTTTCCACTAACGAAAACAATTGCTTGCTTGAGATCAACGAAGAGATGAAATCTTCTCTCGCCGAGAGGATAGGAGAAAAACTTGGATCATTGATAAGCACCATAATAGCAACATTCCTTAGGGAAGGCTTTAGGTGAAACATGACACAAGATATATCCAACGAAGAGATTGGTGGATTCAAAATATCTCATTCTTGACAACATGTGAATCATGAAACGCGAACTCAAATTGTCAAAAATGACATAACATCACCTCAAAAGATAAGAGAAAGAATTGCACTTCGGAATGCAAGATGAAGAATACTTGAACTCCTCAAAACAAGACATGTGTTGAACACCATGTTTATTTTAGAGTATAGTTTGACGGATCATAACTTCAAGAGAAATCTTGAAGAACAATTGAAAAATGAAAGGAATCCTTGACGAACCACCATGTAGAGCCTCCATGAAGAACTCCGGTAATAAAAGAATGATCAAACGAAATGGAAAGTTGAAAAGAATTCCGGGAGAAGCCTTGCAATGATTTAGATGGAGCTTTGAAATGATATAATTGAAATAACTTGGAGCTCCGGAAAGAAAGATGAACAATTGAAATAAAGAATTTGATATCATGAATGAACTCCGGAAGAAGGAATTAATCACTTGGATGAAACAAGAATAAGAATTACATTATGCTTAGCCTTCACCAATTTAGATTGATGACAAGCAACGGATTCTTGCATACTACTTATTCTCGTAGAAAAGATTAAGATAGATATTGCGCAAACTTGGGAAGGTCTTCATTGAACCACCGGTAGGATTGAAACAACGAATAAGTTGATATGATAACGAAGGGAGAGAAATCTTGAACGAACCACCGCGAGAATTGAAAAAGATCGAAGTAAAGGGGTGAGTCACCGGTAAGAATTAGAGAACGAATGAAGACACTTGAGGGAATTTGATACACGAGAACGAAGAGATCACGAGCTGATTAGAGAATACATGAACGATGCACCGGAAGAATATGGAGATGAACGAAGAGACATCAATTTAGACTAATTGGAGAACGAGGCTGAAAACTTAGAACGAAGAAATCTTCTGAAATGATGGCCTTTGGATGATCAAGAAATGAAAACAACTCTGAAATGCTCCGAATGGGTAAGAAAAAGAAATGTGCAATTGGAAACAATTATGAGAGGATGGCATAAGCTAGAACTATGAATCTTCAAGAGAACGGACCAAGATTTAGGAGAAATTCTTCTTCGGTCTTCAAATGTTGAGAATGACGATGAGAAACACCATCAAGAATTATTGAGGCACTCCGGAATGAAAATTGGAAAGGTTGAACCAATGACGAAAAGAATTTAAAAGATCTTGGAGAAAGACATGACTGATGATAATTCGTTCTTACGTCAAACTTCGAAAAGAATTTAGGAATAGCTCCGAAAAGAATTAGAAGAGTCAGGTAAGATCCTGGAAAAAGACCTGTGGGTTAGGGCCCACTCAAAAGATACACTGTTGGAATGATTTAAAGGAGAGATCGCACTAGTTGAATTAAATGGCTTTAATGAGATAGCATCCTCAAAAGAACTTGAGTGAATTGAGAATGGAAACTTGAATCTTCTGAGATATCTTCATCACTCCAGAACAATTGAATAGCGAGAAGTGGAAGATTAAGAGGTGCACCGGTACGAGAAAAACATTTGAAACGAGGAAAAGATATGATCGACAAAGCTTGAATTTAATCCACCGGAGAAGAATACAAGAATGAAGAATGATGAACTTGAAGTTTCGTGAGCATCTTCATGGAAAATCACCGGATAAGAACATTGAAAGAAAAGAATGAAGAGGCTTTGCATCAATAAAAAGGATACTTGATTAAGAAATCTGAGTCCTTGAAGAAAAAGGGTGGGAGGGTGGGAAAACAAAGGCAACTTGGGTCGGATGAAACGAACACCGTTGAGAAAAAGCTTAGAATTGATCTTGCGAATGTTGGAATGACTGGATGCACTTGGAGAGAAACACGCCGGTTGGAAGGAATTAACATGACGACCTCGATGATCAAGAAGGATTATCATCCACATAGAAATATGAGAACACCACTTAGAATAAGGTACGGAATCAACACTTGTCATTGAAGCAACTTGAATACCACAAATAAAACAAAACAAGGGATTTGGCTTGCAGAATAAGCCGGAACAAACATATGATAGAGATTTCGTCCGAAGTTTTCGTGATGGGGCCCACACGGGCTCGATCGTACAGCACCATCATGTACAAGGCAGTGCACATGACATACGAAGCGTCCCCGAGTCGGCATAGCCAAGGACTCTTTAAGACACTACGAGACCACTGTAAAACCAACCGTGGAAAGGCGGACCACTAGATGTCGAACCCCAATGTCATATCATGCATCTGTCGGAAATATATCCTAGGAGCTACTTGAATTCCCACTTATAAACTCCCGAAACTTTCTGGTTATGCAATCAGGTGTTGGGGATACAGGGGACACAAAATATATCACCCAAACTAACAATACCTAGATCCAGCTGTATCCATCCTTCAAGACATAACCAAGAAACCTTCGGAAATCATTTACCTCAACCTTCGAAAAGCATCCGTTATACGAGTTATGGCAATACTCCCGAACTCCCGCCCCGGTACTAGGTGGCGTCGAGGTGATCTCACCAACAACTGCATAAAAGAGATTTCGATGTTGGCGAAACTCAGTTATTCCAGAACTGCAACGATAAAATTGTGACGACAACACCTCGGAGCTCAACTCCCCGGGACACTGCCACAACCCCTAAATGTCAGGAGGCACCAAGAACAATGTTCTCGTCACAAAACCATCGGAACGATTCCAAGATGTCATGACCGGCTTTTCAATAAAAACATTTATTGAGAAACCGATCCCTTTTACGGACCAGTAGAGAAGAATTCCTCCTCACTGGTAGACAATGTCTTGATCACAGAAGAAAAACCAGGAGTACTAAATATAATACAAGGCTGAGCGGAGGCTGCTCAACAATTTATTACAAGCACGCCAATAATACATAAAGGCGGATAGGGTGGCATGCTACTGACTCGCAAAGAAACAACGGTGGTGGATATACCACAGTGGAGTGGGTGACATGACTCCTGAATCTAACAACTCTTCAGCGTCGGAGTGAGGCTCGAGGATTCTTATTGTGGGTGGCGGAAGCGTATATAATACAAGTGACCAATATCCAGGATCGCACGGGACTGACTGGGATTCCTCTAGGCGTCGGACTCACTATCAAACTCTTCATCGATGAGATCGCCTTCGTCAACATCTGACCAAATCAACAAGCCAGGTGAGTACTATGAAAGTACTTGCAAGACAGTTCGGACATAAGATATGACAAATGTAAACATGATGCATATGAACAGATTAATAGAGCGCACTCAAACAACGAGATGGCAATGCATGGGAAATAAAAGGGAAGTCGGGCGGTAGTCCTCCCGAAATCCCAAAGTAATGCTGAAGGCCAATCGAGTGTCTGAATGACTCCTCGAAAGGATACAAATGAAATAGCAATGCCGCAGTCGGGTGTCAAGGCGACACCACATAAAGGTCTTATAATGGAAAATAAATGACAGTGCGTGCCACAGTCGGACGTCTGGAGCGACATCACATAAAGGGCTTATATTGAAACTAAATGACAAGAGTGCCACAGTCGGACGTCTGAGCGACATCACATAAAGGGCTTATATCAAAAGTAAATAACAAGAGTGCCACAGTCGGACGTGTGAGCGACATCACATAAAGGGCTTATATCAAAAGTAAATAACAGGAGTGCCACAGTCGGACGTCTGAGCGACATCACATAAAGGGCTTATATCAAAAGTAAATGACAAGGGTGCCACAGTCGGACGTCTGAGTGACATCACATAAAGGGCTTATATTTCACAACTTAATATCTCAGTAGCTCATGCATTTAAATCATTCAAGGGAATATTCAGGTACGAGATAAATGAAAGATTAGTCCATCCACAGGAATAATAATTCAACCGGGTTTACCACTCAAAACTTGTCACCGGGGATTTATCATGGAGACTGACATAGGGACTGGCATAGATATGGATAAGTTGGCCACGGTCCTTGATCATGGACACGATGACTCGGAAAGTTTTGACTCTGCAGAGTTTGTACTATTTAACCACAGCCAACGGATTTCAGTAGTCACAAGGGACTAGTTCCGTTTACGGTGTTTTAGGAGAAACACATCTAACCAGTACACACCCATTCAACATTCCGATGCCAGGAATCACCCTCGGCAACGTTCAAGAAAAACCTTGAGACGGGGAGGCTACAACCTTGCATAGCATGGGATCAAATTTATACCGCGCGCTCTAAGGGGTGCCCCCCTCTCGGTCCCAACCGGAAACACCCATGCCCCCTGACCGGATGACTGGCTTTAATCCAGGGCCATGGAACCCTCATCCCGGCCCCTCTATTTGGTGTGTACAAGGAAAGAGGTTAACAACTTACTAAACCGTATTCTTTGCAGAAAACATGTGGCAGCACGAAAGGGAAGGAACGGTAACGTGACTCAGTTCACGTTAACGTCGGAGTTTAACGGATGACGTAAGGCTGGCATGCTACAACAATACCACCTCACTACCTTTCATGTCACCACATGATCAGGTCATCTCTCATCAAAGATCCCGGTAGCTTCGGAACACACGGATAGTTGCCGTGCATGCAACGAGATACTCACCGATGCTCATATGCCATGCACAACCATTCAAGCAAACATGCAAAACACCTATCATATCAAAGGTTCAAACATGCTTGCCTGGTTCGGAGAAGTCGGAGTCTAGCTCGGCGAAGTTCGCGGCTCCGTCACCTCCTCCGGAACCTACGGTATAACGAAACCGTATACTAACGTAAAAATCATCGCGTGCATAAAAATTGTTCCAAAAATTTCCCACATAAATACTATAAAAAACTAGACAAAAATACAAGACTGTCAGAAAAAGAATCAATCAAAAATCATCTTTTATTAAAAAGTTATAAGGGTTCTAGTCCAGGGACTGATCTGTGATGAAACAGAAAAGAACCAGGGACTTAACTGAGAAAACAGAAAACGGTTCGGAAAGAAATGCGCCAGCCCAAAGAGAAGACGCATTCTTCCCGAAGGCGCCAACAG
This sequence comes from Aegilops tauschii subsp. strangulata, assembly GCF_002575655.3. Taxonomy (NCBI): domain Eukaryota; kingdom Viridiplantae; phylum Streptophyta; class Magnoliopsida; order Poales; family Poaceae; genus Aegilops; species Aegilops tauschii. The sequence continues at coordinate 466,016,061 of NC_053041.3, forward strand.
AAAACGGTTCGAGAGGGAAACAGAAGAGAGGCTGACGGGGGGGGGTCCACACGTCAGGTTTAAAAACTCCAGCGGAGCTCACCGGCGCCCGAAGGCCGCGGTGGTCGCCGGCGTTGAACCACGGCGAGGCAGAGAGATCGGAGGGTACCAAGAGGTTTAGGTGGTTCTTCCGCGTTGGTGGGTGGTGGACTTGGCCGTCGGAGAGCACCACGTCGACGGCGACACTTTCTCCGGCGGACGGTGGTTCGGGTGATGGTGGAGAACTCCAGTGGGTGCTGCAAACTCCAAATTGAAGCGGGTCAGCAGAGTGGAAGTACTAGGAAGCTACTGGCAAGAGCTGAGGGGTAGAGGTGCACGCACGGGAGCAAATTGAGCTGGGTCCCGTGGCGGGTCGAGGCGGCCGGAGTTGGGGAAGAAGGCTCCCTCGGGGCTCTTCCAGTGGCTTGGCGTGGTATTGGTGGAGTGCAGAGGTGATGTGGGTTCGAGTTCGAGCTCGGGGCCTCTATTTATAGGCGACCCGAGGGGGTGGCCGTGAACGGGATAGCTCCAGCGAGCGATTACGGCGAGGCAGGGGTTGAGCAGGGAGTTTAAGTGGCCAGGCAACATCAGGGAGGTTCACTGGTGTCGTTCCCTCGCTAAACCTCGGTCGGGCTTGGCGTAATGCGCTGATCCTCGACGGGGCGGCCGTACGGGCACGGCGGCGGCAGAGAGCGCGCTCCACGCCTAGCAGTTCACGACGAAGGATGGCAGCGCGCACGGGTGAGTGGATGGCCACGCGGCGGCCTCCGGTGGCTTGGGCGGCGTTGGACGGCGCCGTCCAACGCTGCGCCTCTCTCTGGCAGCCGCAAAGCCGCTGCTGCCGTCGCTCACGGGTGGCGCACCTCCTCCTGCTCGTCGCTGACGCCCGCAAACTTCCAGACGATCGTGCGGCGCAGGGATAAGAAGGAGGGAACAGGGAGCAAGGCGCCACCGTGGTACTGGCGAGATCGACATTGGGCTCTGAAGAAAACGACAACAGTTTACTGAAACTATTTATCTGAACTCTGAACATTGACAGCAACAGTGTCCATCAGGTGTTCGACGAAATGATTTGGCATGAAGAAAAAAAATTCTGGAGCTGGGACTTGGTGAGGTGACCTCTCAATGCATCCAGAGACTGCCTGAATTTTCTCAGATTTTTAGGAGGAGAAAACAAATGAATTTCATCAAATTTGGCAAATAAGGTCCAAACTTGCAGCAAGCACAATTTGAAATATTTGAACTGGAGACCAGTGGATCTTCATGGATCTTGGTTGAGGGCTCTAAGGACTAGCTAGGGAAACTTGTTTGGAGGCCAAACTCAAAGTAGAAATGGTAGTTCCTTTGAAAACCTCCAAGGGTCAAAATAGAAGGCAGAAATTATTTTTGAGAAGAAATAAATGGAAGGAAGAATATGGGGAGGCTCAACTTGCTGGATTTGAAGTATAACTTGGCACAAAGATGGGGAAAGGCTTATGGGGGGATTTCCACTCATGTCATGGCAAGAAGAGATTTAGAAAAGAGGGAGAAGATCACTCCAAATGCCATAGGGCTATTTTAAAAGATTTTTCAAAAGAAATCTCCCAAGTGAAAAGCATTTGGTTTTGAGTCCACTTAAGAAGGAAAAACCTCCAAGACCAAAATCAAGTCTTGGGTGAATCCAAACAAAACATTTTTTATAAAAGAAAGTATTTTGAGAGGGAGAGTTCTTCAGAAAATTTTAAATAACATCCCTCAAATCAAATAAAAGTTTGAAAAAGCCAAATAAAATTTTGGGTGTCACACAAGATAACCGCGTGATCCTAAAAAAAAAATTTGTGAAATTTGAGGAGAGAAGAGTCAAAACTTCTACGTCAGGAGGCCTCACCAGAGCGACGAAGGGACTGAGGAGCAAAAAGAATCCTACTCTCCGATATATATAATCCTAAGACTCAAAACATTTTTGTTCTAGACTCAACAACGTCAGCGATTCGATTAAGCAGGGGGCTCCTAAGTCGGGGATGGCTCTGATTACCAACTTGTAACACCCACGATGCGGCTATATCTCCCACGTGTCGAGGCACGACTTAGAGGCATAACCGCATTGTGGTTTTGTTGCAAGAAAGGTCATCTTCACACAATCCCATGTAATGAACAAGAATGGGATAAAGAATTGGCTTACAATCTCCACTTCACACAATACATAATAAAATCATACATCATTCAAGATACACACATAGGTCCGACTACGGAACCAAAATAAAAGAAGACAACCCAACTGCTAGATCCCTGATCATCCCAACTGGGAACCACTACTGATCAAAAGAAAAAGAAACAACACAACGAACAAGATCTTCATCGAGCTCCCGCTTGAGCTTGGTTGCGTCACCTGCACTGGTATCTTCGGCACCTGCAACTGTTTTGGAAGTATCTGTGAGTCACGAGTACTCAGCAATCTCACACCCGCGAGATCAAGACTATTTAAGCTTAAAGGAAAGGATGGGGTAATGAGGTGGAGCTGCAGCAAGCACTAAGCTTATATGTTGGCTAACATACGCAAATGAGAGCGAGAAGAGAAGCAACGGAACGGTCGTGAACTAGCACTGATCAAGAAGTGATCCTGAACTCCTACTTACGTCAAACATAACCCAGAAACCGTGTTCACTTCCCGGACTCCGCCGAGAAGAGATCATCACGGCTACACACGCGGTTGATGCGTTTTAATTAGGGTCAAGTGTCAAGTTCTCTAAAACTGGATATTAACAAATTCCCATCTGCCACATAACCACGGGCACGGCTTTCGAAAGATAATACCCTGCAGGGGTGTCCCAACTTAGCCCATTATAAGCTCTCACGGTCAACGAAGGATAAACCTTCTCCCGAGAAGACCCGATCAGTCTCAGAATCCCGGTTTACAAGACATTTCGACAATGGTAAAACAAGACCAGCAAAGCCGCCCGATGTGCCGACAAATCCCGATAGGAGATGCACATATCTCGTTCTCAGGGCAACACCGGATGAGACATCCTACGAGTAAAACCAGACCTCGAGTTTCCACGAGGGGGCCCCGCAGTCTACTCAGTTTGGACCAACACTCGAAGGAGCACTGGCCCGGGGGGGTTAAAATAAGATGACCCTTGAGTCTGCAGAACCCAAGGGAAAAGGGGATAGGTGGTAGCAAATGGTAAAACCAAGGTTGGGCCTTGCTGGAGGAGTTTTATTCAAAGCGAACTGTCAAGGGGGTCCCATAAATCACCCAACCGCGTAAGGAACGCAAAATCAAGGAACATAACACCGGTATGACGGAAACTAGGGGCGGTAAGAGTGGAACAAAACACCAGGCATAAGGCTAAGCCTTCCACCCTTTACCAAGTATATAGATGCATTAATTAAATAAGAGATATTGTGATATCCCAACATAAACATAATCCAACATGGAGCAATCTTCATCTTCTCCTACAACTAGCAACGCTATAAGAGGGCTGAGCAAAAGCGGTAACATAGCCAAACAACGGTTTGCTAGGAAGGGTGACAAAGGTTAGAGGTTCATGGCAATTTGGGAGGCTTGAAAAGCAAGTGGTAGGTAGCGCGACATAGCAATAGAGCGAACAACTAGCAAGCAAAGATAGAAGTGATTTCGAGGGTATGGTCATCTTGCCTGAGATCCCGCAAGGAAGAAGAACGAGTCCATGAAGAAGACAAACGGACGTAGTCGAACGAATCCTCACAACTCCGGAACGAAACCGAAGGTAACAAGAGAAGCAACCCGGAAAGAAACAAACAACATAGTAAACAACCATCACAGAAACATGGCATGATGCACAATCAAGTATGATGCATGTCCGGTTTAATGAGCATGGCATGGCAAAGTGCACAAACAATACTACAAATTAAGTGGAGCGCAATATGCAACGAGATGCATATTGACGAAACACCACAACAATTATTTAGTTCTCTCTCGTTTATGTACCCAACAATGTTAAATGTTGATTAACATGGCAAGAGGAGAGACATAAGTAAACTACACATATTAGGCAATTTAAATGAGGCCGGAATGACAAACAACAATTCCGGAAAATCCCCATATGCATATTTTGGAATTGGTACTGTTCTGCCTAAAACCATATTTTATTCTTGTTAAACAGTAAACCAAGGTGCACCATGTTAAACTAGGCATTTTTCTACCCCATTTACATATAAAGTTTATTAAATTCCGAGTTACGGTTAATTAGTTATGGAATAAATCATTTTAACATGGCATTTGAGCAAATTTAAACAAACAACATTTTAAACATTTTAAACATGGATGAGAGTGGCCTATTATTAAACTACACAAATTTCTGAGCATTTTACATGTTAAAATCATTTTAATCCGATGCACCATTTGTGAGTTATTATATGCATGATGTCTAGGGGTTTTACTGTAAAACAGTAAAACACTGGATAAATCCTAAAATCGCACAGACTGAAAAAAAACACTACTGGGCTGAAACTGTTGGGCGCTGGGCTGCTCACCTAGCTGAGCTCGGCCCAGATCGGTGGAGGTGGGAGCTGGGCCGCAGTCAACGACGACGGGGAGGTGGCCCAGGTGCGTGCGGTCGACCTGGAGGCAACGACGTAGTCAGCGGGTGCCGCTGGTGCGCTCGTTCAGTTGCTCGAAGCAGAGGATGGAGCGGTGGTTGACGACGCCGGGGACGTCGGCAGGGACAGCAACGGACAACAGGGCAAGGAGGAGCGCCGACGGAGCAGAGGAGATCCGGTCCAGATCAGGGCCAGGGGCGCGACCCTGACGGGCGGCTTGACGAACTGATGGAGGCGGCGACCCTGGCTCCTGCAGATGACAGACGCGGCGGGCGCGAGTGAGGAGGTTCACGGTGATGCGGAGAAGAAGTGGTGCGCGTGTGCAGGGTCAACGCTCGAAACAGAGCGCCGGCGCGTTACCAGTGAGCGGGAGGGGTCGAGATGGAGGGCACTGGCATGCTCGTAAGACGGCGATGGAGCGAGGCTTCAAGAGCTCCTGGTGGTGCCCGTTTTGAACGACGGGGCTGACGAGGCAGCCGGGACGGCGGCGACTTGCGGGCACGGAGGCAGTGGAGCTCGACGGGAGGCTCGGGCGCAGGTGGCGGCGACGGGGACGACCATGGATGCTCCTGCGGGCTTCCTGGAGAAGACAGGGAGCAGGTGAGAGAGGGAACCAGAGGGAATGGGGGAAGAAGGGAAGGGCATGGCGCTCATCTGCTGGTTCGGTCGACCGGCGGCGGGGGCTGTCGGGGTGGCCGTCGGGGTCCTTGGCCCAAGCGCAAGTGGGCGCTGTGCTCGCACGGGGAGAGTCGAGGAGGAGGCCTGGGGCACGCTCTGGCGGGCGGGCGTCGGGGCTCCGCTCGTTGCCTAGCAGAGAAGCAAACGGACAGGGGGGGATTAAAGCAGGGGAGGAAGAAGAAGGCACCGAGAAATAGAGATGCAGGGAGTCGCACGGGCCTGGATCCGGGCTCTGCTAGCTTTCTGCCGGCGACGACGACTCCAGCAGGTTGGGGCAGCTCGGCGGGAAAGAAGCAGAGGCTCGGGGCTGCAGCTGCTAGCTCCTGTAGGCGCGGACGACGATGGCTGCGGGCGGCCGGACGCGTCCAGGCCCAAGGGAGGAGCAGGCACGAGGCGCTGTGGTTGGTGGATCGAGAGGAGTGGCTGGTTGGGAGGAGATCCCGAGGTGGGAGATGAGTGCGGCGGCGGCGGCAGGGACAAATCCCCTAGAATTTAGGGTTGGTCTATTTAAATAGGTAGGGGATTGGGGAGGGATTACTCGGTCCGTCCGATCATAATCGGGCGGTCGAGAAAATTAGATAGGGAGTCCAAATAAGAAAACGGAGATGTTTTGTAGATGTTAGGGGACGATCCGGACCCAACGGTCACAACAGTCCGGGTCGGGTTCTGGGAAGTTTTCGGACGCACGCCAGAGGGGGTCGGTGGTTGTGCAGAGAGGGTCAAACGGTCAGACAAGAGAGAAGCGAAAACCCGATTAGTCTGGAACGGTCAACGCAGGCAAGGCGATCCGAGGGAAGGTGATGAAGGCAAAGGGAGAAACGTCAACGACGAGCGAATGCAAGTTTTAAAACATGACGGCAACAAAGTGCCGATGCAATGAAAATGATGCGATGATGAATGCAACACACAAATAAAACACACGCCGGACACGAAATATATGGAAGGCGTCTGGAGCGTCGGTCTCGGGGCGTTACACCTGGGAGCTGCATGTTGCAACGCAGGTGCCTGCCCAGCTGGTTGGGCTGGCAGCTGCATGCGAACGGTGGTGGAAACTTGGCTGGTGCGGCCTGGCAGTGGCCCTGCTGGTGCCCTCGGCAAGGGCCTTGCCGGGGGGGCCGGCAAGGGTCTTGCCGTGGCGCTGTAGTCGTCCCCGACAAGGATCTTGCCGGGGGTCTTGTGGCTCTCCTCGGCAAGGATCTTGCCGAGGATCGTTGTCTTCCAATCCTCATCTGATCTTGAATATTCCTTGTCTTCACAAAGATCTGCATGCCACCACGGAGGTGCCTCCCGAGCCCTCGCCCAACGTAGTTGATGGTGTTGGAAACCGTGGGCTCAAGGGTGGCGCGTTCCGCTGGTGAGGGCGAGCCGCCTCGGCAAGGGTCTTGCCGGGGCCGCTGAGGCCGCCCCCGGCAAGGGTCTTGCCGGGTGAGGGAGTCCTGGATTAGGGGGTCCTCGGACAGCCGGACTATATACTTCTGCTGGACTGTTGGACTATGAAGATACAAGACTCAAGACTTCATCCCGTGTATGGATGGGACTCTCCCTGGCGTGGAAGGCAAGCTTGGCAATATGGATATGTAGATCTCCCCCCTTGTAACCGACTCTGTGTAACCCTAGCCCCCTCCGGTGTCTATATAAACCGGAGGGTTTAGTCCGTAGGACGGGAACAACAATCATACCATAGGCTAGCTTCTAGGGTTTAGCCTCTACGATCTCGTGGTAGATCAACTCTTGTAATACTCATATCATCAAGATCAATCAAGAAGGAAGTAGGGTATTACCTCCATCGAGAGGGCCCGAACCTGGGTAAACATCGTGTCCCCCGCCTCCTGTTACCATCCGCCTTAGACGCACAGTTCGGGACCCCCTACCCGAGATCCGCCGGTTTTGACACCGACATTGGTGCTTTCATTGAGAGTTCCACTGTGCCGTCACCACAAGGTTTGATGGCCCCTTCGATCATCGGCAACGATGCGATCCAGGGTGAGGTTTTCCTCCCCAGACAGATCTTCGTATTCGGCGGCTTCGTACTGCGGGCCAACTCGCTTGGCCATCTGGAGCAGATCGAAAGCTACGCCCCTGGCCATCTGGAGCAGATCGAAAGCTACGCCCCTGGCCATCAGGTCAGGTTTGGAAGCTTGAACTATACTGCCGACATCCGCGGAGACTTGGTCTTCGACGGATTCGAGCCCATGTCAGGTGCGCCGCACAGTCATGACAGGCATCACTTAGCTCTGCCGATGGACAGTGTTCGGGAGATCCCACCTGCAGCTACTCCAGCCCTCGATCCGAAGTAGATTACGCCATCCGAGGACGGGTGGATGGACCCCGCCACGGAGGCCACACACTCAGCGGCGATAGAGCCGAATACTGACTTCACCTCTTATGAGACCCGTGTTGCCGGACACTTGGATTCGTCCCCGGCCACAGGCTCCGAACGGCCCGCGTCCGTGCCTATCGAATCTGATTGGGCACCGATCATGGAGTTTTCCTCCGCGGATATCTTTCAGCACTCGCCCCTGGGCGACGTGCTAAACTCATTGAGGTCTCTTTCCTTGTCAGGAGACCCTTGGCCGAACTATGTCCGGCTAGAATGGGATGCGGACGACGAAGAAATTCGCTGCCCACCCACCACCCACTTAGTAGCCACTGTCGACAATTTAACCGACATGCTCGATTTCGGCTCCGAAGACATCGACGGTATGGACGACGATGCATTAGACGAACTGGAACCACCGCCCACAGGGCACTAGACTGCCACCTCATCATATGATATATACATGGTGGACACACCCAAAGAAAACAATGACAAGGAACGGAAGGATGCAGCGAAGGACAGCTCCCTCGAGAAGCAACCAAAGCGACGGCGTAGGCGCCGCTCCAAATCCCGCCTCGGCAAAAACAGCGATAACAGCGCAAGAAAAAATAATACCTCGGTCGACTCCAGAGGAAACGACGACCACACGGACCCAGCGGCAGAGCAGGATGAACCAGCGGACGGCGAACATAGTACGGAGCCGCTGTCTGATCACGGCGATGCCGAGGATAAAGCTGATCAACCTCTCTCCAGAGAGGAAAATAGTCCGGACGACGATGCACACATCATCCCGGAAAGGCACTTGGAACAAGAGAACCTCCGTAGAAGGCTTATTGCCACCGCGAGGAGTCTGAAGAAGCGGAAGCAAAGGCTTAAGGCCGCGCAGGATACGCTCAACAGTAGATGGAACAAAGTGATCGACACTGAAGAAAAGTATGGTGGTAGTCGCCACACAAAGAGCTATCCAAAGCGCAAGCTGTTGCCTGAATTCGATGATGAGGCCTTAGAGCCCGCACAGCCGAAAAGTAAAACGGCCGACCGGTCGGATTGACCACCTCGTGGCCACGATAGAGCGGCTAACGAGGCCACACATAAGTCAGCACACGATCCACGCGAGGGCTTGCATCAAAAGGCCGGCGTAACCAGATCCATCTATGGATCTAGGAAGCGTGCTCCAGCGCACAATCAAAACCGAACACTACAACCGTCAGAACGCCATGACACATTCAAATACAGGAGTGCTGCGCACCCCCTATGTTTCACCGATGAGGTGCTGGATCACGAATTTCCAGAGGGATTCAAACCCGTGAACATAGAGGCGTACGACGGAATGATAGACCCTGGGGTCTGGATTGAGGACTTCTTCCTCCACATCCATATGGCTCGCGGAGACGATCTCCACGCCATCAAATACTTGCCCCTCAAGCTGAAAGGACCAGCTCGGCACTGGCTGAAGAGCCTCCCCGAAAATTCAATTGGAAGTTGGGAGGAGCTTGAGGATGCCTTTAGGGCTAATTTTCAAGGGACCTATGTCCGACCTCCGGATGCAGACGATCTAAGTCATATAATACAACAGCCCGGAGAATCAGCCCCAAAACTTTGGAACAGATTTCTCACTAAGAAGAATCAAATCGTTGACTACCCGGACGCCGAAGCCTTAGCAGCTTTCAAACACAGCGTCTGAGACGAATGGCTCGCTAGAAACCTCGGCCAAGAAAAGCCGAGAACAATGGCAGCCCTAACAAGCCTCATGACCCGCTTTTGCGCGTGTGAAGATAGCTGGCTGGCACGAGTAGCACCAGCGACCCAGGCACATCTGAAGTCAGGGATGGTAATGGAAAACCACGACGCAGTAAAAGCAAGCGTCGAAATAACGAAGACAGTCCAGACAACACGGCGGTAAACGCTGGATTCAGGGGCTCTCGACCCGGTCAGCGGAAAAAGCCTTTCAAAGGCAGCAGAGATGGACCATCCAGCCTAAACAAGATTCTAGACAAATTATGTCAGATTCATGGCACCTCCGATAAACCTGCAAATCACACCCACAGAGAATGCTGGGTCTTCAAGAAGGCCGGTAAGCTAAACGCCGAACACAAGGGGAGGGAGACACCAAGTGAAGACGACGATGAGCCTCGTCAGCAAAACATTGGGGGACAGAAAAAGTTCCCACCAGAGGTCAAAATAGTGAACACGATTCATGTGACGAAGAGGAGGAGCAACCATGCACTCCGAGACATACGCGCCGTAGAGCCCGTCACCCCTAAGTTCAACCCTTGGTCGGCCTGCCCGATCACTTTTGATCGCAGGGATCACCTGACAAGTATCCGACACGGAGGATTGGCTGCCTTGGTGCTCGACCTAATAATAAACGGATACCATCTCACCCAAGTCCTCATGGACGGCGGCAATAGTCTTAATCTGATATATCAGGATACAGTCCGCAAAATGGGGATAGACCCAACGAGAATTAGCGAAAGCAATACTACCTTTAAAGGAGTAATACCAGGCCCAGAGGCCAGCTGCACGGGCTCTCTCGTATTAGAGGTTGTATTTGATTCCCCGACAACTTCCGAAGCGAAAAGTTAACCTTCGACATCGCTCCATTCCGAAGCAGCTATCAAGAACTACTCGGAAGAACGGCCTTCGCTCGTTTTAATGCAGTACCGCATTATGCTTATCTTAACCTTAAGATGCCAGGTCCACGTGGCATCATCACAGTTAGCGGAAATATTGAGCGTTCCTTACGCGCAGAAGAACGTGTGGCGGCTTTGGTAGCCAAACACTAAACGGCCCCTGCAACCAGAATAAACGATCGGTTGTTAAGACCGCGGACATGGCTAGACGAGTCCGCCGCATCACTAGCAGTAACAACTTAGATAAACCTGAGATTGGTTTGATGGATATACCCACATAGGCAGTACCAGGGGCTTCCCGCATGTAAAAAGGACTACAGTTCGGCTCGACCTTACTTATCTTGAATTTTAATGGTTTATTGAGAATCACCAATTTTTCACACGACAAATTTCTAAGTTCTTCTCTTTTACAGATGATAATCGTGCTACACCCTTCCAGGATACGACACAACGGAGACACAGGCGCAGACGTGCAGCAGGGCCCCGCTCAAAGGTTTCTTTTTAGATTAAGACCATGTGTAAACCTTTTTTACTATCTCTTGTTGCTTCACATCCTCCGAATACTCAGAATAACCGAGAGGGACGCTGACGTTATTGGCATTTCACCACGTCAGAATAATGCACGTACCTGGACACTCGGGGTTCATTACCAAGGGCGTTACTCAGCCCGGTATATGTTGTAAAGACCGAATACCTTAGGGAGTGTTCGGTGTCGCGAGTTTGGCCTTATATGCATGAGCTCCGAATCATGTCTTTGGTCAAATGTTGGGTTTGCCCGGCTCCCGTGTTTTGCTACCTTACGTTCCACTCTATCGGCTAAGGCGGCACCGGGAGAACTAGTGTGATTGTGCCCTGGTTCATCCGAACGAGCATGTAACGCCCCAAGACCGGTGCGCCAGAAGCCTTCCATTTTTTCGTTGTTGTCGTATGTTTTATTTGTTTGTTGCATTCATCATGTCATCATTTGCATCTGCATGTTTTCAGAAAGCTTGCATCCGTTCGTAGTTGCCGCGTTCCCCCCTTGCCTTCGTTGATCGGTCCGAGTCCAACCGGATTTTCGCTTCCCTCTTGACCATGACCGCCTAACCCCTCCTTGCGCAGTGCATAGACCCCTCTCGCGCGTCCGAAACTTCTCCGAACCCGATCCGCTCAGTCGTGACCGTTGGGTCCGGGTCATCCCCAAACATCTATAAAACATCTCTGTTTTCTTAATTGGACACCCTAGCCAACTTATTCTCGACCGCCCGATTACGATCGGACGGACCGAATACCCCTAACCTAATCCACCCGCATATATAAATGGGGCAACCCTAAATTCTAGGAGAGCTGTCCCATCCTTCCTCCTCGCCACCGCCACCCGGTCTCGATCCACCTCGGGATCCCCCTTCTCCTCGTTTTCCTCCACCCACCAACCAGCGCTCTCCACTGCTCCTCCCCGATTTGCTCGCCCGGCCAACCAGAGCAGCTCCTCGATCCACTCCACGCCGACCCCCATCGCCCTCCTCCCGTGCTTCCTGCGCATCGCCGCAAGCAGCAGCACCACCGGAGCTCCCTTCGCCGTCGGGCACCACCAGCAGGTCGTCGTCTCCTTGCGCCCCTTCTTCCCTTTCTCTGGTTCCCCCCTGCTTCTGTTTCTCTCTCTCTCTCACGCTGCTCTCTCTCTCTCTGTTTGTCTTCGCAGCGCCGCCATGGATGGCCTCCCATAGCTCCCGCTCATTGCGTCGCCGTGAGTTCCGCCCGATCCGCGTCGGAGAGCCTCGGACATGTCCATCCCCTTCGTCCCTCGACGCCGAGTCCCTCTGCTCGCCCGCGCCAAGACCAGCAAGCAGCCGCCCGCGTTCCACGCCCGATGCCTCCTCTTCGACCCCCTGTGAACCCCGACGCCACCTCATCCTGCCGCCACTGGTGACCGGCAGGTCATGTCGTCGTGCCCTGCCTCCTCTTCTTCGCGTTCTGCTTCTTCCCACCGTCTTCTCTCTGCGTCTCTTGCTCAGTTCATCTCTCTCACTTTGTTATTCTGCAGAGACCTCGCCATGGATCCTCGTGGCCGGGCTCTCCCCGTCGCCGGATGCCTCGCCGACCCGCCACTTCTCGCGCCTGCCGACCCCACCATCTCCCCGCCGCTATCTTCTTCCCGGAGGACCGCCGTCGCGCCCCTGCTTCCTCTGCTTCGAGGATGAGGCCAGCGCCAAGTCCCGGCCGATCCCCTGCCTGCGCTGACCACGCCCCTCGACCGCACGCGCCTGGGCCACCTCCCCTTCCTCAGATCCGGCCCAGCCGCTCCTCTGCTTCAGCCCGGCAGCTCCCCTGCGTCGGCCTGCCAGCCATGCCTCTCCACCGACTGGGCTTGGCCCAATGTGAGCAGCTCCCCAAGCCTCCAATTTCTGCCCGCATCATTTTTTTCAGTTCTGGACGTTTTAGCATTTATCCCAGGTTTTACATAATTGCAGAAAACCCCTTGCTGTTCATGCATTTAATAACTAAATAACCATGCACCACATGTTAAAACTTCAAACATGTAAAATGCTTAGAATTCCATCTAGTTTCATAATATCCAACTTTCATCCATGTTAAAATGTTTAAATTGCTGTTTGTTTAAATTTGCTCAAATGTCATGCTAAAATGTTTTATTTCATAACTAAATAACCGTAGCTCCATTTTAAATATACTTTATATGTAAATGGGGTAGAAAAATGCATAGTTTAACATGGTGGCATTACATTGCATGTTTAACAACTCTAAAATATGGTTTAGGGCACAACAGTACCAATTTCATAATATGGACATGAGGATTTTCCGGAATTGTTGTTTGTTGTTTCGGCCTCATTTAAACTTGCCTAAATAGTTAGTTTACTTATGTTTCACTCCTTGCCATGATTAAAAACATTTAATATTGTTGGGTACATAAAGAGAGCAAACTAAATAACTTGAATGTGGTGTTTCGTCAATATGCAACTCGTTGAATATTGAGCTCCACTTAATTTGTAGTATTGTTTGTGCACTTTGCCATGCCATGCCTCATTAAACTGGACATGCATCATACTTGATTGTGCATCATGCCATGCTTATGTGTTGGTTGTTTACCATGTTGTTTGCTTCTTTCTGGTTTACGTCTCTCGTTAGCTTCGGTTTCGTTCCGGAGTTGTGAGGATTCGTTCGACTACGTCCGTTTGTCTTCTTCATGGACCCGTTCTTCTTCCTTGCGAGATCTTAGGCAAGATGACCATACCCTCGAAATCACTTCTATCTTTGCTTGCTAGTTGTTCGCTCTATTGCTATGCCGCGCTACCTACCACTTGTTATATCATGCCTCCCATATTGCCTTGTCAAGCCTCTAACCCACCTTTCCTAGCAAACCGTTGTTTGGCTAAGTTACCGCTTTTGCTCAGCCCTTCTTATAGCGTTGCTAGTTGCAGGTGAAGTTGAAGTTGGTTCCATGTTGGAACATGGATATTTTGGCATATCACAATATATCTTATCTTAATTAATGCATCTATATACTTGGTAAGGGTGGAAGGCTCGGCCTTATGCTTGGTGTTTTGTTCCACTCTTGCCGCCCTAGTTTCCCTCATACCGGTGTTATATTCCTTGATTTTGCATTCCTTACGTGGTTGGGTGATTTATGGGACCCCCTTGACAGTTCGCTTTGAATAAAACTCCTCCAGCAAGGCCCAACCTTGGTTTTACATTTGCCTACCTAAGCCTTTTCCCTTGGGTTTTCGCGAGCCCGAGGGTCATCTTATTTTTACCCCCGGGGCCAGTGCTCCTCCGAGTGTTGGTCCAAACTAGAGCACCGTGCGGGACCGTCCCTTGGCAACTTGGGTTATGTTGGTACATGTACGCTTAGCTTATCCGGTGTGCCCTGAGAACGAAATATGTGCAGTTCCTATCGGGATTTGTCGGCACAGCGGGTGGTCTTGCTGGTCTTGTTTTACCATTGTCGAAATGTCTTGTAAACCGGGATTCCGAGACTGATCGGGTCTTCCCGGGAGAAGGAATATCCTTCGTTGACCGTGAGAGCTTATAATGGGCTAAGTTGGGACACCCCTGCAGGGTATAAACTTTCGAGAGCCGTGCCCGCGGTTATGTGGCAGATGGGAATTTGTTAATGTCCGGTTGTAGAGAACTTGACACTTGACTTAATTAAAATGCATCAACCGCGTGTGTAGCCATGATGGTCTCTTTTCGGCGGAGTCCGGGAAGTGAACACGGTTTGGGTTATGTATGAACGTAAGTAGTTTCAGGATCACTTCTAGCTTCTCGGCCGTTGCGTTGCTTCCCTTCCCGCTCTTATTTGCGTATGTTAGCCACCATATTCGCTTAGTGCTTGCTGCAGATCCACCTCATTACCCCCATCCTTCCTATAAGCTTAAATAGTCTTGATCTCGCGGGTGTGAGATTACCGAGTCCTCGTGACTCACAGATTCTACCAAAACAGTTGCAGGTGCCGTTGATACCAGTGCAGGTGACGCAATTGAACTCAAGTGGGAGTTCGACGAGGAACTTGGTCGTTACTATGTTTCGTTTCCTGATGATCAGTAGTGGAGCCCAGTTGGGAGGATCGGGGATCTAGCATTTGGGGTTGTCTTATTTCATTTTGGTTCCGTAGTCGGAACTTGATTGTACTCTGAATGATGTATGGATTTATTTATGTATTGTGTGAAGTGGCGACTGTAAGCCAACTCTTTATCCCATTCTTGTTCATTACATGGGACTATGTGAAGATGACCCTTCTTGCGACAAAACCACCATGCGGTTATGCCTCCAAGTCGTGCCTCGACACGTGGGAGATATAGCCGCATCGTGGGCGTTATAATTTGGTAATCAGAGCCATCCACGACTTAGGAGCCCCCTGCTTGATCGAATCGCTGGTGTTGTTGAGTCTAGAAAAAACTGTTTTGAGTCTTAAGATTATATATATCGGAGAGTAGGATTCTTTTTACTCCTCAGTCCCTTTGTCGCTCTGATGAGGCCCCCTGACATAGAAGTTTTGACTCTCCTCTCCTCAAATTTCACTAAAAAAATTTAGGATCACGCGGGTATCTTGGAATCGTCCCGATGGTTTTGTGACGAGAACATTGTTCTTGGTGCCTCCTGACATTTAGGGGTTGTGGCACTATCCCGGGGAGTTGAGCTCCGAGGTGTTGTCGTCACAATTTTATCGTTGCAGTTCTGGAATACCTGAGTTTCGCCGACATCGAAAATCTCTTTTATGCAGTTTGTAGGTGAGATCACCTCGACGCCACCCAGTACTGGGGCGGGAGTTCGGGAGTATTGCCATAACTCGTATAACGGATGCTTTTCGAAGGTTGAGGTAAATGATTTCCGAAGGTTTCTTGGTTATGTGTTGAAGGATGGATACAGCTGGATCTAGGTATTGTTAGTTTGGGTGAGATATATTGCGTCCCCTGTATCCCCAACACCTGATTGCATAACTAGAAAGTTTCGGGTGTTTATAAGTGGGAATTCAAGTAGCTCATAGGATATCTTTCCGACAGATGCATGATATGAGATTGGGGTTCGACGTCTAGTGGTCCGCCTATCCACGGTTGGTTTTAAAGTGGTCTCGTAGTGTCTTAAAGATTCCTTGGCTATGCCGACTCGGGGACGCTTCATATGTCATGTGCACTGCCTTGTACATGATGGTGCTGTACAATCGAGCCCGTGTGGGCCCCACCACGAAAACTTCGGACGAAATCTCTATCATATGTTTGTTCCGGCTTATTCCGCAAGCCAAATCCTTTGTTTTGTTTTAAGTTGTGGTATTCGAGTTGCTTCGATGTCAAATGTGGATTCCATACCTTTTCTAAGTGGTGTTCTCATATTCCAATGTGGATACTAATCCTTCTTGATCATCGAGATTGCCATCTTAATTCTATTTCCAACCGGTGCGTTTCTCTTCGAGATGATCCCATCATTCTCCCCATCCGCAAGATCAATTATAAATTTTCTCAACGGTGTTTATTCCATCTGCCCCAAGTTGTTTGTTTTCCCGCCCTCCCACCCTCTTTCTTCAAGGACTCAGATTTCTTAATCATGTATCCATCTTATGGATGTGAAGTTTCTCCATTCTTTTCCATCAATGTTCTAATCCGCTGATTCTTAGGAAGATGCTCAGGAAGCTTCAAGTTTATCATTCTTTGCTCTTTTTTCTTCTCCAGTGGATTAAATTCAAGCTTTGTCGATCATATCTTTGCATTGTTTCAAATGTTTTTCTCGTATCGGTGCACCTCTTAATCATCCACTTCTCGCTATTAAATTGTTCCGGAGTGATGAAGATATCTCAGAAGATTCAAGTTTCCATTCTCAATTCACTCAAGTTCTTTTGAGGATGCTATCTCATTCAAGCCATCTAATTCAACCAGTGCAATCTCTCTTTTCAAGCAATCGTTCAACGGTGGTTCTTTTGAGTGGGCCCTAACCCACAGGTCTTTTCCCAGGATCTTACCTGACTCTTCTAATTTTCCCGGAGCTATTCCCAAATTCATTTCAAAGTTTGACGTAAGAATGAGTTATCATCAGTCAGATGTCTTTTTCCAAGAGCTTACAAATTCTTTTCATTGTTGGTTCAACCTTTCTTATTTTCATCCCGGAGTATCTCAACAATTCATGGTGGTGTTTCTCGTCGTCGTTCTCAGACTTTGAAGACCGAAGAGGAGTTCCTCTTAAATCCTTACCCGTTCTGCCAAAGATTCATGGTTCTAGCTTCATGCCATCCTCTCATAATGGTTTTTGATTATGAGAATTCTTTTCACCCATCCAGAGCAATTCAGGAGTCTTTTTATTTTGATTCTCCGGAGCCCATCATCTCAGAATTATTCATTCTCAGCATTCAGATATCCTCTAATCAGTTCATGATCTCTTCGTTCTCATGTATCTTAATCTCTCAAGTATCTTCGTTCGTTTTCTAATTCTTCCCGGTGTTTCTTTATCTTTTCTTCGTTCATTTTCAATTCTTACGGTGGTTCATACAAGAATTCTCTTCCGTTGTTATCGTATCAATTCATTCGTTCTTTCCAAATTCTCTTCCGTTGTTACCGGTGGTTCGTTGAACTCCTTCCCAAGTTTGCGCCATATCTATCTTAATCCTTTCTACGATAATAAGTAGTATGCCAAATCCATTGCTTGTCATCAATTTAATCGGTGAAGGATAAGCATGATGTAATTCTTATTCTTGTTTCATCGAGTAAATTCTATTCCTTATTCCGGAGGTTCATCAAAATTCTTGGTTTCAATTGCTCATCTTTCTTTTCCGGAGTTCCAAGTTTTCTTGGTTACATCATCGCGAAGCTCCATCTAAATC
Organism: Aegilops tauschii subsp. strangulata; assembly: GCF_002575655.3. Classification (NCBI taxonomy): domain Eukaryota; kingdom Viridiplantae; phylum Streptophyta; class Magnoliopsida; order Poales; family Poaceae; genus Aegilops; species Aegilops tauschii. The sequence goes on from NC_053041.3 coordinate 466,033,570, forward strand.
ATTTCAAGGCTCCACCTTGTGTTTTCAACATCTCTTCCTTTTATCATCCTTTTATTACCGGAGTTCTCCATGGAGGCTCTACATGGTGGTTCGTCAAGGATTCTTTTAATTCTTCAATTGTTCTTAATGTTTCTCTTGAAGTTATGATCCGCCAAGCTATACTCAAAATTAAACAGGGTGCTCAACACATGTTTGTTTTGAGGAGTTCAAGTATTCTTCATCTTGCATTCCGAAGTGCAATTCTTCATACCTTATCTTTTGAGGTGGTGTTATGTCATTTTGACAGTTTCCTTCATGTTTCATGATTGACAAGTTGTCCGGAATGACATATCTTAAACCCATCATTTTCAATTCGTTCATGAGATCCTTTGCAACCCATCAATGTCTTCATTGGAATTGTCTTGGGTTATACTTCACCTAAAGCTTTCCCTAAGGATTGTTGCTTTTATGGTGCTTATAAATGACGCAAGTTCTTCATTTATCCACCCGGTAAAATAAGTTTCTAGTCTCCTTGTTGATATCAATCCAATTTGTTGCTTTTCATTAGTGGTAGAATTTCACCTCAAGATTTCGAGATGTTTTCCATAAGCCCACAACAAGCTTACTCTTTTCGTTGTTGTTAATCCAACAACTCCGTTCTAGCATTTGTTGTAAGCGTGCTCTCTCAAGATCTTGCTTCCCTCCGTTCATTCCATTCCATTCCTTCATTTCTTCCGAAGGCATTGTCATGTTGCTCTCTTCTCTCATCATCTCGAGTTGTGAGGATTGTGTTCTTTTCATGCTATCCATCAACCAGAGTGTTTTGTCCTCTGCTCAAGTTCTTCTCATCTTATCTAGTCTTGCATCTCTTTTCAACCGGAGTGCGGTCCGAATTTGTTCTTCCTTGTTCCCCTTTTCTAACGGAGTGTTTTCAATGTCGATCATCTCCATTCTATTCTTTTCCCAAAATGGTTTAACCTCTCAAGGTTCTTTGGTTTCACTCGTTTGTCAAAGAAGCAACTTTGTTTTACCTCTTCATCTTTCGTTTTCCCTCTGGTGCCATCCTAGATCTCAGGACGAGATCCTCTTGTAGTGGTGGAGTGTTGTAACGCCCCAAGACCGGTGCGCCAGAAGCCTTCCATTTTTTTCGTTGTTGTCGTGTGTTTTATTTGTTTGTTGCATTCATCATGTCATCATTTGCATCTGCATGTTTTCAGAAAGCTTGCATCCGTTCGTAGTTGTCGCGTTCCCCCCTTGCCTTCGTTGACCGGTCCGAGTCCAACCGGATTTTCGCTTCCCTCTTGACCGTGACATCCTAAGCCCTCCTTGCGCAGTGCATAGACCCCTCTCGCCCGTCCGAAACTTCTCCGAACCCGATCCGCTCAGTCGTGACCGTTGGGTCCGGGTCATCCCCAAACATCTATAAAACATCTCCGTTTTCTTAATTGGGCGCCCTAGCCTACTTATTCTCGACCGCCCGATTACGATCGGACGGACCGAATACCCCTAACCTAATCCACCCGCATATATAAATGGGGCAACCCTAAATTCTGGGAGAGCTGTCCCATCCTTCCTCCTCGCCGCCACCCGGTCTCGATCCACCTCGGGATCCCCCTTCTCCTCGTTTTCCTCCACCCACCAACCAGCGCTCTCCACTGCTCCTCCCCGATTTGCTTGCCCGGCCAACCAGAGCAGCTCCTCGATCCACTCCACGCCGACCCCCATCGCCCTCCTCCCGTACTTCCTGCGCATCGCCGCAAGCAGCAGCACCACCGGAGCTCCCTTCGCCGTCGGGCACCACCAGCAGGTCGTCGTCTCCTTGCGCCCCTTCTTCCCTTTCTCTGGTTCCCCCTGCTTCTGTTTCTCTCTCTCTCTCACACTGCTCTCTCTCTGTTTGTCTTCGCAGCGCCGCCATGGATGGCCTCCCATAGCTCCCGCTCATTGCGTCGCCGTGAGTTCCGCCCGATCCACGTCGGAGAGCCTCGGACATGTCCATCCCCTTCGTCCCTCGACGCCGAGTCCCTCTGCTCGCCCGCGCCAAGACCAGCGAGCAGCCGCCCGCGTTCCACGCCCGATACCTCCTCTTCGACCCCCTGTGAACCCCGACGCCACCTCATCCTGCCGCCATCGGTGACCGGCAGGTCATGTCGTCGTGCCCTGCCTCCTCTTCTTCGCGTTCTGCTTCTTCCCACCGTCTTCTCTCTGCGTCTCTTGCTCAGTTCATCTCTCTCACTTTGTTATTCTGCAGAGACCTCGCCATGGATCCTCGTGGCCGGGCTCTCCCCGTCGCCGGATGCCTCGCCGACCCGCCACTTCTCGCGCCTGCCGACCCCACCATCTCCCCGCCGCTATCTTCTTCCCGGAGGACCGCCGTCGCGCCCCTGCTTCCTCTGCTTCGAGGACGAGGCCAGCGCCAAGTCCCGGCCGATCCCCTGCCTGCGTTGACCACGCCCCTCGACCGCACGCGCCTGGGCCACCTCCCCTTCCTCAGATCCGGCCCAGCCGCTCCTCTGCTTCGGCCCGGCAGCTCCCCTGCGTCGGCCTGCCAGCCATGCCTCTCCACCGACTGGGCTTGGCCCAATGTGAGCAGCTCCCCCAGCCTCCAGTTTCTGCCCGCATTATTTTTTTTCTGTTCTGGACGTTTTAGCATTTATCCCAGGTTTTACAGAATTGCAGAAAACCCCTTGCTGTTCATGCATTTAATAACTAAATAACCATGCACCACATGTTAAAACTTCAAACATGTAAAATGCTTAGAATTCCATCTAGTTTCATAATATCCAACTTTCATCCATGTTAAAATGTTTAAATTGCTGTTTGTTTAAATTTGCTCAAATGTCATGCTAAAATGTTTTATTTCATAACTAAATAACCGTAGCTCCATTTTAAATATACTTTATATGTAAATGGGGTAGAAAAATGCATAGTTTAACATGGTGGCATTACATTGCATGTTTAACAACTCTAAAATATGGTTTAGGGCACAACAGTACCAATTTCATAATATGGACATGAGGATTTTCCGGAATTGTTGTTTGTTGTTTCGGCCTCATTTAAACTTGCCTAAATAGTTAGTTTACTTATGTTTCACTCCTTGCCATGATTAAAAACATTTAATATTGTTGGGTACATAAAAGAGAGCAAACTAAATAACTTGAATGTGGTGTTTTGTCAATATGCAACTCATTGAATATTGAGCTCCACTTAATTTGTAGTATTGTTTGTGCACTTTGCCATGCCATGCCTCATTAAACTGGACATGCATCATACTTGATTGTGCATCATGCCATGCTTATGTGTTGGTTGTTTACCATGTTGTTTGCTTCTTTCTGGTTTACGTCTCTCGTTAGCTTCGGTTTCGTTCCAGAGTTGTGAGGATTCGTTCGACTACGTCCGTTTGTCTTCTTCATGGACCCGTTCTTCTTCCTTGCGGGATCTCAGGCAAGATGACCATACCCTCGAAATCACTTCTATCTTTGCTTGCTAGTTGTTCGCTCTACTGCTATGTCGCGCTACCTACCACTTGCTATATCATGCCTCCCATATTGCCATGTCAAGCCTCTAACCCACCTTTCCTAGCAAACCGTTGTTTGGCTAAGTTACCGCTTTTGCTCAGCCCTTCTTATAGCGTTGCTAGTTGCAGGTGAAGTTGAAGTTGGTTCCATGTTGGAACATGGATATTTTGGCATATCACAATATATCTTATCTTAATTAATGCATCTATATACTTGGTAAAGGGTGGAAGGCTCGGCCTTATGCTTGGTGTTTTGTTCCACTCTTGCCGCCCTAGTTTCCGTCATACTGGTGTTATATTCCTTGATTGTGCATTCCTTACGCGGTTGGGTGATTTATGGGACCCCCTTGACAGTTCGCTTTGAATAAAACTCCTCCAGCAAGGCCCAACCTTGGTTTTACATTTGCCTACCTAAGCCTTTTCCCTTGGGTTTTCGCGAGCCCGAGGGTCATCTTATTTTTACCCCCCGGGCCAGTGCTCCTCCGAGTGTTGGTCCAAACTAGAGCACCGTGCGGGACCGCCCCTTGGCAACTTGGGTTATGTTGGTACCTGTACGCTTAGCTTATCCGGTGTGCCCTGAGAACGAGATATCTGCAGCTCCTATCGGGATTTGTCGGCACAGCGGGTGGTCTTGCTGGTCTTGTTTTACCATTGTCGAAATGTCTTGTAAACCGGGATTCCGAGACTGATCAGGTCTTCCCGGGAGAAGGAATATCCTTCGTTGACCGTGAGAGCTTATAATGGGCTAAGTTGGGACACCCCCTGCAGGGTATAAACTTTCGAGAGCCGTGCCCGCGGTTATGTGGCAGATGGGAATTTGTTAATGTCCGGTTGTAGAGAACTTGACACTTGACTTAATTAAAATGCATCAAACACGTGTGTAGCCGTGATGGTCTCTTTTCGGCGGATTCCGGGAAGTGAACACGGTTTGGGTTATGTATGAACGTAAGTAGTTTCAGGATCACTTCTAGCTTCTCGGCCGTTGCGTTGCTTCTCTTCCCGCTCTTATTTGCGTAACCTCATTACCCCCATCCTTCCTATAAGCTTAAATAGTCTTGATCTCGCGGGTGTGAGATTGTTGAGTCCTCGTGACTCACAGATTCTACCAAAACAGTTGCAGGTGCCGTTGATACCAGCGCAGGTGACGCAACCGAACTCAAGTGGGAGTTCGACGAGGAACTTGGTCATTACTATGTTTCGTTTCCTGATGATCAGTAGTGGAGCCCAGTTGGGACGATCGGGGATCTAGCATTTGGGGTTGTCTTCTTTCATTTTGGTTCCGTAGTCGGAACTTGATTGTACTCTGAATGATGTATGGATTTATTTATGTATTGTGTGAAGTGGCGACTGTAAACCAACTCTTTATCCCATTCTTGTTCATTACATGGGATTGTGTGAAGATGACCTTTTGCAACAAAACCACCATGCGGTTATGCCTCCAAGTCGTGCCTCGACACGTGGGAGATATAGCCGCATCGTGGGCGTTACAATTTGGTAATCAGAGCCATCCCCGACTTAGGAGCCCCCTGCTTGATCGAATCGCTGGCGTTGTTGAGTCTAGAAAAAAAATGTTTTGAGTCTTAAGATTATATATATCGGAGAGTAGGATTCTTTTTACTCCTCAGACCCTTTTTCGCTCTGGTGAGGCCCCCTGACGTAGAAGTTTTGACTCTCCTCTCCTCAAATTTCACTAAAAAAAATTTAGGATCACGCGGGTATCTTGGAATCGTTCCGATGGTTTTGTGACGAGAACATTGTTCTTGGTGCCTCCTGACATTTAGGGGTTGTGGCACTGTCCCGGGGAGTTGAGCTCCGAGGTGTTGTCGTCACAATTTTATCGTTGCAGTTCTGGAATACCTGAGTTTCGCCAACATCGAAAATCTCTTTTATGCAGTTTGTTGGTGAGATCACCTCGACGCCACCCAGTACTAGGGCGGGAGTTCGGGAGTATTGCCATAACTCATATAACGGATGCTTTTCGAAGGTTGAGGTAAATGATTTCCGAAGGTTTCTTGGTTATGTGTTGAAGGATGGATACAGCTGGATCTAGGTATTGTTAGTTTGGGTGAGATATATTGCGTCCCCTGTATCCCCAACACCTGATTGCATAACTAGAAAGTTTCGGGAGTTTATAAGTGGGAATTCAAGTAGCTCATAGGATATCTTTCCGACAGATGCATGATATGAGATTGGGGTTCGACGTCCAGTGGTCCGCCTATCCACGGTTGGTTTTAAAGTGGTCTCGTAGTGTCTTAAAGAGTCCTTGGCTATGCCGACTCGGGGATGCTTCATATGTCATGTGCACTGCCTTGTACATGATGGTGCTGTACAATCGAGCCCGTGTGGGCCCCACCACGAAAACTTCGGACGAAATCTCTATCATATGTTTGTTCCGGCTTATTCCGCAAGCCAAATCCTTTGTTTTGTTTTAAGTTGTGGTATTCGAGTTGCTTCGATGTCAAATGTGGATTCCATACCTTTTCTAAGTGGTGTTCTCATATTCCAATGGGGATACTAATCCTTCTTGATCATCGAGATTGCCATCTTAATTCTATTTCCAACCGGTGCGTTTCTCTTCGAGATGATCCCATCATTCTCCCCATCCGCAAGATCAATTATAAGTTTTCTCAACGGTGTTTATTCCATCTGCTCCAAGTTGTTTGTTTTCCCGCCCTCCCACCCTCTTTCTTCAAGGACTCAGATATCTTAATCATGTATCCATCTTATGGATGTGAATTTTCTCCATTCTTTTCCATCAATGTTCTAATCCGCTGATTCTCAGGAAGATGCTCAGGAAGCTTCAAGTTTATCATTCTTCGCTCTTTTTTCTTCTCCAGTGGATTAAATTCAAGCTCTGTCGATCATATCTTTTCATTGTTTCAAATGTTTTTCTCCTACCGGTGCACCTCTTAATCATCCACTTCTCGCTATTAAATTGTTCCGGAGTGATGAAGATATCTCAGAAGATTCAAGTTTCCATTCTCAATTCACTCAAGTTCTTTTGAGGATGCTATCTCATTCAAGCCATCTAATTCAACCAGTGCAATCTCTCTTTTCAAGCAATCGTTCAACGGTGGTTCTTTTGAGTGGGCCCTAACCCACAGGTCTTTTCCCAGGATCTTACCTGACTCTTCTAATTTTCCCGGAGCTATTCCCAAATTCATTTCAAAGTTTGACGTAAGAATGAGTTATCATCAGTCAGATGTCTTTTTCCAAGAGCTTACAAATTCTTTTCATTGTTGGTTCAACCTTTCTTATTTTCATCCCGGAGTATCTCAACAATTCATGGTGGTGTTTCTCGTCGTCATTCTCAGACTTTGAAGACCGAAGAGGAGTTCCTCTTAAATCCTTACCCGTTCTGCCAAAGATTCATGGTTCTAGCTTCATGCCATCCTCTCATAATGGTTTTCGATTATGAGAATTCTTTTCACCCATCCAGAGCAATTCAGGAGTCTTTTCATTTTGATTCTCCGGAGCCCATCATCTCAGAATTATTCATTCTCAGCTTTCAGATATCCTCTAATCAGTTCATGATCTCTTCGTTCTCATGTATCTTAATCTCTCAAGTATCTTCGTTCGTTTTCTAATTCTTCCCGGTGTTTCTTTATCTTTTCTTCGTTTATTTTCAATTCTTACGGTGGTTCATTCAAGAATTCTCTTCCGTTGTTATCATATCAATTCATTCGTTCTTTCCAAATTATCTTCCGTTGTTACCGGTGGTTCGTTGAAGTCCTTCCCAAGTTTGCGCCATATCTATCTTAATCCTTTCTACGAGAATAAGTCGTATGCCAAATCCATTGCTTGTCATCAATTTAATCGGTGAAGGATAAGCATGATGTAATTCTTATTCTTGTTTCATCGAGTAAATTCTATTCCTTATTCCGGAGGTTCATCAAAATTCTTGGTTTCAATTGCTCATCTTTCTTTTCCGGAGTTCCAAGTTTTCTCGGTTACATCATCGCGAAGCTCCATCTAAATCATTTCAAGGCTCCACCTTGTGTTTTCAAGTTCTCTTCCTTTTATCATCCTTTTATTACCGGAGTTCTCCATGGAGGCTCTACATGGTGGTTCGTCAAGGATTCTTTTAATTCTTCAATTGTTCTTCAAGGTTTCTCTCGAAGTTATGATCCGCCAAGCTATACTCAAAATTAAGCAGGGTGCTCAACACATGTTTGTTTTGAGGAGTTCAAGTATTCTTCATCTTGCATTCCGAAGTGCAATTCTTCATACCTTATCTTTTGAGGTGGTGTTATGTCATTTTGACAGTTTCCTTCATGTTTCATGATTTACAAGTTGTCCGGAATGACATATCTTAAACCCATCATTTTCAATTCGTTCATGAGATCCTTTGCAACCCATCAATGTCTTCATTGGAATTGTCTTGGGTTATACTTCACCTAAAGCTTTCCCTAAGGATTGTTGCTTTTATGGTGCTTATAAATGACCCAAGTTCTTCATTTATCCTCCCGGTAAAATAAGTTTCTAGTCTCCTTGTTGATATCAATCCAATCTTTTGTTTTTCGTTAGTGGTAGAATTTCACCTCAAGATTTCGAGATGTTTTCCATAAGCCCACAACAAGCTTACTCTTTCCGTTGTTGTTAATCCAACAAATCCATTCTAGCATTTGTTGTAAGCGTGCTCTCTCAAGATCTTGCTTCCCTCCGTTCATTCCATTCCATTCCTTCATTTCTTCCGAAGGCATTGTCATGTTGCTCTCTTCTCTCATCATCTCGAGTTGTGAGGATTGTGTTCTTTTCATGCTATCCATCAACCAGAGTGTTTTGTCCTCTGCTCAAGTTCTTTTCATCTTATCTAGTCTTGCATCTCTTTTCAACCGGAGTGCGGTCCGAATTTGTTCTTCCTCATTCCTCTTTTCTAATGGAGTGTTTTCAACGTCGATCATCTCCGTTCTATTCTTTTCCCCAAATGGTTTAACCTCTCAAGGTTCTTTGGTTACACTCGTTTGTCAAAGAAGCAACTTTGTTTTACCTCTTCATCTTCCGTTTTCCCTCCGGTGCCATCCTAGATCTCGGGACGAGATCCTCTTGTAGTGGTGGAGTGTTGTAACGCCCCAAGACCGGTGCACCAGAAGCCTTCCATTTTTGTTGTTGTCGTGTGTTTTATTTGTTTGTTGCAGTCATCATGTCATCATTTGCATCTGCATGTTTTCAGAAAGCTTGCATCCGTTCGTACTTGTCGCATTCCCCCCTTGCCTTCGTTGACCGGTCCGAGTCCAACCGGATTTTCGCTTCCCTCTTGACCGTGACCGCCTAACCCCTCCTTGCGCAGTGCAGAGACCCCTCTCGCGCGTCCGAAACTTCTCCGAATCCTATCCGCTCAGTTGTGACCGTTGGGTCCGGGTCATCCCCAAACATCTATAAAACATCTCCGTTTTCTTAATTGGACGCCCTAGCCTACTTATTCTCGACCGCCCGATTACGATCGGACGGACCGAAGACCGCTAACCTAATCCACCCGCATATATAAATGGGGCAACCCTAAATTCTGGGAGAGCTGTCCCATCCTTCCTCCTCGCCGCGGCCACCCGGTCTCGATCCACCTCGGGATCCCCCTTCTCCTCGTTTTCCTCCACCCACCAACCAGCGCTCTCCACTGCTCCTCCCTGATTTGCTCGCCCGGCCAACCAGAGCAGCTCCTTGATCCACTCCACGCCGACCCCCATCGCCCTCCTCCCGTGCTTCCCGCGCGCCGCCGCAAGCAGCAGCACCACTGGAGCTCCCTTCGCCGTCGGGCACCACTAGCAGGTCGCCGTCTCCTCGCACCCCTTCTTCCTTTCTCTGGTTCCCCCTGCTTCTATTTCTCTCTCTCATGCTGCTCTCTCTCTCTCTGTTTGTCTTCTCAGCGCCGCCATGGATGGCCTCCCGTAGCTCCCGCTCGTTGCGTCGCCGTGAGTTCCGCCAGATCCGCGTCGGAGAGCCTCGGACCTGTCCATCCCCTTCGTCCCTCCACGCCGAGTCCCTCTGCTCGCCCGCGCCAAGACCAGCGAGCAGCCGCCCGCGTTCCACGCCCGATGCCTCCTCTTCGACCCCCCTGTGAACCCCGACGCCACCTCATCCTGCCGCCGCCAGTGATCAGCAGGTCATGTCGCCGTGCCCTACCTCCTCTAATTCGTGTTCTGCTTCTTCCCGCCGTCTTCTCTCTGCGTCTCTTGCTCAGTTCGTCTCTCTCACTTTGTTATTCTGCAGAGACCTCGCCATGGATCCTCGTGGCCGGGCACTCCCCGTCGCTGGATGCCTCGCCGACCCGCCACTTCTCGCGCCTGCCGACCCCACCATCTCGCCGCCGCTATCTTCTTCCCGGAGGTCCGCCGTCGCGCCCCTGCTTCCTCTGCTTCGAGGAAGAGGCCAGCGCCAAGTCCCGCCCGATCCCCTGCCTGCATTGACCACGCCCCTCGACCGCACGCGCCTGGGCCACCTCCCCTTCGCCAGATCCGGCCCAGCCGCTCCTCTGCTTCGGCCCGGCAGCTCCCCTGCGTCGGCCTGCCAGCCTTGCCTCTCCACCGACTAGGCTTGGCCCAATGTGAGCAGCTCCCCCAGCCTCCAGTTTCAGCCCGCATCGTTTTTTTTCCAGTTCTGGACGTTTTAGCATTTATCCCAGGTTTTACAGAATTGCAGAAAACCCCTTGCTGTTCATGCATTTAATAACTAAATAACCATGCACCACATGTTAAAACTTCAAACATGTAAAATGCTTAGAATTTAATCTAGTTTCATAATATCCAACTTTCATCCATGTTAAAAATGTTTAAATTGTTGTTTGTTTAAATTTGCTCAAATGTCATGCTAAAATGTTTTATTTCATAACTAAATAACCGTAGCTCCATTTTAAATAAACTTTATATGTAAATGGGGTAGAAAAATGCATAGTTTAACATGGTGGCATTACTTTGCATGTTTAACAACTCTAAAAGATGGTTTAGGGCAAAACAGTACCAAATTCATAATATGGACACGACGATTTTCCGGAATTGTTGTTTGTTGTTTCGGCCTCATCTAAACTTGCCTAAATAGTTAGTTTACTTATGTTTCACTCCTTGCCATGATTAAAAACATTTAATATTGTTGGGTACAAAAACGAGAGCAAACGAAATAACTTGAATGTGGTGTTTCGTCAATATGCAACTCGTTGCATATTGAGCTCCACTTAATTTGTAGTATTGTTTGTGAACTTTGCCATGCCATGCCTCATTAAACTGGACATGCATCATACTTGATTGTGCATCATGCCATGCTTATGTGTTGGTTATTTGCCATGTTGTTTGCATCTTTCCGGTTTACGTCTCTAGTTAGCTTCGGTTTCGTTCCGGAGTTGTGAGGATTCGTTTGACTATGTCCGTTTGTCTTCTTCATGGACCCGTTCTTCTTCGTTGCGGGATCTCAGGCAAGATGACCATACCCTCAAAATCACTTCTATCTTTTCTTGCTAGTTGTTTGCTCTATTGCTATGCCGCGCTACCTACCACTTGCTATATCATGCCTCCCATATTGCCATGTCAAGCCTCTAACCCATCTTTCCTAGCAAACCGTTGTTTGGCTAAGTTACCGCTTTTGCTCAGCCCTTCTTATAGCGTTGCTAGTTCCAGGTGAAGTTGAAGTTGGTTCCATGTTGGAACATGGATATTTTGGCATATCACAATATATCTTATCTTAATTAATGCATCTATATACTTGGTAAAGGGTGGAAGGCTCGGCCTTATGCTTGGTGTTTTGTTCCACTCTTGCCGCCCTAGTTTCCGTCATACCGGTGTTATATTCCTTGATTTTGCGTTCCTTACGCGGTTGGGTGATTTATGGGACCGCCTTGACAGTTCGCTTTGAATAAAACTCCTCCAGCAAGGCCCAACCTTGGTTTTACATTTGCCTACCTAAACCTTTTCCCTTGGGTTTTCGCGAGCCCGAGGGTCATCTTATTTTTACCCCCCGGGCCAGTGCTCCTCCGAGTGTTGGTCCAAACTAGAGCACCGTGCGGGACCGTCCCTTGGCAACTTGGGTTATGTTGGTACCTGTACGCTTAGCTTATCCAGTGTGCCCTGAGAACGAGATATGTGCAGCTCCTATCGGGATTTGTCGGCACAGCGAGTGGTCTTGCTGGTCTTGTTTTACCGTTGTCGAAATGTCTTGTAAACCGGGATTCCGAGACTGATCGGGTCTTCCCGGGAGAAGGAATATCCTTCGTTGACCGTGAGAGCTTATAATGGGCTAGGTTGGGACACCCCTGCAGGGTATAAACTTTCGAGAGCTGTGCCCGCGGTTATGTGGCAGATGGGAATTTGTTAATGTCCGGTTGTAGAGAACTTGACACTTGACTTAATTAAAATGCATCAACCGCGTGTGTAGCCGTGATGGTCTCTTTTCGGCGGAGTCCGGGAAGTGAACACGGTTTGGGTTATGTATGAACGTAAGTAGTTTGAGGATCACTTCTAGCTTCTCGGCCGTTGCGTTGCTTCCCTTCCCGCTCTTATTTCCGTATGTTAGCCACCATATTCGCTTAGTGCTTGCTACAGATCCACCTCATGACCCCCATCATTCCTATAAGCTTAAATAGTCTTGATCTCGCGGGTGTGAGATTGCTGAGTCCTCGTGACTCACAGATTCTACCAAATCAGTGGCAGGTGCCGTTGATACCAGTGCAGGTGACGCAACCGAACTCAATTGGGAGTTCGACGAGGAACTTGGTCGTTACTATGTTTCGTTTCCTGATGATCAGTAGTGGAGCCCAGTTGGGACGATCGGGGATCTAGCATTTGGGGTTGTCTTCTTTCATTTTGGTTCCGTAGTCGGACCTTGATTGTACTCTGAATGATGTATGGATTTATTTATGTATTGTGTGAAGTGGTGACTGTAAGCCAACTCTTTATCCCATTCTTGTTCATTACATGGGATTGTGTGAAGATGACCCTTCTTGCGACAAAACCACCATGCGGTTATGCCTCCAAGTTGTGCCTCGACACGTGGGAGATATAGCCGCATCGTGGGCATTACAGAGCACCTCAGTAGAGAAAGCCGAAAACTGACTGTCATGATAAAGTGTGAGACTGGTCAACCACTCACTGACTCATCGGAATCTTCGGGATTCCTCCGCATTAACGAAGGACCGGTTTTCCCGGTCTTGTATGTACGCGCACCGTATTTGGATAGACGCGGAAATACCAGGGGCTATATAGTAGCCCCACTGTCAAACTCCTATGGTTAAGTGAAAGTGTTAAAGCAATTTAGTCTGATTGCCTCGTTCGCCGCGCTACCACCTCCTTAATGGACCAAGACGTTGGATCAAGTGTGAAGACGCACTTTTGCGAACACCCCTGCATTATATGCGTGGGGGCTAAAGCCGACGACTGCAAACTTCCAGGTTATATATCTATACATAAACGACCGCACAGGAGGCATAATAATACTTTCAGGCAAAAGTATAAACACAGCCTTTATAATTCAAATAACATTGTTCTTACAATCGGGATACATGTCACTAGAACATGATACTCTTCGAGCACTGAGCCTCTATTAAACGAGCGCCTTCTAATACTTCTTCAAAATAGTGCTCGGCCGATACCCGGTCTACGGCCGAACTCTGGGTTGCAATAGCGGTGGCCTCCATTTCTGCCCAGTATGTATTGACACGAGCAAGAGCCATCCGCGCACCCTCTATGCACGTCGACCTCTTTACAGCGTCGATATGAGGCACAACACCAAGGAATTGTTGCACAAGACCAAAATAACTATTCGGCCTTGGTCCTTCCGGCCAGAGACGATCCACGACAGACCTCATGGCAAGCCCGGATAACCTATGGAGCTCGGCCCACTCGGACATTTGCTCATTTAACAGCAGTGGACGCGCCGGAGCATTGAACTGCGACCAGAACAACCTTTCCACTTCATGATCTTTTTGATCTTCGAAAAACTTGGTCGCATCAGCAGCACATGCTGCCAAATCCAGGTACGCATTCCCAGAACTCCATAATTGATCCAGAAGGGCATACTTAGGATCTCTGAACTTCGTCCGCAACAAAAAGAACTTCCCAGCCGCGATATCTCCGGCTTGACATAGCTCCTCCTTCGCCGCTCTGATGTTAGAGCGGGCTTCCTTGGCTGCTACCATGGCTTTCTCCAGGTCCGCCGTCTTCATTTTGCTTTCCTTTTCAAGAAGCTCATAATGGTCGGCGGCATCTTTCAACTCAACAGCCATTTTGGCCATTTTTTCTTTGCTCTGGCAATGCGCAGCCTGTTCGGCTCTTAGCTCTTCGACCGCCTTTAGGGCGGCCGCATCACTCTTCCTGGCTTGTTCCTTGGCTTGGGCAAGTTCCGCCCAAAGGGTCTCCACGGCGACAGCTCCATCTGCAGTCACAACATATTACAGATACTAGCATCATGCTCCTCTTAATATGCGTTGATCATAGGAGAATACATACCCTGTGCCTCATCAAGCCGGTTGTTTACAAGCACGATGTCAGCATCTGCTGCATCAAGCTGTCGCTTCAGTTCGGCAAACCCACCAGTCAGGCTAGCCACCGGACCCTCAGCCGCTTGCACATGAAAGCAGCACGGTTATTACCTGGGACTATGATGTTCTATTTGCCGTCTTTTTCGACAGCAACCAGAGTCTCAGGGGCTACTATCTGCATAGGGCACACCTAGCGTGTGCGGTACCGTCAAAAAATATATATTACTTTGCGTACCTCAAAGCCTCTCAGCAGGCTCATAAAAGCTTCATGCAACCCGCTTTCGGCGGATGAAATCCCCTCAACCACCGTACCCATTAGCGTACGATGCGGTTCTGAGATAGCCGCTTGCTCCAGAAGATTCATCAGTGCATCTGGTCGCGCACCAGACAGTTCTGGACTCTTTCTGTTGCTCTCCTTAGGAGCCGAATACTCCGGACTTCGGGTGGCCGAAGGGTTACCCTCTGGCCTTGGTGGATCAGCAGAAATCCTCCATGACGACACCTCAGGGTCGTCCGCCTCATGAGGCGAGGAGGCATGGGGAGGCGTTTCGCTCTCCATCATCTCCGGAAGAAGATCCCCCAAAGAAGAACTCTGTCGAGAAGGGCTACTATCCGAACTACAAGACGTACGTCTCAGTTATTGTCCTCAGAAAGAAAGTAGGATATATTCACTATAAAGTACTTTTGTTTACTTACAGCTCGGTGGAGGGCTGGTCCCCTAGCGGGCACTAGGCGGGAAGGATGCCCTCCGGGGTAGGGCCCCCTGGCAAAGGTTTCTTCCCTCGCTTGGAGACCATTGCTTCCAAGTCTTCAGAGGCGGTCCTCTTCCTTCCCTGGGGAGAGGGAATTTTAGATTCTTCTCCCCGGTTATCCTCCTTCGCGGAGGCACTAATTCCCCAGGTTTGGATGAATAATGAGTGAGGCTCGCTTTCGGCCTCTTTGTTCCTCCCTTTATCTTCCCCGGACGGCGCTTGCTAAGGCGCAAGCTCAAGCATCCTGGCTAGTACGGGATCCGGTGAGCCTTCGGGGAGGGGGGCCGAACACCTGATCAACTTCGCCTTCTTTATCCAGTCCTGGTCAAAGAGCGACTTTTTCGGAATGATGTTGTGACAAATAAAGAGACAGCATGTTCGGCTGCGGAAATACTTACGTTGGTGTCTGGACGATTGCAGTTCAGACCCGCATCCTCGGTGGTGTCCGGACACTTTATTCGTGATCCGAAGAACAATCCATACATCTCTTCGAGCGTCACGCCGAAGAACTGCTGAATGATTCGCGGCCCTTCTGGGTTGAACTCCCACATACGGAGAGGTCGACGTTTGCAAGGCAGGGCTCGACGAACTAGCATGACTTGCATTACCTTAACAAGGTTGATATCTCTCTGGAGGAGATCTCGGATGCGACTCTGCAATGTCAGCACGTCATTTGCTGGCCCCCAGTCCAGCCCCTTGTTGACCCACGACGCCAGTTGTGGCGGGGGGCCCGAACGGAAGGCAGGGGCGGCCACCCACTTAGTACCTCGAGGTGTTGTGATGTAAAACCACTCCCGTTGCCATAAATTGGATGTCTCCGGGAAGGAACCCTTTCGCCATGGAGCATCCGTGCCTTTGCTTATTATGGCACCTCTGCACTCTGCGTGTCTCCCATCGATCATATTCGGCGTCACATTAAAGGTCTTGAGCCATAAGCCGAAGTGTGGGGTGACGCGGAGGAAGGCCTCACACACGACGATAAACGACGAGATGTGCAGAATGGAATCCGGAGCTAGATCATGGAAATCGAGCCCGTAGTAGAACATGAGCCCTCTGACATAGGGATCTAGACTAAAGCCTAGCCCTCGGAGGAAGTCGGAGACGAATACGACGCTCTCGCCGGGTTCGGGAGTGGGAATGACCTGCCCTCGAGCAGGCAGCCTGTGCGAGATTTCGCCGGTCAGATACCTAGCTTCTCTTAGCTTCTTGATGTCCTCCTCTGTCCACCGACCTTGAAGGTTGGATCCGGACATGACTGAAGGTCCGAAGCGCCTAGCCTAAGCCTTGGGTGTTGGAACTCGAGATGGGGGAAGGATTCAATTGAGTGCGAGAAGAAAAGGACAGGCCTTGGCCCCTTTATAAAGGGGGTCAACATCAAGCTTGCTCCGCGTGGCCGTTTGGAACTTGCCTAAAATCGAGGAGTCATTCCAGCGGGCACGATTGGGTTACCCACACCCGTATTGATGAGAATCCCGTGAAAGGAGGGACACGATCTCTGCTTCGACAGGACGTGCCAATAAAACCGCCTCGCAACACGTGCAGTGGCAGGCACGGGAAAAACGGTTCGTCATGACCAAACCACGGCAATACGTCACGTTGTGAAAAGCTGTCAGCAGATTAGATTGGTGGAAATATTATTCTCTCTACGGTGGTATGTGGAATTTGTTTTGCAGAGCCGGACACTATCCTTGTGTTCAAAATCTTCTATGGATTATTCGGAGGAGGAACCCGCCTTGCAATGCCGAAGACAATCTGCGCGCCGGACTCATCGTCATTGAAGCCTGGTTCAGGGGCTACTGAGGGAGTCCTGGATTAGGGGGTCCTCGGACAGCCAGACTATATACTTCTGCCGGACTGTTGGACTATGAAGATACAAGACTCAAGACTTCGTCCCGTGTCCGGATGGGACTCTCCCTGGCGTGGAAGGCAAGCTTGGCAATACGGATATGTAGATCTCCTCCCTTGTAACCGACTCTGTGTAACCCTAGCCCCCTCCGGTGTCTATATAAATCGGAGGGTTTAGTCCGTAGGACGGGAACAACAATCATACCATAGGCTAGCTTCTAGGGTTTAGCCTCTATGATCTCGTGCTAGATCAACTCTTTTAATACTCATATCATCAAGATCAATCAAGCAGGAAGTAGGGTATTACCTCCATCGAGAGGGCCCGAACCTGGGTAAACATCGTGTCCCCCGCCTCCTGTTACCATCCGCCTTAGACGCACAGTTTGGGACCCCCTACCCGAGATCTGCCGGTTTTGACACCGACACCGGGGGAACCTACTTCACCCCTCTGCTTCTTTGTGTTCTTGGCCTTGGCATTGTCTTGGCTGTCTTGTGCTTCGGCTTCTCTCCGGCTTCCCTCCTTTGCCCTGCTACGTGTGGCCGTGGCGCGTGGCTCTGACTGCCCGTGCACAAGTACAGGGGTCAAAAGGAGAGCCCCTACTTTTGTACACCGGCAGGAGCCCCCGGGCCTGGGCCACACATAAGCGCGACACGTTGTTGGGCCAGGCCCAGAACGGTGCGCGGGCAGGAGGGGCCGATTTTACCGTGGTAACTCCTCGTCCGCTGCACTTCCCCACGACCCGCGTTGGACGCGCGTCGTGGAGGATCGTGCGTGACGTGGGGGGCATGTGTGGGGTGGTCCCCGCACGCATGCATCACATCGTAGTAAAGAGGCGGCTCGCGCCTTCCCCATAAAAAGAGGAAGGCGTGGAGGCGCGGCACATTTACTGGATGGACTCGGGTCGCAGTCTTCAAGGCGCCCACGCCCCCCCCCCATCACGAGGCGGGGAACAGTCGCCTCGCCCGTCCTTTCGACCCTGCACGTTCGCCACGCGTCCTTCATGCAAGTGGCGAGCTGCGGAGGCAGGAAACCGGGCCGTCGCTGGTTGGGGCAGTGGGTCAGTCCTGATTCCCCGCGCCTCCGCTGGCTGGATTGGCTGAGCGGGGTGGCCGAGCCTCAACTCCGCCCCTTCATAAAGAGGGGGAGGGAGGGCGCCATCCCACATTCTTCAGTATCCATCCTCCTTCATCTTTGCTTCATTCTTCGACCTGCAATGGCGAGAGGAGGTGCTGGGCCCTCGACGGTGGCGGTGAGGGTTGCTGCTCATCAGCGCGTCCCTCCTTCCCATGATCCCGTGGCGGCGGAGCCGACCATGAGAGGAAGGGGGAGGGCGTGGCCGAGGTCACCGCGGCGGTCGGGGGAGAGGGGGACGAGGCGGCGTGGTGGCCGCGCCTCCGCTAGCGGTGCCTCCCGCGACGGAGGGTCACGTCGGGGACCAGCCCCGCGAGTTCTTCATCAGGCTGCGCCGGCCACCGTGTCGTCGCCTCCGTCTCCCCACCCCCTTCGCCCAGGAGATGGAGCTCGATCCGCCCCAGACCCTCAGATTGCACATGAGGGGCTACGGGACCGGCGGCACGCTGGTCGACGTCGACTTCCCCGCTCCTCATGTCATGTATCTCCGCCGCGGATGGAAGACATTTGCTCGCATCCATAGCTTGACGGTGGGGCTCGTCCTCTACTTCAAGTTAATGGAGGGCGGCCTGCTCTCTGTCAAGGTCTTCGGGGATCTTGGAACTCGCCTGAAGTGCTACGTGAGAGCTCCTCCGACGATGAAGATTCCTCCTCGAGCGAGAGTGACGAGGAGGACAGCGACAGCGACGACGAGGGTAGTAGGCGGGAGGATGACGGGTTCGACTAGGCGTCGTACGCGCCGTCCTCGGGCGATGGTGGCAGCAGCACCATCCGCACCTGGCCCTTCTTCCCGGCAAGGTAGCTTGCTGGGGGCAGGGCCAGCTCCTTGAACTTCTCGAGGTCGTCTCCTTGGGCGGCTGGCGTTGGGAGGCCTGGGGAAGGCGAAGAAGGCGGGTGGCGGGCCGTCAACTTGGAGTACGCGGGCACCGATGCCTTCATCGTTTATTGCCGGCCCTGCCGCCTCGTCTTCCAGCTCTTCTCCCACCATCATCATCACGAGCCTCCCTTTGGGGCGGCCACCGAGACGTTCTCTTGGTGTCTTCTGCTGCTCGTACCCCGCCTAGGCGCCCCTTTTGCCCTTCCTCCATCTTGCTCTGTCTCCTGAGGAGAGGGACAAGAAAGGGATAACGGGCACCTTATCTCTTTTTAGTTTGTAAGCCTTCGGGCCTTAGTAGAATTTAAAACTTGTAATCCCCTCGCTCATGTTTTTCATTCCGTATGAACTGTACCTGTATGGGATGTTTTTAATGAAAAAGGGTGCTTGCCGGGTTCTTTTGTGAGTGAGCGAGGCCCACGCCAAGGATGAATCCTTGTTATTTTTATAATAAACATTGTTTCCTGGCAATAGGCCTTGTCGTTTCTCCCCTTCAGTCGACCATTCTCGCGCTTTTGGCGGAGGCAGGGATGAAGTAGAGTTAGGCTCCTCGTCCATCTCCTCGCCACCGCAACTACTACCAGATTCCGACCCAGGAAGTAGCTCTCGGGTACAGGAAAAGGGGAGCATGGTGGTTTTGAGAATATAAACGAGGCTTCATATGCCCCAGTTCTCTACGGAAACGCATAACAGGGGGATGAAAGACTTATCTGAATCCGCAGCCCCCGGCAATCTTGGCTTGCCGTGGTTGGACCCTTGTATCTTCAGCCCCCGGCAGCCTCGCCCTGACGGGGCCGGAGCGCCGGTTCATTCTCCTTTTCCCAAGCGGCTCAGCAGAAGTGCCCTGTGAACCAAAGAGAACAGAAAGACGCACACTCGACCTCTAGGCTAGGGGTTAATCGCCACTAAGCACTATCAACCCTAACCGAGGGAGAGACTTAACCTTGCATGCATGCTATAACTTAGGGCGCCAGCGCTTCATTTATTTATGCTTAGGGTCTGCGCCTGGCATTGTACAGAGGGTTACATGCCTTGCCGGCACAGCTTGTACAAAAGGTGACTTGCCGGGAGGCCCGGCAAGCCGCGCCTTATGGGTAAAACTTGCGAAGATGCTCGATGTTCTAGGAGTTGCTCACTGGGACAACATCTTCGGTCTCCAGGTGGACTGCGCCAGGCCTGGTGACTCTTATTTCCCGATAAGGGCCTTCCCACTTCGGCGTCAACTTGTTGGAATTCTTGGCCGACTGAACGCGCCGAAGAACAAGTTCGCCTTCCTCAAAGCTTCGGGGATGAACCTTGCGGCTATGGTAGCGGGGCAAGGCTTGCTGGTAGTGTGCTGCTCTCACAGCCGCCCGAAGACGATCTTCCTCAAGGAGCGTTGCATCATCTTGCCACAACTGCTCTTGCTCAAGCTCGTCATAAGCGAGCACTCGAGGTGACCCGTATATGAGTTCCGTGGGGAGAACTGCTTCTGCCCCGTATACCAGGGCAAAGAGTGTCTGGCCGGTGGCTCGATTTGGCGTCGTCCTGATCGACCAAAGAACTGTCGGCAACTCATCAATCCAGTGCCTCACGCTCTTGTGTAGCTTGTCAAAAGTCTTTTGTTCTCAGGCGTCGCAATACTTCAACATTTGCCTTCTCAGCCTGGCTGTTGCTCCGCGGGTGTGCCACGGAAGCGAAACATACCTTGCTGCCGAGGTCTTGGATGTATTGCATGAAGGTGTGGCTTGTGATTTGCGTGCCGTTGTCGGTGATGACTCTGTTTGGTTCACCAAAATGGCAGACCAGTCCCTTGAAGAACTTGACGGCTGACTGTGTTGTCACCTTTCTCAATGCTTCCACCTCCGGCCACTTTGTGAACTTGTCGATTGCAATGGACAAGTACTCAAAGCCCCCGACAGCACGGGGGAAGGGGCCCAGTATATCGAGCCCCTAGACCGAGAATGGCCAGGAGAGAGGAATTGTTTGGAGGGCTTGAGCTGGTTGTTGAATCTTCTTTGAATGGAACTGACACGCTTCACACTTGGTTACTAGTGTAGTTGCATCCTGGAGGGCTGTGGGCCCGAAGAAAGCTTGCCGGAACGCCTTGCCGGCAAGGGCCCTCGACCCTATGTGGGAGCAACATAGGCCTCCATGTATCTCTGCCAACAGCTCCAGTCCTTCCTCCCGGGGGATGCAATTCAATTTCACGCCGTTCGGTCTTTTCCTGTACAGGATGTCGTCGACGAACTAGTACAAGGCGGACCGACGGGCTACTTTCTCCGCTTCTTCCTGCTCCTTAGGAAGTTCCCCTGTTTGGAGGAATCGGATGGTATGCTGCGCCCACGCCGGAGCTTGGGGCTCAACGGCAAGGACCAAAGGCATTTCCTCTGCCATGGGAGCGGATGTCTCTACGGCCAGGGCTGGACGCCCTGACGGAGCCAGTTGCTCTTTGGCAGGCTTAGGGTCCATGGCAACATCCTTGCTGGCAGCCCCAGGGGGCTCGGCGGGAAAGTACTTGCCGGGGCCTGACTTCTTCCGCTTGTTCTGCTCCGTTGATGTTTCGACGGATGGCTGAGTTAACCGGAGCAAAAAGGTACCTGGTTCCACAGGTAGCTTGAATGCAGTGCGCTTTGATTGGTAATCGACGATGTCGTTCTCCGCACGGGGAACGTGCTACGCTTGGATACCATCAAAGCAGTCCTCCAGCTTCCTCACCTCATGTATGTAGGCCTCCATCAATGGGCTCTGGTAATCCTTGTTGACCTGTCTGACAACAAGCTGCGAGTCACCCCTGACGATGAGCTTTTTAACTCCGAGGTCTGCTGTGATCCTGAGACCGGCAAGCAGCCCCTCGTACTCAGCAGTGTTATTGGTGGACATCTCCCTGGGAAAGTGCATCTACATTACATACTTGAGGTGCTCTCCGGTGGGTGCGACGAGCAGCACACCAGCACCGGCGCCTTGCAGCGAGAAAACTCCATCAAAGTATATAATCCAGTCGCGAACCGTTTCCTTGCCGGGGAGGGTAGTCTCTTGGATCTCTTCATTAGGCGTTGAGGTCCATTCTGCAATGAACTCTGCCAAGACTCTGCTCTGGATCGTCGAGGTACTTTCAAACTTCAAACCAAAGCTTGACAACTCCAAAGCCCACTCCACAATCCTTCCGGTCGCGTCTGGGTTGTGCAGTATCCATTGCAACAGGAGGCGGGTGATGATAGTGATCTCGTGGGCTTGGAAGTAATGACGCAGCTTCCTCGAGGCCATAAGGAGGCCGAAGAGCAATTTCTGCACACCGGAGTACCTTGATCTAGCCCCCTGCAAGAGGGAGCTGACAAAGTAGACTGGGTGTTGCATCATCTTCTTCATCTGCACCATCTCACTTGGCTGCGCAGGCTCCGTCCCGACGGCGTCAGATTCTGTCGGGGGCCTTGCCTTGCCAGCATCAGGCCCTCCCGGGGGTGTCTCTGACTTGCCGTCCGCCAGTCCCGCTGTCGTCACTGTGTCTCCGTCAACCTCCCTCTGCGCCACTAGCGCGGCACTGACCACTTGATTCGTCGTCGCTAAGTATAGCAACAACGGCTCTTGTGGTTTAGGCGCAACTAGTATTGGCGTAGAGGAAAGATATCTCTTCAGGTCTTGCAACGCTGCCTCGGCCTCTGGGGTCCACTCCATTGGGCCCGCCTTCTTCAAGATCTTGAAAAAGGGAAGGGCGCGCTCGGCGGACTTGGAGATGAATCGGCTCATGGCAGCAACGCAGCCAGTGAGTTGACACACATCCTTGATTCGCTTGGGCGCCTCAATCTGTTCGATAGCCTTGATCTTGTCTGGGTTTGCCTCGATCCCACGCTATGATACAAAGAACCCGAGAAGTTTGCCGGACAGGACGCCGAAGACACACTTCTCAGGGTTCATCTTGAGGTTGATCTTGCGCAGGTTGGCAAACGTCTCTTCTAAGTCTTGCAAAAGAGTTGCCCTGTCCTTGGTTTTGACCACTATGTCATCCATATATGCTTCCATATTTCTATGTAGCTGGGGTTCAAAACCAATTTGGACTGCTCTTGCAAATGTCGAACCAGCACTCTTCAACCCGAAGGGCATCCGTAAAAAGCAGTACGTACCACATGGGGTGATGATGTTGTCTTCTCTTCGTCTTCTCTCGTCATGAAGGTATGGTGGTAGCCTGAGTAGGCATCGAGGAATGATAACAGATCACACCCGGCCATGGAGTCAACAATCTGGTCGATGCGCGGCAACAGGAAGGGGTCCTTAGGACAAGCCTTATTGATAGATATCTGTGTAGTCAATACACAGCCTCCACTTCCCATTTGCCTTGCGCACCACCACCGGATTGGCCAACCACGTCGGATGGAGCACTCCTCTCACCAAACTTGCCGCTTCCAGTTTCCTGATCTCCTCTGTGATGAACTCTTGTCGTTCCAAAGCTTGCTTCCTGACCTTCTGCTTGACGGGCCGTGCATGAGGACAGACAGCAAGATGGTGCTCAATCACCTCCCTGGGAACACCGGGGATGTCGGATGCTTGCCATGCAAACACATCGACATTCGCCTGCAGGAAGGCGACGAGCGCACTTTCCTATTTGCTGTCAAGGGTGGAGCTTATGGTGAAAGCCCCTCCCGTGCCATCCTCCTTGACGGGCACCCTCTTGGTCTCTGGTGGCGTAGCTCTGGATTTATTGCTCTTGCCGGTGGAGCTCTCTAGCACGTCCTCGACAGTAGCGCAACACTCCGAAGAGGTGCGCTTGTCGAAGTGGGTGCGAGAGGTCTTGCCGGTCTTCTTCTTTCCTCCCAGGGCTTCGGCGGCAGGAGCAAGTGCCTTGGCGGCAGCTGCTGCGACTGCCTCCCGGTAGAGTAGGTCGGCACAGATCAGCACGTCCTTCTTGTCGGAGGGGTCGGTGATGATGTTCGTCGGCCCAGGCATCTTCAGTGTGTTGTAGGCGTAGTGCGATGCCGCCATGAACTTGGCTAGTGCTGGGCGGCCGAGGATCCCGTTGTAGGGCAAGGGGATCTCGGCTACATCGAAGACAATCCTCTCCGTCCTGTAGTTCAACACGCCTCCAAACGTCATAGGCAGCGTGACCTTCCCCTTCGGCTGGCTCCTTCCCGGGTTGACCCCTTGAAATGTGCCCGTTTCCTTGAGGTCTCCATCAGGAATTTGCAGCCTTTTGATCACAACGGGCGAGATCAAGTTCAGACCGGCCCCGCCGTCAACCATCATCTTGTTCACCTTGAGGTTCCGTATTGTTGGTGAGACCAACAACGGCAAACACCCGACCGCAGTTGTGCGGTCAGGGTGATCCTCGGCATCAAAGATGAGGGGCGTGCTGGACCACTTCAGCGGCTTCTGAGCGTCGAACGAGGGCTCCACCGCTGTAATCTCACGCGCCAACTATTTGAGTTGGCGGTGAGAAGTATGCGGCAAGGCGCCACCATCGACGCACATGGCATCTGTAGCCTTCTGGAACTCTTGCTCGCCGGACTCGTCGTCCTCGTCATGATCATCATATTCGTGCTTCTTGTCGCAGCCCCGAGCGGGCCTCTCTTGTTGGTTATCCTTGCCGCGGCGACCTCCTTGGCCGCCACACTTCTTGCCGGATCCCTTGGCACCATCCTGGCCCTTCTCCTTGTCCCACCTCTTCTACTCAGCTTTTTGCTTCTCAGCAAGCAGCTCGACTTGCCGGCAGTTCTGGAGGTCGTGGCCCTTGGTGCGGTGGATCTTGCAGTACTGCTTGTCGGAGCCTCCTGGCTTGTCGGTAGCCGCCAAGGCCCGACAGGCGGCGCACCCGGCAATCTCCTTGCCGGGGTCGTCTGCCTTGTCCTTCTTGGCGGCGCCGGCGCTGTCGGATCCCTTGTCGGCAAGCACGGTCTTGCCCTTGCATTTCCTGTTGCGACGTCGGCCCTTCTTCGTCGGGGCGGCGGTGTCTTCATCCGTAGAGTCGGTTTCCACACCGGTGTCCTCGTCGGGGTACTTCCTTCCCTCTTCGGCCCGGGCGCACCTATCGGCCAGAACATAAAGTTCGGCCACATCCTTAACCTTGTTCATCGCCAACTCTTCACACATCTTGCGGTTGCGCACGTTCTGATGGAATGCGCTAATCACGGCGGTGGGATGAACATCGGGGATGTTGTACTGCACCCGGCTGAACCTCTGGATGTACTTGCGCAGGGTTTCTCCATCCTTCTGGGGAATGATATGCAAATCACTCGCCTGGCCGTGAGCTTGGTGGCCTCCAGTGAAGGCACCAACGAACTCATGACACAGGTCTGACTAAGAAGAGATGGAATCCACCGGCAAGTGCATCAACCAAGACATGACGTTGGGCTTCAGTGCCAACGCGAAATAATTGGCAAGCACCTTGTCATCGCGAGCTCCAGTAGCTTGCATCGCGATGGTGTAGATGCTGAGGAACTCCGACGGATGGGTCATGCCATTGTACTTCTCGCCGACGTCGGGCTTGAACATGCGTTGGGATGGCCACTGGAACTGCCGCAGCTCACGGGTAAAGGCTGGGCAACCCACCACGTAAGGTAGGCCGCCGGAGCTCCCCGGTGCTCGGTGGTCCATAGCGGGTCCCGCTCGCGTATCCGACTGGTGGCGTGTATCGCGTCGGCGCTCGATGGTGGTTCGAGCGTCTTCATGGGCTCGTTCCCGAAGAACTTGGTGCTGGTCGCGGTGAGTCCGCGGGTCAGACGACACTATGGAGATGTTATCACAAGCATCGTCGCGACGGGCTGACATCCGCGGCGGCTGGCGTGGAGCAGGAGAGTGCACTGTGACTACAGCACCCCCAGTCCTTGCACCGCTGGCATGTGGTGGCTCGACGAAGCGCCGGCCCGAGGGCCCGGCCGGTCGCGGATCATCTCTGTTGGCGACGGCGACGAGGCTCTGGATGGTGCGCATGCCAAAGCTTCTGCTGGCGTGGGTGGTGGCGAAAGCTGCGTGGACCGTGGCGCGCTTCGACTTCTAACCACGTTAGAAGGAGCGCTGTCACGGCCTAGCGGCTGCGTGCCACTTTCATAGCGCTTCGGTGGGCATGCTGACCTTCTGCGTCCCGCGGATGGTGCACGGGACTCTTCCCGCGGCGGCACCCGGGGTCTTCAGCGTGGTGACGCCGTTCGTCGCGTGCAGCCTGGGAGGAGTGCACCGTGGGCGCCAGCGTAGGCGTCTTGGAGGCGGCCGCGCCGCCCGTGGGCGGCACAGCGACACTCCTGGAGGGCCCTGCGCCGCCAGCGGGGGGGCCAGCTCCGTCTTTGGATTTGGCGGCGGGCGGCCCTTCGCCTGGCGCACGGGGGACGCCGCTCGCCAGGCTCCGACTGCCAGAGCGAGGCTGGTGCTCGCGGTCTGCGGCCCGGGTCCTGTCCGCGACCGGCCCACTGCTCGCCCGTACTGGCACGCGCCATTCAGCTCCCGACGAGCCGATCACCGTGATCGTCTTCTTCTTGGGAGCCATGGCGATGAAGAACTTCTAGGTTAACTACTAGACCAGATTCTCACAATTGCGCCCCCTACCTGGCGCGCCAAAGATGTCGGTGGGAAATGACACCTATGGCATCACAAGAATCCCTACTATGGTTGCCGAGGCGCAAGGTTGTGAGAAGAGCAGGGATAACGGTCAACACGAGGATCGTTTACCCAGGTTCAGGCCGCGAGGATGCATAATACCCTAGTCCTGCTTTGGTGGCTGTATTTCAGAGAGTTCTTGAGCTCTCGAACTAGCTATGGTGGCTGCGTGGTTCAAAAGAGCAGAATCCCCCTCCAGTATGCCATGGGCCTCCTTTTATAGCCGAAAGGGGCTGCCACAGTGGCACACGGGAGGTGGAAAGGCGTACAGTGCTACGAGCTTATCGCCCATATTACAGGACAAGATGCATTTGATGCATCGCTTAGGTGTCCCCTTGCTTTATCGGTGACGGGAACGAGGCTCGTCCCGTCCGTCACCGCCCCTCCTCGCTTCGACACGCGCCCTGGCCAGCGATGCATGTGGCGCCATGTAGGCAGGTAGGCTGCTGAGGTGGTGCGGTAGTGGAGCCTTCACGAAGATCTGCATGCCGCCACGCAGGCGCTCGCTGAGTTGGCCTGGGAGCTGCATGTTGCCACGCAGGTGCCTGCCCAGCTGGTTGGGCTGGCAGCTGCATGCAAACGGCGGTGGAAACTTGGCTGGTGCAGCCTGGCAGTGGCCCTGCTGATGCCCTCAGCAAGGGCCTTGCCGGGGGGCGGCAAGGGTCTTGCCGTGGCTCTGTAGTCGTCCCCGGCAAGGATCTTGCCGAAGGTCTTGTGGCTCTCCTCGGCAAGACTGGCGGGTCTTGTGGCTCTCCTCCGCAAGGATCTTGCCGAGGATCGTTGTCTTCCAATCCTCATCTGATCTTGAATATTCCTTGTCTTCACAAAGATCTGCATGCCACCACGGAGGTGCCTCCTGAGCCCTGGCCCAACGTAGTTGATGGTGTTGGAAACCGTGGGCTCAAGGGTGGTGCGTTCCGCTGGTGAGGGCGAGCCGCCCTGGCAAGGGTCTTGCCGGGGGAACCTACTTCGCCCCTCTGCTTCTTTGTGTTCTTGGCCTTGGCGTTGTCTTGGCTGTCTTGTGCTTCGGCTTCTCTCCGGCTTCCCTCCTTTGACCTGCTGCGTGTGGCCGTGGCGC
The DNA here is from genome assembly GCF_002575655.3 of Aegilops tauschii subsp. strangulata. Classification (NCBI taxonomy): domain Eukaryota; kingdom Viridiplantae; phylum Streptophyta; class Magnoliopsida; order Poales; family Poaceae; genus Aegilops; species Aegilops tauschii. The sequence continues at coordinate 466,060,763 of NC_053041.3, forward strand.
GTGGCTCTGACTGCCCGTGCACAAGTAAAGGGGTCAAAAGGAGAGCCCCTACCTTTGTACACCGACAGAAGGCCCAGGAGGAGGCCGTTGCACAGGCCGCCAAGGACGATGCCCGACTAAGGGAGCGCCGCGTCCTGCTCGACGCTCAAGAGGAGGACCTTGCCGCTCGAGAAGGGGCACTTGCCGCCAAGCTCCGCGGCAAGGATGAAGAAATTGACAAACTTGTCGCGCAGCGGACCCAGGAGCTGGAGCAAAAGCATAAGGACACACTCGACGCTCTGGTCCTGGATCATGCCGGCAAGTTGAAGGAAGCTGTCGATGCCGCCAAAGCTATAGAGGCCGCCAAGAGCGAGCTGGCCGGGAAGGTGGAGCTGGAGAAGCACACCAATGAGGTCTCGACGCTCAAGAGCAACAGAGACAAAACTGCCTACACCTTGGCGGAGTTGCAGGTCACCATATCTGACAAGACCAAGCTGCTCCCGAAGCCAACGACTCCATTGCCGATCTGGAGCTGAAGCTGACCACTCTGGAGGAGTCCCTTAAGGGCAGCAGGGCTTGTGAGAAGACCCTGGCTAAGGACCTCAAGGACGAGAAGCTACTTCTTGGGAGTGCCGCTACCACCCACAACGATTATGTGTAAGGCAACGGGATCTGGACTGAGCGCCACATCGACGTCGAGGAGAGGCTCACCATGCAACTATCTATCATGGGCATGCTGAGCTTCAGGTTCTCCCATGAGGAGAGGGTGACTCAGAGCGCCAGGCTGACCATGTTCTTCCAGGCCGTCCTTGATGCCCTAAAGCTGCTCCACTCCAGCCGAGCAACCCAACTGGCCAACGAGTCCCGCAAGCTTTGCCGGGGCGTCCTTCTCGAGGTGCTCACCAAGGTGGCGTACAGGAACCCTGGCCTCAACCTCACCAACGTGCTCGACAGCCTGCTGGATGATGCTGACCACCAGGCGCTCGAAGCGCTCATCACGCCTATCGTCAACATGGTTGACCAGGTCAATAGGGTGGAAGGCCAGCGCCGGGACTAGCCGCTTCACTTCTCCTTGCCGATATGAACTCGTGCCCAAGATAATTTATCTTAAGTTAGAACCGCGGCAACCATCAATGTAACATAACTTGCTATGTTTTGAATCGAGTGCATGCTATATTCCTCATTTCATCTCTCTTTGTATGGCATACACCCTATGCTTTTCTGGAAAGGCTTGCCGGTGCACGCATCCTCGCAACTTAGCTTTTCGTTGTTGTATTCCTTCTCGCAAGATGCCACTTCGAACGTCGCCTGTTGGTGCCCATACTCTCTATCCCCCCGGCAAACTTGTACGTGAGGCAACCTTCTGTCCTTTGAGAAAAAGAAAGAAGAGAAAATATGTCGGTGTTCTGGGAACGGGGGTCCCCAGACTTGCATGCCTGCGGCACACGGCGTGGCTCCACAAGCGGGCTCGTACGGCCCATCTTCACCAGCAAGCACTCAAGACCCTCGCGAGGGGCCAAGCCTCGCGAGGCGGACGACACAAGACCTCCTCAGGAGCGGCCTCACCAGGTTGGCTCGTGAGGGGCGGAGAGATCAAGGCAAGGCAAACCTCGCGAGGTTCTCATGACGTGAGCCATGACGACCAAGGCCAGGCGGGCGCCAGCGCGCACAGTGTCCTTGCTTCCTCTTTGGTGCTAAGGAGGCAAGCGCAGGCGAGGAGTTCCGAGGCATCAGGAAAAGGTTTCCATATCGGTGCAACGAGACCAAGACCAGCAGGACAGCAAGACGGAGGTCACCGTGGAGCCCAAGACGGCGTCACCACCAGAGCCTTTGGCAGGCGAAGACTACTTTTGTCAGGATAAGCTGTACTAGCTGTCCCCTTTCAAATTGGCCGTTGTTGGCTCCCTTCCCGCTCAATATTTGGGAAGAGGACCAGGGCCTCTATAAATAGGGTTAGCCACCACCATAGGAAGCATCTCATCTGGCATCGGATCCTCACCTACCAGAACTCACTCGAGTGATCCTCACACCCACCAAGCACAAGAACACCTCGCCTCGGGAGGCTGTTCTTCCCCTTGTACTGTTCATCCTCAGCCCAAGAGGCAGTCCACCACCACCACACTGGAGTAGGGTATTACACCACAGCGGTGGCCTGAACCAGTATAAATCTTGTGTCTTGTGTGTTGAGAGTTCGTCATGCTTAGCCTAGAGATCGTGAAGCGTGTGAGGGCATGATCGGTGAGGGGGAGATCTTCGCGCGCACCCCAATGTTCGAACCTTAAGGGTTTTGCCAGAACCCAAAATCCGACATTTGGCACGCCAGGTAGGGGTGCACCGAAGCCTTCTTCTCGTCGATCCGTGCTCCACCGCTCCACGACAACCATGTCGGACGCTCGTCGCGCCCGCGCTGAGCGCCGGGCCGCCCTCGCCACCCGCGCCATTCAGACGGCCCCCGTCGGTGAGCCTCCCCGTCGTTCTCCGTCGCCTGCCGCCAACGCTGCCACCGGCCCGGCGGGAAACAAGCAGCAAGCATCCTCGCTGCACCCCTCGGTGCGGTGGGACGGTTGCACCACCACCCCGTCGTTGACCCAGGCTGGTTCATCGTCTCACGCTCGTCGTGCTCCCACGGATGCGCGGGCCGCGCTTCTCATGGCACACGAGCTCCTGCCTTACCGCCCAGTCGATGACCTCTACGAGGACTGGCTGGACCGCATCGCTGCAGGGGGCTCCCCTGCACTGTCCTTCTCGCTGCCTCGCCCCCCGCTGGCTACGGGTGACGTGGCTCATGGAGCGCCGCCACCACCTCTGCACCAAGACGGTGCCCTGGCGCCGAGACACGCGGCTCCGCGGCGCGACCCGCCGCGCCAAGCACCTGCGCGTGAAGAAAGAAGCTGTCAAGAAGTCCCTCGGCCGCAAGGGGACGCTCCACCGCTCCCCGCACCGCCACGTCAGGATCGCTTGCCGCGGCAGGGCCTTGCGCCGCTTGCCGTGGCGGCACGCGGGCGCCAAGATCAAGCTCCGCCTCCATGGCGGCCCCCGGTGACCACGGCAGGCTGCCGTGCCTTTACCCCCGAGCTGCGTAGTGTCGCCTGGCCGGGCAAGTTCAAGCCAGACCTGCCTCCGCGCTACGACGGCACCCCCGACCCTGCGGAGTTCCTGTAGCTCTACGAGCTGAGCATCGAGGCGGCTAACAGTGACGAAGAAGTCATGGCGAACTGGTTTCCCATGGCTCTCAAAGATGGTGCCCGCTCTTGGCTCATGAACCTGCCTCCTGGCTCCATCTCCTCCTGGAACGAGATGTGCGACTGCTTCGTTGCCAACTTCCAGGGCACTCGCGACCGTCCCCCGGCCGCGGGTGACCTACGCCGCGTCAAGCAGCAACTAGGGAAGACCCTCCAGAAGTACATCGAGCGCTTCAACAACGTTCGCCTCAAGATCCGCAAGGTGACGGACGAGTCCATCATCTCTGCGTTCTCCGATGGCGTCAGTGACGTCAAGATGAAGGAGGAGCTCGCCATCCACGAGGAGTTGTGCACATCCCTGGAGCTGTTCAACCTGGCGACAAAGTTTGCAAGGGCTGAGGAAGGGCGCCTTTCCCTTCTCGAGCTCCCGGCTGCCGACCCGGAGGAGAAGAAAGCCAAGGCCAAGGACATGAAGTGCAAGGGAGTCTCTGTGCTCGCGGCGGAGCCGGACACGAAGCGCGGCAGGGACCAGCCCGAGTCATCCAAGAGCAGCCGACCGTTCTGCGCCTTCCACAACGTGCACAGCCACAACACCAACGATTGTCAAGAGCTCAGGGCCATTCGCGACGGACGCTTTGGTCGACGCCCCGAGCGCAATGACCGAGGCTATGGCCGAGGAGGAGGATGTGGCGGAGGACGCTGGGACGACCAGTGCCCGCGCCAGGAGTGGCGCGACCGGCCTCGTGAGGACCGCTGGCAGGATCCACCTTGCGAGGGTGCCTGGAGGGATCAGCCTCGCGAGGAACGTCCTCAGGGCAATGCTAGGCTTCCTCCGCTGCCTCCGCGCCCGCTCAGGTGGTCCAAGTGCGCCATCACCTTCAGTTTGGAAGATCAGCTCAAGTGCGCGGCAACCGCTGGCACTCTCCCGATGCTTTGTTCGCCCGTCATCAGCAACGTACAAGTCACCAAGACCCTCATCGACGGCGGCGCAGGGCTCAACGTCTTGTCCGTCGACACGTTCGACAGTCTCCAAGTGCCCTACGATCAGCTTCAGCCCACTAAGCCCTTCTCAGGAGTGACCGACGATTCCACCACACCGATAGGGCAGGTCCGCCTCCCTGTCACCTTCGGAGAACGCAACAACTACCACACCGAGCTCATCGACTTCGACGTCGCTCACATCCATCTATCGTATAATGCCATCCTCGGATATCCGGCCCTGGCAAAGTTCATGGTGGTCATGCACCACGGCTACAACGTCCTCAAGATGCCAGGGAGCGGCAGGATCATCACGGTCCCCTGTGAAGAAAGAGATGCGGTGTGCTCCCTCGAGCGCGCCTTCCAAGCAGCGTCAATCGAAGACCCCGATAGCAATGCAGCTCAGTACCCTCCCGAAGTCATCCCCAAGAAGAAGAAGCAGCTACTCCGTGCCAGACCTCAGGAGAGCGGCACCGCAAGTGGTACCTCGTCAGGATCAGCGCCCGTGCCTGGGGCGCCTTCTTCCCTCGCATAGGAAGGCGCACCCAGCGCCCTCCTCGGGCAGGGCTTGGGGGTTCTCTTCTGGAGGGCCTCAGACCTTGCCAACGTCACGAGGGAGGCGCTCGGGCACCACGTGGAGGCGTGCTTCGCAGCACGTTTCCCTCAGGAAGACAACGGGCGAGGATTGCCCAATGCTCAGGAGTTCATCGCCAAGACCACTCAGGAGCTAGAGGAAGCAAGAGCCATGTGCGGCAACCGCCGCTCACCTGCTGCAGCTCCCCATCCAGGCGAGGATGGCGGGTTGCGCGTCTGCATCGACATTCCAGGGCTCAACAGAGCCGCATCTCAGGAGCTCTTCTGGCCTTCGCGCGTGGGATGCTGCGAGGGCCCACCTCACAGCTACGTTCGCATGCCTTTTGGCCTGCCGAGCGAGACTTCCGCCTTCCAGCGCAACCTGCAGAGCATCCTGGCGGCTCGGGAGGCCAGGCACCACGCAGTCCTGGCAGAGATGGAGACGGTCCTCAAGGAACTGCCTGGACCCCCAGAGCCTCTCGAGGCTCAGGGCCCCAGTAGCTCATGAGGAGCAACCCCTTCGCTGCGCGCCTTCAGCTGCCTCAACATTCCTTCATCAACAAAATCAGGTGACATTTTCCAAGTCTATTTAGCTGGGCGCGCCCTCAGGGCTGCATCATTCCCAGGCCGCGTGGGTCTGTCCCTGCGGCATGTATCCCTTTTATGTCTTTAGCTTACCTTGCTGGGGGCGCCCCTCGGGCTGCATCATCCCCAAGCCGCTCGGGCCTGACCCAGTGGCATGTATCTCCCCTGCGTTTACTTAAGCGAGTTTGCTTCCATGCTTAATCTATCTATGACTATCACCTGCTTGATTATCACCTACCGCGGGAGCCGCGCGCCGATTGTCTTTCTTCAGGACCCTTTGCGTGAGAAAGGTTAGGCACGGCGTCTGTGCTCGGGCCCTTCCCTGCAGCGTCGATAAATCCAACGGCTGAGCTCTGTCTGGCGGGCCGGTCGCGTTCACGTCACCTCCTGGGGCCGTTGGTGCTTGGCCTTCTCATGCGATAACCTCAAGAGATTCGTTTGGCACAGGTTGTCTAACCACCACGCAGGGCCACCACAGCAAACAAGAAACAAGACCAGGCACAACCCGCCTCGAGGTAGGGCCTCGTGAGTCCCGCGCTGGCTCACAAGTGCCCAGACACACCTCGTCCAGCCCTGCCGTGCAAGCCACGTGTCAGGGCGGGACTGTACACGCCCCGGGGGCTCTCCGCAGTAGGGAGTCCCCCTCCCACGCACCAGTGGAAGCACCATGCTCCGCGCTGGCCGTCGACATTGCCGAGGAGCGGCTACGCCCGTGCAAGTACGGAAGCGCTATGCTCCGCGCTGGTGATAAACAACTGAGGGCGGCCCCACGGCCGTATCAACCTCAGGGAGCCCTTGAGCTCAATGCCTAGCCTCACCGCGCTGCTTCCCCTCGGGAGGGTAGCGCGAGGGGGCTGGGCACAGGGGCTGCGCTCAGGTCACGCCTGGCGTACGCCCCACCAGGTCCCTCGGACCTAGTCGTCGCGCGACCCTCCCGAGCGAAAGCCCGGAGAGGACAGGTATGAGGTCTGTTCGTACGTCAAGGGGGACCCATGGGCATCGCGACCCAAGGGCCTAACTGGTCACGTAGCCCCTCATCCCCTGGCCTCGTCCTGTACTCCGGTCGAGTCAGCGGCGGCTGAGGTATGCGCGGGGCCGGGCCCTGCCGACGTAAAACGCTAAGGCCTGCTCTTGCATTTCCTCCTCAAGGTCGTTTGAGCGTCAAGGGGGACTCCTGAGCATCGCGACTCAGGAGCCTAACTGGTCACGTAGCCCCTCACCCCTGGCCTCGTCCTGGTCTCCGGTCGAGTCAGCGGCGGCTGAGGTATGCGCGGGCCTGGGCCCTGCCGACGTAGAACATCAAGGCCTATTCCTGCATCTCCTTTTTGTAAGCTGTTTGCGCGTCAAGGGGGACTCCTGAGCATCGCGACTCAGGAGCCTAACTGGCCACGTAGCCCCTCACCCCCTGGCCTCGTCTTGATTTCTGGTCGAGCCAGTGGTGGCTGAGGTATGCGCGGGGTCGGGCTCTACCGATGTAGAACATAAAAGCGAACAGGAAGGAAATCCCAAAATCTCAAAGCAAATATTACAAGACATATTGTTCTCCGAATATCAAACACAAGTCTAAACGCCTCCACGAGGCACGATACATGTTGCAGGAATTTAAACAGGAAAAGAGCCGCAAGCGAGTCATCCCTGAGCACCGCTAGTGCCGGCAAGAGGCACTCCTTCCTTGGTGGCGTCGCCTTCACCTGCACCACCAGCCGGGGCTGCAGGATTAGTAGCACCGTCGGTCAAAGGTGCGAGAGCAAAGGCGCGGAACTTCTTCAGCAGGGCCTCCACCTGACCCTTCACGGCTGCGGCAGCAGCTACGTAGTGCTCGTCGCCCATAGGCTCCAGAAGCTGTCAAGGCGGACGGTAGGATCACGAAGATGGAGGTGGCTGAAGACGCGCGTTAGCACAGCTGAAGAAAGGACGCGAGCTTCTTCCTCTGCCATAAGGCCGACACCGCTCATGACTTCCTCAAGCGCCTCGACCAAGTAGGGAAGCAGCTGGGCGGGGCCGTCCTCGTCGGTGGCCAGCGGCTTCTCCAGGCCCTTCTCATAGAGTGCCTTCAATGTCATGCGAGACCTCTTCTCGAAGAGCGAGAAGGCCGCGCGGTCCTCGGCCAGGACCTTTGCCTTGGCATCAAGCTCGGCCTTCTCCACCTTCACTTTCCACTCCAGCTCCTCAAGCTGGCCACGCTCAACGCCCTGCGCCTTCACCGACTGCGTCAGCACGGCTTCACGACCCTTGACGGCATCCTCCCGGGCCTTCATCATCTCCTCCTCTGCTTTGCGACCACGAGCTTCTTCTGCACGCTCGTCCCGCAGGGCTTTCAGTTCGGCCTCCAGCGCCCGGCAACGACCCTGGGCGGCCTCGGCGTCCTTCACCGCCACCTCGCGAGCAGCTGCTGCCTGGGCGGCAGCCTGTTTCTCCCCCTCGGAAGTCGCTGCGGCCTGGCTTAGCGCCGCCCGAACGGACATGTCGGCATGAAGCCAGCCAGAGGCCAGCTCCAGGCGCCCAGCTGCCAGGCGGGGTTCGGCGCCCTGGAGATCTTCTTGCAGCCGGGCCATCTCATAAAAGGCATGCTCTAAGACATCAAGGGAGGCGGAAGGACCTGGAACTAGCGGCGCGGCAGGAGGAGGAAGAGGCGACGACATCACCATGGCTTGGGAGAATGGGGGTTCCTGAGCTTTGGGCACCTCAGCAGCCGCACCGGGTGTCAGCACCTCCGGAGCCAGCAGGGCCACGGGGGCTGACTTCTCACGAGGATTCTTCCCCGTGCCTCGCGAGGACGACCGGGCTGGAGAGACACGAGCGTCAACGCTACCCCTCGCCACGGAGGGAGGCGCAGCCGGAGCAGGCAGGCTAGTCCCGAGCAGCACCTCCGCCCCCTCCTTCCTTTTCTTCGCCATAGGCGTTGGCCTAATCACGCAGCGGAGAAGCGTCAAGATCAAGCAATAGAAGCGAGAATGAAGCAAGGAAGAAGCACTTACTGGTCCACCGCGGTGTAGTCCACCTTCCTCTTCATAAGTTTGAAACCTGAGAGCTTCCCAGCCTGGGGCGCGGGTGCACGGGCCCCAGGGGCAGAGGGAGCAGGAGCAGACGGGCCAGAAGCAGCCCCAGGCGGCGTCAGAGTAGAAGCAGCATCTCGGGAGATCAGCGCTGACCGGCCCCTCGTCGGAATCACGGGAGGTTCCCCCCTCTAGAGGTCGTCGGCCTCATCGTCGTCGTCAGGCATGGTGCGGAGAAGGTCAACCTTGCGCACGGGGGAGGTCTCCCCCATACCCTCGGGCGTCGCCTCCGAGTCGTCCTCCTCGTCCTCGTCTCCCTCCTCCTCCTTCTCCTTGCGGGAGTCGTCAGAGGACACCTCCACCGGCACCGTCACAGCCGAGACCACAGGAGGTGCTAGTGGCACCAGCCCGCGTCCGTCAAAGGTTGGCCTGGCGGCCACGACCTACGCCACGTCCGTGCAGCAGAACAGGGGAACGAAGATGCTCGGCAGGTACTCTTGGTCGTCCCCGACCAGGAGGTGGAGAGCTGCGGCTAGCTCCTCGTCAGACAGGACGGATGGGCTCAGGCGAACCTTGTCCTCCTCGTCCCCAAGCCTCCACAAGGGGCGCGCACGCGACTGAAGCGGGGCCACGCACAGCATCGGGAATTCCCTCAGCAGCATGGCCCCTGTCACCTTAGCCGCCTTCGCATTGCCCGGCTTCAGGTCGGAGATCATTTGCTCCAGCACAAACGTCGCCCGCTCATCAGTGAGCTTTGCGGAAGACCACCCCTTGTCAGACTGGGGCATCTCCGTGGGCAGCATCAAGCATAGGTGGACGCACTTGGCGTCCATCATGACCCACTTGCTCCTGAAGCCGTCAGCCTTCTTCCCAGTCTTCGAGATCGAGTTGGTCTTGCCGGCCGCGATGAAATTGGCGCACTCGGAGGTGTGACCCTCGTTGATGCGGAGGAATAAGAAGTGGCGCAGAAGAGCCACGGACGACATCACGCCGAGGTACGCCTCGCAGTAGTAGGGGAAGATCGACAAGAGAAGGATAGAGTTGGGATGGAGATGCAGCGCGTGCAGCCCGAAGTGGCCAAGGACCTCATAGAAGAAGTCAGAAAGGGGGGAACCAACCCTGCAACGATGCTTCTCGTGAAGAAGGGGAAGAAGGTGCTTCCCTCGGGTTCCGGCACATCAAAGTCGGCCCAGAGCTCAGTGTTCCCCCTCTCGTTGCTCTCCCCCGCTGTCAGCAAGCGCGTGGCGGCGAGGTTTTTCTCCGAGACGTTGGGCGCGTCGAGGGCAGGCTCGTACCAGGCCGGCGACGAGGCAGGCTTGACCCTCCTGGGCGCCATTGGTCACCGATACGGAAGGAGGTGGGAGCAGATCTGGGGATTTCGGAAGCAGGGAGCGAGAAAGGGGATCTGGAGCAAGGCGGAAGGAAGCAATGAAGGCAAGCGATGTCTATGCTAGCCTTTTGACAGTCGGGCAGTTGACGAGGCAGCGCAGGGAAGCGGAGACGCCCACGTCCAATCAACCGCCACGCGTCGACCAAGGCCGCAGGCTATTGGGGCCCGTGGCGCTCCGCACTTGCCCTTTGGCTTCGTCTCGAAGCCAAGCCCGAGCGCGCCTTGGGCCCGGGGGCTACTGTCGGCATTCTGGGAACAGGGGTCCCCAGACTTGCCTGCCTGCGGCCCACGGCGTGGCTCCACAAGCGGGCCCGTACGGCCCATCTTCACCAGCAAGCACTCAAGACCCTCGCGAGGGGCCAAGCCTCGCAAGGCGGACGACACAAGACCTCCTCAGGAGCGTCCTCACCAGGCTGGCTCGCGAGGGGCGGAGAGATCAAGGCAAGGCAAACCTTGCGAGGTTCTCATGACGTGAGCCATGACGACTAAGGCCAGGCGGGCGCCAGCGCGCACAGTGTCCTTGCTTCCTCTTTGGTGCTAAGGAGGCAAGCGCAGGCGAGGAGTTCCGAGGCATCAGGCAAAGGTTTCCATATCGGTGCAATGAGACCAAGACCAGTAGGACGGCAAGATGGAGGTCACCGTGGAGCCTAAGACGGCGTCACCACCACAGCCTTTGGCAGGCGAAGATTACTTTTGTCAGGATAAGTTGTACTAGCTATCCCCTTTCAAATTGGCCGTTGTTGGCTCCCTTCCCGCTCAATATTTGGGAAGAGGACCAGGGCCTCTATAAATAGGGTTAGCCACCACCGTAGGAAGCATCTCATCTGGCATCGGATCCTCACCTACCAGAACTCACTCGAGCGATCCTCACACCCACCAAGCACAAGAACACCTCGCCTCAGGAGGCTGTTCTTCCCCTTGTACTGTTCATCCTCAGCCCAAGAGGCAATCCACCACCACCACACTGGAGTAGGGTATTACACCACAATGGTGGCCCGAACCAGTAAAAATCTTGTGTCTCGTGTGTTGAGAGTTCGTCGTGCTTAGCCTAGAGATCGCGTGTGAGGGCGTGATCGGTGAGGGGGAGATCTTCGCGCGGACCCCAGTGTTCGAACCTTAAGGGTTTTGCCGGAACCCGAAATCCGACAAAATAGAACATGGAACCTTGGCAGTTCATTAGTACTTGCTGGAAACGAAGGGAGCACAATATCCTGGACATGCATGCATATATATATAAACATGGAAATCAACAAGAACTGTACATACTCAAACTTATTCAACTGCGCACAGGGTCTGCGCCTGGCTCTTTACATAGGGTTATATGCCTTGCCGGCAAGGCTAGTACAAAAGGGGGTTGTCGGGGGACCCGGCAACCGCGCCTCACGGGTAAAACTTGCGAAGATGTTCGATGTTCCAGGAGGTGCTCACTGGAACGCCATCTTTGGTCTCTAGGCAGACTACGCCGGGCCTAGTGACTCGTATTACCTGATAAGGGTCTTCCAACTTTGGCATCAACTTGTTGGAATTCTTGGTGGACTGAACACGCCAAAGAACAAGGTCGCCTTCCTCAAGGCTTCGGGCATGAACCTTGCGGCTATGCTAGCGGCGCAAGGCTTGCTGGGAGCGCGCGGCTCACACAGGAGCCTGAAGATGATCTTCCTCAAGGAGCGTAGCGTCATCTTGTTGCAACTGCTCTTGCTCAAGCTCATCATAAGCGAGCACTCGAGGTGACCCGTATATGAGTTCTGTGGGGAGAACTACTTCTGCCCTGTACACGAGGGAGAAGGGCGTCGGGCCGGTGGCTCGATTTGGTGTCGTGCTGATTGACCAAAGAACCGCTGGCAACTCATCAATCCAGCGTCTTCCGCACTTGTGCAGCCTATCAAAAGTCCTTGTTTTGGGGCCCCGCAGCACTTCAGCATTTGCCCTTTCTGCCTGGCCATTGCTTCTTGGATGAGCAACAGAAGCAAAACAGATTTTGCTACCGAGGTCTTGGATATACTACATGAAGGTACAGCTTGTGAACTGTGTGCCGTTGTCGGTGATGACTCTGTTTGGCACACCAAAATGGCAAAGTAGTCCTTTGAAGAACTTGACGGCTGATTGTGCTCTCGCCTTCCTCACTGCTTCCAATTCTGGCCACTTTGTGAACTTGCCGGTTGCGACGTACAAGTACTCAAAGCCCGCGACAGCACGGGGAAAGGGGCCCAGTATGTCGAGCCCCCAGACCGAAAATGGCCAGGAAAGAGGGATCGTCTAAAGAGCTTGAGCTGGCTGATGGAGTTTCTTTGAATGGAACTAGCACGCTTCACACTTGGTTACTAGCACAGTTGCATCCTGGAGAGCAGTGGGCCAAAAGAAACCTTGTCGGAATGCTTTGCCGGCAAGAGCTCTTGATCCTATGTGAGAGCCACATATGCCTCCATGTATCTCTGCCAACAGCTCCAGTCCGTCCTCCCGAGGAATACACTTCAATTTCACGCCATTCGGTATTTTCCTGTACTGGACATCGTCCACAAACTGGTACATGCTGGACCGACGGGCTACTTTTTCTGCTTCTTCCTGTTCCTCAGGGAGTTCCCCTGTTTGGAGGAACCGAACAATGTGTTGTGCCCATGCCAGAGCCTGAGGCTCGACGGCAAGGACTAAAGGCATGTCCTCTGCCGTGCGGCAGTTATCTCGATGGCAAGGGCTTGAGGCCTTGCCGGAGCCTGTCGCTCCCCGGCAAGCTTGGCGTCCCCGGCATCTTCCTTGCCGGCAGCTCCTGGGAGCTCGGCAGGAAAGTACTTGCCGGGGCCTGACTTCCTTCACTTATTCTGTCCTGCTGATGGTTCAATGGATGGCTGAGTTAATTGGAGCACAAAGGTCCCTGGTTCCACAGGTAACTTGAGGGCAGCACGTTTTGACAGGTCGTCAGCAATGTTATTCTCTGCTTGAGGAACATGCTCTGCTTGCAGATCGTCAAAACGCTCCTCCAACTTCCTCACTTCATCTACATAGGCCTCCATCAACGGGCTCTGATAATCTTTGTTGACTTGCTTGACGACAAGTTGTGAATCACCCCTGACGATGAGCTTCCTAATTCCAAGGTTTGTCGCGATCCTGAGACCGGCAAGCAGTCCCTCATACTCCGCAGTGTTGTTTGTTGATCTCTCCCGGGGAAAGTGCATCTGGACTACGTACTTGAGGTGATCTCCGGTGGGCGCAACGAGCACTACACCAGCATCGGCGCCTTGCAGCGAGAAAGCACCATCAAAGTACATGATCCAATCACGGCACGTTTCCTTGCCAGGGAGAGTGGTCTCTCGAATTTCCTCGTCGAGCGTTGAGGTCCATTCTGCAATGAACTCCGCCAAGGCTCTGCTCTGAATTGTCGAAGTGCTTTCAAACCTGAGACCAAAGCTTGACTGTTCCAACGCCCACTCCACAATCCTTCAGGTTGCATCTGGGTTGTGCAAGATCCGTTGCAACGGGAAGCGAGTGATGACGGTGATCTCATGTGCCTGAAAATAGTAACACAGCTTCCTCGAGGCCATAAGGAGGCCGAAGAGCAACTTCTGCACACTAGAGTATCTTGATCTAGCCCCCTGCAAGAGGGAGCAGACAAAATAAACTGGGTGCTGCATCATCTTCTTCTCATGTATCACTTCGTTTCCTTGCGCAGATCCTACCTTGCCGGCACCAGACTCTGTCGGGGGTCTTGCCTTGCCGGCAGCAGACCCTGCCTGGGAGAGCTCTGGCTCGTCATCCGACGGTGTTGCCATCGCCACTGCTTCTTCATCAACTTCCCTCTGCGCCACTAGCGCAGCACTGACCACTTGATACGTTGCTGCTAGATATAGCAGCAACGGCTCTTGCGGCTTAGGCGCGACTAGTGTTGGCATAGAGGAGAGGTACCTCTTCAAATCTTGCAGCGCTGCCTCCGCTTCCGGAGTCCATTTCATTGGACCTGCCTTTTTCAAGATCATGAAAAAGGGCAGGGCGCGCTCAGCAGATTTGGAGATGAACCTACTTAAAGCAGCAACGCAGCCAGCAAGCCGACGCACATCTTTGACTTGTCTTGGTGCTTCAATCTGCTCAATCGCCTTGATCTTGTCGGGGTTCGCCTCGATCCCACGCTAAGATACAAAGAACCCAAGAAGCTTGCCGGATGGGACACCGAACACACACTTCTTGGGGTTGAGCTTGAGGTTCATCTTGCGCAAATTCACAAATGTTTCTTCCAAATCTTGCATGAGTGTTGCCTTATCCTTGGTCTTGACCACTATGTCATTGGGCCGGGCATCTTCAGTGTGTTGTAGGCGTAGTGTGATGCCGCCATAAACTTGGCCAATGCTGGCCGGCCAAGGATCCCATTATACGGCAATGGGATCTTGGCAACATCAAAAATGATCTTCTTTGTCCTGTAGTTCAGCTCACCACCAAATGTGACTGGTAGTGTGATCTTACCCTTGGGCTGGCTTCTCCCCAGATTGATCCCCTGAAGCATGCCCGTCTCTTCGAGATCTCCATTAGGGATTTGCAACCTCTTAATCACCTTGGGCGAGATCAAGTTCAAACCGGCCCCACCATCCACTAGCATTTTTGTCACCTTGAGGTTGCGAATTGTTGGGGACACCAACAATGGCAAGCACCCGGCCACAGTTGTGCGATCAGGGTGGTCCTCGGTGTCAAAAATGATAGGCGTGTTGGACCACTTCAGCGGCTTCTGGGCATCGATCGACGGCTCCATCGCATTAATCTTGCGCACCCACTGTTTAAGTTGGCGGTGAGAAGAATGCAACGAGGCGCCACCATCAATGCACATGGCTTCCGTAGCTTTCTGAAACTCATGTTCACTGGACTCGTCGTCCTCTTCGTGGTCATCATCTCCCTCTTTCTTGTCGCGGCCCCGAGCAGGCCTCTCTTGTTGCTTGTCCTTGCAGCGGAGACCCCCTCGGCCACCATGCTTCTTCCCGGACCCCTCAGCACCATCCTGGCCCTTCTCCTTGTCTCACCTTTCATACTCAGCTTTCTGCCTTTCCACAAGCTGCTCAACTTGCCGGCAGTTCCGGAGGTCATGGCCTTTGGTGCGACGGATCTTGCAATATTGCTTGTCAGAGCCCTCTGGCTTGTCGGCAGCCGCCAAGGCCTGGCAGGCGGCGCACCCGGCAACCTCCTTGCCAGGGTCATCAACCTTAGCCTTCTTGGCGGTGCCGGGGTTGCCGGATTCCTCGACGGCAAGCACGGTCTTGCCCTTGCGCTTCCTGTTGCACCGTCAGCCCTTCTTTGTCGGGGCGACGATGTCTTCATCTCCGGAGTCACTTCCCGCGACAGCATCTTCGCCAGGGTACTTCCTTCCTTCTTCAGCCCGAGCACATCTGTCAGCCAAAACATAAAGCTCGGCAACATCTATAACCTTGTTCATCGCCAGCTCTTCACGCATCTTGCGGTTGCGCATGTTCTGATGAAAGCTAATGACAGTGGCAAGATGAACATCTGGGATGTTGTACTGCACACGGTTGAATCTCTGTATGTATTTGCGCAAGCATTCGCCATCCTTCTGGGGGATGAGATGCAAATCACTGGCTTGGCCAGGAGCCGTGTGGCCCCCAGTAAAGGCGCCAACAAACTCGTGGCACAAATCCGACCAAGAGGAGATGGAATCTACTGGCAGGCGCATCAACCACGATCTGACATTGGGCTTGAGCACCAACGGGAAGTAGTTGGCGAGCACCTTGCCGTCTCGAGCCCCGTCAGCTTGCATCGCGATGGCGTAAACGCTTAGGAACTCGGACGGATGAGTCTTTCCGCCGTACTTCTCTAGGACCTCTAGTTTGAACATGCGGGTAGTGGGCCACTGGAACTGCCGCAGCTCACGGGTAAAAGCTGGACAACCTACCTCGTCAGGCAAGTCACCAAAATCCCCCGGCGCAGGCATGTACGCAGTGGGCCATGCACGCCTATCAGACTGATGACGCGCTTCCCATCGCTGCTCGATGGTAGTTCGAGCGTCCTCTTTGAACCGTTCCTGAAGAACTTGACGTTGGTCACGACGAGCTCGTGGATCGGACGATGTCGTGGATCCGTCGTCATGGGCATCGACCCGGCGAGCCGGCGACCACTACTGTCGTGGTGGAGGGGAGTGCACCGTGGTTGCAGCACCTCCTCCCCTTCCGCCGTCGGCACGTGCCGGCTCGGTGGACCGACGCCGCGAAGGACCGCTCTCCTGGTGCCCATCTTTATTGGCGTGGCCAATAAGGCTCTGGATAGCAGCCCTCCCCTCTTCTTGCTTCTCTGCAGCAGGAGGAAAGTCGAGGAGTAGCTATGCTCGTGCCAGCGCTTCTGCTCGCGTAGGTGGCAGCGACAAGGGCGAGGAACGGGAGGTGCTCGAACTTCTAAATATGTTAGAAGGAGCCCCACCACGGTTCTGTGGCCGTGCGCCATTTTCGCCAGCATCTTGGCGTGCATGCCGACCCTGCGCATATCGTGAATGATACTGAGGGCTCTTTCTGCGGTGACTCCCGGGGTCACCAACGTCGCGGCGCTGCTCGTCGCGCACGACCTAGGAACACCGTGGCGCGGGCACCGGCGGTGGCGTCTTGGAGGTAGCCTATCCACCCTTGGAGGCCCCCGCGCCGCCCGTAGCCGGCACGGCTCCGTCCTTTGGTGCGGTGGTGCGCGGGTCGTCGTCGCGGTCACAGACAATGCTGCTCGCCTGGCTACGGTTACCAGAATGGCGTGGGTGCTCGTGATCTCCACCTCCGCCGCCATCCGCGTCTACCCCATCGCCCGTCCGTGTTGGCACAGGCAGATCGGCCGCAGACGAACCGATCGTCGTGATCGTCTTCTTCTTGGGAGACATGGTGATCTAGAAACTGACACACCGACTGCTAGATCAGGTTTGCGCAACCTTCTCCCCCCTACCTGGCGCGCCAAAGATGTCGGGGAAATGACGCCTATGGGATCACGTAGATCCCTTCTACGGTTGGCGGGGAGAGAGGAGTGCACAAAGAGCAGATCTAACGATCAACACGATGGATTTTTACCCAGGTTCGGGCCGCTGAGCAGCGTAAAACCCTAGTCCAACTTTGAGTGTATATTGAGTGTTCTTGAGCTTCGGCTAGGTGCTACGCATGCAAACTGGGCCGGGAAAGTCCAAAAAGTCCGAATCCTTCTCCAGTACGCCTTGGGCCTCCTTTTATACGTCCAAGGGGTCGCCACAGCGGCACACAGGAGGTGTAAAGTAGCTATGCTTATCACTGACGTCTTAGGACAAACGCATTAAATTCCCTGGTTACGTGCCCCTAACTTTATCGGGGACGGGAATAGAGCCCGTCCCATCCGTCGCCGCCTCACCCCATCTTGACACGCATCCAGGCTGACGAGGCATGCAATGCCAAGCTGGCTGGCTAGCCGCTGCGCTGGAGCGGTGGCAGGATCTTCACGAAGATCTACATGCCACCACGCAGGTGCTTGCCAGGCTTGCAGGTCAGTCGCTGCGCTGGAGTGGTGGCGGGGCGGCGGAGCCTTGCCATGCGCGAGTCTCACCGTGGCCTCGCAAACGTCCCCAGCAAGAATCTTGCCGGGGCCTCCCAAACGTCCCCGGCAAGGATCTTGCTAGGAACTTTGCCTTCTGGTCTTCACGAAGATCTGCATGCCACTACGCATGCGCCCCTGGGTCTTGGTCTTGACATTGTCGATGGTGTCAGAGCTCTCAACCTCAAGGGTGGTGGTCTTCTCAGTGCTTCGCAAGCCATGCCAGCAAGGATCTTGGCGGGGCTTCGCGAGCCGTCCCGACAAGATCGTGCCAGGAGTCCAGCTTGTCTTCTGCTCTCTGGTTACTGGCTTGGATGTCGTCTTGGCCGTCTTTTATTTTGCCTCCAGCTGCCCCCGTCAAGCCTCGCCGCAAGTGCGGCTACGACTGCCCGTGCACAAGTAAGGGGTACCAAAGGGCCCAAACTTTAGTACACCGACATGGGTGGACCGGTCTTAGGTGCCGTTATTACTTGAACAAACCTCCTACTTATGATTAACCCCCTTGCAAGCATCTGCAACTACGAGAAAAGTATTAAGATAAAATCTAACCATAGCATTAAACTTTTGGATCCAAATCGTTCCCTTATGAAGTAGCGCATAAATTAGGGTTTAAGCTTCTGTCACTCTAGCAACCCATCATCTAATAACTACTCCACAATGCATCCCCTTAGGCCCAAATATGGTGAAGTGCCATGTATTCGATGTTCACATGACACCACTAAGGGAATCACAACATACATATCATCAAAATATCGAACACATATCAAGTTCACATGATTACTTGCAACATGACTTCTCCCGTGACCTCAAGAACAAAAGTAACTACTCACAAATGATAATCATGCTCAAGATCAGAGGGGTATTAAATAGCATAATGGATCTGAACATATAATCTTCCACCAAATAAACCATATAGTAATCAACTACAAGACGTAACCAACACTACTAGTCACCCACAAGTACCAATCTGAGGTTCTCGTATAAAGATTGAACACAAGAGATGAACTGGAGTTTGAGAGGAGATGGTGCTATTGAAGATGTTGATGGAGATGGCCCTCCCAAAGATGAGAGGGTTGTTGGTGATGACGATGATTTCCCCCTCCGGGAGGGAAGTTCCCCCGGCGGAATCGCTCCGCCGGAGGGCAAAAGTGCTCATGCCCAAGTTCTTCCTCGAGACGGCGGCGCTTCCTCCCGAAAGCCCCCCCTTATTTTTTTTCTAGGTGAAAATGACCTATATACTAGAAGATGGGCACCGGAGGTGGGCTAAGGAGGGCACAACCCACTAGGGCGCGCCTGGGCCCTGGTGTCTTGTGCTCACCAGGGTGGCCCCTTCGGTAGTTATTTGCTCCAATATTCCTTAAATATTCCAAAATAATTCACCGTGAAGTTTCAGCTCATTTGGATATGTGCAGAATAGGTAACTCTGACATAGCTTTTTCAAGTCCAGAATTCCAGCTACCGGCATTCCCCCTCTTTGTGCAAACCTTGCATATTATGAGAGAAAAGGAATTAGAAATACTTCAAAAACCATTATTATTCATAAAAACATTACAAATAATAGTAGGGAATCATGATGCAAAATGGACGTATCAAGGAGGTGAGCGCATGGCTGCAAAGCGCGGCGACCGCGAGGTCACGTGGTAGCAGAGTTGCCATCGGACGAGCTGGGCATAGAGGAACGCGGGTGTGGAGAGAAACGTAGCGGCATGCACGGAGACAAGCGCCCGACTTGAGGACGTTGTAGAAGTTGTGGAGAAGGGACGCATTGTGGTAGAGGAGGAGAGCCATGACGGTGGTGGCAGTTGAGGGCCATACCCGCGACGGAACTTGCATAGTGGTTGTAGTTGGGGTTGTGGCAGTGGCTTGCTGCGGTGGGTTGTGCCAGCGAGGTCACCCGAGCTTGCGCCCTCTCAGAGGTAGGGTTGCCCCGACGTGCACGCCTCGCCCATGCAGCCGTCGCGATGTCTGGGTGTGCTCTGCACGTGCTCCAGCAGTGCCGCATAGGACCTACTCGATGGATTGTGTGAAGTAGGGAGGACAATTTAGGGGGTGTGGTTGTATGGCATGAAAAGTGGGGGTTCAAAGCATACACGCCCAGACACTGTCCAGATGTGTCTGTAGGAGGATAGATTTGTGCATTATAGTTGTAGATATTGTGACAAATCAAAATGGAATACTTGTTTTCTAGAGGTCCCTTGTGTTGTACAAACTAGATGATACCCCGCGGGTTTAATAAGAAATCATTGTATGGAACATGAATATTTGTGTTAACAACATGAGAACTAAAACTTAAAAATGCATATGATTTATTTCATGGAATTATTTTGTGGGTAAAATATTTATTGAATATAAACTGTATAATAAAATGGGAAGCATTTTTTCATGCGTGGTTGCTTGTTGTGGAGGACCTTTCCATGCACGGTTGCATGTCACTACTACAAATCCGGCACCACTAACCACACGTCGGTGATGAGGGTCATCACAGACTGGCCAGCGGAAACTCGTAAGTGTTATTGCTCTGAGGGTTCTCAACACTGACCGGACTAATTTTGGACCGTCTGTGATATGGTCTTCTTCAACCTCCATTCACTTCTTGCGAACCAGATTGCTATCACAGCGGCTCTCAAAATTAACATGTGTGTGATATGTGTTTATCACTAACCAACGAGTTAGTGGTCAGTCATTGGTGTCTGTACAACATTTAATCGGCCTCCTTCCAACGTTGATCAACGAGAATGTGAAATGGAGGCGCATTCACACGTCTTCGATTACCATCACATGCCGGAGTTACCAATGTGTGCCATTCAACCGGCGATGATTAACACAGCTCGACGCCGCCCCTTTGGTTGCTGGGACGATTCCCACACCTGTTTCCGTCCATTTATACGGAGCAATGTCATTGCAACACCCCTCACCAGCATTTCCTCACTCCCTCTCCCCCTCACCGGCGTTGTCTCGGTGCCTACCACCCCCACGCCCACTCCAGCCACCTCACCGACGTAGCCTCTTCCTCCCTTCGTCTACAACATGGCACACCAACGCGGCCAAGTTACTAATCTAGAGAGCGGGCAGTCCCAGTGGACTCTGGAGTATTTGAACTTTCAGCCGCGTTCCCCCACCCAAGTCGAGATTTGGGCAATTCAAAATGCCATTATGGCTAAAGAGTATCGCCAAAAGGAGAAACCCGTAAGTTCGAGCATTTTATCGCTTACTCCAAAAAAGCCCTCGCGCAGTCTAACATATAGAGGTCGTGGTCTGCACCGCTGCGGAAGTAGTTATTGGCCCCGACCGCCTCCATGTCGTGTACCGCTAGACTGAGGATGTGCAAATTGTCGCGGGCCTAGAAGTCAAGGGCCAAATCAAGAGGGCCCAGGACTCCGCCGCTCGCATCAAGGAGGAGGAGGAGGAGAGAAGAAGAAATAGTAGATAGTGTAGATAGTTCTTATATTTTAATTATTTTCAGTTATATGTCTTTTGTCTTATATATTTTATCTTATCATTTTCGCTTTGTGCAATATATACGTATGTATATATTGAGTTTCATTCCTCCTTTACCCTAATTATATCTTAAATAATATATTATCAAATGATACACCTAACCTATACACACACGAGACCTACCCCCTATCCCTCATGTTCGATATACAAGTGTAACACCCCAAAAATTTGACCCTGTTTTATTAATTAAATTTTGCCAGGAAATTAAATTTTTATTTTTCTGGATTTCTTCTTTGATTTCAGAACCCTCTTCTCTTTAATATTGTGGGTTTTTACCTCTAGTGGAAAACTCTTCAAAAGTATTATTGGACTTGTATTCCCTTTTTATAAAATCAATTCTTTATCAGTGGGTTTATTTGCATAATTATTTTCCATGAACTTTAGTCTTTTAAAATGATCTTTCATAAATTTGGAGCCCCTTTTTCACTGCAACCTTTTGATGAATGCGTTCAAAAATTTCACCAAAATTTGGGGATGTCAGTGGATGCTTATAATTCAACTTCATGCAAAAACCCAGTGATGTTCTATGATAAATTTGAGTAAATCAACCTCATCTTCATTCTGGTCCAGTTTTGTGATTTGTACTGCAACTCTATTTTATTTTGCCCTAGTGCCCATGAGCTTTTTCCTACTTATAGTCCTCCCTACCAAACTCTTAAGTCCAGGAGTTTGGACCCATTGGAGTATTTTTGGTGCATGCAATGAGAGCATTTAGTTTCTGCCCAAAACTGTTTTTCTCAAAAACTTGCACTAACAAATTCCTGTTTTTGCCAAACTAACCTTACCACCTTCTTGAGCTCCTAAAAAGACTAGGATCTGGAGAGTTTGGCCACCCCAAGAGTTGCCTAGATGACCATGGCATTCTGTCGAACACCCTGTGTGCAGGAACAGTTTTGGCATGTCTTTCTAGTTTGCATTGTGGACTTGAGCCCCCGACCCATCCAGCATGTCCACTAACCTCCTGGCTATCCCTAACCCTGTCCTGTTATCTACCAGCATCACCCAAGCTCTCTAGCACGCGCTGGCATTTCGTCGAACACCTGGTGTGCGTGCTCTGGGCGCGGCCAGAGCGCGCGTTTTGCACGTGCGTGCGCTCGGGTCGACGCGTCCCGTCACTGGCCCCAGCTCGCCTGCAGAGCCACGCCATGCACTCGCCCACTCACCGAAAACCTCCAAGCCGCACTGGCGCCCTACAGCGCCGCCGTCAGATGCTCCCTTGGCGGCACGCCGGCGTCGGCAGCGGGCTCTGCCGTGGACGGCGCCGCCCAAACCACCCGCGCGCGCCAGCTGCCCCCTATGAACAACCCGAGCCCATCCACTTGCTCATCGGCACGCTCTCGTCGCCGCCACGACGCCCTGCAGCTACAGCAACGGCGACTCGTCGTCAATCTTATCCACCGCCGCGGAGCCAGCCCCGTCGCGCTATAAAAGGAGGCCCCGTGCTCCTCCGAGCACTCAGGCAACCCCAGGCCACCCCCATAGTACTCCCGTAGCCAGCAATCGGCGAGGAGGGGCTTTCTTCCTCGTCTCCGGCCAGTTCGGCCGCCGCCGAGCTCCGGTGCAATACGTCGCAGCCAGGCCCTCCCCTGCCAATCCAACGCCACCAGACGTCTCCCCATAGCCTTGCGGAGCTGCCTAGCGCCTCAGCCTCAACCAATGACCACCATAGCCCGAAGCTCACTTTGCTCCCCGACCTCCGTCCGCCGCGGAGCTCGCCGCCGGTGACCTCCTCCGTCCCCACCTGCCTAGCACCCACCGGGAGGACCGCCCCGGTCTGGCGGATCCATCCCTGCCCTCGGGGCCCCGTGGGGAGCTGCCGTTCACCGACGGCGATCGCCGGAGCCCCGCCCCGTTCGGGCAGAGAGAAAGGAGGGAGAGGGAGACCAGTCAAACCTGACCAGTGGGCCCTCTGGACCCACTGTCAGTGACCCGCGCGGCCGTCCTCTCTGGTTAAGTGAAAGCGCAAAGTCCGGAGTACGTCTTCTCTGCTTCGAAAGTGTATTCTCCCCCGAAGCGTTTTCCTTTTCTGATTTTCTTTTTTAAACAAAAGTTTGACTAATCTTTGACTGGCTATAACTTTTTAAATGAAACTCCAAATGAGTTGATTCTTTTTCCTACCTCCCTCATATTTCATCTAGTTTATTTTAAGATTTATTTCAAAAATATTTGGGACAACTTTTTGTACTGCATTTGAAATGTATGTTATTTGAATATTTCCCAAAATAGGATTTTGGAGAAAAGGCAACCTTCAAAAAATGCAACCCCACATGCATACACTTGAAGGCAAGCATTCTGAACCCTGGCTTAATATTTTTGGATGTTGTAGATACGGTTACAACATCATCTTGACTTGGAGTATATGCTATTTTATGTGACGGTAAGATCATACGCATGAGTGCATATATGGAGATTTCTTTGCTGTTAATAATAGATACGCTGGTGATAGTGATCATCCTCGTAAGCTTCTCATGCATGCCGGAAGGAAGTCGGGAAAGTCGCGGTCTTGGGTAGACGCGAGCTTGTCCCTAGTTCCTCGTTGAGACGAGTATGTCCGGTATGGCATGGTGAGGCTTGATGAGTGTTAAGCTTATCTGTTATTCAAAATATTTTTGTTATGCTAATCATGCAGGGAACACTTGAACCTCCTGAGTCGGCCTTAGATCGAGTCTTGTCCAGTAACCCCCATACTTGCTTCGTACTACCACTTGTCCCTGCCATAGGTAGGGTACGGTTCAGTAAGTTGTCAACCCCTTTCTAGCACACACCGTACAGAGAGGCCGCGATGAGGGTCCCATGGCCATGGATTAAAGCCAGTCATCCGGTCCGGGGGCATGGGTGTTTCGGTTGTAGCCGAAGGGGTAGCTCCCCTAGTTTGCGCGCGGTATAAATTTGGTGATCCCATGCTACGTCGAGGTTGTAGCCTCCCCACTTAGAGTTTCGCTTGACAGGTGTCGTGGGTGATTCCAGACACCGGTAAGTTAAGCTGGTGTGTGCAGGTCAGGCGTATTTTCAATTAAAAGACCGTAGACGGAATTAGTCCTGATGGACTAAAGAAATCCGTTACCCGTGGGTAAAGAGTACACCCTCTGCAGAGATTATACATCTATTCGAATAGCCGTGTCCATGGTCAAGGACTACAGTCTGGGATAGGTCAAGTGTCGGTCTTAGTGTCGGTCTTCGGAGGGAAATACTGCTAAACCAGAACATTGATTATGAACTGTGACACTGTGAATTATGATCATTATTATTGTGGACTAACCATTTACCTTATTTGAATTATTGAGTATCCCTGGGACGGTTCTATCTCCTGGATATTCACTGTGATTATCCTTTATAAGCCCTTTATGTGGTGTCGCATAGACGCCCGACTGTGGCATGCTGGTTATTCCTTTTATTTATAAGCCCTTTATGTGGTGTCGCATAGACGCCCGACTGTGGCATGCTTGTTATTTCTTTTATTTATAAGCCCTTTATGTGGTGTCGCTCCGACTGCGGTCTGCTTGTTATTTATTTATTCTTTATAAGCCCTTTTTGCGGTGTCGCTCAGACGCCCGACTGCGGCATGCTTGTTATTTAATTATTCTTTATAAGCCCTTTATGCGGTGTCGCTCAGACGCCCGACTGCGGCATTGTTAATTTATTTGCCCCCTTTTTTAGGAGTCATTTCATACACTCAATCACTACACTCTATTTCTATATTGCATATGCATATTTTACTTGCATGCGTGCATCATGAATTGTTGTTTATCTCGTGACTGACGTTATGGTCATAGAATATTTTTGGGCATGATTACTCCATGTTATATTATACCCGTGTTCTAAATGTTTGCGAGTACATTCAAACGTACTCACTGGCTTGTCCCTGGCTATTGTCTTGGCCAGATTTCTTGCGTGGAGAAGAGCGTTACGACGACAGCCCCGGAACCCATGTAAAGGTGATAGCAGCCTCGCGAAGATAGGAGTTATCCTGGTCAGCTGTTCTTGTGGGAAATGGAGTCCCATAGACGCAGTTGAACCTCAAACCGCTTCCGCCATCAACCACTAGAAACCAAGTGTTGTACTCATAGGCCACAATGGTCTTGTACTTCATATTTTGTACTTTGCTTGGAATTCTTGTATCAAGTTGGTGCCTCATCAGCTAACAGTAATCCTGGGGCTGATGAGCACAAGGGTCATTTTCTGGGAATTAATATCCCGAAAACCCGGTCCTGACAACAAGTCCCCGCAAAAGAAAATGTTCGATATACAAGTAAATTTTGTACACACAGGCAAAAAACCCTGAAAATAATAGGAATTTCACATAAGAACAACTAGCCTGTACACCCCAAGATTAGATCATGTTCTCTCTAAAAATCTATTATCAATTAATCAAACATGATAAAACAAAAGGTTTCACAGGTGGGCCGTACAGTAGGTCGGTCTGTGATGAAGTTTAAAAAATCAATTTTCATTTTATTTTTTTAGTTCTTTGGGTGCACAAATATTTTCAAAAGTAGGTTTCTCTTAAAATGGTCTTATTAATTTGTCCTAACTTGTAAACAAACGAAACCGACCCCTTCTCTCTCATGTCCGATATACAAGTAAAGTTGTTCATGGGTGCAAAAAACCCTGAAAATGACATGAATTTCACTAAAAACAAATTGCACACACACCCCAAGATTAGATCAATGTGCTCTGCACTCTATTATCAATTATTAGAAAACTAAAATATTTATGCCCTAGATACGTTACACTGACCAGTCACGCATGGTAGCCGGCCAGTCTATGTACTTATCATTGACCGGCCATTCTTAGCGGTCGGCCAGTGACGACTACCCGCGCCCTTATTACATCACTAGTAAGCTCGCACGTGCAACGCACGTCTAAAATGTTGATGAAGTTAGTTTACATGTTACAAATTTAAAATAATTCTTGAAAAAAAATATAAATGAAATGGATACAAAATAGCATGTCACTCAAATTGTATTTTTAAAAGTGAGTCACCATTGTGATCCAGCAACCAAGTTGAATCTGTCTGGCCACAATCACCAAGCTTTTTGAACAAACTGATTTTCAAGATGAATTTACACATGGTAAGCAGGTTAGTTGTGAGCACATGCAAGCAAAAAATTGAATTTATGCAACCCTTGCTCGATCCTACCAACGACTATTAAACTCTACAATTATGGTAGTAATACTTGATCAATTTCTCCTTTCTACAATTGTGGTAGTATATTTTCTTTGTGGAACTGGAACGCCTTGCATTCCAAACTTAAGACAGACCGGCACAATCAGCGGTCACTACATCCAGCAGGAGGTCTGGAGGCCATAAAACTTGGCTCGCAGAGGCACTCCGGCTACCAAGGTTCGGCAGTACATGACTTTGGCCTCTATGAAACCTAACTGGAGTAGATATCTGGCTTCACAGAATAGCAACCCCAATGGAGACCGGTCTGATGATGTAGAGGCTGATTGTTGCAGATCCAGGGAATCAGTTTCAGAAATCTCACGCCCCATAACTTGCATTTCAGCAAATTAGATTGCCTGCAGAAGGGCCGTAGCCACAGCTTGATCAGCGCCTGACTGAGCTGTTAGATGACCGGCAGCAGCACAAAGGATGTTTCCATCAGCGTCCCTAGCAATCAGGCCCCACCCACCCTCCTTTAACTCGTCTAGGAACACTGCATCCACGTTCAGTTTGATAAAATCAGTGGGGGGTTTCAGCCAGGAAGAAACATGTTTCTGCACACCAGGAGGTTTAGGTACTTGGAACTCTTTCGATTCAGCACACCGAGCGATATTAAATTGAAATTCCCATCTCTACTTCTCTAGCATGCGCTTTTGCTTGTGATTCACTTTCTTTATCTCACTCCACCAGGCCCATAGAAGAGAAATAGCTCGCATCTTCACTTAATTTGGCATTTTCAACACGGCTAAAAGAACCTCCTTCAGGGTTTGCCAGTACAGATTTTTTTGACAACTTCCATATTACAAGCATACTGCAACTCTGTCTCCAAATTGCTGAAAAGGGGGCTAAATAGTTATTTGCTCTAATTAGAAACTCGAGTTCAGCTTTAGTATTTTGGTCGCATCTCGCACACCATAAATTCTATTTGAACAAAATTGCACCTGTTGGCTTACAATGAGCCACATAACTTTCACGATTGGCTTAATTTGGAATTAAGCACTGTTTAATTCCAGTTTGACCAGCAAGTTTACTTGGCACGAATTTTTTCAAACCATGTATCTACTTTCCATCTAAGGCTAATTGTGGTTTACTTTTTTTTGAATTTTAATTGGGGTTTACTTTTGCTGCATCGAATCACTCATTCATGCCAAACTCACAAGAGTGTTCATGATAAGGGAAAAAAGTGTTCATGATAAGGAAAAAATGTTCATAATTTCCATTACATAAGAATGCATGAAGAAGCAAAACTGAGGAGCAGAAGACATAGCTGCAACATAGGGAGGCTACTGGTGGAGGCGAGAGGCGATAAATGTCATGGTGGAGTGGCTCACTGTGGTAGAGACGTCGGCCGTGTCGGAGGGATAACTGAGTTGAGGAAGACAACTGAGATGGTAACTGGTGAGGGGAACATATCACGTGCTGCTGAAGTAAGCCTCTGGTGATACTTGTTAGCCTAAATTTTTTTGGTCACATCTGGAGATGAAGTCAAACTCATTGTCCAGGATCTAAATAGTTCAACACTTTTTCACTGCAAATGGTATGCATATCTTACTGGTGTTATGAATAGTTTAGTGATGAACTTGTCTTCCTGTTTTACTTTCTGAACCGTGCATGACCAAAGCCTCTAGAGCCAAAGTGAAAAACAAAAAAGGATCAATGCAGTGAGTTCGAGTGGTACTGACAACAGTTTGGGACAACAAATTCACAACATTTTTTTGGCACAATAATTCAGTGCGTTGATATAACCACAAAATACAGAATTTCCAAATAAAGATATAGTCTGTCAAGATCTCAGAAAAAAAATACCTGTTTAGGTGCAGGATCTTTGTCTGACAGATAAAGATATATTTCTCGACAAGGTCCAATAAGCTCTGCACTGACAACGACATTCAACTCAACAGATAAACCCAGTCTTATAGAAGAAAATAGATCCTTTCTAACAAACTGTCTCAGCTCAATGCACCACACAAGGGCATTACTTTAGTCACTGCTTTACTATCTGTCCAACTGAACACTTCAAAAGTTATTCTGAAAGCAGTTAGGGAAATGTCAACATTAAGCATAAGAAATCTGCAAATAATTAGTACCAGTCAGTCTTTGTTCATTTGTTAAGGTGTGACTCTGAAATTTAAGAACTAAGGTAAACACACATATATGGCAAGAAAATTTTCTAGTACCAAGTAAGAGAGCTGGAAGCAAATGATTCCAGACTTTTAAGAGAAGAATCAATCCGGTTGACAGTTCCAAGTTGTTCCAAGGATGGAAGTCCACTGTTCAAACCAGGTAATGCTAAAACCCAAATCACAGAACAAACTTCACGAGTCAAGTCTCGTAACAGCTTCTCTTCCATCACCTCTACCTTAAGTTCTGACCCAGAAAGATTACCGAAGTTATCAGGAACCTTAGCTTCTCTTCTCACTCACAAAATAAACAACACGGAGAGCCACTCAGGAGAAAGGACAGCCAAAGAATAAACGTTGAATGGTCTCTTGTACAAATAAAAATGAACATCTCTCGGTGTTTGATTTTTCACTACAAAAGACCATGCATTTGACATCTACAACAATGTTCTATACTGATTTCCAATGTCCCTGACCAGATTGTTCTCAAGAAAATTGTTTTGACAGAAAAAGAAGTGCTACCTAGCTCGGCGGTGGATCTCGGGCTGGACGCCGTTGAGGGAGG
This sequence comes from Aegilops tauschii subsp. strangulata, assembly GCF_002575655.3. Taxonomy (NCBI): domain Eukaryota; kingdom Viridiplantae; phylum Streptophyta; class Magnoliopsida; order Poales; family Poaceae; genus Aegilops; species Aegilops tauschii. Next base: position 466,089,314 of record NC_053041.3, read on the forward strand.
GTGTGTTGGCCGGGGGCGCCGCTGAGGGAGGGCGCTGCAGGTGGCACGGGGCGGGGGAACCGCGGGGGGACACCGCCCTGGGATGCAATGGGCGGCACGGGGCTCATGTGCCGCGGAGGGAGGCCGCGCTGGGGCGTGACGGTCGGCAAGGAGCCGGAGGCGGCGCCACCGAGGAAGGGCGCGAGGAGCAGCGGCGGCTGGTGGCGGGGCGGGCGTTCGAGCGAGGGACCGGCGGCCGGCGGCTGGGGGGTGGCCGGTTGTCGGGCGGGAGACGCCTGAGCACAGGTTGTTTCCGCAAATCGTGGCCGGGGGTGCTGATTTTTTTTCGTTGACCAGATAGATGCACGGCGGATGGCAGAGTTTCGTCCGCCTCATGTAAATCGGTAAACGTACACAGCGAGGATTAATTTTTACATGAACGGTGAGATCTAATTAGGTGGACGGGATCGTGAGGTGGTATTTTGTCTAGGTTGTGATGTGTACATGTTTCTGGGTGCACTTAGGAATGAATATGTTTGCTTGTTTAATAGTAGTAGAGATACCTAACACTTAGTCCAGTGACATATCGATAGTTCGATGTACACATTGCCGCATTTTGTCTGTTTTCCCACCTGCTCATCTCATTGTCCTCCCCACCACACCATTACATCATCCTCTGACCTCCTCACCGCAAGATCTCTCGGAACAGGCTTTGCCCCCCTTTATAAATAAAGGCAAACTGAACAAAGTACATGGCCGAATGATACAAAGTGGTAAGGTAGCCCTCTTACAAAGCAGATTCTAGGCTGCCTGGATCGCGTAGAAGGCAAGCGACTACACTACCGAAGGAAAACATAGGAGAAACCGAGAACAACCCCTAGGACATCTAAGCTCCTCAACAACGCCCTCAAGAGGGGGAACTATGCAAAGCGTCGTCACTGCCTAGCCACACTAGACAAGGGTCTTCACTCGAAACTCTAACGCGGAGAGAGGTCCACAGCGACGTCTTCGAGAAGATAGCGGCGCCCGCGAGCGTCGCCGTCGCCAACGCAAAAACTCGGAGCTTTCGCTCAGCACCCCATCCTTGTCACCATGAGCCCCCCCAGGGCAAGCGCGACGTGCCCATGCCCCAAATCCAGATCCGGGTGACGCCCAACAGAGGACGTGCCCGAGCCACCAACTGTTCCCCCGCTCGTCACCCACACGACCGAGAAGGAAACCACGGCTGCCACCATGGTGCCCGCCGGAGAGCCAACCATACGGACCGCCATCCGGAGCCACCTTCCCGGCATCCATGTCACCCACCGACGACAACACAGTGTAACAACCGTAGTAGGAGGAGTCAAAAGGCAGCTCCTTCCACTCCTTGCCCGGCATCAGACACGAAGTTTGGGATGACGCCACCACCGTAGGAGGCCCTACCCTATGACCCCAGCCACTCTCGGTGGACTGGGGGGTGGGGCACAACTCCGTGACTCCCGACGATCGTCGCCGAGCACCCTCTCGCACGACACCATGCGCCCGTGGCCCTCGACACTGCGCTGCCCGACAATGAAGCAATGTCTCGACCACCACCACCGATCACCGCACCCGCGGCGGGAGGGACCTCGTCACCTACGGGCACCACCCGGATCGAACCCATTCTCACCTACCCGGAGCCTCAACTCCGGCTCACCTTGGGCCTCACCGCCAGATCTATGATACACCATTATTTAGTCTTCACAATAGCGAGATTAGGGAGACAAAAAAGTGAAAAGAAGAGTTGTTGTTGTTGAGGACATCTAAGCTCCTCAACAACGCCCTCAAGAGGGGGAACTACGCAAAGCGTCGTCACTGCCTAGCCACACTAGACAAGGGTCTTCACTCGAAACTCTAACGCGGAGAGAGGTCCACAGCGACGTCTTCGAGAAGATAGCGGCGCCCGCGAGCGTCACTGTCGCCAACGCAAAAACTCGGAGCTTTCGCTCAGCACCCCATCCTTGTCACCATGAGCCCCCCCCAGGGCAAGCGCGACGTGCCCATGCCCCAAATCCAGATCCGGGTGACGCCCAACAGAGGACGTGCCCGAGCCACCAACTGTTCCCCCGCTCGTCACCCACACGACCGAGAAGGAAACCACGGCTGCCACCATGGTGCCCGCCGGAGAGCCAACCATACGGACCGCCATCCGGAGCCACCTTCCCGGCATCCATGTCACCCACCGACGACAACACAGTGTAACAACCGTAGTAGGAGGAGTCAAAAGGCAGCTCCTTCCACTCCTTGCCCGGCATCAGACACGAAGTTTGGGATGACGCCACCACCGTAGGAGGCCCTACCCTATGACCCCAGCCACTCTCGGTGGACTGGGGGGTGGGGGCACAACTCCGTGACTCCCGACGATCGTCGCCGAGCACCCTCTCGCACGACACCATGCGCCCGTGGCCCTCGACACTGCGCTGCCCGACAATGAAGCAATGTCTCGACCACCACCACCGATCACCGCACCCGCGGCGGGAGGGACCTCGTCACCTACGGGCACCACCCGGATCGAACCCATTCTCACCTACCCGGAGCCTCAACTCCGGCTCACCTTGGGCCTCACCGCCAGATCTATGATACACCATTATTTAGTCTTCACAATAGCGAGATTAGAGAGACAAAAAAGTGAAAAGAAGAGTTGTTGTTGTTGTTGGCAAAAATAAGATGTGAGCATGGAAAGGACACATGTGGATCTAACAAAACTTGTGATATACTCCCTCCGTCCCATAATATAAGAACGTAGTGTCAAAAACGTTCTTATATTTTGGGACAGAGGGAGTAGTATCTTGAAGCCAAATAATAATGACCCCTCTTATTAGTTGTTGACTGAATTGTTTTGAAAGCATGAGCTGAATAAATCCTCAAACAAGATATGTTTGAAAGTCAAGTAAATAATCAGAAAACCTATTATTGATAATAAACCTATTATTGATAATGAGATTAGGGATACAAAAATGTGTGCGGTGAGCGTGGATCGAACACGCGACCTTCAGATCTTCAGTCTGACGCTCTCCCAACTGAGCTATCCCCGCTTGATGCTTTTAAGTGAAATTAATATACTTATATAGATACCCAACGCTCTTCAAATTTTGTTCCTCATGCAGGCCTGAGAATCTCGACGTAGCAGCGATCAGTCAGTGAACATCAGTATTACGCATCCCTTGGAACCGTAACATAAACTTATCGCTATATAATACGTACACGACAATGTTTTTTTACATGAAAAATCTCTATGACGAAACAGTACTACTACAAACGGAATAGTCCCGTTCGCTCATCACCAAATTATTTAATTAACCTGCAAATTTTCTTCTGGGAGAAAAGCTTTGCAGCATCAACCTCCAAGAACCAGCTCGAGAATGACGCGCTCCAACTCGCTCTCGTCCTTCTTTGCGCGGTAGATCTGCACCGCCGCTTCCTTAACGGAAGCGAACGGATCGGTACTCGAGCCGTCGCCGGCGCCACGGCTCCGGCGAGCAATCTCTTTGACGCAGGCCACGTGCAGGTACACGGTCTTGCAGGTGGAACGGTAGAACCAGGTCCTGCCCCTGCCTCTTTCCCGGCAGCTGCTGCAGCGGTGAGACGCCTCCTTCCGGAGCTCGAGCGTGAGCTCCTCCTGAGGGATCACCAGCGGCAGTGCCGCGCAGCACGGGTGGAGGTCCGAGCCCTTCTTGGCGGCGCAGTGGTAGTGCAGCCCGAGCACCTTCCCGCCGCAGGCGCCGCATGTCCCGCCGCCGCCGTCGCGGTGGCGCGGGTGCTCGAGGCGGAGCTGGAACTCTCTGCCCTTGAGCAATGGGTGCGCCAGCGTGGCCTCTGCGAGCGCGCAGTCTCTGTGGAGGTCGAAGTCGCAGGGTCGGCACGTGTACCGGTCCCCGGCGCCTAGCTCCTTGCAGACGTCGCACTGGAACTCCGCCGCGCCGGTGGCCATCAGCTTCAGCTTGTGCTCCGGGTGGGCGGGGTGGGAGATCTCCGTAGGAGCATCCTTGGAGAGGATGGTCATGGTTTTGTCCCCGGGCGCTCGGCTTCTGGTGTTTAGAACTTTAGATATGATGGTTAACGTTGGAGATTTGGGGTTCCTTGCCGTTAATAACTGCAGTGCAAAATGAAACATGAGAGAGGTTATTTATAGCTAAGTTAGCCCGCCGGACCAAGAGTGTAGACAAGTGTTTTTTTTTTGAAATGGAGGCATACCCCGGCCTCTGCATCATGATGATGCATGCGGCCCTTATAAAAATGGGGGAGAATTTTACTTCCCAGCCTCTGCACCGGAACTAAGGATGCATACGGCCATTCTAGGAATTGAATTCGGGTCATTAGGCTGTACAGTCGCATGCCCAACCACTAGCCAGAGTGTAGACAAGTGTATGCGTCTTTGTCTTTGTGGAAACAAAGATGAACATTTAGAACATAAAGATCGTGTACGCATCTCTTTAACCTGAAGCGCGTGTGTCATATTTGACTCGTACCCGTTCCTAATTCCTAGGATTTTTTTTGTTCGTGATGTGCTAGTTCTGGATTTGAATAGCTACTGGTTATTATGTTGAGCTGATTTTGAATAAATAAATAAGGACGTCGATAAGTGCCACACGTGTGGGCATTAGGGGTCTGCCCACACATTTTGTGTGAAGTATATAAGGAACAGTCCACACATCTACGTGTGGGCAAAACAAGTAATGTCCACATACCTCTTTTTCCCTCCCGATCTCTCTCACACACGTGCGTGTGGGCGAAATAGATAACGCTCACACGCTCCGTACGTCAGGCCTCATACCTCGTGGTCCCGCACGCCCGCGTGACAGTCACCGCGCGCCCGCAGTTGCCATGGTCCAGACCCTCGTCCATGTTCGTTTAACTGCAATTGCCATGTTGTTGAACTACGGTTGCCATGTCGGACAACTACAGTTGCCATCTCATGTCAAAAATTCCAGATGCCATTTTTGGGCAACTACGGCTGTTGCCATGTATGGTCTGGTTTACTATAGTTGCCATGATTTGGAAACTTTAGGGGTTTGCCACCTACTAACACTAGGCAGTTGCCGTGTAGCGCTACAAAAAGACATGGCAAAACAACATGTTCGAGTAAAAAAGAGAGTTACCATCTGCTTACAAGCACGCTAGGGCAGTTGTCGTGTACCCTGCAAAATACATGACAACTGACATATTCGGGTAAAAAGAAAAGAGTTGCCACCTGCTTATAAAGCACACTACGGCAGTTGCCATGTACACTGCAAAACACATGGCAAGTGGCAACTTGGGTGTGGGAGATGAGACGGGCGTGTGGGCGAGATGGCAATACCCACACACCAGCCCTTGTGCGTGAGTGGAAAGTGGCGTCTGGGCGAACTGCTGAACGCCCACATACCAGCCCCTCCCGTGTGGTGAAACGGCTGTGTGGGCGACCGAGTGAATGCTCACACACCAGCCCAGTCCTACGTGGCATTAGAAACATGTCAAGATTCGTGCGCTCGTAAACAGACACGGATCCACGCGTGTGGGCAAGATGCAAACGCTCACACGTGTGGGCGTTAGACTTTTCGATAAATAAACAAAGAGAATTTGTATCTATCCTATTAAGCGTGTTCCTACCGGTGAAGAAAAGTAAACACGCTCTTTTTTTTAGAAAAGAAGGAGATCACTCCTGGCCTCTGCAGCATAGAAAAGTAAACGCGCTCTTAACTGTCTGTCTTAAGAAGTTAATTTATCATCATGTTTATCTGTTTTATTAGTTGGTCTAACAAGCAAGACGACATATGTATGTACAATGTTCTTATTTTATTTGTTAGATGTACCAGAAGTTTTAGCTGGTCTAACAAGCTTAAAGATTATACAGTTGAACCTGAACCAGGCATGTCATATTTGACTCGTCCACTTTCCTCATTGCTACGTCTGGATTTGAACTGCTACTGGTGTTGGTGATAAGCTGATTTCGAATAAATAAATGGGATTTCTATCTGTCCAAGTAAGCGCGTTTCTAACTGGGAAAAGAGGGTAAACGCGTTCCTATCTGTCAATCTGGAACACTCTGTGTGGGAGGAAGATGGAAGGCCCGGGCTCTGGCGACTCCGGCTCTCTGCGGGGCGACGCGCTCGCCCTGCTCCCGCCGGCGCCGCCCGCCCTCCCGGCCCCGTCCGCTGGTGACCCCACCGCCCCCCTCTCCCCGCCTCCGCCCTCCTCGCTGTCCCCTGGACCCCCGGGTAGGGTGGTCTGGGCGGATCTGGCTGAGGACGCCGACCGCGCCGCCGGCCGGCCGGTGGAGTGCCGCGACCGGGTCCCCCCGCCCGCCGGCGGCCTTACTCCCGGGGGTGGGAGTTCGACCGCCCGGGCGCGGACAAGGCCTCCCCGCCGGCTGCCGCGTGCTCCGCCGGGCGTTGGGGAGAAAGGCAAGGACTTGGGCCCCGGGATTGGCCGCCGTCGCCGTCGGAACGCTGGCTGGGTTGTCGCCGGCCGAGCCGACTTTGGCCCCGCTCGCTCGTCGTGGTGCTCCTCTGGCCGGCTCGCCCTGGCCCGGCCGCCCGCGCTGCCGCAGGTTGTCGGCTCCCCCGCGCTCTCCCGGCGCTCCCCCTTTCACCCCTTCATTGCTTTCTTCGGCTCCTCAAGACTGTGCTGCTCGACGTCCCCCTGTCGCCCTGCCTCGCCCCCCCCCCCCCTCGCCGGTCGTCGGCCGCCTTACCCGCGCCGGCGGCGGCTGGGGATGCCCTAGCCGGGCGCGTGGTTCCCGTCCCTGGGCTGGGCCGCCCGATTCTGGGCCTGCGGCCTGGAGTGGGCCTGCTCCCCTCCCCGCACCGGCTGTCTGGCCCGCCTGACCTGTCTGGGCCGGCTGGACCGCCCCAGCCCACTAGGGGCCCAGCGCTGGCCTCGCCCACCCAGTCCCGCCTGGGGGAGGATTTGGCTCCCGCGAGGGTTTCCCCTCCAGCCGCCTCCCCCCCCCCCCCCCCCCGCGCCCGCTCCTCGTCTGCATCCTCCTGCTCCCTCCTCCCGCCCCTGTCGCCCCCTTCGTCCCCACCTCCCGCCGCGGCCCCACCGCCCATCCCCATGCCGCGGGACTGGGGAGATGGCTCTGGGCGCCCCAAGCGCCCCCTCGAGAAGTCCCGCGCGACCTCCCGCGCCTCGCCGGACGGCCACCGCCAGGAGGCTGACCTCCGTCGCCAGCTGACCTCCCGGGAGTCCCGGCGTTCCCCGGCGCGCGACGCCCAGCGCTCCCGCTCCCCCGCCCGCGACTCCCGGCGCTCCCCTCCGCGCGATTCGCGCCGTTCCCCGCCCCGTTCTGACCGGCGCTCCCCGGCGCGCGGAGATGGCCGGCGCTCCCCGCAGCGGGATGTGGACCGGCGCTCTCCCGCGCGGGAGAGCCGCCGCGACCGCGCCCGCTCCCCTTCGCCCGTGCGTCGCCGTGGCCGCTCGCCGCTCGCCCTCCCGGCCGCTCCCCGTTAGCGCCGAGGTGGCCCCTCCGCGCCCCTACCAGCCCCCCCTCAACCAACCAAGCTTGCCTCTGGCCAGGGGGGGCGCCGGGGCTCAGGGTCGCCAAGGTGCCAAGAAGAAGAAGCGGAAGGGCCCCGGTCGCCCGCCCAACCCCACGACCCCGACTCCTGCATCCTCGGCCGCGGCCGTTTCCGGGCCCCCCCCCCCCCCCGCCGCGATCCCCCGCCATGCTTCAACTATGGTATTGCCGGCCACTACCAGATCGAGTGCCCCAACCCGCTGATGTGCTACCTCTGCAAGGGCTCGGGCCACCCCGCGGCCCTCTGCCCGGACCGCCCGGTGTCGAAGGAGCTCATGATGTACGGCCACGGCATTTAGGGTCTCGGCTTCTTCCACATCGAGGTCGAGGACGTCCCTCCCCCATCCCCGTCACTCCTTGCGGTCGTGACCATTGTGGGGGCGGGGGTCGCCTCACCGGAGATGATCGAGGCCGAGCTTAATCACCTCTGCCGCCGTGTCTGGGACTGGCAAGTGACTCCGACCTCGGACAGCTCCTTCACCGTGGTCTTCCCTGACGCCCTTAGCCTGGGCCTCTGCACCCGTAGCGACGACATCACCCTCACCCTCAACAAGCTCGTCGTCAACATCTCTGAGCCCCTGATGGACCCCAAGGCTGTGGCCGTGCTGGATACTGCTTGGATCCTCATCGCTAGCCTCCCCGACATTGCTCGCTCTGAGAAGGTGATCCGCAGTATGTCCAAGCTCCTGGGCCAGGTGGTGGTGGTGGACGAGCTCTCTCTCCGCAAGGAGGAGGAGGTCCGTGTCAAGGTCAAGAGCCTGGACTCCTCCACCCTCCGTGCCACCGTCCGAGTTTTCTTCAACGACCAGGGTTTCGACCTCAAGATCTACCCCGAGCCTCCCAACCACATCGGCCACCCCCGATGCTTCACTGACGACCACTTTGCCGGGGGAAGCGCGGACCACCGCGACGACTCCCACTACCGCCGTCCGCGCCCCTCCCGCCACGAGGACCCGGAGGACGACGATGAGCGCGTAGGCCGCAGCCGCTCCCCCTCGCCCGTCCCTTCGGACCCCCTCCGAGGCGCGGGCATTCGGGAGCAGGCCGGTCGCGGGGGTTGGCCTCCATCGAGGCGGCCCCCGCCGTGCTGCCTGACTCCTCCCCCTCCTCTTCGGCCGAGCTCAGCGACATCTCCAGCGTCAGTCTCCTCGTCCTCCCGGCATCTTCGTCGCGCTCGCCATGCCTCTCCACCGAGGCCACCCCGCCACCTCCGCCCCCGACAGTGGCCTCTCCGCTGCTGTCGGGCTCGCCGGCGTTGGATCCCGCCCCCCTTGGGTCTGCCTCGGCTGACCCTCCTGGGGAGGATCCTCCGTCACCTCCCGCCTCTCCACCGGCTTCCGCTCCCGCCCCGGTGGCCGACCTGCCTGCCCCGGACCCGCCCTCCCCCGACTTGGCGGGGTCCGGTGCCCTGCTGGCGCCACCGGCTCCAGCGTCCCCGCCGCGCCTGCTCCTGGTGGCCTCCACTGATGTGGCCACCCCTGTCGCCTCGCACCCGCCTCGGTCGGTTCCGTATGTCCGCCGGGCTCGGGCCGCGTCGACTCCGGTGGCTGCCTCCCGCCGCAGTGCCCGACTAGATGCGGACCGCCCGGCCGGCCTCCTGGTTCCGTCCATCTCAGAGCGGGCGGAGATCCAGGCTGCGGCCCGGAACCTCGAGACAGGTGCGTCCGACACCCCCCTCCAGTTCTTCCGTCTGCTCACTTTTTGCGCTTGAAGCGATCCCGCTGGGCCGCCTCGCCAAGGTGGCCCTAGACTCGGCTATAGTTTCAGGGGGAAGTGGGTCCCCCCTCAGAGCAGATTGCGGCTATCCAGGCTCGCAAGATCCTTGACGGGAAACTCGCCTAAACCCGGGCCCGCCTCCTCCGCACCCCGGCACCCCAGACCCCTTCTGGGCCGCCGGCCGAGGAAATCCGTGGTCGCACTCGATCCCGCACTGCCGCTCTTAGAGCCCACAGTGCTTCCACCGTCTTGGGGTCAAGCAGCCCCTCAATGGCGGTTTAGATGCGTGCCCTCTTCTGGAACATCCGCGGCTTCGGCCATGACGGCCGCCGTCGCCAGCTAGTTGAGTACATCCGTGACGAGCACATCGACATCATTGCCATCCAAGAAACCATGCGCATGGATTTATGTCTTCCTGAGCTTGACAGCCTTAGCTCCCACCTGTTCGCCTGGCATTGGCTCCCTTCTAGTGGGAACAATGGCCACTCGGGTGGCATCCTCTTAGGTGTTAAGGATGCCACCTTTGAGGTGGGAGGTATGGATCGGGGCGAGTTCTTCGTTAGTATGGAGATCTTCGAGCGTGCGCTCAACTTTAAATGGGAGGTCATCATCGTCTACGGACCAGCAGACCACAGCCGCTCCCCGACCTACCTCGCCGAGCTGCAGCAGAAGATCTCCGCTTCCCCCCTCCCTGTTGTGATGGGAGGTGACTTTAACCTCATCCGCTCCCCGGATGAGAAGAACAATGACCGGGTTAATCGCCCCCGGATGCAGATGTTTAATGACTGCATCATGGAGCTGGGCCTCCGTGAGCTCGAGCGCACGGGGGCCTGGTTCACCTGGACTAACCGCCAGGCGAACCCGACGCAGTCTGTCCTTGGCCGCGTTTTAGTTTCCCCGGAATGGGAGCTCAGATGCCCCCTGGCCTCGGTTCAGGCTATTGCCAGGATTGGCTCTGATCATGTTCCTCTTCTCCTCTGCTGATGAACGCCCCCCATTCCCCCTCGGTTCCGGTTTGAGCTCTTCTGGCTCAACCAGGCCGGGTTCCGCGAGGCTGTTGCGGCTAAATGGACCGCCGCACGCAATTCCCCTCACCGCGCCATGTCCGCGGTGGACTCCTGGTAGTTCTGCGCCAAGCTAGCCCGCCAATTTATGAAGGGATGGGGCGCGAACCTCGGTCGTGATATCCGTGACCGCAAGAAGGCCCTCCTGAGCGCCATCCAGGCCCTGGACGCCCGTGCTGACTCGTCTGGGATCTCCCCGGATGAGTGGATGTTGAGATATGATCTCGAGGACCAGCTCTCGGTCATCTATGTTGACGAGGAGGCCTACTGGCGGTTGCGCGGCACCCAACGGTGGGTGCTTCAGGGTGACGCCAACACGGCCTACTTCCAGGCGATTGCCAATGGCCGGCGTCATCGCAACTCCATTCACTCCCTGTGGGAAGGTGATACTCAGCTTGTTCGGCCCTCGGACATCCGTGCCCACGTAGACGGCTTCTATAAAGCCCTTTTCACCCCCACCCCTCGGGGTGGGGCTGTGCTGGCCCCCGATACCTGGTCGGGTGCCCAGCTTGTCTCCGCCGAGGCCAACGCCGCTTTGGTGGCGCCTTTCTCGGAGGAGGAGGTCCTTGCGGCGATCAATGGAATGAACCCCTCCTCGGCTCCGGGCCCGGATGGATTGCCAGTCCTGTTTTTTAAAACATTCTGGCAATCCATTAAACCGGAGGTCATGGCCCTCTTCGACGAGTTCTTCTCTGGGACCATGGACCTGGGGCGCCTGAACTATGGGATCATTACCCTCATCCCAAAGGTTCCGGGGGCCTCGGACATCCGCCAGTTCTGCTCGATCACCGTGATTAACGTGATCTTCAGGATCCTGGCCAAAGGATACGCCAATAGGGTGACCCTTCTTGCGGACTCTGTCACCCACCCCAACCAATCCGCCTTCATTCAAGGCCGATTTATTTTGGATGGGGTGTTGGTCTTTCACGAAGTCCGATCCAAGCACCACCGCGCGGTGTTCCTTAAGCTCGACTTTCATAAGGCCTACGACACGGTCCACTGGCCCTTCCTTCGGGAAGTATTGCTTCGGAAGGGCTTCGACGACCGCTGGGTGACCCGCGTTATGCAACTCGTCACCTGCGGTCGGACGGCGGTCAACATTAATAGCGAGATCGGTCCGTACTTCCCCACCCTATGTGGGGTGCGCCAGGGTGACCCGTTCTCCCCGTTCCTTTTTAACATGGTTGTCGATGCCCTTGCGGTCATCCTTGATAAGGCCAAAGCCTGCGGCCATATCCGGGGTGTTGTCCCCCACCTAGTGGACGGAGGAGGGGTTTCCCTCCTCCAATACGCGGACGACACCATAGTCATGGTGGAGGGCTCTGCGTCTGACATCGCCAACCTGAAGTTCCTCCTCCTGTGCTTCCAACAGATGTCCGGCCTCACCATCAACTTCGACAACAGCGAAGTGATGGTCCTCGGCTACCCCTCGGATGATGCTTTGTCCATTGCGGACCGGCTGAACTGCCGCCTGGGCTCCTTCCCCACGACTTACTTGGGGGTGCCCATTAGTGACTCCAGACTCACCGTCGCGGATCTCCGCCCGACGATGACTAGGATGCAGCACAGGGTTGAACCCTGGAGGGGACGCTGGCTGTCGAAAGCTGCCAGGGTGATTCTAATCAACTCCTCGCTTGCCAGCCTTCTCTGGTTTCTCATGAGCTTCTACAGCCTTCATGAGGCCCTCCATCAGGAGGTGGCCAAATACCAGTCGAGGTTCTTCTGGGCTGGTGAGGGCGACAAGCAGAAGTACCATATGGTGAGCTGGCCCGACATCTGCAAACCCAAAGACCAGGGTGGCCTTGGGATCCTGTCATCCCGACGCATGAACATTGCCCTCCTGACCCGATGGCTGTGGCGTATTGCCAATGGGGAGGGAGGCCTCTGGCTCACCATCATCCGTAATAAGTACCTCCGTGGCCAACCTCTTGCCTTTGCCAACGTACGCGTGGATCCTAGTTCTGGCAGTCCGTGATCCAGCTTCTGCCCGTACTACGCATCGGCACATCCATCTCGGTTGGCTCCAGGGCCTCGACCTTGTTCTGGTTCGACCGCTGGCTTGGGGACTCCCCCCTGGCTGCGCGATTCCCAGAACTATTTGCCATTGCGGCTGACCCTCGGGTCTCTGTCGAGACGGCCCTTATTGACTTAGGGCGTCTCACCTTCCGGCGCCCCTTTGGCCCCCTCGAGGTGGCCGCCTGGGACTCCCTCCTCCAAGACATCGCACTTATGCCGATTAACGTCGAGGAGGACCGGGATGTTCTTTCCTGGCGCCTCGAGCCCTCTGGCCGTTTCTCCACGAAGTCCCTGTACGGCGCCATTGCTCCCTCGACGGCCCCGGAACCATTTAGCCTGATCTAGGACATCCGACTTCCGCTGAAAATCAGGATCTTCCTGTGGCAATGGATCCGTGGACGCCTCCCCTCTGGGCTTGAAGTCCTCAAGCGTAATGGCCCGGGTGATGGGATGTGCCCCATCTGTGGCACGATTGAGGATGCTAACCACATCTTTTTCTCGTGCCACTCGGCCCAGTTCCTTTGGGCCTGCTTCCGCGAAACGGTTGGCGGACAGTGGTGTAATACCAACCCCCCCGACCTGCTTGCCGAGCTCAACGCTTCCCCCACTCGCTACCGCCATATTAGATGGTTGTGCGTTGGGGTTCTCGCCTGGACACTTTGGAACATTCGCAATAAGCTTGTTATTCAGAAGGTGCCTCTCCGACGTGCGACTGACGCAATCTTTAAATTGTGTGGCTACCTGCAGCTTTGGCGGCCGCTTAGCCGCCCCCAGGACCGGGACGTCATCACCATCCTCCTCTCCGATCTCCGCTCGATGGCGCTCCGCGTGGCTCCCCCGCTGCCGCCTCCTCCTCCTGAGCCTGACTAGACCGCCTGGCGGCTATATGGCGTGTGTGTTTTGGGTTTAGGGCTTGTTGTGTTGTGCCCTCAGCATTGACCCTTTCTTGTACCTTTTGTTCCTGTGGACTTTCGTGTGTGCGCGTGGTTTTGTGTTGGACCTTGTTGGATGCTTGTGGTGCGGTTGGCTTTATAATATAAAGCGGGGCGAAAGCCTTTTCGGTAACTGTCAGTCTGAAGAAGTTAATTTATCATCATGTTCTTACATGTTTTAGTTGGTCTAACAAGCAAGACGACTCCATATAGTCCTTTTTTTTTTCTAAAGAACACCTCATAATCGACGAGCACACCATACACCACTAAAAATGTAGTGCCAGAAAATCTATAAGTATAATCCAGAAAATATGCAAGCGCGACAAGGAACCTAACCATCTAAACTATGCTTAGTTCGCAGCAAGACGACATATAGTCGAATCTAAATCATGCATATGTTTTTTATGAATCATGTAAGAGGATTGCATGTGAATAAATAGATGGAAAGAAAAGGAGAAGAAACCACACACATACAGAATCTGAGTACTCCCTTCATTTCTAAACACAAGTCTTTTTAGAGATTTTAATATAAACTATATATGGATGTATATAGACATAGTTTAGAGTACAGATTCACTTATTTTACTTCGTATGTACTCCCTCCGTTCCCAAATATTTGTCTTTCTAGAGATTCCAATAAATAACTACATACGCAGTAAAATGAGTGAATCTACACTTTAAAATATGTCCACATACATTCTTATGTTATAGTCCATTTAAAATGTCTAGAAAGACAAATATTTAAGAACGGAGGGAGTAGTTTATATTGAAATGTTTAAAAAGACTTATATTTAGGAACAGAGAAAGTACAAACAACCTCTACTCATGGTATTCGTGAAAGTCTCTGGAAAAAAAAAATCAACGCTTCAAAAGCAGTTTTTGAAGCTTTTTTTTTTGCAGACCTCCATGAACGTCATTCCGGCACAAACAATTACACGCATGTCAAACACTCATCAATGTTTATAGACAAAAAACAGTTTATTTAAGTATTTTGTTTGAATTATAAGATGCATGTGAGCTCGAGCTCACAAACTCCATGTCCTCACAATTGTCCGCACCTCCCCTGCAGGCATACACAAAGGGGGCTAGGGGATCTCTGCGGCCTGTTATTGTGAACTAGGTGTCATTCCACACCTCCTTCTTCCTCCACCACCGGTGCAGGGCCGGCGACTCCAGCATGGGAGCGACCACCAGAGAGGCAAGGTGCCAAGGGTGACGAGAAGGACCAAGGCCAAGAGAGCTCTACGCGGGAACAACGACCACAACTTTCCCATCACCCCCGACCGGCTAGGGGGAACGACGTCTGGATGCGACAAAGTTTGTGCTAGGGAAGTGCACAAAATCCACCACAGATCCGAGGACTTCCCGAGTGAAGTAGGAGGAGGCCTCCAAATTGGACGGAGAAGCCATAAAGAGAAACAACGACCACCGGGGATGAAAGAGGTTATGGTGGCAGATGCCAGTTGGGGGTGCGAAAGGGAGGTGGTGTCGGCCGACGGGAGTGCCAGACGCCAGATGAGGGTGGGAAAAGGAGGTGGTAGCGGACGCCGGGCTGAGAGCATGTACAATTGGAACGCGCAAATGTGACACCCAAAACTTCTGCGGACGAGTCGGGAGGCGTCCGCGGACACCGGCGATCACATCTTGTTTCTCGGCCATTACAACCACACTCCTTATTTCCAAATCCTCATTTCATAATACTCATGGAAGGTCCATTTTGATCTATGTACATTGACATAGAACAAGCTACAAAGTAGCAAACTACTCGTCTTCGGATATGTCGATGACCTTGTTACTGGAGCCGTCGGCCTCGTGGTCGTTCGCGGCAGGGAGAATCGTCAGCGCCTCCTCGTCGTACTCGTCCACGAAGTCTTGCTCCTGCTTCACGTCCGCCTCATGGATAAAGTGGTGGTTCACTACCACCTCGCACTCGGACGGGATGGACTCGAAGATGGCATGACGCTCCGCCACCTCCTCTGCTTGGACGAGCTCGAAATGCACCAGCACATCCTCCGTGGCAAACGCGGCCTCCCCCTCCTCCTCTTCTTGTCCCCTTGTCTAACGCCTCCCCTTCTTCCATCTCCTCCTCCGGCGCCCCCTCCTCCTCTCCGGAGGTAGTTCGGCCGCAATGCAAGCGGTGCGCATCTCTGCCTAGATATCCACCGGGCGCTCTAGAGTTGGCATCTTGTAGTAGGTCACCTTGGTACGGAACAAGGCGGCCGGCGGAACGGCAAGGGCAGAGTGGACTGCTGTTCGGAGAGGTTCGCGGTAGCGGCGCGAATGGGAGGAGATGGGGGGAATGGCGGCGGGCCTAGTGTTAGCCTCGACGTCTGGCTCAAATAGCCAGGTTTGGCCCCTAGGTCGGTGCGCCGAAGCGGCGCCATGAATGTGTCCTCTCCGGTGAGGCACCTAGCGGACCGATGGGTTTTGGCGAGCCTTCCCATATCCATCCCACATATGGGCTTGGTTTAGGGGTGCCCAACAAACCGGACGTTTGGCCTGATACAGGGTGTTCGGTTGGATGACAATTTCATGACCGGGTTGTCCGCCAGGACGTAATAGAGGGTTTTGAAGGATCCAACTGTGGATGCTCTAAGGGGAAGAGGAGCACGCGGTGATTGAAACAGAGAGCTTATAATAAATAACTAATAGTAATATACAACAAATATTAGTCATTTAGGTTTAATAATTATACAGTAATAGATGATAGATAGACAGATGTCAGCATAAGCTAGTGATCTAATGGTTTCAACATGATAGTCCTGGTGTTTATACAACAAACAGCAGAAAATAAGCTACTCCCTCCGTCCCATAATATAAGAAGTAGTTATCTCTTTCAAAAAAAACAAGAAAAGCTAGTGATCTCTTTCTAATGGTTTGGACTTAATAGTGCTGGAGTTTACGACGACAAACAAGAAATACTCCCCATGCTCTGGAGTGGCACACTTCTATATACGGGGGATAAGTAACATTTGCTTCTCCCTTTCACAGCAAAAGGCCAGCCATAAGGGTGCACCGCTACAAAAGAGCATTGCACTGACTCACGCCTGTGATTTCACGCTCAAGCTTAAGCTCTCGCTGCTCGCCCAGCCGTCCTGCACCTGCATGGAGTACTGCAGGTTCCAGAGCACGTCGTCGACGGAAGGCCGGTCGCTCGGGTCACCAGCCGTGCAGTTGAGGGCCACTTCGGTCACCTTGCTGAGGGAGTCCACCGCAAATGTGCCGCGGATCGTCGGGTCGGCCATGTCTTTCAGCATGTCCGGGTCTTCGGCCAGGGCCTCGCTTAGCTACACGGATTGACACAGGACGAAAAAAATTCAGAATCATAATGTAATAATTTGCTCAGGAGTTGTAAGCTTTTGGTGGTAGTATCTTTCAGTGTGATGTGAACATGAAGCTTGAGATTCACCTGGGCTCTCAGGGATTCCAACTCGCTTTGGGACGCCGTCGGTTTGCCTGTGATCACTTCAAGAAGAATTTGGCCGAACTGGTATATGTCATCCTTGTCCCCTTGTTCGGCAGATTGAGCACTGCAAGCAGACAGAATCATAATCATTTTAGGTTACAAGTTGTGCGGCTTAATCAAATCCGCATTCAGTCTCTTGAGTTCCAACAACTAATCATTAGGTTCATGTCTGTTCTCTGTTCAGATAACTAGTAGCTGCCCTAGTTCCAGTTTATTAAGTGCGGATGTCACTTTCTCTCTGCAAGAATACTGTACCTGTAATGGTCGTTTTCTTCCTGGACAGCGAAAGGGTTTTCAGAGAATAGCTGCAAGATAAGAACGGTTACAACATATCTGTCAGCCGACTGAGGAACTTTAACAACATTCTAAAAAAACAAATTGACCAATATTCTAAAAGTACCTTGCCATTCTTGCTGGTCGATATCATCGGGAGACTGAAGCCGCTAATTTTCGAAGTGAGGGTCTTGTCCAGCAGAATATTTTCAATGTTGAGATCATTCTGTACAATGTCCGGGGCAATCGCATTGTGCAAGAACTGGATCCCTCTCGCGATACCAATGGAAGCACAAACCCGCTGCGGCCATTTCAGCATTTCGCGCTTCCTCCACTCTGTGAAGCCATCAGATAGGTAAAGTCAGATGCTTGCAGATATTTGGTTATACATGGTAATGGTACATGTGAAGTCTCCAGCTAATACTTACCGGTAAGATGGCTTCTTAGAGATCCATTTGTTACGCATTCAGAAACGAGGTATACCGAGCTAGCAATAGTAGGATTTTCCTGATCACTGACAACACAATGACCAATGATGCTAACCAAATGGCGGTGGCGGAATTTGGAAATTGTCTCCATGTACTGGGATAGACTCTGAGGAGAATATTTCGGCTTTAGTCTGAGACATCTCACCAAGACTCTTGTACCATCTTGAAGCTGGCCGTTGTAATGCTGCAAGTGGAAAGAGCAATGGGACAGAAATAAATGGTAAAATTAGTCCTGGGAATCCTTCTGGAAGAAAACTATACTGAAAACAGAACCATGGTTGACAATTGCTACAAAACAGAGTTTAACTTCGCTTGATTAAAAAAGAGTGATGATGCACAATAAACTGATGTGACGTATAATATAAATACATAATAAAATCAACTGTTATTTCTGACTCAAGTTCAATTGGAGTCCAATAAATATCAAGGGAAATAATTTTGCTAGTAATAATTATAAAGACTCAAATTGCTAGGATTTGAATAGTCGTTTTTCTGAGTACAAGGTACTTAGGCAGAACCCACACAATGCACACGTCCGATGCACACGATAGGAAAATATTGGAGGCACTACCATCCTCACCTAGTTTGTTGTTCTGCCTAATGCGCGCCATGTGTACTCTGAATATGTGAAATGATTAGGGGTATGAAAGCTATTAAGATTTGAATAACTTAATATAGTATTATTGTTAGTGAAAAAATGAAAGCAATTGCTCCCGGTATGAAGTAATTTAGGACAGTAAAACTGAACCATTTCCCTGCTCTCTCATGCATCCTCGCTCCTGAGCTGTCTGATTTCATGTTTGGGACATCCATAGCCGTCCGATCTGAATTCACATCGCAAATTGGGCTCAATGTCCTAACGGGCTGCTACACCCGTAGCATTTTCAGAGGCCTGTGATTAATCTTCGTTCGCGGGTCCACTGTCGGCCGGTTAAACAGGCATATGGAAGTCGACATTTGCCAGGTTGTCAAGCCCCAATAATACAGAGAATTTTTTTCCTTTGTTTATCAGGTGTATAAGATGTGAACCAAATGCGACTACCATAATAATAATTACATAAGAGGACAATAATTGGCAGCCTATTATTGTACTCTACTATGAATGGAGATGCTTGAGTGGACCATTTGACAAGATCCCATCTGAACGCTAGCAGAGCTGAACATGTTTAACATACAGATTTCAACGACAAAATATGTGCATGGCTATGATCAGGCTATCTGCATTCTGCAGTATATGTTGAACTGAATCGCGCAAAGATTCCACAACTTAAGTAAAACCTTACTACATTTACTGTTCTCATTCCACTATTATGGCTAAAAGGGTTGCGTTAACGCATCACATACCTGTGCAAGGGCACTCTTCTTGATCAAGTTGGAGGAAGCAAAGTTGTCCGTGGCTTCTTGGAGCTCCTCCGCGGTATATACGCGATACGCCGGTACTTCCAGTGTATTTACCATCGCTGCTTGAGATGCATGCCCTGTGAAATGCAGAACATGTTAGGCATATTAGAGCAAATATTATCCTGCAAAATGTTAACTGGTCCCTTGTAAGTCGTTGCTCATTGTTTTCCTTTCCCTTTTTGGCTGTCTGACTTTGCAGCTTTACTTTATCAAAGTCTTCTGTGGAGCAAGGAATAAGGGTCCGTCCCATGTTCTAAAAACTCAGGGTCTAAGTAAGATCCACGATGCTTTGACTTAAGTGAGTAGGCTTGATTCAAAAATAAAATACGCAAGAGGAACTTAAAGCAACCGGCGGTATTCAAAGTTTCAAACTACCCCTTTGAACCATAAATCATACTCATTCATTTCTACAATGCTCCCTTCTTAGATGAACTAGTAGTAGTAAAAAAGAGTACAGTCCAATTGAAGCACACAGTAACAAAATGAAATAAAGCAATCAAAGCAAATGCAGGATGAATTTGTTTATTCTCTTACTCTTATCGGCGGGGGTGGCAATCTTCTGGGCCAGCTTCGTTGTAGCCTTCGCGCCGACCGCCTTCTTCGCCGGCGCTATCAACGGCGACTTCGGCAGGGCCATCACCGTCACCCCGGGGTGCTGCCTCCTCGCCCTCCTCAGCACCACCACCATCACCAGCGCGATGAGCAATGCGCCTGCCACGACGCCGCCCACGATGCCAAGAACCATCCCCACCCCGCCGCCTTTGCCCCCACCCTGCTCGGCGCCGCTCCCCTGCGGCGGCGGCAGCAGCGCGGCGAGCGCCCCCGGGCTGCAATAGGTGCTCGGCCGCTGCAGCTTGGCGTCGCGGAAGCAATTGCCCGCGTCGAGGACCGTGCGCGCCGACGAGTTGGACCGCATGCACGCGGGTCGCGCCCCGATGAGCAGGTTGGCGGAGACGTCGACGAACTCCAGCGTGTCCGCGCACGCCGTGCTCGCCGGCAGTTGCCCGGAGAGCTTGTTGTGCGACAGGTTGATGTGGCGCAGCGCGGGGAGCGCGAAGACGGCGGAGGGGATCCACCCCTCCAGCCGGTTCCGTGACACGTCCAAGAACCGGAGCTGGCCCAGAGAGGCCACCCCCGCCGGGATCTTCCCGGTGAAGTTGTTGCCGGCGAGGACGAGCCTCGCCACGGCCTTCCCGACCTCCGGGAACGCGCCGTCGAGCCTGTTCTGGCCCACGTCGACCTCCTGGAGGAACGCGAGCCCGGAGAGGGACGGCACGGTGCCGTTGAGCCAGTTCCCGGACAGCACGAGGCTCTGCAGCGAGTACATGCGCGCCACCTGCTCGGGGACGGCGCCGTAGAGGTAGTTGGCGCTGAGGTTGAGCGCCTGCAGCGCCCCGAGGCGGAGCAGCTTGGCGCCCGGGAGCGGGCCCCAGAGGCCGAGCGCGACGAGCTCGAGGCGCGACAGCGCCGGGAGGCGGGTGAGCGTGGTGAAGAGCGCGTCGGCAGAGAAGTTGGAGGGCAGCGCGGTGCGCCACACCGGGTCGGGCCGGCGGTCGCCGAGCACGGAGAGCGCCGTGACCTGGCCGGCCGCGCAGGCGACGGTGAGCGACGGCGTGGGCGGCAGCGCGCAGGGGTCGGGCGCCTTGGCCAGCGCCGCCAGCGCGGGAGGGAAGCCGAGGAGGCGGCACATGCGGTAGAGCGTCTTGGCCTGGGAGGACGCGACCGTCGTCTGCGACTGCGACTGCGACTGCGACTGCGAGGTGACAGCGGTGGAAAGGCAGCAGAGGAGCAGCAGGAGGAGCGGGGCGCCGGCCCTGCGAGTGGACGAGGAGGGCGCCATTGCGCCTCGGAAGCCGGGAAGGGTGGTGGGAATGGGAAGTGCTGATGGCGCAATGCCGGAGCTTCAGCTGGTCATCGCGGGGAGGAAGAAAGGAGCACCCAAGGAGGCCGACGGGCGGGGGCAAGTGGCCGCCGTGGAAGAACTACGAGTGCGGTGTGGCGCGAGTGCGTGCCAGCCGAACTAATAAGCACGCGACGCGACTCGCTGCTGCTGTTACAGTTGCCACCGTCGGCCGTCGCTCATTCGCTGTGGCTGACGAGTGGGGTTGACCCACGCGTGGTGGCGAGGCGAGGGTGAGGTGCCGCGGAGCACGTGGCGGGGGCGGCGGTGCGGCGTGTGGCCGCGGGAAGGGAAGGCTCGATCGGACGCGATGTGTTGCGTGTGTGGGTATCGGTGCATGTCACCGGCGCGCGCTTGCGCTTGCGGCCGGGCGAGCTCGCGTCGTAGGCCCACGACGAGTCGGGGCATGGCCACCTGGTGCCTGCAGTAAAGTAAAGCCAGCACAGTGGTAGCACGGGGAAATTAAACCGGGCGCAAGGCTTGGGGCGCGCGCACGCAGGCCGGGGTTTGGGCTGCTGCGATGCGGGGCTACCGGGCTACTCCTACCTACCAGTACGTGCTCGACGTGAAACAGAGGCCACCGGAGCATGCAGCGGCGAGCCGGGATGACGCCGGCGCGCGCTAGGCGCCAGGGGCGTGCGGGGCAGGATCAGGGCAGGTGGGAGTGGGAGAGCCAGGTCGACGCCGTGTATCGGGTCGGGTGCGCTGCTTGTCCCTAGCCAGGGTACCCTCCGGTACCACCAGTAGAGTTACGTCGTAGCGCGCGCTCTGCTCCTGCTGACACAGTGGCAAAATTTTGTTCTCTTCACCATAAACTCAACTGCTTCTCCATACATTAACAGAGCGAACAGGCCAGCTAGCTAGCTTCCAATCTTTTGGCTGATCGGCGTGAATGAGAGCGCCTCCAGCCGCGCCCCAGCCGACTTTTCGACCGCCAGCGTCAAAAAATCGACCCAGTCGCGTTTCCAAGGGCCCAATTTTCGCCGGCTCGAGCCGAAATTGACGCCGGCGGACCCAACCAGAACCCGGTGTGCTGGGGACGCTCGGGGGCGCCGGGCGAATCATTTTTGGCGCGAAAGAGCCGCGGGCCCTCCTTGCCAGCGACTCGTCTCGCTTCTCGCCGCTTCGTCGTCCTCATCGCCTCGTTTCCCGCGGCGAATCAATGCCAAAGCTGCCGCGCCGGTCAGCCTCTGCCATTGATGCCTCACGGACGGCGCAGTGAAGGCGTGACGACGCGCGTCCCCGCGCATGCCACGCGTGCTCGCAGCGCCTCCGCCTATATAAGCCGACCCCAGCGCGCCGGTGGCACGCACAGAGTCTCCACCGCCGACGCGCCCTCTCTCCCCTTCCTCCCTCTCCCCTCACCGTCCCAGTTCAAAGAAATGGCCGAACGATTCCCAGGCGACGGCGCGGCGGCGAACGGCTTCGGCCGCCGCCACCTTCACGAGGACAAAGCTCGGCTCCTCTTCGAGGCCGAGTACCCGGTCCCGCCGGACATGCAGGTGCCCGGGGCGTGGAGAATCAGCGCCGGCGGGGTCCCGGTGCCACCACCACCCACCGGGGCGGTGCGGCGTGCGGAGATCGCGCGTATCCGCGCCTCCCTGCCGCGGGCAGCGAGGGAGGGGCCGCGCTACATCCCCGACAGCCCGCTCTGGTAGCCGTACTTCCGCCACCAACGGCGTCGTGCCCTCCGGCAGGCTCAACTCCGAGGGGCGGCGCTGATGGTGGGGCGTGTCCGGCCGCACGCTGGAGGCCGTCCTCGAGTACATCGAGGGCGGCAACACGCCGATGCTGGAGTACCCCGAGCCCCCGTCCTTCTCTCGCCGCCGTGGGAGCTCATGGACACCGAGGCGCATGGACCTCGGGCGTCCTCCTCCTTGTCCGGTCGGTCGACCGGCTCTCCCTGCCTCCGCCCCGTCAAGCCGGAGCCCCAGGACACGCCTGTCAGCCGGTGCACCCGCAGCTCCGGTGTCCGCATCGCTGACTCCACCCCCGCCTCTGGCCGCCTCGTCCTCGTCGCGCCCAAACAGGAGCCCAGCCTCCCCCCGGAGTACGAGGAGCTAGCCCGGCGCGGCTTCTCCGACGAGGACGCTCTACGGTGGGCGCGCGACGACTACCTCCGCGACGAGATGGTCCGGCAGCGCCGGGCCCTGGAGGAGATCACCGCCCGCAAGCGTGGGCGCGAGGACGAGCACGGCGTCGTGATCCTCGACAGCGACGACGACGAGGACGCCGCCGGACCGTCCAACCCGCCGCGCCAACCGGGGGAGGGTTGCAGCAGGGACGGCGGCCGCGGCGGAGGCGACGACGACGACGGCGGCGCCGACTACACGCGGTTCTACAGCCTCCTCGGCATGTAGAACGGCGATGAGCGGCGAGGCGAGGGAGACGGCGGGCCTAGTAGTGTGTTTTTTTTGTAAAATATTTTAAATATGTATGAACTCTCGCCGTGTTTGGTTGAATTTGGTTTGAACTTGCCGAAATATGTATGAACTCGCCGAAAATGATTGAATTTGTGCCATATTTGTGCCGCACTTTAATTTTCACAAAAATCCGTGGAAGCCGCGACTGGGTGGCATCAAGCCCCCAACGCGCGTTTTGCGCCGATGCGTCCCAGGGGCGATTTTTAGCGCCTCATGGGAGGCCAACGGCCGGAGATGCTCTGAGGTGCGTTTTTCTGATGGCCATTGTTGCATATCGCGCGGCGGTCGAACGCAGTTTCCGGGGTTTCTTCTCTTCGGAAAAGGGAAAACGTCAAGAAGGGATTGATTGCCGAGAGAGGTTGATATTTTCGGCCGTATGAGTATGGCCCAGCTGCAATTCCCACAGCTCATCAGTCTTCCGGCTTGGAGTGTACGTAACTTCCATGTCACGAGTCAACCGAGTAAACTTTGGAATTGGGCTCCCCCGTTGCCGCCCTTTACCAGAAAAGTTAGGCCGGCCCGGCACAGTGGTAGTAGTAGTACGTTCACGCATGCGGCGTGCGCGAAGTGATCAGTGCTTCGCTGGGGACCTGGGGTCAAACCGTCCTGCTCGGTTGCTTCCGCTTTTCATCCATGCATGCATGCATGCATCTCAGCTCTCAAGCCTGGTCCGTCCAGCCCAGAACATTGGCTGTGAAGACGAATGGAAGTTTTGCTTAACAGAAACAGAGAATTGACAGGTGGAAGTTTTGGGTTGGATTTGAAGAAGATCGCGAGTTTGTTAGAGCATCTACAGCCGGGTTCGGCAAATCCGGCCCCTCAAACTCATGCAACTACGTAGATGCATACGCATCGTCCAGCTACTCCATCAAACTACACTAAACATACCATCGGACTACCAAATTTGGCATGTTTGGCAATGATGGAGTTCATCCACGGCTGCTCTTGCCTTCCCGGCGCGCTTGCCGTTCTTCTCGTGGAAGTACCGGTCGAAGACGTGGTACAGATCGAGCCGGATCTCCTCGTCGCCGGAGCTGTCCGCCTTCTCCTCATTATCCTCTCCTTCCCACGGCGGGCCGCCCGGTTCCAGTGGGACTCACAGTCTGCCGACCAGTGATGGGGAAGGAGAGGGATTCCGGCTGCCGGGACCGCGAGTATCCAGCCCCGAAGTACCCGAGAGCCTGGTGAGCCGAAGCTATAGAGACGCGACGGACAGATCCGTCCGCCTACCGAGCGTTTTCCTCCCGGGAGCGATGGAGTGCAATGCGGACTGCCATTGCTGATAAGTCTCCGCCGTATCTACTTTTCCTAACGCGTTTGCTCTTGTTTTGGACTCTAATTTGCATGATTTGAATGAAACTAACCCGGACTAACGCTGTTTTCAGCAGATCTACCATGATGTTGCTTTTGTGCAGAAATAAAAGTTCTCGGAACGGAACAAAACTTTTTGGAGAATTATTGTGCAATAAAAGAAAAATACTGGAGCCAAGAACCACCGGAGGGGGGCCCCTGGTTGAGCACAACCCACCAGGGCGCGCCACCCACTCCAGGCGCGCCCAGGTGGGTTGTGCCCAACTGGTGGCCCCGCATACCCTGATCCCAACTCCATAAATACCTATATTTGGAGAGAAAAATCAGGGAGGAAGAATTATCGCGTTTCACGAGACGGAGCCGCCGCCACCTTCTGTTCTTTATCGGGAGGCCAGATCTGGAGTCCGTTCGGGGCTCTGGAGAGGGGAATCTTCGATCTTCGTAATCACCAACCCTCCTTCATCGCCAATTCCATGATGCTCCCCACCGAGAGTGAGTA
Organism: Aegilops tauschii subsp. strangulata; assembly: GCF_002575655.3. Lineage (NCBI taxonomy): Eukaryota > Viridiplantae > Streptophyta > Magnoliopsida > Poales > Poaceae > Aegilops > Aegilops tauschii. Next base: position 466,114,298 of record NC_053041.3, read on the forward strand.
ATTCCTTCGTAGGCTCGCCGGCCGGTGAGGAGTTGGATGAGATTCATCATGTAATCGAGTTAGTTTTGTTAGGGCTTGATCCCTAGTATCCACTATGTTCTAAGATTGATGTTGCTATGACTATGTCATGCTTAATGCTTGTCACTAGGGCCCGAGTGCCATGATTTCAGATATGAACCGTTTATGTTTTCACCATTATGTCTATGTTCTAGATCCGATCTTGCTAGTCATATGCACATGCTATGTGTTATGATCCGTAAACCCCGGGTGACAATAATCAGGATACTTTCCGGTGATGGCCGTAGTTTGAGGAGTTCATGTATTCACTATGTGTTAATGCTTTGTTCCAGTTCTCTATTAAAAAGAGACCTTAATATCCCTTAGTTTCTTTATGGACCCCGCTGCCACGGGAGGGTGGGACAAAAGATGTCATGCAAGTTCTTTCCATAAGCACGTATGACTATTTACGGAATACATGCCTACATTATATTTATGAACTGGAGCTAGTGTCGTATCGCCCTAGGTTATGACTATTATATGATGAATATCATCCAACGAATTCACCGATCCAATGCATACGAATTTTCCACATATTGTTTTTGTTAAGTTACTACTGTTGTTGCTACCATTACACTTGCTACAAAATCATTGCTATCACTGTTAGCGTTACTGTTACTATCATCACTACTATCAACACTATCATATTACTGTGCTACTGATCCTATTGCTGCAGATATTTAATCTCCAGGTGTGGTTGAATTGACAACTCAACTGCTAATACTTGCAAATATTCTTTGGCTCCCCTAGTGTCGAATTTATAAATTTGGGTTGAATACTCTACCCCCGAAAACTGTTGCGATCTCCTATACTTGTGGGTTATAAATTGCCTCCTCCAACCCGCACGGGAAGACACCCCGGTCGACGGATCCTGACTGGTCGGAGTCTGATCCGCTGCCTACCATGGCGGAGAAGGCCGGAAACCGTCGGAGGTGAGCTTGAGTGGCGGAGGGGACTGGAGGGGACTGGAGTGAAGTGGCTAGAGTTTGCTCCGGCGAGCGGATGGAGACAAATATATGTGGGGTCGGTTGGGCCAGCATGGGTCGGGTCCGACGTGGCCGGTGTGCCCGGGCGCCCCCATATCCGCCCCATATTTGGGTTGGATATGACGGATGCCAATCAGCCCGGACGTTTGTGGCGTCCGTCTAGGTCGAAAAATTGTGACCGATCATTGAGCGAGCAGGCCGCCCGGGCGTTTGAGGAGCGTTTGGGGCACCTGGCTGTAGATGCTCTTATGCATGCATGACTAAAATGCATTCGTGTCACGATAAGTGAAACCCCACAATTTTACGATTCATGGCATTTTACACCGTATCGAATTTCTGACAGTGGCAAAAAACTAAGCTACTTTTTGAGCACGTTTTGACGGGGATGATCCTTCTCAGGCCGAGAACGGTGATGACTCAACATTAATAGCAGTTAACAGCCTTTGACTGCTCCATCGGAAGAAGATTGGTCGAACCCGAGCTCTCTCTCTCTCGCACTCCCCTCATTCCTTCTCCCTCACCTCTCTCGAGGGGCATGGCAGCGGCAGGATGTGTCAAAGGCGGCGTCGGATCCATCGGCGAGGGCGTGATGGGGATAGAGCATGAAGCGCGCGTGGGGTGGTGGTGGTGTGGCATGAGGGCACCGACGAGGAGGAGGAGGATTGATGTGGCAGCAACCTATTCCGTTCATCGTTGCCCTTGTCGGCGGCGGCGGATGTCGCCTACAGGTGGTGAAGGCACCCACAGCAAATGCGCCCGCCTACGTGAGCTACATTCCCCTCTCGAGCTCTCCCCTCTATATATATATCCATTTCGTTGTTGCAAATTGGGGTTCCATATTTGGAAAGTAGGGTTTGATGATTGATACTAGTTTATGGAAGTTTCTGAATCCTGTTTGACTTAATTTAGAGTTCTGAAATAGCGTTTCAACCTGTCTAACTGGGTGCCTTCCAATGATGAATTATTCTAGTATGGAGCTAGTATTGTTGTGTATGAATTATTCTAGTATAGAGCTAGTTAGCTATGTTAGTGATTGATAGATGCATTTTGCATATGAATTATTCTTGTCACTGAATGTAACATAAACTAAATGCCACTACTGAATTTGCAGGGTGGTGTACACTGTGGTGTTGTGTAGGGGGTAGACGAGTTAAATTTGGGTTGAGTGGTGCAGTGGACAAGTTGACCATAGATGGAGCAAGTGAGTGTACATGGTTTTAAGTGATTTGACTGATGGGAGGTGTTCAAAGTTGTGTTGATTCAGTGCGGAATAAAGACAACAAGTGTGATTCAGTGGATAACTTGCATTACTAATGTTGGGGATATTACCACTGGGCGTAAACCGTCTAGGAGAGGCCGGGTTAACCCCATAAGTAGTTCATCTGTATCTGAATGAAGACAGACGGTGACGCTTCATGAAGGCCCAGGGCCCAAAGCCGGTTTAAGGCCTGTAGACACAAACCGGCATTGATATGTAAACTTGTGTTGTAAGATATAAGTAGCAGAGACCGAGCCGGACACGATTATGAGCCGACCTTGGAGTCTGTAAACCGACGGGCGTCAACCCATGTATATAAGGGGACGACCCGACGGCTGTTCAAGGACAACAGACAACAACTCGAGACTCAGGCAAAGCGTATTCGCTCCCTGGTCATTGAAACCCCATCAATTCCATCACAACTAGACGTAGGCTTTTACCTTCATCGTAAGGGGCCGAACTAGTATAAAACTCTCTTGCGTCCCTTGTCCGCTTTAACCCCTTTAAGCTAACCTGTGGCGATGGCTCCACGACTAAGTCCTTTCTCTAGGACATCTGCCGTGATAAAACCACGACAGTTGGCGCCCACCGTGGGGTTATCGCACGATGGTTTCAAGTTCTTGGAGGGCAACTTCAAAGGACTCAAGGGTTACGCTGTGGGCCGGATGACCAAGAGTCATCGCGGCAAGCTCTACATCGACGATGCAGGCTGGGGCCCTGAGGCCGGCTCAATCGAGTACGGGTACCGGGTCCCCTTTGGTGGCATACACGTTTTCATTGGCAAGATCGGCGAACCGGGCCCTGAGCCGGACATCTGCACCAACCTCGTCGAAACGGCTCAGCGTGCAAGATCTGCCCGGGTCAAGCCTGTCATGAAGCGTGCCTTCGTGGGAGTTGTCCATGGAGGGGAATCTGAGGATAGATCGGAATCTGGTGGTGAGACCGTCGTTTATTCCGGCGACGAGTCATCAACCGGAGAGACCGAGTCGTTATATCAGTTACAAGATGGCCGGATTGGGGGCTATTCCGATGGCGACAGTATTCCGGACCCCTTTGATCTGCCAAACCGGGTTGCGATCTTCATGGCCGGTACGCAACCGGTGCTCCACTCTTCGACTGCAGCGGCGATGATTTCCGGATCGGCAGCGGCAGCAGCGGCCGGGGCAGGAGGCCCTGTGCGACCGCCAGCTCAGGTTCTATCTGATTTGTTTGACGCATTGGCAACGCTGATGGCGGAGGTTAACCTGGCGGACTAGGATGCGCACAATGCGGAAATCGCGAAAGTGAAAGATCAGATCACCCAGGCCAAAGCCGACTTAGCAGCTGAGGATACCAGGATAGCCGCAGAGCGGGCCGCTTTGGATGCACAAGCTTACCGGATTATGCTGGATCAGAGTGCGTCGAACGAAGTCCTGAAGAGGAGGCACCGATCTCGCCTGCCGCCGGTTTATGACGCTAGAAATCTTTTTAACACCCCAGGAGCAGGGACCAGTAATCCGCCGGTGGTAAACCGGGCGGAGGCACCTGGAGCAGGAGCGCCGGTTCAGCCATGTTTGGTGGATCCGCCTCGTCAGAACAACATTGTAGCACCGCATGTCCCCACGCCACCGGGTCATTATTCTAACCTGATGGACAACATTGTCGCTGCCGCTTCACGGCTGGCGGCCATCCCGATCGAAGGCGATTCTCCGGCGACGGTCGAGACGCGTCGGGTTAAGGAGCTTCTTCAGACAGCTTTGGTTCAACAGGAGGCTTATTCATACAGTCGCGATCGGATTCATTCCACTCCCCGTCCAAGCCGGAGTTACAACAGGCGTATGGATGAACCGGCAGTGTCAAGCAATGCGCGGAACCATGATCCGCCCCATGGCAATAACCCGGCGGGTGGTGCTGGTGATGCTCAGGAGGTGGTGGACCGGGCTCGGGCACGCAGGGAGGCCGAGATAGCAGCGCAGCATGAAGCCCGTCAGCTTACTTCGGTTCGTCCAAAAACATCGGTGGAACCAGGAGTTACCTCTAGTTCATTGGGAGTGGCATGTCTTGTCCCAGCGTTGCGCAATGTGCACCTGCCTAAGGATTTCAAGGGCCCGCGCAAGGTGCCGAATTACACCACCGATTTATCCCCTGAAACATGGGTCGAAAGCTATGAGATGGCCATGGAGATGCTGGATGTGGATGATGCGGCATGTGTGAAATACTTCACCATGATGTTAGAAGGGCGGCCCGCACTTGGCTAAAGAGCTTACCGGCTAATTCTATCAGGTCATGGGCCGAGTTGAGAGCCCAGTTTATTCAGAATTTCAAGGATACATGCAAGCAGCCCATATCGATTGTGGACTTAGCTGCCTGTGTCCAGGAAGAAGGAGAGTCAACAACCCATTGGGTCCGCCGGGTTTCAGAGATTTTGCATTCATCAGACCGCATTAACGCTGACACCGCAGTTTTAACATTGGAAGGCAATTGCCGGTTTGAACCCCCTGAAGTTGAAGTTGGGATGGCTAAAACGTCATTGTAATGACATGGGAACCCTCATGGCTGCACTGGTGAAGTATGCCGACTCTGATAGTACCGAGGATCCCGAGTCTGACGATTATAAGACAGGGAAGGGAAAGAAGAGCGGCAACGCCAAGGGGCATCACCACAACCCGTCGGATCATGGAAACGACGGCAAGCGTAAAGCGGACCACGGTTTAGAATTTGTGGCTAATACTAATACACATGACAAGGGTCAGCGGCGTAAGGGTAAACCGCCCCAGCGCGGTGGAAAGCCAAACCCTAATCCGGACCGTTTGTCTTATCTGTTGAACCAGCCCTGTCCAAAGCATGGGACGAAGGAGGAACCGTCTACGCACCTCTGGAAAGATTGTTACATCATGCAAGAGTTCAAAAATTCTGATTCTTTCTGGTATGATCATGGATCAGGGGGCGGTTCGGGCTCCGGTTCTCATGGGCCGGGTTATGGCGGAGGAAATTCCGGTTCTGGCTTCCACGGCAATCAGGGTGGACATAACAATCAAAGTAATCAGGGTAACCAAGGTGGCTATAATCATCAGGGTAATCAGCAGCAGCAGCAGCAGTCGGGTTACCAGAGCAACCCGAAGCAGTTGAATAGCGGACAATATCATGTCTTCACCACTAGCTTGGACAAACGCGATCAGAAGCTTCATAAAAGGGCGGTGAATGCTGTTGAACCGGCGGTGCCTCGTATTTGCGCTGGTCCGAGCAGCCGATTGTGTGGAGTAGAGAAGATCATCCACCCCGGGTTGACAATCCGGGTCATCTGGCTCTGGTGGTGGCACCTCAAGTGGGAGGTTATAAGTTCACTAAGGTACTCATGGATGGAGGGAGTAGTATCAATATCCTTTATTATGAAACTTTCCGTCGCATGGGGTTAACAGATAAAAATCTTAAACCGTCCAATACGGTGTTCCATGGTGTGGTGCCTGGTAACTCGACATATCCTGTTGGTAAGATAGCTCTGGAGGTGGCTTTTGGAGATGAGCATGACTCGAGATCAGAAACCTTGACCTTTGAAGTGGTGAAAATCAGCAGCCCGTACCATGCCCTATTTGGATGGCCAGCTTATGCTAAGTTTATGGCATGACCTTGTTATGTCTATATGCAGCTCAAGATGCCGGGTCACAAGGGAACTATAACCGTGCATGGGAGCCGCAAGATTGCTCTGGAGTGTGAAGAAGGTGATGCGGCTTATGCTGAGTCGGTTTGTGCAACAGAAGAGTTGAAGTTTTACAAAGACAATGTTGATCCGGCAGATATGACTTCATTAAAGAAACCAACTACAGAGCATGATCCGGCCCTGGAGTTTAAATCGGCTGATGAGACTAAGCTTGTTGACTTCGTACCTGGCGATTCGTCCAAGCAGTTTAGCATCAACGCTAACTTGGATCTGAAATAGGAAAGCGCGCTCATCGAGTTCATCCGTGAGAATCGGGACATCTTCGCATGGAAGCCTTCTAACATGCCTGGTGTACCGAGAGAACTCGCTAAGCACACTCTCAATGTTGATCCTAAGTATAAACCGGTCAAGCAGTTTCTCCGCCGGTTCAATGAAGAAAGACGCAAGGCTATTGGAGAAGAAGTAGCCAGGCTCTTGGCGGCTGGATTTATCGTTGAAGTATTCCATCCTGAGTGGTTGGCTAATCCGGTGCTGGTCCTCAAGAAGAATAGCACTTGGCGTATGTGTGCAGACTACACAGATCTTAACAAAGCTTGTCCAGCAGATCCTTTTGCCCTTCCCCGTATTGATCAAATTATTGATGCTACGGCGGGTTGCGAGCGTTTAAGCTTTTTGGATGCATATTCTGGTTATCATCAGATCAAAATGGCAGTTAAGGACCAGGAGAAGACACCTTCATAACTCCCTTTGGAGCCTTCTGCTATGTGTCCATGCCCTTTGGGCTCAAGAGTGCCCAAGCGACTTATCAACGGTGTGTGAAGAATTGTCTTCATAAACAGATCGGCCGTAATGTTCACGCCTATGTGGATGATATTGTGGTAAAATCAAGGAAGAAGGAGACATTGATTGATGACTTGAAGGAAACCTTTGATAACCTGCGGGTTTATAAAATGATGCTTAATCCGGCCAAGTGCGTCTTTGGTGTACCTGCACGCATGCTCTTAGGATTTTTGGTGTCTAACAGGGGCATTGAAGCTAATCCGGAAAAGATCAAAGCCATCACCTCCTTGGCTAAACCGAAGTGTATCAATGATGTTCAACGCCTGGCAGGCCGGATTGCCGCGTTGAGCCGGTTTATCAGTTGCCTTGGCGAGAAGGCCATCCCTTTGTATCAGATGCTAAAGAAAATGGATAACTTCGTCTGGAGTGACGCCGCTAATGAAGCATTTGAAGACTTAAAGCGGCAACTAGCTAATCCGCCGATTCTCGCTGCTCTGGTTGACAAAGAACCATTGTTGCTATATGTGGCAGCTAACGCTCGGGCTGTTAGTGTGGCTATTGTGGTGGAGCGCAAGGAGGTAGGAAAGGAATATCCGGTTCAGCGGCCGGTTTACTATATCAGTGAGGTACTTATTGAGTCCAAGCAGAGGTACCCGCATTGGCAGAAATTGGTGTATGGCATTTTTATGGCAAGCCGGAAGCTCAAGCAGTATTTCCAAGGTCATCCTATCACGGTGGTCAGTTCTGCTCCGTTGGGAGATATAATCCAGAACAGGGAAGCAACTGGCCGGATTGCTAAGTGGGCTATAGAGCTCGGGCCTCACGGGTTGAAATACATACCCCGAACGGCGATCAAATCTCAGGCACTTGTGGATTTCATCAATGATTGGACAGAATTACAAGCGGCAGAGGAGAAGCCGGATCACACTTATTGGACTATTCATTTTGATGGGTCCAGGCAATTGGAAGGCTCGGGGGCTGGAGTCGTATTAAATTCCCCACGAGGTGATAAGTTTCGTTATGTTCTCCGTTTAATGTTCCCTTGCACTAACAATGCAGCTGAATATGAAGCTTTACTCCATGGTATTCGGATGGCTAAGGAGATGAACCTAAGCCGAGTTAAGTGCTTCGGTGACTCGGATCTGGTGGCTCAACAAGTGTCCGGCACTTGGGATTCCAAGGACCCACTTATGGCAGCATATCGTCGTGAGGTGGATATTGTTGCAGGTCACTTTAAAGGTTATCAGGTGGATCATGTGGACCGGCGGAAGAATGAAGCGGCGGACGCTTTAAGCCGCCTGGGTTCCCAACGTAAACCGGTTCCACCTAATGTCTTCCTGGATGTTTTGCATAATCCGTCCGTCAAGCTCCCTGGTGAAGAGGATTTGGCTGTTCCTGATCCAGAGGTTCAGTTGGTGGCGGCTCTTCATGTTATCCCGGATTGGACGGTTCCGTATCTAGCATATATGAACCGGGGCGAGTTACCAGAGGATGAAACTTTGGCCAGGCAGATAACCCGGCGGTCCAAGTCCATGACTATCATCAATGGAGAGTTACATCATTGCAGTGTGACAGGGGCGTTTCAACACTGTGTGTCTCCTGAGGAAGGCCGTGAAATTTTGCGTGAGATCCACGAAGGAGATTGTGGTCACCACGCCGGTTCAAAATCTTTGGTGGCCAAGGCGTTTCGTCACGGTTTCTATTGGTTGACAGCTCATGCTGATGCCGAAGACTTGGTCAAAAGATGTGACGGCTGTCAGAAATTCTCAAGGCGCGCTCATGTACCGGCTCAAGAGTTGAGGATGATTCCAATCACCTGGCCGTTTGCAACTTGGGGGCTGGATATGGTTGGGCCTTTCAAGAGGTCCAAGGACAAGAAGACCCACCTTTTGGTGGCGGTTGATAAGTTCACAAAGTGGGTGGAGGCAGAGCCAGTTAGTAAGTGTGACGCAGCCACGGCGGTTCAATTCATCAAAAAGGTGATCTTCCGGTTTGGCTTTCCACACAACATTATAATAGACAATGGTACCAATCTGTCAAGGGTGCCATGGAGGAGTTCTGTCAACGTGAGCACATCCGGCTTGACGTGTCATCAGTGGCTCACCCCCAGTCCAATGGTCAAGCGGAGAGGGCCAATCAAGAGATCTTGAGAGGCATCAAACCCCGGCTTATGGTTCCTTTGCAACGGACGCCGGGTTGTTGGGTTGAGGAGTTACCTTCTGTGTTATGGAGCATCAATACCACACCCAACAGATCGACAGGATACACACCATTCTTCATGGTTTACGGAGCGGAAGCAGTTCGTCCTAGTGACATCCGTCATGACTCGCCTCGTGTAGCGGCATATGTTGAAGCTGACAACGAGAAGGCACGGCAGGAAGCTCTTGACCTGTTAGATGAGGAACGTGACATGGCAGCACCCCGTTCGGCGATTTATCAGCAAGATCTGCGTCGTTATCATAGTCGCCGGGTTAGAACCATAACCTTTCAAGAAGGTGATTTGGTGCTTCGGCTCATCCAGGATCAGACAGATATGCACAAGTTATCCCCCCCTTGGGAAGGACCCTTTGTGGTCAGCAAGAATCTACACAATGGGTCATACTACCTAATCGATGTTCGAGAGCGCAAAGACTCACGTAAATCGGAGGAGGAGACCAACCGACCGTGGAATATTGCTCATCTTTGGCCTTACTATACTTGAGCTATAGGCTCTGCTTATGTACATATTATGACAATGTATATATTATGATCAATACAATAAACCGGAACCTCAGCTAAAGCGGGGTATCTGTTGTTTTTCTTACATCATGTGTGGTTACATGGAGCTTACAAAGTGGCGTGCGGTTTACCCCTTGATTTAGCTTCTCAAAGCTTCATATTAGATCACTTGGGGGCTTGGTCGTATCCGAACCATAACTACACCTCTTGATCGGCGTAATGCCACAGCATCACTTGGGGGCTTGGTTGTATCCGAACCATAGCTACACCTCTTGATCGACGCAATGCCACAACATCACTTGGGGGCTTGGTCGTATCCGAACCATAGCTACACCTCTTGATCGGCGTAATGCCACAGCATCACTTGGGGGCTTGGTCAAACCCGAACCATAGCTACACCTCTTGATCGGCGTAATGCCACAGCATCACTTGGGGGCTTGGTCGAACCCGAACCATAGCTACACCTCTTGATCGGCGTAATGCCACAGCATCACTTGGGGGCTTGGTCGAACCCGAACCATAGCTACACCTCTTGATTGGCGTAATGCCACAGAATCACTTGGGGGCTTGGTCGAACCCGAACCATATCTACACCTCTTGATCGAATTTGGGGCCTGGCAGCCCGTGAAAAGCCTCGAATGCAACGGTTTTATTTGCCTTTTGCTGTGTTCTCTTTCTTTTGATAAGATTTGTGATGTTTTCAAACCGGTGTTTATCAACCCGATTAGGCTGGCAACTACAAGTTGTCAGTACATAATCAAGTTATAATCCGGAGACTATCAGCCCGGTCTGGTTTTGACTCAAAGTCACCAGTATGGAATAAACCGGTGTGAAAGATCGTGGATGTCGCCTAGAGGGGGGGTGAATAGGCGCTTTAAAATAATTACGGTTGAGGCTTGAACAAATGTGGAATAAACCTAGCGGTTAATTTGTCAAGCACAAAACCTACAACAACTAGGCTCACCTATGTGCACCAACAACTTATGCTAAGCAAGACAAACTACTTAGGTGATAGCAAGATATATGACAAGAAACAATATGGCTATCACAAAGTAAAGTGCATAAGTAAAGGGCTCGGGTAAGAGATAACCGAGGCACGCGGAGACGACGATGTATCCCGAAGTTCACACCCTTGCGGATGCTAATCTCCGTTTGGAGTGGTGTGGAGGCACAATGCTCCCCAAGAAGCCACTAGGGCCACCGTAATCTCCTCACGCCCTCGCACAGTGCAAGATGCCGTGATTCCACTAAGGGACCCTTGAGGGCGGTCACCGAACCCGTACAAATGGCAACCCTTGGGGGCGGTCACCGAAACCCGTACACTTTGGCAACCCTTGGGGGCGGTCACCGGAACCCGTCAAATTGCTCGGGGCGATCCCCACAACCTAATTGGAGACCTCGACGCTTGCCTGGAGCTTTACACCACAATGATTGAGCTCTGAACACCACCAACCGTCTAGGGCGCCCAAGCACCCAAGAGGAACAAGCTCAAGGGTACCAAGCACCCAAGAGTAATAAGCTTCTCAACTTGTAACTTCCACATATCACCGTGGAGAACTCAAACCGATGCATCAAATGCAATGGCAAGGGCACACGGAGTGCCCAAGTCCTTCTCTCTCAAATCCCACCGAAGCAACTAATGCTAGGGAGGAAAATGAGAGGAAGAACAAGAAGGAGAACACCAAGAACTCCAAGATCTAGATCCAAGGGGTTCCCCTCACATAGAGGAGAAAGTGATTGGTGGAATGTGGATCTAGATCTCCTCTCTCTTTTCCCTCAAAAACTAGCAAGAATCCATGGAGGGATTGAGAGTTAGCAAGCTCGTAGAAGGTCAAGAATGGGGGAAGAACACGAGCTCAAAGGATAAGGTTCATTGGGGAAGAATACCCCCTTTTATAGGAGGGGGAAAATCCAACCGTTATGCTCACAGCCCGCACCGAGCGGTACTACCGCTCCTACGAGCGGTACTACCGCTAGGGCGGCAGAAGCCCAATGAAACAACACTGCAAACGGGCAACAGGGCGGTACTACTGCAGGAGCAGTACTACCGCCTGCCCTTGCGGAACTACCGCGCGACCACGGAAGTAAAAATAACTGTCGTGCCTACAACCGCTGGAGCTAGCTACGAGAAAAAGGCGGCATGGTACTACCGCTCACAGGGAGCGGTACTACCGCGCAAGGGCGGATGTAAAAAATTACATCCGCGCCTACTACCGCACACAATCAACGACAGGATGCGAGGCAGCGGTACTACCGCTCACCAGGAGCGGTACTACCGCGTAGGACGCGGAAGTAAAAAATTACTTCCGCGCCTACTTCCGTGCGCACCAGCGTTCTGGGCTAGAGGTAGCGGTACTACCGCTCACAGGAGCGGTACTACCACTGGCCCCTGCGGTACTACCGCTCCCTTGAGCAGTACTACCGCATGCCACAGAGGCTTTAGCACTTGGATGCCTTCAAAACGCAGCTAAAGACAACAGATGGATCCAATAAAACCAGAACTGCCATAACTTCTGCAAATGAGCTCCGAATTGAGCAAACTCAAGCTTGTTGGATACAAGACAACGAGTGGCATCAAAACAGTGGAGGAGGTATGCCTAACACATAGAGGAGTGAAACCTCCAATAGAGAAGAACCCGCATAACCTCCAACATCGAAAACATCATAGAAGATGCAAGTGAACTCCGTTTTCGATGAACTCGAGCTTGTCAACAAGATGACAAAAAGCTCCAAAACTCACAAAGATAAGCAAACAATAACCAAGAACGACGATGCAAGGATGCAATGGTTTGAGCTCTCTACGAATGATACGATCAAGCTACTCATCGAGAGCCCCCCTTGATAGTACGGCAATCGATCCTATAACTCGGTCTCCCAACTACCATCATGAGACCGGTAAAATAGAAAACCTATCAAGGGCAAACCTTTGCCTTGCACATGGTCCACTTGAGCTATATGAAGACGATCTTGACTCCCTCAAGTTGGACCACCTTTCTTGATTGCGTTGGCTCGATGAAGACTAGTTGATTGCTCCCCCATACTCCACTATGGGTGAGCCACTCTTCCGCACATCTTCACAAGTCCATTGTCACCACAATGGACGAGAAGCTTCAAGCATTTGATCTCTTCGTGATGCTTCCTTGAACTTGCACACCGCAACCTAACCCCACAAAGAACTCTCACGAAGATCATGGGTTAGTACACAAAGCGTAATTGACAATGCTTACCATACCATGGGATCGCTTGATCCCTCTCGGTACATCTTCTACGCTTTGTGTGTTGATCAACTTGATTCACTCTTTTACTTAGTCTTGATCAACCTCTCACAAGACCAATCTTTAGGTAATTCCTTGAATAGCACCTTGGTCATCACAAACTCTCCTTGAAACCAACAAATGTACTCCAAGAAAAGCCTATGGACCAAACCTTCAAATATAACTCAAGGCAACCATTAGTCCATAGAGATTGTCGTCAATTACCAAAACCAAACATGGGGGCACCGCATGTTCTTTCACGGTGTTTATCACAACCCGGAACGGTTTTATTTTAAATCGGCATCATATAACAGGAGTTACTTTTACTCCGGATTAGGGTTATTACCCTCATTACAAGGTTGGTCAGCCAACACTATGCCTAAAGGTCACAGGTATCATATGTTTCCATATTTGGTTATCTTTTACAACCTTGCACTACCGGAATCAGCTAATTTGCCATCTGCCAGCTCTTTGCCGTCTGCTAGCTGACGGCAAAGAAGCTCTTTGCCATCAGCTACACGTAAGCGGACGGCAAAGAAAAGGCTGACGGCAAAGAAGCTCTTTGCCATCAGCCACCTCTTTGCCGTCCGCCAGCAGACGGCAAAGAATCTTTGCCGTCCGCTGGCAGACGGCAAAGAGTGTGGTGGCCCCCACCCCCCGCTCGTTTGAAAAAAACTTAACGGCCCACCTCTTTGCCGTCCGCTAGTAGACGGCAAAGAGGCAAAAAGGCGGACGGCAAAGGCTGGCTGACGGCAAAGAGGGCACTTGCCTAACGGCAGGTACCCCCCGCCCGTTACTCACTTCGTCCTCGCGCGCCCTTCTCCTCCGACCCCGCCGCCGCCGCCGCCGCCCGCCGCCCCGTCGCCCCGCCGCCCCGGCTCCCCGCCGCCCCACCGCCCCGTCGCCCCCCCCGCCCCGGCCCCCCGCCGCCCCGCGCCCCACCGCCGCCCCGGCCCCCCGCCGCCCCGCGCCCCCCGCCGCCTCCTCCACCGCCCCGCCCCGGCCCCCCCGCCGCCCCGGCCCCCCGCCGCCCGGGCCCCCGCCGCCCCGCCTCCTCCACCGCCCCGCCCCGGCCCCCCGCCGCCCCGGCCCCCCGCCGGCCGGGCCCCCGCCGCCCCGCCTCCTCCACCGCCCCGCCCCGCCCCCCCCGTCGCCGGCCCCTCCCCGACCCGTCGCCGCCCCCCACAGTGAGCCCCTCGATCCCATTTTTTTTCTGTTTTTTTGTTTTTTTTCTGTTTAGATAAGGTTTTTTAGTTTAAGTTTTTTCAGTTTAGAATTAATTAGTGTAGGTTATTTAGTTTAATTAGTTTAGGTTTAATTAGTTTAAATAGTTTAGTTTTAATTAGTTTAGGTTTTTAGTTTAGGTTTAGGTTAAGTAGAAGGGGGAAGAAGAAGAAGAAGAAGAAGAGGAGGAGGAGGAGAAGAAGAAGAAGAAGAAGAAGAAGAAGAAGAAGAAGAAGAAGAAGAAGAAGAAGAAGAAGAAGAAGAAGAAGAGGAGGAGGAGGAGGAGGAGGAGGAGGAGGAGGAGGAGGAGGAGGAGGAGGAGGAGAAGAAGAAGAAGAAGAAGAAGAAGAAGAAGAAGAAGAAGAAGAGGAGGAGGAGGAGGAGCAGGAGGAGAAAGAAGAAGAAGAAGAAGACGGGGGATGAGAAGAAGTAGAAGTAGTAGAAGAATGAGAAGACCCCCTGACCCCCCAACCCCGACACCACACCCCGACACCACACCCCGACACCACACCCCGACACCTCGACCCCGACACCGACACGGCACCCCGACCCCGACCCGGCACCCCGACCCCGAGACCCCGACACGGCACCCCGAGACCGACACGACACCCCGACCCCGACACGGCACCCCGAGACCGACACGACACCCCGACCCCCGACACGACACCCCCGACACCCCGACACCCCGACCCCGAGACCCCGACCCCGACCCCGACCCCGACCCCGACACCCCGACCCCGAGCCTGACCCGACACCCCGACCCCGACACCGACCCGGCACCCCGACCCGACACCCCGACCCCGAGACCCCGACACCGACCCGGCACCCCGACCCGACACCCCGACCCCGAGACCCCGACCCCGACACGGCACCCCGAGACCGACACGACACCCCGACCCCCGACACCTCCCGAAAAGGTGTTCTTTGGCCTTCCAGAAGCCGACGGGGTCATATATTTGTGAATTATTAGTTAGTTCATATATCTTTCGATTTTGTTATGAAAAACATCATATATAATTGTGTTGATCGGGTAGTTTTAAATGTGCAGTTGTTTCATCGCTGCGAGGTTTGGTGTTCGACGACCTCGCCGTGCGTTTGACGAGCTCTGCCCCTTCGTTCGTGGGTGAGCACAAATGACATGTCCTCCTCCCCCATTAATTATTTGATCTATTCCGATGAAACTTGATAGCTAGATATATATGTGTCTTGAATCATCAGTATGCGTAACCAATATGTTTCTCCCGTTCGAAAGCGTCATAGTTATAAATATGCATGCATTTGCATATTTATAACCTTGATTCTTTCGAATTGTCCAACGCTATCCATGGACAGCCCGAGTATGTTTAGATTGGGTTCGTTTTCCCATATGCTTTGCTCCGGATCCGACGCATAAATTTCGTCAGTGCCTCCCCTGTTGTTCTCCGGGTACACATCCTCTCTGTTTATTGCAGAGACGTGTATCAGGAGAACAGCGGGGAGGTGCTGCCGAAATTTTGCGTAGGATCCGGGGCATAGCATGGGAAAATGAACCCAATCTAAACATACTCGGGTGGGATTAGGACCTATCATTACCTATTAGAGTGTAGGTTGCATGGACGTAATAAAATTGACAAAGTAGATCAACTGATGAATACATACATGCTGAATTATATATATATTTGTTGTGTGTCTAGTAGCTCTGAAAGTCAAGATGAGTGATCATGCGTGGATGTACACCGGTCACACTGGTCAGAACAAATGGAGCACTGAATGGTTCACAAAAACCAAGGGGTTTGTGCGAGCCGCATTTGCAAATGGCCAGAGGAAAACCTGGTGCCCTTGTTTACGGTGCGGCAATTGGGAAAAGAGGACAGAGGCTGAAATGGGCAAACACCTGCAGAAGAGTGGTTTTACGCCCGATTATACGGTGTGGACATTTCATGGTGAGTCTGCCCAACGTGACCGAGCTGAGGTGGATCGTCGTCGCACCGACGAGCATGGTACCGGGATGGAAAACATGCTGCAAGACTTTGATGATGCTCGGGATTCGAACGAGGAGATGGAGGAATCTACAAAGGCCTTCAATGAAATGTTGGAGTCTTCAAAACGTCCGCTCCATGAGCACACTAAGCTTTGTCAGTTGGATGCCATCTCACAAGTAATGGCTCTAAAGGCTCAGTTCAACTTGGGCAGAGAATGCTACGATGCAATGATGACAGTATTTGGACGCTTTCTACCCAAAGGCCATGTAATGCCTGCAAACCTGTACCAGTCGGACAAAATCCTCCGTGCACTGAAGATGCCCTATGATAAGATACATGCCTGTGAGAAAGGATGTGTCTGGTTTAGGCTTGACTATGCGGACTTGAACTATTGTCCCATTTGCAAGTCTTCCAGGTATGTTGTGGTAGACAACGGTATGGGTGAGAAGACACAGACCAAAATCCCCGTTAGTGTTCTTCGGTATATGCCAATCATACCAAGACTTCAACGTCTTTTCATGGTCGAAGAGACGGCCAAACAGATGACATGGCACAAAACGGGCAAAAGAACCGAACTAGATGCAGATGGGAATCTGATGATTGTACACACATCGGATGGTGTTGCGTGGAAAAAGTTTGATGAATTACATGGTGACAAAGCGGCAGATCCGAGGCATCCTCGAGTCGGCATCAGCACGGATGGGTTCAGTGTGTTTGGTATGACGGCAGCCCAATACAGTTGTTGGCCCGTATTTGTCTTTCCACTCAATCTCCCCCCCGGACAGATTATGCAAAGAAAGAACATTTTCCTGACGTTGATAATTCCAGGGCCCAACTATCCGGGGAAAAATATGAATGTGTACATGCAACCGCTTAAGGACGAATTGCAAGAAGCCTGGGATAATGGGTTCAAGACATACGATGCCTATAGCAAACGGAACTTCATAATGCGTGTCTGGTACATGTACTCGACGCATGACTTGCCGGCGTATGCGCTATTCGTTGGCTGGTGTGTGCATGGAAGGTTCCCGTGCCCCACATGCAAGGGAGCTCTTGAGTTTCGTTGGCTTCAGGCCGGTCGCAAGTTTTCTTGCTTCGACATGCATAGACAGTTCCTGAATCCTCGCCATAAGTTCAGGAAAGACAAGAAGAACTTCATCAGAGGTAGAGTTGTCAAAAACTCTGCACCACATGCATTGACAGGCCAACAGACCCTGGATCAGTTAAACGCTCTCGAGCCAGATCCAGAGCGTCCAGGGTACTTCAAGGGGTATAATTCTAAGCACGCCTGGACTCACAAAACATGCTTATGGGATCTGCCTTACTTCAAAGACCTCCTTTGCCCACACAACATCGACGTGATGCACACTGAGAAGAATATCGCCGAGGCACTTTTTGGTACATTGTTCGGCATAGATGGGAAGTCAAAGGATAATACTAAGGCTAGAGTCGATCTGGAGGCGCTATGTGATAGGCCGTTACAAAACATGAAATAACCGAAAGGAAAGCAGAACTGGACGAAGCCAAAGGCATGGTTCAATCTTGGAAGGCCAGCTATGAGGGAAATTATCTTGTGGGTGAAAATGCAGTTGATGTTCCCCGATGGGTATGCAGCGAATCTACAGAGGGGAGCCAGTCTTGATAAATTGAAGATATTTGGTCTCAAGAGTCATGATTGGCACATATGGATTGAGCGGGTAATGCCGGTGATGTTGCGTGGCTTCATCCCTGAGGATGAATGGCTAGTACTGGCAGAACTCAGCTATTTCTTCCATGTTCTTTGTGCGAAAGAACTATCGCCTGGCGTGCTAGAAGAAATGGAAGAGTTGGCGCCGGAGTTGATCTGCAAGTTAGAGAAGATCTTTCCACCGGGCTTCTTTAATCCAATGCAACATTTGATTTTGCATCTCCCGACCGAGGCAAGATTGGGGGGGCCCGTGCAAAATCGTTGGTGCTACCCAACTGAGAGGATACAGAAGACGCTTCGACAAAAATGTAAAAATAAACGTAGAATTGAAGCATCGATGGCTGAGGCATTCATCACTGAGGAGGCGGCAAACTTCGTGACAGCACACTACGAAGCCAAAAATCGTCATTTGCATAATCCGAAGCCTCGGTACAATGCTGACGACCCTAAAAAGGGTGGATCCAACCTCAGCCTATTCAAAGGGAATCTCGCACCAGCCAGTGTTTCAAATCCAGTATCTTTGGATAACGAACAATGGCGGACCATTTCGTTGTATATCTTCAACAACCTGATAGAAGTGCGGCCGTACATCGAGCAAGTTCTCGGTACATAGTTTCGCAACTTCTATTTCCTTTGAACTGCTCTTATTCCTGGATATTTCATACAGTCGATACGTCGCCTTATTCTCGTATGGAGCGGTGATCCAAAAGGATTCTGTCGAAGAGTATGAGCTTCTCGCAAAGCAAGGAGGCGGCTATCCCGGTTTCATCTCTTGGTTCAAACAAACGGTAATTTCTATTAGACTTGTAGGCTAATTTGTAGGCGGCTATCCCGGTTTCATTCGCTAATTTGTGCGTAATGCAACAATCCTTTCATATTAAACTTGTAGGCTAATTCAGAGTCTATGGACGCCGAATTGAGACAAGTCGCTAATGGTTTTGACTATAAGGTCCGTTCATTTGACAAATACGACATCAACGGGTATCGCTTTCGTACCTATGGCAAAGAGCTATATATGGCCGACCGAAAGTCTACAAATTGTTGTGTATCTGCTATCGGCGAAGGAGGTACCGAGTATTATGGGAGAGTTGAAGCAATTTATGAACTTGTATTCTATGGTGAAAACCCACCGAATGTCGTAGTCTTCAAATGTTATTGGTTTCAGCCGAAGGAGACTAGAAGGACTCATGAACATATAGGGCTAGTTGAAATCAACCAAAGCACCCATTTAGATGTTCCTGATGTCTATATTACGGCTCAACAGGCGACCCAAGTATTCTATCTACCGTGGGCCTGCCAAACTAATCCAAATCTGAAAGGTTGGGATGTCGTTTATGAAGTGCCGCCACGTGCTAGACTATCTCCCCCAAAGGAAGAGGATTATGAACCTCACATTAACCCAGACACATATGAAGGAGAATTCTTCCAAGAGACACGTCTTTCCAAAAAGCGTTTCAAGAACCGCTATACTTCACCCCAAAACATTGAAGTAGACAGCGACAGTGAATCCGACATCACCTCAGAGGAGGAACAAGAAGAGCCGGAACAAGAAGAGGTTACTGCTGCGGATGACCTGTCATTGCTTCACCGATTACGTCAAGGTGGCCTTGCACATGTTGATGCCACTGAACCCTATGAGCCCGTCATTGATTATAGTGATGATGATGATTATGCATTTATTGATGATACTGATCGAGATTATTAGTAGTGTCAGGTATTAATTTTTTTAATGTTGTACTTGATGATGATACACTTAAGTGATACACATATTATTATTCATGTCGGTCTTTTTTTTATGTTGTACTAATTTCGTTTACTGTTTGTCATGGCAGGTGTTGAAAGATGGTGGGCGCTGGTCGGGAGCGCGCCAAGGCCCCTTCTTCGTCGGCGCGTGGTCTGAGGTCTTCGATTCCAGACGTACCTCTCCGCCGAGCGTTGCTGGACAGTATGTCCACACCGCCGGGCCCTTCTTCGTCGACCGCGGTGCCCAGCAGGGGACGAGGTAGGAAGAGAGGAGGTGGGGCACGTGGTCGCGGGAGAGGAGGTAGGGTGACTGCTAGGGCACCTTCCTCGCCGCCACCCCCAGCTGTTTCACCTGAGCACGTGACTGCTAGGGTGGACTCGTCCGAGGAGGAGGCTACATGGACTCCGGTCCACGAGCCTCCGGTGCACGGGTCTTGGGCCCACGAGCCTCGGGTCGACTGGCCTTCGGCCCACGAGAGTTCGGCCCACGAGACCCCGGAGGAGCACACGTCCGGATGGGGTACCTGGCCGGATCAGCCCGAGGAGCCGAGTGGCCATGCTGGTGATGGCGGGGAGCCGACTGATCTTGAGGAGGAGGGTGGCACCGTGTACCAGCGTGGTGCTACACGGCTCCCGTCCGTGCCGGCGACCCGCGAGCAGAGGTGGTTGATCTTCCCTGATGGGGAGAGGTACGTAAGTGCATTTAATATTTTTGTACCTTCTGCATTCACGTTTCTTCAAATAACTAATGCGTTGGCCTTGTCATGCTGCAGGGGTTGGGGCCACCATCATAGTGTCCGTCGGCCCAACTCCGTCCTTGGAGTTCTTTGCCGGCAAAACTTCCCGTGGTTTGTCACGTTGCCTGGTGAGGGTCGGCTTCCAGAGCTTGGGTTGAGCTGGGAGCACTACGTGGCTGCCCCGGCCCCGCCGGATGTCATTATCGACGGTGTCTTGTGCGACACGAGGGCAGACATGGTGATCAGGACGTTCTGGGTAATTTCTCCTTTACACATTTCAAAATCTTCAACTAGCTAGTTATTAATTGTACTAATCAATATTGTCTCATTTGATTGCAGACATTCTACAGGTGTGAGGAGGGATACGAGGAGGACAGCGCAAATGTTATCCAGAACGTCTGCAAGCGCCTACTCCAGAACTTACGGCACGAGGCTCGGGTGCAGGCTGTTCGAGACTACTACGCCTTGCGTGGTATCAAGAAGACCAAGCCGGCGTGCCGCGATAAGTTCCTGAGTAAGGAGCAGTACATGAAGGTAATTCTTAAGGCCTTCTACTTAAGTTCCTTCATTTAGTAATTCTTAGCCATAGCGCTCAAGTTTCTATTTGCTAACTTAGGCGCCTCCGAGATGGTGTGCGGATCGGATGGATTGTTGGGAGGTGTTGGTCGATGAGTGGTGCTCACAAGAATGGCTAGCCCTCCACAACCAGGCCAAGGACAAACGTGCCCAAATGGAAGGTGTGCCACACCATCAAGGCAGCTCCAACTTATATCAGTTCGGGCGCAACTGGGTATGTGGTTTGCTATATGATTCATGCAATTCATTCATCATGCTAGCTTGAGCCCTTTAATTACTAATTTTCATTGTTTCTCTCTTTCAGGCACGCCACAATAAGGCGGATAAGGTGCCAGAGGTGTACGACCTGTATGCCATGGCCCACACTGGCTCTTTCAAGAAAGTCAAGGCTTTCTCTCAGTCTGACCTCGATGATGCAAACAACTTCACCAACATCTCCTCCCACAACAAGCTCGTGAGATATAGAGATGAGGGGAAGGCGAGGAAAGGGGAGGACTTTAACCCGAGCCAGGGTCCCATTGATCCAGAGCTGGTGATGATATCTGGTGGCGGGAGGTCCCATGGCTCCATAGCCATTGGATATGGACTTATCCGTTGTCCTAGCACTCTCCCGGAGATCAAGGCGCGCCAGTCGACCTCCGCTCCTGAGATAAGGCCTCGTGAACGGCCAGTGCAACTCGCCATCAAGGTTAGTGATACGTACTCAGTTATCTTTCTCCATTACATTGTGTGCGCTTCCATCAATGATTACAAATGGTCATGTGAGTGGTGTTGCAGGCTGCTATACAGACTGAGAGAGATAGAACGGAGAAACTTCTGGCGGAGGCGGCGGAGAGGCAGCGGGAGATGGAGGAGAGGACGAGAAAGATGATGGAGGAGGAGAGGGCACGGAATGACATGCAGGCAAGGGCCATGTACGAGCTCCTTGTGGTAAGTTTCTTCTGCAGATTACTTGCTAGTCTTAACATTTGAGTCTCATTACTAACTAGTATGACTCTGTTCTGAAAACCAAATGTGCAGTCTGTGTGCGAGAAGTCCGGTCAGCCTGCTCCGCCGATGCCAGTGATTGCTCCTGGGAGCACGGTGAGTTTAGTTTGAATGAAGATTACTTGGTAGTCTTAACATTTGAGTGTCGTAATGCTAACGAGACATTGGAAATGATCTTTGGTGCAGCTTAACTCCAGAAACGCATCGCACGATCCTTCTCCAGGCAGCGGCACTAGCCACCCCGCTCCTACACCTCCCTGATCACGGTAAGTTTCTCTAGTGTTTTACTTAACAAATGCATAAAGACCTAGACTTAGCTTTATTTCCTCCTATATGCTTACCATAATGACCTAGAGTTAGCTTATTTTCCTCCAAAATGACCCATTTTACCTAGGTTAGCTTATAAATGATGCAGTTCATCCAAGTTAGCTCAAAAATGACCCCTTTTATGTAGATTAGCTCCTAAATGATCCATTTTACCTACGTTAGCTTTAAAATGGTCCATTTCACCTACGTTAACTCCAAAATGACCCGTCTTACCTAGGTTATCTCATAAACGATCCATTTCAACTAATTTAGCTCATAAACGATCCATTTGACCTAAGTGAGCTAAAAAACGATCCATTTCACCTAAATTAGCTCTTAAATGATCCATTTCACCTAAGTTAGCTGAAAAAGATCCATTTCAACTAAATTAGCTAAAAAATGATCCATTTCAACAAAGTTAGCTCAAAACCAATCCATTTCAACAAAGTTAGCTCAAAAACGATCCATTTGACCTAAGTGAGCTAAAAAACGATCCATTTCACCTTAGTTACCTCAAAAACGATCCATTTCACCTTAGTTAACTCAAAAACGATCCATTTCTAACTTTCTTATTTTGCCATTTTGCAGATTTCATTATGTGCTGGATGGAGTGCTTGTTCTACTCTTCTTCTTCTTGTCTTCTCATTCTAGTCACCTTAGCTATGGAGTGATTCTTTATGTATGGATGGAACTTCTTTATGTATGAAATGATGGATGGAACTTGTTTATGTATGAAATGATGGATGGAACTTGTTTATGTATGAAATGATGTATGAACTTGTTTATGTATGAAATGATGTATGAACTTGTTTATGTGATGAATGCCTGTGAAATATATCTATATGTCATATATATTTTCTGTGCAAATTGTGGGATTTAACAAAAAACAGAAAAAACAGACAATATGCAGGTTCTTTGCTGTCTGCCACCGACGGCAAAGAGCTCTTTGCCGTCTGCCGCAGACGGCAAAGAAGCCACGTGGCAGCCAACTGTGCTTCCTGGGAGATGACCCATTTGGTCAGTTTGCCTGTAGTGGCAGACGGCAAAGACTTTGCCGTCCGTGGAAGACGGCAAAGAACCTGCACTTTGCCATCAGTGGCAGATGGCAAAGAACCTGCCATCTAGTGACGTGTAGATGACATCATAAGGCGGACGGCAAAGACCAGAGAAATTTTGCCGTCCGCGGCGGACGGCAAAGGTCTGCCGTTAGCCACTTAACGGACTGACAACGCAATTATTGCCGTCCACCCTCTTTGCCGTCCGCCGCAGACGGCAAAGGCTCGTTGCCGTCCGCCGCCAGGCCGCAGACGGCAAAGCAGCTGTTTACCGTAGCCTTCTTTGCCGAAGCCTTTTGCCGTCCGCAGCTGACGGCAAAGGTCTTTGCCGTCCGCCTTTCGAGCCTTTGCCGTCCGTCGTGGCAGACGGCAAAGTAGCTGTTTCCTGTAGTGTTGGTTATAAACCTTGGTCATATATATATATATATTTGGGTATCATGACCCGCCCGGTGGTAAACCGCCAAGGCGCTTTAAGCTTCTTATCTGCAGGAACAGCTTGAATAAATAGCTATGGATTATGAACATCATATCTTAAGCATGGCGGATTAACACGCATTAGTTGCAGATAAATATGCACGAAGGCATAACAGACCAAGTGTTTTAACTAGCCTATTACAAGGCGTTTCAGTGCCAAAGGGATAATTGTTTCTCAATAAGCATTGCAGCATGGTAGACTAAACCGGCCCCCAGATTATGATCGCTGAACAGCTTGACCTGACGGCTGCGGATCATCTTGCACCGGTTCATCTTCTTCGTCTCTACCTAGCCGCTGGAAGTCAACAGTTGTCCAGTTGATCCCAGTTAAAGCTTGGAACACAGCTTCGTCGCTTATAAGGGTGGACGGTTCAATGTCAGGGGCATAAGTGTGCTTACGGATTGGAGGGATCAGGTTTGGAGCCTCAGGAGTTGGTGCAGCAACCCGCTTGTTATTGGTATCATAGCTCGCCTGGTAAAATGAAAGATCAGCCTCTTCAGCAAGTTGGCAAGCCAGTGGACGTACCTCCCGGTTTATGGCGCGGATATCTTCAGTGCCAAACTCTGATCCGTCTTCTTTTAAGCTTGGGTAGCCTTTAGCCACGTCTATCGGATCAAGATCAGGCACCCATGCTTTTGCCCGGGTTAGTGCGGTCAGAGCGCCAGCCCTTGCAGCAGACCTCTTCAGCTCTTCTATCCGGGCAGGCAGCATAGATAGCCTGTCTAAGGTATCCTTGATCAATGTCGGGGGCGGCTTATTGTGAGAAGCGGTGCAGATAATTCGTTGTGCGCCGGTATACAGTTGTTCTATCAGCGTGTAGGCAGCCTTCAACTTCTTCTGAACATCAGAGCCCAGATGACTAATGCGAGTTCCTGCATCATTGCAAACATCAGTAAACCGGTAACGCATGGGAAGATATGTTGAAAGAACTAAGGAAAAGATGCTTACCAAACACAGCAGCGGTCATCGCATGTACTTGCTGCTTTACACCGGCCAGCTCGTCTACCACCGGTTTGAGAGCTGCTTCTGCGTCTTTAGCTCTTTTCCGCAAAGCGGATTTCTCTGTGTTCCAATCCGCCCGCTCCTTGGCAAAGCTCTCCTTTAGCTTTTCCATAGCGGCTACGGCGCTCGTCAGCTCATCTTTTGCTTTGGAAGTTTCGGCCTGTTGGGACTTGATGTTCTCTTGCAGGTCAGCGATTTGGCTTTCCTTCTTGCTCAGTTCAGCCTATAAAGAGACATATACATAATGAGTTGACAGTACATATTTTAAGTACCAAGCACATAACAAGTTATCCCCTTGATACTTGGGGGCTAATGCATATTTGCTCATTATCAGAAATTTCTACAAGTCCCAAGCACAATACAAGTATTAATCTTGGCACTTGGGGGCTAATGTGTGTTTGCTCAAAAACTGTTGGTATGGAAATTCTTCTACAGTCCCGTTTCATCTTTATAAAGTTAAACCGGCCCTTGGGGGCTATACCGGTGAAAGAGCAGTATGGCAAATTTTAAGGAACCGGTTCATCTTAAAAAGATAATCCGGTCCCTGGAGGCTAAATATGCAAAGTTAGGTTATGACAAAAGTCTCGGTTTAGATTGGTATCATAAATCATCACTTGGGGGCTACTAGGAGTTGATAAACTGCAATTGGACAAAAGAGAAAAATAGTAGTTACCTCATATCGCTCCTTCATCAAGTTAACCAAACTAGCTTCATAGTCACGGCTGGTATACAGACGGTTCAAGAAGCCAGAATGAATGTCTTGAGCATTGAGATTGGCATAGCTTGATAAATCGGCATTCCATTTGCCTTTGTCGATAGCAGAAAGCTCGTCCTTGGCAGTATGCTTTGACAAAGCGACAGGGTTGCCAGGAGTGTTGTGGCCAGTGCTAGTAATCATAATGTCATCATCTTGGTCATCAGCAGCCTTCGCTAGAGTTGGCGGTTTGTCAGTACCCTTAACCGGACTGGCCGGTTTATCATCAGTTCGGACAGGGCTGGTTGGCCGGTCTGCATGGCTTGTAGTGTCAACTTGCACTTGTTCGGCAAGGAAGTCATGGTCTTGAGGCGGCGGATCGTTAAGCATGTCGTCAGCTTCGGTTTCTTCTGGTTCTGGAGTTGTTTCCGGTTCAGCTGCTACATTATCATCAGCCGGTTTGCTTAACCGAGCCTTCTTGCTGGGTCTTGGCTTGGCGCTGACAAAAGATAGACATAAGGATCAGTACAGTATGTAAACGATAACACATCAAGAATAAAGACACGTGCATAGCTCACCCAAGAACTGTTTTGAGGGGTGGAAGCTATGTGGCCGATGACTCGCCAGAGGATGAGTGTGAGGTACCCTGATAATTTGAATCAGACGGGTTAAGAGGCTAGCGGAAACAACCTGCTTTTGGACATGAAGTATCAATGGGATAAGAGACCTCTGATCGGCGTTTTCGAATCGGACTATTCGGTAAACCGGCGGAGGTAACTACCTGGCCGCTGTGCCGGGTTGTACGGCGAGCCTCGTGCTGCTGCGTCTTCAAAAGAAAGTTTGGGTCCAAGTAAGCAAGAGGGTGAGAACATTTTAATTTCCGGTTTGCTTGACGGATTTTTGATGTTGGTAGAGAATCTGAATCGAAGGAAAGAATGGTTACCTCTACGTCATCAGCATGACTTCCTTCAGCGTCGTCCTGATAATAATCATTGTCAATGAGATGTATGAAAAATGAACCAAGAGAGTCAAGTTCTACCTCTGGTTCCGGATTACCCACATCATCGTCAGCTGGTGGATCGGAGGATGCAGTGGTCCTTCTCTTGGCAGGTTGTTTAACAACCTTGGTCTTCGGACGAACTGGCTTGACCGGTTTATCTTGTGGCTTCGTCGGTTTGTCTTGGGATGGTTTCTTGTTCCAGAACGGATCATCACCCTGTCAGAAAATAATCACACTTTCAGAGAATATTTGGATAGAAGCAACTTCAGATAAAAATATTATATGATTCTTACAGCTGGTGGTTTGTTGAAGGTGCAGAAAGGAAGTAGTCCGGTTTGGGCACAAACAGCCTCCGGTTCGTTCAGTATCTTTTTTACAGCCTCAGTAACTTCTGCATCTGTAAGTTGAATGTCAATGTGCTGCTGAGCATCCTTCAAACTCCCCGTGTACTCACACATCAAACCGGAGCGCCGGCTTATGGGCAGAATACTTCAGCTTATCCAGCAACGAGCAAGATCAACTCCTGTCAAACTGTTCACCATGAAGGCTCTAAGCTTTGATAATTGGGGAGCATAGTTGGCCCTTTCTCTTGCCGTCAACCTTTGAGGAAAAGGATGTGTGTTGCTAAGGCGTTCAGGGCGGTAACCCGGCAGGGGTTTTTCATCAGATGGAGATGTATCCATGCAGTAAAACCAAGTCTGGTTCCACTCTTTGGGGTGATTGTGGAGTTTGGGATGAGGGAAGGTGACTTCCTTCCTTTTCTGAACCGCCATTCTGCCCAATTCCGTATTGGGTCCATCTGAGAACTCTGTGCGACGGTTTAAGTGAAAGAAATCCCTAAATAGTTCGACTGAAGGTTCCTCTTGCAGATAAACCTCACAAAAGACTTGGAAGTGGCAGATGTTGGTTACAGAATTGGGACCGATGTCTTGAGGGCGCAGTTGAAAACTAGCCAGTACATCCCGGAAATTTTTTGAACCGGGAGGGCTAAAACCTCGTCCGAGATGATCAGCGAACACGACTACCTCTCCATCCTTGGGTGTAGGAGGATTTTCCGGGCCAGGGACCCTCCAGTGGATAACATCTTTCTTGGCTAAAGCGCCCGTTTTAACAAGGTTGTTTAACTGCTCCTCGGTTACTTGAGAGGGAGCCCAATTGCATTCATAGACTTGCTTGGCCATGACAAGGGAAATCTAAAACATGATTATTGCCGGTTTAAGATTTACAGTGGGCAACTATACAACGATATGAGGATACAAGCATATTGATAAACCGGATTGGGTTATCCATAAACCGGAGTCTGACGATGGAAATAGTATAATACATTGGCGGTTCAACAGGGGACTAATGGTATCTACTGGGTCATCATTTTGTATATGAGGTTAAACCGCCCAATCTGGTGTTAAAGATGTACTCCCTCCGTTCGGAATTACTTGTCGAAGAAATGGATGTATCTAGATGTATTTTAGTTCTAAATACATCCATTTCCGAGACAAGTACTTCCGAACGAAGGGAGTATAAGTGAAGGGAAAAACAGGTTTCACATCTTGCTATGGTAATTTCAGATCTACCGCGCGTTGGAAAAACAAAATATATTCTGACCTAATTTCCAGCGTACTAAAAAGTTCACCAAGTTGAGATGAGTTGGATATCAAGCAGGTGCTAAAACTATTACCGCACGAGATCTATGTGGTTTTTGGATCTAATCCATGGATATAAATAAGGAAAAAGAAGGGCGGTGACGAACACTGATGAACGACAGAAACCCTAAGTACAGATCTATGGTAAGAGAAAGGGGAGACTTACGGAGGCTATTGAGCAGCGGCGGTGCGCGGAGGAGCTCTGGTACGTTCAGGTCGATGCAGCGGCCAAGGTTGGTGCAGCAGTCGAAGGTTGACGGCGGCGGCCGAGGTCGAAGGTTCGGGCGTCGCGAGGATGACGATGAAGCGAAGAGGCACGAAGGGGAAAATGGAAAGACCCCCTGGCCCTATTTATAAGGGAGATAAACGACAAGCGCGAAAATCGAGGAGCCGAATTTTTGGATATGAGGCGGAGCTGTCGCCTCGATTGTCGGAGGCTCATTAATGAAGGTGGGTTATACCCAGTTTTAAATAGCAGGTGATGTCACGGCGGTTTACCATGATCCTAGAAGATGATGTCATGACGGTTTACAAGATTACGTGAAGATGTTGAAGAAACAAATTTCTTAAGTATTGAGGATTGACATGAACCAGTTCAAATCAATCTGGGGCCTAATGTTGGGGATATTACCACTGGGCGTAAACCGGCTAGGAGAGGCCGGGTTAACCCCATAAGTAGTTCATCTGTATCTGAAGCCCATGAAGACAGACGGTGACGCTTCATGAAGGCCCAGGGCCCAAAGCCGGTTTAAGGCCTGTAGACATAAACCGACATTGATATGTAAACTTGTGTTGTAAGATAGAAGTAGCAGAGACCGAGCCGGACATGATTATGAGCCGGCCTCGGAGCCTGTAAACCGACGGGCATCAACCCATGTATATAAGGGGACGACCCGGCGGCGGTTCAAGGACAATAGACAACAACTCGAGACTCAGGCAAAGCGTATTCGCTCCCTGGTCATCGAAACCCCATCAATTCCATCACAACTAGACGTAGGCTTTTACCTTCATCGTAAGGGGCCGAACTAGTATAAAACTCTCTTGCGTCCCTTGTCCGCTTTAACCCCTTTAAGCTAACCTGTAGCGATGGCTCCACGACTAAGTCCTTTCTCTAGGACATCTGCCGTGACAAAACCACGACAACTAATATGAGTTCCGGACACTATTTTGACATTTATTTACCTACCTAACTTGCAATATTCAGAGGATCAGTCGTGTTAGGACAAGTTGAAATCAAACTTTTGCAAATTAAAATAATTATGCACGGTTAGGACAAGCATAATAGTTACAAGTCAAACATCACAAATTACAAGTAACACTAGTATATAATTGTGGTTTTAGAATGGCATAAAAGAACTATACTCCACTTATCAAGTCAACTGTATGTAGATTTGATGGAAGAAACTCTTTGTTCCATAGTAAACTGATTGAAGAAGAGCAATCGACCCTCGAGACTGAATGGACCCCCTCCTCTCCCTCGCATCGCCCTGCTTGGGCGATTCGACGGGTGAAA